>NW_027526497.1:0-1200000 GCF_052857255.1 Amblyomma americanum
TACGCGTCAAAACTTTTTCTCTTATAACGGCGCGAAAAGCATGTATTCTTGCTTAATACAACGAAACAAGTTGTTTTAGACCGAAACGAGCTAAATCACAACACATCGGTTTTACAAGTGTTCCTCTGATACGCGTCAAAACTTTTTCTCTTGTAACTGCGCGAAAAGCACGTATTCTTGCTTAATACAGCGAAACAAGCTGTTTTAGACCGAAACGAGCTAAATCACAACACATCGGTATAACAAGTGTTCCTCTGATACGCCTCAAAACTTTTTCTTTTATAACTGCGCGAAAAGCATGTATTCTTGCTTAATACAACGAAACAAGCTATTTTAGACCGAAACGAGCTAAATCACAACACATCGGTTTTACAAGTGTTCCTCTGATACGCGTCTAAACTTTCTCTCTTATAACTGCGCGAAAAGCATGTATTCGTGCTTAATACGACGAAACAAGCTGTTTTAGACCGAAACGAGTTAAATCTGAACATATCGGTTTTACAAGTGTCCCTGTGACACGCGTCAAAACTTTTTCTCTTATAACTGCGCGAAAAGCATGTATTCTTGCTTAATACAGCGAAACAAGCTGTTTTAGACCGAAACGAGCTAAATCACAACACATCGGTTTTACAAGTGTTACTCTATTACGCGTCAAAACGTTTTCTCTTATAACTGCGCGAAAAGCATGTATTCTTGCTTAATACAGCGAAACAAGCTGTTTTAGACCGAGATGAGCTAAATCTGAACACATCGATTTTACAAGTGTCTCTCTAATACGCGTCAAAAGTTTTTCTTCTATAACTGCGCGAAAAGCATGTATTCGTGCCTAAAACAAAGAAACAAGCTGTTTTATACCAAAACGAGCTAAATCTGAACACATCGGTTTTACTAGTGTCCCTGTGACACGCCTTTAAATCTTTTTCTCTTGTAACTGCGCGAAAAGCATGTATTCTTGCTTAATACAGCGAAACAAGCTGTTTTAGACCGAAACGAGCTAAATCACAACGCATCGGTTTTACAAGTGTTCCTCTGATACGCGTCAAAACTTTTTCTCTTATAACTGCGCGAAAAGCATGTATTCTTGCCTAATACAACGAAACAAGCTGTTTTAGACCGAAACGAGCTAAATCACAACACATCGGTTTTACAAGTGTTCCTCTGATACGCGTCTAAACTTTTTCTCTTATAACTGCGCAAAAAGCATGTATTCGTGCTTAATACAGCGAAACAAGCTGTTTTAGACCGAAACGAGCTAAATCACAACACATCGGTTTTACAAGTGTTCCTCTGATACGCGTCAAAACTGTTTTCTCTTATATCTGCGCGAAAAGCATGTACTCTTGTTAATACAGCGAAACAAGCTGTTTTAGACCGAAACGAGCTAAATCACAACGCATCGGTTTTACAAGTGTTCCTCTGATACGCGTCAAAACTTTTTCTCTTATAACTGCGCGAAAAGCATGTATTCTTGCTTAATACAACGAAACAAGCTGTTTTAGACCGAAACGAGCTAAATCACAACACATCGGTTTTACAAGTGTTCCTCTGTTACGCGTCAAAACTTCTTTCTCTTATAACTGCGCGAAAAGCATGTATTCGTGCTTAGTTCAACGAAACAAGCTGTTTTAGACCGAAACGAGCTAAATCACAACACATCGATTTTACAAGTGTCCCTGTGACACGCGTCAAATCTTTTTCTCTTATAACTGCGCGAAAAGCATGTATTCTTGCTTAATACAGCGAAACAAGCTGTTTTAGACCGAAACGAGCTAAATCACAACACATCGGTTTTACAAGTGTTCCTCTGATACGCGTCAAAACTGTTTTCTCTTATATCTGCGCGAAAAGCATGTATTCTTGCTTAATAGAGCGAAACAAGCTGTTTTAGACCGAAACGAGCTAAATCACAACGCATCGGTTTTACAAGTGTTCCTCTGATACGCGTCAAAACTTTTTCTCTTATAACTGCGCGAAAAGCATGTATTCTTGCCTAATACAACGAAACAAGCTGTTTAAGACCGAAACGAACTAAATCACAACACATCGGTTTTACAAGTGTTCCTCTGATACGCGTCTAAACTTTTTCTCTTATAACTGCGCAAAAAGCATGTATTCGTGCTTAATACAGCGAAACAAGCTGTTTTAGACCGAAACGAGCTAAATCACAACACATCGGTTTTACAAGTGTTCCTCTGATACGCGTCAAAACTGTTTTCTCTTATATCTGCGCGAAAAGCATGTATTCTTGCCTAATACAGCGAAACAAGCTGTTTTAGACCGAAACGAGCTAAATCACAACGCATCGGTTTTACAAGTGTTCCTCTGATACGCGTCAAAACTTTTTCTCTTATAACTGCGCGAAAAGCATGTATTCTTGCCTAATACAACGAAACAAGCTGTTTTAGACCGAAACGAGCTAAATCACAACACATCGGTTTTACAAGTGTTCCTCTGATACGCGTCTAAACTTTTTCTCTTATAACTCCGCGAAAAGCATGTATTCTTGCTTAATACAGCGAAACAAGCTGTTTTAGACCGAAACGAGCTAAATCACAACACATCGGTTTTACAAGTGTTCCTCTGATACGCGTCAAAACTTTTTCTTTTATAACTGCGCGAAAAGCATGTATTCTTGCTTAATACAGCGAAACAAGCTGTCTTAGACCGAAACGAGCTAAATCACAACACATCGGTTTTACGTGTTCCTCTGATAAGCCTCAAAACTTTTTCTCTTATAACTGCGCGAAAAGCATGTATTATTGCTTAATACAACGAAACAAGCTGTTTTAGACCGAAACGAGCTAAATCACAACACATCGGTTTTACAAGTTTTCCTCTGATACGCGTCAAAACTTTTTCTCTAATAACTGCGCGAAAAGCATGTATTCTTGCTTAATACAACGAAACAAGCTGTTTTAGACCGAAACGAGCTAAATCACAACACATCGCTTTTACACGTGTTCCTCTGATACGCGTCAAAACTTTTTCTCTTATAACTGCGCGAAAAGCATGTATTCGTGCCTAAATAAAACGAAACAAGCTGTTTTAGACCGAAACGAGCTGTATCTGAACGCATCGGTTTTACAAGTATCCACGTGATACTCGTCAACTTTTTCTCTTATAACTGCGCGAAAAGCATGTATTCGTGCTTAATACAACGAATCAAGCTGTTTTAGACCGAAACGAGCTGTATCTGAACGCATCGGTTTTACAAGTATCCACGTGATACTCTTCAAAACTTTTTCTCTTATAACTGCGCGAAAAGCATGTATTCTTGCTTCATACAGCGAAACAAGCTGTTTTAGACCGAAACGAGCTAAATCACAACACATCGGTTTTACAAGTGTTCCTCTGATACGCGTCTAAACTTTTTCTCTTATAACTGCGCGAAAAGCATGTATTCGTGCTTAATACGACGAAACAAGCTGTTTTAGACCGAAACGAGCTAAATCACAACACATCGGTTTTACAAGTGTTCCTCTGATACGCGTCTAAACTTTTTCTCTTATAACTGCGCAAAAAGCATGTATTCGTGCTTAATACAGCGAAACAAGCTGTTTTAGACCGAAACGAGCTAAATCACAACACATCGGTTTTACAAGTGTTCCTCTGATACGCGTCAAAACTGTTTTCTCTTATAACTGCGCGAAAAGCATGTATTCTTGCTTAATACAGCGAAACAAGCTGTTTTAGACCGAAACGAGCTAAATCACAACACATCGGTTTTACAAGTGTTCCTCTGATACGCGTCAAAACTGTTTTCTCTTATATCTGCGCGAAAAGCATGTATTCTTGCTTAATAGAGCGAAACAAGCTGTTTTAGACCGAAACGAGCTAAATCACAACGCATCGGTTTTACAAGTGTTCCTCTGATACGCGTCAAAACTTTTTCTCTTATAACTGCGCGAAAAGCATGTATTCTTGCCTAATACAACGAAACAAGCTGTTTTAGACCGAAACGAGCTAAATCACAACACATCGGTTTTACAAGTGTTCCTCTGATACGCGTCTAAACTTTTTCTCTTATAACTGCGCAAAAAGCATGTATTCGTGCTTAATACAGCGAACAAGCTGTTTTAGACCGAAACGAGCTAAATCACAACACATCGGTTTTTACAAGTGTTCCTCTGATACGCGTCAAAACTGTTTTCTCTTATATCTGCGCGAAAAGCATGTATTCTTGCTTAATACAGCGAAACAAGCTGTTTTAGACCGAAACGAGCTAAATCACAACGCATCGGTTTTACAAGTGTTCCTCTGATACGCGTCAAAACTTTTTCTCTTTTAACTGCGCGAAAAGCATGTATTCTTGCCCTAATACAACGAAACAAGCTGTTTTAGACCGAAACGAGCTAAATCACAACACATCGGTTTTACAAGTGTTCCTCTGATACGCGTCTAAACTTTTTCTTATAACTCGCGAAAAGCATGTATTCTTGCTTAATACAGCGAAACAAGCTGTTTTAGACCGAAACGAGCTAAATCACAACACATCGGTTTTACAAGTGTTCCTCTGATAAGCCTCAAAACTTTTTCTCTTATAACTGCGCGAAAAGCATGTATTCTTGCTTAATACAACGAAACAAGCTGTTTTAGACCGAAACGAGCTAAATCACAACACATCGGTTTTACAAGTGTTCCTCTGATACGCGTCAAAACTGTTTTCTCTTATATCTGCGCGAAAAGCATGTATTCTTGCTTAATACAGCGAAACAAGCTGTTTTAGACCGAAACGAGCTAAATCACAACGCACTTGGTTTTACAAGTGTTCCTCTGATACGCGTCAAAACTTTTTCTCTTATAACTGCGCGAAAAGCATGTATTCTTGCCTAATACAACGAAACAAGCTGTTTTAGACCGAAACGAGCTAAATCACAACACATCGGTTTTACAAGTGTTCCTCTGATACGCGTCTAAACTTTTTCTCTTATAACTCCGCGAAAAGCATGTATTCTTGCTTAATACAGCGAAACAAGCTGTTTTAGACCGAAACGAGCTAAATCACAACACATCGGTTTTACAAGTGTTCCTCTTGATACGCGTCAAAACTTTTTCTTTTATAACTGCGCGAAAAGCACGTATTCTTGCTTAATACAGCGAAACAAGCTGTTTTAGACCGAGATGAGCTAAATCTGAACACATAGATTTTACAAGTGTCTCTCTAATACGCGTCAAAAGTTTTTCTTCTATAACTGCGCGAAAAGCATGTATTCGTGCCTAAAACAAAGAAACAAGCTGTTTTATACAAAACGAGCTAAATCTGAACATCGGTTTTACTAGTGTCCCTGTGACACGCCTTTAAATCTTTTTCTCTTATAACTGCGCGAAATGCATGTATTCTTGCTTAATACAGCGAAACAAGCTGTTTTAGACCGAAACGAGCTAAATACAACACATCGGTTTTACAAGTGTTCCTCTGATACGCGTCAAAACTTTTTCTCTTATAACTGCGCGAAAAGCATGTATTCGTGCTTAAATAAAACGAAACAAGCTGTTTTAGACCGAAACGAGCTGTATCTGAACGCATCGGTTTTACAAGTATCCACGTGATACTCGTCAACTTTTTCTCTTATAACTGCGCGAAAAGCATGTATTTGTGCTTAATACAACGAATCAAGCTGTTTTAGACCGAAACGAGCTGTATCTGAACGCATCGGTTTTACAAGTATCCACGTGATACTCGTCAAAACTTTTTCTCTTATAACTGCGCGAAAAAGCATGTATTCTTGCTTAATACAGCGAAACAAGCTGTTTTAGACCAAAACGAGCTAAATCACAACACATCGGTTTTACAAGTGTTTCTCTGATACGCGTCGAAACTTTTTCTCTTATAACTGCGCGAAAAGCATGTATTCGTGCTTAATACGACGAAACAAGCTGTTTTAAACCGAAACGAGCTAAATCACAACACATTGGTTTTACAAGTGTCCCTGTGACACGCGTCAAAACTTTTTCTCTTATAACTGCGCGAAAAGCATGTATTCTTGCTTAATACAGCGAAACAAGCTGTTTTAGACCGAGATGAGCTAAATCTGAACACATCGATTTTACAAGTGACTCTCTAATACGCGTCAAAAGTTTTTCTTCTATAACTGCGCGAAAAGCATGTATTCGTGCCTAAAACAAAGAAACAAGCTGTTTTATACCAAAACGAGCTAAATCGGAACACATCGGTTTTACTAGTGTCCCTGTGACACGCCTTTAAATCTTTTTCTCTTGTAACTGCGCGAAAAGCATGTATTCTTGCTTAATACAGCGAAACAAGCTGTTTAGACCGAAACGAGCTAAATCACAACACATCGGATTTACAAGTGTTCCTCTGATACGCGTCAAAACTTTTTCTCTTATAACTGCGCGAAAAGCATGTATTCGTGCTTAAATAAAACGAAACAAGCTGTTTTAGACCGAAACGAGCTGTATCTGAACGCATCGGTTTTACAAGTATCCACGTGATACTCGTCAACTTTTTCTCTTATAACTGCGCGAAAAGCATGTATTCGTGCTTAATACAACGAATCAAGCTGTTTTAGACCGAACGAGCTGTATCTGAACGCATCGGTTTTACAAGTATCCACGTGATACTCTTCAAAACTTTTTCTCTTATAACTGCGCGAAAAGCATGTATTCTTGCTTCATACAGCGAAACAAGCTGTTTTAGACCGAAACGAGCTAAATCACAACACATCGGTTTTACAAGTGTTCCTCTGATACGCGTCTAAACTTTTTCTCTTATAACTGCGCGAAAAGCATGTATTCGTGCTTAATACGACGAAACAAGCTGTTTTAGACCGAAACGAGCTAAATCACAACACATTGGTTTTACAAGAGTTCCTCTATTACGCGTCAAAACTTTTTTCTCTTATAACTGCGCGAAAAGCATGTATTCGTGCTTAGTTCAACGAAACAAGCTGTTTTAGACCGAAACGAGGTAAATCAGAACACATCGGTTTTACAAGTGTTCCTCTGATACGCGTCAATACTTTTTCTCTTGTAACTGCGCGAAAAGCACGTATTCTTGCTTAATACAGCGAAACAAGCTGTTTTAGACCGAAACGAGCTAAATCACAACACATCGGTTTTACAAGTGTTCCTCTGATACGCCTCAAAACTTTCTCTCTTATAACTGCGCGAAAAGCATGTATTCTTGCTTAATACAACGAAACAAGCTGTTTTAGACCGAAACGAGCTAAATCACAACACATCGGTTTTACAAGTGTTCCTCTGATACGCGTCTAAACTTTTTCTCTTTTAACTGCGCGAAAAGCATGTATTCTTGCTTAATACGACGAAACAAGCTGTTTTAGACCGAAACGAGCTAAATCTGAACATATCGGTTTTACAAGTGTCCCTGTGACACGCGTCAAATCTTTTTCTCTTATAACTGCGCGAAAAGCATGTATTCTTGCTTAATACAGCGAAACAAGCTGTTTTAGACCGAAACGAGCTAAATCACAACACATCGGTTTTACAAGTGTTCCTCTATTACGCGTCAAAACTTTTTTCTCTTATAACTGCGCGAAAAGCATGTATTCGTGCTTAGTTCAACGAAACAAGCTGTTTTAGACCGAAACGAGGTAAATCAGAACACATCGGTTTTACAAGTGTTCCTCTGATACGCGTCAAAACTTTTTCTCTTATAACTGCGCGAAAAGCATGTATTCTTGCTTAATACAGCGAAACAAGCTGTTTTAGACCGAAACGAGCTAAATCACAACACATCGGTTTTACAAGTGTTCCTCTGATACGCGTCAAAACTTTTTCTTTTATAACTGCGCGAAAAGCATGTATTCTTGCTTAATACAGCGAAACAAGCTGTTTTAGACCGAAACGAGCTAAATCACAACACATCGGTTTTACAAGTGTTCCTCTGATACGCGTCTAAACTTTTTCTCTTATAACTGCGCAAAAAGCATGTATTCGTGCTTAATACAGCGAAACAAGCTGTTTTAGACCGAAACGAGCTAAATCACAACACATCGGTTTTACAAGTGTTCCTCTGATACGCGTCAAAACTGTTTTCTCTTATAACTGCGCGAAAAGCATGTATTCTTGCTTAATACAGCGAAACAAGCTGTTTTAGACCGAAACGAGCTAAATCACAACACATCGGTTTTACAAGTGTTCCTCTGATACGCGTCAAAACTGTTTTCTCTTATATCTGCGCGAAAAGCATGTATTCTTGCTTAATAGAGCGAAACAAGCTGTTTTAGACCGAAACGAGCTAAATCACAACGCATCGGTTTTACAAGTGTTCCTCTGATACGCGTCAAAACTTTTTCTCTTATAACTGCGCGAAAAGCATGTATTCTTGCCTAATACAACGAAACAAGCTGTTTTAGACCGAAACGAGCTAAATCACAACACATCGGTTTTACAAGTGTTCCTCTGATACGCGTCTAAACTTTTTCTCTTATAACTGCGCAAAAAGCATGTATTCGTGCTTAATACAGCGAAACAAGCTGTTTTAGACCGAAACGAGCTAAATCACAACACATCGGTTTTACAAGTGTTCCTCTGATACGCGTCAAAACTGTTTTCTCTTATATCTGCGCGAAAAGCATGTATTCTTGCTTAATACAGCGAAACAAGCTGTTTTAGACCGAAACGAGCTAAATCACAACGCATCGGTTTTACAAGTGTTCCTCTGATACGCGTCAAAACTTTTTCTCTTTTAACTGCGCGAAAAGCATGTATTCTTGCCTAATACAACGAAACAAGCTGTTTTAGACCGAAACGAGCTAAATCACAACACATCGGTTTTACAAGTGTTCCTCTGATACGCGTCTAAACTTTTTCTCTTATAACTCCGCGAAAAGCATGTATTCTTGCTTAATACAGCGAAACAAGCTGTTTTAGACCGAAACGAGCTAAATCACAACACATCGGTTTTACAAGTGTTCCTCTGATAAGCCTCAAAACTTTTTCTCTTATAACTGCGCGAAAAGCATGTATTCTTGCTTAATACAACGAAACAAGCTGTTTTAGACCGAAACGAGCTAAATCACAACACATCGGTTTTACAAGTGTTCCTCTGATACGCGTCAAAACTGTTTTCTCTTATATCTGCGCGAAAAGCATGTATTCTTGCTTAATACAGCGAAACAAGCTGTTTTAGACCGAAACGAGCTAAATCACAACGCATTGGTTTTACAAGTGTTCCTCTGATACGCGTCAAAACTTTTTCTCTTATAACTGCGCGAAAAGCATGTATTCTTGCCTAATACAACGAAACAAGCTGTTTTAGACCGAAACGAGCTAAATCACAACACATCGGTTTTACAAGTGTTCCTCTGATACGCGTCTAAACTTTTTCTCTTATAACTCCGCGAAAAGCATGTATTCTTGCTTAATACAGCGAAACAAGCTGTTTTAGACCGAAACGAGCTAAATCACAACACATCGGTTTTACAAGTGTTCCTCTGATACGCGTCAAAACTTTTTCTTTTATAACTGCGCGAAAAGCACGTATTCTTGCTTAATACAGCGAAACAAGCTGTTTTAGACCGAGATGAGCTAAATCTGAACACATAGATTTTACAAGTGTCTCTCTAATACGCGTCAAAAGTTTTTCTTCTATAACTGCGCGAAAAGCATGTATTCGTGCCTAAAACAAAGAAACAAGCTGTTTTATACCAAAACGAGCTAAATCTGAACACATCGGTTTTACTAGTGTCCCTGTGACACGCCTTTAAATCTTTTTCTCTTATAACTGCGCGAAATGCATGTATTCTTGCTTAATACAGCGAAACAAGCTGTTTTAGACCGAAACGAGCTAAATCACAACACATCGGTTTTACAAGTGTTCCTCTGATACGCGTCAAAACTTTTTCTCTTATAACTGCGCGAAAAGCATGTATTCGTGCTTAAATAAAACGAAACAAGCTGTTTTAGACCGAAACGAGCTGTATCTGAACGCATCGGTTTTACAAGTATCCACGTGATACTCGTCAACTTTTTCTCTTATAACTGCGCGAAAAGCATGTATTTGTGCTTAATACAACGAATCAAGCTGTTTTAGACCGAAACGAGCTGTATCTGAACGCATCGGTTTTACAAGTATCCACGTGATACTCGTCAAAACTTTTTCTCTTATAACTGCGCGAAAAGCATGTATTCTTGCTTAATACAGCGAAACAAGCTGTTTTAGACCAAAACGAGCTAAATCACAACACATCGGTTTTACAAGTGTTTCTCTGATACGCGTCGAAACTTTTTCTCTTATAACTGCGCGAAAAGCATGTATTCGTGCTTAATACGACGAAACAAGCTGTTTTAAACCGAAACGAGCTAAATCACAACACATTGGTTTTACAAGTGTTCCTCTATTACGCGTCAAAACTTTTTTCTCTTATAACTGCGCGAAAAGCATGTATTCGTGCTTAGTTCAACGAAACAAGCTGTTTTAGACCGAAACGAGGTAAATCAGAACACATCGGTTTTACAAGTGTTCCTCTGATACGCGTCAAAACTTTTTCTCTTATAACTGCGCGAAAAGCATGTATTCCTGCTTAATACAGCGAAACAAGCTGTTTTAGGCCGAAACGAGATAAATCTGAACACGTCGGTTTTACACGTGTCCCTGTGACACGCCTTTAAAACTTTTTCTCTAATAACTGCGCGAAAAGCATGTATTCTTGCTTAATACAGCGAAACAAGCTGTTTTAGACCGAGACGAGCTAAATCACAACACATCGGTTTTACAAGTGTTCCTCTGATACGCGTCAAAACTTTTTCTTTTATAACTGCGCGAAAAGCATGTATTCTTGCTTAATACAGCGAAACAAGCTGTTTTAGACCGAAACGAGCTAAATCACAACACATCGGTTTTACAAGTGTTCCTCTGATACGCGTCTAAACTTTTTCTCTTATAACTGCGCAAAAAGCATGTATTCGTGCTTAATACAGCGAAACAAGCTGTTTTAGACCGAAACGAGCTAAATCACAACACATCGGTTTTACAAGTGTTCCTCTGATACGCGTCAAAACTGTTTTCTCTTATAACTGC
Organism: Amblyomma americanum; assembly: GCF_052857255.1. Taxonomy (NCBI): domain Eukaryota; kingdom Metazoa; phylum Arthropoda; class Arachnida; order Ixodida; family Ixodidae; genus Amblyomma; species Amblyomma americanum. The sequence goes on from NW_027526497.1 coordinate 11,006, forward strand.
GCGAAAAGCATGTATTCTTGCTTAATACAGCGAAACAAGCTGTTTTAGACCGAAACGAGCTAAATCACAACACATCGGTTTTACAAGTGTTCCTCTGATACGCGTCAAAACTGTTTTCTCTTATATCTGCGCGAAAAGCATGTATTCTTGCTTAATAGAGCGAAACAAGCTGTTTTAGACCGAAACGAGCTAAATCACAACGCATCGGTTTTACAAGTGTTCCTCTGATACGCGTCAAAACTTTTTCTCTTATAACTGCGCGAAAAGCATGTATTCTTGCCTAATACAACGAAACAAGCTGTTTTAGACCGAAACGAGCTAAATCACAACACATCGGTTTTACAAGTGTTCCTCTGATACGCGTCTAAACTTTTTCTCTTATAACTGCGCAAAAAGCATGTATTCGTGCTTAATACAGCGAAACAAGCTGTTTTAGACCGAAACGAGCTAAATCACAACACATCGGTTTTACAAGTGTTCCTCTGATACGCGTCAAAACTGTTTTCTCTTATATCTGCGCGAAAAGCATGTATTCTTGCTTAATACAGCGAAACAAGCTGTTTTAGACCGAAACGAGCTAAATCACAACGCATCGGTTTTACAAGTGTTCCTCTGATACGCGTCAAAACTTTTTCTCTTATAACTGCGCGAAAAGCATGTATTCTTGCCTAATACAACGAAACAAGCTGTTTTAGACCGAAACGAGCTAAATCACAACACATCGGTTTTACAAGTGTTCCTCTGATACGCGTCTAAACTTTTTCTCTTATAACTCCGCGAAAAGCATGTATTCTTGCTTAATACAGCGAAACAAGCTGTTTTAGACCGAAACGAGCTAAATCACAACACATCGGTTTTACAAGTGTTCCTCTGATACGCGTCAAAACTTTTTCTTTTATAACTGCGCGAAAAGCATGTATTCTTGCTTAATACAGCGAAACAAGCTGTTTTAGACCGAAACGAGCTAAATCACAACACATCGGTTTTACAAGTGTTCCTCTGATAAGCCTCAAAACTTTTTCTCTTATAACTGCGCGAAAAGCATGTATTCTTGCTTAATACAACGAAACAAGCTGTTTTAGACCGAAACGAGCTAAATCACAACACATCGGTTTTACAAGTGTTCCTCTGATACGCGTCAAAACTTTTTCTCTTATAACTGCGCGAAAAGCATCTATTCTTGCTTAATACAACGAAACAAGCTGTTTTAGACCGAGATGAGCTAAATCTGAACACATCGATTTTACAAGTGTCTCTCTAATACGCGTCAAAAGTTTTTCTTCTATAACGGCGCGAAAAGCATGTATTCGTGCCTAAAACAAAGAAACAAGCTGTTTTATACCAAAACGAGCTATATCTGAACACATCGGTTTTACAAGTGTCCCTGTGACACGCGTCACTTTTTCTCTTATAACTGCGCGAAAAGCATGTATTCTTGCTTAATACAGCGAAACAAGCTGTTTTAGACCGAAACGAGTTAAATCACAACACATCGGTTTTACAAGTGTTCCTCTGATACGCGTCAAAACTTTTTCTCTTATAACTGCGCGAAAAGCATGTATTCGTGCTTAAATAAAACGAAACAAGCTGTTTTAGACCGAAACGAGCTGTATCTGAACGCATCGGTTTTTCAAGTATCCACGTGATACTCGTCAACTTTTTCTCTTTTAACTGCGCGAAAAGCATGTATTCGTGCTTAATACAACGAATCAAGTTGTTTTAGACCGAAACGAGCTCTATCTGAACGCATCGGTTTTTACAAGTATCCACGTGATACTCGTCAAAACTTTTTCTCTTATAACTGCGCGAAAAGCATGTATTCTTGCTTAATACAGCGAAACAAGCTGTTTTAGTCCGAAACGAGCTAAATCACAACACATCGGTTTTACAAGTGTTCCTCTGATACGCCTCAAAACTTTTTCTCTTATAACTGCGCGAAAAGCATGTATTCTTGCCTAATACGACGAAACAAGCTGTTTTAGACCGAAACGAGCTAAATCACAACACATCGGTTTTACAAGTGTTCCTCTGATACGCGTCTAAACTTTTTCTCTTATAACTGCGCGAAAAGCAAGTATTCGTGCTTAATACGACGAAACAAGCTGTTTTAGACCGAAACGAGCTAAATCTGAACATATCGGTTTTACAAGTGTCCCTGTGACACGCGTCAAAACTTTTTCTCTTATAACTGCGCGAAAAGCATGTATTCTTGCTTAATACAGCGAAACAAGCTGTTTTAGACCGAAACGAGCTAAATCACAACATATCGGTTTTACAAGTGTTCCTCTGTTACGCGTCAAAACTTTTTTCTCTTATAACTGCGCGAAAAGCATGTATTCGTGCTTAGTTCAACGAAACAAGCTGTTTTAGACCGAAACGAGCTAAATCACAACACATCGGTTTTACAAGTGTTCCTCTGATACGCGTCAAAACTTTTTCTCTTGTAACTGCGCGAAAAGCACGTATTCTTGCCTAATACAGCGAAACAAGCTGTTTTAGACCGAAACGAGCTAAATCTGAACACATCGGTTTTACTAGTGTCCCTGTGACACGCGTCACAACCTTTTCTCTTATAACTGCGCGAAAAGCATGTATTCTTGCTTAATACAGCGAAACAAGCTGTTTTAGACCGAAACGAGCTAAATCTGAACACATCGGTTTTACTAGTGTCCCTGTGACACGCGTCACAACCTTTTCTCTTATAACTGCGCGAAAAGCATGTATTCTTGCTTAATACAGCGAAACAAGCTGTTTTAGACCGAAACGAGTTAAATCACAACACATCGGTTTTACAAGTGTTCCTCTGATACGCGTCAAAACTTTTTCTCTTATAACTGCGCGAAAAGCATGTATTCGTGCTTAGTTTAACGAAACAAGCTGTTTTAGACCGAAACGGGGTAAATCTGAACACATCGGTTTTACAAGTGTCCCTGTGACACGCCTTTAAAACTTTTTCTCTTATAACTGCGCGAAAAGCATGTATTCCTGCTTAATACAGCGAAACAAGCTGTTTTAGGCCGAAACGAGATAAATCTGAACACGTCGGTTTTACACGTGTCCCTGTGACACGCCTTTAAAACTTTTTCTCTAATAACTGCGCGAAAAGCATGTATTCTTGCTTAATACAGCGAAACAAGCTGTTTTAGACCGAAACGAGCTAAATCACAACACATCGGTTTTACAAGTGTTCCTCTGATACGCGTCAAAACTTTTTCTCTTATAACTGCGCGAAAAGCATGTATTCTTGCTTAATACAACGAAACAAGCTGTTTTAGACCGAAACGAGCTAAATCACAACACATCGGTTTTACAAGTGTTCCTCTGTTACGCGTCAAAACTTCTTTCTCTTATAACTGCGCGAAAAGCATGTATTCATGCTTAGTTCAACGAAACAAGCTGTTTTAGACCGAAACGAGCTAAATCACAACACATCGGTTTTACAAGTGTCCCTGTGACACGCGTCAAATCTTTTTCTCTTATAACTGCGCGAAAAGCATGTATTCTTGCTTAATACAGCGAAACAAGCTGTTTTAGACCGAAACGAGCTAAATCACAACACATCGGTTTTACAAGTGTTCCTCTGATACGCGTCAAAACTGTTTTCTCTTATATCTGCGCGAAAAGCATGTATTCTTGCTTAATAGAGCGAAACAAGCTGTTTTAGACCGAAACGAGCTAAATCACAACGCATCGGTTTTACAAGTGTTCCTCTGATACGCGTCAAAACTTTTTCTCTTATAACTGCGCGAAAAGCATGTATTCTTGCCTAATACAACGAAACAAGCTGTTTTAGACCGAAACGAGCTAAATCACAACACATCGGTTTTACAAGTGTTCCTCTGATACGCGTCTAAACTTTTTCTCTTATAACTGCGCAAAAAGCATGTATTCGTGCTTAATACAGCGAAACAAGCTGTTTTAGACCGAAACGAGCTAAATCACAACACATCGGTTTTACAAGTGTTCCTCTGATACGCGTCAAAACTGTTTTCTCTTATATCTGCGCTAAAAGCATGTATTCTTGCTGAATACAGCGAAACAAGCTGTTTTAGACCGAAACGAGCTAAATCACAACGCATCGGTTTTACAAGTGTTCCTCTGATACGCGTCAAAACTTTTTCTCTTATAACTGCGCGAAAAGCATGTATTCTTGCCTAATACAACGAAACAAGCTGTTTTAGACCGAAACGAGCTAAATCACAACACATCGGTTTTACAAGTGTTCCTCTGATACGCGTCTAAACTTTTTCTCTTATAACTCCGCGAAAAGCATGTATTCTTGCTTAATACAGCGAAACAAGCTGTTTTAGACCGAAACAAGCTAAATCACAACATATCGGTTTTACAAGTGTTCCTCTGATACGCGTCAAAACTTTTTCTTTTATAACTGCGCGAAAAGCATGTATTCTTGCTTAATACAGCGAAACAAGCTGTTTTAGGCCGAAACGAGCTAAATCACAACACATCGGTTTTACAAGTGTTCCTCTGATAAGCCTCAAAACTTTTTCTCTTATAACTGCGCGAAAAGCATGTATTCTTGCTTAATACAACGAAACAAGCTGTTTTAGACCGAAACGAGCTAAATCACAACACATCGGTTTTACAAGTGTTCCTCTGATACGCGTCTAAACTTTTTCTCTTATAACTGCGCGAAAAGCATGTATTCGTGCTTAATACGACGAAACAAGCTGTTTTAGACCGAAACGAGCTAAATCACAACACATCGGTTTTACAAGTGTTCCTCTGATACTCGTCAAAACTTTTTCTCTTATAACTGCGCGAAAAGCATGTATTCTTGCTTAATACAGCGAAACAAGCTGTTTTAGACCAAAACGAGCTAAATCACAACACATCGGTTTTACAAGTGTTTCTCTGATACGCGTCGAAACTTTTTCTCTTATAACTGCGCGAAAAGCATGTATTCGTGCTTAATACGACGAAACAAGCTGTTTTAAACCGAAACGAGCTAAATCACAACACATTGGTTTTACAAGTGTTCCTCTATTACGCGTCAAAACTTTTTTCTCTTATAACTGCGCGAAAAGCATGTATTCGTGCTTAGTTCAACGAAACAAGCTGTTTTAGACCGAAACGAGGTAAATCAGAACACATCGGTTTTACAAGTGTTCCTCTGATACGCGTCAAAACTTTTTCTCTTATAACTGCGCGAAAAGCATGTATTCCTGCTTAATACAGCGAAACAAGCTGTTTTAGGCCGAAACGAGATAAATCTGAACACGTCGGTTTTACACGTGTCCCTGTGACACGCCTTTAAAACTTTTTCTCTAATAACTGCGCGAAAAGCATGTATTCTTGCTTAATACAGCGAAACAAGCTGTTTTAGACCGAGACGAGCTAAATCACAACACATCGGTTTTACAAGTGTTCCTCTGATACGCGTCAAAACTTTTTCTTTTATAACTGCGCGAAAAGCATGTATTCTTGCTTAATACAGCGAAACAAGCTGTTTTAGACCGAAACGAGCTAAATCACAACACATCGGTTTTACAAGTGTTCCTCTGATACGCGTCTAAACTTTTTCTCTTATAACTGCGCAAAAAGCATGTATTCGTGCTTAATACAGCGAAACAAGCTGTTTTAGACCGAAACGAGCTAAATCACAACACATCGGTTTTACAAGTGTTCCTCTGATACGCGTCAAAACTGTTTTCTCTTATAACTGCGCGAAAAGCATGTATTCTTGCTTAATACAGCGAAACAAGCTGTTTTAGACCGAAACGAGCTAAATCACAACACATCGGTTTTACAAGTGTTCCTCTGATACGCGTCAAAACTGTTTTCTCTTATATCTGCGCGAAAAGCATGTATTCTTGCTTAATAGAGCGAAACAAGCTGTTTTAGACCGAAACGAGCTAAATCACAACGCATCGGTTTTACAAGTGTTCCTCTGATACGCGTCAAAACTTTTTCTCTTATAACTGCGCGAAAAGCATGTATTCTTGCCTAATACAACGAAACAAGCTGTTTTAGACCGAAACGAGCTAAATCACAACACATCGGTTTTACAAGTGTTCCTCTGATACGCGTCTAAACTTTTTCTCTTATAACTGCGCAAAAAGCATGTATTCGTGCTTAATACAGCGAAACAAGCTGTTTTAGACCGAAACGAGCTAAATCACAACACATCGGTTTTACAAGTGTTCCTCTGATACGCGTCAAAACTGTTTTCTCTTATATCTGCGCGAAAAGCATGTATTCTTGCTTAATACAGCGAAACAAGCTGTTTTAGACCGAAACGAGCTAAATCACAACGCATCGGTTTTACAAGTGTTCCTCTGATACGCGTCAAAACTTTTTCTCTTATAACTGCGCGAAAAGCATGTATTCTTGCCTAATACAACGAAACAAGCTGTTTTAGACCGAAACGAGCTAAATCACAACACATCGGTTTTACAAGTGTTCCTCTGATACGCGTCTAAACTTTTTCTCTTATAACTCCGCGAAAAGCATGTATTCTTGCTTAATACAGCGAAACAAGCTGTTTTAGACCGAAACGAGCTAAATCACAACACATCGGTTTTACAAGTGTTCCTCTGATACGCGTCAAAACTTTTTCTTTTATAACTGCGCGAAAAGCATGTATTCTTGCTTAATACAGCGAAACAAGCTGTTTTAGACCGAAACGAGCTAAATCACAACACATCGGTTTTACAAGTGTTCCTCTGATAAGCCTCAAAACTTTTTCTCTTATAACTGCGCGAAAAGCATGTATTCTTGCTTAATACAACGAAACAAGCTGTTTTAGACCGAAACGAGCTAAATCACAACACATCGGTTTTACAAGTGTTCCTCTGATACGCGTCAAAACTTTTTCTCTTATAACTGCGCGAAAAGCATCTATTCTTGCTTAATACAACGAAACAAGCTGTTTTAGACCGAGATGAGCTAAATCTGAACACATCGATTTTACAAGTGTCTCTCTAATACGCGTCAAAAGTTTTTCTTCTATAACGGCGCGAAAAGCATGTATTCGTGCCTAAAACAAAGAAACAAGCTGTTTTATACCAAAACGAGCTATATCTGAACACATCGGTTTTACAAGTGTCCCTGTGACACGCGTCACTTTTTCTCTTATAACTGCGCGAAAAGCATGTATTCTTGCTTAATACAGCGAAACAAGCTGTTTTAGACCGAAACGAGTTAAATCACAACACATCGGTTTTACAAGTGTTCCTCTGATACGCGTCAAAACTTTTTCTCTTATAACTGCGCGAAAAGCATGTATTCGTGCTTAAATAAAACGAAACAAGCTGTTTTAGACCGAAACGAGCTGTATCTGAACGCATCGGTTTTTCAAGTATCCACGTGATACTCGTCAACTTTTTCTCTTTTAACTGCGCGAAAAGCATGTATTCGTGCTTAATACAACGAATCAAGTTGTTTTAGACCGAAACGAGCTCTATCTGAACGCATCGGTTTTTACAAGTATCCACGTGATACTCGTCAAAACTTTTTCTCTTATAACTGCGCGAAAAGCATGTATTCTTGCTTAATACAGCGAAACAAGCTGTTTTAGTCCGAAACGAGCTAAATCACAACACATCGGTTTTACAAGTGTTCCTCTGATACGCCTCAAAACTTTTTCTCTTATAACTGCGCGAAAAGCATGTATTCTTGCCTAATACGACGAAACAAGCTGTTTTAGACCGAAACGAGCTAAATCACAACACATCGGTTTTACAAGTGTTCCTCTGATACGCGTCTAAACTTTTTCTCTTATAACTGCGCGAAAAGCAAGTATTCGTGCTTAATACGACGAAACAAGCTGTTTTAGACCGAAACGAGCTAAATCTGAACATATCGGTTTTACAAGTGTCCCTGTGACACGCGTCAAAACTTTTTCTCTTATAACTGCGCGAAAAGCATGTATTCTTGCTTAATACAGCGAAACAAGCTGTTTTAGACCGAAACGAGCTAAATCACAACATATCGGTTTTACAAGTGTTCCTCTGTTACGCGTCAAAACTTTTTTCTCTTATAACTGCGCGAAAAGCATGTATTCGTGCTTAGTTCAACGAAACAAGCTGTTTTAGACCGAAACGAGCTAAATCACAACACATCGGTTTTACAAGTGTTCCTCTGATACGCGTCAAAACTTTTTCTCTTGTAACTGCGCGAAAAGCACGTATTCTTGCCTAATACAGCGAAACAAGCTGTTTTAGACCGAAACGAGCTAAATCTGAACACATCGGTTTTACTAGTGTCCCTGTGACACGCGTCACAACCTTTTCTCTTATAACTGCGCGAAAAGCATGTATTCTTGCTTAATACAGCGAAACAAGCTGTTTTAGACCGAAACGAGCTAAATCTGAACACATCGGTTTTACTAGTGTCCCTGTGACACGCGTCACAACCTTTTCTCTTATAACTGCGCGAAAAGCATGTATTCTTGCTTAATACAGCGAAACAAGCTGTTTTAGACCGAAACGAGTTAAATCACAACACATCGGTTTTACAAGTGTTCCTCTGATACGCGTCAAAACTTTTTCTCTTATAACTGCGCGAAAAGCATGTATTCGTGCTTAGTTTAACGAAACAAGCTGTTTTAGACCGAAACGGGGTAAATCTGAACACATCGGTTTTACAAGTGTCCCTGTGACACGCCTTTAAAACTTTTTCTCTTATAACTGCGCGAAAAGCATGTATTCCTGCTTAATACAGCGAAACAAGCTGTTTTAGGCCGAAACGAGATAAATCTGAACACGTCGGTTTTACACGTGTCCCTGTGACACGCCTTTAAAACTTTTTCTCTAATAACTGCGCGAAAAGCATGTATTCTTGCTTAATACAGCGAAACAAGCTGTTTTAGACCGAAACGAGCTAAATCACAACACATCGGTTTTACAAGTGTTCCTCTGATACGCGTCAAAACTTTTTCTCTTATAACTGCGCGAAAAGCATGTATTCTTGCTTAATACAACGAAACAAGCTGTTTTAGACCGAAACGAGCTAAATCACAACACATCGGTTTTACAAGTGTTCCTCTGTTACGCGTCAAAACTTCTTTCTCTTATAACTGCGCGAAAAGCATGTATTCGTGCTTAGTTCAACGAAACAAGCTGTTTTAGACCGAAACGAGCTAAATCACAACACATCGGTTTTACAAGTGTCCCTGTGACACGCGTCAAATCTTTTTCTCTTATAACTGCGCGAAAAGCATGTATTCTTGCTTAATACAGCGAAACAAGCTGTTTTAGACCGAAACGAGCTAAATCACAACACATCGGTTTTACAAGTGTTCCTCTGATACGCGTCAAAACTGTTTTCTCTTATATCTGCGCGAAAAGCATGTATTCTTGCTTAATAGAGCGAAACAAGCTGTTTTAGACCGAAACGAGCTAAATCACAACGCATCGGTTTTACAAGTGTTCCTCTGATACGCGTCAAAACTTTTTCTCTTATAACTGCGCGAAAAGCATGTATTCTTGCCTAATACAACGAAACAAGCTGTTTTAGACCGAAACGAGCTAAATCACAACACATCGGTTTTACAAGTGTTCCTCTGATACGCGTCTAAACTTTTTCTCTTATAACTGCGCAAAAAGCATGTATTCGTGCTTAATACAGCGAAACAAGCTGTTTTAGACCGAAACGAGCTAAATCACAACACATCGGTTTTACAAGTGTTCCTCTGATACGCGTCAAAACTGTTTTCTCTTATATCTGCGCTAAAAGCATGTATTCTTGCTTAATACAGCGAAACAAGCTGTTTTAGACCGAAACGAGCTAAATCACAACGCATCGGTTTTACAAGTGTTCCTCTGATACGCGTCAAAACTTTTTCTCTTATAACTGCGCGAAAAGCATGTATTCTTGCCTAATACAACGAAACAAGCTGTTTTAGACCGAAACGAGCTAAATCACAACACATCGGTTTTACAAGTGTTCCTCTGATACGCGTCTAAACTTTTTCTCTTATAACTCCGCGAAAAGCATGTATTCTTGCTTAATACAGCGAAACAAGCTGTTTTAGACCGAAACAAGCTAAATCACAACATATCGGTTTTACAAGTGTTCCTCTGATACGCGTCAAAACTTTTTCTTTTATAACTGCGCGAAAAGCATGTATTCTTGCTTAATACAGCGAAACAAGCTGTTTTAGGCCGAAACGAGCTAAATCACAACACATCGGTTTTACAAGTGTTCCTCTGATAAGCCTCAAAACTTTTTCTCTTATAACTGCGCGAAAAGCATGTATTCTTGCTTAATACAACGAAACAAGCTGTTTTAGACCGAAACGAGCTAAATCACAACACATCGGTTTTACAAGTGTTCCTCTGATACGCGTCTAAACTTTTTCTCTTATAACTGCGCGAAAAGCATGTATTCGTGCTTAATACGACGAAACAAGCTGTTTTAGACCGAAACGAGCTAAATCACAACACATCGGTTTTACAAGTGTTCCTCTGATACGCGTCAAAACTTTTTCTCTTATAACTGCGCGAAAAGCATGTATTCTTGCTTAATACAACGAAACAAGCTGTTTTAGACCGAGATGAGCTAAATCTGAACACATCGATTTTACAAGTGTCTCTCTAATACGCGTCAAAAGTTTTTCTTCTATAACTGCGCGAAAAGCATGTATTCGTGCCTAAAACAAAGAAATAAGCTGTTTTATACCAAAACGAGCTATATCTGAACACATCGGTTTTACAAGTGTCCCTGTGACACGCGTCACTTTTTCTCTTATAACTGCGCGAAAAGCATGTATTCTTGCCTAATACAGCGAAACAAGCTGTTTTAGACCGAAACGAGTTAAATCACAACACATCGGTTTTACAAGTGTTCCTCTGATACGCGTCAAAACTTTTTCTCTTATAACTGCGCGAAAAGCATGTATTCGTGCTTAAATAAAACGAAACAAGCTGTTTTAGACCGAAACGAGCTGTATCTGAACGCATCGGTTTTTCAAGTATCCACGTGATACTCGTCAACTTTTTCTCTTTTAACTGCGCGAAAAGCATGTATTCGTGCTTAATACAACGAATCAAGCTGTTTTAGACCGAAACGAGCTGTATCTGAACGCATCGGTTTTTACAAGTATCCACGTGATACTCGTCAAAACTTTTTCTCATAACTGCGCGAAAAGCATGTATTCTTGCTTAATACAGCGAAACAAGCTGTTTTAGACCGAAACGAGCTAAATCACAACACATCGGTTTTACAAGTGTTCCTCTGATACGCCTCAAAACTTTTTCTCTTATAACTGCGCGAAAAGCATGTATTCTTGCCTAATACGACGAAACAAGCTGTTTTAGACCGAAACGAGCTAAATCACAACACATCGGTTTTACAAGTGTTCCTCTGATACGCGTCTAAACTTTTTCTCTTATAACTGCGCGAAAAGCAAGTATTCGTGCTTAATACGACGAAACAAGCTGTTTTAGACCGAAACGAGCTAAATCTGAACATATCGGTTTTACAAGTGTCCCTGTGACACGCGTCAAAACTTTTTCTCTTATAACTGCGCGAAAAGCATGTATTCTTGCTTAATACAGCGAAACAAGCTGTTTTAGACCGAAACGAGCTAAATCACAACACATCGGTTTTACAAGTGTTCCTCTGTTACGTGTCAAAACTTTTTTCTCTTATAACTGCGCGAAAAGCATGTATTCGTGCTTAGTTCAACGAAACAAGCTGTTTTGGACCGAAACGAGGTAAATCAGAACACATCGGTTTTACAAGTGTTCCTCTGATACGCGTCAAAACTTTTTCTCTTATAACTGCGCGAAAAGCATGTATTCTTGCTTAATACAACGAAACAAGCTGTTTTAGACCGAAACGAGCTGTATCTCAACGCATCGGTTTTACAAGTATCCACGTGATACTCGTCAACTTTTTCTCTTATAACTGCGCGAAAAGCATGTATTCGTGCCTAAAACAAAGAAACAAGCTGTTTTATACCAAAACGAGCTAAATCTGAACACATCGGTTTTACTAGTGTCCCTGTGACACGCCTTTAAATCTTTTTCTCTTATAACTGCGCGAAAAGCATGTATTCGTGCTTAAATAAAACGAAACAAGCTGTTTTAGACCGAAACGAGCTGTATCTCAACGCATCGGTTTTACAAGTATCCACGTGATACTCGTCAACTTTTTCTCTTATAACTGCGCGAAAAGCATGTATTCGTGCTTAATACAACGAATCAAGCTGTTTTAGACCGAAACGAGCTGTATCTGAACGCATCGGTTTTACAAGTATCCACGTGATACTCGTCAAAACTTTTTCTCTTATAACTGCGCGAAAAGCATGTATTCTTGCTTAATACAGCGAAACAAGCTGTTTTAGACCAAAACGAGCTAAATCACAACACATCGGTTTTACAAGTGTTCCTCTGATACGCGTCTAAACTTTTTCTCTTATAACTGCGCGAAAAGCATGTATTCGTGCTTAATACGACGAAACAAGCTGTTTTAAACCGAAACGAGCTAAATCACAACACATTGGTTTTACAAGTGTTCCTCTACTACGCGTCAAAACTTTTTTCTCTTATAACTGCGCGAAAAGCATGTATTCGTGCTTAGTTCAACGAAACAAGCTGTTTTAGACCGAAACGAGGTAAATCAGAACACATCGGTTTTACAAGTGTTCCTCTGATACGCGTCAAAACTTTTTCTCTTATAACTGCGCGAAAAGCATGTATTCTTGCTTAATACAACGAAACAAGCTGTTTTAGACCGAAACGAGCTAAATCACAACACATCGGTTTTACAAGTGTTCCTCTGATACGCGTCAGAACTTTTTCTCTTGTAACTGCGCGAAAAGCACGTATTCTTGCTTAATACAGCGAAACAAGCTGTTTTAGACCGAAACGAGCTAAATCACAACACATCGGTTTTACAAGTGTTCCTCTGATACGCCTCAAAACTTTCTCTCTTATAACTGCGCGAAAAGCATGTATTCTTGCTTAATACAACGAAACAAGCTGTTTTAGACCGAAACGAGCTAAATCACAACACATCGGTTTTACAAGTGTTCCTCTGATACGCGTCTAAACTTTTTCTCTTATAACTGCGCGAAAAGCATGTATTCGTGCTTAATACGACGAAACAAGCTGTTTTAGACCGAAACGAGCTAAATCTGAACATATCGGTTTTACAAGTGTCCCTGTGACACGCGTCAAAACTTTTTCTCTTATAACTGCGCGAAAAGCATGTATTCTTGCTTAATACAGCGAAACAAGCTGTTTTAGACCGAAACGAGCTAAATCACAACACATCGGTTTTACAAGTGTTCCTCTATTACGCGTCAAAACTTTTTTCTCTTATAACTGCGCGAAAAGCATGTATTCGTGCTTAGTTCAACGAAACAAGCTGTTTTAGACCGAAACGAGGTAAATCAGAACACATCGGTTTTACAAGTGTTCTTCTGATACGCGTCAAGACTTTTTCTCTTATAACTGCGCGAAAAGCATGTATTCTTGCTTAATACAACGAAACAAGCTGTTTTAGACCGAAACGAGCTAAATCACAAAACATCGGTTTTACAAGTGTTCCTCTGATACGCGTTAAAACTTTTTCTCTTGTAACTGCGCGAAAAGCACGTATTCTTGCTTAATACAGCGAAACAAGCTGTTTTAGACCGAAACGAGCTAAATCTGAACACATCGGTTTTACTAGTGTCCCTGTGACACGCGTCACAACCTTTTCTCTTATAACTGCGCGAAAAGCATGTATTCTTGCTTAATACAGCGAAACAAGCTGTTTTAGACCGAAACGAGCTAAATCACAACACATCGGTTTTACAAGTGTTCCTCTATTACGCGTCAAAACTTTTTTCTCTTATAACTGCGCGAAAAGCATGTATTCGTGCTTAGTTCAACGAAACAAGCTGTTTTAGACCGAAACGAGCTAAATCACAACACATCGGTTTTACAAGTGTTCCTCTGATACGCGTAAAAACTTTTTCTCTTATAACTGCGCGAAAAGCATGTATTCTTGCTTAATACAACGAAACAAGCTGTTTTAGACTGAAACGAGCTAAATCACAACACATCAGTTTTACAAGTGTTCCTCTGATACGCGTCAAAACTTTTTCTCTTGTAACTGCGCGAAAAGCACGTATTCTTGCTTAATACAGCGAAACAAGCTGTTTTAGACCGAAACGAGCTAAATCTGAACGCATCGGTTTTACTAGTGTCCCTGTGACACGCGTCAAAACTTTTTCTCTTATAACTGCGCGAAAAGCATGTATTCGTGCTTAGTTCAACGAAACAAGCTGTTTTAGACCGAAACGAGCTAAATCACAACACATCGGTTTTACAAGTGTACTTCTGATACGCGTCTTGACTTTTTCTCTTAAAACTGCGCGAAAAGCATGTATTCTTGCTTAATACAGCGAAACAAGCTGTTTTAGACCGAAACGAGCTAAATCACAACACATCGGTTTTACAAGTGTTCCTCTGTTACGTGTCAAAACTTTTTTCTCTTATAACTGCGCGAAAAGCATGTATTCGTGCTTAGTTCAACGAAACAAGCTGTTTTAGACCGAAACGAGGTAAATCAGAACACATCGGTTTTACAAGTGTTCCTCTGATACGCGTCAAAACTTTTTCTCTTATAACTGCGCGAAAAGCATGTATTCTTGCTTAATACAACGAAACAAGCTGTTTTAGACCGAAACGAGCTAAATCACAACACATCGGTTTTACAAGTGTTCCTCTGATACGCGTCAAAACTTTTTCTCTTGTAACTGCGCGAAAAGCACGTATTCTTGCTTAATACAGCGAAACAAGCTGTTTTAGACCGAGATGAGCTAAATCTGAACACATCGATTTTACAAGTGTCTCTCTAATACGCGTCAAAAGTTTTTCTTCTATAACTGCGCGAAAAGCATGTATTCGTGCCTAAAACAAAGAAACAAGCTGTTTTATACCAAAACGAGCTAAATCTGAACACATCGGTTTTACTAGTGTCCCTGTGACACGCCTTTAAATCTTTTTCTCTTATAACTGCGCGAAAAGCATGTATTCGTGCTTAAATAAAACGAAACAAGCTGTTTTAGACCGAAACGAGCTGTATCTCAACGCATCGGTTTTACAAGTATCCACGTGATACTCGTCAACTTTTTCTCTTATAACTGCGCGAAAAGCATGTATTCGTGCTTAATACAACGAATCAAGCTGTTTTAGACCGAAACGAGCTGTATCTGAACGCATCGGTTTTACAAGTATCCACGTGATACTCGTCAAAACTTTTTCTCTTATAACTGCGCGAAAAGCATGTATTTCTGCTTAATACAGCGAAACAAGCTGTTTTAGACCGAAACGAGCTAAATCTGAACATATCGGTTTTACAAGTGTCCCTGTGACACGCGTCAAAACTTTTTCTCTTATAACTGCGCGAAAAGCATGTATTCTTGCTTAATACAGCGAAACAAGCTGTTTTAGACCGAAACGAGCTAAATCACAACATATCGGTTTTACAAGTGTTCCTCTGTTACGCGTCAAAACTTTTTTCTCTTATAACTGCGCGAAAAGCATGTATTCGTGCTTAGTTCAACGAAACAAGCTGTTTTAGACCGAAACGAGCTAAATCACAACACATCGGTTTTACAAGTGTTCCTCTGATACGCGTCAAAACTTTTTCTCTTGTAACTGCGCGAAAAGCACGTATTCTTGCCTAATACAGCGAAACAAGCTGTTTTAGACCGAAACGAGCTAAATCTGAACACATCGGTTTTACTAGTGTCCCTGTGACACGCGTCACAACCTTTTCTCTTATAACTGCGCGAAAAGCATGTATTCTTGCTTAATACAGCGAAACAAGCTGTTTTAGACCGAAACGAGCTAAATCTGAACACATCGGTTTTACTAGTGTCCCTGTGACACGCGTCACAACCTTTTCTCTTATGACTGCGCGAAAAGCATGTATTCTTGCTTAATACAGCGAAACAAGCTGTTTTAGACCGAAACGAGTTAAATCACAACACATCGGTTTTACAAGTGTTCCTCTGATACGCGTCAAAACTTTTTCTCTTATAACTGCGCGAAAAGCATGTATTCGTGCTTAGTTTAACGAAACAAGCTGTTTTAGACCGAAACGGGGTAAATCTGAACACATCGGTTTTACAAGTGTCCCTGTGACACGCCTTTAAAACTTTTTCTCTTATAACTGCGCGAAAAGCATGTATTCCTGCTTAATACAGCGAAACAAGCTGTTTTAGGCCGAAACGAGATAAATCTGAACACGTCGGTTTTACACGTGTCCCTGTGACACGCCTTTAAAACTTTTTCTCTAATAACTGCGCGAAAAGCATGTATTCTTGCTTAATACAGCGAAACAAGCTGTTTTAGACCGAAACGAGCTAAATCACAACACATCGGTTTTACAAGTGTTCCTCTGATACGCGTCAAAACTTGTTCTCTTATAACTGCGCGAAAAGCATGTATTCTTGCTTAATACAACGAAACAAGCTGTTTTAGACCGAAACGAGCTAAATCACAACACATCGGTTTTACAAGTGTTCCTCTGATACGCGTCAAAACTTTTTCTCTTATAACTGCGCGAAAAGCATGTATTCTTGCTTAATACAACGAAACAAGCTGTTTTAGACCGAAACGAGCTAAATCACAACACATCGGTTTTACAAGTGTTCCTCTGTTACGCGTCAAAACTTCTTTCTCTTATAACTGCGCGAAAAGCATGTATTCGTGCTTAGTTCAACGAAACAAGCTGTTTTAGACCGAAACGAGCTAAATCACAACACATCGGTTTTACAAGTGTCCCTGTGACACGCGTCAAATCTTTTTCTCTTATAACTGCGCGAAAAGCATGTATTCTTGCTTAATACAGCGAAACAAGCTGTTTTAGACCGAAACGAGCTAAATCACAACACATCGGTTTTACAAGTGTTCCTCTGATACGCGTCAAAACTGTTTTCTCTTATATCTGCGCGAAAAGCATGTATTCTTGCTTAATAGAGCGAAACAAGCTGTTTTAGACCGAAACGAGCTAAACCACAACGCATCGGTTTTACAAGTGTTCCTCTGATACGCGTCAAAACTTTTTCTCTTATAACTGCGCGAAAAGCATGTATTCTTGCCTAATACAACGAAACAAGCTGTTTTAGACCGAAACGAGCTAAATCACAACACATCGGTTTTACAAGTGTTCCTCTGATACGCGTCTAAACTTTTTCTCTTATAACTGCGCAAAAAGCATGTATTCGTGCTTAATACAGCGAAACAAGCTGTTTTAGACCGAAACGAGCTAAATCACAACACATCGGTTTTACAAGTGTTCCTCTGATACGCGTCAAAACTGTTTTCTCTTATATCTGCGCTAAAAGCATGTATTCTTGCTTAATACAGCGAAACAAGCTGTTTTAGACCGAAACGAGCTAAATCACAACGCATCGGTTTTACAAGTGTTCCTCTGATACGCGTCAAAACTTTTTCTCTTATAACTGCGCGAAAAGCATGTATTCTTGCCTAATACAACGAAACAAGCTGTTTTAGACCGAAACGAGCTAAATCACAACACATCGGTTTTACAAGTGTTCCTCTGATACGCGTCTAAACTTTTTCTCTTATAACTCCGCGAAAAGCATGTATTCTTGCTTAATACAGCGAAACAAGCTGTTTTAGACCGAAACAAGCTAAATCACAACATATCGGTTTTACAAGTGTTCCTCTGATACGCGTCAAAACTTTTTCTTTTATAACTGCGCGAAAAGCATGTATTCTTGCTTAATACAGCGAAACAAGCTGTTTTAGACTGAAACGAGCTAAATCACAACACATCGGTTTTACAAGTGTTCCTCTGATAAGCCTCAAAACTTTTTCTCTTATAACTGCGCGAAAAGCATGTATTCTTGCTTAATACAACGAAACAAGCTGTTTTAGACCGAAACGAGCTAAATCACAACACATCGGTTTTACAAGTGTTCCTCTGATACGCGTCTAAACTTTTTCTCTTATAACTGCGCGAAAAGCATGTATTCGTGCTTAATACGACGAAACAAGCTGTTTTAGACCGAAACGAGCTAAATCACAACACATCGGTTTTACAAGTGTTCCTCTGATACGCGTCAAAACTTTTTCTCTTATAACTGCGCGAAAAGCATGTATTCTTGCTTAATACAACGAAACAAGCTGTTTTAGACCGAGATGAGCTAAATCTGAACACATCGATTTTACAAGTGTCTCTCTAATACGCGTCAAAAGTTTTTCTTCTATAACTGCGCGAAAAGCATGTATTCGTGCCTAAAACAAAGATATAAGCTGTTTTATACCAAAACGAGCTATATCTGAACACATCGGTTTTACAAGTGTCCCTGTGACACGCGTCACTTTTTCTCTTATAACTGCGCGAAAAGCATGTATTCTTGCTTAATACAGCGAAACAAGCTGTTTTAGACCGAAACGAGTTAAATCACAACACATCGGTTTTACAAGTGTTCCTCTGATACGCGTCAAAACTTTTTCTCTTATAACTGCGCGAAAAGCATGTATTCGTGCTTAAATAAAACGAAACAAGCTGTTTTAGACCGAAACGAGCTGTATCTGAACGCATCGGTTTTTCAAGTATCCACGTGATACTCGTCAACTTTTTCTCTTTTAACTGCGCGAAAAGCATGTATTCGTGCTTAATACAACGAATCAAGCTGTTTTAGACCGAAACGAGCTGTATCTGAACGCATCGGTTTTTACAAGTATCCACGTGATACTCGTCAAAACTTTTTCTCATAACTGCGCGAAAAGCATGTATTCTTGCTTAATACAGCGAAACAAGCTGTTTTAGACCGAAACGAGCTAAATCACAACACATCGGTTTTACAAGTGTTCCTCTGATACGCGTCTAAACTTTTTCTCTTATAACTGCGCGAAAAGCAAGTATTCGTGCTTAATACGACGAAACAAGCTGTTTTAGACCGAAACGAGCTAAATCTGAACATATCGGTTTTACAAGTGTCCCTGTGACACGCGTCAAAACTTTTTCTCTTATAACTGCGCGAAAAGCATGTATTCTTGCTTAATACAGCGAAACAAGCTGTTTTAGACCGAAACGAGCTAAATCACAACACATCGGTTTTACAAGTGTTCCTCTGTTACGTGTCAAAACTTTTTTCTCTTATAACTGCGCGAAAAGCATGTATTCGTGCTTAGTTCAACGAAACAAGCTGTTTTGGACCGAAACGAGGTAAATCAGAACACATCGGTTTTACAAGTGTTCCTCTGATACGCGTCAAAACTTTTTCTCTTATAACTGCGCGAAAAGCATGTATTCTTGCTTAATACAACGAAACAAGCTGTTTTAGACCGAAACGAGCTGTATCTCAACGCATCGGTTTTACAAGTATCCACGTGATACTCGTCAACTTTTTCTCTTATAACTGCGCGAAAAGCATGTATTCGTGCCTAAAACAAAGAAACAAGCTGTTTTATACCAAAACGAGCTAAATCTGAACACATCGGTTTTACTAGTGTCCCTGTGACACGCCTTTAAATCTTTTTCTCTTATAACTGCGCGAAAAGCATGTATTCGTGCTTAAATAAAACGAAACAAGCTGTTTTAGACCGAAACGAGCTGTATCTCAACGCATCGGTTTTACAAGTATCCACGTGATACTCGTCAACTTTTTCTCTTATAACTGCGCGAAAAGCATGTATTCGTGCTTAATACAACGAATCAAGCTGTTTTAGACCGAAACGAGCTGTATCTGAACGCATCGGTTTTACAAGTATCCACGTGATACTCGTCAAAACTTTTTCTCTTATAACTGCGCGAAAAGCATGTATTCTTGCTTAATACAGCGAAACAAGCTGTTTTAGACCAAAACGAGCTAAATCACAACACATCGGTTTTACAAGTGTTCCTCTGATACGCGTCTAAACTTTTTCTCTTATAACTGCGCGAAAAGCATGTATTCGTGCTTAATACGACGAAACAAGCTGTTTTAAACCGAAACGAGCTAAATCACAACACATTGGTTTTACAAGTTTTCCTCTACTACGCGTCAAAACTTTTTTCTCTTATAACTGCGCGAAAAGCATGTATTCGTGCTTAGTTCAACGAAACAAGCTGTTTTAGACCGAAACGAGGTAAATCAGAACACATCGGTTTTACAAGTGTTCCTCTGATACGCGTCAAAACTTTTTCTCTTATAACTGCGCGAAAAGCATGTATTCTTGCTTAATACAACGAAACAAGCTGTTTTAGACCGAAACGAGCTAAATCACAACACATCGGTTTTACAAGTGTTCCTCTGATACGCGTCAGAACTTTTTCTCTTGTAACTGCGCGAAAAGCACGTATTCTTGCTTAATACAGCGAAACAAGCTGTTTTAGACCGAAACGAGCTAAATCACAACACATCGGTTTTACAAGTGTTCCTCTGATACGCCTCAAAACTTTCTCTCTTATAACTGCGCGAAAAGCATGTATTCTTGCTTAATACAACGAAACAAGCTGTTTTAGACCGAAACGAGCTAAATCACAACACATCGGTTTTACAAGTGTTCCTCTGATACGCGTCTAAACTTTTTCTCTTATAACTGCGCGAAAAGCATGTATTCGTGCTTAATACGACGAAACAAGCTGTTTTAGACCGAAACGAGCTAAATCTGAACATATCGGTTTTACAAGTGTCCCTGTGACACGCGTCAAAACTTTTTCTCTTATAACTGCGCGAAAAGCATGTATTCTTGCTTAATACAGCGAAACAAGCTGTTTTAGACCGAAACGAGCTAAATCACAACACATCGGTTTTACAAGTGTTCCTCTATTACGCGTCAAAACTTTTTTCTCTTATAACTGCGCGAAAAGCATGTATTCGTGCTTAGTTCAACGAAACAAGCTGTTTTAGACCGAAACGAGGTAAATCAGAACACATCGGTTTTACAAGTGTTCTTCTGATACGCGTCAAGACTTTTTCTCTTATAACTGCGCGAAAAGCATGTATTCTTGCTTAATACAACGAAACAAGCTGTTTTAGACCGAAACGAGCTAAATCACAAAACATCGGTTTTACAAGTGTTCCTCTGATACGCGTTAAAACTTTTTCTCTTGTAACTGCGCGAAAAGCACGTATTCTTGCTTAATACAGCGAAACAAGCTGTTTTAGACCGAAACGAGCTAAATCTGAACGCATCGGTTTTACTAGTGTCCCTGTGACACGCGTCAAAACTTTTTCTCTTATAACTGCGCGAAAAGCATGTATTCGTGCTTAGTTCAACGAAACAAGCTGTTTTAGACCGAAACGAGCTAAATCACAACACATCGGTTTTACAAGTGTACTTCTGATACGCGTCTTGACTTTTTCTCTTAAAACTGCGCGAAAAGCATGTATTCTTGCTTAATACAGCGAAACAAGCTGTTTTAGACCGAAACGAGCTAAATCACAACACATCGGTTTTACAAGTGTTCCTCTGTTACGTGTCAAAACTTTTTTCTCTTATAACTGCGCGAAAAGCATGTATTCGTGCTTAGTTCAACGAAACAAGCTGTTTTAGACCGAAACGAGGTAAATCAGAACACATCGGTTTTACAAGTGTTCCTCTGATACGCGTCAAAACTTTTTCTCTTATAACTGCGCGAAAAGCATGTATTCTTGCTTAATACAACGAAACAAGCTGTTTTAGACCGAAACGAGCTAAATCACAACACATCGGTTTTACAAGTGTTCCTCTGATACGCGTCAAAACTTTTTCTCTTGTAACTGCGCGAAAAGCACGTATTCTTGCTTAATACAGCGAAACAAGCTGTTTTAGACCGAGATGAGCTAAATCTGAACACATCGATTTTACAAGTGTCTCTCTAATACGCGTCAAAAGTTTTTCTTCTATAACTGCGCGAAAAGCATGTATTCGTGCCTAAAACAAAGAAACAAGCTGTTTTATACCAAAACGAGCTAAATCTGAACACATCGGTTTTACTAGTGTCCCTGTGACACGCCTTTAAATCTTTTTCTCTTATAACTGCGCGAAAAGCATGTATTCGTGCTTAAATAAAACGAAACAAGCTGTTTTAGACCGAAACGAGCTGTATCTCAACGCATCGGTTTTACAAGTATCCACGTGATACTCGTCAACTTTTTCTCTTATAACTGCGCGAAAAGCATGTATTCGTGCTTAATACAACGAATCAAGCTGTTTTAGACCGAAACGAGCTGTATCTGAACGCATCGGTTTTACAAGTATCCACGTGATACTCGTCAAAACTTTTTCTCTTATAACTGCGCGAAAAGCATGTATTTCTGCTTAATACAGCGAAACAAGCTGTTTTAGACCAAAACGAGCTAAATCACAACACATCGGTTTTACAAGTGTTCCTCTGATACGCGTCAAAACTTTTTCTCTTATAACTGCGCGAAAAGCATGTATTCTTGCCTAATACAACGAAACAAGCTGTTTTAGACCGAAACGAGCTAAATCACAACACATCGGTTTTACAAGTGTTCCTCTGATACGCGTCTAAACTTTTTCTCTTATAACTCCGCGAAAAGCATGTATTCTTGCTTAATACAGCGAAACAAGCTGTTTTAGACCGAAACGAGCTAAATCACAACACATCGGTTTTACAAGTGTTCCTCTGATACGCGTCAAAACTTTTTCTTTTATAACTGCGCGAAAAGCATGTATTCTTGCTTAATACAGCGAAACAAGCTGTTTTAGACCGAAACGAGCTAAATCACAACACATCGGTTTTACAAGTGTTCCTCTGATAAGCCTCAAAACTTTTTCTCTTATAACTGCGCGAAAAGCATGTATTCTTGCTTAATACAACGAAACAAGCTGTTTTAGACCGAAACGAGCTGTATCTGAACGCATCGGTTTTTACAAGTATCCACGTGATACTCGTCAAAACTTTTTCTCATAACTGCGCGAAAAGCATGTATTCTTGCTTAATACAGCGAAACAAGCTGTTTTAGACCGAAACGAGCTAAATCACAACACATCGGTTTTACAAGTGTTCCTCTGATACGCCTCAAAACTTTTTCTCTTATAACTGCGCGAAAAGCATGTATTCTTGCCTAATACGACGAAACAAGCTGTTTTAGACCGAAACGAGCTAAATCACAACACATCGGTTTTACAAGTGTTCCTCTGATACGCGTCTAAACTTTTTCTCTTATAACTGCGCGAAAAGCAAGTATTCGTGCTTAATACGACGAAACAAGCTGTTTTAGACCGAAACGAGCTAAATCTGAACATATCGGTTTTACAAGTGTCCCTGTGACACGCGTCAAAACGTTTTCTCTTATAACTGCGCGAAAAGCATGTATTCTTGCTTAATACAGCGAAACAAGCTGTTTTAGACCGAAACGAGCTAAATCACAACACATCGGTTTTACAAGTGTTCCTCTGTTACGTGTCAAAACTTTTTTCTCTTATAACTGCGCGAAAAGCATGTATTCGTGCTTAGTTCAACGAAACAAGCTGTTTTGGACCGAAACGAGGTAAATCAGAACACATCGGTTTTACAAGTGTTCCTCTGATACGCGTCAAAACTTTTTCTCTTATAACTGCGCGAAAAGCATGTATTCTTGCTTAATACAACGAAACAAGCTGTTTTAGACCGAAACGAGCTGTATCTCAACGCATCGGTTTTACAAGTATCCACGTGATACTCGTCAACTTTTTCTCTTATAACTGCGCGAAAAGCATGTATTCGTGCCTAAAACAAAGAAACAAGCTGTTTTATACCAAAACGAGCTAAATCTGAACACATCGGTTTTACTAGTGTCCCTGTGACACGCCTTTAAATCTTTTTCTCTTATAACTGCGCGAAAAGCATGTATTCGTGCTTAAATAAAACGAAACAAGCTGTTTTAGACCGAAACGAGCTGTATCTCAACGCATCGGTTTTACAAGTATCCACGTGATACTCGTCAACTTTTTCTCTTATAACTGCGCGAAAAGCATGTATTCGTGCTTAATACAACGAATCAAGCTGTTTTAGACCGAAACGAGCTGTATCTGAACGCATCGGTTTTACAAGTATCCACGTGATACTCGTCAAAACTTTTTCTCTTATAACTGCGCGAAAAGCATGTATTCTTGCTTAATACAGCGAAACAAGCTGTTTTAGACCAAAACGAGCTAAATCACAACACATCGGTTTTACAAGTGTTCCTCTGATACGCGTCAAAACTTTTTCTCTTATAACTGCGCGAAAAGCATGTATTCTTGCTTAATACAACGAAACAAGCTGTTTTAGACCGAAACGAGCTAAATCACAACACATCGGTTTTACAAGTGTTCCTCTGATACGCGTCAGAACTTTTTCTCTTGTAACTGCGCGAAAAGCACGTATTCTTGCTTAATACAGCGAAACAAGCTGTTTTAGACCGAAACGAGCTAAATCACAACACATCGGTTTTACAAGTGTTCCTCTGATACGCCTCAAAACTTTCTCTCTTATAACTGCGCGAAAAGCATGTATTCTTGCTTAATACAACGAAACAAGCTGTTTTAGACAGAAACGAGCTAAATCACAACACATCGGTTTTACAAGTGTTCCTCTAATACGCGTCTAAACTTTTTCTCTTATAACTGCGCGAAAAGCATGTATTCGTGCTTAATACGACGAAACAAGCTGTTTTAGACCGAAACGAGCTAAATCTGAACATATCGGTTTTACAAGTGTCCCTGTGACACGCGTCAAAACTTTTTCTCTTATAACTGCGCGAAAAGCATGTATTCTTGCTTAATACAGCGAAACAAGCTGTTTTAGACCGAAACGAGCTAAATCACAACACATCGGTTTTACAAGTGTTCCTCTATTACGCGTCAAAACTTTTTTCTCTTATAACTGCGCGAAAAGCATGTATTCGTGCTTAGTTCAACGAAACAAGCTGTTTTAGACCGAAACGAGGTAAATCAGAACACATCGGTTTTACAAGTGTTCCTCTGATACGCGTCAAGACTTTTTCTCTTATAACTGCGCGAAAAGCATGTATTCTTGCTTAATACAACGAAACAAGCTGTTTTAGACCGAAACGAGCTAAATCACAACACATCGGTTTTACAAGTGTTCCTCTGATACGCGTCAAAACTTTTTCTCTTGTAACTGCGCGAAAAGCACGTATTCTTGCTTAATACAGCGAAACAAGCTGTTTTAGACCGAAACGAGCTAAATCTGAACACATCGGTTTTACTAGTGTCCCTGTGACACGCGTCACAACCTTTTCTCTTATAACTGCGCGAAAAGCATGTATTCTTGCTTAATACAGCGAAACAAGCTGTTTTAGACCGAAACGAGCTAAATCACAACACATCGGTTTTACAAGTGTTCCTCTATTACGCGTCAAAACTTTTTTCTCTTATAACTGCGCGAAAAGCATGTATTCGTGCTTAGTTCAACGAAACAAGCTGTTTTAGACCGAAACGAGCTAAATCACAACACATCGGTTTTACAAGTGTTCCTCTGATACGCGTCAAAACTTTTTCTCTTATAACTGCGCGAAAAGCATGTATTCTTGCTTAATACAACGAAACAAGCTGTTTTAGACCGAAACGAGCTAAATCACAACACATCAGTTTTACAAGTGTTCCTCTGATACGCGTCAAAACTTTTTCTCTTGTAACTGCGCGAAAAGCACGTATTCTTGCTTAATACAGCGAAACAAGCTGTTTTAGACCGAAACGAGCTAAATCTGAACGCATCGGTTTTACTAGTGTCCCTGTGACACGCGTCAAAACTTTTTCTCTTATAACTGCGCGAAAAGCATGTATTCGTGCTTAGTTCAACGAAACAAGCTGTTTTAGACCGAAACGAGCTAAATCACAACACATCGGTTTTACAAGTGTACTTCTGATACGCGTCTTGACTTTTTCTCTTAAAACTGCGCGAAAAGCATGTATTCTTGCTTAATACAGCGAAACAAGCTGTTTTAGACCGAAACGAGCTAAATCACAACACATCGGTTTTACAAGTGTTCCTCTGTTACGTGTCAAAACTTTTTTCTCTTATAACTGCGCGAAAAGCATGTATTCGTGCTTAGTTCAACGAAACAAGCTGTTTTAGACCGAAACGAGGTAAATCAGAACACATCGGTTTTACAAGTGTTCCTCTGATACGCGTCAAAACTTTTTCTCTTATAACTGCGCGAAAAGCATGTATTCTTGCTTAATACAACGAAACAAGCTGTTTTAGACCGAAACGAGCTAAATCACAACACATCGGTTTTACAAGTGTTCCTCTGATACGCGTCAAAACTTTTTCTCTTGTAACTGCGCGAAAAGCACGTATTCTTGCTTAATACAGCGAAACAAGCTGTTTTAGACCGAGATGAGCTAAATCTGAACACATCGATTTTACAAGTGTCTCTCTAATACGCGTCAAAGGTTTTTCTTCTATAACTGCGCGAAAAGCATGTATTCGTGCCTAAAACAAAGAAACAAGCTGTTTTATACCAAAACGAGCTAAATCTGAACACATCGGTTTTACTAGTGTCCCTGTGACACGCCTTTAAATCTTTTTCTCTTATAACTGCGCGAAAAGCATGTATTCGTGCTTAAATAAAACGAAACAAGCTGTTTTAGACCGAAACGAGCTGTATCTCAACGCATCGGTTTTACAAGTATCCACGTGATACTCGTCAACTTTTTCTCTTATAACTGCGCGAAAAGCATGTATTCGTGCTTAATACAACGAATCAAGCTGTTTTAGACCGAAACGAGCTGTATCTGAACGCATCGGTTTTACAAGTATCCACGTGATACTCGTCAAAACTTTTTCTCTTATAACTGCGCGAAAAGCATGTATTTCTGCTTAATACAGCGAAACAAGCTGTTTTAGACCAAAACGAGCTAAATCACAACACATCGGTTTTACAAGTGTTCCTCTGATACGCGTCTAAACTTTTTCTCTTATAACTGCGCGAAAAGCATGTATTCGTGCTTAATACGACGAAACAAGCTGTTTTAAACCGAAACGAGCTAAATCACAACACATTGGTTTTACAAGTGTTCCTCTACTACGCGTCGAAACTTTTTTCTCTTATAACTGCGCGAAAAGCATGTATTCTTGCTTAATACAACGAAACAAGCTGTTTTAGACCGAAACGAGCTAAATCACAACACATCGGTTTTACAAGTGTTCCTCTGATACGCGTCAGAACTTTTTCTCTTGTAACTGCGCGAAAAGCACGTATTCTTGCTTAATACAGCGAAACAAGCTGTTTTAGACCGAAACGAGCTAAATCACAACACATCGGTTTTACAAGTGTTCCTCTGATACGCCTCAAAACTTTCTCTCTTATAACTGCGCGAAAAGCATGTATTCTTGCTTAATACAACGAAACAAGCTGTTTTAGACCGAAACGAGCTAAATCACAACACATCGGTTTTACAAGTGTTCCTCTGATACGCGTCTAAACTTTTTCTCTTATAACTGCGCGAAAAGCATGTATTCGTGCTTAATACGACGAAACAAGCTGTTTTAGACCGAAACGAGCTAAATCTGAACATATCGGTTTTACAAGTGTCCCTGTGACACGCGTCAAAACTTTTTCTCTTATAACTGCGCGAAAAGCATGTATTCTTGCTTAATACAGCGAAACAAGCTGTTTTAGACCGAAACGAGCTAAATCACAACACATCGGTTTTACAAGTGTTCCTCTATTACGCGTCAAAACTTTTTTCTCTTATAACTGCGCGAAAAGCATGTATTCGTGCTTAGTTCAACGAAACAAGCTGTTTTAGACCGAAACGAGGTAAATCAGAACACATCGGTTTTACAAGTGTTCCTCTGATACGCGTCAAGACTTTTTCTCTTATAACTGCGCGAAAAGCATGTATTCTTGCTTAATACAACGAAACAAGCTGTTTTAGACCGAAACGAGCTAAATCACAACACATCGGTTTTACAAGTGTTCCTCTGATACGCGTCAAAACGTTTTCTCTTGTAACTGCGCGAAAAGCACGTATTCTTGCTTAATACAGCGAAACAAGCTGTTTTAGACCGAAACGAGCTAAATCTGAACACATCGGTTTTACTAGTGTCCCTGTGACACGCGTCACAACCTTTTCTCTTATAACTGCGCGAAAAGCATGTATTCTTGCTTAATACAGCGAAACAAGCTGTTTTAGACCGAAACGAGCTAAATCACAACACATCGGTTTTACAAGTGTTCCTCTATTACGCGTCAAAACTTTTTTCTCTTATAACTGCGCGAAAAGCATGTATTCGTGCTTAGTTCAACGAAACAAGCTGTTTTAGACCGAAACGAGCTAAATCACAACACATCGGTTTTACAAGTGTACTTCTGATACGCGTCTTGACTTTTTCTCTTAAAACTGCGCGAAAAGCATGTATTCTTGCTTAATACAGCGAAACAAGCTGTTTTAGACCGAAACGAGCTAAATCACAACACATCAGTTTTACAAGTGTTCCTCTGATATGCGTCAAAACTTTTTCTCTTATAACTGCGCGAAAAGCATGTATTCTTCTTAATACAACGAAACAAGCTGTTTTAGACCGAAACGAGCTAAATCACAACACATCAGTTTTACAAGTGTTCCTCTGATACGCGTCTAAACTTTTTCTCTTAAAACTGCGCGAAAAGCATGTATTCTTGCTTAATACAACGAAACAAGCTATTTTAGACCGAAACGAGCTAAATCACAACACATCGGTTTTACAAGTGTTCCTCTGTTACGCGTCAAAACTTCTTTCTCTTATAACTGCGCGAAAAGCATGTATTCGTGCTTAGTTCAACGAAACAAGCTGTTTTAGACCGAAACGAGCTAAATCACAACACATCGGTTTTACAAGTGTTCCTCTGATACGCGTCAAAACTGTTTTCTCTTATATCTGCGCGAAAAGCATGTATTCTTGCTTAATAGAGCGAAACAAGCTGTTTTAGACCGAAACGAGCTAAATCACAACGCATCGGTTTTACAAGTGTTCCTCTGATACGCGTCAAAACTTTTTCTCTTATAACTGCGCGAAAAGCATGTATTCTTGCCTAATACAACGAAACAAGCTGTTTTAGACCGAAACGAGCTAAATCACAACACATCGGTTTTACAAGTGTTCCTCTGATACGCGTCTAAACTTTTTCTCTTATAACTGCGCAAAAAGCATGTATTCGTGCTTAATACAGCGAAACAAGCTGTTTTAGACCGATACGAGCTAAATCACAACACATCGGTTTTACAAGTGTTCCTCTGATACGCGTCAAAACTGTTTTCTCTTATATCTGCGCGAAAAGCATGTATTCTTGCTTAATACAGCGAAACAATCTGTTTTAGACCGAAACGAGCTAAATCACAACGCATCGGTTTTACAAGTGTTCCTCTGATACGCGTCAAAACTTTTTCTCTTATAACTGCGCGAAAAGCATGTATTCTTGCCTAATACAACGAAACAAGTTGTTTTAGACCGAAACGAGCTAAATCACAACACATCGGTTTTACAAGTGTTCCTCTGATACGCGTCTAAACTTTTTCTCTTATAACTCCGCGAAAAGCATGTATTCTTGCTTAATACAGCGAAACAAGCTGTTTTAGACCGAAACGAGCTAAATCGCAACACATCGGTTTTACAAGTGTTCCTCTGATACGCGTCAAAACGTTTTCTTTTATAACTGCGCGAAAAGCATGTATTCTTGCTTAATACAGCGAAACAAGCTGTTTTAGACCGAAACGAGCTAAATCACAACACATCGGTTTTACATGTTCCTCTGATAAGCCTCAAAACTTTTTCTCTTATAACTGCGCGAAAAGCATGTATTATTGCTTAATACAACGAAACAAGCTGTTTTAGACCGAAACGAGCTAAATCACAACACATCGGTTTTACAAGTGTTCCTCTGATACGCGTCTAAACTTTTTCTCTTATAACTGCCCGAAAAGCATGTATTCGTGCTTAATACGACGAAACAAGCTGTTTTAGACCGAAACGAGCTAAATCACAACACATCGGTTTTACAAGTGTTCCTCTGATACGCGTCAAAGCTTTTTCTCTTATAACTGCGCGAAAAGCATGTATTCTTGCTTAATACAACGAAACAAGCTGTTTTAGACCGAGATGAGCTAAATCTGAACACATCGATTTTACAAGTGTCTCTCTAATACGCGTCAAAAGTTTTTCTTCTATAACTGCGCGAAAAGCATGTATTCGTGCCTAAAACAAAGAAACAAGCTGTTTTATACCAAAACGAGCTATATCTGAACACATAGGTTTTACAAGTGTCCCTGTGACATGCTTTAAATCTTTTTCTCTTATACCTGCGCGAAAAGCAAGTATTCGTGCTTAATACAACGAAACAAGCTGTTTTAGACCGAAACGAGCTAAATCTGAACACATCGGTTTTACAAGTGTCCTTGTGACACGCGTCACTTTTTCTCTTATAACTGCGCGAAAAGCATGTATTCTTGCTTAATACAGCGAAACAAGCTGTTTTAGACCGAAACGAGTTAAATCACAACACATCGGTTTTACAAGTGTTCCTCTGATACGCGTCAAAACTTTTTCTCTTATAACTGCGCGAAAAGCATGTATTCGTGCTTAAATAAAACGAAACAAGCTGTTTTAGACCGAAACGAGCTGTATCTGAACGCATCGGTTTTTCAAGTATCCACGTGATACTCGTCAACTTTTTCTCTTTTAACTGCGCGAAAAGCATGTATTCGTGCTTAATACAACGAATCAAGCTGTTTTAGACCGAAACGAGCTTTATCTGAACGCATCGGTTTTTACAAGTATCCACGTGATACTCGTCAAAACTTTTTCTCTTATAACTGCGCGAAAAGCATGTATTCTTGCTTAATACAGCGAAACAAGCTGTTTTAGACCGAAACGAGCTAAATCACAACACATCGGTTTTACAAGTGTTCCTCTGATACGCCTCAAAACTTTTTCTCTTATAACTGCGCGAAAAGCATGTATTCTTGCCTAATACGACGAAACAAGCTGTTTTAGACCGAAACGAGCTAAATCACAACACATCGGTTTTACAAGTGTTCCTCTGATACGCGTCTAAACTTTTTCTCTTATAACTGCGCGAAAAGCAAGTATTCGTGCTTAATACGACGAAACAAGCTGTTTTAGACCGAAACGAGCTAAATCTAAACATATCGGTTTTACAAGTGTCCCTGTGACACGCGTCAAAACTTTTTCTCTTATAACTGCGCGAAAAGCATGTATTCTTGCTTAATACAGCGAAACAAGCTGTTTTAGACCGAAACGAGCTAAATCACAACACATCGGTTTTACAAGTGTTCCTCTGTTACGTGTCAAAACTTTTTTCTCTTATAACTGCGCGAAAAGCATGTATTCGTGCTTAGTGCAACGAAACAAGCTGTTTTAGACCGAAACGAGGTAAATCAGAACACATCGGTTTTACAAGTGTTCCTCTGATACGCGTCAAAACTTTTTCTCTTATAACTGCGCGAAAAGCATGTATTCTTGCTTAATACAACGAAACAAGCTGTTTTAGACCGAAACGAGCTAAATCACAACACATCGGTTTTACAAGTGTTCCTCTGATACGCGTCAAAACTTTTTCTCTTGTAACTGCGCGAAAAGCACGTATTCTTGCTTAATACAGCGAAACAAGCTGTTTTAGACCGAAACGAGGTAAATCAGAACACATCGGTTTTACAAGTGTTCCTCTGATACGCGTCAAACCTTTTTCTCTTATAACTTCGCGAAAAGCATGTATTCTTGCTTAATACAACGAAACAAGCTGTTTTAGACCGAAACGAGCTAAATCACAACACATCGGTTTTACAAGTGTTCCTCTGATAGGCGTCAAAACTTTTTCTCTTGTAACTGCGCGAAAAGCACGTATTCTTGCTTAATACAGCGAAACAAGCTGTTTTAGACCGAGATGAGCTAAATCTGAACACATCGATTTTACAAGTGTCTCTCTAATACGCGTCAAAAATTTTTCTTCTATAACTGCGCCAAAAACGTTTATTCGTGCCTAAAACAAAGAAACAAGGTGTTTTATACCAAAACGAGCTAAATCTGAACACATCGGTTTTACTAGTGTCCCTGTGACACGCCTTTAAATCTTTTTCTCTTATAACTGCGCGAAAAGCATGTATTCTTGCTTAATACAGCGAAACAAGCTGTTTTAGACCGAAACGAGCTAAATCACAACACATCGGTTTTACAAGTGTTCCTCTGATACGCGTCAAAACTTTTTCTCTTATAACTGCGCGAAAAGCATGTATTCGTGCTTAAATAAAACGAAACAAGCTGTTTTAGACCGAAACGAGCTGTATCTGAACGCATCGGTTTTACAAGTATCCACGTGATACTCGTCAACTTTTTCTCTTATAACTGCGCGAAAAGCATGTATTCGTGCTTAATACAACGAATCAAGCTGTTTTAGACCGAAACGAGCTGTATCTGAACGCATCGGTTTTACAAGTATCCACGTGATACTCGTCAAAACTTTTTCTCTTATAACTGCGCGAAAAGCATGTATTCTTGCTTAATACAGCGAAACAAGCTGTTTTAGACCGAAACGAGCTAAATCACAACACATCGGTTTTACAAGTGTTCCTCTGATACGCGTCTAAACTTTTTCTCTTATAACTGCGCGAAAAGCATGTATTCGTGCTTATTACGACGAAACAAGCTGTTTTAGACCGAAACGAGCTAAATCACAACACATTGGTTTTACAAGTGTTCCTCTATTACGCGTCAAAACTTTTTTCTCTTATAACTGCGCGAAAAGCATGTATTCGTGCTTAGTTCAACGAAACAAGCTGTTTTAGACCGAAACGAGGTAAATCAGAACACATCGGTTTTACAAGTGTTCCTCTGATACGCGTCAAAACTTTTTCTCTTATAACTGCGCGAAAAGCATGTATTCTTGCTTAATACAACGAAACAAGCTGTTTTAGACCGAAACGAGCTAAATCACAACACATCGGTTTTACAAGTGTTCCTCTGATACGCGTCAAAACTTTTTCTCTTGTAACTGCGCGAAAAGCACGTATTCTTGCTTAATACAGCGAAACAAGCTGTTTTAGACCGAAACGAGCTAAATCACAACACATCGGTTTTACAAGTGTTCCTCTGATACGCCTCAAAACTTTCTCTCTTATAACTGCGCGAAAAGCATGTATTCTTGCTTAATACAACGAAACAAGCTGTTTTAGACCGAAACGAGCTAAATCACAACACATCGGTTTTACAAGTGTTCCTCTGACACGCGTCTAAACTTTTTCTCTTATAACTGCGCGAAAAGCACGTATTCGTGCTTAATACGACGAAACAAGCTGTTTTAGACCGAAACGAGCTAAATCTGAACATATCGGTTTTACAAGTGTCCCTGTGACACGCGTCAAAACTTTTTCTCTTATAACTGCGCGAAAAGCATGTATTCTTGCTTAATACAGCGAAACAAGCTGTTTTAGACCGAAACGAGCTAAATCACAACACATCGGTTTTACAAGTGTTCCTCTATTACGCGTCAAAACTTTTCTCTCTTATAACTGCGCGAAAAGCATGTATTCGTGCTTAGTTCAACGAAACAAGCTGTTTTAGACCGAAACGAGGTAAATCAGAACACATCGGTTTTACAAGTGTTCCTCTGATACGCGTCAAGACTTTTTCTCTTATAACTGCGCGAAAAGCATGTATTCTTGCTTAATACAACGAAACAAGCTGTTTTAGACCGAAACGAGCTAAATCACAACACATCGGTTTTACAAGTGTTCCTCTGATACGCGTCAAAACTTTTTCTCTTGTAACTGCGCGAAAAGCACGTATTCTTGCTTAATACAGCTAAACAAGCTGTTTTAGACCGAAACGAGCTAAATCTGAACACATCGGTTTTACTAGTGTCCCTGTGACACGCGTCACAACCTTTTCTCTTATAACTGCGCGAAAAGCATGTATTCTTGCTTAATACAGCGAAACAAGCTGTTTTAGACCGAAACGAGTTAAATCACAACACATCGGTTTTACAAGTGTTCCTCTGATACGCGTCAAAACTTTTTCTCTTATAACTGCGCGAAAAGCATGTATTCGTGCTTAGTTTAACGAAACAAGCTGTTTTAGACCGAAACGGGGTAAATCTGAACACATCGGTTTTACAAGTGTCCCTGTGACACGCCTTTAACACTTTTTCTCTTATAACTGCGCGAAAAGCATGTATTCTTGCTTAATACAGCGAAACAAGCTGTTTTAGACCGAAACGAGCTAAATCACAACACATCGGTTTTACAAGTGTTCCTCTGTTACGCGTCAAAACTTTTTTCTCTTATACCTGCGCGAAAAGCACGTATTCTTGCTTAATACAGCGATACAAGCTGTTTTAGACCGAAACGAGCTAAATCTGAACACATCGGTTTTACAAGTGTCCCTGTGACACGCGTCAAAACTTTTTCCCTTATACCTGCGTGAAAAGCATGTATTCGTTCTTAATACAGCGAAAGAAGCTGTTTTAGACCGAAACGAGCTAAATCTGAACACATCGGTTTTACTAGTGTCCCTGTGACACGCCTTTAAATCTTTTTCTCATAACTGCGCGAAAAGCATGTATTCTTGCTTAATACAGCGAAACAAGCTGTTTTAGACCGAAACGAGCTAAATCACAACACATCGGTTTTACAAGTGTTCCTCTGATACGCGTCTTGACTTTTTCTCTTATAACTGCGCGAAAAGCATGTATTCTTGCTTAATACAGCGAAACAAGCTGTTTTAGACCGAAACGAGCTAAATCACAACACATCGGTTTTACAAGTGTTCCTCTGATACGCGTCAAAACTTTTTCTCTTATAACTGCGCGAAAAGCATGTATTCTTCTTAATACAACGAAACAAGCTGTTTTAGACCGAAACGAGCTAAATCACAACACATCGGTTTTACAAGTGTTCCTCTGATACGCGTCAAAACTTTTTCTCTAATAACTGCGCGAAAAGCATGTATTCTTGCTTAATACAACGAAACAAGCTGTTTTAGACCGAAACGAGCTAAATCACAACACATCGGTGTTACAAGTGTTCCTCTGATACGCGTCAAAACTTTTTTTCTTATAACTGCGCGAAAAGCATGTATTCGTGCTTAATACAACGAAACAAGCTGTTTTAGACCGAGATGAGCTAAATCTGAACACATCGATTTTACAAGTGTCTCTCTAATACGCGTCAAAAGTTTTTCTTCTATAACTGCGCGAAAAGCATGTATTCGTGCCTAAAACAAAGAAACAAGCTGTTTTATACCAAAACGAGCTAAATCTGAACATATCGGTTTTACTAGTGTCCCTGTGACACGCCTTTAAATCTTTTTCTCTTATAACTGCGCGAAAAGCATGTATTCTTGCTTAATACAGCGAAACAAGCTGTTTTAGACCGAAACGAGCTAAATCACAACACATCGGTTTTACAAGTGTTCCTCTGATACGCGTCAAAACTTTTTCTCTTATAACTGCCCGAAAAGCATGTATTCGTGCTTAAATAAAACGAAACAAGCTGTTTTAGACCGAAACGAGCTGTATCTGAACGCATCGGTTTTACAAGTATCCACGTGATACTCGTCAACTTTTTCTCTTATAACTGCGCGAAAAGCATGTATTCGTGCTTAATACAACGAATCAAGCTGTTTTAGACCGAAACGAGCTGTATCTGAACGCATCGGTTTTACAAGTATCCACGTGATACTCGTCAAAACTTTTTCTCTTATAACTGCGCGAAAAGCATGTATTCTTGCTTAATACAGCGAAACAAGCTGTTTTAAACCGAAACGAGCTAAATCACAACACATCGGTTTTACAAGTGTTCCTCTGATACGCCTCAAAACTTTTTCTCTTATAACTGCGCGAAAAGCATGTATTCTTGCTTAATACAGCGAAACAAGCTGTTTTAGACCGAAACGAGCTAAATCACAACACATCGGTTTTACAAGTGTTCCTCTGATACGCGTCTAAACTTTTTCTCTTATAACTGCGCGAAAAGCATGTATTCGTGCTTAATACGACGAAACAAGCTGTTTTAGACCGAAACGAGCTAAATCACAACACATCGGTTTTACAAGTGTTCCTCTATTACGCGTCAAAACTTTTTTCTCTTATAACTGCGCGAAAAGCATGTATTCGTGCTTAGTTCAACGAAACAAGCTGTTTTAGACCGAAACGAGGTAAATCAGAACACATCGGTTTTACAAGTGTTCCTCTGATACGCGTCAAAACTTTTTCTCTTATAACTGCGCGAAAAGCATGTATTCTTGCTTAATACAACGAAACAAGCTGTTTTAGACCGAAACGAGCTAAATCACAACACATCGGTTTTACAAGTGTTCCTCTGATACGCGTCAAAACTTTTTCTCTTGTAACTGCGCGAAAAGCACATATTCTTGCTTAATACAGCGAAACAAGCTGTTTTAGACCGAAACGAGCTAAATCACAACACATCGGTTTTACGAGTGTTCCTCTGATACGCCTCAAAACTTTTTCTCTTATAACTGCGCGAAAAGCATGTATTCTTGCTTAATACAACGAAACAAGCTATTTTAGACCGAAACGAGCTAAATCACAACACATCGGTTTTACTAGTGTTCCTCTGATACGCGTCTAAACTTTTTCTCTTATAACTGCGCGAAAAGCATGTATTCGTGCTTAATACGACGAAACAAGCTGTTTTAGACCGAAACGAGTTAAATCTGAACATATCGGTTTTACAAGTGTCCCTGTGACACGCGTCAAAACTTTTTCTCTTATAACTGCGCGAAAAGCATGTACTCTTGCTTAATACAGCGAAACAAGCTGTTTTAGACCGAAACGAGCTAAATCACAACACATCGGTTTTACAAGTGTTCCTCTATTACGCGTCAAAACTTTTTTCTCTTATAACTGCGCGAAAAGCATGTATTCGTGCTTAGTTCAACGAAACAAGCTGTTTTAGACCGAAACGAGGTAAATCAGAACACATCGGTTTTACAAATGTTCCTCTGATACGCGTCAAAACTTTTTCTCTTATAACTGCGCGAAAAGCATGTATTCTTGCTTAATACAACGAAACAAGCTGTTTTAGACCGAAACGAGCTAAATCACAACACATCGGTTTTACAAGCGTTCCTCTGATACGCGTCAAAACTTTTTCTCTTGTAACTGCGCGAAAAGCACGTATTCTTGCTTAATACAGCGAAACAAGCTGTTTTAGACCGAGATGAGCTAAATCTGAAGACATCGATTTTACAAGTGTCTATCTAATACGCGTCAAAAGTTTTTCTTCTATAACTGCGCGAAAAGCATGTATTCGTGCCTAAAACAAAGAAACAAGCTGTTTTATACCAAAACGAGCTAAATCTGAACACATCGGTTTTACTAGTGTCCCTGTGACACGCCTTTAAATCTTTTTCTCTTATAACTGCCCGAAAAGCATGTATTCTTGCTTAATGCAGCGAAACAAGCTGTTTTAGACAGAAACGAGCTAAATCACAACACATCGGTTTTACAAGTGTCCCTCTGATACGCGTCAAAACTTTTTCTCTTATAACTGCGCGAAAAGCATGTATTCGTTCTTAAATAAAACGAAACAAGCTGTTTTAGACCGAAACGAGCTGTATCTGAACGCATCGGTTTTACAAGTATCCACGTGATACTCGTCAACTTTTTCTCTTATAACTGCGCGAAAAGCATGTATTCGTGCTTAATACAACGAATCAAGCTGTTTTAGACCGAAACGAGCTGTATCTGTACGCATCGGTTTTACAAGTATCCACGTGATACTCGTCAAAACTTTTTCTCTTATAACTGCGCGAAAAGCATGTATTCTTGCTTAATACAGCGAAACAAGCTGTTTTAGACCGAAACGAGCTAAATCACAACACATCGGTTTTACAAGTGTTCCTCTGATACGCGTCTAAACTTTTTCTCTTATAACTGCGCGAAAAGCATGTATTCGTGCTTAATACGACGAAACAAGCTGTTTTAGACCGAAACGAGCTAAATCACAACACATTGGTTTTACAAGTGTTCCTCTATTACGCGTCAAAACTTTTTTCTCTTATAACTGCGCGAAAAGCATGTATTCGTGCTTAGTTCAACGAAACAAGCTGTTTTAGACCGAAACGAGGTAAATCAGAACACATCGGTTTTACAAGTGTTCCTCTGATACGCGTCAAAACTTTTTCTCTTATAACTGCGCGAAAAGCATGTATTCTTGCTTAATACAACGAAACAAGCTGTTTTAGACCGAAACGAGCTAAATCACAACACATCGGTTTTACAAGTGTTCCTCTGATACGCGTCAAAACTTTTTCTCTTGTAACTGCGCGAAAAGCACGTATTCTTGCTTAATACAGCGAAACAAGCTGTTTTAGACCGAAACGAGCTAAATCACAACACATCGGTTTTACAAGTGTTCCTCTGATAAGCCTCAAACCTTTCTCTCTTATAACTGCGCGAAAAGCATGTATTCTTGCTTAATACAACGAAACAAGCTGTTTTAGACCGAAACGAGCTAAATCACAACACATCGGTTTTACAAGTGTTCCTCTGATACGCCTCAAAACTTTTTCTCTTATAACTGCGCGAAAAGCATGTATTCTTGCTTAATACAACGAAACAAGCTATTTTAGACCGAAACGAGCTAAATCACAACACATCGGTTTTACAAGTGTTCCTCTGATACGCGTCAAAACTTTTTCTCTTATAACTGCGCGAAAAGCATGTATTCGTGCTTAAATAAAACGAAACAAGCTGTTTTAGACCGAAACGAGCTGTATCTGAACGCATCGGTTTTACAAGTATCCACGTGATACTCGTCAACTTTTTCTCTTATAACTGCGCGAAAAGCATGTATTCGTGCTTAATACAACGAATCAAGCTGTTTTAGACCGAAACGAGCTGTATCTGAACGCATCGGTTTTACAAGTATCCACGTGATACTCGTCAAAACTTTTTCTCTTATAACTGCGCGAAAAGCATGTATTCTTGCTTAATACAGCGAAACAAGCTGTTTTAGACCGAAACGAGCTAAATCACAACACATCGGTTTTACAAGTGTTCCTCTGATACGCGTCTAAACTTTTTCTCTTATAACTGCGCGAAAAGCATGTATTCGTGCTTATTACGACGAAACAAGCTGTTTTAGACCGAAACGAGCTAAATCACCACACATTGGTTTTACAAGTGTTCCTCTATTACGCGTCAAAACTTTTTTCTCTTTTAACTGCGCGAAAAGCATGTATTCGTGCTTAGTTCAACGAAACAAGCTGTTTTAGACCGAAACGAGGTAAATCAGAACACATCGGTTTTACAAGTGTTCCTCTGATACGCGTCAAAACTTTTTCTCTTATAACTGCGCGAAAAGCATGTATTCTTGCTTAATACAACGAAACAAGCTGTTTTAGACCGAAACGAGCTAAATCACAACACATCGGTTTTACAAGTGTTCCTCTGATACGCGTCAAAACTTTTTCTCTTGTAACTGCGCGAAAAGCACGTATTCTTGCTTAATACAGCGAAACAAGCTGTTTTAGACCGAAACGAGCTAAATCACAACACATCGGTTTTACAAGTGTTCCTCTGATACGCCTCAAAACTTTCTCTCTTATAACTGCGCGAAAAGCATGTATTCTTGCTTAATACAACGAAACAAGCTGTTTTAGACCGAAACGAGCTAAATCACAACACATCGGTTTTACAAGTGTTCCTCTGATACGCGTCTAAACTTTTT
This sequence comes from Amblyomma americanum, assembly GCF_052857255.1. NCBI lineage: Eukaryota > Metazoa > Arthropoda > Arachnida > Ixodida > Ixodidae > Amblyomma > Amblyomma americanum. The sequence goes on from NW_027526497.1 coordinate 50,617, forward strand.
CTCTTATAACTGCGCGAAAAGCATGTATTCGTGCCTAATACGACGAAACAAGCTGTTTTAGACCGAAACGAGCTAAATCTGAACATATCGGTTTTACAAGTGTCCCTGTGACACGCGTCAAAACTTTTTCTCTTATAACTGCGCGAAAAGCATGTATTCTTGCTTAATACAGCGAAACAAGCTGTTTTAGACCGAAACGAGCTAAATCACAACACATCGGTTTTACAAGTGTTCCTCTATTACGCGTCAAAACTTTTTTCTCTTATAACTGCGCGAAAAGCATGTATTCGTGCTTAGTTCAACGAAACAAGCTGTTTTAGACCGAAACGAGGTAAATCAGAACACATCGGTTTTACAAGTGTTCCTCTGATACGCGTCGACTTTTTCTCTTATAACTGCGCGAAAAGCATGTATTCTTGCTTAATACAACGAAACAAGCTGTTTTAGACCGAAACGAGGTAAATCAGAACACATCGGTTTTACAAGTGTTCCTCTGATACGCGTCAAAACTTTTCCTCTTATAACTGCGCGAAAAGCATGTATTCTTGCTTAATACAACGAAACAAGCTGTTTTAGACCGAAACGAGCTAAATCACAACACATCGGTTTTACAAGTGTTCCTCTGATACGCGTCAAAACTTTTTCTCTTGTAACTGCGCGAAAAGCACGTATTCTTGCTTATACAGCAAAACAAGCTGTTTTAGACCGAGATGAGCTAAATCTGAACACATCGATTTTACAAGTGTCTCTCTAATACGCGTCAAAAGTTTTTCTTCTATAACTGCGCGAAAAGCATGTATTCGTGCCTAAAACAAAGAAACAAGGTGTTTTATACCAAAACGAGCTAAATCTGAACACATCGGTTTTACTAGTGTCCCTGTGACAAGCCTTTAAATCTTTTTCTCTTATAACTGCGCGAAAAGCATGTATTCGTGCTTAAATAAAACGAAACAAGCTGTTTTAGACCGAAACGAGCTGTATCTGAACGCATCGGTTTTACAAGTATCCACGTGATACTCGTCAACTTTTTCTCTTATAACTGCGCGAAAAGCATGTATTCGTGCTTAATACAACGAATCAAGCTGTTTTAGACCGAAACGAGCTGTATCTGAACGCATCGGTTTTACAAGTATCCACGTGATACTCGTCAAAACTTTTTCTCTTATAACTGCGCGAAAAGCATGTATTCTTGCTTAATACAGCGAAACAAGCTGTTTTAGACCGAAACGAGCTAAATCACAACACATCGGTTTTACAAGTGTTCCTCTGATACGCGTCTAAACTTTTTCTCTTATAACTGCGCGAAAAGCATGTATTCGTGCTTATTACGACGAAACAAGCTGTTTTAGACCGAAACGAGCTAAATCACAACACATTGGTTTTACAAGTGTTCCTCTATTACGCGTCAAAACTTTTTTCTCTTATAACTGCGCGAAAAGCATGTATTCGTGCTTAGTTCAACGAAACAAGCTGTTTTAGACCGAAACGAGGTAAATCAGAACACATCGGTTTTACAAGTGTTCCTCTGATACGCGTCAAAACTTTTTCTCTTATAACTGCGCGAAAAGCATGTATTCTTGCTTAATACAACGAAACAAGCTGTTTTAGACCGAAACGAGCTAAATCACAACAAATCGGTTTTACAAGTGTTCCTCTGATACGCGTCAAAACTTTTTCTCTTGTAACTGCGCGAAAAGCACGTATTCTTGCTTAATACAGCGAAACAAGCTGTTTTAGACCGAAACGAGCTAAATCACAACACATCGGTTTTACAAGTGTTCCTCTATTACGCGTCAAAACTTTTCTCTCTTATAACTGCGCGAAAAGCATGTATTCGTGCTTAGTTCAACGAAACAAGCTGTTTTAGACCCAAACGAGGTAAATCAGAACACATCGGTTTTACAAGTGTTCCTCTGATACGCGTCAAGACTTTTTCTCTTATAACTGCGCGAAAAGCATGTATTCTTGATTAATACAACGAAACAAGCTGTTTTAGACCGAAACGAGCTAAATCACAACACATCGGTTTTACAAGTGTTCCTCTGATACGCGTCAAAACTTTTTCTCTTGTAACTGCGCGAAAAGCACGTATTCTTGCTTAATACAGCGAAACAAGCTGTTTTAGACCGAAACGAGCTAAATCTGAACACATCGGTTTTACTAGTGTCCCTGTGACACGCGTCACAACCTTTTCTCTTATAACTGCGCGAAAAGCATGTATTCTTGCTTAATACAGCGAAACAAGCTGTTTTAGACCGAAACGAGTTAAATCACAACACATCGGTTTTACAAGTGTTCCTCTGATACGCGTCAAAACTTTTTCTCTTATAACTGCGCGAAAAGCATGTATTCGTGCTTAGTTTAACGAAACAAGCTGTTTTAGACCGAAACGGGGTAAATCTGAACACATCGGTTTTACAAGCGTCCCTGTGACACGCCTTTAAAACTTTTTCTCTTATAACTGCGCGAAAAGCATGTATTCTTGCTTAATACAGCGAAACAAGCTGTTTTAGACCGAAACGAGCTAAATCACAACACATCGGTTTTACAAGTGTTCCTCTGTTACGCGTCAAAACTTTTTTCTCTTATACCTGCGCGAAAAGCCCGTATTCTTGCTTAATACAGCGAAACAAGCTGTTTTAGACCGAATCGAGCTAAATCTGAACACATCGGATTTACAAGTGTCCCTGTGACACGCGTCAAAACTTTTTCTCTTATACCTGCGCGAAAAGCATGTATTCGTTCTTAATACAGCGAAAGAAGCTGTTTTAGACCGAAACGAGCTAAATCTGAACACATCGGTTTTACTAGTGTCCCTGTGACACGCCTTTAAATCTTTTTCTCTTATAACTGCGCGAAAAGCATGTATTCTTGCTTAATACAGCGAAACAAGCTGTTTTAGACCGAAACGAGCTAAATCACAACACATCGGTTTTACAAGTGTTCCTCTGATACGCGTCTTGACTTTTTCTCTTATAACTGCGCGAAAAGCATGTATTCTTGCTTAATACAGCGAAACAAGCTGTTTTAGACCGAAACGAGCTAAATCACAACACATCGGTTTTACAAGTGTTCCTCTGATACGCGTCAAAACTTTTTCTCTTATACCTGCGCGAAAAGCATGTATTCTTCTTAATACAACGAAACAAGCTGTTTTAGACCGAAACGAGCTAAATCACAATACATCGGTTTTACAAATGTTCCTCTGATACGCGTCAAAACTTTTTCTCTAATAACTGCGCGAAAAGCATGTATTCTTGCTTAATACAACGAAACAAGCTGTTTTAGACCGAAACGAGCTAAATCACAACACATCGGTTTTACAAGTGTTCCTCTGATACGCGTCAAAACTTTTTTTCTTATAACTGCGCGAAAAGCATGTATTCGTGCTTAATACAACGAAACAAGCTGTTTTAGACCGAGATGAGCTAAATCTGAACACATCGATTTTACAAGTGTCTCTCTAATACGCGTCAAAAGTTTTTCTTCTATAACTGCGCGAAAAGCATGTATTCGTGCCTAAAACAAAGAAACAAGCTCTTTTATACCAAAACGAGCTAAATCTGAACATATCGGTTTTACTAGTGTCCCTGTGACACGCCTTTAAATCTTTTTCTCTTATAACTGCGCGAAAAGCATGTATTCCTGCTTAATACAGCGAAACAAGCTGTTTTAGACCGAAACGAGCTAAATCACAACACATCGGTTTTACAAGTGTTCCTCTGATACGCGTCAAAACTTTTTCTCTTATAACTGCGCGAAAAGCATGTATTCGTGCTTAAATAAAACGAAACAAGCTGTTTTAGACCGAAACGAGCTGTATCTGAACGCATCGGTTTTACAAGTATCCACGTGATACTCGTCAACTTTTTCTCTTATAACTGCGCGAAAAGCATGTATTCTTGCTTAATACAACGAATCAAGCTGTTTTAGACCGAAACGAGCTGTATCTGAACGCATCGGTTTTACAAGTATCCACGTGATACTCGTCAAAACTTTTTCTCTTATAACTGCGCGAAAAGCATGTATTCTTGCTTAATACAGCGAAACAAGCTGTTTAAAACCGAAACGAGCTAAATCACAACACATCGGTTTTACAAGTGTTCCTCTGATACGCCTCAAAACTTTTTCTCTTATAACTGCGCGAAAAGCATGTATTCTTGCTTAATACAGCGAAACAAGCTGTTTTAGACCGAAACGAGCTAAATCACAACACATCGGTTTTACAAGTGTTCCTCTGATACGCGTCTAAACTTTTTCTCTTATAACTGCGCGAAAAGCATGTATTCGTGCTTAATACGACGAAACAAGCTGTTTTAGACCGAAACGAGCTAAATCACAACACATCGGTTTTACAAGTGTTCCTCTATTACGCGTCAAAACTTTTTTCTCTTATAACTGCGCGAAAAGCATGTATTCGTGCTTAGTTCAACGAAACAAGCTGTTTTAGACCCAAACGAGGTAAATCAGAACACATCGGTTTTACAAGTGTTCCTCTGATACGCGTCAAGACTTTTTCTCTTATAACTGCGCGAAAAGCATGTATTCTTGCTTAATACAACGAAACAAGCTGTTTTAGACCGAAACGAGCTAAATCACAACACATCGGTTTTACAAGTGTTCCTCTGATACGCGTCAAAACTTTTTCTCTTGTAACTGCGCGAAAAGCACGTATTCTTGCTTAATACAGCGAAACAAGCTGTTTTAGACCGAAACGAGCTAAATCTGAACACATCGGTTTTACTAGTGTCCCTGTGACACGCGTCACAACCTTTTCTCTTATAACTGCGCGAAAAGCATGTATTCTTGCTTAATACAGCGAAACAAGCTGTTTTAGACCGAAACGAGTTAAATCACAACACATCGGTTTTACAAGTGTTCCTCTGATACGCGTCAAAACTTTTTCTCTTATAACTGCGCGAAAAGCATGTATTCGTGCTTAATACGACGAAACAAGCTGTTTTAGACCGAAACGAGTTAAATCTGAACATATCGGTTTTACAAGTGTCCCTGTGACACGCGTCAAAACTTTTTCTCTTATAACTGCGCGAAAAGCATGTATTCTTGCTTAATACAGCGAAACAAGCTGTTTTAGACCGAAACGAGCTAAATCACAACACATCGGGTTTACAAGTGTTCCTCTATTACGCGTCAAAACTTTTTTCTCTTATAACTGCGCGAAAAGCATGTATTCGTGCTTAGTTCAACGAAACAAGCTGTTTTAGACCGAAACGAGGTAAATCAGAACACATCGGTTTTACAAATGTTCCTCTGATACGCGTCAAAACTTTTTCTCTTATAACTGCGCGAAAAGCATGTATTCTTGCTTAATACAACGAAACAAGCTGTTTTAGACCGAAACGAGCTAAATCACAACACATCGGTTTTACAAGCGTTCCTCTGATACGCGTCAAAACTTTTTCTCTTGTAACTGCGCGAAAAGCACGTATTCTTGCTTAATACAGCGAAACAAGCTGTTTTAGACCGAGATGAGCTAAATCTGAACACATCGATTTTACAAGTGTCTATCTAATACGCGTCAAAAGTTTTTCTTCTATAACTGCGCGAAAAGCATGTATTCGTGCCTAAAACAAAGAAACAAGCTGTTTTATACCAAAACGAGCTAAATCTGAACACATCGGTTTTACTAGTGTCCCTGTGACACGCCTTTAAATCTTTTTCTCTTATAACTGCCCGAAAAGCATGTATTCTTGCTTAATGCAGCGAAACAAGCTGTTTTAGACCGAAACGAGCTAAATCACAACACATCGGTTTTACAAGTGTTCCTCTGATACGCGTCAAAACTTTTTCTCTTATAACTGCGCGAAAAGCATGTATTCGTTCTTAAATAAAACGAAACAAGCTGTTTTAGACCGAAACGAGCTGTATCTGAACGCATCGGTTTTACAAGTATCCACGTGATACTCGTCAACTTTTTCTCTTATAACTGCGCGAAAAGCATGTATTCGTGCTTAATACAACGAATCAAGCTGTTTTAGACCGAAACGAGCTGTATCTGTACGCATCGGTTTTACAAGTATCCACGTGATACTCGTCAAAACTTTTTCTCTTAAAACTGCGCGAAAAGCATGTATTCTTGCTTAATACAGCGAAACAAGCTGTTTTAGACCGAAACGAGCTAAATCACAACACATCGGTTTTACAAGTGTTCCTCTGATACGCGTCTAAACTTTTTCTCTTATAACTGCGCGAAAAGCATGTATTCGTGCTTAATACGACGAAACAAGCTGTTTTAGACCGAAACGAGCTAAATCACAACACATTGGTTTTAATAGTGTTCCTCTATTACGCGTCAAAACTTTTTTCTCTTATAACTGCGCGAAAAGCATGTATTCGTGCTTAGTTCAACGAAACAAGCTGTTTTAGACCGAAACGAGGTAAATCAAAACACATCGGTTTTACAAGTGTTCCTCTGATACGCGTCAAAACTTTTTCTCTTATAACTGCGCGAAAAGCATGTATTCTTGCTTAATACAACGAAACAAGCTGTTTTAGACCGAAACGAGCTAAATCACAACACATCGGTTTTACAAGTGTTCCTCTGATACGCGTCAAAACTTTTTCTCTTGTAACTGCGCGAAAAGCACGTATTCTTGCTTAATACAGCGAAACAAGCTGTTTTAGACCGAAACGAGCTAAATCACAACACATCGGTTTTACAAGTGTTCCTCTGATACGCCTCAAAACTTTCTCTCTTATAACTGCGCGGAAAGCATGTATTCTTGCTTAATACAACGAAACAAGCTGTTTTAGACCGAAACGAGCTAAATCACAACACATCGGTTTTACAAGTGTTCCTCTGATACGCCTCAAAACTTTTTCTCTTATAACTGCGCGAAAAGCATGTATTCCTGCTTAATACAGCGAAACAAGCTGTTTTAGACCGAAACGAGCTAAATCACAACACATCGGTTTTACAAGTGTTCCTCTGATACGCGTCAAAACTTTTTCTCTTATAACTGCGCGAAAAGCATGTATTCGTGCTTAAATAAAACGAAACAAGCTGTTTTAGACCGAAACGAGCTGTATCTGAACGCATCGGTTTTACAAGTATCCACGTGATACTCGTCAACTTTTTCTCTTATAACTGCGCGAAAAGCATGTATTCTTGCTTAATACAACGAATCAAGCTGTTTTAGACCGAAACGAGCTGTATCTGAACGAATCGGTTTTACAAGTATCCACGTGATACTCGTCAAAACTTTTTCTCTTATAACTGCGCGAAAAGCATGTATTCTTGCTTAATACAGCGAAACAAGCTGTTTTAAACCGAAACGAGCTAAATCACAACACATCGGTTTTACAAGTGTTCCTCTGATACGCCTCAAAACTTTTTCTCTTATAACTGCGCGAAAAGCATGTATTCTTGCTTAATACAGCGAAACAAGCTGTTTTAGACCGAAACGAGCTAAATCACAACACATCGGTTTTACAAGTGTTCCTCTGATACGCGTCTAAACTTTTTCTCTTATAACTGCGCGAAAAGCATGTATTCGTGCTTAATACGACGAAACAAGCTGTTTTAGACCGAAACGAGCTAAATCACAACACATCGGTTTTACAAGTGTTCCTCTATTACGCGTCAAAACTTTTTTCTCTTATAACTGCGCGAAAAGCATGTATTCGTGCTTAGTTCAACGAAACAAGCTGTTTTAGACCGAAACGAGGTAAATCAGAACACATCGGTTTTACAAGTGTTCCTCTGATACGCGTCAAAACTTTTTCTCTTATAACTGCGCGAAAAGTATGTATTCTTGCTTAATACAACGAAACAAGCTGTTTTAGACCGAAACGAGCTAAATCACAACACATCGGTTTTACAAGTGTTCCTCTGATACGCGTCAAAACTTTTTCTCTTGTAACTGCGCGAAAAGCACATATTCTTGCTTAATACAGCGAAACAAGCTGTTTTAGACCGAAACGAGCTAAATCACAACACATCGGTTTTACAAGTGTTCCTCTGATACGCCTCAAAACTTTTTCTCTTATAACTGCGCGAAAAGCATGTATTCTTGCTTAATACAACGAAACAAGCTATTTTAGACCGAAACGAGCTAAATCACAACACATCGGTTTTACTAGTGTTCCTCTGATACGCGTCTAAACTTTTTCTCTTATAACTGCGCGAAAAGCATGTATTCGTGCTTAATACGACGAAACAAGCTGTTTTAGACCGAAACGAGTTAAATCTGAACATATCGGTTTTACAAGTGTCCCTGTGACACGCGTCAAAACTTTTTCTCTTATAACTGCGCGAAAAGCATGTATTCTTGCTTAATACAGCGAAACAAGCTGTTTTAGACCGAAACGAGCTAAATCACAACACATCGGTTTTACAAGTGTTCCTCTATTACGCGTCAAAACTTTTTTCTCTTATAACTGCGCGAAAAGCATGTATTCGTGCTTAGTTCAACGAAACAAGCTGTTTTAGACCGAAACGAGGTAAATCAGAACACATCGGTTTTACAAATGTTCCTCTGATACGCGTCAAAACTTTTTCTCTTATAACTGCGCGAAAAGCATGTATTCTTGCTTAATACAACGAAACAAGCTGTTTTAGACCGAAACGAGCTAAATCACAACACATCGGTTTTACAAGCGTTCCTCTGATACGCGTCAAAACTTTTTCTCTTGTAACTGCGCGAAAAGCACGTATTCTTGCTTAATACAGCGAAACAAGCTGTTTTAGACCGAGATGAGCTAAATCTGAACACATCGATTTTACAAGTGTCTATCTAATACGCGTCAAAAGTTTTTCTTCTATAACTGCGCGAAAAGCATGTATTCGTGCCTAAAACAAAGAAACAAGCTGTTTTATACCAAAACGAGCTAAATCTGAACACATCGGTTTTACTAGTGTCCCTGTGACACGCCTTTAAATCTTTTTCTCTTATAACTGCCCGAAAAGCATGTATTCTTGCTTAATGCAGCGAAACAAGCTGTTTTAGACCGAAACGAGCTAAATCACAACACATCGGTTTTACAAGTGTTCCTCTGATACGCGTCAAAACTTTTTCTCTTATAACTGCGCGAAAAGCATGTATTCGTGCTTAAATAAAACGAAACAAGCTGTTTTAGACCGAAACGAGCTGTATCTGAACGCATCGGTTTTACAAGTATCCACGTGATACTCGTCAACTTTTTCTCTTATAACTGCGCGAAAAGCATGTATTCGTGCTTAATACAACGAATCAAGCTGTTTTAGACCGAAACGAGCTGTATCTGTACGCATCGGTTTTACAAGTATCCACGTGATACTCGTCAAAACTTTTTCTCTTAAAACTGCGCGAAAAGCATGTATTCTTGCTTAATACAGCGAAACAAGCTGTTTTAGACCGAAACGAGCTAAATCACAACACATCGGTTTTACAAGTGTTCCTCTGATACGCGTCTAAACTTTTTCTCTTATAACTGCGCGAAAAGCATGTATTCGTGCTTAATACGACGAAACAAGCTGTTTTAGACCGAAACGAGCTAAATCACAACACATTGGTTTTAATAGTGTTCCTCTATTACGCGTCAAAACTTTTTTCTCTTATAACTGCGCGAAAAGCATGTATTCGTGCTTAGTTCAACGAAACAAGCTGTTTTAGACCGAAACGAGGTAAATCAAAACACATCGGTTTTACAAGTGTTCCTCTGATACGCGTCAAAACTTTTTCTCTTATAACTGCGCGAAAAGCATGTATTCTTGCTTAATACAACGAAACAAGCTGTTTTAGACCGAAACGAGCTAAATCACAACACATCGGTTTTACAAGTGTTCCTCTGATACGCGTCAAAACTTTTTCTCTTGTAACTGCGCGAAAAGCACGTATTCTTGCTTAATACAGCGAAACAAGCTGTTTTAGACCGAAACGAGCTAAATCACAACACATCGGTTTTACAAGTGTTCCTCTGATACGCCTCAAAACTTTCTCTCTTATAACTGCGCGGAAAGCATGTATTCTTGCTTAATACAACGAAACAAGCTGTTTTAGACCGAAACGAGCTAAATCACAACACATCGGTTTTACAAGTGTTCCTCTGATACGCCTCAAAACTTTTTCTCTTATAACTGCGCGAAAAGCATGTATTCTTGCTTAATACAACGAAACAAGCTATTTTAGACCGAAACGAGCTAAATCACAACACATCGGTTTTACAAGTGTTCCTCTGATACGCGTCAAAACTTTTTCTCTTATAACTGCGCGAGAAGCATGTATTCGTGCTTAAATAAAACGAAACAAGCTGTTTTAGACCGAAACGAGCTGTATCTGAACGCATCGGTTTTACAAGTATCCACGTGATACTCGTCAACTTTTTCTCTTATAACTGCGCGAAAAGCATGTATTCGTGCTTAATACAACGAATCAAGCTGTTTTAGACCGAAACGAGCTGTATCTGAACGCATCGGTTTTACAAGTATCCACGTGATACTCGTCAAAACTTTTTTTCTTATAACTGCGCGAAAAGCATGTATTCTTGCTTAATACAGCGAAACAAGCTGTTTTAGACCGAAACGAGCTAAATCACAACACATCGGTTTTACAAGTGTTCCTCTGATACGCGTCTAAACTTTTTCTCTTATAACTGCGCGAAAAGCATGTATTCGTGCTTATTACGACGAAACAAGCTGTTTTAGACCGAAACGAGCTAAATCACAACACATTGGTTTTACAAGTGTTCCTCTATTACGCGTCAAAACTTTTTTCTCTTTTAACTGCGCGAAAAGCATGTATTCGTGCTTAGTTCAACGAAACAAGCTGTTTTAGACCGAAACGAGGTAAATCAGAACACATCGGTTTTACAAGTGTTCCTCTGATACGCGTCAAAACTTTTTCTCTTATAACTGCGCGAAAAGCATGTATTCTTGCTTAATACAACGAAACAAGCTGTTTTAGACCGAAACGAGCTAAATCACAACACATCGGTTTTACAAGTGTTCCTCTGATACGCGTCAAAACTTTTTCTCTTGTAACTGCGCGAAAAGCACGTATTCTTGCTTAATACAGCGAAACAAGCTGTTTTAGACCGAAACAAGCTAAATCACAACACATCGGTTTTACAAGTGTTCCTCTGATACGCCTCAAAACTTTCTCTCTTATAACTGCGCGAAAAGCATGTATTCTTGCTTAATACAACGAAACAAGCTGTTTTAGACCGAAACGAGCTAAATCACAACACATCGGTTTTACAATTGTTCCTCTGATACGCGTCTAAACTTTTTCTCTTATAACTGCGCGAAAAGCATGTATTCGTGCTTAATACGACGAAACAAGCTGTTTTAGACCGAAACGAGCTAAATCTGAACATATCGGTTTTACAAGTGTCCCTGTGACACGCGTCAAAACTTTTTCTCTTATAACTGCGCGAAAAGCATGTATTCTTGCTTAATACAGCGAAACAAGCTGTTTTAGACCGAAACGAGCTAAATCACAACACATCGGTTTTACAAGTGTTCCTCTATTACGCGTCAAAACTTTTTTCTCTTATAACTGCGCGAAAAGCATGTATTCGTGCTTAGTTCAACGAAACAAGCTGTTTTAGACCGAAACGAGGTAAATCAGAACACATCGGTTTTACAAGTGTTCCTCTGATACGCGTCGACTTTTTCTCTTATAACTGCGCGAAAAGCATGTATTCTTGCTTAATACAACGAAACAAGCTGTTTTAGACCGAAACGAGGTAAATCAGAACACATCGGTTTTACAAGTGTTCCTCTGATACGCGTCAAAACTTTTTCTCTTATAACTGCGCGAAAAGCATGTATTCTTGCTTAATACAACGAAACAAGCTGTTTTAGACCGAAACGAGCTAAATCACAACACATCGGTTTTACAAGTGTTCCTCTGATACGCGTCAAAACTTTTTCTCTTGTAACTGCGCGAAAAGCACGTATTCTTGCTTAATACAGCGAAACAAGCTGTTTTAGACCGAGATGAGCTAAATCTGAACACATCGATTTTACAAGTGTCTCTCTAATACGCGTCAAAAGTTTTTCTTCTATAACTGCGCGAAAAGCATGTATTCGTGCCTAAAACAAAGAAACAAGGTGTTTTATACCAAAACGAGCTAAATCTGAACACATCGGTTTTACTAGTGTCCCTGTGACACGCCTTTAAATCTTTTTCTCTTATAACTGCGCGAAAAGCATGTATTCTTGCTTAATACAGCGAAACAAGCTGTTTTAGACCGAAACGAGCTAAATCACAACACATCGGTTTTACAAGTGTTCCTCTGATACGCGTCAAAACTTTTTCTCTTATAACTGCGCGAAAAGCATGTATTCTTGCTTAATACAACGAAACAAGCTGTTTTAGACCGAAACGAGCTAAATCACAACACATCGGTTTTACAAGCGTTCCTCTGATACGCGTCAAAACTTTTTCTCTTGTAACTGCGCGAAAAGCACGTATTCTTGCTTAATACAGCGAAACAAGCTGTTTTAGACCGAGATGAGCTAAATCTGAACACATCGATTTTACAAGTGTCTATCTAATACGCGTCAAAAGTTTTTCTTCTATAACTGCGCGAAAAGCATGTATTCGTGCCTAAAACAAAGAAACAAGCTGTTTTATACCAAAACGAGCTAAATCTGAACACATCGGTTTTACTAGTGTCCCTGTGACACGCCTTTAAATCTTTTTCTCTTATAACTGCCCGAAAAGCATGTATTCTTGCTTAATGCAGCGAAACAAGCTGTTTTAGACCGAAACGAGCTAAATCACAACACATCGGTTTTACAAGTGTTCCTCTGATACGCGTCAAAACTTTTTCTCTTATAACTGCGCGAAAAGCATGTATTCGTGCTTAAATAAAACGAAACAAGCTGTTTTAGACCGAAACGAGCTGTATCTGAACGCATCGGTTTTACAAGTATCCACGTGATACTCGTCAACTTTTTCTCTTATAACTGCGCGAAAAGCATGTATTCGTGCTTAATACAACGAATCAAGCTGTTTTAGACCGAAACGAGCTGTATCTGTACGCATCGGTTTTACAAGTATCCACGTGATACTCGTCAAAACTTTTTCTCTTAAAACTGCGCGAAAAGCATGTATTCTTGCTTAATACAGCGAAACAAGCTGTTTTAGACCGAAACGAGCTAAATCACAACACATCGGTTTTACAAGTGTTCCTCTGATACGCGTCTAAACTTTTTCTCTTATAACTGCGCGAAAAGCATGTATTCGTGCTTAATACGACGAAACAAGCTGTTTTAGACCGAAACGAGCTAAATCACAACACATTGGTTTTAATAGTGTTCCTCTATTACGCGTCAAAACTTTTTTCTCTTATAACTGCGCGAAAAGCATGTATTCGTGCTTAGTTCAACGAAACAAGCTGTTTTAGACCGAAACGAGGTAAATCAAAACACATCGGTTTTACAAGTGTTCCTCTGATACGCGTCAAAACTTTTTCTCTTATAACTGCGCGAAAAGCATGTATTCTTGCTTAATACAACGAAACAAGCTGTTTTAGACCGAAACGAGCTAAATCACAACACATCGGTTTTACAAGTGTTCCTCTGATACGCGTCAAAACTTTTTCTCTTGTAACTGCGCGAAAAGCACGTATTCTTGCTTAATACAGCGAAACAAGCTGTTTTAGACCGAAACGAGCTAAATCACAACACATCGGTTTTACAAGTGTTCCTCTGATACGCCTCAAAACTTTCTCTCTTATAACTGCGCGGAAAGCAAGTATTCTTGCTTAATACAACGAAACAAGCTGTTTTAGACCGAAACGAGCTAAATCACAACACATCGGTTTTACAAGTGTTCCTCTGATACGCCTCAAAACTTTTTCTCTTATAACTGCGCGAAAAGCATGTATTCTTGCTTAATACAACGAAACAAGCTATTTTAGACCGAAACGAGCTAAATCACAACACATCGGTTTTACAAGTGTTCCTCTGATACGCGTCAAAACTTTTTCTCTTATAACTGCGCGAGAAGCATGTATTCGTGCTTAAATAAAACGAAACAAGCTGTTTTAGACCGAAACGAGCTGTATCTGAACGCATCGGTTTTACAAGTATCCACGTGATACTCGTCAACTTTTTCTCTTATAACTGCGCGAAAAGCATGTATTCGTGCTTAATACAACGAATCAAGCTGTTTTAGACCGAAACGAGCTGTATCTGAACGCATCGGTTTTACAAGTATCCACGTGATACTCGTCAAAACTTTTTTTCTTATAACTGCGCGAAAAGCATGTATTCTTGCTTAATACAGCGAAACAAGCTGTTTTAGACCGAAACGAGCTAAATCACAACACATCGGTTTTACAAGTGTTCCTCTGATACGCGTCTAAACTTTTTCTCTTATAACTGCGCGAAAAGCATGTATTCGTGCTTATTACGACGAAACAAGCTGTTTTAGACCGAAACGAGCTAAATCACAACACATTGGTTTTACAAGTGTTCCTCTATTACGCGTCAAAACTTTTTTCTCTTTTAACTGCGCGAAAAGCATGTATTCGTGCTTAGTTCAACGAAACAAGCTGTTTTAGACCGAAACGAGGTAAATCAGAACACATCGGTTTTACAAGTGTTCCTCTGATACGCGTCAAAACTTTTTCTCTTATAACTGCGCGAAAAGCATGTATTCTTGCTTAATACAACGAAACAAGCTGTTTTAGACCGAAACGAGCTAAATCACAACACATCGGTTTTACAAGTGTTCCTCTGATACGCGTCAAAACTTTTTCTCTTGTAACTGCGCGAAAAGCACGTATTCTTGCTTAATACAGCGAAACAAGCTGTTTTAGACCGAAACGAGCTAAATCACAACACATCGGTTTTACAAGTGTTCCTCTGATACGCCTCAAAACTTTCTCTCTTATAACTGCGCGAAAAGCATGTATTCTTGCTTAATACAACGAAACAAGCTGTTTTAGACCGAAACGAGCTAAATCACAACACATCGGTTTTACAATTGTTCCTCTGATACGCGTCTAAACTTTTTCTCTTATAACTGCGCGAAAAGCATGTATTCGTGCTTAATACGACGAAACAAGCTGTTTTAGACCGAAACGAGCTAAATCTGAACATATCGGTTTTACAAGTGTCCCTGTGACACGCGTCAAAACTTTTTCTCTTATAACTGCGCGAAAAGCATGTATTCTTGCTTAATACAGCGAAACAAGCTGTTTTAGACCGAAACGAGCTAAATCACAACACATCGGTTTTACAAGTGTTCCTCTATTACGCGTCAAAACTTTTTTCTCTTATAACTGCGCGAAAAGCATGTATTCGTGCTTAGTTCAACGAAACAAGCTGTTTTAGACCGAAACGAGGTAAATCAGAACACATCGGTTTTACAAGTGTTCCTCTGATACGCGTCGACTTTTTCTCTTATAACTGCGCGAAAAGCATGTATTCTTGCTTAATACAACGAAACAAGCTGTTTTAGACCGAAACGAGGTAAATCAGAACACATCGGTTTTACAAGTGTTCCTCTGATACGCGTCAAAACTTTTTCTCTTATAACTGCGCGAAAAGCATGTATTCTTGCTTAATACAACGAAACAAGCTGTTTTAGACCGAAACGAGCTAAATCACAACACATCGGTTTTACAAGTGTTCCTCTGATACGCGTCAAAACTTTTTCTCTTGTAACTGCGCGAAAAGCACGTATTCTTGCTTAATACAGCGAAACAAGCTGTTTTAGACCGAGATGAGCTAAATCTGAACACATCGATTTTACAAGTGTCTCTCTAATACGCGTCAAAAGTTTTTCTTCTATAACTGCGCGAAAAGCATGTATTCGTGCCTAAAACAAAGAAACAAGGTGTTTTATACCAAAACGAGCTAAATCTGAACACATCGGTTTTACTAGTGTCCCTGTGACACGCCTTTAAATCTTTTTCTCTTATAACTGCGCGAAAAGCATGTATTCTTGCTTAATACAGCGAAACAAGCTGTTTTAGACGGAAACGAGCTAAATCACAACACATCGGTTTTACAAGTGTTCCTCTGATACGCGTCTAAACTTTTTCTCTTATAACTGCGCGAAAAGCATGTATTCGTGCTTATTACGACGAAACAAGCTGTTTTAGACCGAAACGAGCTAAATCACAACACATTGGTTTTACAAGTGTTCCTCTATTACGCGTCAAAACTTTTTTCTCTTATAACTGCGCGAAAAGCATGTATTCGTGCTTAGTTCAACGAAACAAGCTGTTTTACACCGAAACGAGGTAAATCAGAACACATCGGTTTTACAAGTGTTCCTCTGATAGGCGTCAAAACTTTTTCTCTTATAACTGCGCGAAAAGCATGTATTCTTGCTTAATAAAACGAAACAAGCTGTTTTAGACCGAAACGAGCTAAATCACAACACATCGGTTTTACAAGTGTTCCTCTGATACGCGTCTAAACTTTTTCTCTTGTAACTGCGCGAAAAGCACGTATTCTTGCTTAATACAGCGAAACAAGCTGTTTTAGACCGAAACGAGCTAAATCACAACACATCGGTTTTACAAGTGTTCCTCTGATACGCCTCAAAACTTTCTCTCTTATAACTGCGCGAAAAGCATGTATTCTTGCTTAATACAACGAAACAAGCTGTTTTAGACCGAAACGAGCTAAATCACAACACATCGGTTTTACAAGTGTTCCTCTGACACGCGTCTAAACTTTTTCTCTTATAACTGCGCGAAAAGCATGTATTCGTGCTTAATACGATGAAACAAGCTGTTTTAGACCGAAACGAGCTAAATCTGAACATATCGGTTTTACAAGTGTCCCTGTGACACGCGTCAAAACTTTTTCTCTTATAACTGCGCGAAAAGCATGTATTCTTGCTTAATACAGCGAAACAAGCTGTTTTAGACCGAAACGAGCTAAATCACAACACATCGGTTTTACAAGTGTTCCTCTATTACGCGTCAAAACTTTTCTCTCTTATAACTGCGCGAAAAGCATGTATTCGTGCTTAGTTCAACGAAACAAGCTGTTTTAGACCGAAACGAGCTAAATCACAACACATCGGTTTTACAAGTGTTCCTCTGATACGCGTCAAAACTTTTTCTCTTGTAACTGCGCGAAAAGCACTTATTCTTGCTTAATACAGCGAAACAAGCTGTTTTAGACCGAAACGAGCTAAATCTGAACACATCGGTTTTACTAGTGTCCCTGTGACACGCCTTTAAATCTTTTTCTCTTATAACTGCGCGAAAAGCATGTATTCTTGCTTAATACAGCGAAACAAGCTGTTTTAGACCGAAACGAGCTAAATCACAACACATCGGTTTTATAAGTGTTCCTCTGATACGCGTCTTGACTTTTTCTCTTATAACTGCGCGAAAAGCATGTATTCTTGCTTAATACAGCGAAACAAGCTGTTTTAGACCGAAACGAGCTAAATCACAACACATCGGTTTTACAAGTGTTCCTCTGATACGCGTCAAAACTTTTTCTCTTAAAACTGCGCGAAAAGCATGTATTCTTCTTAATACAACGAAACAAGCTGTTTTAGACCGAAACGAGCTAAATCACAACCCATCGGTTTTACAAGTGTTCCTCTGATACGCGTCAAAACTTTTTCTCTAATAACTGCGCGAAAAGCATGTATTCTTGCTTAATACAACGAAACAAGCTGTTTTAGACCGAAACGAGCTAAACCACAACACATCGGTTTTACAAGTGTTCCTCTGATACGCGTCAAAACTTTTTTTCTTATAACTGCGCGAAAAGCATGTATTCGTGCTTAATACAACGAAACAAGCTGCTTTAGACCGAGATGAGCTAAATCTGAACACATCGATTTTACAAGTGTCTCTCTAATACGCGTCAAAAGTTTTTCTTCTATAACTGCGCGAAAAGCATGTATTCGTGCCTAAAACAAAGAAACAAGCTGTTTTATACCAAAACGAGCTAAATCTGAACATATCGGTTTTACTAGTGTCCCTGTGACACGCCTTTAAATCTTTTTCTCTTATAACTGCGCGAAAAGCATGTATTCTTGCTTAATACAGCGAAACAAGCTGTTTTAGACCGAAACGAGCTAAATCACAACACATCGGTTTTACAAGTGTTCCTCTGATACGCGTCAAAACTTTTTCTCTTATAACTGCGCGAAAAGCATGTATTCGTGCTTAAATAAAACGAAACAAGCTGTTTTAGACCGAAACGAGCTGTATCTGAACGCATCGGTTTTACAAGTATCCACGTGATACTCGTCAACTTTTTCTCTTATAACTGCGCGAAAAGCATGTATTCGTGCTTAATACAACGAATCAAGCTGTTTTAGACCGAAACGAGCTGTATCTGAACGCATCGGTTTTACAAGTATCCACGTGATACTCGTCAAAACTTTTTCTCTTATAACTGCGCGAAAAGCATGTATTCTTGCTTAATACAGCGAAACAAGCTGTTTTAGACCGAAACGAGCTAAATCACAACACATCGGTTTTACAAGTGTTCCTCTGATACGCGTCTAAACTTTTTCTCTTATAACTGCGCGAAAAGCATGTATTCGTGCTTAATACGACGAAACAAGCTGTTTTAGACCGAAACGAGCTAAATCACAACACATCGGTTTTACAAGTGTTCCTCTATTACGCGTCAAAACTTGTTTCTCTTATAACTGCGCGAAAAGCATGTATTCGTGCTTAGTTCAACGAAACAAGCTGTTTTAGACCGAAACGAGGTAAATCAGAACACATTGGTTTTACAAGTGTTCCTCTGATACGCGTCAAAACTTTTTCTCTTATAACTGCGCGAAAAGCATGTATTCTTGCTTAATACAACGAAACAAGCTGTTTTAGACCGAAACGAGCTGTATCTGTACGCATCGGTTTTACAAGTATCCACGTGATACTCGTCAAAACTTTTTCTCTTATAACTGCGCGAAAAGCATGTATTCTTGCTTAATACAGCGAAACAAGCTGTTTTAGACCGAAACGAGCTAAATCACAACACATCGGTTTTACAAGTGTTCCTCTGATACGCGTCTAAACTTTTTCTCTTATAACTGCGCGAAATGCATGTATTCGTGCTTAATACGACGAAACAAGCTGTTTTAGACCGAAACGAGCTAAATCACAACACATTGGTTTTACAAGTGTTCCTCTATTACGCGTCAAAACTTTTTTCTCTTATAACTGCGCGAAAAGCATGTATTCGTGCTTAGTTCAACGAAACAAGCTGTTTTAGACCGAAACGAGGTAAATCAAAACACATCGGTTTTACAAGTGTTCCTCTGATACGCGTCAAAACTTTTTCTCTTATAACTGCGCGAAAAGCATGTATTCTTGCTTAATACAACGAAACAAGCTGTTTTAGACCGAAACGAGCTAAATCACAACACATCGGTTTTACAAGTGTTCCTCTGATACGCGTCAAAACTTTTTCTCTTGTAACTGCGCGAAAAGCACGTATTCTTGCTTAATACAGCGAAACAAGCTGTTTTAGACCGAAACGAGCTAAATCACAACACATCGGTTTTACAAGTGTTCCTCTGATACGCCTCAAAACTTTTTCTCTTATAACTGCGCGAAAAGCATGTATTCTTGCTTAATACAACGAAACAAGCTATTTTAGACCGAAACGAGCTAAATCACAACACATCGGTTTTACAAGTGTTCCTCTGATACGCGTCAAAACTTTTTCTCTTATAACTGCGCGAAAAGCATGTATTCGTGCTTAAATAAAACGAAACAAGCTGTTTTAGACCGAAACGAGCTGTATCTGAACGCATCGGTTTTACAAGTATCCACGTGATACTCGTCAACTTTTTCTCTTATAACTGCGCGAAAAGCATGTATTCGTGCTTAATACAACGAATCAAGCTGTTTTAGACCGAAACGAGCTGTATATGAACGCATCGGTTTTACAAGTATCCACGTGATACTCGTCAAAACTTTTTCTCTTATAACTGCGCGAAAAGCATGTATTCTTGCTTAATACAGCGAAACAAGCTGTTTTAGACCGAAACGAGCTAAATCACAACACATCGGTTTTACAAGTGTTCCTCTGATACGCGTCTAAACTTTTTCTCTTATAACTGCGCGAAAAGCATGTATTCGTGCTTATTACGACGAAACAAGCTGTTTTAGACCGAAACGAGCTAAATCACAACACATTGGTTTTACAAGTGTTCCTCTATTACGCGTCAAAACTTTTTTCTCTTTTAACTGCGCGAAAAGCATGTATTCGTGCTTAGTTCAACGAAACAAGCTGTTTTAGACCGAAACGAGGTAAATCAGAACACATCGGTTTTACAAGTGTCCCTGTGACACGCCTTTAAAACTTTTTCTCTTATAACTGCGCGAAAAGCATGTATTCTTGCTTAATACAGCGAAACAAGCTGTTTTAGACCGAAACGAGCTAAATCACAACACATCGGTTTTACAAGTGTTCCTCTGTTACTCGTCAAAACTTTTTTCTCTTATACCTGCGCGAAAAGCACGTATTCTTGCTTAATACAGCGAAACAAGCTGTTTTAGACCGAAACGAGCTAAATCTGAACACATCGGTTTTACAAGTGTCCCTGTGACACGCGTCAAAACTTTTTCTCTTATACCTGCGCGAAAAGCATGTATTCGTTCTTAATACAGCGAAAGAAGCTGTTTTAGACCGAAACGAGCTAAATCTGAACACATCGGTTTTACTAGTGTCCCTGTGACACGCCTTTAAATCTTTTTCTCTTATAACTGCGCGAAAAGCATGTATTCTTGCTTAATACAGCGAAACAAGCTGTTTTAGACCGAAACGAGCTAAATCACAACACATCGGTTTTATAAGTGTTCCTCTGATACGCGTCTTGACTTTTTCTCTTATAACTGCGCGAAAAGCATGTATTCTTGCTTAATACAGCGAAACAAGCTGTTTTAGACCGAAACGAGCTAAATCACAACACATCGGTTTTACAAGTGTTCCTCTGATACGCGTCAAAACTTTTTCTCTTATAACTGCGCGAAAAGCATGTATTCTTCTTAATACAACGAAACAAGCTGTTTTAGACCGAAACGAGCTAAATCACAACACATCGGTTTTACAAGTGTTCCTCTGATACGCGTCAAAACTTTTTCTCTAATAACTGCGCGAAAAGCATGTATTCTTGCTTAATACAACGAAACAAGCTGTTTTAGACCGAAACGAGCTAAATCACAACACATCGGTTTTACAAGTGTTCCTCTGATACGCGTCAAAACTTTTTTTCTTATAACTGCGCGAAAAGCATGTATTCGTGCTTAATACAACGAAACAAGCTGTTTTAGACCGAGATGAGCTAAATCTGAACACATCGATTTTACAAGTGTCTCTCTAATACGCGTCAAAAGTTTTTCTTCTATAACTGCGCGAAAAGCATGTATTCGTGCCTAAAACAAAGAAACAAGCTGTTTTATACCAAAACGAGCTAAATCTGAACACATCGGTTTTACAAGTGTTCCTCTGATACGCGTCAAAACTTTTTCTCTTATAACTGCGCGAAAAGCATGTATTCGTGCTTAAATAAAACGAAACAAGCTGTTTTAGACCGAAACGAGCTGTATCTGAACGCATCGGTTTTACAAGTATCCACGTGATACTCGTCAACTTTTTCTCTTATAACTGCGCGAAAAGCATGTATTCGTGCTTAATACAACGAATCAAGCTGTTTTAGACCGAAACGAGCTGTATCTGAACGCATCGGTTTTACAAGTATCCACGTGATACTCGTCAAAACTTTTTCTCTTATAACTGCGCGAAAAGCATGTATTCTTGCTTAATACAGCGAAACAAGCTGTTTTAGACCGAAACGAGCTAAATCACAACACATCGGTTTTACAAGTGTTCCTCTGATACGCGTCTAAACTTTTTCTCTTATAACTGCGCGAAAAGCATGTATTCGTGCTTAATACGACGAAACAAGCTGTTTTAGACCGAAACGAGCTAAATCACAACACATCGGTTTTACAAGTGTTCCTCTATTACGCGTCAAAACTTTTTTCTCTTATAACTGCGCGAAAAGCATGTATTCGTGCTTAGTTCAACGAAACAAGCTGTTTTAGACCGAAACGAGGTAAATCAGAACACATCGGTTTTACAAGTGTTCCTCTGATACGCGTCAAAACTTTTTCTATTATAACTGCGCGAAAAGCATGTATTCTTGCTTGATACAACGAAACAAGCTGTTTTAGACCGAAACGAGCTGTATCTGTACGCATCGGTTTTACAAGTATCCACGTGATACTCGTCAAAACTTTTTCTCTTATAACTGCGCGAAAAGCATGTATTCTTGCTTAATACAGCGAAACAAGCTGTTTTAGACCGAAACGAGCTAAATCACAACACATCGGTTTTACAAGTGTTCCTCTGATACGCGTCTAAACTTTTTCTCTTATAACTGCGCGAAAAGCATGTATTCGTGCTTAATACGACGAAACAAGCTGTTTTAGACCGAAACGAGCTAAATCACAACACATTGGTTTTACAAGTGTTCCTCTATTACGCGTCAAAACTTTTTTCTCTTATAACTGCGCGAAAAGCATGTATTCGTGCTTAGTTCAACGAAACAAGCTGTTTTAGACCGAAACGAGGTAAATCAAAACACATCGGTTTTACAAGTGTTCCTCTGATACGCGTCAAAACTTTTTCTCTTATAACTGCGCGAAAAGCATGTATTCTTGCTTAATACAACGAAACAAGCTGTTTTAGACCGAAACGAGCTAAATCACAACACATCGGTTTTACAAGTGTTCCTCTGATACGCGTCAAAACTTTTTCTCTTGTAACTGCGCGAAAAGCACGTATTCTTGCTTAATACAGCGAAACAAGCTGTTTTAGACCGAAACGAGCTAAATCACAACACATCGGTTTTACAAGTGTTCCTCTGATACGCCTCAAAACTTTCTCTCTTATAACTGCGCGAAAAGCATGTATTCTTGCTTAATACAACGAAACAAGCTGTTTTAGACCGAAACGAGCTAAATCACAACACATCGGTTTTACAAGTGTTCCTCTGATACGCCTCAAAACTTTTTCTCTTATAACTGCGCGAAAAGCATGTATTCTTGCTTAATACAACGAAACAAGCTATTTTAGACCGAAACGAGCTAAATCACAACACATCGGTTTTACAAGTGTTCCTCTGATACGCGTCAAAACTTTTTCTCTTATAACTGCGCGAAAAGCATGTATTCGTGCTTAAATAAAACGAAACAAGCTGTTTTAGACCGAAACGAGCTGTATCTGAACGCATCGGTTTTACAAGTATCCACGTGATACTCGTCAACTTTTTCTCTTATAACTGCGCGAAAAGCATGTATTCGTGCTTAATACAACGAATCAAGCTGTTTTAGACCGAAACGAGCTGTATCTGAACGCATCGGTTTTACAAGTATCCACGTGATACTCGTCAAAACTTTTTCTCTTATAACTGCGCGAAAAGCATGTATTCTTGCTTAATACAGCGAAACAAGCTGTTTTAGACCGAAACGAGCTAAATCACAACACATCGGTTTTACAAGTGTTCCTCTGATACGCGTCTAAACTTTTTCTCTTATAACTGCGCGAAAAGCATGTATTCGTGCTTATTACGACGAAACAAGCTGTTTTAGACCGAAACGAGCTAAATCACAACACATTGGTTTTACAAGTGTTCCTCTATTACGCGTCAAAACTTTTTTCTCTTTTAACTGCGCGAAAAGCATGTATTCGTGCTTAGTTCAACGAAACAAGCTGTTTTAGACCGAAACGAGGTAAATCAGAACACATCGGTTTTACAAGTGTTCCTCTGATACGCGTCAAAACTTTTTCTCTTA
This sequence comes from Amblyomma americanum, assembly GCF_052857255.1. Classification (NCBI taxonomy): domain Eukaryota; kingdom Metazoa; phylum Arthropoda; class Arachnida; order Ixodida; family Ixodidae; genus Amblyomma; species Amblyomma americanum. The sequence continues at coordinate 74,374 of NW_027526497.1, forward strand.
TAACTGCGCGAAAAGCATGTATTCTTGCTTAATACAACGAAACAAGCTGTTTTAGACCGAAACGAGCTAAATCACAACACATCGGTTTTACAAGTGTTCCTCTGATACGCGTCAAAACTTTTTCTCTTGTAACTGCGCGAAAAGCACGTATTCTTGCTTAATACAGCGAAACAAGCTGTTTTAGACCGAAACGAGCTAAATCACAACACATCGGTTTTACAAGTGTTCCTCTGATACGCCTCAAAACTTTCTCTCTTATAACTGCGCGAAAAGCATGTATTCTTGCTTAATACAACGAAACAAGCTGTTTTAGACCGAAACGAGCTAAATCACAACACATCGGTTTTACAATTGTTCCTCTGATACGCGTCTAAACTTTTCCTCTTATAACTGCGCGAAAAGCATGTATTCGTGCTTAATACGACGAAACAAGCTGTTTTAGACCGAAACGAGCTAAATCTGAACATATCGGTTTTACAAGTGTCCCTGTGACACGCGTCAAAACTTTTTCTCTTGTAACTGCGCGAAAAGCATGTATTCTTGCTTAATACAGCGAAACAAGCTGTTTTAGACCGAAACGAGCTAAATCACAACACATCGGTTTTACAAGTGTTCCTCTATTACGCGTCAAAACTTTTTTCTCTTATAACTGCGCGAAAAGCATGTATTCGTGCTTAGTTCAACGAAACAAGCTGTTTTAGACCGAAACGAGGTAAATCAGAACACATCGGTTTTACAAGTGTTCCTCTGATACGCGTCGACTTTTTCTCTTATAACTGCGCGAAAAGCATGTATTCTTGCTTAATACAACGAAACAAGCTGTTTTAGACCGAAACGAGGTAAATCAGAACACATCGGTTTTACAAGTGTTCCTCTGATACGCGTCAAAACTTTTTCTCTTATAACTGCGCGAAAAGCATGTATTCTTGCTTAATACAACGAAACAAGCTGTTTTAGACCGAAACGAGCTAAATCACAACACATCGGTTTTACAAGTGTTCCTCTGATACGCGTCAAAACTTTTTCTCTTGTAACTGCGCGAAAAGCACGTATTCTTGCTTAATACAGCGAAACAAGCTGTTTTAGACCGAAATGAGCTAAATCTGAACACATCGATTTTACAAGTGTCTCTCTAATACGCTCAAAAGTTTTTCTTCTATAACTGCGCGAAAAGCATGTATTCGTGCCTAAAACAAAGAAACAAGGTGTTTTATACCAAAACGAGCTAAATCTGAACACATCGGTTTTACTAGTGTCCCTGTGACACGCCTTTAAATCTTTTTCTCTTATAACTGCGCGAAAAGCATGTATTCTTGCTTAATACAGCGAAACAAGCTGTTTTAGACCGAAACGAGCTAAATCACAACACATCGGTTTTACAAGTGTTCCTCTGATACGCGTCAAAACTTTTTCTCTTATAACTGCGCGAAAAGCATGTATTCGTGCTTAAATAAAACGAAACAAGCTGTTTTAGACCGAAACGAGCTGTATCTGAACGCATCGGTTTTACAAGTATCCACGTGATACTCGTCAACTTTTTCTCTTATAACTGCGCGAAAAGCATGTATTCGTGCTTAATACAACGAATCAAGCTGTTTTAGACCGAAACGAGCTGTATCTGAACGCATCGGTTTTACAAGTATCCACGTGATACTCGTCAAAACTTTTTCTCTTATAACTGCGCGAAAAGCATGTATTCTTGCTTAATACAGCGAAACAAGCTGTTTTAGACCGAAGGGAGCTAAATCACAACACATCGGTTTTACAAGTGTTCCTCTGATACGCGTCTAAACTTTTTCTCTTATAACTGCGCGAAAAGCATGTATTCGTGCTTATTACGACGAAACAAGCTGTTTTAGACCGAAACGAGCTAAATCACAACACATTGGTTTTACAAGTGTTCCTCTATTACGCGTCAAACCTTTTTTCTCTTATAACTGCGCGAAAAGCATGTATTCGTGCTTAGTTCAACGAAACAAGCTGTTTTACACCGAAACGAGGTAAATCAGAACACATCGGTTTTACAAGTGTTCCTCTGATACGCGTCAAAACTTTTTCTCTTATAACTGCGCGAAAATCATGTATTCTTGCTTAATAAAACGAAACAAGCTGTTTTAGACCGAAACGAGCTAAATCACAACACATCGGTTTTACAAGTGTTCCTCTGATACGCGTCAAAACTTTTTCTCTTGTAACTGCGCGAAAAGCACGTATTCTTGCTTAATACAGCGAAACAAGCTGTTTTAGACCGAAACGAGCTAAATCACAACACATCGGTTTTACAAGTGTTCCTCTGATACGCCTCAAAACTTTCTCTCTTATAACTGCGCGAAAAGCATGTATTCTTGCTTAATACAACAAAACAAGCTGTTTTAGACCGAAACGAGCTAAATCACAACACATCGGTTTTACAAGTGTTCCTCTGACACGCGTCTAAACTTTTTCTCTTATAACTGCGCGAAAAGCATGTATTCGTGCTTAATACGACGAAACAAGCTGTTTTAGACCGAAACGAGCTAAATCTGAACATATCGGTTTTACAAGTGTCCCTGTGACACGCGTCAAAACTTTTTCTCTTATAACTGCGCGAAAAGCATGTATTCTTGCTTAATACAGCGAAACAAGCTGTTTTAGACCGAAACGAGCTAAATCACAACACATCGGTTTTACAAGTGTTCCTCTATTACGCGTCAAAACTTTTCTCTCTTATAACTGCGCGAAAAGCATGTATTCGTGCTTAGTTCAACGAAACAAGCTGTTTTAGACCGAAACGAGGTAAATCAGAACACATCGGTTTTACAAGTGTTCCTCTGATACGCGTCAAGACTTTTTCTCTTATAACTGCGCGAAAAGCATGTATTCTTGCTTAATACAACGAAACAAGCTGTTTTAGACCGAAACGAGCTAAATCACAACACATCGGTTTTACAAGTGTTCCTCTGATACGCGTCAAAACTTTTTCTCTTGTAACTGCGCGAAAAGCACGTATTCTTGCTTAATACAGCGAAACAAGCTGTTTTAGACCGAAACGAGCTAAATCTGAACACATCGGTTTTACTAGTGTCCCTGTGACACGCGTCACAACCTTTTCTCTTATAACTGCGCGAAAAGCATGTATTCTTGCTTAATACAGCGAAACAAGCTGTTTTAGACCGAAACGAGTTAAATCACAACACATCGGTTTTACAAGTGTTCCTCTGATACGCGTCAAAACTTTTTCTCTTATAACTGCGCGAAAAGCATGTATTCGTGCTTAGTTTAACGAAACAAGCTGTTTTAGACCGAAACGGGGTAAATCTGAACACATCGGTTTTACAAGTGTCCCTGTGACACGCCTTTAAAACTTTTTCTCTTATAACTGCGCGAAAAGCATGTATTCTTGCTTAATACAGCGAAACAAGCTGTTTTAGACCGAAACGAGCTAAATCACAACACATCGGTTTTACAAGTGTTCCTCTGTTACTCGTCAAAACTTTTTTCTCTTATACCTGCGCGAAAAGCACGTATTCTTGCTTAATACAGCGAAACAAGCTGTTTTAGACCGAAACGAGCTAAATCTGAACACATCGGTTTTACAAGTGTCCCTGTGACACGCGTCAAAACTTTTTCTCTTATACCTGCGCGAAAAGCATGTATTCGTTCTTAATACAGCGAAAGAAGCTGTTTTAGACCGAAACGAGCTAAATCTGAACACATCGGTTTTACTAGTGTCCCTGTGACACGCCTTTAAATCTTTTTCTCTTATAACTGCGCGAAAAGCATGTATTCTTGCTTAATACAGCGAAACAAGCTGTTTTAGACCGAAACGAGCTAAATCACAACACATCGGTTTTACAATTGTTCCTCTGATACGCGTCTTGACTTTTTCTCTTATAACTGCGCGAAAAGCATGTATTCTTGCTTAATACAGCGAAACAAGCTGTTTTAGACCGAAACGAGCTAAATCACAACACATCGGTTTTACAAGTGTTCCTCTGATACGCGTCAAAACTTTTTCTCTTATAACTGCGCGAAAAGCATGTATTCTTCTTAATACAACGAAACAAGCTGTTTTAGACCGAAACGAGCTAAATCACAACACATCGGTTTTACAAGTGTTCCTCTGATACGCGTCAAAACTTTTTCTCTAATAACTGCGCGAAAAGCATGTATTCTTGCTTAATACAACGAAACAAGCTGTTTTAGACCGAAACGAGCTAAATCACAACACATCGGTTTTACAAGTGTTCCTCTGATACGCGTCAAAACTTTTTTTCTTATAACTGCGCGAAAAGCATGTATTCGTGCTTAATACAACGAAACAAGCTGTTTTAGACCGAGATGAGCTAAATCTGAACACATCGATTTTACAAGTGTCTAATACGCGTCAAAAGTTTTTCTTCTATAACTGCGCGAAAAGCATGTATTCGTGCCTAAAACAAAGAAACAAGCTGTTTTATACCAAAACGAGCTAAATCTGAACATATCGGTTTTACTAGTGTCCCTGTGACACGCCTTTAAATCTTTTTCTCTTATAACTGCGCGAAAAGCATGTATTCTTGCTTAATACAGCGAAACAAGCTGTTTTAGACCGAAACGAGCTAAATCACAACACATCGGTTTTACAAGTGTTCCTCTGATACGCGTCAAAACTTTTTCTCTTATAACTGCGCGAAAAGCATGTATTCGTGCTTAAATAAAACGAAACAAGCTGTTTTAGACCGAAACGAGCTGTATCTGAACGCATCGGTTTTACAAGTATCCACGTGATACTCGTCAACTTTTTCTCTTATAACTGCGCGAAAAGCATGTATTCGTGCTTAATACAACGAATCAAGCTGTTTTAGACCGAAACGAGCTGTATCTGAACGCATCGGTTTTACAAGTATCCACGTGACACTCGTCAAAACTTTTTCTCTTATAACTGCGCGAAAAGCATGTATTCTTGCTTAATACAGCGAAACAAGCTGTTTTAGACCGAAACGAGCTAAATCACAACACATCGGTTTTACAAGTGTTCCTCTGATACGCGTCTAAACTTTTTCTCTTATAACTGCGCGAAAAGCATGTATTCGTGCTTAATACGACGAAACAAGCTGTTTTAGACCGAAACGAGCTAAATCACAACACATCGGTTTTACAAGTGTTCCTCTATTACGCGTCAAAACTTTTTTCTCTTATAACTGCGCGAAAAGCATGTATTCGTGCTTAGTTCAACGAAACAAGCTGTTTTAGACCGAAACGAGGTAAATCAGAACACATCGGTTTTACAAGTGTTCCTCTGATACGCGTCAAAACTTTTTCTCTTATAACTGCGCGAAAAGCATGTATTCTTGCTTAATACAACGAAACAAGCTGTTTTAGACCGAAACGAGCTAAATCACAACACATCGGTTTTACAAGTGTTCCTCTGATACGCGTCAAAACTTTTTCTCTTGTAACTGCGCGAAAAGCACATATTCTTGCTTAATACAGCGAAACAAGCTGTTTTAGACCGAAACGAGCTAAATCACAACACATCGGTTTTACAAGTGTTGCTCTGATACGCCTCAAAACTTTTTCTCTTATAACTGCGCGAAAAGCATGTATTCTTGCTTAATACAACGAAACAAGCTATTTTAGACCGAAACGAGCTAAATCACAACACATCGGTTTTACAAGTGTTCCTCTGATACGCGTCTAAACTTTTTCTCTTATAACTGCGCGAAAAGCATGTATTCGTGCTTAATACGACGAAACAAGCTGTTTTAGACCGAAACGAGTTAAATCTGAACATATCGGTTTTACAAGTGTCCCTGTGACACGCGTCAAAACTTTTTCTCTTATAACTGCGCGAAAAGCATGTATACTTGCTTAATACAGCGAAACAAGCTGTTTTAGACCGAAACGAGCTAAATCACAACACATCGGTTTTACAAGTGTTCCTCTATTACGCGTCAAAACTTTTTTCTCTAATAACTGCGCGAAAAGCATGTATTCGTGCTTAGTTCAACGAAACAAGCTGTTTTAGACCGAAACGAGGTAAATCAGAACACATCGGTTTTACAAATGTTCCTCTGATACGCGTCAAAACTTTTTCTCTTATAACTGCGCGAAAAGCATGTATTCTTGCTTAATACAACGAAACAAGCTGTTTTAGACCGAAACGAGCTAAATCACAACACATCGGTTTTACAAGCGTTCCTCTGATACGCGTCAATACTTTTTCTCTTGTAACTGCGCGAAAAGCACGTATTCTTGCTTAATACAGCGAAACAAGCTGTTTTAGACCGAGATAAGCTAAATCTGAACACATCGATTTTACAAGTGTCTCTCTAATACGCGTCAAAAGTTTTTCTTCTATAACTGCGCGAAAAGCATGTATTCTTGCTTAATACAGCGAAACAAGCTGTTTTAGACCGAAACGAGCTAAATCACAACACATCGGTTTTACAAGCGTGCCTCTGATACGCCTTTAAATCTTTTTCTCATATAACTGCGCGAAAAGCATGTATTCTTGCTTAATACAGCGAAACAAGCTGTTTTAGACCGAAACGAGCTAAATCACAACACATCGGTTTTACAAGTGTTCCTCTGATACGCGTCAAACCTTTTTCTCTTATAACTGCGCGAAAAGCATGTATTCGTGCTTAAATAAAACGAAACAAGCTGTTTTAGACCGAAACGAGCTGAATCTGAACGCATCGGTTTTACAAGTATCCACGTGATACTCAACTTTTTCTCTTATAACTGCGCGAAAAGCATGTATTCGTGCTTAATACAACGAATCAAGCTGTTTTAGACCGAAACGAGCTGTATCTGAACGCATCGGTTTTACAAGTATCCACGTGATACTCGTCAAAACTTTTTCTCTTATAACTGCGCGAAAAGCATGTATTCTTGCTTAATACAGCGAAACAAGCTGTTTTAAACCGAAACGAGCTAAATCACAACACATCGGTTTTACAAGTGTTCCTCTGATACGCCTCAAAACTTTTTCTCTTATAACTGCGCGAAAAGCATGTATTCTTGCTTAATACAGCGAAACAAGCTGTTTTAGACCGAAACGAGCTAAATCTGAACACATCGGTTTTACTAGTGTCCCTGTGACACGCCTTTAAATCTTTTTCTCTTATAACTGCGCGAAAAGCATGTATTCTTGCTTAATACAGCGAAACAAGCTGTTTTAGACCGAAACGAGCTGTATCTGAACGCATCGGTTTTACAAGTATCCACGTGATACTCGTCAACTTTTTCTCTTATAACTGCGCGAAAAGCATGTATTCGTGCTTAAAACAACGAATCAAGCTGTTTTAGACCGAAACGAGCTGTATCTGAACGCATCGGTTTTACAAGTATCCACGTGATACTCGTCAAAACTTTTTCTCTTGTAACTGCGCGAAAAGCACATATTCTTGCTTAATACAGCGAAACAAGCTGTTTTAGACCGAAACGAGCTAAATCACAACACATCGGTTTTACAAGTGTTCCTCTGATACGCCTCAAAACTTTTTCTCTTATAACTGCGCGAAAAGCATGTATTCTTGCTTAATACAACGAAACAAGCTATTTTAGACCGAAACGAGCTAAATCACAACACATCGGTTTTACAAGTGTTCCTCTGATACGCGTCTAAACTTTTTCTCTTATAACTGCGCGAAAAGCATGTATTCGTGCTTAATACGACGAAACAAGCTGTTTTAGACCGAAACGAGTTAAATCTGAACATATCGGTTTTACAAGTGTCCCTGTGACACGCGTCAAAACTTTTTCCCTTATAACTGCGCGAAAAGCATGTATTCTTGCTTAATACAGCGAAACAAGCTGTTTTAGACCGAAACGAGCTAAACCACAACACATCGGTTTTACAAGTGTTCCTCTATTACGCGTCAAAACTTTTTTCTCTTATAACTGCGCGAAAAGCATGTATTCTTGCTTAATACAACGAAACAAGCTGTTTTAGACCGAAACGAGCTAAATCACAACACATCGGTTTTACAAGCGTGCCTCTGATACGCGTCAAAACTTTTTCTCTTGTAACTGCGCGAAAAGCACGTATTCTTGCTTAATACAACGAAACAAGCTGTTTTAGACCGAGATGAGCTAAATCTGAACACATCGATTTTACAAGTGTCTCTCTAATACGCGTCAAAAGTTTTTCTTCTATAACTGCGCGAAAAGCATGTATTCGTGCCTAAAACAAAGAAACAAGCTGTTTTATACCAAAACGAGCTAAATCTGAACATATCGGTTTTACTAGTGTCCCTGTGACACGCCTTCAAATCTTTTTCTCATATAACTGCGCGAAAAGCATGTATTCTTGCTTAATACAGCGAAACAAGCTGTTTTAGACCGAAACGAGCTAAATCACAACACATCGGTTTTACAAGTGTTCCTCTATTACGCGTCAAAACTTTTTTCTCTTATAACTGCGCGAAAAGCATGTATTCGTGCTTAGTTCAACGAAACAAGCTGTTTTAGACCGAAACGAGGTAAATCAGAACACATCGGTTTTACAAATGTTCCTCTGATACGCGTCAAAACTTTTTCTCTTATAACTGCGCGAAAAGCATGTATTCTTGCTTAATACAACGAATCAAGCTGTTTTAGACCGAAACGAGCTGTATCTGAACGCATTGGTTTTACAAGTATCCACGTGATACTCGTCAAAACTTTTTCTCTTATAACTGCGCGAAAAGCATGTATTCTTGCTTAATACAGCGAAACAAGCTGTTTTAAACCGAAACGAGCTAAATCACAACACATCGGTTTTACAAGTGTTCCTCTGATACGCCTCAAAACTTTTTCTCTTATAACTGCGCGAAAAGCATGTATTCTTGCTTAATACAGCGAAACTAGCTGTTTTAGACCGAAACGAGCTAAATCACAACACATCGGTTTTACAAGTGTTCCTCTGATACGCGTCTAAACTTTTTCTCTTATAACTGCGCGAAAAGCATGTATTCGTGCTTAATACGACGAAACAAGCTGTTTTAGACCGAAACGAGCTAAATCACAACACATCGGTTTTACAAGTGTTCCTCTATTACGCGTCAAAACTTTTTTCTCTTATAACTGCGCGAAAAGCATGTATTCGTGCTTAGTTCAACGAAACAAGCTGTTTTAGACCGAAACGAGGTAAATCAGAACACATCGGTTTTACAAGTGTTCCTCTGATACGCGTCAAAACTTTTTCTCTTGTAACTGCGCGAAAAGCACATATTCTTGCTTAATACAGCGAAACAAGCTGTTTTAGACCGAAACGAGCTAAATCACAACACATCGGTTTTACAAGTGTTCCTCTGATACGCCTCAAAACTTTTTCTCTTATAACTGCGCGAAAAGCATGTATTCTTGCTTAATACAACGAAACAAGCTATTTTAGACCGAAACGATCTAAATCACAACACATCGGTTTTACAAGTGTTCCTCTGATACGCGTCTAAACTTTTTCTCTTATAACTGCGCGAAAAGCATGTATTCGTGCTTAATACGACGAAACAAGCTGTTTTAGACCGAAACGAGTTAAATCTGAACATATCGGTTTTACAAGTGTCCCTGTGACACGCGTCAAAACTTTTTCTCTTATAACTGCGCGAAAAGCATGTATTCTTGCTTAATACAGCGAAACAAGCTGTTTTAGACCGAAACGAGCTAAATCACAACACATCGGTTTTACAAGTGTTCCTCTATTACGCGTCAAAACTTTTTTCTCTTATAACTGCGCGAAAAGCATGTATTCGTGCTTAGTTCAACGAAACAAGCTGTTTTAGACCGAAACGAGGTAAATCAGAACACATCGGTTTTACAAATGTTCCTCTGATACGCCTCAAAACTTTTTCTCTTATAACTGCGCGAAAAGCATGTATTCTTGCTTAATACAACGAAACAAGCTGTTTTAGACCGAAAGGAGCTAAATCACAACACATCGGTTTTACAAGCGTTCCTCTGATACGCGTCAAAACTTTTTCTCTTGTAACTGCGCGAAAAGCACGTATTCTTGCTTAATACAGCGAAACAAGCTGTTTTAGACCGAGATGAGCTAAATCTGAACACATCGATTTTACAAGAGTCTCTCTAATACGCGTCAAAAGTTTTTCTTCTATAACTGCGCGAAAAGCATGTATTCGTGCCTAAAACAAAGAAACAAGCTGTTTTATACCAAAACGAGCTAAATCTGAACACATCGGTTTTACTAGTGTCCCTGTGACACGCCTTTAAATCTTTTTCTCTTATAACTGCCCGAAAAGCATGTATTCTTGCTTAATGCAGCGCAACAAGCTGTTTTAGACCGAAACGATCTAAATCACAACACATCGGTTTTACAAGTGTTCCTCTGATACGCGTCAAAACTTTTTCTCTTATAACTGCGCGAAAAGCATGTATTCGTTCTTAAATAAAACGAAACAAGCTGTTTTAGACCGAAACGAGCTGTATCTGAACGCATCGGTTTTACAAGTATCCACGTGATACTCGTCAACTTTTTCTCTTATAACTGCGCGAAAAGCATGTATTCGTGCTTAATACAACGAAACAATCTGTTTTAGACCGAAACGAGCTGTATCTGTACGCATCGGTTTTACAAGTATCCACGTGATACTCGTCAAAACTTTTTCTCTTATAACTGCGCGAAAAGCATGTATTCTTGCTTAATACAGCGAAACAAGCTGTTTTAGACCGAAACGAGCTAAATCACAACACATCGGTTTTACAAGTGTTCCTCTGATACGCGTCTAAACTTTTTCTCTTATAACTGCGCGAAAAGCATGTATTCGTGCTTAATACGACGAAACAAGCTGTTTTAGACCGAAACGAGCTAAATCACAACACGTTGGTTTTACAAGTGTTCCTCTATTACGCGTCAAAACTTTTTTCTATTATAACTGCGCGAAAAGCATGTATTCGTGCTTAGTTCAACGAAACAAGCTGTTTTAGACCGAAACGAGGTAAATCAGAACACATCGGTTTTACAAGTGTTCCTCTGATACGCGTCAAAACTTTTTTCTTATAACTGCGCGAAAAGCATGTATTCTTGCTTAATACAACGAAACAAGCTGTTTTAGACCGAAACGAGCTAAATTACAACACATCGGTTTTACAAGTGTTCCTCTGATACGCGTCAAAACTTTTTCTCTTGTAACTGCGCAAAAAGCACGTATTCTTGCTTAATACAACGAAACAAGCTGTTTTAGACCGAAACGAGCTAAATCACAACACATCGGTTTTACAAGTGTTCCTCTGATACGCGTCTAAACTTTTTCTCTTATAACTGCGCGAAAAGCATGTATTCGTGCTTAATACGACGAAACAAGCTGTTTTAGACCGAAACGAGCTAAATCTGAACATATCGGTTTTACAAGTGTCCCTGTGACACGCGTCAAAACTTTTTCTCTTATAACTGCGCGAAAAGCATGTATTCTTGCTTAATACAGCGAAACAAGCTGTTTTAGACCGAAACGAGCTAAATCTGAACACATCGGTTTTACAAGTGTTCCTCTGTTACGCGTCAAAACTTTTTTCTCTTATAACTGCGCGAAAAGCACGTATTCTTGCTTAATACAGCGAAACAAGCTGTTTTAGACCGAGATGAGCTAAATCTGAACACATCGATTTTACAAGTGTCTCTCTAATACGCGTCAAAAGTTTTTCTTCTATAACTGCGCGAAAAGCATGTATTCGTGCCTAAAACAAAGAAACAAGCTGTTTTATACCAAAACGAGCTAAATCTGAACACATCGGTTTTACTAGTGTCCCTGTGACAGGCCTTTAAATCTTTTTCTCTTATAACTGCGCGAAAAGCATGTATTCTTGCTTAATACAGCGAAACAAGCTGTTTTAGACCGAAACGAGCTAAATCACAACACATCGGTTTTACAAGTGTTCCTCTGATACGCGTCAAAACTTTTTCTCTTATAACTGCGCGAAAAGCATGTATTCGTGCTTAAATAAAACGAAACAAGCTGTTTTAGACCGAAACGAGCTGTATCTGAACGCATCGGTTTTACAAGTATCCACGTGATACTCGTCAACTTTTTCTCTTATAACTGCGCGAAAAGCATGTATTCGTGCTTAATACAACGAATCAAGCTGTTTTAGACCGAAAAGAGCTGTATCTGAACGCATCGGTTTTACAAGTATCCACGTGATACTCGTCAAAACTTTTTCTCTTATAACTGCGCGAAAAGCATGTATTCTTGCTTAATACAGCGAAACAAGCTGTTTTAGACCGAAACGAGCTAAATCACAACACATCGGTTTTACAAGTGTTCCTCTGATACGCGTCTAAACTTTTTCTCTTATAACTGCGCGAAAAGCATGTATTCGTGCTTAATACGACGAAACAAGCTGTTTTAGACCGAAACGAGCTAAATCACAACACGTTGGTTTTACAAGTGTTCCTCTATTACGCGTCAAAACTTTTTTCTATTATAACTGCGCGAAAAGCATGTATTCGTGCTTAGTTCAACGAAACAAGCTGTTTTAGACCGAAACGAGGTAAATCAGAACACATCGGTTTTACAAGTGTTCCTCTGATACGCGTCAAAACTTTTTTCTTATAACTGCGCGAAAAGCACGTATTCTTGCTTAATACAGCGAAACAAGCTGTTTTAAACCGAAACGGGGTAAATCTGAACACATCGGTTTTACAAGTGTCCCTGTGACACGCCTTTAAAACTTTTTCTCTTATAACTGCGCGAAAAGCATGTATTCTTGCTTAATACAGCGAAACAAGCTGTTTGAGACCGAAACGAGCTAAATCACAACACGTCGGTTTTACAAGTGTTCCTCTGTTACGCGTCAAAACTTTTTTCTCTTATAACTGCGCGAAAAGCACGTATTCTTGCTTAATACAGCGAAACAAGCTGTTTTAGACCGAGATGAGCTAAATCTGAACACATCGATTTTACAAGTGTCTCTCTAATACGCGTCAAAAGTTTTTCTTCTATAACTGCGCGAAAAGCATGTATTCGTGCCTAAAACAAAGAAACAAGCTGTTTTATACCAAAACGAGCTAAATCTGAACACATCGGTTTTACTAGTGTCCCTGTGACAGGCCTTTAAATCTTTTTCTCTTATAACTGCGCGAAAAGCATGTATTCTTGCTTAATACAGCGAAACAAGCTGTTTTAGACCGAAACGAGCTAAATCACAACACATCGGTTTTACAAGTGTTCCTCTGATACGCGTCAAAACTTTTTCTCTTATAACTGCGCGAAAAGCATGTATTCGTGCTTAAATAAAACGAAACAAGCTGTTTTAGACCGAAACGAGCTGTATCTGAACGCATCGGTTTTACAAGTATCCACGTGATACTCGTCAACTTTTTCTCTTATAACTGCGCGAAAAGCATGTATTCGTGCTTAATACAACGAATCAAGCTGTTTTAGACCGAAACGAGCTGTATCTGAACGCATCGGTTTTACAAGTATCCACGTGATACTCGTCAAAACTTTTTCTCTTATAACTGCGCGAAAAGCATGTATTCTTGCTTAATACAGCGAAATAAGCTGTTTTAGACCGAAACGAGCTAAATCACAACACATCGGTTTTACAAGTGTTCCTCTGATACGCGTCTAAACTTTTTCTCTTATAACTGCGCGAAAAGCATGTATTCGTGCTTAATACGACGAAACAAGCTGTTTTAGACCGAAACGAGCTAAATCACAACACGTTGGTTTTACAAGTGTTCCTCTATTACGCGTCAAAACTTTTTTCTATTATAACTGCGCGAAAAGCATGTATTCGTGCTTAGTTCAACGAAACAAGCTGTTTTAGACCGAAACGAGGTAAATCAGAACACATCGGTTTTACAAGTGTTCCTCTGATACGCGTCAAAACTTTTTTTCTTATAACTGCGCGAAAAGCATGTATTCTTGCTTAATACAACGAAACAAGCTGTTTTAGACCGAAACGAGCTAAATTACAACACATCGGTTTTACATGTTCCTCTGATACGCGTCAAAACTTTTTCTCTTGTAACTGCGCGAAAAGCACGTATTCTTGCTTAATACAGCGAAACAAGCTGTTTTAGACCGAAACGAGCTAAATCACAACACATCGGTTTTACAAGTGTTCCTCTGATACGCCTCAAAACTTTCTCTCTTATAACTGCGCGAAAAGCATGTATTCTTGCTTAATACAACGAAACAAGCTGTTTTAGACCGAAACGAGCTAAATCACAACACATCGGTTTTACAAGTGTTCCTCTGATACGCGTCTAAACTTTTTCTCTTATAACTGCGCGAAAAGCATGTATTCGTGCTTAATACGACGAAACAAGCTGTTTTAGACCGAAACGAGTTAAATCTGAACATATCGGTTTTACAAGTGTCCCTGTGACACGCGTCAAAACTTTTTCTCTTATAACTGCGCGAAAAGCATGTATTCTTGCTTAATACAGCGAAACAAGCTGTTTTAGACCGAAACGAGCTCAATCACAACACATCGGTTTTACAAGTGTTCCTCTATTACGCGTCAAAACTTTTTTCTCTTATAACTGCGCGCGAAAAGCATGTATTCGTGCTTAGTTCAACGAAACAAGCTGTTTTAGACCGAAACGAGGTAAATCAGAACACATCGGTTTTACAAGTGTTCCTCTGATACGCGTCAAAATTTTTCTCTTATAACTGCGCGAAAAGCATGTATTCTTGCTTAATACAACGAAACAAGCTGTTTTAGACCGAAACGAGCTAAATCACAACACATCGGTTTTACAAGTGTTCCTCTGATACGCGTCAAAACTTTTTCTCTTGTAACTGCGCGAAAAGCACGTATTCTTGCTTAATACAGCGAAACAAGCTGTTTTAAACCGAAACGTGCTAAATCTGAACACATCGGTTTTACTAGTGTCCCTGTGACACGCGTCACAACCTTTTCTCTTATAACTGCGCGGAAAGCATGTATTCTTGCTTAATACAGGGAAACAAGCTGTTTTAGACCGAAACGAGGTAAATCACAACACATCGGTTTTACAAGTGTTCCTCTGATACGCGTCAAAACTTTTTCTCTTATAACTGCGCGAAAAGCATGTATTCGTGCTTAGTTTAACGAAACAAGCTGTTTTAGACCGAAACGGGGTAAATCTGAACACATCGGTTTTACAAGTGTCCCTGTGACACGCCTTTAAAACTTTTTCTCTTATAACTGCGCGAAAAGCATGTATTCTTGCTTAATACAGCGAAACAAGCTGTTTTAGACCGAAACGAGCTAAATCACAACACGTCGGTTTTACAAGTGTTCCTCTGTTACGCGTCAAAACTTTTTTCTCTTATAACTGCGCGAAAAGCACGTATTCTTGCTTAATACAGCGAAACAAGCTGTTTTAGACCGAAACGAGCTAAATCTGAACACATCGGTTTTACAAGTGTCCCTGTGACACGCGTCAAAACTTTTTCTCTTATACCTGCGCGAAAAGCATGTATTCGTTCTTAATACAGCGAAAGAAGCTGTTTTAGACCGAAACGAGCTAAATCTGAACACATCGGTTATACTAGTGTCCCTGTGACACGCCTTTAAATCTTTTTCTCTTATAACAGCGCGAAAAGCATGTATTCTTGCTTAATACAGCGAAACAAGCTGTTTTAGACCGAAACGAGCTAAATCACAATACATCGGTTTTACAAGTGTTCCTCTGATACGCGTCAAAACTTTTTTCTCTTATAACTGCGCGAAAAGCATGTATTCGTGCTTAGTTCAACGAAACAAGCTGTTTTAGACCGAAACGAGCTAAATCACAACACATCGGTTTTACAAGTGTTCTTCTGATAGGCGTCTTGACTTTTTCTCTTATAACTGCGAGAAAACCATGTATTCTTGCTTAATACAGCGAAACAAGCTGTTTTAGACTGAAACGAGCTAAATCACAACACATCGGTTTTACAAGTGTTCCTCTGATACGCGTCAAAACTTTTTCTCTTATAACTGCGCGAAAAGCATGTATTCTTCTTAATACAACGAAACAAGCTGTTTTAGACCGAAACGAGCTAAATCACAACACATCGGTTTTACAAGTGTTCCTCTGATACGCGTCAAAACTTTTTCTCTAATAACTGCGCGAAAAGCATGTATTCTTGCTTAATACAACGAAACAAGCTGTTTTAGACCGAAACGAGCTAAATCACAACACATCGGTTTTACAAGTGTTCTTCTGATACGCGTCTTGACTTTTTCTCTTATAACTGCGCGAAAAGCATGTATTCTTGCTTAATACAGCGAAACAAGCTGTTTTAGACCGAAACGAGCTAAATCACAACACATCGGTTTTACAAGTGTTCCTCTGATACGCGTCAAAACTTTTTCTCTTATAACTGCGCGAAAAGCATGTATTCTTCTTAAAACAACGAAACAAGCTGTTTTAGACCGAAACGAGCTAAATCACAACACATCGGTTTTACAAGTGTTCCTCTGATACGCGTCAAAACTTTTTCTCTAATAACTGCGCGAAAAGCATGTATTCTTGCTTAATACAACGAAACAAGCTGTTTTAGACCGAAACGAGCTAAATCTGAACACATCGATTTTACAAGTGTCTCTCTAATACGCGTCAAAAGTTTTTCTTTTATAACTGCGCGAAAAGCATGTATTCGTGCCTAAAACAAAGAAACAAGCTGTTTTATACCAAAACGAGCTAAATCTGAACACATCGGTTTTACTAGTGTCCCTGTGACACGCCTTTAAATCTTTTTCTCTTATAACTGCGCGAAAAGCATGTATTCTTGCTTAATACAGCGAAACAAGCTGTTTTAGACCGAAACGAGCTAAATCACAACACATCGGTTTTACAAGTGTTCCTCTGATACGCGTCAAAACTTTTTCTCTTATAACTGCGCGAAAAGCATGTATTCGTGCTTAAATAAAACGAAACAAGCTGTTTTAGACCGAAACGAGCTGTATCTGAACGCATCGGTTTTACAAGTATCCACGTGATACTCGTCAACTTTTTCTCTTATAACTGCGCGAAAAGCATGTATTCGTGCTTAATACAACGAATCAAGCTGTTTTAGACCGAAACGAGCTGTATCTGAACGCATCGGTTTTACAAGTATCCACGTGATACTCGTCAAAACTTTTTCTCTTATAACTGCGCGAAAAGCATGTATTCTTGCTTAATACAGCGAAACAAGCTGTTTTAGATTGAAACGAGCTAAATCACAACACATCGGTTTTACAAGTGTTCCTCTGATACGCCTCAAAACTTTTTCTCTTATAACTGCGCGAAAAGCATGTATTCTTGCTTAATACAACGAAACAAGCTGTTTTAGACCGAAACGAGCTAAATCACAACACATCGGTTTTACAAGTGTTCCTCTGATACGCGTCTAAACTTTTTCTCTTATAACTGCGCGAAAAGCATGTATTCGTGCTTAATACGACGAAACAAGCTGTTTTAGACCGAAACGAGCTAAATCACAACACATCGGTTTTACAAGTGTTCCTCTATTACGCGTCAAAACTGTTTTCTCTTATATCTGCGCGAAAAGCGTGTATTCTTGCTTAATACAGCGAAACAAGCTGTTTTAGACCGAAACGAGCTAAATCACAACGCATCGGTTTTACAAGTGTTCCTCTGATACGCGTCAAAACTTTTTCTCTTATAACTGCGCGAAAAGCATGTATTCTTGCCTAATACAACGAAACAAGCTGTTTTAGACCGAAACGAGCTAAATCACAACACATCGGTTTTACAAGTGTTCCTCTGATACGCGTCTAAACTTTTTCTCTTATAACTGCGCAAAAAGCATGTATTCGTGCTTAATACAGCGAAACAAGCTGTTTTAGACCGAAACGAGCTAAATCACAACACATCGGTTTTACAAGTGTTCCTCTGATACGCGTCAAAACTGTTTTCTCTTATATCTGCGCGAAAAGCGTGTATTCTTGCTTAATACAGCGAAACAAGCTGTTTTAGACCGAAACGAGCTAAATCACAACACATCGGTTTTACAAGTCTTCCTCTGATACGCGTCAAAACTTTTTCTCTTGTAACTGCGCGAAAAGCACGTATTCTTGCTTAATACAGCGAAACAAGCTGTTTTAGACCGAAACGAGCTAAATCTGAACACATCGGTTTTACAAGTGTCCCTGTGACACGCGTCAAAACTTTTTCTCTTATACCTGCGCGAAAAGCATGTATTCGTTCTTAATACAGCGAAAGAAGCTGTTTTAGACCGAAACGAGCTAAATCTGAACACATCGGTTTTACTAGTGTCCCTGTGACACGCCTTTAAATCTTTTTCTCTTATAACTGCGCGAAAAGCATGTATTCTTGCTTAATACAGCGAAACAAGCTGTTTTAGACCGAAACGAGCTAAA
This sequence comes from Amblyomma americanum, assembly GCF_052857255.1. Classification (NCBI taxonomy): domain Eukaryota; kingdom Metazoa; phylum Arthropoda; class Arachnida; order Ixodida; family Ixodidae; genus Amblyomma; species Amblyomma americanum. The sequence continues at coordinate 92,644 of NW_027526497.1, forward strand.
TCACAACACATCGGTTTTACAAGTGTCCCTGTGACACGCGTCAAATCTTTTTCTCTTATAACTGCGCGAAAAGCATGTATTCTTGCTTAATACAGCGAAACAAGCTGTTTTAGACCGAAACGAGCTAAATCACAACACATCGGTTTTACAAGTGTTCCTCTGATACGCGTCAAAACTGTTTTCTCTTATATCTGCGCGAAAAGCATGTATTCTTGCTTAATACAGCGAAACAAGCTGTTTTAGACCGAAACGAGCTAAATCACAACGCATCGGTTTTACAAGTGTTCCTCTGATACGCGTCAAAACTTTTTCTTTTATAACTGCGCGAAAAGCATGTATTCTTGCCTAATACAACGAAAGAAGCTGTTTTAGACCGAAACGAGCTAAATCACAACACATCGGTTTTACAAGTGTTCCTCTGATACGCGTCAGAACTGTTTTCTCTTATATCTGCGCGAAAAGCGTGTATTCTTGCTTAATACAGCGAAACAAGCTGTTTTAGACCGAAATGAGCTAAATCACAACACATCGGTTTTACAAGTCTTCCTCTGATACGCGTCAAAACTTTTTCTCTTATAACTGCGCGAAAAGCATGTATTCTTGCTTAATACAACGAAACAAGCTGTTTTAGACCGAAACGAGCTAAATCACAACACATCGGTTTTACAAGTGTTCCTCTGATACGCGTCTAAACTTTTTCTCTTATAACTGCGCAAAAAGCATGTATTCGTGCTTAATACAGCGAAACAAGCTGTTTTAGACCGAAACGAGCTAAATCACAACACATCGGTTTTACAAGTGTTCCTCTGATACGCGTCAAAACTGTTTTCTCTTATATCTGCGCGAAAAGAGTGTATTCTTGCTTAATACAGCGAAACAAGCTGTTTTAGACCGAAACGAGCTAAATCACAACACATCGGTTTTACAAGTCTTCCTCTGATACGCGTCAAAACTTTTTCTCTTGTAACTGCGCGAAAAGCACGGTTTTACAAGTGTTCCTCTGATACGCGTCTTAACTTTTTCTCTTATAACTGCGCGAAAAGCATGTATTCGTGCTTAATACGACGAAACAAGCTGTTTTAGACCGAAACGAGCTAAATCACAACACATCGGTTTTACAAGTGTTCCTCTATTACGCGTCAAAACTTTTTTCTCTTATAACTGCGCGAAAAGCATGTATTCGTGCTTAGTTACACGAAACAAGCTTTTTTAGACCGAAACGAGCTAAATCACAACACATCGGTTTTACAAGTGTTCCTCTGATACGCGTCAAAACTTTTTCTCTTGTAACTGCGCGAAAAGCACGTATTCTTGCTTAATACAGCGAAACAAGCTGTTTTAGACCGAAACGAGCTAAATCACAACATATCGGTTTTACAAGTGTTCCTCTGATACGCCTCAAAACTTTTTCTCTTATAACTGCGCGAAAAGCATGTATTCTTGCTTAATACAACGAAACAAGCTGTTTTAGACCGAAACGAGCTAAATCACAACATATCGGTTTTACAAGTGTTCCTCTGATACGCCTCAAAACTTTTTCTCTTATAACTGCGCGAAAAGCATGTATTCTTGCTTAATACAACGAAACAAGCTATTTTAGACCGAAACGAGCTAAATCACAACACATCGGTTTTACAAGTGTTCCTCTGATACGCGTCTAAACTTTTTCTCTTATAACTGCGCGAAAAGCATGTATTCGTGCTTAATACGACGAAACAAGCTGTTTTAGACCGAAACTAGTTAAATCTGAACATATCGGTTTTACAAGTGTCCCTGTGACACGCGTCAAAACTTTTTCTCTTATAACTGCGCGAAAAGCATGTATTCTTGCTTAATACAGCGAAACAAGCTGTTTTAGACCGAAACGAGCTAAATCACAACACATCGGTTTTACAAGTGTTCCTCTATTACGCGTCAAAACTTTTTTCTCTTATAACTGCGCGAAAAGCATGTATTCGTGCTTAGTTCAACGAAACAAGCTGTTTTAGACCGAAACGAGGTAAATCAGAACACATCGGTTTTACAAGTGTTCCTCTGATACGCGTCAAAACTTTTTCTCTTATAACTGCGCGAAAAGCATGTATTCTTGCTTAATACAACGAAACAAGCTGTTTTAGACCGAAACGAGCTAAATAACAACACATCGGTTTTACAAGTGTTCATCTGATACGCGTCAAAACTTTTTCTCTTATAACTGCGCGAAAAGCATGTATTCTTGCTTAATACAGCGAAACAAGCTGTTTTAGACCGAAACGAGCTAAATCACAACACATCGGTTTTACAAGTGTTCCTCTGATACGCGTCAAAACTGTTTTCTCTTATATCTGCGCGAAAAGCATGTATTCTTGCTTAATACAGCGAAACAAGCTGTTTTAGACCGAAACGAGCTAAATCACAACGCATCGGTTTTACAAGTGTTCCTCTGATACGCGTCAAAACTTTTTCTCTTATAACTGCGCGAAAAGCATGTATTCTTGCCTAATACAACGAAACAAGCTGTTTTAGACCGAAACGAGCTAAATCACAACACATCGGTTTTACAAGTGTTCCTCTGATACGCGTCTAAACTTTTTCTCTTATAACTGCGCAAAAAGCATGTATTCGTGCTTAATACAGCGAAACAAGCTGTTTTAGACCGAAACGAGCTAAATCACAACACATCGGTTTTACAAGTGTTCCTCTGATACGCGTCAAAACTGTTTTCTCTTATATCTGCGCGAAAAGCGTGTATTCTTGCTTAATACAGCGAAACAAGCTGTTTTAGACCGAAACGAGCTAAATCACAACACATCGGTTTTACAAGTGTTCCTCTGATACGCGTCAAAACTTTTTCTCTTGTAACTGCGCGAAAAGCACGTATTCTTGCTTAATACAGCGAAACAAGCTGTTTTAGACCGAAACGAGCTAAATCTGAACACATCGGTTTTACAAGTGTCCCTGTGACACGCGTCAAAACTTTTTCTCTTATACCTGCGCGAAAAGCATGTATTCGTTCTTAATACAGCGAAAGAAGCTGTTTTAGACCGAAACGAGCTAAATCTGAACACATCGGTTTTACTAGTGTCCCTGTGACACGCCTTTAAATCTTTTTCTCTTATAACTGCGCGAAAAGCACGTATTCTTGCTTAATACAGCGAAACAAGCTGTTTTAGACCGAAACGAGCTAAATCTGAACACATCGGTTTTACTAGTGTCCCTGTGACACGCGTCACAACCTTTTCTCTTATAACTGCGCGAAAAGCATGTATTCTTGCTTAATACAGCAAAACAAGTTGTTTTAGACCGAAACGAGTTAAATCACAACACATCGGTTTTACAAGTGTTCCTCTGATACGTGTCAAAACTTTTTCTCTTATAACTGCGCGAAAAGCATGTATTCGTGCTTAGTTTAACGAAACAAGCTGTTTTAGACCGAAACGGGGTAAATCTGAACACATCGGTTTTACAAGTGTCCCTGTGACACGCCTTTAAAACTTTTTCTCTAATAACTGCGAGAAAAGCATGTATTCTGGCTTAATACAGCGAAACAAGCTGTTTTAGACCAAAACGAGCTAAATCACAACACATCGGTTTTAGAAGTGTTCCTCTGATACGCGTCAAAACTTTTTCTCTTATAACTGCGCGAAAAGCATGTATTCTTGCTTAATACAACGAAACAAGCTGTTTTAGACCGAAACGAGCGAAATCAGAACACATCGGTTTTACAAGTGTTCCTCTGTTACGCGTCAAAACTTCTTTCTCTTATAACTGCGCGAAAAGCATGTATTCGTGCTTAGTTCAACGAAACAAGCTGTTTTAGACCGAAACGAGGTAAATCAGAACACATCGGTTTTACAAGTGTTCCTCTGATACGCGTCAAAACTTTTTCTCTTATAACTGCGCGAAAAGCATGTATTCTTGCTTAATACAGCGAAACAAGCTGTTTTAGACCGAAACGAGCTAAATCACAACACATCGGTTTTACAAGTGTTCCTCTGATACGCGTCAAAACTTTTTCTCTTGTAACTGCGCGAAAAGCACGTATTCTTGCTTAATACAGCGAAACAAGCTGTTTTAGACCGAAACGAGCTAAATCACAACACATCGGTTTTACAAGTGTTCCTCTGATACGCCTCAAAACTTTCTCTCTTATAACTGCGCGAAAAGCATGTATTCTTGCTTAATACAACGAAACAAGCTGTTTTAGACCGAAACGAGCTAAATCACAACACATCGGTTTTACAAGTGTTCCTCTGATACGCGTCTAAACTTTTTCTCTTATAACTGCGCGAAAAGCATGTATTCGTGCTTAATACGACGAAACAAGCTGTTTTAGACCGAAACGAGCTAAATCTGAACATATCGGTTTTACAAGTGTCCCTGTGGCACGCGTCAAAACTTTTTCTCTTATAACTGCGCGAAAACATGTATTCCTGCTTATTACAGCGAAACAAGCTGTTTTAGGCCGAAACGAGATAAATCTGAACACGTCGGTTTTACACGTGTCCCTGTGACACGCCTTTAAAACTTTTTCTCTAATAACTGCGCGAAAAGCATGTATTCTTGCTTAATACAGCGAAACAAGCTGTTTTAGACCGAAACGAGCTAAATCACAACACATCGGTTTTAGAAGTGTTCCTCTGATACGCGTCAAAACTTTTTCTCTTATAACTGCGCGAAAAGCATGTATTCTTGCTTAATACAACGAAACAAGCTGTTTTAGACCGAAACGAGCGAAATCACAACACATCGGTTTTACAAGTGTTCCTCTGTTACGCGTCAAAACTTCTTTCTCTTATAACTGCGCGAAAAGCATGTATTCGTGCTTAGTTCAACGAAACAAGCTGTTTTAGACCGAAACGAGCTAAATCACAACACATCGGTTTTACAAGTGTTCCTCTGATACGCGTCTAAACTTTTTCTCTTATAACTGCGCAAAAAGCATGTATTCGTGCATAATACAGCGAAACAAGCTGTTTTAGACCGAAACGAGCTAAATCACAACACATCGGTTTTACAAGTGTTCCTCTGATACGCGTCAAAACTGTTTTCTCTTATATCTGCGCGAAAAGCGTGTATTCTTGCTTAATACAGCGAAACAAGCTGTTTTAGACCGAAACGAGCTAAATCACAACACATCGGTTTTACAAGTGTTCCTCTGATACGCGTCAAAACTTTTTCTCTTGTAACTGCGCGAAAAGCACGTATTCTTGCTTAATACAGCGAAACAAGCTGTTTTAGACCGAAACGAGCTAAATCTGAACACATCGGTTTTACAAGTGTCCCTGTGACACGCGTCAAAACTTTTTCTCTTATAACTGCGCAAAAAGCATGTATTCGTGCTTAATACAGCGAAACAAGCTGTTTTAGACCGAAACGAGCTAAATCACAACACATCGGTTTTACAAGTGTTCCTCTGATACGCGTCAAAAGTGTTTTCTCTTATATCTGCGCGAAAAGCGTGTATTCTTGCTTAATACAGCGAAACAAGCTGTTTTAGACCGAAACGAGCTAAATCACAACACATCGGTTTTACAAGTCTTCCTCTGATACGCGTCAAAACTTTTTCTCTTGTAACTGCGCGAAAAGCACGTATTCTTGCTTAATACAGCGAAACAAGCTGTTTTAGACCGAAACGAGCTAAATCTGAACACATCGGTTTTACAAGTGTCCCTGTGAGACGCGTCAAAACTTTTTCTCTTATACCTGCGCGAAAAGCATGTATTCGTTCTTAATACAGCGAAAGAAGCTGTTTTAGACCGAAACGAGCTAAATCTGAACACATCGGTTTTACTAGTGTCCCTGTGACACGCCTTTAAATCTTTTTCTCTTATAACTGCGCGAAAAGCATGTATTCTTGCTTAATACAGCGAAACAAGCTGTTTTAGACCGAAACGAGCTAAATCACAACACATCGGTTTTACAAGTGTTCCTCTGATACGCGTCAAAACTTTTTCTTTTATAACTGCGCGAAAAGCATGTATTCTTGCTTAATACAGCGAAACAAGCTGTTTTAGACCGAGATGAGCTAAATCTGAACACATCGGTTTTACTAGTGTCCCTGTGACACGCCTTTAAATCTTTTTCTCTTATAACTGCGCGAAAAGCACGTATTCTTGCTTAATACAGCGAAACAAGGTGTTTTAGACCGAAACGAGCTAAATCTGAACACATCGGTTTTACTAGTGTCCCTGTGACACGCGTCACAACCTTTTCTCTTATAACTGCGCGAAAAGCATGTATTCTTGCTTAATACAGCAAAACAAGTTGTTTTAGACCGAAACGAGTTAAATCACAACACATCGGTTTTACAAGTGTTCCTCTGATACGCGTCAAAACTGTTTTCTCTTATATCTGCGCGAAAAGCGTGTATTTTTGCTTAATACAGCGAAACAAGCTGTTTTAGACCGAAACGAGCTAAATCACAACACATCGGTTTTACAAGTCTTCCTCTGATACGCGTCAAAACTTTTTCTCTTATAACTGCGCGAAAAGCATGTATTCTTGCTTAATACAACGAAACAAGCTGTTTTAGACCGAAACGAGCTAAATCACAACACATCGGTTTTACAAGTGTTCCTCTGTTACGCGTCAAAACTTCTTTCTCTTATAACTGCGCGAAAAGCATGTATTCGTGCTTAGTTCAACGAAACAAGCTGTTTTAGACCGAAACGAGCTAAATCACAACACATCGGTTTTACAAGTGTCCCTGTGACACGCGTCAAATCTTTTTCTCTTATAACTGCGCGAAAAGCTTGTATTCTTGCTTAATACAGAAAAACAAGCTGTTTTAGACCGAAACGAGCTAAATCACAACACATCGGTTTTACAAGTGTTCCTCTGATACGCGTCAAAACTGTTTTCTCTTATATCTGCGCGAAAAGCATGTATTCTTGCTTAATACAGCGAAACAAGCTGTTTTAGACCGAAACGAGCTGAATCACAACGCATCGGTTTTACAAGTGTTCCTCTGATACGCGTCAAAACTTTTTCTCTTATAACTGCGCGAAAAGCATGTATTCTTGCCTAATACAACGAAACAAGCTGTTTCAGACCGAAACAAGCTAAATCACAACACATCGGTTTTACAAGTGTTCCTCTGATACGCGTCTAAACTTTTTCTCTTATAACTGCGCAAAAAGCATGTATTCGTGCTTAATACAGCGAAACAAGCTGTTTTAGACCGAAACGAGCTAAATCACAACACATCGGTTTTACAAGTGTTCCTCTGATACGCGTCAAAAGTGTTTTCTCTTATATCTGCGCGAAAAGCGTGTATTCTTGCTTAATACAGCGAAACAAGCTGTTTTAGACCGAAACGAGCTAAATCACAACACATCGGTTTTACAAGTCTTCCTCTGATACGCGTCAAAACTTTTTCTCTTGTAACTGCGCGAAAAGCACGTATTCTTGCTTAATACAGCGAAACAAGCTGTTTTAGACCGAAACGAGCTAAATCTGAACACATCGGTTTTACAAGTGTCCCTGTGAGACGCGTCAAAACTTTTTCTCTTATACCTGCGCGAAAAGCATGTATTCGTTCTTAATACAGCGAAAGAAGCTGTTTTAGACCGAAACGAGCTAAATCTGAACACATCGGTTTTACTAGTGTCCCTGTGACACGCCTTTAAATCTTTTTCTCTTATAACTGCGCGAAAAGCATGTATTCTTGCTTAATACAGCGAAACAAGCTGTTTTAGACCGAAACGAGCTAAATCACAACACATCGGTTTTACAAGTGTTCCTCTGATACGCGTCAAAACTTTTTCTTTTATAACTGCGCGAAAAGCATGTATTCTTGCTTAATACAGCGAAACAAGCTGTTTTAGACCGAGATGAGCTAAATCTGAACACATCGATTTTACAAGTGTCTCTCTAATACGCGTCAAAAGTTTTTCTTCTATAACTGCGCGAAAAGCATGTATTCGTGCCTAAAACAAAGAAACAAGCTGTTTTATACCAAAACGAGCTATATCTGAACACATCGGTTTTACAAGTGTCCCTGTGACATGCTTTAAATCTTTTTCTCTTATACCTGCGCGAAAAGCATGTATTCGTGCTTAATACAACGAAACAAGCTGTTTTAGACCGAAACGAGCTAAATCTGAACACATCGGTTTTACAAGTGTCCCTGTGACACGCGTCACTTTTTCTCTTATAACTGCGCGAAAAGCATGTATTCTTGCTTAATACAGCGAAACAAGCTGTTTTAGACCGAAACGAGCTAAATCACAACACATCGGTTTTACAAGTGTTCCTCTGATACGCGTCTAAACTTTTTCTCTTATAACTGCGCGAAAAGCATGTATTCTTGCTTAATACGACGAAACAAGCTGTTTTAGACCGAAATGAGCTAAATCACAACACATTGGTTTTACAAGTGTTCCTCTATTACGCGTCAAAACTTTTTCTCTTATAACTGCGCGAAAAGCATGTATTCTTGCTTAATACAGCGAAACAAGCTGTTTTAGACCGAAACGAGCTAAATCACAACACATCGGTTTTACAAGTGTTCCTCTGATACGCGTCACTTTTTCTCTTATAACTGCGCGAAAAGCATGTATTCTTGCTTAATACAGCGAAACAAGCTGTTTTAGACCGAAACGAGCTAAATCACAACACATCGGTTTTACAAGTGTTCCTCTGATACGCCTCAAAACTTTCTCTCTTATAACTGCGCGAAAAGCATGTATTCTTGCTTAATACAACGAAACAAGCTGTTTTAGACCGAAACGAGCTAAATCACAACACATCGGTTTTACAAGTGTTCCTCTGATACGCGTCTAAACTTTTTCTCTTATAACTGCGCGAAAAGCATGTATTCGTGCTTAATACGACGAAACAAGCTGTTTTAGACCGAAACGAGCTAAATCTGAACATATCGGTTTTACAAGTGTCCCTGTGGCACGCGTCAAAACTTTTTCTCTTATAACTGCGCGAAAAGCATGTATTCCTGCTTAATACAGCGAAACAAGCTGTTTTAGGCCGAAACGAGATAAATCTGAACACGTCGGTTTTACACGTGTCCCTGTGACACGCCTTTAAAACTTTTTCTCTAATAACTGCGCGAAAAGCATGTATTCTTGCTTAATACAGCGAAACAAGCTGTTTTAGACCGAAACGAGCTAAATCACAACACATCGGTTTTAGAAGTGTTCCTCTGATACGCGTCAAAACTTTTTCTCTTATAACTGCGCGAAAAGCATGTATTCTTGCTTAATACAACGAAACAAGCTGTTTTAGACCGAAACGAGCGAAATCACAACACATCGGATTTACAAGTGTTCCTCTGATACGCGTCAAAACTGTTTTCTCTTATATCTGCGCGAAAAGCGTGTATTCTTGCTTAATACAGCGAAACAAGCTGTTTTAGACCGAAACGAGCTAAATCACAACACATCGGTTTTACAAGTGTTCCTCTGATACGCGTCAAAACTTTTTCTCTTGTAACTGCGCGAAAAGCACGTATTCTTGCTTAATACAGCGAAACAAGCTGTTTTAGACCGAAACGAGCTAAATCTGAACACATCGGTTTTACAAGTGTCCCTGTGACACGCGTCAAAACTTTTTCTCTTGTAACTGCGCGAAAAGCACGTATTCTTGCTTAATACAGCGAAACAAGCTGTTTTAGACCGAAACGAGCTAAATCTGAACACATCGGTTTTACAAGTGTCCCTGTGACACGCGTCAAAACTTTTTCTCTTATACCTGCGCGAAAAGCATGTATTCGTTCTTAATACAGCGAAAGAAGCTGTTTTAGACCGAAACGAGCTAAATCTGAACACATCGGTTTTACTAGTGTCCCTGTGACACGCCTTTAAATCTTTTTCTCTTATAACTGCGCGAAAAGCACGTATTCTTGCTTAATACAGCGAAACAAGCTGTTTTAGACCGAAACGAGCTAAATCTGAACACATCGGTTTTACTAGTGTCCCTGTGACACGCGTCACAACCTTTTCTCTTATAACTGCGCGAAAAGCATGTATTCTTGCTTAATACAGCAAAACAAGTTGTTTTAGACCGAAACGAGTTAAATCACAACACATCGGTTTTACAAGTGTTCCTCTGATACGCGTCAAAACTGTTTTCTCTTATATCTGCGCGAAAAGCGTGTATTTTTGCTTAATACAGCGAAACAAGCTGTTTTAGACCGAAACGAGCTAAATCACAACACATCGGTTTTACAAGTCTTCCTCTGATACGCGTCAAAACTTTTTCTCTTATAACTGCGCGAAAAGCATGTATTCTTGCTTAATACAACGAAACAAGCTGTTTTAGACCGAAACGAGCTAAATCACAGCACATCGGTTTTACAAGTGTTCCTCTGTTACGCGTCAAAACTTCTTTCTCTTATAACGGCGCGAAAAGCATGTATTCGTGCTTAGTTCAACGAAACAAGCTGTTTTAGACCGAAACGAGCTAAATCACAACACATCGGTTTTACAAGTGTTCCTCTGATACGCGTCAAAACTTTTTCTCTTGTAACTGCGCGAAAAGCACGTATTCTTGCTTAATACAGCGAAACAAGCTGTTTTAGACCGAAACGAGCTAAATCTGAACACATCGGTTTTACAAGTGTCCCTGTGACACGCGTCAAAACTTTTTCTCTTATACCTGCGCGAAAAGCATGTATTCGTTCTTAATACAGCGAAAGAAGCTGTTTTAGACCGAAACGAGCTAAATCTGAACACATCGGTTTTACTAGTGTCCCTGTGACACGCCTTTAAATCTTTTTCTCTTATAACTGCGCGAAAAGCACGTATTCTTGCTTAATACAGCGAAACAAGCTGTTTTAGACCGAAACGAGCTAAATCTGAACACATCGGTTTTACTAGTGTCCCTGTGACACGCGTCACAACCTTTTCTCTTATAACTGCGCGAAAAGCATGTATTCTTGCTTAATACAACGAAACAAGCTGTTTTAGACCGAAACGAGCGAAATCACAACACATCGGATTTACAAGTGTTCCTCTGATACGCGTCAAAACTGTTTTCTCTTATATCTGCGCGAAAAGCGTGTATTCTTGCTTAATACAGCGAAACAAGCTGTTTTAGACCGAAACGAGCTAAATCACAACACATCGGTTTTACAAGTGTTCCTCTGATACGCGTCAAAACTTTTTCTCTTGTAACTGCGCGAAAAGCACGTATTCTTGCTTAATACAGCGAAACAAGCTGTTTTAGACCGAAACGAGCTAAATCTGAACACATCGGTTTTACAAGTGTCCCTGTGACACGCGTCAAAACTTTTTCTCTTATACCTGCGCGAAAAGCATGTATTCGTTCTTAATACAGCGAAAGAAGCTGTTTTAGACCGAAACGAGCTAAATCTGAACACATCGGTTTTACTAGTGTCCCTGTGACACGCCTTTAAATCTTTTTCTCTTATAACTGCGCGAAAAGCACGTATTCTTGCTTAATACAGCGAAACAAGCTGTTTTAGACCGAAACGAGCTAAATCTGAACACATCGGTTTTACTAGTGTCCCTGTGACACGCGTCACAACCTTTTCTCTTATAACTGCGCGAAAAGCATGTATTCTTGCTTAATACAGCAAAACAAGTTGTTTTAGACCGAAACGAGTTAAATCACAACACATCGGTTTTACAAGTGTTCCTCTGATACGCGTCAAAACTGTTTTCTCTTATATCTGCGCGAAAAGCGTGTATTTTTGCTTAATACAGCGAAACAAGCTGTTTTAGACCGAAACGAGCTAAATCACAACACATCGGTTTTACAAGTCTTCCTCTGATACGCGTCAAAACTTTTTCTCTTATAACTGCGCGAAAAGCATGTATTCTTGCTTAATACAACGAAACAAGCTGTTTTAGACCGAAACGAGCTAAATCACAGCACATCGGTTTTACAAGTGTTCCTCTGTTACGCGTCAAAACTTCTTTCTCTTATAACGGCGCGAAAAGCATGTATTCGTGCTTAGTTCAACGAAACAAGCTGTTTTAGACCGAAACGAGCTAAATCTGAACACATCGGTTTTACAAGTGTCCCTGTGAGACGCGTCAAAACTTTTTCTCTTATACCTGCGCGAAAAGCATGTATTCGTTCTTAATACAGCGAAAGAAGCTGTTTTAGACCGAAACGAGCTAAATCTGAACACATCGGTTTTACTAGTGTCCCTGCGACACGCCTTTAAATCTTTTTCTCTTATAACTGCGCGAAAAGCATGTATTCTTGCTTAATACAGCGAAACAAGCTGTTTTAGAGCGAAACGAGCTAAATCACAACACATCGGTTTTACAAGTGTTCCTCTGATACGCGTCAAAACTTTTTCTTTTATAACTGCGCGAAAAGCATGTATTCTTGCTTAATACAGCGAAACAAGCTGTTTTAGACCGAGATGAGCTAAATCTGAACACATCGATTTTACAAGTGTCTCTCTAATACGCGTCAAAAGTTTTTCTTCTATAACTGCGCGAAAAGCATGTATTCGTGCCTAAAACAAAGAAACAAGCTGTTTTATACCAAAACGAGCTATATCTGAACACATCGGTTTTACAAGTGTCCCTGTGACATGCTTTAAATCTTTTTCTCTTATACCTGCGCGAAAAGCATGTATTCGTGCTTAATACAACGAAACAAGCTGTTTTAGACCGAAACGAGCTAAATCTGAACACATCGGTTTTACAAGTGTCCCTGTGACACGCGTCAAAACTTTTTCTCTTATACCTGCGCGAAAAGCATGTATTCGTTCTTAATACAACGAAACAAGCTGTTTTAGACCGAAACGAGCTAAATCACAACACATCGGTTTTACAAGTGTCCCTGTGACACGCGTCAAATCTTTTTCTCTTATAACTGCGCGAAAAGCATGTATTCTTGCCTAATACAGAAAAACAAGCTGTTTTAGACCGAAACGAGCTAAATCACAACACATCGGTTTTACAAGTGTTCCTCTGATACGCGTCAAAACTGTTTTCTCTTATATCTGCGCGAAAAGCATGTATTCTTGCTTAATACAGCGAAACAAGCTGTTTTAGACCGAAACGAGCTAAATCACAACGCATCGGTTTTACAAGTGTTCCTCTGATACGCGTCAAAACTTTTTCTCTTATAACTGCGCGAAAAGCATGTATTCTTGCCTAATACAACGAAACAAGCTGTTTCAGACCGAAACAAGCTAAATCACAACACATCGGTTTTACAAGTGTTCCTCTGATACGCGTCTAAACTTTTTCTCTTATAACTGCGCGAAAAGCATGTATTCTTGCTTAATACAGCGAAACAAGCTGTTTTAGACCGAAACGAGCTAAATCACAACACATCGGTTTTACAAGTGTTCCTCTGATACGCGTCAAAACTTTTTCTTTTATAACTGCGCGAAAAGCATGTATTCTTGCTTATTACAGCGAAACAAGCTGTTTTAGACCGAAACGAGCTAAATCACAACACATCGGTTTTACAAGTCTTCCTCTGATACGCGTCAAAACTTTTTCTCTTGTAACTGCGCGAAAAGCACGTATTCTTGCTTAATACAGCGAAACAAGCTGTTTTAGACCGAAACGAGCTAAATCTGAACACATCGGTTTTACAAGTGTCCCTGTGAGACGCGTCAAAACTTTTTCTCTTATACCTGCGCGAAAAGCATGTATTCGTTCTTAATACAGCGAAAGAAGCTGTTTTAGACCGAAACGAGCTAAATCTGAACACATCGGTTTTACTAGTGTCCCTGCGACACGCCTTTAAATCTTTTTCTCTTATAACTGCGCGAAAAGCATGTATTCTTGCTTAATACAGCGAAACAAGCTGTTTTAGAGCGAAACGAGCTAAATCACAACACATCGGTTTTACAAGTGTTCCTCTGATACGCGTCAAAACTTTTTCTTTTATAACTGCGCGAAAAGCATGTATTCTTGCTTAATACAGCGAAACAAGCTGTTTTAGACCGAGATGAGCTAAATCTGAACACATCGATTTTACAAGTGTCTCTCTAATACGCGTCAAAAGTTTTTCTTCTATAACTGCGCGAAAAGCATGTATTCGTGCCTAAAACAAAGAAACAAGCTGTTTTATACCAAAACGAGCTATATCTGAACACATCGGTTTTACAAGTGTCCCTGTGACATGCTTTAAATCTTTTTCTCTTATACCTGCGCGAAAAGCATGTATTCGTGCTTAATACAACGAAACAAGCTGTTTTAGACCGAAACGAGCTAAATCTGAACACATCGGTTTTACAAGTGTCCCTGTGACACGCGTCACTTTTTCTCTTATAACTGCGCGAAAAGCATGTATTCTTGCTTAATACAGCGAAACAAGCTGTTTTAGACCGAAACGAGTTAAATCACAACACATCGGTTTTACAAGTGTTCCTCTGATACGCGTCAAAACTTTTTCTCTTTTAACTGCGCGAAAAGCATGTATTCGTGCTTAATACAACGAATCAAGCTGTTTTAGACCGAAACGAGCTGTATCTGAACGCATCGGTTTTTACAAGTATCCACGTGATACTCGTCAAAACTTTTTCTCTTATAACTGCGCGAAAAGCATTTATTCTTGCTTAATACAGCGAAACAAGCTGTTTTAGACCGAAACGAGCTAAATCACAACACATCGGTTTTACAAGTGTTCCTCTGATGCGCGTCTAAACTTTTTCTCTTATAACTGCGCAAAAAGCATGTATTCGTGCTTAATACAGCGAAACAAGCTGTTTTAGACCGAAACGAGCTAAATCACAACACATCGGTTTTACAAGTGTTCCTCTGATACGCGTCAAAACTGTTTTCTCTTATATCTGCGCGAAAAGCGTGTATTCTTGCTTAATACAGCGAAACAAGCTGTTTTAGACCGAAACGAGCTAAATCACAACACATCGGTTTTACAAGTCTTCCTCTGATACGCGTCAAAACTTTTTCTCTTATAACTGCGCGAAAAGCATGTATTCTTGCTTAATACAACGAAACAAGCTGTTTTAGACCGAAACGAGCTAAATCACAACACATCGGTTTTACAAGTGTTCCTCTGTTACGCGTCAAAACTGTTTTCTCTTATATCTGCGCGAAAAGCGTGTATTCTTGCTTAATACAGCGAAACAAGCTGTTTTAGACCGAAACGAGCTAAATCACAACACATCGGTTTTACAAGTCTTCCTCTGATACGCGTCAAAACTTTTTCTCTTGTAACTGCGCGAAAAGCACGTATTCTTGCTTAATACAGCGAAACAAGCTGTTTTAGACCGAAACGAGCTAAATCTGAACACATCGGTTTTACAAGTGTCCCTGTGACACGCGTCAAAACTTTTTCTCTTATACCTGCGCGAAAAGCATGTATTCGTTCTTAATACAGCGAAAGAAGCTGTTTTAGACCGAAACGAGCTAAATCTGAACACATCGGTTTTACTAGTGTCCCTGTGACACGCCTTTAAATCTTTTTCTCTTATAACTGCGCGAAAAGCATGTATTCTTGCTTAATACAGCGAAACAAGCTGTTTTAGACTGAAACGAGCTAAATCACTACACATCGGTTTTACAAGTGTTCCTCTGATACGCGTCAAAACTTTTTCTCTTATAACTGCGCGAAAAGCATGTATTCTTGCCTAATACAACGAAACAAGCGTTTTTAGACCGAAACGAGCTAAATCACAACACATCGGTTTTACAAGTGTTCCTCTGATACGCGTCAAAACTTTTTCTCTTATAACTGCGCGAAAAGCATGTATTCGTGCTTAGATTAACGAAACAAGCGGTTTTAGACCGAAACGGGGTAAATCTGAACACATCGGTTTTACAAGTGTCCCTGTGACACGCCTTTAAAACTTTTTCTCTTATAACTGCGCGAAAAGCATGTATTCCTGCTTAATACAGCGAAACAAGCTGTTTTAGGCCGAAACGAGATAAATCTGAACACGTCGGTTTTACACGTGTCCCTGTGACACGCCTTTAAAACTTTTTCTCTAATAACTGCGAGAAAAGCATGTATTCTGGCTTAATACAGCGAAACAAGCTGTTTTAGACCGAAACGAGCTAAATCACAACACATCGGTTTTAGAAGTGTTCCTCTGTTACGCGTCAAAACTTCTTTCTCTTATAACTGCGCGAAAAGCATGTATTCGTGCTTAGTTCAACGAAACAAGCTGTTTTAGACCGAAACGAGCTAAATCACAACACATCGGTTTTACAAGTGTTCCTCTGATACGCGTCAAAACTTTTTCTCTTATAACTGCGCGAAAAGCATGTATTCTTGCCTAATACAACGAAACAAGCTGTTTTAGACCGAAACGAGCTAAATCACAACACATCGGTTTTACAAGTGTTCCTCTGATACGCGTCTAAACTTTTTCTCTTATAACTGCGCAAAAAGCATGTATTCGTGCTTAATACAGCGAAACAAGCTGTTTTAGACCGAAACGAGCTAAATCACAACACATCGGTTTTACAAGTGTTCCTCTGATACGCGTCAAAACTGTTTTCTCTTATATCTGCGCGAAAAGCGTGTATTCTTGCTTAATACAGCGAAACAAGCTGTTTTAGACCGAAACGAGCTAAATCACAACACATCGGTTTTAGAAGTCTTCCTCTGATACGCGTCAAAACTTTTTCTCTTATAACTGCGCGAAAAGCATGTATTCTTGCTTAATACAACGAAACAAGCTGTTTTAGACCGAAACGAGCTAAATCACAACACATCGGTTTTACAAGTGTTCCTCTGATACGCGTCAAAACTGTTTTCTCCTATATCTGCGCGAAAAGCATGTATTCTTGCTTAATACAGCGAAACAAGCTGTTTTAGACCGAAACGAGCTAAATCACAACGCATCGGTTTTACAAGTGTTCCTCTGATACGCGTCAAAACTTTTTCTCTTATAACTGCGCGAAAAGCATGTATTCTTGCCTAATACAACGAAACAAGCTGTTTTAGACCGAAACGAGCTAAATCACAACACATCGGTTTTACAAGTGTTCCTCTGATACGCGTCTAAACTTTTTCTCTTATAACTGCGCAAAAAGCATGTATTCGTGCTTAATACAGCGAAACAAGCTGTTTTAGACCGAAACGAGCTAAATCACAACACATCGGTTTTACTAGTGTCCCTGTGACACGCCTTTAAATCTTTTTCTCTTTTGTAACTGCGCGAAAAGCATGTATTCTTGCTTAATACAGCGAAACAAGCTGTTTTAGACCGAAACGAGCTAAATCACAACACATCGGTTTTACAAGTGTTCCTCTGATACGCGTCAAAACATTTTCTTTTATAACTGCGCGAAAAGCATGTTTTCTTGCTTAATACAGCGAAACAAGCTGTTTTAGACCGAAACGAGCTAAATCACAACACATCGGTTTTACAAGTGTTCCTCTGATAAGCCTCAAAACTTTTTCTCTTATAACTGCGCGAAAAGCATGTATTCTTGCTTAATACAACGAAACAAGCTGTTTTAGACAGAAACGAGCTAAATCACAACACATCGGTTTTACAAGTGTTCCTCTGATACGCGTCAAAACTTTTTCTCTTATAACTGCGCGAAAAGCATGTATTCTTGCTTAATACAACGAAACAAGCTGTTTTAGACCGAGATGAGCTAAATCTGAACACATCGATTTTACTAGTGTCTCTCTAATACGCGTCAAAAGTTTTTCTTCTATAACTGCGCGAAAAGCATGTATTCGTGCCTAAAACAAAGAAACAAGCTGTTTTATACCAAAACGAGCTATATCTGAACACATCGGTTTTACAAGTGTCCCTGTGACATGCTTTAAATCTTTTTCTCTTATACCTGCGCGAAAAGCATGTATTCGTGCTTAATACAACGAAACAAGCTGTTTTAGACCGAAACGAGTTAAATCTGAACACATCGGTTTTACAAGTGTCCCTGTGACACGCGTCACTTTTTCTCTTATAACTGCGCGAAAAGCATGTATTCTTGCTTAATACAGCGAAACAAGCTGTTTTAGACCGAAACGAGTTAAATCACAACACATCGGTTTTACAAGTGTTCCTCTGATACGCGTCAAAACTTTTTCTCTTTTAACTGCGCGAAAAGCATGTATTCGTGCTTAATACAACGAATCAAGCTGTTTTAGACCGAAACGAGCTGTATCTGAACGCATCGGTTTTTACAAGTATCCACGTGATACTCGTCAAAACTTTTTCTCTTATAACTGCGCGAAAAGCATGTATTCTTGCTTAATACAGCGAAACAAGCTGTTTTAGACCGAAACGAGCTAAATCACAACACATCGGTTTTACAAGTGTTCGTCTGATACGCGTCTAAACTTTTTCTCTTATAACTGCGCAAAAAGCATGTATTCGTGCTTAATACAGCGAAGCAAGCTGTTTTAGACCGAAACGAGCTAAATCACATCACATCGGTTTTACAAGTGTTCCTCTGATACGCGTCAAAACTGTTTTCTCTTATATCTGCGCGAAAAGCGTGTATTCTTGCTTAATACAGCGAAACAAGCTGTTTTAGACCGAAACGAGCTAAATCACAACACATCGGTTTTGCAAGTCTTCCTCTGATACGCGTCAAAACTTTTTCTCTTATAACTGCGCGAAAAGCATGTATTCTTGCTTAATACAACGAAACAAGCTGTTTTAGACCGAAACGAGCTAAATCACAACACATCGGTTTTACAAGTGTTCCTCTGTTGCGCGTCAAAACTTCTTTCTCTTATAACTGCGCGAAAAGCATGTATTCGTGCTTAGTTCAACGAAACAAGCTGTTTTAGACCGAAACGAGCTAAATCACAACACATCGGTTTTACAAGTGTCCCTGTGACACGCGTCAAATCTTTTTCTCTTATAACTGCACGAAAAGCATGTATTCTTGCTTAATACAGCGAAACAAGCTGTTTTAGACCGAAACGAGCTAAATCACAACACATCGGTTTTACAAGTGTTCCTCTGATACGCGTCAAAACTTTTTTCTCTTTTAACTGCGCGAAAAGCATGTATTCGTGCTTAATACAACGAATCAAGCTGTTTTAGACCGAAACGAGCTGTATCTGAACGCATCGGTTTTTACAAGTATCCACGTGATACTCGTCAAAACTTTTTCTCTTATAACTGCGCGAAAAGCATTTATTCTTGCTTAATACAGCGAAACAAGCTGTTTTAGACCGAAACGAGCTAAATCACAACACATCGGTTTTACAAGTGTTCCTCTGATGCGCGTCTAAACTTTTTCTCTTATAACTGCGCAAAAAGCATGTATTCGTGCTTAATACAGCGAAACAAGCTGTTTTAGACCGAAACGAGCTAAATCACAACACATCGGTTTTACAAGTGTTCCTCTGATACGCGTCAAAACTGTTTTCTCTTATAACTGCGCGAAAAGCATGTTCTCTTGCTTAATACAACGAAACAAGCTGTTTTAGACCGAAACGAGCTAAATCACAACACATCGGTTTTACAAGTGTTCCTCTGTTACGCGTCAAAACTGTTTTCTCTTATACCTGCGCGAAAAGCGTGTATTCTTGCTTAATACAGCGAAACAAGCTGTTTTAGACCGAAACGAGCTAAATCACAACACATCGGTTTTACAAGTCTTCCTCTGATACGCGTCAAAACTTTTTCTCTTGTAACTGCGCGAAAAGCACGTATTCTTGCTTAATACAGCGAAACAAGCTGTTTTAGACCGAAACGAGCTAAATCTGAACACATCGGTTTTACAAGTGTCCCTGTGACACGCGTCAAAACTTTTTCTCTTATACCTGCGCGAAAAGCATGTATTCGTTCTTAATACAGCGAAAGAAGCTGTTTTAGACCGAAACGAGCTAAATCTGAACACATCGGTTTTACTAGTGTCCCTGTGACACGCCTTTAAATCTTTTTCTCTTATAACTGCGCGAAAAGCATGTATTCTTGCTTAATACAGCGAAACAAGCTGTTTTAGACCGAAACGAGCTAAATCACAACACATCGGTTTTACAAGTGTTCCTCTGATACGCGTCAAAACTTTTTCTCTTATAACTGCGCGAAAAGCATGTATTCTTGCTTAATACAACGAAACAAGCTGTTTTAGACCGAGATGAGCTAAATCTGAACACATCGATTTTACAAGTGTCTCTCTAATACGCGTCAAAAGGTTTTCTTCTATAACTGCGCGAAAAGCATGTATTAGTGCCTAAAACAAAGAAACAAGCTGTTTTATACCAAAACGAGCTATATCTGAA
This sequence comes from Amblyomma americanum, assembly GCF_052857255.1. NCBI lineage: Eukaryota > Metazoa > Arthropoda > Arachnida > Ixodida > Ixodidae > Amblyomma > Amblyomma americanum. The sequence goes on from NW_027526497.1 coordinate 112,750, forward strand.
CACATCGGTTTTACAAGTGTCCCTGTGACATGCTTTAAATCTTTTTCTCTTATACCTGCGCGAAAAGCATGTATTCGTGCTTAATACAACGAAACAAGCTGTTTTAGACCGAAACGAGCTAAATCTGAACACATCGGTTTTACAAGTGTCCCTCTGACACGGTCACTTTTTCTCTTATAACTGCGCGAAAAGCATGTATTCTTGCTTAATACAGCGAAACAAGCTGTTTTAGACTGAAACGAGCTAAATCACTACACATCGGTTTTACAAGTGTTCCTCTGATACGCGTCAAAACTTTTTCTCTTATAACTGCGCGAAAAGCATGTATTCTTGCCTAATACAACGAAACAAGCGTTTTTAGACCGAAACGAGCTAAATCACAACACATCGGTTTTACAAGTGTTCCTCTGATACGCGTCAAAACTTTTTCTCTTATAACTGCGCGAAAAACATGTATTCGTGCTTAGATTAACGAAACAAGCGGTTTTAGACCGAAACGGGGTAAATCTGAACACATCGGTTTTACAAGTGTCCCTGTGACACGCCTTTAAAACTTTTTCTCTTATAACTGCGCGAAAAGCATGTATTCCTGCTTATTACAGCGAAACAAGCTGTTTTAGGCCGAAACGAGATAAATCTGAACACGTCGGTTTTACACGTGTCCCTGTGACACGCCTTTAAAACTTTTTCTCTAATAACTGCGAGAAAAGCATGTATTCTGGCTTAATACAGCGAAACAAGCTGTTTTAGACCGAAACGAGCTAAATCACAACACATCGGTTTTAGAAGTGTTCCTCTGTTACGCGTCAAAACTTCTTTCTCTTATAACTGCGCGAAAAGCATGTATTCGTGCTTAGTTCAACGAAACAAGCTGTTTTAGACCGAAACGAGCTAAATCACAACACATCGGTTTTACAAGTGTTCCTCTGATACGCGTCAAAACTTTTTCTCTTATAACTGCGCGAAAAGCATGTATTCTTGCCTAATACAACGAAACAAGCTGTTTTAGACCGAAACGAGCTAAATCACAACACATCGGTTTTACAAGTGTTCCTCTGATACGCGTCTAAACTTTTTCTCTTATAACTGCGCAAAAAGCATGTATTCGTGCTTAATACAGCGAAACAAGCTGTTTTAGACCGAAACGAGCTAAATCACAACACATCGGTTTTACAAGTGTTCCTCTGATACGCGTCAAAACTGTTTTCTCTTATATCTGCGCGAAAAGCGTGTATTCTTGCTTAATACAGCGAAACAAGCTGTTTTAGACCGAAACGAGCTAAATCACAACACATCGGTTTTAGAAGTCTTCCTCTGATACGCGTCAAAACTTTTTCTCTTATAACTGCGCGAAAAGCATGTATTCTTGCTTAATACAACGAAACAAGCTGTTTTAGACCGAAACGAGCTAAATCACAACACATCGGTTTTACAAGTGTTCCTCTGATACGCGTCAAAACTGTTTTCTCCTATATCTGCGCGAAAAGCATGTATTCTTGCTTAATACAGCGAAACAAGCTGTTTTAGACCGAAACGAGCTAAATCACAACGCATCGGTTTTACAAGTGTTCCTCTGATACGCGTCAAAACTTTTTCTCTTATAACTGCGCGAAAAGCATGTATTCTTGCCTAATACAACGAAACAAGCTGTTTTAGACCGAAACGAGCTAAATCACAACACATCGGTTTTACAAGTGTTCCTCTGATACGCGTCTAAACTTTTTCTCTTATAACTGCGCAAAAAGCATGTATTCGTGCTTAATACAGCGAAACAAGCTGTTTTAGACCGAAACGAGCTAAATCACAACACATCGGTTTTACTAGTGTCCCTGTGACACGCCTTTAAATCTTTTTCTCTTTTGTAACTGCGCGAAAAGCATGTATTCTTGCTTAATACAGCGAAACAAGCTGTTTTAGACCGAAACGAGCTAAATCACAACACATCGGTTTTACAAGTGTTCCTCTGATACGCGTCAAAACATTTTCTTTTATAACTGCGCGAAAAGCATGTTTTCTTGCTTAATACAGCGAAACAAGCTGTTTTAGACCGAAACGAGCTAAATCAAAACACATCGGTTTTACAAGTGTTCCTCTGATAAGCCTCAAAACTTTTTCTCTTATAACTGCGCGAAAAGCATGTATTCTTGCTTAATACAACGAAACAAGCTGTTTTAGACAGAAACGAGCTAAATCACAACACATCGGTTTTACAAGTGTTCCTCTGATACGCGTCAAAACTTTTTCTCTTATAACTGCGCGAAAAGCATGTATTCTTGCTTAATACAACGAAACAAGCTGTTTTAGACCGAGATGAGCTAAATCTGAACACATCGATTTTACTAGTGTCTCTCTAATACGCGTCAAAAGTTTTTCTTCTATAACTGCGCGAAAAGCATGTATTCGTGCCTAAAACAAAGAAACAAGCTGTTTTATACCAAAACGAGCTATATCTGAACACATCGGTTTTACAAGTGTCCCTGTGACATGCTTTAAATCTTTTTCTCTTATACCTGCGCGAAAAGCATGTATTCGTGCTTAATACAACGAAACAAGCTGTTTTAGACCGAAACGAGTTAAATCTGAACACATCGGTTTTACAAGTGTCCCTGTGACACGCCTCACTTTTTCTCTTATAACTGCGCGAAAAGCATGTATTCTTGCTTAATACAGCGAAACAAGCTGTTTTAGACCGAAACGAGTTAAATCACAACACATCGGTTTTACAAGTGTTCCTCTGATACGCGTCAAAACTTTTTCTCTTTTAACTGCGCGAAAAGCATGTATTCGTGCTTAATACAACGAATCAAGCTGTTTTAGACCGAAACGAGCTGTATCTGAACGCATCGGTTTTTACAAGTATCCACGTGATACTCGTCAAAACTTTTTCTCTTATAACTGCGCGAAAAGCATGTATTCTTGCTTAATACAGCGAAACAAGCTGTTTTAGACCGAAACGAGCTAAATCACAACACATCGGTTTTACAAGTGTTCCTCTGATACGCGTCTAAACTTTTTCTCTTATAACTGCGCAAAAAGCATGTATTCGTGCTTAATACAGCGAAGCAAGCTGTTTTAGACCGAAACGAGCTAAATCACAACACATCGGTTTTACAAGTGTTCCTCTGATACGCGTCAAAACTGTTTTCTCTTATATCTGCGCGAAAAGCGTGTATTCTTGCTTAATACAGCGAAACAAGCTGTTTTAGACCGAAACGAGCTAAATCACAACACATCGGTTTTGCAAGTCTTCCTCTGATACGCGTCAAAACTTTTTCTCTTATAACTGCGCGAAAAGCATGTATTCTTGCTTAATACAACGAAACAAGCTGTTTTAGACCGAAACGAGCTAAATCACAACACATCGGTTTTACAAGTGTTCCTCTGTTGCGCGTCAAAACTTCTTTCTCTTATAACTGCGCGAAAAGCATGTATTCGTGCTTAGTTCAACGAAACAAGCTGTTTTAGACCGAAACGAGCTAAATCACAACACATCGGTTTTACAAGTGTCCCTGTGACACGCGTCAAATCTTTTTCTCTTATAACTGCACGAAAAGCATGTATTCTTGCTTAATACAGCGAAACAAGCTGTTTTAGACCGAAACGAGCTAAATCACAACACATCGGTTTTACAAGTGTTCCTCTGATACGCGTCAAAACTGTTTTCTCCTATATCTGCGCGAAAAGCATGTATTCTTGCTTAATACAGCGAAACAAGCTGTTTTAGACCGAAACGAGCTAAATCACAACGCATCGGTTTTACAAGTGTTCCTCTGATACGCGTCAAAACTTTTTCTCTTATAACTGCGCGAAAAGCATGTATTCTTGCCTAATACAACGAAACAAGCTGTTTTAGACCGAAACGAGCTAAATCACAACACATCGGTTTTACAAGTGTTCCTCTGATACGCGTCTAAACTTTTTCTCTTATAACTGCGCAAAAAGCATGTATTCGTGCTTAATACAGCGAAACAAGCTGTTTTAGACCGAAACGAGCTAAATCACAACACATCGGTTTTACTAGTGTCCCTGTGACACGCCTTTAAATCTTTTTCTCTTTTGTAACTGCGCGAAAAGCATGTATTCTTGCTTAATACAGCGAAACAAGCTGTTTTAGACCGAAACGAGCTAAATCACAACACATCGGTTTTACAAGTGTTCCTCTGATACGCGTCAAAACATTTTCTTTTATAACTGCGCGAAAAGCATGTTTTCTTGCTTAATACAGCGAAACAAGCTGTTTTAGACCGAAACGAGCTAAATCACAACACATCGGTTTTACAAGTGTTCCTCTGATAAGCCTCAAAACTTTTTCTCTTATAACTGCGCGAAAAGCATGTATTCTTGCTTAATACAACGAAACAAGCTGTTTTAGACAGAAACGAGCTAAATCACAACACATCGGTTTTACAAGTGTTCCTCTGATACGCGTCAAAACTTTTTCTCTTATAACTGCGCGAAAAGCATGTATTCTTGCTTAATACAACGAAACAAGCTGTTTTAGACCGAGATGAGCTAAATCTGAACACATCGATTTTACTAGTGTCTCTCTAATACGCGTCAAAAGTTTTTCTTCTATAACTGCGCGAAAAGCATGTATTCGTGCCTAAAACAAAGAAACAAGCTGTTTTATACCAAAACGAGCTATATCTGAACACATCGGTTTTACAAGTGTCCCTGTGACATGCTTTAAATCTTTTTCTCTTATACCTGCGCGAAAAGCATGTATTCGTGCTTAATACAACGAAACAAGCTGTTTTAGACCGAAACGAGTTAAATCTGAACACATCGGTTTTACAAGTGTCCCTGTGACACGCGTCACTTTTTCTCTTATAACTGCGCGAAAAGCATGTATTCTTGCTTAATACAGCGAAACAAGCTGTTTTAGACCGAAACGAGTTAAATCACAACACATCGGTTTTACAAGTGTTCCTCTGATACGCGTCAAAACTTTTTCTCTTTTAACTGCGCGAAAAGCATGTATTCGTGCTTAATACAACGAATCAAGCTGTTTTAGACCGAAACGAGCTGTATCTGAACGCATCGGTTTTTACAAGTATCCACGTGATACTCGTCAAAACTTTTTCTCTTATAACTGCGCGAAAAGCATGTATTCTTGCTTAATACAGCGAAACAAGCTGTTTTAGACCGAAACGAGCTAAATCACAACACATCGGTTTTACAAGTGTTCCTCTGATACGCGTCTAAACTTTTTCTCTTATAACTGCGCAAAAAGCATGTATTCGTGCTTAATACAGCGAAGCAAGCTGTTTTAGACCGAAACGAGCTAAATCACAACACATCGGTTTTACAAGTGTTCCTCTGATACGCGTCAAAACTGTTTTCTCTTATATCTGCGCGAAAAGCGTGTATTCTTGCTTAATACAGCGAAACAAGCTGTTTTAGACCGAAACGAGCTAAATCACAACACATCGGTTTTGCAAGTCTTCCTCTGATACGCGTCAAAACTTTTTCTCTTATAACTGCGCGAAAAGCATGTATTCTTGCTTAATACAACGAAACAAGCTGTTTTAGACCGAAACGAGCTAAATCACAACACATCGGTTTTACAAGTGTTCCTCTGTTGCGCGTCAAAACTTCTTTCTCTTATAACTGCGCGAAAAGCATGTATTCGTGCTTAGTTCAACGAAACAAGCTGTTTTAGACCGAAACGAGCTAAATCACAACACATCGGTTTTACAAGTGTCCCTGTGACACGCGTCAAATCTTTTTCTCTTATAACTGCACGAAAAGCATGTATTCTTGCTTAATACAGCGAAACAAGCTGTTTTAGACCGAAACGAGCTAAATCACAACACATCGGTTTTACAAGTGTTCCTCTGATACGCGTCAAAACTGTTTTCTCTTATATCTGCGCGAAAAGCATGTATTCTTGCTTAATACAGCGAAACAAGCTGTTTTAGACCGAAACGAGCTAAATCACAACGCATCGGTTTTACAAGTGTTCCTCTGATACGCGTCAAAACTTTTTCTGTTATAACTGCGCGAAAAGCATGTATTCTTGCCTAATACAACGAAACAAGCTGTTTTAGACCGAAACGAGCTAAATCACAACACATCGGTTTTACAAGTGTTCCTCTGATACGCGTCTAAACTTTTTCTCCTATAACTGCGCATAAAGCATGTATTCGTGCTTAATACAGCGAAACAAGCTGTTTTAGACCGAAACGAGGTAAATCACAACACATCGGTTTTACAAGTGTTCCTCTGATACGCGTCAAAACTGTTTTCTCTTATATCTGCGCGAAAAGCGTGTATTCTTGCTTAATACAGCGAAACAAGCTGTTTTAGACCGAAACGAGCTAAATCACAACACATCGGTTTTACAAGTCTTCCTCTGATACGCGTCAAAACTTTTTTTCTTGTAACTGCGCGAAAAGCACGTATTCTTGCTTAATACAGCGAAACAAGCTATTTTAGACCGAAACGAGCTAAATCTGAACACATCGGTTTTACAAGTGTCCCTGTGACACGCGTCAAAACTTTTTCTCTTATACCTGCGCGAAAAGCATGTATTCGTTCTTAATACAGCGAAAGAAGCTGTTTTAGACCGAAACGAGCTAAATCTGAACACATCGGTTTTACTAGTGTCCCTGTGACACGCCTTTAAATCTTTTTCTCTTATAACTGCGCGAAAAGCATGTATTCTTGCTTAATACAGCGAAACAAGCTGTTTTAGACCGAAACGAGCTAAATCACAACACATCGGTTTTACAAGTGTTCCTCTGATACGCGTCAAAACTTTTTCTTTTATAACTGCGCGAAAAGCATGTATTCTTGCTTATTACAGCGAAACAAGCTGTTTTAGACCGAAACGAGCTAAATCACAACACATCGGTTTTACAAGTGTTCCTCTGATAAGCCTCAAAACTTTTTCTCTTATAACTGCGCGAAAAGCATGTATTCTTGCTTAATACAACGAAACAAGCTGTTTTAGACCGAAACGAGCTAAATCACAACACATCGGTTTTACAAGTGTTCCTCTGATACGCGTCTAAACTTTTTCTCTTATAACTGCGCGAAAAGCATGTATTCGTGCTTAATACGACGAAACAAGCTGTTTTAGACCGAAACGAGCTAAATCACAACACATCGGTTTTACAAGTGTTCCTCTGATACGCGTCAAAACTTTTTCTCTTATAACTGCGCGAAAAGCATGTATTCTTGCTTAATACAACGAAACAAGCTGTTTTAGACCGAGATGAGCTAAATCTGAACACATCGATTTTACAAGTGTCTCTCTAATACGCGTCAAAAGTTTTTCTTCTATAACTGCGCGAAAAGCATGTATTCGTGCCTAAAACAAAGAAACAAGCTGTTTTATACCAAAACGAGCTATATCTGAACACATCGGTTTTACAAGTGTCCCTGTGACATGCTTTGAATCTTTTTCTCTTATACCTGCGCGAAAAGCATGTATTCGTGCTTAATACAACGAAACAAGCTGTTTTAGACCGAAACGAGCTAAATCTGAACACATCGGTTTTACTAGTGTCCCTGTGACACGCGTCACTTTTTCTCTTATAACTGCGCGAAAAGCATGTATTCTTGCTTAATACAGCGAAACAAGCTGTTTTAGACCAAAACGAGTTAAATCACAACACATCGGTTTTACAAGTGTTCCTCTGATACGCGTCAAAACTTTTTCTCTTTTAACTGCGCGAAAAGCATGTATTCGTGCTTAATACAACGAATCAAGCTGTTTTAGACCGAAACGAGCTGTATCTGAACGCATCGGTTTTTACAAGTATCCACGTGATACTCGTCAAAACTTTTTCTCTTATAACTGCGCGAAAAGCATGTATTCTTGCTTAATACAGCGAAACAAGCTGTTTTAGACCGAAACGAGCTAAATCACAACACATCGGTTTTACAAGTGTTCCTCTGATACGCCTCAAAACTTTTTCTCTTATAACTGCGCGAAAAGCATCTATTCTTGCCTAATACGACGAAACAAGCTGTTTTAGACCGAAACGAGCTAAATCACAACACATCGGTTTTACAAGTGTTCCTCTGATACGCGTCTAAACGTTTTCTCTTATAACTGCGCAAAAAGCAAGTATTCGTGCTTAATACGACGAAACAAGCTGTTTTAGACCGAAACGAGCTAAATCTGAACATATCGGTTTTACAAGTGTCCCTGTGACACGCTCAAAACTTTTTCTCTTATAACTGCGCGAAAAGCATGTATTCTTGCTTAATACAGCGAAACAAGCTGTTTTAGACCGAAACGAGCTAAATCACAACATATCGGTTTTACAAGTGTTCCTCTGTTACGCGTCAAAACTTTTTTCTCTTATAACTGCGCGAAAAGCATGTATTCGTGCTTAGTTCAACGAAACAAGCTGTTTTAGACCGAAACGAGGTAAATCAGAACACATCGGTTTTACAAGTGTTCCTCTGATACGCGTCAAAACTTTTTCTCTTATAACTGCGCGAAAAGCATGTATTCTTGCTTAATACAACGAAACAAGCTGTTTTAGACCGAAACGAGCTAAATCACAACACATCGATTTTACAAGTGTTCCTCTGATACGCGTCAAAACTTTTTCTCTTGTAACTGCGCGAAAAGCACGTATTCTTGCTTAATACAGCGAAACAAGCTGTTTTAGACCGAAACGAGCTAAATCTGAACACATCGGTTTTACTAGTGTCCCTGTGACACGCGTCACAACCTTTTCTCTTATAACTGCGCGAAAAGCATGTATTCTTGCTTAATACAGCGAAACAAGCTGTTTTAGACCGAAACGAGTTAAATCACAACACATCGGTTTTACAAGTGTTCCTCTGATACGCGTCAAAACTTTTTCTCTTATAACTGCGCGAAAAGCATGTATTCGTGCTTAGTTTAACGAAACAAGCTGTTTTAGACCGAAACGGGGTAAATCTGAACACATCGGTTTTACAAGTGTCCCTGTGACACGCCTTTAAAACTTTTTCTCTTATAACTGCGCGAAAAGCATGTATTCCTGCTTATTACAGCGAAACAAGCTGTTTTAGGCCGAAACGAGATAAATCTGAACACGTCGGTTTTAAACGTGTCCCTGTGACACGCCTTTAAAACTTTTTCTCTTATGACTGCGCGAAAAGCATGTATTCCTGCTTAATACAGCGAAACAAGCTGTTTTAGGCCGAAACGAGATAAATCTGAACACGTCGGTTTTACACGTGTCCCTGTGACACGCGTCAAAACTTTTTCTCTTATAACTGCGCGAAAAGCATGTATTCTTGCTTAATACAGCGAAACAAGCTGTTTTAGACCGAAACAAGCTAAATCACAACACATCGGTTTTACAAGTGTTCCTCTGATACGCGTCAAAACTGTTTTCTCTTATATCTGCGCGAAAAGCGTGTATTCTTGCTTAATACAGCGAAACAAGCTGTTTTAGACCGAAACGAGCTAAATCACAACACATCGGTTTTACAAGTCTTCCTCTGATACGCGTCAAAACTTTTTCTCTTGTAACTGCGCGAAAAGCACGTATTCTTGCTTAATACAGCGAAACAAGCTGTTTTAGACCGAAACGAGCTAAATCTGAACACATCGGTTTTACAAGTGTCCCTGTGACACGCGTCAAAACTTTTTCTCTTATACCTGCGCGAAAAGCATGTATTCGTTCTTAATACAGCGAAAGAAGCTGTTTTAGACCGAAACGAGCTAAATCTGAACACATCGGTTTTACTAGTGTCCCTGTGACACGCCTTTAAATCTTTTTCTCTTATAACTGCGCGAAAAGCATGTATTCTTGCTTAATACAGCGAAACAAGCTGTTTTAGACCGAAACGAGCTAAATCACAACACATCGGTTTTACAAGTGTTCCTCTGATACGCGTCAAAACTCTTTCTTTTATAACTGCGCGAAAAGCATGTATTCTTGCTTAATACAGCGAAACAAGCTGTTTTAGACCGAAACGAGCTAAATCACAACACATCGGTTTTACAAGTGTTCCTCTGATAAGCCTCAAAACTTTTTCTCTTATAACTGCGCGAAAAGCATGTATTCTTGCTTAATACAACGAAACAAGCTGTTTTAGACCGAAACGAGCTAAATCACAACACATCGGTTTTACAAGTGTTCCTCTGATACGCGTCTAAACTTTTTCTCTTATAACTGCGCGAAAAGCATGTATTCGTGCTTAATACGACGAAACAAGCTGTTTTAGACCGAAACGAGTTAAATCACAACACATCGGTTTTACAAGTGTTCCTCTGATACGCGTCAAAACTTTTTCTCTTATAACTGCGCGAAAAGCATGTATTCTTGCTTAATACAACGAAACAAGCTGTTTTAGACCGAGATGAGCTAAATCTGAACACATCGATTTTACAAGTGTCTCTCTAATACGCGTCAAAAGTTTTTCTTCTATAACTGCGCGAAAAGCATGTATTCGTGCCTAAAACAAAGAAACAAGCTGTTTTATACCAAAACGAGCTATATCTGAACACATCGGTTTTACAAGTGTCCCTGTGACATGCTTTAAATCTTTTTCTCTTATACCTGCGCGAAAAGCATGTATTCGTGCTTAATACAACGAAACAAGCTGTTTTAGACCGAAACGAGCTAAATCTGAACACATCGGTTTTACAAGTGTCCCTGTGACACGCGTCACTTTTTCTCTTATAACTGCGCGAAAAGCATGTATTCTTGAATAATACAGCGAAACAAGCTGTTTTAGACCGAAACGAGTTAAATCACAACACATCGGTTTTACAAGTGTTCCTCTGATACGCGTCAAAACTTTTTCTCTTTTAACTGCGCGAAAAGCATGTATTCGTGCTTAATACAACGAATCAAGCTGTTTTAGACCGAAACGAGCTGTATCTGAACGCATCGGTTTTTACAAGTATCCACGTGATACTCGTCAAAACTTTTTCTCTTATAACTGCGCGAAAAGCATGTATTCTTGCTTAATACAGCGAAACAAGCTGTTTTAGACCGAAACGAGCTAAATCACAACACATCGGTTTTACAAGTGTTCCTCTGATACGCGTCAAAACTTTTTCTCTTATAACTGCCCGAAAAGTATCTATTCTTGCCTAATACGACGAAACAAGCTGTTTTAGACCGAAACGAGCTAAATCTGAACATATCGGTTTTACAAGTGTCCCTGTGACACGCGTCAAAACTTTTTCTCTTATAACTGCGCGAAAAGCATGTATTCTTGCTTAATACAACGAAACAAGCTGTTTTAGACCGAAACGAGCTAAATCACAACACATCGATTTTACAAGTGTTCCTCTGATACGCGTCAAAACTTTTTCTCTTGTAACTGCGCGAAAAGCACGTATTCTTGCTTAATACAGCGAAACAAGCTGTTTTAGACCGAAACGAGCTAAATCTGAACACATCGGTTTTACTAGTGTCCCTGTGACACGCGTCACAACCTTTTCTCTTATAACTGCGCGAAAAGCATGTATTCTTGCTTAATACAGCGAAACAAGCTGTTTTAGACCGAAACGAGTTAAATCACAACACATCGGTTTTACAAGTGTTCCTCTGATACGCGTCAAAACTTTTTCTCTTATAACTGCGCGAAAAGCATGTATTCTTGCTTAATACAGCGAAACAAGCTGTTTTAGACCGAAACGAGCTAAATCACAACGCATCGGTTTTACAAGTGTTCCTCTGATACGCGTCAAAACTTTTTCTCTTATAACTGCGCGAAAAGCATGTATTCTTGCCTAATACAACGAAACAAGCTGTTTTAGACCGAAACGAGCTAAATCACAACACATCGGTTTTACAAGTGTTCCTCTGATACGCGTAAACTTTTTCTCTTATAACTGCGCAAAAAGCATGTATTCGTGCTTAATACAGCGAAACAAGCTGTTTTAGACCGAAACGAGCTAAATCACAACACATCGGTTTTACAAGTGTTCCTCTGATACGCGTCAAAACTGTTTTCTCTTATATCTGCGCGAAAAGCGTGTATTCTTGCTTAATACAGCGAAACAAGCTGTTTTAGACCGAAACGAGCTAAATCACAACACATCGGTTTTACAAGTCTTCCTCTGATACGCGTCAAAACTTTTTTTCTTGTAACTGCGCGAAAAGCACGTATTCTTGCTTAATACAGCGAAACAAGCTGTTTTAGACCGAAACGAGCTAAATCTGAACACATCGGTTTTACTAGTGTCCCTGTGACACGCGTCACAACCTTTTCTCTTATAACTGCGCGAAAAGCATGTATTCTTGCTTAATACAGCGAAACAAGCTGTTTTAGACCGAAACGAGCTAAATCACAACACATCGGTTTTACAAGTGTTCCTCTGTTACGCGTCAAAACTTTTTTCTCTTATAACTGCGCGAAAAGCATGTATTCGTGCTTAGTTCAACGAAACAAGCTGTTTTAGACCGAAACGAGGTAAATCACAACACATCGGTTTTACAAGTGTTCCTCTGATACGCGTCAAAACTTTTTCTCTTATAACTGCGCGAAAAGCATGTATTCGTGCTTAGTTTAACGAAACAAGCTGTTTTAGACCGAAACGGGGTAAATCTGAACACATCGGTTTTACAAGTGTCCCTGTGACACGCCTTTAAAACTTTTTCTCTTATAACTGCGCGAAAAGCATGTATTCCTGCTTATTACAGCGAAACAAGCTGTTTTAGCCCGAAACGAGATAAATCTGAACACGTCGGTTTTACACGTGTCCCTGTGACACGCCTTTAAAACTTTTTCTCTTATGACTGCGCGAAAAGCATGTATTCCTGCTTAATACAGCGAAACAAGCTGTTTTAGGCCGAAACGAGATAAATCTGAACACGTCGGTTTTACACGTGTCCCTGTGACACGCGTCAAAACTTTTTCTCTTAAAACTGCTCGAAAAGCATGTATTCTTGCTTAATACAGCGAAACAAGCTGTTTTAGACCGAAACAAGCTAAATCACAACACATCGGTTTTACAAGTGTTCCTGTGATACGCCTCAAAACTTTTTCTCTTATAACTGCGCGAAAAGCATGTATTCTTGCTTAATACAACGAAACAAGCTGTTTTAGACCGAAACGAGCTAAATCACAACACATCGGTTTTACAAGTGTTCCTCTGATACGCGTCTAAACTTTTTCTCTTATAACTGCGCGAAAAGCATATATTCTTGCTTAATACGACGAAACAAGCTGTTTTAGACCGAAACGAGCTAAATCACAACACATCGGTTTTACAAGTGTTTCTCTGTTACGCGTCAAAACTTTTTTCTCTTATAATTGCGCGAAAAGCATGTATTCGTGCTTAGTTCAACGAAACAAGCTGTTTTAGACCGAAACGAGCTAAATCACAACACATCGGTTTTACAAGTGTCCCTGTGACACGCCTTTAAAACTTTTTCTCTTATAACTGCGCGAAAAGCATGTATTCCTGCTTAATACAGCGAAACAAGCTGTTTTAGGCCGAAACGAGATAAATCTGAACACGTCGGTTTTACACGTGTCCCTGTGACACGCCTTTAAAACTTTTTCTCTAATAACTGCGCGAAAAGCATGTATTCCTGCTTAATACAGCAAAAGAAGCTGTTTTAGACCGAAACGAGCTAAATCTGAACACATCGGTTTTACTAGTGTCCCTGTGACACGCCTTTAAATCTTTTTCTCTTATAACTGCGCGAAAAGCATGTATTCTTGCTTAATACAGCGAAACAAGCTGTTTTAGACCGAAACGAGCTAAATCACAACACATCGGTTTTACAAGTGTTCCTCTGTTACGCGTCAAAACTTTTTTCTCTTATAACTGCGCGAAAAGCATGTATTCGTGCTTAGTTCAACGAAACAATCTGTTTTAGACCGAAACGAGGTAAATCAGAACACATCGGTTTTACAAGTGTTCCTCTGATACGCGTCAAAACTTTTTCTCTTATAACTGCGCGAAAAGCATGTATTCTTGCTTAATACAACGAAACAAGCTGTTTTAGACCGAAACGAGCTAAATCACAACACATCGATTTTACAAGTGTTCCTCTGATACGCGTCAAAACTTTTTCTCTTGTAACTGCGCGAAAAGCACGTATTCTTGCTTAATACAGCGAAACAAGCTGTTTTAGACCGAAACGAGCTAAATCTGAACACATCGGTTTTACTAGTGTCCCTGTGACACGCGTCACAACCTTTTCTCTTATAACTGCGCAAAAAGCATGTATTCTTGCTTAATACAGCGAAACAAGCTGTTTTAGACCGAAACGAGTTAAATCACAACACATCGGTTTTACAAGTGTTCCTCTGATACGCGTCAAAACATTTTCTCTTATAACTGCGCGAAAAGCATGTATTCGTGCTTAGTTTAACGAAACAAGCTGTTTTAGACCGAAACGGGGTAAATCTGAACACATCGGTTTTACAAGTGTCCCTGTGACACGCCTTTAAAACTTTTTCTCTTATAACTGCGCGAAAAGCATGTATTCCTGCTTATTACAGCGAAACAAGCTGTTTTAGGCCGAAACGAGATAAATCTGAACACGTCGGTTTTACACGTGTCCCTGTGACACGCCTTTAAAACTTTTTCTCTTATGACTGCGCGAAAAGCATGTATTCCTGCTTAATACAGCGAAACAAGCTGTTTTAGGCCGAAACGAGATAAATCTGAACACGTCGGTTTTACACGTGTCCCTGTGACACGCGTCAAAACTTTTTCTCTTATAACTGCGCGAAAAGCATCTATTCTTGCCTAATACGACGAAACAAGCTGTTTTAGACCGAAACGAGCTAAATCACAACACATCGGTTTTACAAGTGTTCCTCTGATACGCGTCTAAACTTTTTCTCTTATAACTGCGCGAAAAGCAAGTATTCGTGCTTAATACGACGAAACAAGCTGTTTTAGACCGAAACGAGCTGTATCTGAACGCATCGGTTTTTACAAGTATCCACGTGATACTCGTCAAAACTTTTTCTCTTATAACTGCGCGAAAAGCATGTATTCTTGCTTAATACAGCGAAACAAGCTGTTTTAGACCGAAACGAGCTAAATCACAACACATCGGTTTTACAAGTGTTCCTCTGATACGCCTCAAAACTTTTTCTCTTATAACTGCGCGAAAAGCATCTATTCTTGCCTAATACGACGAAACAAGCTGTTTTAGACCGAAACGAGCTAAATCACAACACATCGGTTTTACAAGTGTTCCTCTGATACGCGTCTAAACTTTTTCTCTTATAACTGCGCGAAAAGCAAGTATTCGTGCTTAATACGACGAAACAAGCTGTTTTAGACCGAAACGAGCTAAATCTGAACATATCGGTTTTACAAGTGTCCCTGTGACACGCGTCAAAACTTTTTCTCTTATAACTGCGCGAAAAGCATGTATTCTTGCTTAATACAGCGAAACAAGCTGTTTTAGACCGAAACGAGCTAAATCACAACATATCGGTTTTACAAGTGTTCCTCTGTTACGCGTCAAAACTTTTTTCTCTTATAACTGCGCGAAAAGCATGTATTCGTGCTTAGTTCAACGAAACAAGCTGTTTTAGACCGAAACGAGGTAAATCAGAACACATCGGTTTTACAAGTGTTCCTCTGATACGCGTCAAAACTTTTTCTCTTATAACTGCGCGAAAAGCATGTATTCTTGCTTAATACAACGAAACAAGCTGTTTTAGACCGAAACGAGCTAAATCACAACACATCGATTTTACAAGTGTCCCTGTGACACGCCTTTAAAACTTTTTCTCTTATAACTGCGCGAAAAGCATGTATTCCTGCTTAATACAGCGAAACAAGCTGTTTTAGGCCGAAACGAGATAAATCTGAACACGTCGGTTTTACACGTGTCCCTGTGACACGCCTTTAAAACTTTTTCTCTAATAACTGCGCGAAAAGCATGTATTCCTGCTTAATACAGCAAAAGAAGCTGTTTTAGACCGAAACGAGCTAAATCTGAACACATCGGTTTTACTAGTGTCCCTGTGACACGCCTTTAAATCTTTTTCTCTTATAACTGCGCGAAAAGCATGTATTCTTGCTTAATACAGCGAAACAAGCTGTTTTAGACCGAAACGAGCTAAATCACAACACATCGGTTTTACAAGTGTTCCTCTGTTACGCGTCAAAACTTTTTTCTCTTATAACTGCGCGAAAAGCATGTATTCGTGCTTAGTTCAACGAAACAATCTGTTTTAGACCGAAACGAGGTAAATCAGAACACATCGGTTTTACAAGTGTTCCTCTGATACGCGTCAAAACTTTTTCTCTTATAACTGCGCGAAAAGCATGTATTCTTGCTTAATACAACGAAACAAGCTGTTTTAGACCGAAACGAGCTAAATCACAACACATCGATTTTACAAGTGTTCCTCTGATACGCGTCAAAACTTTTTCTCTTGTAACTGCGCGAAAAGCACGTATTCTTGCTTAATACAGCGAAACAAGCTGTTTTAGACCGAAACGAGCTAAATCTGAACACATCGGTTTTACTAGTGTCCCTGTGACACGCGTCACAACCTTTTCTCTTATAACTGCGCAAAAAGCATGTATTCTTGCTTAATACAGCGAAACAAGCTGTTTTAGACCGAAACGAGTTAAATCACAACACATCGGTTTTACAAGTGTTCCTCTGATACGCGTCAAAACATTTTCTCTTATAACTGCGCGAAAAGCATGTATTCGTGCTTAGTTTAACGAAACAAGCTGTTTTAGACCGAAACGGGGTAAATCTGAACACATCGGTTTTACAAGTGTCCCTGTGACACGCCTTTAAAACTTTTTCTCTTATAACTGCGCGAAAAGCATGTATTCCTGCTTATTACAGCGAAACAAGCTGTTTTAGGCCGAAACGAGATAAATCTGAACACGTCGGTTTTACACGTGTCCCTGTGACACGCCTTTAAAACTTTTTCTCTTATGACTGCGCGAAAAGCATGTATTCCTGCTTAATACAGCGAAACAAGCTGTTTTAGGCCGAAACGAGATAAATCTGAACACGTCGGTTTTACACGTGTCCCTGTGACACGCGTCAAAACTTTTTCTCTTATAACTGCGCGAAAAGCATCTATTCTTGCCTAATACGACGAAACAAGCTGTTTTAGACCGAAACGAGCTAAATCACAACACATCGGTTTTACAAGTGTTCCTCTGATACGCGTCTAAACTTTTTCTCTTATAACTGCGCGAAAAGCAAGTATTCGTGCTTAATACGACGAAACAAGCTGTTTTAGACCGAAACGAGCTGTATCTGAACGCATCGGTTTTTACAAGTATCCACGTGATACTCGTCAAAACTTTTTCTCTTATAACTGCGCGAAAAGCATGTATTCTTGCTTAATACAGCGAAACAAGCTGTTTTAGACCGAAACGAGCTAAATCACAACACATCGGTTTTACAAGTGTTCCTCTGATACGCCTCAAAACTTTTTCTCTTATAACTGCGCGAAAAGCATCTATTCTTGCCTAATACGACGAAACAAGCTGTTTTAGACCGAAACGAGCTAAATCACAACACATCGGTTTTACAAGTGTTCCTCTGATACGCGTCTAAACTTTTTCTCTTATAACTGCGCGAAAAGCAAGTATTCGTGCTTAATACGACGAAACAAGCTGTTTTAGACCGAAACGAGCTAAATCTGAACATATCGGTTTTACAAGTGTCCCTGTGACACGCGTCAAAACTTTTTCTCTTATAACTGCGCGAAAAGCATGTATTCTTGCTTAATACAGCGAAACAAGCTGTTTTAGACCGAAACGAGCTAAATCACAACATATCGGTTTTACAAGTGTTCCTCTGTTACGCGTCAAAACTTTTTTCTCTTATAACTGCGCGAAAAGCATGTATTCGTGCTTAGTTCAACGAAACAAGCTGTTTTAGACCGAAACGAGGTAAATCAGAACACATCGGTTTTACAAGTGTTCCTCTGATACGCGTCAAAACTTTTTCTCTTATAACTGCGCGAAAAGCATGTATTCTTGCTTAATACAACGAAACAAGCTGTTTTAGACCGAAACGAGCTAAATCACAACACATCGATTTTACAAGTGTTCCTCTGATACGCGTCAAAACTTTTTCTCTTGTAACTGCGCGAAAAGCACGTATTCTTGCTTAATACAGCGAAACAAGCTGTTTTAGACCGAAACGAGCTAAATCTGAACACATCGGTTTTACTAGTGTCCCTGTGACACGCGTCACAACCTTTTCTCTTATAACTGCGCGAAAAGCATATATTCTTGCTTAATACAGCGAAACAAGCTGTTTTAGACCGAAACGAGTTAAATCACAACACATCGGTTTTACAAGTGTTCCTCTGATACGCGTCAAAACTTTTTCTCTTATAACTGCGCGAAAAGCATGTATTCGTGCTTAGTTTAACGAAACAAGCTGTTTTAGACCGAAACGGGGTAAATCTGAACACATCGGTTTTACAAGTGTCCCTGTGACACGCCTTTAAAACTTTTTCTCTTATAACTGCGCGAAAAGCATGTATTCCTGCTTATTACAGCGAAACAAGCTGTTTTAGGCCGAAACGAGATAAATCTGAACACGTCGGTTTTAAACGTGTCCCTGTGACACGCCTTTAAAACTTTTTCTCTTATGACTGCGCGAAAAGCATGTATTCCTGCTTAATACAGCGAAACAAGCTGTTTTAGGCCGAAACGAGATAAATCTGAACACGTCGGTTTTACACGTGTCCCTGTGACACGCGTCAAAACTTTTTCTCTTATAACTGCGCGAAAAGCTTGTATTCTTGCTTAATACAGCGAAACAAGCTGTTTTAGACCGAAACAAGCTAAATCACAACACATCGGTTTTACAAGTGTTCCTCTGATACGCGTCAAAACTGTTTTCTCTTATATCTGCGCGAAAAGCGTGTATTCTTGCTTAATACAGCGAAACAAGCTGTTTTAGACCGAAACGAGCTAAATCACAACACATCGGTTTTACAAGTCTTCCTCTGATACGCGTCAAAACTTTTTCTCTTGTAACTGCGCGAAAAGCACGTATTCTTGCTTAATACAGCGAAACAAGCTGTTTTAGACCGAAACGAGCTAAATCTGAACACATCGGTTTTACAAGTGTCCCTGTGACACGCGTCAAAACTTTTTCTCTTATACCTGCGCGAAAAGCATGTATTCTTGCTTAATACAACGAAACAAGCTGTTTTAGACCGAAACGAGCTAAATCACAACACATCGGTTTTACAAGTGTTCCTCTGATACGCGTCTAAACTTTTTCTCTTATAACTGCGCGAAAAGCATGTATTCTTGCTTAATACAGCGAAACAAGCTGTTTTAGACCGAAACGAGCTAAATCACAACACATCGGTTTTACAAGTGTTCCTCTGATACGCGTCAAAACTTTTTCTTTTATAACTGCGCGAAAAGCATGTATTCTTGCTTAATACAGCGAAACAAGCTGTTTTAGACCGAAACGAGCTAAATCACAACACATCGGTTTTACAAGTGTTCCTCTGATAAGCCACAAAACTTTTTCTCTTATAACTGCGCGAAAAGCATGTATTCTTGCTTAATACAACGAAACAAGCTGTTTTAGACCGAAACGAGCTAAATCACAACACATCGGTTTTACAAGTGTTCCTCTGATACGCGTCTAAACTTTTTCTCTTATAACTGCGCGAAAAGCATGTATTCGTGCTTAATACGACGAAACAAGCTGTTTTAGACCGAAACGAGCTAAATCACAACACATCGGTTTTACAAGTGTTCCTCTGATACGCGTCAAAACTTTTTCTCTTATAACTGCGCGAAAAGCATGTATTCTTGCTTAATATAACGAAACAAGCTGTTTTAGACCGAGATGAGCTAAATCTGAACACATCGATTTTACAAGTGTCTCTCTAATACGCGTCAAAAGTTTTTCTTCTATAACTGCGCGAAAAGCATGTATTCGTGCCTAAAACAAAGAAACAAGCTGTTTTATACCAAAACGAGCTATATCTGAACACATCGGTTTTACAAGTGTCCCTGTGACATGCTTTAAATCTTTTTCTCTTATACCTGCGCGAAAAGCATGTATTCGTGCTTAATACAACGAAACAAGCTGTTTTAGACCGAAACGAGCTAAATCTGAACACATCGGTATTACAAGTGTCCCTGTGACACGCGTCACTTTTTCTCTTATAACTGCGCGAAAAGCATGTATTCTTGAATAATACAGCGAAACAAGCTGTTTTAGACCGAAACGAGTTAAATCACAACACATCGGTTTTACAAGTGTTCCTCTGATACGCGTCAAAACATTTTCTCTTTTAACTGCGCGAAAAGCATGTATTCGTGCTTAATACAACGAATCAAGCTGTTTTAGACCGAAACGAGCTGTATCTGAACGCATCGGTTTTTACAAGTATCCACGTGATACTCGTCTAAACTTTTTCTCTTATAACTGCGCGAAAAGCATGTATTCTTGCTTAATACAGCGAAACAAGCTGTTTTAGACCGAAACGAGCTAAATCACAACACATCGGTTTTACAAGTGTTCCTCTGATACGCCTCAAAACTTTTTCTCTTATAACTGCGCGAAAAGCATCTATTCTTGCCTAATACGACGAAACAAGCTGTTTTAGACCGAAACGAGCTAAATCACAACACATCGGTTTTACAAGTCTTCCTCTGATACGCGTCAAAACTTTTTCTCTTGTAACTGCGCGAAAAGCACGTATTCTTGCTTAATACAGCGAAACAAGCTGTTTTAGACCGAAACGAGCTAAATCTGAACACATCGGTTTTACAAGTGTCCCTGTGACACGCGTCAAAACTTTTTCTCTTATACCTGCGCGAAAAGCATGTATTCGTTCTTAATACAGCGAAAGAAGCTGTTTTAGACCGAAACGAGCTAAATCTGAACACATCGGTTTTACTAGTGTCCCTGTGACACGCCTTTAAATCTTTTTCTCTTATAACTGCGCGAAAACCATGTATTCTTGCTTAATACAGCGAAACAAGCTGTTTTAGACCGAAACGAGCTAAATCACAACACATCGGTTTTACAAGTGTTCCTCTGATACGCGTCAAAACTTTTTCTTTTATAACTGCGCGAAAAGCATGTATTCGTGCTTAATACGACGAAACAAGCTGTTTTAGACCGAAACGAGCTAAATCACAACACATCGGTTTTACAAGTGTTCCTCTGATACGCGTCAAAACTTTTTCTCTTATAACTGCGCGAAAAGCATGCATTCTTGCTTAATACAGCGAAACAAGCTGTTTTAGACCGAAACAAGCTAAATCACAACACATCGGTTTTACAAGTGTTCCTCTGATACGCGTCAAAACTGTTTTCTCTTATATCTGCGCGAAAAGCGTGTATTCTTGGTTAATACAGCGAAACAAGCTGTTTTAGACCGAAACGAGCTAAATCACAACACATCGGTTTTACAAGTCTTCCTCTGATACGCGTCAAAACTTTTTCTCTTGTAACTGCGCGAAAAGCACGTATTCTTGCTTAATACAGCGAAACAAGCTGTTTTAGACCGAAACGAGCTAAATCTGAACACATCGGTTTTACAAGTGTGCCTGTGACACGCGTCAAAACTTTTTCTCTTATACCTGCGCGAAAAGCATGTATTCGTTCTTAATACAGCGAAAGAAGCTGTTTTAGACCGAAACGAGCTAAATCTGAACACATCGGTTTTACTAGTGTCCCTGTGACACGCCTTTAAATCTTTTTCTCTTATAACTGCGCGAAAAGCATGTATTCTTGCTTAATACAGCGAAACAAGCTGTTTTAGACCGAAACGAGCTAAATCACAACACATCGGTTTTACAAGTGTTCCTCTGATACGCGTCAAAACTTTTTCTTTTATAACTGCGCGAAAAGCATGTATTCTTGCTTAATACAGCGAAACAAGCTGTTTTAGACCGAAACGAGCTAAATCACAACACATCGGTTTTACAAGTGTTCCTCTGATAAGCCTCAAAACTTTTTCTCTTATAACTGCGCGAAAAGCATGTATTCTTGCTTAATACAACGAAACAAGCTGTTTTAGACCGAAACGAGCTAAATCACAACACATCGGTTTTACAAGTGTTCCTCTGATACGCGTCTAAACTTTTTCTCTTATAACTGCGCGAAAAGCATGTATTCGTGCTTAATACGACGAAACAAGCTGTTTTAGACCGAAACGAGCTAAATCACAACACATCGGTTTTACAAGTGTTCCTCTGATACGCGTCAAAACTTTTTCTCTTATAACTGCGCGAAAAGCATGTATTCTTGCTTAATATAACGAAACAAGCTGTTTTAGACCGAGATGAGCTAAATCTGAACACATCGATTTTACAAGTGTCTCTCTAATACGCGTCAAAAGTTTTTCTTCTATAACTGCGCGAAAAGCATGTATTCGTGCCTAAAACAAAGAAACAAGCTGTTTTATACCAAAACGAGCTATATCTGAACACATCGGTTTTACAAGTGTCCCTGTGACATGCTTTAAATCTTTTTCTCTTATACCTGCGCGAAAAGCATGTATTCGTGCTTAATACAACGAAACAAGCTGTTTTAGACCGAAACGAGCTAAATCTGAACACATCGGTATTACAAGTGTCCCTGTGACACGCGTCACTTTTTCTCTTATAACTGCGCGAAAAGCATGTATTCTTGAATAATACAGCGAAACAAGCTGTTTTAGACCGAAACGAGTTAAATCACAACACATCGGTTTTACAAGTGTTCCTCTGATACGCGTCAAAACATTTTCTCTTTTAACTGCGCGAAAAGCATGTATTCGTGCTTAATACAACGAATCAAGCTGTTTTAGACCGAAACGAGCTGTATCTGAACGCATCGGTTTTTACAAGTATCCACGTGATACTCGTCAAAACTTTTTCTCTTATAACTGCGCGAAAAGCATGTATTCTTGCTTAATACAGCGAAACAAGCTGTTTTAGACCGAAACGAGCTAAATCACAACACATCGGTTTTACAAGTGTTCCTCTGATACGCGTCTAAACTTTTTCTCTTATAACTGCGCGAAAAGCAAGTATTCGTGCTTAATACGACGAAACAAGCTGTTTTAGACCGAAACGAGCTAAATCTGAACATATCGGTTTTACAAGTGTCCCTGTGACACGCGTCAAAACTTTTTCTCTTATAACTGCGCGAAAAGCATGTATTCTTGCTTAATACAGCGAAATAAGCTGTTTTAGACCGAAACGAGCTAAATCACAACACATCGGTTTTACAAGTGTTCCTCTGTTACGCGTCAAAACTTTTTTCTCTTATAACTGCGCGAAAAGCATGTATTCGTGCTTAGTTCAACGAAACAAGCTGTTTTAGACCGAAACGAGGTAAATCAGAACACATCGGTTTTACAAGTGTTCCTCTGATACGCGTCAAAACTTTTTCTCTTATAACTGCGCGAAAAGCATGTATTCTTGCTTAATACAACGAAACAAGCTGTTTTAGACCGAAACGAGCTAAATCACATCACATCGATTTTACAAGTGTTCCTCTGATACGCGTCAAAACTTTTTCTCTTATAACTGCGCGAAAAGCATGTATTCCTGCTTATTACAGCGAAACAAGCTGTTTTAGGCCGAAACGAGATAAATCTGAACACGTCGGTTTTACACGTGTCCCTGTGACACGCCTTTAAAACTTTTTCGCTTATGACTGCGCGAAAAGCATGTATTCCTGCTTAATACAGCGAAACAAGCTGTTTTAGGCCGAAAAGAGATAAATCTGAACACGTCGGTTTTACACGTGTCCCTGTGACACGTGTCAAAACTTTTTCTCTTATAACTGCGCGAAAAGCATGTATTCTTGTTTAATACAACGAAACAAGCTGTTTTAGACCGAAACGAGCTAAATCACAACACATCGGTTTTACAAGTGTTCCTCTGATACGCGTCTAAACTTTTTCTCTTATAACTGCGCGAAAAGCATGTATTCTTGCTTAATACGACGAAACAAGCTGTTTTAGACCGAAACGAGCTAAATCACAACACATCGGTTTTACAGCTTGTTTCGTTGTATTAGGCAAGAATACATGCTTTTCGCGCAGTTATAAGAGAAAAAGTTTTGACGCGTATCAGAGGAACACTTGTAAAACCGATGCGTTGTGATTTAGCTCGTTTCGGTCTAAAACAGCTTGTTTCGCTGTATTAAGCAAGAATACATGCTTTTCGCGCAGATATAAGAGAAAACAGTTTTGACGCGTATCAGAGGAACACTTGTAAAACCGATGTGTTGTGATTTAGCTCGTTTCGGTCTAAAACAGCTTGTTTCGTTGTATTAAGCAAGAATACATGCTTTTCGCGCAGTTATAAGAGAAAAAGTTTTGACGCGTATCAGAGGAAGACTTGTAAAACCGATGTGTTGTGATTTAGCTCGTTTCGGTCTAAAACAGCTTGTTTCGCTGTATTAAGCAAGAATACACGCTTTTCGCGCAGATATAAGAGAAAACAGTTTTGACGCGTATCAGAGGAACACTTGTAAAACCGATGTGTTGTGATTTAGCTCGTTTCGGTCTAAAACAGCTTGTTTCGCTGTATTAAGCACGAATACATGCTTTTTGCGCAGTTATAAGAGAAAAAGTTTAGACGCGTATCAGAGGAACACTTGTAAAACCGATGTGTTGTGATTTAGCTCGTTTCGGTCTAAAACAGCTTGTTTCGTTGTATTAGGCAAGAATACATGCTTTTCGCGCAGTTATAAGAGAAAAAGTTTTGACGCGTATCAGAGGAACACTTGTAAAACCGATGCGTTGTGATTTAGCTCGTTTCGGTCTAAAACAGCTTGTTTCGCTGTATTAAGCAAGAATACATGCTTTTCGCGCAGATATAAGAGAAAACAGTTTTGACGCGTATCAGAGGAACACTTGTAAAACCGATGTGTTGTGATTTAGCTCGTTTCGGTCTAAAACAGCTTGTTTCGCTGTATTAAGCAAGAATACATGCTTTTCGCGCAGTTATAAGAGAAAAAGATTTGAGGCGTGTCACAGGGACACTTGTAAAACCGATGTGTTGTGATTTAGCTCGTTTCGGTCTAAAACAGCTTGTTTCGTTGAACTAAGCACGAATACATGCTTTTCGCGCAGTTATAAGAGAAAGAAGTTTTGACGCGTAACAGAGGAACACTTCTAAAACCGATGTGTTGTGATTTAGCTCGTTTCGGTCTAAAACAGCTTGTTTCGCTGTATTAAGCCAGAATACATGCTTTTCTCGCAGTTATTAGAGAAAAAGTTTTAAAGGCGTGTCACAGGGACACGTGTAAAACCGACGTGTTCAGATTTATCTCGTTTCGGCCTAAAACAGCTTGTTTCGCTGTATTAAGCAGGAATACATGCTTTTCGCGCAGTTATAAGAGAAAAAGTTTTAAAGGCGTGTCACAGGGACACTTGTAAAACCGATGTGTTCAGATTTACCCCGTTTCGGTCTAAAACCGCTTGTTTCGTTAATCTAAGCACGAATACATGCTTTTCGCGCAGTTATAAGAGAAAAAGTTTTGATGCGTATCAGAGGAACACTTGTAAAACCGATGTGTTGTGATTTAGCTCGTTTCGGTCTAAAAACGCTTGTTTCGTTGTATTAGGCAAGAATACATGCTTTTCGCGCAGTTATAAGAGAAAAGGTTTTGACGCGTATCAGAGGAACACTTGTAAAACCGATGTGTAGTGATTTAGCTCGTTTCAGTCTAAAACAGCTTGTTTCGTTGTATTAAGCAAGAATACATGCTTTTCGCGCAGTTATAAGAGAAAAAGTTTTGACGCGTATCAGAGGAACACTTGTAAAACCGATGTGTTGTGATTTAGCTCGTTTCGGTCTAAAACAGCTTGTTTCGCTGTATTAAGCAAGAATACATGCTTTTCGCGCAGTTATAAGAGAAAAAGATTTAAAGGCGTGTCACAGGGACACTAGTAAAACCGATGTGTTCAGATTTAGCTCGTTTCGGTCTAAAACAGCTTCTTTCGCTGTATTAAGAACGAATACATGCTTTTCGCGCAGGTATAAGAGAAAAAGTTTTGACGCGTGTCACAGGGACACTTGTAAAACCGATGTGTTCAGATTTAGCTCGTTTCGGTCTAAAACAGCTTGTTTCGCTGTATTAAGCAAGAATACGTGCTTTTCGCGCAGTTACAAGAGAAAAAGTTTTGACGCGTATCAGAGGAAGACTTGTAAAACCGATGTGTTGTGATTTAGCTCGTTTCGGTCTAAAACAGCTTGTTTCGCTGTATTAAGCAAGAATACACGCTTTTCGCGCAGATATAAGAGAAAACAGTTTTGACGCGTATCAGAGGAACACTTGTAAAACCGATGTGTTGTGATTTAGCTCGTTTCGGTCTAAAACAGCTTGTTTCGCTGTATTAAGCACGAATACATGCTTTTTGCGCAGTTATAAGAGAAAAAGTTTAGACGCGTATCAGAGGAACACTTGTAAAACCGATGTGTTGTGATTTAGCTCGTTTCGGTCTAAAACAGCTTGTTTCGTTGTATTAGGCAAGAATACATGCTTTTCGCGCAGTTATAAGAGAAAAAGTTTTGACGCGTATCAGAGGAACACTTGTAAAACCGATGCGTTGTGATTTAGCTCGTTTCGGTCTAAAACAGCTTGTTTCGCTGTATTAAGCAAGAATACATGCTTTTCGCGCAGATATAAAAGAAAACAGTTTTGACGCGTATCAGAGGAACACTTGTAAAACCAATGTGTTGTGATTTAGCTCGTTTCGGTCTA
Source organism: Amblyomma americanum (assembly GCF_052857255.1). Taxonomy (NCBI): domain Eukaryota; kingdom Metazoa; phylum Arthropoda; class Arachnida; order Ixodida; family Ixodidae; genus Amblyomma; species Amblyomma americanum. Next base: position 139,377 of record NW_027526497.1, read on the forward strand.
AAACAGCTTGTTTCGCTGTATTAAGCAAGAATACATGCTTTTCGCGCAGTTATAAGAGAAAAAGATTTGACGCGTGTCACAGGGACACTTGTAAAACCGATGTGTTGTGATTTAGCTCGTTTCGGTCTAAAACAGCTTGTTTCGTTGAACTAAGCACGAATACATGCTTTTCGCGCAGTTATAAGGGAAAGAAGTTTTGACGCGTAACAGAGGAACACTTGTAAAACCGATGTGTTGTGATTTAGCTCGTTTCGGTCTAAAACAGCTTGTTTCGTTGTATTAAGCAAGAATACATGCTTTTCGCGCAGTTATAAGAGAAAAAGTTTTGACGCGTATCAGAGGAAGACTTGTAAAACCGATGTGTTGTGATTTAGCTCGTTTCGGTCTAAAACAGCTTGTTTCGCTGTATTAAGCAAGAATACACGCTTTTCGCGCAGATATAAGAGAAAACAGTTTTGACGCGTATCAGAGGAACACTTGTAAAACCGATGTGTTGTGATTTAGCTCGTTTCGGTCTAAAACAGCTTGTTTCGCTGTATTAAGCACGAATACATGCTTTTTGCGCAGTTATAAGAGAAAAAGTTTAGACGCGTATCAGAGGAACACTTGTAAAACCGATGTGTTGTGATTTAGCTCGTTTCGGTCTAAAACAGCTTGTTTCGCTGTATTAAGCAAGAATAAATGCTTTTCGCGCAGTTATAAGAGAAAAAGTTTTGACGAGTATCACGTGGATACTTGTAAAAACCGATGCGTTCAGATACAGCTCGTTTCGGTCTAAAACAGCTTGATTCGTTGTATTAAGCACGAATACATGCTTTTCGCGCAGTTAAAAGAGAAAAAGTTTTGACGCGTATCAGAGGAACACTTGTAAAACCGATGTGTTGTGATTTAACTCGTTTCGGTCTAAAACAGCTTGTTTCGCTGTATTAAGCAAGAATACATGCTTTTCGCGCAGTTATAAGAGAAAAAGTGACGCGTGTCACAGGGACACTTGTAAAACCGATGTGTTCAGATTTAGCTCGTTTCGGTCTAAAACAGCTTGTTTCGTTGTATTAAGCACGAATACATGCTTTTCGCGCAGGTATAAGAGAAAAAGATTTAAAGCATGTCACAGGGACACTTGTAAAACCGATGTGTTCAGATATAGCTCGTTTTGGTATAAAACAGCTTGTTTCTTTGTTTTAGGCACGAATACATGCTTTTCGCGCAGTTATAGAAGAAAAACTTTTGACGCGTATTAGAGAGACACTTGTAAAATCGATGTGTTCAGATTTAGCTCATCTCGGTCTAAAACAGCTTGTTTCGCTGTATTAAGCAAGAATACATGCTTTTCGCGCAGTTATAAAAGAAAAAGTTTTGACGCGTATCAGAGGAACACTTGTAAAACCGATGTGTTGTGATTTAGCTCGTTTCGGTCTAAAACAGCTTGTTTCGCTGTATTAAGCAAGAATACATGCTTTTCGCGCAGTTATAAGAGAAAAAGATTTAAAGGCGTGTCGCAGGGACACTAGTAAAACCGATGTGTTCAGATTTAGCTCGTTTCGGTCTAAAACAGCTTCTTTCGCTGTATTAAGAACGAATACATGCTTTTCGCGCAGGTATAAGAGAAAAAGTTTTGACGCGTCTCACAGGGACACTTGTAAAACCGATGTGTTCAGATTTAGCTCGTTTCGGTCTAAAACAGCTTGTTTCGCTGTATTAAGCAAGAATACGTGCTTTTCGCGCAGTTACAAGAGAAAAAGTTTTGACGCGTATCAGAGGAAGACTTGTAAAACCGATGTGTTGTGATTTAGCTCGTTTCGGTCTAAAACAGCTTGTTTCGCTGTATTAAGCAAGAATACACGCTTTTCGCGCAGATATAAGAGAAAACAGTTTTGACGCGTATCAGAGGAACACTTGTAAAACCGATGTGTTGTGATTTAGCTCGTTTCGGTCTAAAACAGCTTGTTTCGCTGTATTAAGCACGAATACATGCTTTTTGCGCAGTTATAAGAGAAAAAGTTTAGACGCGTATCAGAGGAACACTTGTAAAACCGATGTGTTGTGATTTAGCTTGTTTCGGTCTGAAACAGCTTGTTTCGTTGTATTAGGCAAGAATACATGCTTTTCGCGCAGTTATAAGAGAAAAAGTTTTGACGCGTATCAGAGGAACACTTGTAAAACCGATGCGTTGTGATTTAGCTCGTTTCGGTCTAAAACAGCTTGTTTCGCTGTATTAAGCAAGAATACATGCTTTTCGCGCAGATATAAGAGAAAACAGTTTTGACGCGTATCAGAGGAACACTTGTAAAACCGATGCGTTGTGATTTAGCTCGTTTCGGTCTAAAACAGCTTGTTTCGCTGTATTAAGCAAGAATACATGCTTTTCGCGCAGATATAAGAGAAAACAGTTTTGACGCGTATCAGAGGAACACTTGTAAAACCGATGTGTTGTGATTTAGCTCGTTTCGGTCTAAAACAGCTTGTTTTTCTGTATTAAGCAAGAATACATGCTTTTCGCGCAGTTATAAGAGAAAAAGATTTGACGCGTGTCACAGGGACACTTGTAAAACCGATGTGTTGTGATTTAGCTCGTTTCGGTCTAAAACAGCTTGTTTCGTTGAACTAAGCACGAATACATGCTTTTCGCGCAGTTATAAGAGAAAGAAGTTTTGACGCGTAACAGAGGAACACTTGTAAAACCGATGTGTTGTGATTTAGCTCGTTTCGGTCTAAAACAGCTTGTTTCGTTGTATTAAGCAAGAATACATGCTTTTCGCGCAGTTATAAGAGAAAAAGTTTTGACGCGTATCAGAGGAAGACTTGTAAAACCGATGTGTTGTGATTTAGCTCGTTTCGGTCTAAAACAGCTTGTTTAGCTGTATTAAGCAAAAATACACGCTTTTCGCGCAGATATAAGAGAAAACAGTTTTGACGCGTATCAGAGGAACACTTGTAAAACCGATGTGTTGTGATTTAACTCGTTTCGGTCTAAAACAACTTGTTTTGCTGTATTAAGCAAGAATACATGCTTTTCGCGCAGTTATAAGAGAAAAGGTTGTGACGCGTGTCACAGGGACACTAGTAAAACCGATGTGTTCAGATTTAGCTCGTTTCGGTCTAAAACAGCTTGTTTCGCTGTATTAAGCAAGAATACGTGCTTTTCGCGCAGTTATAAGAGAAAAAGATTTAAAGGCGTGTCACAGGGACACTAGTAAAACCGATGTGTTCAGATTTAGCTCGTTTCGGTCTAAAACAGCTTCTTTCGCTGTATTAAGAACGAATACATGCTTTTCGCGCAGGTATAAGAGAAAAAGTTTTGACGCGTGTCACAGGGACACTTGTAAAACCGATGTGTTCAGATTTAGCTCGTTTCGGTCTAAAACAGCTTGTTTCGCTGTATTAAGCAAGAATACGTGCTTTTCGCGCAGTTACAAGAGAAAAAGTTTTGACGCGTATCAGAGGAACACTTGTAAAACCGATGTGTTGTGATTTAGCTCGTTTCGGTCTAAAACAGCTTGTTTCGCTGTATTAAGCAAGAATACACGCTTTTCGCGCAGATATAAGAGAAAACAGTTTTGACGCGTATCAGAGGAACACTTGTAAAACCGATGTGTTGTGATTTAGCTCGTTTCGGTCTAAAACAGCTTGTTTCGTTGAACTAAGCACGAATACATGCTTTTCGCGCAGTTATAAGAGAAAGAAGTTTTGACGCGTAACAGAGGAACACTTGTAAAACCGATGTGTTGTGATTTCGCTCGTTTCGGTCTAAAACAGCTTGTTTCGTTGTATTAAGCAAGAATACATGCTTTTCGCGCAGTTATAAGAGAAAAAGTTTTGACGCGTATCAGAGGAACACTTCTAAAACCGATGTGTTGTGATTTAGCTCGTTTCGGTCTAAAACAGCTTGTTTCGCTGTATTAAGCAAGAATACATGCTTTTCGCGCAGTTATTAGAGAAAAAGTTTTAAAGGCGTGTCGCAGGGACACGTGTAAAACCGACGTGTTCAGATTTATCTCGTTTCGGCCTAAAACAGCTTGTTTCGCTGTATTAAGCAGGAATACATGCTTTTCGCGCAGTTATAAGAGAAAAAGTTTTGACGCGTGCCACAGGGACACTTGTAAAACCGATATGTTCAGATTTAGCTCGTTTCGGTCTAAAACAGCTTGTTTCGTCGTATTAAGCACGAATACATGCTTTTCGCGCAGTTATAAGAGAAAAAGTTTAGACGCGTATCAGAGGAACACTTGTAAAACCGATGTGTTGTGATTTAGCTCGTTTCGGTCTAAAACAGCTTGTTTCGTTGTATTAAGCAAGAATACATGCTTTTCGCGCAGTTATAAGAGAGAAAGTTTTGAGGCGTATCAGAGGAACACTTGTAAAACCGATGTGTTGTGATTTAGCTCGTTTCGGTCTAAAACAGCTTGTTTCGCTGTATTAAGCAAGAATACGTGCTTTTCGCGCAGTTACAAGAGAAAAAGTTTTGACGCGTATCAGAGGAACACTTGTAAAACCGATGTGTTGTGATTTAGCTCGTTTCGGTCTAAAACAGCTTGTTTCGCTGTATTAAGCAAGAATACATGCTTTTCGCGCAGTTATAAGAGAAAAAGTTTTGACGCGTATCAGAGGAACACTTGTAAAACCGATGTGTTCTGATTTACCTCGTTTCGGTCTAAAACAGCTTGTTTCGTTGAACTAAGCACGAATACATGCTTTTCGCGCAGTTATAAGAGAAAGAAGTTTTGACGCGTAACAGAGGAACACTTGTAAAACCGATGTGTTCTGATTTCGCTCGTTTCGGTCTAAAACAGCTTGTTTCGTTGTATTAAGCAAGAATACATGCTTTTCGCGCAGTTATAAGAGAAAAAGTTTTGACGCGTATCAGAGGAACACTTCTAAAACCGATGTGTTGTGATTTAGCTCGTTTTGGTCTAAAACAGCTTGTTTCGCTGTATTAAGCAAGAATACATGCTTTTCTCGCAGTTATTAGAGAAAAAGTTTTAAAGGCGTGTCACAGGGACACTTGTAAAACCGATGTGTTCAGATTTACCCCGTTTCGGTCTAAAACAGCTTGTTTCGTTAAACTAAGCACGAATACATGCTTTTCGCGCAGTTATAAGAGAAAAAGTTTTGACACGTATCAGAGGAACACTTGTAAAACCGATGTGTTGTGGTTTAACTCGTTTCGGTCTAAAACTACTTGTTTTGCTGTATTAAGCAAGAATACATGCTTTTCGCGCAGTTATAAGAGAAAAGGTTGTGACGCGTGTCACAGGGACACTAGTAAAACCGATGTGTTCAGATTTAGCTCGTTTCGGTCTAAAACAGCTTGTTTCGCTGTATTAAGCAAGAATACGTGCTTTTCGCGCAGTTATAAGAGAAAAAGATTTAAAGGCGTGTCACAGGGACACTAGTAAAACCGATGTGTTCAGATTTAGCTCGTTTCGGTCTAAAACAGCTTCTTTCGCTGTATTAAGAACGAATACATGCTTTTCGCGCAGGTATAAGAGAAAAAGTTTTGACGCGTGTCACAGGGACACTTGTAAAACCGATGTGTTCAGATTTAGCTCGTTTCGGTCTAAAACAGCTTGTTTCGCTGTATTAAGCAAGAATACGTGCTTTTCGCGCAGTTACAAGAGAAAAAGTTTTGACGCGTATCAGAGGAACACTTGTAAAACCGATGTGTTGTGATTTAGCTCGTTTCGGTCTAAAACAGCTTGTTTCGCTGTATTAAGCAAGAATACACGCTTTTCGCGCAGATATAAGAGAAAACAGTTTTGACGCGTATCAGAGGAACACTTGTAAAACCGATGTGTTGTGATTTAGCTCGTTTCGGTCTAAAACAGCTTGTTTCGCTGTATTAAGCACGAATACATGCTTTTTGCGCAGTTATAAGAGAAAAAGTTTAGACGCGTATCAGAGGAACACTTGTAAAACCGATGTGTTGTGATTTAGCTCGTTTCGGTCTAAAACAGCTTGTTTCGTTGTATTAGGCAAGAATACATGCTTTTCGCGCAGTTATAAGAGAAAAAGTTTTGACGCGTATCAGAGGAACACTTGTAAAACCGATGCGTTGTGATTTAGCTCGTTTCGGTCTAAAACAGCTTGTTTCGCTGTATTAAGCAAGAATACATGCTTTTCGCGCAGATATAAGAGAAAACAGTTTTGACGCGTATCAGAGGAACACTTGTAAAACCGATGTGTTGTGATTTAGCTCGTTTCGGTCTAAAACAGCTTGTTTCGCTGTATTAAGCAAGAATACATGCTTTTCGCGCAGTTATAAGGGAAAAATTTTTGACGCGTGTCACAGGGACACTTGTAAAACCGATATGTTCAGATTTAATTCGTTTCGGTCTAAAACAGCTTGTTTCGTCGTATTAAGCACGAATACATGCTTTTCGCGCAGTTATAAGAGAAAAAGTTGACGAGTATCACGTGGATACTTGTAAAACCGATGCGTTCAGATACAGCTCGTTTCGGTCTAAAACAGCTTGTTTCGTTTTATTTAAGCACGAATACATGCTTTTCGCGCAGTTATAAGAGAAAAAGTTTTGACGCGTATCAGAGGAACACTTGTAAAACCGATGTGTTGTGATTTAGCTCGTTTCGGTCTAAAACAGCTTGTTTCGCTGTAATAAGCAAGAATACATGCTTTTCGCGCAGTTATATGAGAAAAAGATTTAAAGGCGTGTCACAGGGACACTAGTAAAACCGATATGTTCAGATTTAGCTCGTTTTGGTATAAAACAGCTTGTTTCTTTGTTTTAGGCACGAATACATGCTTTTCGCGCAGTTATAGAAGAAAAACTTTTGACGCGTATTAGAGAGACACTTGTAAAATCGATGTGTTCAGATTTAGCTCATCTCGGTCTAAAACAGCTTGTTTCGTTGTATTAAGCAAGAATACGTGCTTTTCGCGCAGTTACAAGAGAAAAAGTTTTGACGCGTATCAGAGGCACGCTTGTAAAACCGATGTGTTGTGATTTAGCTCGTTTCGGTCTAAAACAGCTTGTTTCGTTGTATTAAGCAAGAATACATGCTTTTCGCGCAGTTATAAGAGAAAAAGTTTTGACGCGTATCAGAGGAACATTTGTAAAACCGATGTGTTCTGATTTACCTCGTTTCGGTCTAAAACAGCTTGTTTCGTTGAACTAAGCACGAATACATGCTTTTCGCGCAGTTATAAGAGAAAAAAGTTTTGACGCGTAATAGAGGAACACTTGTAAAACCGATGTGTTGTGGTTTAGCTCGTTTCGATCTAAAACAGCTTGTTTCGCTGTATTAAGCAAGAATACATGCTTTTCGCGCAGTTATAAGGGAAAAATTTTTGACGCGTGTCACAGGGACACTTGTAAAACCGATATGTTCAGATTTAATTCGTTTCGGTCTAAAACAGCTTGTTTCGTCGTATTAAGCACGAATACATGCTTTTCGCGCAGTTATAAGAGAAAAAGTTTAGACGCGTATCAGAGGAACACTTGTAAAACCGATGTGTTGTGATTTAGCTCGTTTCGGTCTAAAACAGCTTGTTTCGCTGTATTAAGCAAGAATATGTGCTTTTCGCGCAGTTACAAGAGAAAAAGTTTTGACGCGTATCAGAGGAACACTTGTAAAACCGATGTGTTCTGATTTACCTCGTTTCGGTCTAAAACAGCTTGTTTCGTTGAACTAAGCACGAATACATGCTTTTCGCGCAGTTATAAGAGAAAAAAGTTTTGACGCGTAATAGAGGAACACTTGTAAAACCGATGTGTTGTGATTTAGCTCGTTTCGGTCTAAAACAGCTTGTTTCGTCGTATTAAGCACGAATACATGCTTTTCGCGCAGTTATAAGAGAAAAAGTTTAGACGCGTATCAGAGGAACACTTGTAAAACCGATGTGTTGTGATTTAGCTCGTTTCGGTCTAAAACAGCTTGTTTCGCTGTATTAAGCAAGAATACATGCTTTTCGCGCAGTTATAAGAGAAAAAGTTTTGAGGCGTATCAGAGGAACACTTGTAAAACCGATGTGTTGTGATTTAGCTCGTTTCGGTTTAAAACAGCTTGTTTCGCTGTATTAAGCAAGAATACATGCTTTTCGCGCAGTTATAAGAGAAAAAGTTTTGACGAGTATCACGTGGATACTTGTAAAACCGATGCGTTCAGATACAGCTCGTTTCGGTCTAAAACAGCTTGATTCGTTGTATTAAGCACGAAAACATGCTTTTCGCGCAGTTATAAGAGAAAAAGTTGACGAGTATCACGTGGATACTTGTAAAACCGATGCGTTCAGATACAGCTCGTTTCGGTCTAAAACAGCTTGTTTCGTTTTATTTAAGCACGAATACATGCTTTTCGCGCAGTTATAAGAGAAAAAGTTTTGACGCGTATCAGAGGAACACTTGTAAAACCGATGTGTTGTGATTTAGCTCGTTTCGGTCTAAAACAGCTTGTTTCGCTGTATTAAGCAAGAATACATGCTTTTCGCGCAGTTATATGAGAAAAAGATTTAAAGGCGTGTCACAGGGACACTAGTAAAACCGATATGTTCAGATTTAGCTCGTTTTGGTATAAAACAGCTTGTTTCTTTGTTTTAGGCACGAATACATGCTTTTCGCGCAGTTATAGAAGAAAAACTTTTGACGCGTATTAGAGAGACACTTGTAAAATCGATGTGTTCAGATTTAGCTCATCTCGGTCTAAAACAGCTTGTTTCGTTGTATTAAGCACGAATACATGCTTTTCGCGCAGTTATAAGAAAAAAAGTTTTGACGCGTATCAGAGGAACACTTGTAAAACCGATGTGTTGTGATTTAGCTCGTTTCGGTCTAAAACAGCTTGTTTCGTTGTATTAAGCAAGAATACATGCTTTTCGCGCAGTTATTAGAGAAAAAGTTTTGACGCGTATCAGAGGAACACTTGTAAAACCGATGTGTTGTGATTTAGCTCGTTTCGGTCTAAAACAGCTTGTTTCGTTGTATTAAGAAGAATACATGCTTTTCGCGCAGTTATAAGAGAAAAAGTTTTGACGCGTATCAGAGGAACACTTGTAAAACCGATGTGTTGTGATTTAGCTCGTTTCGGTCTAAAACAGCTTGTTTCGCTGTATTAAGCAAGAATACATGCTTTTCGCGCAGTTATAAGAGAAAAAGTCAAGACGCGTATCAGAGGAACACTTGTAAAACCGATGTGTTGTGATTTAGCTCGTTTCGGTCTAAAACAGCTTGTTTCGCTGTATTAAGCAAGAATACATGCTTTTCGCGCAGTTATAAGAGAAAAAGATTTAAAGGCGTGTCACAGGGACACTAGTAAAACCGATGTGTTCAGATTTAGCTCGTTTCGGTCTAAAACAGCTTCTTTCGCTGTATTAAGAACGAATACATGCTTTTCGCGCAGGTATAAGAGAAAAAGTTTTGACGCGTGTCACAGGAACACTTGTAAAACCGATGTGTTCAGATTTAGCTCGTTTCGGTCTAAAACAGCTTGTTTCGCTGTATTAAGCAAGAATACGTGCTTTTCGCGCAGGTATAAGAGAAAAAAATTTTGACGCGTAACAGAGGAACACTTGTAAAACCGATGTGTTGTGATTTAGCTCGTTTCGGTCTAAAACAGCTTGTTTCGCTGTATTAAGCAAGAATACATGCTTTTCGCGCAGTTATAAGAGAAAAAGTTTTAAAGGCGTGTCACAGGGACACTTGTAAAACCGATGTGTTCAGATTTACCCCGTTTCGGCCTAAAACAGCTTGTTTCGTTAAACTAAGCACGAATACATGCTTTTCGCGCAGTTATAAGAGAAAAAGTTTTGACGCGTATCAGAGGAACACTTGTAAAACCGATGTGTTGTGATTTAACTCGTTTCGGTCTAAAACAGCTTGTTTCGCTGTATTAAGCAAGAATACATGCTTTTCGCGCAGTTATAAGAGAAAAGGTTGTGACGCGTGTCACAGGGACACTAGTAAAACCGATGTGTTCAGATTTAGCTCGTTTCGGTCTAAAACAGCTTGTTTCGCTGTATTAAGCAAGAATACATGCTTTTCGCGCAGTTATAAGAGAAAAAGTTTAGACGAGTATCACGTGGATACTTGTAAAACCGATGCGTACAGATACAGCTCGTTTCGGTCTAAAACAGCTTGATTCGTTGTATTAAGCACGAATACATGCTTTTCGCGCAGTTATAAGAGAAAAAGTTGACGAGTATCACGTGGATACTTGTAAAACCGATGCGTTCAGATACAGCTCGTTTCGGTCTAAAACAGCTTGTTTCGTTTTATTTAAGAACGAATACATGCTTTTCGCGCAGTTATAAGAGAAAAAGTTTTGACGCGTATCAGAGGAACACTTGTAAAACCGATGTGTTGTGATTTAGCTCGTTTCGGTCTAAAACAGCTTGTTTCGCTGCATTAAGCAAGAATACATGCTTTTCGCGCAGTTATAAGAGAAAAAGTCAAGACGCGTATCAGAGGAACACTTGTAAAACCGATGTGTTGTGATTTAGCTCGTTTCGGTCTAAAACAGCTTGTTTCGCTGTATTAAGCAAGAATACATGCTTTTCGCGCAGTTATAAGAGAAAAAGATTTAAAGGCGTGTCACAGGGACACTAGTAAAACCGATGTGTTCAGATTTAGCTCGTTTCGGTCTAAAACAGCTTGTTTCGTTGTATTAAGCAAGAATACGTGCTTTTCGCGCAGTTACAAGAGAAAAAGTTTTGACGCGTATCAGAGGAACGCTTGTAAAACCGATGTGTTGTGATATAGCTCGTTTCGGTCTAAAACAGCTTGTTTCGTTGTATTAAGCAAGAATACATGCTTTTCGCGCAGTTATAAGAGAAAAAGTTTTGACGCGTATCAGAGGAACATTTGTAAAACCGATGTGTTCTGATTTACCTCGTTTCGGTCTAAAACAGCTTGTTTCGTTGAACTAAGCACGAATACATGCTTTTCGCGCAGTTATAAGAGAAAAAAGTTTTGACGCGTAATAGAGGAACACTTGTAAAACCGATGTGTTGTGATTTAGCTCGTTTCGGTCTAAAACAGCTTGTTTCGCTGTATTAAGCAAGAATACATGCTTTTCGCGCAGTTATAAGAGAAAAAGTTTTGACGCGTGTCACAGGGACACTTGTAAAACCGATATGTTCAGATTTAACTCGTTTCGGTCTAAAACAGCTTGTTTCGTCGTATTAAGCACGAATACATGCTTTTCGCGCAGTTATAAGAGAAAAAGTTTAGACGCGTATCAGAGGAACACTTGTAAAACCGATGTGTTGTGATTTAGCTCGTTTCGGTCTAAAATAGCTTGTTTCGTTGTATTAAGCAAGAATACATGCTTTTCGCGCAGTTATAAGAGAAAAAGTTTTGAGGCGTATCAGAGGAACACTTGTAAAACCGATGTGTTGTGATTTAGCTCGTTTCGGTCTAAAACAGCTTGTTTCGCTGTATTAAGCAAGAATATGTGCTTTTCGCGCAGTTACAAGAGAAAAAGTTTTGACGCGTATCAGAGGAACACTTGTAAAACCGATGTGTTCTGATTTACCTCGTTTCGGTCTAAAACAGCTTGTTTCGTTGAACTAAGCACGAATACATGCTTTTCGCGCAGTTATAAGAGAAAAAAGTTTTGACGCGTAATAGAGGAACACTTGTAAAACCGATGTGTTGTGATTTAGCTCGTTTCGGTCTAAAACAGCTTGTTTCGTCGTATTAAGCACGAATACATGCTTTTCCCGCAGTTATAAGAGAAAAAGTTTAGACGCGTATCAGAGGAACACTTGTAAAACCGATGTGTTGTGATTTAGCTCGTTTCGGTCTAAAACAGCTTGTTTCGCTGTATTAAGCAAGAATACATGCTTTTCGCGCAGTTATAAGAGAAAAAGTTTTGAGGCGTAGCAGAGGAACACTTGTAAAACCGATGTGTTGTGATTTAGCTCGTTTCGGTTTAAAACAGCTTGTTTCGCTGTATTAAGCAAGAATACATGCTTTTCGCGCAGTTATAAGAGAAAAAGTTTTGACGAGTATCACGTGGATACTTGTAAAACCGATGCGTTCAGATACAGCTCGTTTCAGTCTAAAACAGCTTCATTCGTTGTATTAAGCACGAATACATGCTTTTCGCGCAGTTATAAGAGAAAAAGTTGACGAGTATCACGTGGATACTTGTAAAACCGATGCGTTCAGATACAGCTCGTTTCGGTCTAAAACAGCTTGTTTCGTTTTATTTAAGCACGAATACATGCTTTTCGCGCAGTTATAAGAGAAAAAGTTTTGACGCGTATCAGAGGAACACTTGTAAAACCGATGTGTTGTGATTTAGCTCGTTTCGGTCTAAAACAGCTTGTTTCGCTGTATTAAGCAAGAATACATGCTTTTCGCGCAGTTATATGAGAAAAAGATTTAAAGGCGTGTCACAGGGACACTAGTAAAACCGTTATGTTCAGATTTAGCTCGTTTTGGTATAAAACAGCTTGTTTCTTTGTTTTAGGCACGAATACATGCTTTTCGCGCAGTTATAGAAGAAAAACTTTTGACGCGTATTAGAGAGACACTTGTAAAATCGATGTGTTCAGATTTAGCTCATCTCGGTCTAAAACAGCTTGTTTCGTTGTATTAAGCAAGAATACGTGCTTTTCGCGCAGTTACAAGAGAAAAAGTTTTGACGCGTATCAGAGGAACGCTTGTAAAACCGATGTGTTGTGATTTAGCTCGTTTCGGTCTAAAACAGCTTGTTTCGTTGTATTAAGCAAGAATACATGCTTTTCGCGCAGTTATAAGAGAAAAAGTTTTGACGCGTATCAGAGGAACATTTGTAAAACCGATGTGTTCTGATTTACCTCGTTTCGGTCTAAAACAGCTTGTTTCGTTGAACTAAGCACGAATACATGCTTTTCGCGCAGTTATAAGAGAAAAAAGTTTTGACGCGTAATAGAGGAACACTTGTAAAACCGATGTGTTGTGATTTAGCTCGTTTCGGTCTAAAACAGCTTGTTTCGCTGTATTAAGCAAGAATACATGCTTTTCGCGCAGTTATAAGAGAAAAAGTTTTGACGCGTGTCACAGGGACACTTGTAAAACCGATATGTTCAGATTTAACTCGTTTCGGTCTAAAACAGCTTGTTTCGTCGTATTAAGCACGAATACATGCTTTTCGCGCAGTTATAAGAGAAAAAGTTTAGACGCGTATCAGAGGAACACTTGTAAAACCGATGTGTTGTGATTTAGCTCGTTTCGGTCTAAAATAGCTTGTTTCGTTGTATTAAGCAAGAATACATGCTTTTCGCGCAGTTATAAGAGAAAAAGTTTTGAGGCGTATCAGAGGAACACTTGTAAAACCGATGTGTTGTGATTTAGCTCGTTTCGGTCTAAAACAGCTTGTTTCGCTGTATTAAGCAAGAATACATGCTTTTCGCGCAGTTATAAGAGAAAAAGTTTTGACGCGTGTCACAGGGACACTTGTAAAACCGATATGTTCAGATTTAACTCGTTTCGGTCTAAAACAGCTTGTTTCGTCGTATTAAGCACGAATACATGCTTTTCGCGCAGTTATAAGAGAAAAAGTTTAGACGCGTATCAGAGGAACACTTGTAAAACCGATGTGTTGTGATTTAGCTCGTTTCGGTCTAAAATAGCTTGTTTCGTTGTATTAAGCAAGAATACATGCTTTTCGCGCAGTTATAAGAGAAAAAGTTTTGAGGCGTATCAGAGGAACACTTGTAAAACCGATGTGTTGTGATTTAGCTCGTTTCGGTCTAAAACAGCTTGTTTCGCTGTATTAAGCAAGAATATGTGCTTTTCGCGCAGTTACAAGAGAAAAAGTTTTGACGCGTATCAGAGGAACACTTGTAAAACCGATGTGTTCTGATTTACCTCGTTTCGGTCTAAAACAGCTTGTTTCGTTGAACTAAGCACGAATACATGCTTTTCGCGCAGTTATAAGAGAAAAAAGTTTTGACGCGTAATAGAGGAACACTTGTAAAACCGATGTGTTGTGATTTAGCTCGTTTCGGTCTAAAACAGCTTGTTTCGTCGTATTAAGCACGAATACATGCTTTTCGCGCAGTTATAAGAGAAAAAGTTTAGACGCGTATCAGAGGAACACTTGTAAAACCGATGTGTTGTGATTTAGCTCGTTTCGGTCTAAAACAGCTTGTTTCGCTGTATTAAGCAAGAATACATGCTTTTCGCGCAGTTATAAGAGAAAAAGTTTTGAGGCGTAGCAGAGGAACACTTGTAAAACCGATGTGTTGTGATTTAGCTCGTTTCGGTTTAAAACAGCTTGTTTCGCTGTATTAAGCAAGAATACATGCTTTTCGCGCAGTTATAAGAGAAAAAGTTTTGACGAGTATCACGTGGATACTTGTAAAACCGATGCGTTCAGATACAGCTCGTTTCGGTCTAAAACAGCTTGATTCGTTGTATTAAGCACGAATACATGCTTTTCGCGCAGTTATAAGAGAAAAAGTTGACGAGTATCACGTGGATACTTGTAAAACCGATGCGTTCAGATACAGCTCGTTTCGGTCTAAAACAGCTTGTTTCGTTTTATTTAAGCACGAATACATGCTTTTCGCGCAGTTATAAGAGAAAAAGTTTTGACGCGTATGAGAGGAACACTTGTAAAACCGATGTGTTGTGATTTAACTCGTTTCGGTCTAAAACAGCTTGTTTCGCTGTATTAAGCAAGAATACATGCTTTTCGCGCAGTTATATGAGAAAAAGATTTAAAGGCGTGTCACAGGGACACTAGTAAAACCGATATGTTCAGATTTAGCTCGTTTTGGTATAAAACAGCTTGTTTCTTTGTTTTAGGCACGAATACATGCTTTTCGCGCAGTTATAGAAGAAAAACTTTTGACGCGTATTAGAGAGACACTTGTAAAATCGATGTGTTCAGATTTAGCTCATCTCGGTCTAAAACAGCTTGTTTCGTTGTATTAAGCAAGAATACGTGCTTTTCGCGCAGTTACAAGAGAAAAAGTTTTGACGCGTATCAGAGGAACGCTTGTAAAACCGATGTGTTGTGATTTAGCTCGTTTCGGTCTAAAACAGCTTGTTTCGTTGTATTAAGCAAGAATACATGCTTTTCGCGCAGTTATAAGAGAAAAAGTTTTGACGCGTATCAGAGGAACATTTGTAAAACCGATGTGTTCTGATTTACCTCGTTTCGGTCTAAAACAGCTTGTTTCGTTGAACTAAGCACGAATACATGCTTTTCGCGCAGTTATAAGAGAAAAAAGTTTTGACGCGTAATAGAGGAACACTTGTAAAACCGATGTGTTGTGATTTAGCTCGTTTCGGTCTAAAACAGCTTGTTTCGCTGTATTAAGCAAGAATACATGCTTTTCGCGCAGTTATAAGAGAAAAAGTTTTGACGCGTGTCACAGGGACACTTGTAAAACCGATATGTTCAGATTTAACTCGTTTCGGTCTAAAACAGCTTGTTTCGTCGTATTAAGCACGAATACATGCTTTTCGCGCAGTTATAAGAGAAAAAGTTTAGACGCGTATCAGAGGAACACTTGTAAAACCGATGTGTTGTGATTTAGCTCGTTTCGGTCTAAAATAGCTTGTTTCGTTGTATTAAGCAAGAATACATGCTTTTCGCGCAGTTATAAGAGAAAAAGTTTTGAGGCGTATCAGAGGAACACTTGTAAAACCGATGTGTTGTGATTTAGCTGGTTTCGGTCTAAAACAGCTTGTTTCGCTGTATTAAGCAAGAATATGTGCTTTTCGCGCAGTTACAAGAGAAAAAGTTTTGACGCGTATCAGAGGAACACTTGTAAAACCGATGTGTTCTGATTTACCTCGTTTCGGTCTAAAACAGCTTGTTTCGTTGAACTAAGCACGAATACATGCTTTTCGCGCAGTTATAAGAGAAAAAAGTTTTGACGCGTAATAGAGGAACACTTGTAAAACCGATGTGTTGTGATTTAGCTCGTTTCGGTCTAAAACAGCTTGTTTCGCTGTATTAAGCAAGAATACATGCTTTTCGCGCAGTTATATGAGAAAAAGATTTAAAGGCGTGTCACAGGGACACTAGTAAAACCGATATGTTCAGATTTAGCTCGTTTTGGTATAAAACAGCTTGTTTCTTTGTTTTAGGCACGAATACATGCTTTTCGCGCAGTTATAGAAGAAAAACTTTTGACGCGTATTAGAGAGACACTTGTAAAATCGATGTGTTCAGATTTAGCTCATCTCGGTCTAAAACAGCTTGTTTCGTTGTATTAAGCACGAATACATGCTTTTCGCGCAGTTATAAGAAAAAAAGTTTTGACGCGTATCAGAGGAACACTTGTAAAACCGATGTGTTGTGATTTAGCTCGTTTCTGTCTAAAACAGCTTGTTTCGTTGTATTAAGGAAGAATACATGCTTTTCGCGCAGTTATTAGAGAAAAAGTTTTGACGCGTATCAGAGGAACACTTGTAAAACCGATGTGTTGTGATTTAGCTCGTTTCGGTCTAAAACAGCTTGTTTCGTTGTATTAAGAAGAATACATGCTTTTCGCGCAGTTATAAGAGAAAAAGTTTTGACGCGTATCAGAGGAACACTTGTAAAACCGATGTGTTGTGATTTAGCTCGTTTCGGTCTAAAACAGCTTGTTTCGCTGTATTAAGCAAGAATACATGCTTTTCGCGCAGTTATAAGAGAAAAAGTCAAGACGCGTATCAGAGGAACACTTGTAAAACCGATGTGTTGTGATTTAGCTCGTTTCGGTATAAAACAGCTTGTTTCGCTGTATTAAGCAAGAATACATGCTTTTCGCGCAGTTATAAGAGAAAAAGTTTTAAAGGCGTGTCACAGGGACACTTGTAAAACCGATGTGTTCAGATTTACCCCGTTTCGGCCTAAAACAGCTTGTTTCGTTAAACTAAGCACGAATACATGCTTTTCGCGCAGTTATAAGAGAAAAAGTTTTGACGCGTATCAGAGGAACACTTGTAAAACCGATGTGTTGTGATTTAACTCGTTTCGGTCTAAAACAGCTTGTTTCGCTGTATTAAGCAAGAATACATGCTTTTCGCGCAGTTATAAGAGAAAAGGTTGTGACGCGTGTCACAGGGACACTAGTAAAACCGATGTGTTCAGATTTAGCTCGTTTCGGTCTAAAACAGCTTGTTTCGCTGTATTAAGCAAGAATACATGCTTTTCGCGCAGTTATAAGAGAAAAAGTTTTGACGAGTATCACGTGGATACTTGTAAAACCGATGCGTACAGATACAGCTCGTTTCGGTCTAAAACAGCTTGATTCGTTGTATTAAGCACGAATACATGCTTTTCGCGCAGTTATAAGAGAAAAAGTTGACGAGTATCACGTGGATACTTGTAAAACCGATGCGTTCAGATACAGCTCGTTTCGGTCTAAAACAGCTTGTTTCGTTTTATTTAAGAACGAATACATGCTTTTCGCGCAGTTATAAGAGAAAAAGTTTTGACGCGTATCAGAGGAACACTTGTAAAACCGATGTGTTGTGATTTAGGTCGTTTCGGTCTAAAACAGCTTGTTTCGCTGCATTAAGCAAGAATACATGCTTTTCGGGCAGTTATAAGAGAAAAAGATTTAAAGGCGTGTCACAGGGACACTAGTAAAACCGATGTGTTCAGATTTAGCTCGTTTTGGTATAAAACAGCTTGTTTCTTTGTTTTAGGCACGAATACATGCTTTTCGCGCAGTTATAGAAGAAAAACTTTTGACGCGTATTAGAGAGACACTTGTAAAATCGATGTGTTCAGATTTAGCTTATCTCGGTCTAAAACAGCTTGTTTCGCTGTATTAAGCAAGAATACGTGCTTTTCGCGCAGTTACAAGAGAAAAAGTTTTGACGCGTATCAGAGGAACGCTTGTAAAACCGATGTGTTGTGATTTAGCTCGTTTCGGTCTAAAACAGCTTGTTTCGTTGTATTAAGCAAGAATACATGCTTTTCGCGCAGTTATAAGAGAAAAAGTTTTGACGCGTATCAGAGGAACATTTGTAAAACCGATGTGTTCTGATTTACCTCGTTTCGGTCTAAAACAGCTTGTTTCGTTGAACTAAGCACGAATACATGCTTTTCGCGCAGTTATTAGAGAAAAAAGTTTTGACGCGTAATAGAGGAACACTTGTAAAACCGATGTGTTGTGAATTAGCTCGTTTCGGTCTAAAACAGCTTGTTTCGCTGTATTAAGCAAGAATACATGCTTTTCGCGCAGTTATAAGAGAAAAAGTTTTGACGCGTGTCACAGGGACACTTGTAAAACCGATATGTTCAGATTTAACTCGTTTCGGTCTAAAACAGCTTGTTTCGTCGTATTAAGCACGAATACATGCTTTTCGCGCAGTTATAAGAGAAAAAGTTTAGACGCGTATCAGAGGAGCACTTGTAAAACCGATGTGTTGTGATTTAGCTCGTTTCGGTCTAAAATAGCTTGTTTCGTTGTATTAAGCAAGAATACATGCTTTTCGCGCAGTTATAAGAGAAAAAGTTTTGAGGCGTATCAGAGCAACACTTGTAAAACCGATGTGTTGTGATTTAGCTCGTTTCGGTCTAAAACAGCTTGTTTCGCTGTATTAAGCAAGAATATGTGCTTTTCGCGCAGTTACAAGAGAAAAAGTTTTGACGCGTATCAGAGGAACACTTGTAAAACCGATGTGTTGTGATTTAGCTCGTTTCGGTCTAAAACAGCTTGTTTCGTTGTATTAAGCAAGAATACATGCTTTTCGCGCAGTTTTAAGAGAAAAAGTTTTGACGCGTATCAGAGGAACACTTGTAAAACCGATGTGTTCTGATTTACCTCGTTTCGGTCTAAAACAGCTTGTTTCGTTGAACTAAGCACGAATACATGCTTTTCGCGCAGTTATAAGAGAAAAAAGTTTTGACGCGTAATAGAGGAACACTTGTAAAACCGATGTGTTGTGATTTAGCTCGTTTCGGTCTAAAACAGCTTGTTTCGTCGTATTAAGCACGAATACATGCTTTTCGCGCAGTTATAAGAGAAAAAGTTTAGACGCGTATCAGAGGAACACTTGTAAAACCGATGTGTTGTGATTTAGCTCGTTTCGGTCTAAAACAGCTTGTTTCGCTGTATTAAGCAAGAATACATGCTTTTCGCGCAGGTATAAGAGAAAAAAATTTTGACGCGTAACAGAGGAACACTTGTAAAACCGATGTGTTGTGATTTAGCTCGTTTCGGTCTAAAACAGCTTGTTTCGCTGTATTAAGCAAGAATACATGCTTTTCGCGCAGTTATAAGAGAAAAAGTTTTAAAGGCGTGTCACAGGGACACTTGTAAAACCGATGTGTTCAGATTTACCCCGTTTCGGCCTAAAACAGCTTGTTTCGTTAAACTAAGCACGAATACATGCTTTTCGCGCAGTTATAAGAGAAAAAGTTTTGACGCGTATCAGAGGAACACTTGTAAAACCGATGTGTTGTGATTTAACTCGTTTCGGTCTAAAACAGCTTGTTTCGCTGTATTAAGCAAGAATACATGCTTTTCGCGCAGTTATAAGAGAAAAGGTTGTGACGCGTGTCACAGGGACACTAGTAAAACCGATGTGTTCAGATTTAGCTCGTTTCGGTCTAAAACAGCTTGTTTCGCTGTATTAAGCAAGAATACATGCTTTTCGCGCAGTTATAAGAGAAAAAGTTTTGACGAGTATCACGTGGATACTTGTAAAACCGATGCGTACAGATACAGCTCGTTTCGGTCTAAAACAGCTTGATTCGTTGTATTAAGCACGAATACATGCTTTTCGCGCAGTTATAAGAGAAAAAGTTGACGAGTATCACGTGGATACTTGTAAAACCGATGCGTTCAGATACAGCTCGTTTCGGTCTAAAACAGCTTGTTTCGTTTTATTTAAGAACGAATACATGCTTTTCGCGCAGTTATAAGAGAAAAAGTTTTGACGCGTGTCACAGGGACACTTGTAAAACCGATATGTTCAGATTTAACTCGTTTCGGTCTAAAACAGCTTGTTTCGTCGTATTAAGCATGAATACATGCTTTTCGCGCAGTTATAAGAGAAAAAGTTTAGACGCGTATCAGAGGAACACTTGTAAAACCGATGTGTTG
The DNA here is from genome assembly GCF_052857255.1 of Amblyomma americanum. Taxonomy (NCBI): domain Eukaryota; kingdom Metazoa; phylum Arthropoda; class Arachnida; order Ixodida; family Ixodidae; genus Amblyomma; species Amblyomma americanum. The sequence goes on from NW_027526497.1 coordinate 159,379, forward strand.
TGATTTAGCTCGTTTCGGTCTAAAATAGCTTGTTTCGTTGTATTAAGCAAGAATACATGCTTTTCGCGCAGTTATAAGAGAAAAAGTTTTGAGGCGTATCAGAGGAACACTTGTAAAACCGATGTGTTGTGATTTAGCTCGTTTCGGTCTAAAACAGCTTGTTTCGCTGTATTAAGCAAGAATATGTGCTTTTCGCGCAGTTACAAGAGAAAAAGTTTTGACGCGTATCAGAGGAACACTTGTAAAACCGATGTGTTCTGATTTACCTCGTTTCGGTCTAAAACAGCTTGTTTCGTTGAACTAAGCACGAATACATGCTTTTCGCGCAGTTATAAGAGAAAAAAGTTTTGACGCGTAATAGAGGAACACTTGTAAAACCGATGTGTTGTGATTTAGCTCGTTTCGGTCTAAAACAGCTTGTTTCGCTGTATTAAGCAAGAATACATGCTTTTCGCGCAGTTATAAGAGAAAAAGTTTTGAGGCGTAGCAGAGGAACACTTGTAAAACCGATGTGTTGTGATTTAGCTCGTTTCGGTTTAAAACAGCTTGTTTCGCTGTATTAAGCAAGAATACATGCTTTTCGCGCAGTTATAAGAGAAAAAGTTTTGACGAGTATCACGTGGATACTTGTAAAACCGATGCGTTCAGATACAGCTCGTTTCGGTCTAAAACAGCTTGATTCGTTGTATTAAGCACGAATACATGCTTTTCGCGCAGTTATAAGAGAAAAAGTTGACGAGTATCACGTGGATACTTGTAAAACCGATGCGTTCAGATACAGCTCGTTTCGGTCTAAAACAGCTTGTTTCGTTTTATTTAAGCACGAATACATGCTTTTCGCGCAGTTATAAGAGAAAAAGTTTTGACGCGTATCAGAGGAACACTTGTAAAACCGATGTGTTGTGATTTAACTCGTTTCGGTCTAAAACAGCTTGTTTCGCTGTATTAAGCAAGAATACATGCTTTTCGCGCAGTTATAAGAGAAAAGGTTGTGACGCGTGTCACAGGGACACTAGTAAAACCGATGTGTTCAGATTTAGCTCGTTTCGGTCTAAAACAGCTTGTTTCGCTGTATTAAGCAAGAATACATGCTTTTCGCGCAGTTATAAGAGAAAAAGTTTTGACGAGTATCACGTGGATACTTGTAAAACCGATGCGTACAGATACAGCTCGTTTCGGTCTAAAACAGCTTGATTCGTTGTATTAAGCACGAATACATGCTTTTCGCGCAGTTATAAGAGAAAAAGTTGACGAGTATCACGTGGATACTTGTAAAACCGATGCGTTCAGATACAGCTCGTGTCGGTCTAAAACAGCTTGTTTCGTTTTATTTAAGAACGAATACATGCTTTTCGCGCAGTTATAAGAGAAAAAGTTTTGACGCGTATCAGAGGAACACTTGTAAAACCGATGTGTTGTGATATAGCTCGTTTCGGTCTAAAACAGCTTGTTTCGTTGTATTAAGCAAGAATACATGCTTTTCGCGCAGTTATAAGAGAAAAAGTTTTGACGCGTATCAGAGGAACATTTGTAAAACCGATGTGTTCTGATTTACCTCGTTTCGGTCTAAAACAGCTTGTTTCGTTGAACTAAGCACGAATACATGCTTTTCGCGCAGTTATAAGAGAAAAAAGTTTTGACGCGTAATAGAGGAACACTTGTAAAACCGATGTGTTGTGATTTAGCTCGTTTCGGTCTAAAACAGCTTGTTTCGCTGTATTAAGCAAGAATACATGCTTTTCGCGCAGTTATAAGAGAAAAAGTTTTGACGCGTGTCACAGGGACACTTGTAAAACCGATATGTTCAGATTTAACTCGTTTCGGTCTAAAACAAATTGTTTCGTCGTATTAAGCACGAATACATGCTTTTCGCGCAGTTATAAGAGAAAAAGTTTAGACGCGTATCAGAGGAACACTTGTAAAACCGATGTGTTGTGATTTAGCTCGTTTCGGTCTAAAATAGCTTGTTTCGTTGTATTAAGCAAGAATACATGCTTTTCGCGCAGTTATAAGAGAAAAAGTTTTGAGGCGTATCAGAGGAACACTTGTAAAACCGATGTGTTGTGATTTAGCTCGTTTCGGTCTAAAACAGCTTGTTTCGCTGTATTAAGCAAGAATATGTGCTTTTCGCGCAGTTACAAGAGAAAAAGTTTTGACGCGTATCAGAGGAACACTTGTAAAACCGATGTGTTCTGATTTACCTCGTTTCGGTCTAAAACAGCTTGTTTCGTTGAACTAAGCACGAATACATGCTTTTCGCGCAGTTATAAGAGAAAAAAGTTTTGACGCGTAATAGAGGAACACTTGTAAAACCGATGTGTTGTGATTTAGCTCGTTTCGGTCTAAAACAGCTTGTTTCGTCGTATTAAGCACGAATACATGCTTTTCGCGCAGTTATAAGAGAAAAAGTTTAGACGCGTATCAGAGGAACACTTGTAAAACCGATGTGTTGTGATTTAGCTCGTTTCGGTCTAAAACAGCTTGTTTCGCTGTATTAAGCAAGAATACATGCTTTTCGAGCAGTTATAAGAGAAAAAGTTTTGAGGCGTAGCAGAGGAACACTTGTAAAACCGATGTGTTGTGATTTAGCTCGTTTCGGTTTAAAACAGCTTGTTTCGCTGTATTAAGCAAGAATACATGCTTTTCGCGCAGTTATAAGAGAAAAAGTTTTGACGAGTATCACGTGGATACTTGTAAAACCGATGCGTTCAGATACAGCTCGTTTCGGTCTAAAACAGCTTGATTCGTTGTATTAAGCACGAATACATGCTTTTCGCGCAGTTATAAGAGAAAAAGTTGACGAGTATCACGTGGATACTTGTAAAACCGATGCGTTCAGATACAACTCGTTTCGGTCTAAAACAGCTTGTTTCGTTTTATTTAAGCACGAATACATGCTTTTCGCGCAGTTATAAGAGAAAAAGTTTTGACGCGTATCAGAGGAACACTTGTAAAACCGATGTGTTGTGATTTAGCTCGTTTCGGTCTAAAACAGCTTGTTTCGCTGTATTAAGCAAGAATACATGCTTTTCGCGCAGTTATATGAGAAAATATTTAAAGGCGTGTCACAGGGACACTAGTAAAACCGATATGTTCAGATTTAGCTCGTTTTGGTATAAAACAGCTTGTTTCTTTGTTTTAGGCACGAATACATGCTTTTCGCGCAGTTATAGAAGAAAAACTTTTGACGCGTATTAGAGAGACACTTGTAAAATCGATGTGTTCAGATTTAGCTCATCTCGGTCTAAAACAGCTTGTTTCGTTGTATTAAGCAAGAATACGTGCTTTTCGCGCAGTTACAAGAGAAAAAGTTTTGACGCGTATCAGAGGAACGCTTGTAAAACCGATGTGCTGTGATTTAGCTCGTTTCGGTCTAAAACAGCTTGTTTCGTTGTATTAAGCAAGAATACATGCTTTTCGCGCAGTTATAAGAGAAAAAGTTTTGACGCGTATCAGAGGAACATTTGTAAAACCGATGTGTTCTGATTTACCTCGTTTCGGTCTAAAACAGCTTGTTTCGTTGAACTAAGCACGACTACATGCTTTTCGCGCAGTTATAAGAGAAAAAAGTTTTGACGCGTAATAGAGGAACACTTGTAAAACCGATGTGTTGTGATTTAGCTCGTTTCGGTCTAAAACAGCTTGTTTCGCTGTATTAAGCAAGAATACATGCTTTTCGCGCAGTTATAAGAGAAAAAGTTTTGACGCGTGTCACAGGGACACTTGTAAAACCGATATGTTCAGATTTAACTCGTTTCGGTCTAAAACAGCTTGTTTCGTCGTATTAAGCACGAATACATGCTTTTCGCGCAGTTATAAGAGAAAAAGTTTAGACGCGTATCAGAGGAACACTTGTTAAACCGATGTGTTGTGATTTAGCTCGTTTCGGTCTAAAATAGCTTGTTTCGTTGTATTAAGCAAGAATACATGCTTTTCGCGCAGTTATAAGAGAAAAAGTTTTGAGGCGTATCAGAGGAACACTTGTAAAACCGATGTGTTGTGATTTAGCTCGTTTCGGTCTAAAACAGCTTGTTTCGCTGTATTAAGCAAGAATATGTGCTTTTCGCGCAGTTACAAGAGAAAAAGTTTTGACGCGTATCAGAGGAACACTTGTAAAACCGATGTGTTCTGATTTACCTCGTTTCGGTCTAAAACAGCTTGTTTCGTTGAACTAAGCACGAATACATGCTTTTCGCGCAGTTATAAGAGAAAAAAGTTTTGACGCGTAATAGAGGAACACTTGTAAAACCGATGTGTTGTGATTTAGCTCGTTTCGGTCTAAAACAGCTTGTTTCGTCGTATTAAGCACGAATACATGCTTTTCGCGCAGTTATAAGAGAAAAAGTTTAGACGCGTATCAGAGGAACACTTGTAAAACCGATGTGTTGTGATTTAGCTCGTTTCGGTCTAAAACAGCTTGTTTCGCTGTATTAAGCAAGAATACATGCTTTTCGCGCAGTTATAAGAGAAAAAGTTTTGAGGCGTATCAGAGGAACACTTGTAAAACCGATGTGTTGTGATTTAGCTCGTTTCGGTTTAAAACAGCTTGTTTCGCTGTATTAAGCAAGAATACATGCTTTTCGCGCAGTTATAAGAGAAAAAGTTTTGACGAGTATCACGTGGATACTTGTAAAACCGATGCGTTCAGATACAGCTCGTTTCGGTCTAAAACAGCTTGATTCGTTGTTTTAAGCACGAATACATGCTTTTCGCGCAGTTATAAGAGAAAAAGTTGACGAGTATCACGTGGATACTTGTAAAACCGATGCGTTCAGATACAGCTCGTTTCGGTCTAAAACAGCTTGTTTCGCTGTATTAAGCAAGAATACATGCTTTTCGCGCAGTTATAAGAGAAAAAGATTTAAAGGCGTGTCACAGGGACACTAGTAAAACCGATGTGTTCAGATTTAGCTCGTTTCGGTCTAAAACAGCTTCTTTCGCTGTATTAGGAACGAATACATGCTTTTCGCGCAGGTATAAGAGAAAAAGTTTTGACGCGTGTCACAGGGACACTTGTAAAACCGATGTGTTCAGATTTAGCTCGTTTCGGTCTAAAACAGCTTGTTTCGCTGTATTAAGCAAGAATACGTGCTTTTCGCGCAGGTATAAGAGAAAAAAATTTTGACGCGTAACAGAGGAACACTTGTAAAACCGATGTGTTGTGATTTAGCTCGTTTCGGTCTAAAACAGCTTGTTTCGCTGTATTAAGCAAGAATACATGCTTTTCGCGCAGTTATAAGAGAAAAAGTTTTAAAGGCGTGTCACAGGGACACTTGTAAAACCGATGTGTTCAGATTTACCCCGTTTCGGCCTAAAACAGCTTGTTTCGTTAAACTAAGCACGAATACATGCTTTTCGCGCAGTTATAAGAGAAAAAGTTTTGACGCGTATCAGAGGAACACTTGTAAAACCGATGTGTTGTGATTTAACTCGTTTCGGTCTAAAACAGCTTGTTTCGCTGTATTAAGCAAGAATACATGCTTTTCGCGCAGTTATAAGAGAAAAGGTTGTGACGCGTGTCACAGGGACACTAGTAAAACCGATGTGTTCAGATTTAGCTCGTTTCGGTCTAAAACAGCTTGTTTCGCTGTATTAAGCAAGAATACATGCTTTTCGCGCAGTTATAAGAGAAAACGTTTTGACGAGTATCACGTGGATACTTGTAAAACCAATGCGTACAGATACAGCTCGTTTCGGTCTAAAACAGCTTGATTCGTTGTATTAAGCACGAATACATGCTTTTCGCGCAGTTATAAGAGAAAAAGTTGACGAGTATCACGTGGATACTTGTAAAACCAATGCGTTCAGATACAGCTCGTTTCGGTCTAAAACAGCTTGTTTCGTTTTATTTAAGAACGAATACATGCTTTTCGCGCAGTTATAAGAGAAAAAGTTTTGACGCGTATCAGAGGAACACTTGTAAAACCGATGTGTTGTGATTTAGCTCGTTTCGGTCTAAAACAGCTTGTTTCGCTGCATTAAGCAAGAATACATGCTTTTCGGGCAGTTATAAGAGAAAAAGATTTAAAGGCGTGTCACAGGGACACAAGTAAAACCGATGTGTTCAGATTTAGCTCGTTTTGGTATAAAACAGCTTGTTTCTTTGTTTTAGGCACGAATACATGCTTTTCGCGCAGTTATAGAAGAAAAACTTTTGACGCGTATTAGAGAGACACTTGTAAAATCGATGTGTTCAGATTTAGCTTATCTCGGTCTAAAACAGCTTGTTTCGCTGTATTAAGCAAGAATACGTGCTTTTCGCGCAGTTACAAGAGAAAAAGTTTTGACGCGTATCAGAGGAACGCTTGTAAAACCGATGTGTTGTGATTTAGCTCGTTTCGGTCTAAAACAGCTTGTTTCGTTGTATTAAGCAAGAATACATGCTTTTCGCGCAGTTATAAGAGAAAAAGTTTTGACGCGTATCAGAGGAACATTTGTAAAACCGATGTGTTCTGATTTACCTCGTTTCGGTCTAAAACAGCTTGTTTCGTTGAACTAAGCACGAATACATGCTTTTCGCGCAGTTATTAGAGAAAAAAGTTTTGACGCGTAATAGAGGAACACTTGTAAAACCGATGTGTTGTGATTTAGCTCGTTTCGGTCTAAAACAGCTTGTTTCGCTGTATTAAGCAAGAATACATGCTTTTCGCGCAGTTATAAGAGAAAAAGTTTTGACGCGTGTCACAGGGACACTTGTAAAACCGATATGTTCAGATTTAACTCGTTTCGGTCTAAAACAGCTTGTTTCGTCGTATTAAGCACGAATACATGCTTTTCGCGCAGTTATAAGAGAAAAAGTTTAGACGCGTATCAGAGGAACACTTGTAAAACCGATGTGTTGTGATTTAGCTCGTTTCGGTCTAAAATAGCTTGTTTCGTTGTATTAAGCAAGAATACATGCTTTTCGCGCAGTTATAAGAGAAAAAGTTTTGAGGCGTATCAGAGCAACACTTGTAAAACCGATGTGTTGTGATTTAGCTCGTTTCGGTCTAAAACAGCTTGTTTCGCTGTATTAAGCAAGAATATGTGCTTTTCGCGCAGTTACAAGAGAAAAAGTTTTGACGCGTATCAGAGGAACACTTGTAAAACCGATGTGTTGTGATTTAGCTCGTTTCGGTCTAAAACAGCTTGTTTCGTTGTATTAAGCAAGAATACATGCTTTTCGCGCAGTTATAAGAGAAAAAGTTTTGACGCGTATCAGAGGAACACTTGTAAAACCGATGTGTTCTGATTTACCTCGTTTCGGTCTAAAACAGCTTGTTTCGTTGAACTAAGCACGAATACATGCTTTTCGCGCAGTTATAAGAGAAAAAAGTTTTGACGCGTAATAGAGGAACACTTGTAAAACCGATGTGTTGTGATTTAGCTCGTTTCGGTCTAAAACAGCTTGTTTCGTCGTATTAAGCACGAATACATGCTTTTCGCGCAGTTATAAGAGAAAAAGTTTAGACGCGTATCAGAGGAACACTTGTAAAACCGATGTGTTGTGATTTAGCTCGTTTCGGTCTAAAACAGCTTGTTTCGCTGTATTAAGCAAGAATACATGCTTTTCGCGCAGTTATAAGAGAAAAAGTTTTGACGAGTATCACGTGGATACTTGTAAAACCGATGCGTTCAGATACAGCTCGTTTCGGTCTAAAACAGCTTGATTCGTTGTATTAAGCACGAATACATGCTTTTCGCGCAGTTATAAGAGAAAAAGTTGACGAGTATCACGTGGATACTTGTAAAACCGATGCGTTCAGATACAGCTCGTTTCGGTCTAAAACAGCTTGTTTCGTTTTATTTAAGCACGAATACATGCTTTTCGCGCAGTTATAAGAGAAAAAGTTTTGACGCGTATCAGAGGAACACTTGTAAAACCGATGTGTTGTGATTTAGCTCGTTTCGGTCTAAAACAGCTTGTTTCGCTGTATTAAGCAAGAATACATGCTTTTCGCGCAGTTATAAGAGAAAAAGATTTAAAGGCGTGTCACAGGGACACTAGTAAAACCGATATGTTCAGATTTAGCTCGTTTTGGTATAAAACAGCTTGTTTCTTTGTTTTAGGCACGAATACATGCTTTTCGCGCAGTTATAGAAGAAAAACTTTTGACGCGTATTAGAGAGACACTTGTAAAATCGATGTGTTCAGATTTAGCTCATCTCGGTCTAAAACAGCTTGTTTCGTTGTATTAAGCACGAATACATGCTTTTCGCGCAGTTATAAGAAAAAAAGTTTTGACGCGTATCAGAGGAACACTTGTAAAACCGATGTGTTGTGATTTAGCTCGTTTCGGTCTAAAACAGCTTGTTTCGTTGTATTAAGCAAGAATACATGCTTTTCGCGCAGTTATTAGAGAAAAAGTTTTGACGCGTATCAGAGGAACACTTGTAAAACCGATGTGTTGTGATTTAGCTCGTTTCGGTCTAAAACAGCTTGTTTCGTTGTATTAAGAAGAATACATGCTTTTCGCGCAGTTATAAGAGAAAAAGTTTTGACGCGTATCAGAGGAACACTTGTAAAACCGATGTGTTGTGATTTAGCTCGTTTCGGTCTAAAACAGCTTGTTTCGCTGTATTAAGCAAGAATACATGCTTTTCGCGCAGTTATAAGAGAAAAAGTCAAGACGCGTATCAGAGGAACACTTGTAAAACCGATGTGTTGTGATTTAGCTCGTTTCGGTCTAAAACAGCTTGTTTCGCTGTATTAAGCAAGAATACATGCTTTTCGCGCAGTTATAAGAGAAAAAGATTTAAAGGCGTGTCACAGGGACACTAGTAAAACCGATGTGTTCAGATTTAGCTCGTTTCGGTCTAAAACAGCTTCTTTCGCTGTATTAAGAACGAATACATGCTTTTCGCGCAGGTATAAGAGAAAAAGTTTTGACGCGTGTCACAGGGACACTTGTAAAACCGATGTGTTCAGATTTAGCTCGTTTCGGTCTAAAACAGCTTGTTTCGCTGTATTAAGCAAGAATACGTGCTTTTCGCGCAGGTATAAGAGAAAAAAGTTTTGACGAGTAACAGAGGAACACTTGTAAAACCGATGTGTTGTGATTTAGCTCGTTTCGGTCTAAAACAGCTTGTTTCGCTGTATTAAGCAAGAATACATGCTTTTCGCGCAGTTATAAGAGAAAAAGTTTTAAAGGCGTGTCACAGGGACACTTGTAAAACCGATGTGTTCAGATTTACCCCGTTTCGGTCTAAAACAGCTTGTTTCGTTAAACTAAGCACGAATACATGCTTTTCGCGCAGTTATAAGAGAAAAAGTTTTGACGCGTATCAGAGGAACACTTGTAAAACCGATGTGTTGTGATTTAACTCGTTTCGGTCTAAAACAGCTTGTTTCGCTGTATTAAGCAAGAATACATGCTTTTCGCGCAGTTATAAGAGAAAAGGTTGTGACGCGTGTGACAGGGACACTAGTAAAACCGATGTGTTCAGATTTAGCTCGTTTCGGTCTAAAACAGCTTGTTTCGCTGTATTAAGCAAGAATACGTGCTTTTCGCGCAGTTACAAGAGAAAAAGTTTTGACGCGTATCAGAGGAACACTTGTAAAACCGATGTGTTGTGATTTAGCTCGTTTCGGTCTAAAACAGCTTGTTTCGTTGTATTAAGCAAGAATACATGCTTTTCGCGCAGTTATAAGAGAAAAAGTCTTGACGCGTATCAGAGGAACACTTGTAAAACCGATGTGTTCTGATTTACCTCGTTTCGGTCTAAAACAGCTTGTTTCGTTGAACTAAGCACGAATACATGCTTTTCGCGCAGTTATAAGAGAGAAAAGTTTTGACGCGTAATAGAGGAACACTTGTAAAACCGATGTGTTGTGATTTAGCTCGTTTCGGTCTAAAACAGCTTGTTTCGCTGTATTAAGCAAGAATACATGCTTTTCGCGCAGTTATAAGAGAAAAAGTTTTGACGCGTGTCACAGGGACACTTGTAAAACCGATATGTTCAGATTTAGCTCGTTTCGGTCTAAAACAGCTTGTTTCGTCGTATTAAGCACGAATACATGCTTTTCGCGCAGTTATAAGAGAAAAAGTTTAGACGCGTGTCAGAGGAACACTTGTAAAACCGATGTGTTGTGATTTAGCTCGTTTCTGTCTAAAACAGCTTGTTTCGTTGTATTAAGCAAGAATACATGCTTTTCGCGCAGTTATAAGAGAGAAAGTTTTGAGGCGTATCAGAGGAACACTTGTAAAACCGATGTGTTGTGATTTAGCTCGTTTCGGTCTAAAACAGCTTGTTTCGCTGTATTAAGCAAGAATACGTGCTTTTCGCGCAGTTACAAGAGAAAAAGTTTTGACGCGTATCAGAGGAACACTTGTAAAACCGATGTGTTGTGATTTAGCTCGTTTCGGTCTAAAACAGCTTGTTTCGTTTTATTAAGCAAGAATACATGCTTTTCGCGCAGTTATAAGAGAAAAAGTTTTGACGCGTATCAGAGGAACACTTGTAAAACCGATGTGTTCTGATTTACCTCGTTTCGGTGTAAAACAGCTTGTTTCGTTGAACTAAGCACGAATACATGCTTTTCGCGCAGTTATAAGAGAAAAAAGTTTTGACGCGTAATAGAGGAACACTTGTAAAACCAATGTGTTGTGATTTAGCTCGTTTCGGTCTAAAACAGCTTGTTTCGTCGTAATAAGCACGAATACATGCTTTTCGCGCAGTTATAAGAGAAAAAGTTTAGACGCGTATCAGAGGAACACTTGTAAAACCGATGTGTTGTGATTTAGCTCCCTTCGGTCTAAAACAGCTTGTTTCGCTGTATTAAGCAAGAATACATGCTTTTCGCGCAGTTATAAGAGAAAAAGTTTTGACGAGTATCACGTGGATACTTGTAAAACCGATGCGTTCAGATACAGCTCGTTTCGGTCTAAAACAGCTTGATTCGTTGTATTAAGCACGAATACATGCTTTTCGCGCAGTTATAAGAGAAAAAGTTGACGAGTATCACGTGGATACTTGTAAAACCGATGCGTTCAGATACAGCTCGTTTCGGTCTAAAACAGCTTGTTTCGTTTTATTTAAGCACGAATACATGCTTTTCGCGCAGTTATAAGAGAAAAAGTTTTGACGCGTATCAGAGGAACACTTGTAAAACCGATGTGTTGTGATTTAGCTCGTTTCGGTCTAAAACAGCTTGTTTCGCTGTATTAAGCAAGAATACATGCTTTTCGCGCAGTTATAAGAGAAAAAGATTTAAAGGCGTGTCACAGGGACACTAGTAAAACCGATGTGTTCAGATTTAGCTCGTTTTGGTATAAAACACCTTGTTTCTTTGTTTTAGGCACGAATACATGCTTTTCGCGCAGTTATAGAAGAAAAACTTTTGACGCGTATTAGAGAGACACTTGTAAAATCGATGTGTTCAGATTTAGCTCATTTCGGTCTAAAACAGCTTGTTTCGCTGTATTAAGCAAGAATACGTGCTTTTCGCGCAGTTACAAGAGAAAAAGTTTTGACGCGTATCAGAGGAACACTTGTAAAACCGATGTGTTGTGATTTAGCTCGTTTCGGTCTAAAACAGCTTGTTTCGTTGTATTAAGCAAGAATACATGCTTTTCGCGCAGTTATAAGAGAAAAAGTTTTGACGCGTATCAGAGGAACACTTGTAAAACCGATGTGTTCTGATTTACCTCGTTTCGGTCTAAAACAGCTTGTTTCGTTGTATTAAGCAAGAATACATGCTTTTCGCGCAGTTATAAGAGAAAAAGTCGACGCGTATCAGAGGAACACTTGTAAAACCGATGTGTTCTGATTTACCTCGTTTCGGTCTAAAACAGCTTGTTTCGTTGAACTAAGCACGAATACATGCTTTTCGCGCAGTTATAAGAGAAAAAAGTTTTGACGCGTAATAGAGGAACACTTGTAAAACCGATGTGTTGTGATTTAGCTCGTTTCGGTCTAAAACAGCTTGTTTCGCTGTATTAAGCAAGAATACATGCTTTTCGCGCAGTTATAAGAGAAAAAGTTTTGACGCGCGTCACAGGGACACTTGTAAAACCGATATGTTCAGATTTAGCTCGTTTCGGTCTAAAACAGCTTGTTTCGTCGTATTAAGCACGAATACATGCTTTTCGCGCAGTTATAAGAGAAAAAGTTTAGACGCGTATCAGAGGAACAATTGTAAAACCGATGTGTTGTGATTTAGCTCGTTTCGGTCTAAAACAGCTTGTTTCGTTGTATTAAGCAAGAATACATGCTTTTCGCGCAGTTATAAGAGAGAAAGTTTTGAGGCGTATCAGAGGAACACTTGTAAAACCGATGTGTTGTGATTTAGCTCGTTTCGGTCTAAAACAGCTTGTTTCGCTGTATTAAGCAAGAATACGTGCTTTTCGCGCAGTTACAAGAGAAAAAGTTTTGACGCGTATCAGAGGAACACTTGTAAAACCGATGTGTTGTGATTTAGCTCGTTTCGGTCTAAAACAGCTTGTTTCGTTGTATTAAGCAAGAATACATGCTTTTCGCGCAGTTATAAGAGAAAAAGTTTTGACGCGTATCAGAGGAACACTTGTAAAACCGATGTGTTCTGATTTACCTCGTTTCGGTCTAAAACAGCTTGTTTCGTTGAACTAAGCACGAATACATGCTTTTCGCGCAGTTAAAAGAGAAAAAAGTTTTGACGCGTAATAGAGGAACACTTGTAAAACCAATGTGTTGTGATTTAGCTCGTTTCAGTCTAAAACAGCTTGTTTCGTCGTAATAAGCACGAATACATGCTTTTCGCGCAGTTATAAGAGAAAAAGTTTAGACGCGTATCAGAGGAACACTTGTAAAACCGATGTGTTGTGATTTAGCTCGTTTCGGTCTAAAACAGCTTGTTTCGCTGTATTAAGCAAGAATACATGCTTTTCGCGCAGTTATAAGAGAAAAAGTTTTGACGAGTATCACGTGGATACTTGTAAAACCGATGCGTTCAGATACAGCTCGTTTCGGTCTAAAACAGCTTGATTCGTTGTATTAAGCACGAATACATGCTTTTCGCGCAGTTATAAGAGAAAAAGTTGACGAGTATCACGTGGATACTTGTAAAACCGATGCGTTCAGATACAGCTCGTTTCGGTCTAAAACAGCTTGTTTCGTTTTATTTAAGCACGAATACATGCTTTTCGCGCAGTTATAAGAGAAAAAGTTTTGACGCGTATCAGAGGAACACTTGTAAAACCGATGTGTTGTGATTTAGCTCGTTTCGGTCTAAAATAGCTTGTTTCGTTGTATTAAGCAAGAATACATGCTTTTCGCGCAGTTATAAGAGAAAAAGTTTTGAGGCGTATCAGAGGAACACTTGTAAAACCGATGTGTTGTGATTTAGCTCGTTTCGGTCTAAAACAGCTTGTTTCGTTGTATTAAGCAAGAATACATGCTTTTCGCGCAGTTATAAGAGAGAAAGTTTTGAGGCGTATCAGAGGAACACTTGTAAAACCGATGTGTTGTGATTTAGCTCGTTTCGGTCTAAAACAGCTTGTTTCGCTGTATTAAGCAAGAATACGTGCTTTTCGCGCAGTTACAAGAGAAAAAGTTTTGACGCGTATCAGAGGAACACTTGTAAAACCGATGTGTTGTGATTTAGCTCGTTTCGGTCTAAAACAGCTTGTTTCGTTGTATTAAGCAAGAATACATGCTTTTCGCGCAGTTATAAGAGAAAAAGTTTTGACGCGTATCAGAGGAACACTTGTAAAACCGATGTGTTTTGATTTACCTCGTTTCGGTCTAAAACAGCTTGTTTCGTTGAACTAAGCACGAATACATGCTTTTCGCGCAGTTATAAGAGAAAAAAGTTTTGACGCGTAATAGAGGAACACTTGTAAAACCAATGTGTTGTGATTTAGCTCGTTTCGGTCTAAAACAGCTTGTTTCGTCGTATTAAGCACGAATACATGCTTTTCGCGCAGTTATAAGAGAAAAAGTTTAGACGCGTATCAGAGGAACACTTGTAAAACCGATGTGTTGTGATTTAGCTCGTTTCGGTCTAAAACAGCTTGTTTCGCTGTATTAAGCAAGAATACATGCTTTTCGCGCAGTTATAAGAGAAAAAGTTTTGACGAGTATCACGTGGATACTTGTAAAACCGATGCGTACAGATACAGCTCGTTTCGGTCTAAAACAGCTTGTTTCGTTGTATTAAGCAAGAATACATGCTTTTCGCGCAGTTATAAGAGAAAAAGTTTTGACGCGTATCAGAGGAACACTTGTAAAACCGATGTGTTCTGATTTACCTCGTTTCGGTCTAAAACAGCTTGTTTCGTTGAACTAAGCACGATTACATGCTTTTCGCGCAGTTATAAGAGAAAAAAGTTTTGACGCGTAATGGAGGAACACTTGTAAAACCGATGTGTTGTGATTTAGCTCGTTTCGGTCTAAAACAGCTTGTTTCGTCGTATTAAGCACGAATACATGCTTTTCGCGCAGTTATAAGAGAAAAAGTTTAGACGCGTATCAGAGGAACACTTGTAAAACCGATGTGTTGTGATTTAGCTCGTTTCGGTCTAAAACAGCTTGTTTCGCTGTATTAAGCAAGAATACATGCTTTTCGCGCAGTTATAAGAGAAAAAGTTTTGACGAGTATCACGTGGATACTTGTAAAACCGATGCGTTCAGATACAGCTCGTTTCGGTCTAAAACAGCTTGATTCGTTGTATTAAGCACGAATACATGCTTTTCGCGCAGTTATAAGAGAAAAAGTTGACGAGTATCACGTGGATACTTGTAAAACCGATGCGTTCAGATACAGCTCGTTTCGGTCTAAAACAGCTTGTTTCGTTTTATTTAAGCACGAATACATGCTTTTCGCGCAGTTATAAGAGAAAAAGTTTTGACGCGTATCAGAGGAACACTTGTAAAACCGATGTGTTGTGATTTAGCTCGTTTCGGTCTAAAACAGCTTGTTTCGCTGTATTAAGCAAGAATACATGCTTTTCGCGCAGTTATAAGAGAAAAAGATTTAAAGGCGTGTCACAGGGACACTAGTAAAACCTATATGTTCAGATTTAGCTCGTTTTGGTATAAAACAGCTTGTTTCTTTGTTTTAGGCACGAATACATGCTTTTCGCGCAGTTATAGAAGAAAAACTTTTGACGCGTATTAGAGAGACACTTGTAAAATCGATGTGTTCAGATTTAGCTCATCTCGGTCTAAAACAGCTTGTTTCGTTGTATTAAGCACGAATACATGCTTTTCGCGCAGTTATAAGAAAAAAAGTTTTGACGCGTATCAGAGGAACACTTGTAAAACCGATGTGTTGTGATTTAGCTCGTTTCGGTCTAAAACAGCTTGTTTCGTTGTATTAAGCAAGAATACATGCTTTTCGCGCAGTTATTAGAGAAAAAGTTTTGACGCGTATCAGAGGAACACTTGTAAAACCGATGTGTTCTGATTTACCTCGTTTCGGTCTAAAACAGCTTGTTTCGTTGTATTAAGCAAGAATACATGCTTTTCGCGCAGTTATAAGAGAAAAAGTCGACGCGTATCAGAGGAACACTTGTAAAACCGATGTGTTCTGATTTACCTCGTTTCGGTCTAAAACAGCTTGTTTCGTTGAACTAAGCACGAATACATGCTTTTCGCGCAGTTATAAGAGAAAAAAGTTTTGACGCGTAATAGAGGAACACTTGTAAAACCGATGTGTTGTGATTTAGCTCGTTTCGGTCTAAAACAGCTTGTTTCGCTGTATTAAGCAAGAATACATGCTTTTCGCGCAGTTATAAGAGAAAAAGTTTTGACGCGTGTCACAGGGACACTTGTAAAACCGATATGTTCAGATTTAGCTCGTTTCGGTCTAAAACAGCTTGTTTCGTCGTATTAAGCACGAATACATGCTTTTCGCGCAGTTATAAGAGAAAAAGTTTAGACGCGTATCAGAGGAACAATTGTAAAACCGATGTGTTGTGATTTAGCTCGTTTCGGTCTAAAACAGCTTGTTTCGTTGTATTAAGCAAGAATACATGCTTTTCGCGCAGTTATAAGAGAGAAAGTTTTGAGGCGTATCAGAGGAACACTTGTAAAACCGATGTGTTGTGATTTAGCTCGTTTCGGTCTAAAACAGCTTGTTTCGCTGTATTAAGCAAGAATACGTGCTTTTCGCGCAGTTACAAGAGAAAAAGTTTTGACGCGTATCAGAGGAACACTTGTAAAACCGATGTGTTGTGATTTAGCTCGTTTCGGTCTAAAACAGCTTGTTTCGTTGTATTAAGCAAGAATACATGCTTTTCGCGCAGTTATAAGAGAAAAAGTTTTGACGCGTATCAGAGGAACACTTGTAAAACCGATGTGTTCTGATTTACCTCGTTTCGGTCTAAAACAGCTTGTTTCGTTGAACTAAGCACGAATACATGCTTTTCGCGCAGTTAAAAGAGAAAAAAGTTTTGACGCGTAATAGAGGAACACTTGTAAAACCAATGTGTTGTGATTTAGCTCGTTTCGGTCTAAAACAGCTTGTTTCGTCGTAATAAGCACGAATACATGCTTTTCGCGCAGTTGTAAGAGAAAAAGTTTAGACGCGTATCAGAGGAACACTTGTAAAACCGATGTGTTGTGATTTAGCTCGTTTCGGTCTAAAACAGCTTGTTTCGCTGTATTAAGCAAGAATACATGCTTTTCGCGCAGTTATAAGAGAAAAAGTTTTGACGAGTATCACGTGGATACTTGTAAAACCGATGCGTTCAGATACAGCTCGTTTCGGTCTAAAACAGCTTGATTCGTTGTATTAAGCACGAATACATGCTTTTCGCGCAGTTATAAGAGAAAAAGTTGACGAGTATCACGTGGATACTTGTAAAACCGATGCGTTCAGATACAGCTCGTTTCGGTCTAAAACAGCTTGTTTCGTTTTATTTAAGCACGAATACATGCTTTTCGCGCAGTTATAAGAGAAAAAGTTTTGACGCGTATCAGAGGAACACTTGTAAAACCGATGTGTTGTGATTTAGCTCGTTTCGGTCTAAAATAGCTTGTTTCGTTGTATTAAGCAAGAATACATGCTTTTCGCGCAGTTATAAGAGAAAAAGTTTTGAGGCGTATCAGAGGAACACTTGTAAAACCGATGTGTTGTGATTTAGCTCGTTTCGGTCTAAAACAGCTTGTTTCGTTGTATTAAGCAAGAATACATGCTTTTCGCGCAGTTATTAGAGAAAAAGTTTTGACGCGTATCAGAGGAACACTTGAAAAACCGATGTGTTCTGATTTACCTCGTTTCGGTCTAAAACAGCTTGTTTCGTTGTATTAAGCAAGAATACATGCTTTTCGCGCAGTTATAAGAGAAAAAGTCGACGCGTATCAGAGGAACACTTGTAAAACCGATGTGTTCTGATTTACCTCGTTTCGGTCTAAAACAGCTTGTTTCGTTGAACTAAGCACGAATACATGCTTTTCGCGCAGTTATAAGAGAAAAAAGTTTTGACGCGTAATAGAGGAACACTTGTAAAACCGATGTGTTGTGATTTAGCTCGTTTCGGTCTAAAACAGCTTGTTTCGCTGTATTAAGCAAGAATACATGCTTTTCGCGCAGTTATAAGAGAAAAAGTTTTGACGCGTGTCACAGGGACACTTGTAAAACCGATATGTTCAGATTTAGCTCGTTTCGGTCTAAAACAGCTTGTTTCGTCGTATTAAGCACGAATACATGCTTTTCGCGCAGTTATAAGAGAAAAAGTTTAGACGCGTATCAGAGGAACAATTGTAAAACCGATGTGTTGTGATTTAGCTCGTTTCGGTCTAAAACAGCTTGTTTCGTTGTATTAAGCAAGAATACATGCTTTTCGCGCAGTTATAAGAGAGAAAGTTTTGAGGCGTATCAGAGGAACACTTGTAAAACCGATGTGTTGTGATTTAGCTCGTTTCGGTCTAAAACAGCTTGTTTCGCTGTATTAAGCAAGAATACGTGCTTTTCGCGCAGTTACAAGAGAAAAAGTTTTGACGCGTATCAGAGGAACACTTGTAAAACCGATGTGTTGTGATTTAGCTCGTTTCGGTCTAAAACAGCTTGTTTCGTTGTATTAAGCAAGAATACATGCTTTTCGCGCAGTTATAAGAGAAAAAGTTTTGACGCGTATCAGAGGAACACTTGTAAAACCGATGTGTTCTGATTTACCTCGTTTCGGTCTAAAACAGCTTGTTTCGTTGAACTAAGCACGAATACATGCTTTTCGCGCAGTTAAAAGAGAAAAAAGTTTTGACGCGTAATAGAGGAACACTTGTAAAACCAATGTGTTGTGATTTAGCTCGTTTCGGTCTAAAACAGCTTGTTTCGTCGTAATAAGCACGAATACATGCTTTTCGCGCAGTTATAAGAGAAAAAGTTTAGACGCGTATCAGAGGAACACTTGTAAAACCGATGTGTTGTGATTTAGCTCGTTTCGGTCTAAAACAGCTTGTTTCGCTGTATTAAGCAAGAATACATGCTTTTCGCGCAGTTATAAGAGAAAAAGTTTTGACGAGTATCACGTGGATACTTGTAAAACCGATGCGTTCAGATACAGCTCGTTTCGGTCTAAAACAGCTTGTTTCGTTTTATTTAAGCACGAATACATGCTTTTCGCGCAGTTATAAGAGAAAAAGTTTTGACGCGTATCAGAGGAACACTTGTAAAACCGATGTGTTGTGATTTAGCTCGTTTCGGTCTAAAATAGCTTGTTTCGTTGTATTAAGCAAGAATACATGCTTTTCGCGCAGTTATAAGAGAAAAAGTTTTGAGGCGTATCAGAGGAACACTTGTAAAACCGATGTGTTGTGATTTAGCTCGTTTCGGTCTAAAACAGCTTGTTTCGTTGTATTAAGCAAGAATACATGCTTTTCGCGCAGTTATAAGAGAGAAAGTTTTGAGGCGTATCAGAGGAACACTTGTAAAACCGATGTGTTGTGATTTAGCTCGTTTCGGTCTAAAACAGCTTGTTTCGCTGTATTAAGCAAGAATACGTGCTTTTCGCGCCGTTACAAGAGAAAAAGTTTTGACGCGTATCAGAGGAACACTTGTAAAACCGATGTGTTGTGATTTAGCTCGTTTCGGTCTAAAACAGCTTGTTTCGTTGTATTAAGCAAGAATACATGCTTTTCGCGCAGTTATAAGAGAAAAAGTTTTGACGCGTATCAGAGGAACACTTGTAAAACCGATGTGTTTTGATTTACCTCGTTTCGGTCTAAAACAGCTTGTTTCGTTGAACTAAGCACGAATACATGCTTTTCGCGGAGTTATAAGAGAAAAAAGATTTGACGCGTAATAGAGGAACACTTGTAAAACCAATGTGTTGTGATTTAGCTCGTTTCGGTCTAAAACAGCTTGTTTCGTCGTATTAAGCACGAATACATGCTTTTCGCGCAGTTATAAGAGAAAAAGTTTAGACGCGTATCAGAGGAACACTTGTAAAACCGATGTGTTGTGATTTAGCTCGTTTCGGTCTAAAACAGCTTGTTTCGCTGTATTAAGCAAGAATACATGCTTTTCGCGCAGTTATAAGAGAAAAAGTTTTGACGAGTATCACGTGGATACTTGTAAAACCGATGCGTACAGATACAGCTCGTTTCGGTCTAAAACAGCTTGTTTCGTTGTATTAAGCAAGAATACATGCTTTTCGCGCAGTTATAAGAGAAAAAGTTTTGACGCGTATCAGAGGAACACTTGTAAAACCGATGTGTTCTGATTTACCTCGTTTCGGTCTAAAACAGCTTGTTTCGTTGAACTAAGCACGAATACATGCTTTTCGCGCAGTTATAAGAGAAAAAGTTTAGACGCGTATCAGAGGAACACTTGTAAAACCGATGTGTTGTGATTTAGCTCGTTTCGGTCTAAAACAGCTTGTTTCGCTGTATTAAGCAAGAATACATGCTTTTCGCGCAGTTATAAGAGAAAAAGTTTTGACGAGTATCACGTGGATACTTGTAAAACCGATGCGTTCAGATACAGCTCGTTTCGGTCTAAAACAGCTTGATTCGTTGTATTAAGCACGAATACATGCTTTTCGCGCAGTTATAAGAGAAAAAGTTGACGAGTATCACGTGGATACTTGTAAAACCGATGCGTTCAGATACAGCTCGTTTCGGTCTAAAACAGCTTGTTTCGTTTTATTTAAGCACGAATACATGCTTTTCGCGCAGTTATAAGAGAAAAAGTTTTGACGCGTATCAGAGGAACACTTGTAAAACCGATGTGTTGTGATTTAGCTCGTTTCGGTCTAAAACAGCTTGTTTCGCTGTATTAAGCAAGAATACATGCTTTTCGCGCAGTTATAAGAGAAAAAGATTTAAAGGCGTGTCACAGGGACACTAGTAAAACCGATATGTTCAGATTTAGCTCGTTTTGGTATAAAACAGCTTGTTTCTTTGTTTTAGGCACGAATACATGCTTTTCGCGCAGTTATAGAAGAAAAACTTTTGACGCGTATTAGAGAGACACTTGTAAAATCGATGTGTTCAGATTTAGCTCATCTCGGTCTAAAACAGCTTGTTTCGTTGTATTAAGCACGAATACATGCTTTTCGCGCAGTTATAAGAAAAAAAGTTTTGACGCGTATCAGAGGAACACTTGTAAAACCGATGTGTTGTGATTTAGCTCGTTTCGGTCTAAAACAGCTTGTTTCGTTGTATTAAGCAAGAATACATGCTTTTCGCGCAGTTATTAGAGAAAAAGTTTTGACGCGTATCAGAGGAACACTTGTAAAACCGATGTGTTGTGATTTAGCTCGTTTCGGTCTAAAACAGCTTGTTTCGTTGTATTAAGAAGAATACATGCTTTTCGCGCAGTTATAAGAGAAACAGTTTTGACGCGTATCAGAGGAACACTTGTAAAACCGATGTGTTGTGATTTAGCTCGTTTCGGTCTAAAACAGCTTGTTTCGCTGTATTAAGCAAGAATACATGCTTTTCGCGCAGTTATAAGAGAAAAAGTCAAGACGCGTATCAGAGGAACACTTATAAAACCGATGTGTTGTGATTTAGCTCGTTTCGGTCTAAAACAGCTTGTTTCGCTGTATTAAGCAAGAATACATGCTTTTCGCGCAGTTATAAGAGAAAAAGATTTAAAGGCGTGTCACAGGGACACTAGTAAAACCGATGTGTTCAGATTTAGCTCGTTTCGGTCTAAAACAGCTTCTTTCGCTGTATTAAGAACGAATACATGCTTTTCGCGCAGGTATAAGAGAAAAAGTTTTGACGCGTGTCACAGGGACACTTGTAAAACCGATGTGTTCAGATTTAGCTCGTTTCGGTCTAAAACAGCTTGTTTCGCTGTATTAAGCAAGAATACGTGCTTTTCGCGCAGGTATAAGAGAAAAAAGTTTTGACGAGTAACAGAGGAACACTTGTAAAACCGATGTGTTGTGATTTAGCTCGTTTCGGTCTAAAACAGCTTGTTTCGCTGTATTAAGCAAGAATACATGCTTTTCGCGCAGTTATAAGAGAAAAAGTTTTAAAGGCGTGTCACAGGGACACTTGTAAAACCGATGTGTTCAGATTTACCCCGTTTC
This sequence comes from Amblyomma americanum, assembly GCF_052857255.1. Classification (NCBI taxonomy): domain Eukaryota; kingdom Metazoa; phylum Arthropoda; class Arachnida; order Ixodida; family Ixodidae; genus Amblyomma; species Amblyomma americanum. The sequence continues at coordinate 180,822 of NW_027526497.1, forward strand.
GGTCTAAAACAGCTTGTTTCGTTAAACTAAGCACGAATACATGCTTTTCGCGCAGTTATAAGAGAAAAAGTTTTGACGCGTATCAGAGGAACACTTGTAAAACCGATGTGTTGTGATTTAACTCGTTTCGGTCTAAAACAGCTTGTTTCGCTGTATTAAGCAAGAATACATGCTTTTCGCGCAGTTATAAGAGAAAAGGTTGTGACGCGTGTCACAGGGACACTAGTAAAACCGATGTGTTCAGATTTAGCTCGTTTCGGTCTAAAACAGCTTGTTTCGCTGTATTAAGCAAGAATACGTGCTTTTCGCGCAGTTACAAGAGAAAAAGTTTTGACGCGTATCAGAGGAACACTTGTAAAACCGATGTGTTGTGATTTAGCTCGTTTCGGTCTAAAACAGCTTGTTTCGTTGTATTAAGCAAGAATACATGCTTTTCGCGCAGTTATAAGAGAAAAAGTCTTGACGCGTATCAGAGGAACACTTGTAAAACCGATGTGTTCTGATTTACCTCGTTTCGGTCTAAAACAGCTTGTTTCGTTGAACTAAGCACGAATACATGCTTTTCGCGCAGTTATAAGAGAGAAAAGTTTTGACGCGTAATAGAGGAACACTTGTAAAACCGATGTGTTGTGATTTAGCTCGTTTCGGTCTAAAACAGCTTGTTTCGCTGTATTAAGCAAGAATACATGCTTTTCGCGCAGTTATAAGAGAAAAAGTTTTGACGCGTGTCACAGGGACACTTGTAAAACCGATATGTTCAGATTTAGCTCGTTTCGGTCTAAAACAGCTTGTTTCATCGTATTAAGCACGAATACATGCTTTTCGCGCAGTTATAAGAGAAAAAGTTTAGACGCGTGTCAGAGGAACACTTGTAAAACCGATGTGTTGTGATTTAGCTCGTTTCGGTCTAAAACAGCTTGTTTCGTTGTATTAAGCAAGAATACATGCTTTTCGCGCAGTTATAAGAGAGAAAGTTTTGAGGCGTATCAGAGGAACACTTGTAAAACCGATGTGTTGTGATTTAGCTCGTTTCGGTCTAAAACAGCTTGTTTCGCTGTATTAAGCAAGAATACGTGCTTTTCGCGCAGTTACAAGAGAAAAAGTTTTGACGCGTATCAGAGGAACACTTGTAAAACCGATGTGTTGTGATTTAGCTCGTTTCGGTCTAAAACAGCTTGTTTCGTTTTATTAAGCAAGAATACATGCTTTTCGCGCAGTTATAAGAGAAAAAGTTTTGACGCGTATCAGAGGAACACTTGTAAAACCGATGTGTTCTGATTTACCTCGTTTCGGTGTAAAACAGCTTGTTTCGTTGAACTAAGCACGAATACATGCTTTTCGCGCAGTTATAAGAGAAAAAAGTTTTGACGCGTAATAGAGGAACACTTGTAAAACCAATGTGTTGTGATTTAGCTCGTTTCGGTCTAAAACAGCTTGTTTCGTCGTAATAAGCACGAATACATGCTTTTCGCGCAGTTATAAGAGAAAAAGTTTAGACGCGTATCAGAGGAACACTTGTAAAACCGATGTGTTGTGATTTAGCTCGTTTCGGTCTAAAACAGCTTGTTTCGCTGTATTAAGCAAGAATACATGCTTTTCGCGCAGTTATAAGAGAAAAAGTTTTGACGAGTATCACGTGGATACTTGTAAAACCGATGCGTTCAGATACAGCTCGTTTCGGTCTAAAACAGCTTGATTCGTTGTATTAAGCACGAATACATGCTTTTCGCGCAGTTATAAGAGAAAAAGTTGACGAGTATCACGTGGATACTTGTAAAACCGATGCGTTCAGATACAGCTCGTTTCGGTCTAAAACAGCTTGTTTCGTTTTATTTAAGCACGAATACATGCTTTTCGCGCAGTTATAAGAGAAAAAGTTTTGACGCGTATCAGAGGAACACTTGTAAAACCGATGTGTTGTGATTTAGCTCGTTTCGGTCTAAAACAGCTTGTTTCGCTGTATTAAGCAAGAATACATGCTTTTCGCGCAGTTATAAGAGAAAAAGATTTAAAGGCGTGTCACAGGGACACTAGTAAAACCGATATGTTCAGATTTAGCTCGTTTTGGTATAAAACAGCTTGTTTCTTTGTTTTAGGCACGAATACATGCTTTTCGCGCAGTTATAGAAGAAAAACTTTTGACGCGTATTAGAGAGACACTTGTAAAATCGATGTGTTCAGATTTAGCTCATCTCGGTCTAAAACAGCTTGTTTCGTTGTATTAAGCACGAATACATGCTTTTCGCGCAGTTATAAGAAAAAAAGTTTTGACGCGTATCAGAGGAACACTTGTAAAACCGATGTGTTGTGATTTAGCTCGTTTCGGTCTAAAACAGCTTGTTTCGTTGTATTAAGCAAGAATACATGCTTTTCGCGCAGTTATTAGAGAAAAAGTTTTGACGCGTATCAGAGGAACACTTGTAAAACCGATGTGTTGTGATTTAGCTCGTTTCGGTCTAAAACAGCTTGTTTCGTTGTATTAAGAAGAATACATGCTTTTCGCGCAGTTATAAGAGAAACAGTTTTGACGCGTATCAGAGGAACACTTGTAAAACCGATGTGTTGTGATTTAGCTCGTTTCGGTCTAAAACAGCTTGTTTCGCTGTATTAAGCAAGAATACATGCTTTTCGCGCAGTTATAAGAGAAAAAGTCAAGACGCGTATCAGAGGAACACTTATAAAACCGATGTGTTGTGATTTAGCTCGTTTCGGTCTAAAACAGCTTGTTTCGCTGTATTAAGCAAGAATACATGCTTTTCGCGCAGTTATAAGAGAAAAAGATTTAAAGGCGTGTCACAGGGACACTAGTAAAACCGATGTGTTCAGATTTAGCTCGTTTCGGTCTAAAACAGCTTCTTTCGCTGTATTAAGAACGAATACATGCTTTTCGCGCAGGTATAAGAGAAAAAGTTTTGACGCGTGTCACAGGGACACTTGTAAAACCGATGTGTTCAGATTTAGCTCGTTTCGGTCTAAAACAGCTTGTTTCGCTGTATTAAGCAAGAATACGTGCTTTTCGCGCAGGTATAAGAGAAAAAAGTTTTGACGAGTAACAGAGGAACACTTGTAAAACCGATGTGTTGTGATTTAGCTCGTTTCGGTCTAAAACAGCTTGTTTCGCTGTATTAAGCAAGAATACATGCTTTTCGCGCAGTTATAAGAGAAAAAGTTTTAAAGGCGTGTCACAGGGACACTTGTAAAACCGATGTGTTCAGATTTACCCCGTTTCGGTCTAAAACAGCTTGTTTCGTTAAACTAAGCACGAATACATGCTTTTCGCGCAGTTATAAGAGAAAAAGTTTTGACGCGTATCAGAGGAACACTTGTAAAACCGATGTGTTGTGATTTAACTCGTTTCGGTCTAAAACAGCTTGTTTCGCTGTATTAAGCAAGAATACATGCTTTTCGCGCAGTTATAAGAGAAAAGGTTGTGACGCGTGTCACAGGGACACTAGTAAAACCGATGTGTTCAGATTTAGCTCGTTTCGGTCTAAAACAGCTTGTTTCGCTGTATTAAGCAAGAATACGTGCTTTTCGCGCAGTTACAAGAGAAAAAGTTTTGACGCGTATCAGAGGAACACTTGTAAAACCGATGTGTTGTGATTTAGCTCGTTTCGGTCTAAAACAGCTTGTTTCGTTGTATTAAGCAAGAATACATGCTTTTCGCGCAGTTATAAGAGAAAAAGTCTTGACGCGTATCAGAGGAACACTTGTAAAACCGATGTGTTCTGATTTACCTCGTTTCGGTCTAAAACAGCTTGTTTCGTTGAACTAAGCACGAATACATGCTTTTCGCGCAGTTATAAGAGAGAAAAGTTTTGACGCGTAATAGAGGAACACTTGTAAAACCGATGTGTTGTGATTTAGCTCGTTTCGGTCTAAAACAGCTTGTTTCGCTGTATTAAGCAAGAATACATGCTTTTCGCGCAGTTATAAGAGAAAAAGTTTTGACGCGTGTCACAGGGACACTTGTAAAACCGATATGTTCAGATTTAGCTCGTTTCGGTCTAAAACAGCTTGTTTCATCGTATTAAGCACGAATACATGCTTTTCGCGCAGTTATAAGAGAAAAAGTTTAGACGCGTGTCAGAGGAACACTTGTAAAACCGATGTGTTGTGATTTAGCTCGTTTCGGTCTAAAACAGCTTGTTTCGTTGTATTAAGCAAGAATACATGCTTTTCGCGCAGTTATAAGAGAGAAAGTTTTGAGGCGTATCAGAGGAACACTTGTAAAACCGATGTGTTGTGATTTAGCTCGTTTCGGTCTAAAACAGCTTGTTTCGCTGTATTAAGCAAGAATACGTGCTTTTCGCGCAGTTACAAGAGAAAAAGTTTTGACGCGTATCAGAGGAACACTTGTAAAACCGATGTGTTGTGATTTAGCTCGTTTCGGTCTAAAACAGCTTGTTTCGTTTTATTAAGCAAGAATACATGCTTTTCGCGCAGTTATAAGAGAAAAAGTTTTGACGCGTATCAGAGGAACACTTGTAAAACCGATGTGTTCTGATTTACCTCGTTTCGGTGTAAAACAGCTTGTTTCGTTGAACTAAGCACGAATACATGCTTTTCGCGCAGTTATAAGAGAAAAAAGTTTTGACGCGTAATAGAGGAACACTTGTAAAACCAATGTGTTGTGATTTAGCTCGTTTCGGTCTAAAACAGCTTGTTTCGTCGTAATAAGCACGAATACATGCTTTTCGCGCAGTTATAAGAGAAAAAGTTTAGACGCGTATCAGAGGAACACTTGTAAAACCGATGTGTTGTGATTTAGCTCCTTTCGGTCTAAAACAGCTTGTTTCGCTGTATTAAGCAAGAATACATGCTTTTCGCGCAGTTATAAGAGAAAAAGTTTTGACGAGTATCACGTGGATACTTGTAAAACCGATGCGTTCAGATACAGCTCGTTTCGGTCTAAAACAGCTTGATTCGTTGTATTAAGCACGAATACATGCTTTTCGCGCAGTTATAAGAGAAAAAGTTGACGAGTATCACGTGGATACTTGTAAAACCGATGCGTTCAGATACAGCTCGTTTCGGTCTAAAACAGCTTGTTTCGTTTTATTTAAGCACGAATACATGCTTTTCGCGCAGTTATAAGAGAAAAAGTTTTGACGCGTATCAGAGGAACACTTGTAAAACCGATGTGTTGTGATTTAGCTCGTTTCGGTCTAAAACAGCTTGTTTCGCTGTATTAAGCAAGAATACATGCTTTTCGCGCAGTTATAAGAGAAAAAGATTTAAAGGCGTGTCACAGGGACACTAGTAAAACCGATGTGTTCAGATTTAGCTCGTTTTGGTATAAAACACCTTGTTTCTTTGTTTTAGGCACGAATACATGCTTTTCGCGCAGTTATAGAAGAAAAACTTTTGACGCGTATTAGAGAGACACTTGTAAAATCGATGTGTTCAGATTTAGCTCATCTCGGTCTAAAACAGCTTGTTTCGCTGTATTAAGCAAGAATACGTGCTTTTCGCGCAGTTACAAGAGAAAAAGTTTTGACGCGTATCAGAGGAACACTTGTAAAACCGATGTGTTGTGATTTAGCTCGTTTCGGTCTAAAACAGCTTGTTTCGTTGTATTAAGCAAGAATACATGCTTTTCGCGCAGTTATAAGAGAAAAAGTTTTGACGCGTATCAGAGGAACACTTGTAAAACCGATGTGTTCTGATTTACCTCGTTTCGGTCTAAAACAGCTTGTTTCGTTGTATTAAGCAAGAATACATGCTTTTCGCGCAGTTATAAGAGAAAAAGTCGACGCGTATCAGAGGAACACTTGTAAAACCGATGTGTTCTGATTTACCTCGTTTCGGTCTAAAACAGCTTGTTTCGTTGAACTAAGCACGAATACATGCTTTTCGCGCAGTTATAAGAGAAAAAAGTTTTGACGCGTAATAGAGGAACACTTGTAAAACCGATGTGTTGTGATTTAGCTCGTTTCGGTCTAAAACAGCTTGTTTCGCTGTATTAAGCAAGAATACATGCTTTTCGCGCAGTTATAAGAGAAAAAGTTTTGACGCGTGTCACAGGGACACTTGTAAAACCGATATGTTCAGATTTAGCTCGTTTCGGTCTAAAACAGCTTGTTTCGTCGTATTAAGCACGAATACATGCTTTTCGCGCAGTTATAAGAGAAAAAGTTTAGACGCGTATCAGAGGAACAATTGTAAAACCGATGTGTTGTGATTTAGCTCGTTTCGGTCTAAAACAGCTTGTTTCGCTGTATTAAGCAAGAATACATGCTTTTCGCGCAGTTATAAGAGAAAAAGATTTAAAGGCGTGTCACAGGGACACTAGTAAAACCGATGTGTTCAGATTTAGCTCGTTTTGGTATAAAACACCTTGTTTCTTTGTTTTAGGCACGAATACATGCTTTTCGCGCAGTTATAGAAGAAAAACTTTTGACGCGTATTAGAGAGACACTTGTAAAATCGATGTGTTCAGATTTAGCTCATCTCGGTCTAAAACAGCTTGTTTCGCTGTATTAAGCAAGAATACGTGCTTTTCGCGCAGTTACAAGAGAAAAAGTTTTGACGCGTATCAGAGGAACACTTGTAAAACCGATGTGTTGTGATTTAGCTCGTTTCGGTCTAAAACAGCTTGTTTCGTTGTATTAAGCAAGAATACATGCTTTTCGCGCAGTTATAAGAGAAAAAGTTTTGACGCGTATCAGAGGAACACTTGTAAAACCGATGTGTTCTGATTTACCTCGTTTCGGTCTAAAACAGCTTGTTTCGTTGTATTAAGCAAGAATACATGCTTTTCGCGCAGTTATAAGAGAAAAAGTCGACGCGTATCAGAGGAACACTTGTAAAACCGATGTGTTCTGATTTACCTCGTTTCGGTCTAAAACAGCTTGTTTCGTTGAACTAAGCACGAATACATGCTTTTCGCACAGTTATAAGAGAAAAAAGTTTTGACGCGTAATAGAGGAACACTTGTAAAACCGATGTGTTGTGATTTAGCTCGTTTCGGTCTAAAACAGCTTGTTTCGCTGTATTAAGCAAGAATACATGCTTTTCGCGCAGTTATAAGAGAAAAAGTTTTGACGCGTGTCACAGGGACACTTGTAAAACCGATATGTTCAGATTTAGCTCGTTTCGGTCTAAAACAGCTTGTTTCGTCGTATTAAGCACGAATACATGCTTTTCGCGCAGTTATAAGAGAAAAAGTTTAGACGCGTATCAGAGGAACAATTGTAAAACCGATGTGTTGTGATTTAGCTCGTTTCGGTCTAAAACAGCTTGTTTCGTTGTATTAAGCAAGAATACATGCTTTTCGCGCAGTTATAAGAGAGAAAGTTTTGAGGCGTATCAGAGGAACACTTGTAAAACCGATGTGTTGTGATTTAGCTCGTTTCGGTCTAAAACAGCTTGTTTCGCTGTATTAAGCAAGAATACGTGCTTTTCGCGCAGTTACAAGAGAAAAAGTTTTGACGCGTATCAGAGGAACACTTGTAAAACCGACGTGTTGTGATTTAGCTCGTTTCGGTCTAAAACAGCTTGTTTCGTTGTATTAAGCAAGAATACATGCTTTTCGCGCAGTTATAAGAGAAAAAGTTTTGACCCGTATCAGAGGAACACTTGTAAAACCGATGTGTTCTGATTTACCTCGTTTCGGTCTAAAACAGCTTGTTTCGTTGAACTAAGCACGAATACATGCTTTTCGCGCAGTTAAAAGAGAAAAAAGTTTTGACGCGTAATAGAGGAACACTTGTAAAACCAATGTGTTGTGATTTAGCTCGTTTCGGTCTAAAACAGCTTGTTTCGTCGTAATAAGCACGAATACATGCTTTTCGCGCAGTTATAAGAGAAAAAGTTTTGAGGCGTATCAGAGGAACACTTGTAAAACCGATGTGTTGTGATTTAGCTCGTTTCGGTCTAAAACAGCTTGTTTCGTTGTATTAAGCAAGAATACATGCTTTTCGCGCAGTTATAAGAGAGAAAGTTTTGAGGCGTATCAGAGGAACACTTGTAAAACCGATGTGTTGTGATTTAGCTCGTTTCGGTCTAAAACAGCTTGTTTCGCTGTATTAAGCAAGAATACGTGCTTTTCGCGCCGTTACAAGAGAAAAAGTTTTGACGCGTATCAGAGGAACACTTGTAAAACCGATGTGTTGTGATTTAGCTCGTTTCGGTCTAAAACAGCTTGTTTCGTTGTATTAAGCAAGAATACATGCTTTTCGCGCAGTTATAAGAGAAAAAGTTTTGACGCGTATCAGAGGAACACTTGTAAAACCGATGTGTTTTGATTTACCTCGTTTCGGTCTAAAACAGCTTGTTTCGTTGAACTAAGCACGAATACATGCTTTTCGCGGAGTTATAAGAGAAAAAAGATTTGACGCGTAATAGAGGAACACTTGTAAAACCAATGTGTTGTGATTTAGCTCGTTTCGGTCTAAAACAGCTTGTTTCGTCGTATTAAGCACGAATACATGCTTTTCGCGCAGTTATAAGAGAAAAAGTTTAGACGCGTATCAGAGGAACACTTGTAAAACCGATGTGTTGTGATTTAGCTCGTTTCGGTCTAAAACAGCTTGTTTCGCTGTATTAAGCAAGAATACATGCTTTTCGCGCAGTTATAAGAGAAAAAGTTTTGACGAGTATCACGTGGATACTTGTAAAACCGATGCGTACAGATACAGCTCGTTTCGGTCTAAAACAGCTTGTTTCGTTGTATTAAGCAAGAATACATGCTTTTCGCGCAGTTATAAGAGAAAAAGTTTTGACGCGTATCAGAGGAACACTTGTAAAACCGATGTGTTCTGATTTACCTCGTTTCGGTCTAAAACAGCTTGTTTCGTTGAACTAAGCACGAATACATGCTTTTCGCGCAGTTATAAGAGAAAAAGTTTAGACGCGTATCAGAGGAACACTTGTAAAACCGATGTGTTGTGATTTAGCTCGTTTCGGTCTAAAACAGCTTGTTTCGCTGTATTAAGCAAGAATACATGCTTTTCGCGCAGTTATAAGAGAAAAAGTTTTGACGAGTATCACGTGGATACTTGTAAAACCGATGCGTTCAGATACAGCTCGTTTCGGTCTAAAACAGCTTGATTCGTTGTATTAAGCACGAATACATGCTTTTCGCGCAGTTATAAGAGAAAAAGTTGACGAGTATCACGTGGATACTTGTAAAACCGATGCGTTCAGATACAGCTCGTTTCGGTCTAAAACAGCTTGTTTCGTTTTATTTAAGCACGAATACATGCTTTTCGCGCAGTTATAAGAGAAAAAGTTTTGACGCGTATCAGAGGAACACTTGTAAAACCGATGTGTTGTGATTTAGCTCGTTTCGGTCTAAAACAGCTTGTTTCGCTGTATTAAGCAAGAATACATGCTTTTCGCGCAGTTATAAGAGAAAAAGATTTAAAGGCGTGTCACAGGGACACTAGTAAAACCGATATGTTCAGATTTAGCTCGTTTTGGTATAAAACAGCTTGTTTCTTTGTTTTAGGCACGAATACATGCTTTTCGCGCAGTTATAGAAGAAAAACTTTTGACGCGTATTAGAGAGACACTTGTAAAATCGATGTGTTCAGATTTAGCTCATCTCGGTCTAAAACAGCTTGTTTCGTTGTATTAAGCACGAATACATGCTTTTCGCGCAGTTATAAGAAAAAAAGTTTTGACGCGTATCAGAGGAACACTTGTAAAACCGATGTGTTGTGATTTAGCTCGTTTCGGTCTAAAACAGCTTGTTTCGTTGTATTAAGCAAGAATACATGCTTTTCGCGCAGTTATTAGAGAAAAAGTTTTGACGCGTATCAGAGGAACACTTGTAAAACCGATGTGTTGTGATTTAGCTCGTTTCGGTCTAAAACAGCTTGTTTCGTTGTATTAAGAAGAATACATGCTTTTCGCGCAGTTATAAGAGAAACAGTTTTGACGCGTATCAGAGGAACACTTGTAAAACCGATGTGTTGTGATTTAGCTCGTTTCGGTCTAAAACAGCTTGTTTCGCTGTATTAAGCAAGAATACATGCTTTTCGCGCAGTTATAAGAGAAAAAGTCAAGACGCGTATCAGAGGAACACTTATAAAACCGATGTGTTGTGATTTAGCTCGTTTCGGTCTAAAACAGCTTGTTTCGCTGTATTAAGCAAGAATACATGCTTTTCGCGCAGTTATAAGAGAAAAAGATTTAAAGGCGTGTCACAGGGACACTAGTAAAACCGATGTGTTCAGATTTAGCTCGTTTCGGTCTAAAACAGCTTCTTTCGCTGTATTAAGAACGAATACATGCTTTTCGCGCAGGTATAAGAGAAAAAGTTTTGACGCGTGTCACAGGGACACTTGTAAAACCGATGTGTTCAGATTTAGCTCGTTTCGGTCTAAAACAGCTTGTTTCGCTGTATTAAGCAAGAATACGTGCTTTTCGCGCAGGTATAAGAGAAAAAAGTTTTGACGAGTAACAGAGGAACACTTGTAAAACCGATGTGTTGTGATTTAACTCGTTTCGGTCTAAAACAGCTTGTTTCGCTGTATTAAGCAAGAATACATGCTTTTCGCGCAGTTATAAGAGAAAAGGTTGTGACGCGTGTCACAGGGACACTAGTAAAACCGATGTGTTCAGATTTAGCTCGTTTCGGTCTAAAACAGCTTGTTTCGCTGTATTAAGCAAGAATACGTGCTTTTCGCGCAGTTACAAGAGAAAAAGTTTTGACGCGTATCAGAGGAACACTTGTAAAACCGATGTGTTGTGATTTAGCTCGTTTCGGTCTAAAACAGCTTGTTTCGTTGTATTAAGCAAGAATACATGCTTTTCGCGCAGTTATAAGAGAAAAAGTCTTGACGCGTATCAGAGGAACACTTGTAAAACCGATGTGTTCTGATTTACCTCGTTTCGGTCTAAAACAGCTTGTTTCGTTGAACTAAGCACGAATACATGCTTTTCGCGCAGTTATAAGAGAGAAAAGTTTTGACGCGTAATAGAGGAACACTTGTAAAACCGATGTGTTGTGATTTAGCTCGTTTCGGTCTAAAACAGCTTGTTTCGCTGTATTAAGCAAGAATACAGTTATAAGAGAAAAAGTTTTGACGCGTGTCACAGGGACACTTGTAAAACCGATATGTTCAGATTTAGCTCGTTTCGGTCTAAAACAGCTTGTTTCATCGTATTAAGCACGAATACATGCTTTTCGCGCAGTTATAAGAGAAAAAGTTTAGACGCGTGTCAGAGGAACACTTGTAAAACCGATGTGTTGTGATTTAGCTCGTTTCGGTCTAAAACAGCTTGTTTCGTTGTATTAAGCAAGAATACATGCTTTTCGCGCAGTTATAAGAGAGAAAGTTTTGAGGCGTATCAGAGGAACACTTGTAAAACCGATGTGTTGTGATTTAGCTCGTTTCGGTCTAAAACAGCTTGTTTCGCTGTATTAAGCAAGAATACGTGCTTTTCGCGCAGTTACAAGAGAAAAAGTTTTGACGCGTATCAGAGGAACACTTGTAAAACCGATGTGTTGTGATTTAGCTCGTTTCGGTCTAAAACAGCTTGTTTCGTTTTATTAAGCAAGAATACATGCTTTTCGCGCAGTTATAAGAGAAAAAGTTTTGACGCGTATCAGAGGAACACTTGTAAAACCGATGTGTTCTGATTTACCTCGTTTCGGTGTAAAACAGCTTGTTTCGTTGAACTAAGCACGAATACATGCTTTTCGCGCAGTTATAAGAGAAAAAAGTTTTGACGCGTAATAGAGGAACACTTGTAAAACCAATGTGTTGTGATTTAGCTCGTTTCGGTCTAAAACAGCTTGTTTCGTCGTAATAAGCACGAATACATGCTTTTCGCGCAGTTATAAGAGAAAAAGTTTAGACGCGTATCAGAGGAACACTTGTAAAACCGATGTGTTGTGATTTAGCTCCTTTCGGTCTAAAACAGCTTGTTTCGCTGTATTAAGCAAGAATACATGCTTTTCGCGCAGTTATAAGAGAAAAAGTTTTGACGAGTATCACGTGGATACTTGTAAAACCGATGCGTTCAGATACAGCTCGTTTCGGTCTAAAACAGCTTGATTCGTTGTATTAAGCACGAATACATGCTTTTCGCGCAGTTATAAGAGAAAAAGTTGACGAGTATCACGTGGATACTTGTAAAACCGATGCGTTCAGATACAGCTCGTTTCGGTCTAAAACAGCTTGTTTCGTTTTATTTAAGCACGAATACATGCTTTTCGCGCAGTTATAAGAGAAAAAGTTTTGACGCGTATCAGAGGAACACTTGTAAAACCGATGTGTTGTGATTTAGCTCGTTTCGGTCTAAAACAGCTTGTTTCGCTGTATTAAGCAAGAATACATGCTTTTCGCGCAGTTATAAGAGAAAAAGATTTAAAGGCGTGTCACAGGGACACTAGTAAAACCGATGTGTTCAGATTTAGCTCGTTTTGGTATAAAACACCTTGTTTCTTTGTTTTAGGCACGAATACATGCTTTTCGCGCAGTTATAGAAGAAAAACTTTTGACGCGTATTAGAGAGACACTTGTAAAATCGATGTGTTCAGATTTAGCTCATCTCGGTCTAAAACAGCTTGTTTCGCTGTATTAAGCAAGAATACGTGCTTTTCGCGCAGTTACAAGAGAAAAAGTTTTGACGCGTATCAGAGGAACACTTGTAAAACCGATGTGTTGTGATTTAGCTCGTTTCGGTCTAAAACAGCTTGTTTCGTTGTATTAAGCAAGAATACATGCTTTTCGCGCAGTTATAAGAGAAAAAGTTTTGACGCGTATCAGAGGAACACTTGTAAAACCGATGTGTTCTGATTTACCTCGTTTCGGTCTTAAACAGCTTGTTTCGTTGTATTAAGCAAGAATACATGCTTTTCGCGCAGTTATAAGAGAAAAAGTCGACGCGTATCAGAGGAACACTTGTAAAACCGATGTGTTCTGATTTACCTCGTTTCGGTCTAAAACAGCTTGTTTCGTTGAACTAAGCACGAATACATGCTTTTCGCGCAGTTATAAGAGAAAAAAGTTTTGACGCGTAATAGAGGAACACTTGTAAAACCGATGTGTTGTGATTTAGCTCGTTTCGGTCTAAAACAGCTTGTTTCGCTGTATTAAGCAAGAATACATGCTTTTCGCGCAGTTATAAGAGAAAAAGTTTTGACGCGTGTCACAGGGACACTTGTAAAACCGATATGTTCAGATTTAGCTCGTTTCGGTCTAAAACAGCTTGTTTCGTCGTATTAAGCACGAATACATGCTTTTCGCGCAGTTATAAGAGAAAAAGTTTAGACGCGTATCAGAGGAACAATTGTAAAACCGATGTGTTGTGATTTAGCTCGTTTCGGTCTAAAACAGCTTGTTTCGCTGTATTAAGCAAGAATACATGCTTTTCGCGCAGTTATAAGAGAAAAAGATTTAAAGGCGTGTCACAGGGACACTAGTAAAACCGATGTGTTCAGATTTAGCTCGTTTTGGTATAAAACACCTTGTTTCTTTGTTTTAGGCACGAATACATGCTTTTCGCGCAGTTATAGAAGAAAAACTTTTGACGCGTATTAGAGAGACACTTGTAAAATCGATGTGTTCAGATTTAGCTCATCTCGGTCTAAAACAGCTTGTTTCGCTGTATTAAGCAAGAATACGTGCTTTTCGCGCAGTTACAAGAGAAAAAGTTTTGACGCGTATCAGAGGAACACTTGTAAAACCGATGTGTTGTGATTTAGCTCGTTTCGGTCTAAAACAGCTTGTTTCGTTGTATTAAGCAAGAATACATGCTTTTCGCGCAGTTATAAGAGAAAAAGTTTTGACGCGTATCAGAGGAACACTTGTAAAACCGATGTGTTCTGATTTACCTCGTTTCGGTCTAAAACAGCTTGTTTCGTTGTATTAAGCAAGAATACATGCTTTTCGCGCAGTTATAAGAGAAAAAGTCGACGCGTATCAGAGGAACACTTGTAAAACCGATGTGTTCTGATTTACCTCGTTTCGGTCTAAAACAGCTTGTTTCGTTGAACTAAGCACGAATACATGCTTTTCGCACAGTTATAAGAGAAAAAAGTTTTGACGCGTAATAGAGGAACACTTGTAAAACCGATGTGTTGTGATTTAGCTCGTTTCGGTCTAAAACAGCTTGTTTCGCTGTATTAAGCAAGAATACATGCTTTTCGCGCAGTTATAAGAGAAAAAGTTTTGACGCGTGTCACAGGGACACTTGTAAAACCGATATGTTCAGATTTAGCTCGTTTCGGTCTAAAACAGCTTGTTTCGTCGTATTAAGCACGAATACATGCTTTTCGCGCAGTTATAAGAGAAAAAGTTTAGACGCGTATCAGAGGAACAATTGTAAAACCGATGTGTTGTGATTTAGCTCGTTTCGGTCTAAAACAGCTTGTTTCGTTGTATTAAGCAAGAATACATGCTTTTCGCGCAGTTATAAGAGAGAAAGTTTTGAGGCGTATCAGAGGAACACTTGTAAAACCGATGTGTTGTGATTTAGCTCGTTTCGGTCTAAAACAGCTTGTTTCGCTGTATTAAGCAAGAATACGTGCTTTTCGCGCAGTTACAAGAGAAAAAGTTTTGACGCGTATCAGAGGAACACTTGTAAAACCGACGTGTTGTGATTTAGCTCGTTTCGGTCTAAAACAGCTTGTTTCGTTGTATTAAGCAAGAATACATGCTTTTCGCGCAGTTATAAGAGAAAAAGTTTTGACCCGTATCAGAGGAACACTTGTAAAACCGATGTGTTCTGATTTACCTCGTTTCGGTCTAAAACAGCTTGTTTCGTTGAACTAAGCACGAATACATGCTTTTCGCGCAGTTAAAAGAGAAAAAAGTTTTGACGCGTAATAGAGGAACACTTGTAAAACCAATGTGTTGTGATTTAGCTCGTTTCGGTCTAAAACAGCTTGTTTCGTCGTAATAAGCACGAATACATGCTTTTCGCGCAGTTATAAGAGAAAAAGTTTAGACGCGTATCAGAGGAACACTTGTAAAACCGATGTGTTGTGATTTAGCTCGTTTCGGTCTAAAACAGCTTGTTTCGCTGTATTAAGCAAGAATACATGCTTTTCGCGCAGTTATAAGAGAAAAAGTTTTGACGAGTATCACGTGGATACTTGTAAAACCGATGCGTTCAGATACAGCTCGTTTCGGTCTAAAACAGCTTGATTCGTTGTATTAAGCACGAATACATGCTTTTCGCGCAGTTATAAGAGAAAAAGTTGACGAGTATCACGTGGATACTTGTAAAACCGATGCGTTCAGATACAGCTCGTTTCGGTCTAAAACAGCTTGTTTCGTTTTATTTAAGCACGAATACATGCTTCTCGCGCAGTTATAAGAGAAAAAGTTTTGACGCGTATCAGAGGAACACTTGTAAAACCGATGTGTTGTGATTTAGCTCGTTTCGGTCTAAAATAGCTTGTTTCGTTGTATTAAGCAAGAATACATGCTTTTCGCGCAGTTATAAGAGAAAAAGTTTTGAGGCGTATCAGAGGAACACTTGTAAAACCGATGTGTTGTGATTTAGCTCGTTTCGGTCTAAAACAGCTTGTTTCGTTGTATTAAGCAAGAATACATGCTTTCCGCGCAGTTATAAGAGAGAAAGTTTTGAGGCGTATCAGAGGAACACTTGTAAAACCGATGTGTTGTGATTTAGCTCGTTTCGGTCTAAAACAGCTTGTTTCGCTGTATTAAGCAAGAATACGTGCTTTTCGCGCAGTTACAAGAGAAAAAGTTTTGACGCGTATCAGAGGAACACTTGTAAAACCGATGTGTTGTGATTTAGCTCGTTTCGGTCTAAAACAGCTTGTTTCGTTGTATTAAGCAAGAATACATGCTTTTCGCGCAGTTATAAGAGAAAAAGTTTTGACGCGTATCAGAGGAACACTTGTAAAACCGATGTGTTTTGATTTACCTCGTTTCGGTCTAAAACAGCTTGTTTCGTTGAACTAAGCACGAATACATGCTTTTCGCGCAGTTATAAGAGAAAAAAGTTTTGACGCGTAATAGAGGAACACTTGTAAAACCAATGTGTTGTGATTTAGCTCGTTTCGGTCTAAAACAGCTTGTTTCGTCGTATTAAGCACGAATACATGCTTTTCGCGCAGTTATAAGAGAAAAAGTTTAGACGCGTATCAGAGGAACACTTGTAAAACCGATGTGTTGTGATTTAGCTCGTTTCGGTCTAAAACAGCTTGTTTCGCTGTATTAAGCAAGAATACATGCTTTTCGCGCAGTTTTAAGAGAAAAAGTTTTGACGAGTATCACGTGGATACTTGTAAAACCGATGCGTACAGATACAGCTCGTTTCGGTCTAAAACAGCTTGATTCGTTGTATTAAGCACGAATACATGCTTTTCGCGCAGTTATAAGAGAAAAAGTTGACGAGTATCACGTGGATACTTGTAAAACCGATGCGTTCAGATACAGCTCGTTTCGGTCTAAAACAGCTTGTTTCGTTTTATTTAGGAACGAATACATGCTTTTCGCGCAGTTATAAGAGAAAAAGTTTTGACGCGTATCAGAGGAACACTTGTAAAACCGATGTGTTGTGATTTAGCTCGTTTCGGTCTAAAACAGCTTGTTTCGCTGCATGAAGCAAGAATACATGCTTTTCGGGCAGTTATAAGAGAAAAAGATTTAAAGGCGTGTCACAGGGACACTAGTAAAACCGATGTGTTCAGATTTAGCTCGTTTTGGTATAAAACAGCTTGTTTCTTTGTTTTAGGCACGAATACATGCTTTTCGCGCAGTTATAGAAGAAAAACTTTTGACGCGTATTAGATAGACACTTGTAAAATCGATGTGTTCAGATTTAGCTCATCTCGGTCTAAAACAGCTTGTTTCGCTGTATTAAGCAAGAATACGTGCTTTTCGCGCAGTTACAAGAGAAAAAGTTTTGACGCGTATCAGAGGAACGCTTGTAATACCGATGTGTTGTGATTTAGCTCGTTTCGGTCTAAAACAGCTTGTTTCGTTGTATTAAGCAAGAATACATGCTTTTCGCGCAGTTATAAGAGAAAAAGTTTTGACGCGTATCAGAGGAACATTTGTAAAACCGATGTGTTCTGATTTACCTCGTTTCGGTCTAAAACAGCTTGTTTCGTTGAACTAAGCACGAATACATGCTTTTCGCGCAGTTATAAGAGAAAAAAGTTTTGACGCGTAATAGAGGAACACTTGTAAAACCGATGTGTTGTGATTTAGCTCGTTTCGGTCTAAAACAGCTTGTTTCGCTGTATTAAGCAAGAATACATGCTTTTCGCGCAGTTATAAGAGAAAAAGTTTTGACGCGTGTCACAGGGACACTTGTAAAACCGATATGTTCAGATTTAACTCGTTTCGGTCTAAAACAGCTTGTTTCGTCGTATTAAGCACGAATACATGCTTTTCGCGCAGTTATAAGAGAAAAAGTTTAGACGCGTATCAGAGGAACACTAGTAAAACCGATGTGTTGTGATTTAGCTCGTTTCGGTCTAAAATAGCTTGTTTCGTTGTATTAAGCAAGAATACATGCTTTTCGCGCAGTTATAAGAGAAAAAGTTTTGAGGCGTATCAGAGGAACACTTGTAAAACCGATGTGTTGTGATTTAGCTCGTTTCGGTCTAAAACAGCTTGTTTCGCTGTATTAAGCAAGAATATGTGGTTTTCGCGCAGTTACAAGAGAAAAAGTTTTGACGCGTATCAGAGGAACACTTGTAAAACCGATGTGTTGTGATTTAGCTCGTTTCGGTCTAAAACAGCTTGTTTCGTTGTATTAAGCAAGAATACATGCTTTTCGCGCAGTTATAAGAGAAAAAGTTTTGACGCGTATCAGAGGAACACTTGTAAAACCGATGTGTTCTGATTTACCTCGTTTCGGTCTAAAACAGCTTGTTTCGTTGAACTAAGCACGAATACATGCTTTTCGCGCAGTTATAAGAGAAAAAAGTTTTGACGCGTAATAGAGGAACACTTGTAAAACCGATGTGTTGTGATTTAGCTCGTTTCGGTCTAAAACAGCTTGTTTCGTCGTATTAAGCACGAATACATGCTTTTCGCGCAGTTATAAGAGAAAAAGTTTAGACGCGTATCAGAGGAACACTTGTAAAACCGATGTGTTGTGATTTAGCTCGTTTCGGTCTAAAACAGCTTGTTTCGCTGTATTAAGCAAGAATACATGCTTTTCGCGCAGTTATAAGAGAAAAAGTTTTGAGGCGTATCAGAGGAACACTTGTAAAACCGATGTGTTGTGATTTAGCTCGTTTCGGTTTAAAACAGCTTGTTTCGCTGTATTAAGCAAGAATACATGCTTTTCGCGCAGTTATAAGAGAAAAAGTTTTGACGAGTATCACGTGGATACTTGTAAAACCGATGCGTTCAGATACAGCTCGTTTCGGTCTAAAACAGCTTGATTCGTTGTATTAAGCAAGAATACATGCTTTTCGCGCAGTTATAAGAGAAAAAGTTGACGAGTATCACGTGGATACTTGTAAAACCGATGCGTTCAGATACAGCTCGTTTCGGTCTAAAACAGCTTGTTTCGTTTTATTTAAGCACGAATACATGCTTTTCGCGCAGTTATAAGAGAAAAAGTTTTGACGCGTATCAGAGGAACACTTGTAAAACCGATGTGTTGTGATTTAGCTCGTTTCGGTCTAAAACAGCTTGTTTCGCTGTATTAAGCAGGAATACATGCTTTTCGCGCAGTTATAAGAGAAAAAGATTTAAAGGCGTGTCACAGGGACACTAGTAAAACCGATATGTTCAGATTTAGCTCGTTTTGGTATAAAACAGCTTGTTTCTTTGTTTTAGGCACGAATACATGCTTTTCGCGCAGTTATAGAAGAAAAACTTTTGACGCGTATTAGAGAGACACTTGTAAAATCGATGTGTTCAGATTTAGCTCATCTCGGTCTAAAACAGCTTGTTTCGTTGTATTAAGCACGAATACATGCTTTTCGCGCAGTTATAAGAAAAAAAGTTTTGACGCGTATCAGAGGAACACTTGTAAAACCGATGTGTTGTGATTTAGCTCGTTTCGGTCTAAAACAGCTTGTTTCGTTGTATTAAGCAAGAATACATGCTTTTCGCGCAGTTATTAGAGAAAAAGTTTTGACGCGTATCAGAGGAACACTTGTAAAACCGATGTGTTGTGATTTAGCTCGTTTCGGTCTAAAACAGCTTGTTTCGTTGTATTAAGAAGAATACATGCTTTTCGCGCAGTTATAAGAGAAAAAGTTTTGACGCGTATCAGAGGAACACTTGTAAAACCGATGTGTTGTGATTTAGCTCGTTTCGGTCTAAAACAGCTTGTTTCGCTGTATTAAGCAAGAATACATGCTTTTCGCGCAGTTATAAGAGAAAAAGTCAAGACGCGTATCAGAGGAACACTTGTAAAACCGATGTGTTGTGATTTAGCTCGTTTCGGTCTAAAACAGCTTGTTTCGCTGTATTAAGCAAGAATACATGCTTTTCGCGCAGTTATAAGAGAAAAAGATTTAAAGGCGTGTCACAGGGACACTAGTAAAACCGATGTGTTCAGATTTAGCTCGTTTCGGTCTAAAACAGCTTCTTTCGCTGTATTAAGAACGTATACATGCTTTTCGCGCAGGTATAAGAGAAAAAGTTTTGACGCGTGTCACAGGGACACTTGTAAAACCGATGTGCTTAATACAACGAATCAAGCTGTTTTAGACCGAAACGAGCTGTATCTGAACGCATCGGTTTTACAAGTATCCACGTGATACTCGTCAAAACTTTTTCTCTTATAACTGCGCGAAAAGCATGTATTCTTGCTTAATACAGCGAAACAAGCTGTTTTAGACCGAAACGAGCTAAATCACAACACATCGGTTTTACAAGTGTTCCTCTGATACGCGTCTAAACTTTTTCTCTTATAACTGCGCGAAAAGCATGTATTCGTGCTTATTACGACGAAACAAGCTGTTTTAGACCGAAACGAGCTAAATCACAACACATTGGTTTTACAAGTGTTCCTCTATTACGCGTCAAAACTTTTTTCTCTTATAACTGCGCGAAAAGCATGTATTCGTGCTTAGTTCAACGAAACAAGCTGTTTTAGACCGAAACGAGGTAAATCAGAACACATCGGTTTTACAAGTGTTCCTCTGATACGCGTCAAAACTTTTTCTCTTATAACTGCGCGAAAAGCATGTATTCTTGCTTAATACAACGAAACAAGCTGTTTTAGACCGAAACGAGCTAAATCACAACACATCGGTTTTACAAGTGTTCCTCTGATACGCGTCAAAACTTTTTCTCTTGTAACTGCGCGAAAAGCACGTATTCTTGCTTAATACAGCGAAACAAGCTGTTTTAGACCGAAACGAGCTAAATCACAACACATCGGTTTTACAAGTGTTCCTCTATTACGCGTCAAAACTTTTCTCTCTTATAACTGCGCGAAAAGCATGTATTCGTGCTTAGTTCAACGAAACAAGCTGTTTTAGACCGAAACGAGGTAAATCAGAACACATCGGTTTTACAAGTGTTCCTCTGATACGCGTCAAGACTTTTTCTCTTATAACTGCGCGAAAAGCATGTATTCTTGCTTAATACAACGAAACAAGCTGTTTTAGACCGAAACGAGCTAAATCACAACACATCGGTTTTACAAGTGTTCCTCTGATACGCGTCAAAACTTTTTCTCTTGTAACTGCGCGAAAAGCACGTATTCTTGCTTAATACAGCGAAACAAGCTGTTTTAGACCGAAACGAGCTAAATCTGAACACATCGGTTTTACTAGTGTCCCTGTGACACGCGTCACAACCTTTTCTCTTATAACTGCGCGAAAAGCATGTATTCTTGCTTAATACAGCGAAACAAGCTGTTTTAGACCGAAACGAGTTAAATCACAACACATCGGTTTTACAAGTGTTCCTCTGATACGCGTCAAAACTTTTTCTCTTATAACTGCGCGAAAAGCATGTATTCGTGCTTAGTTTAACGAAACAAGCTGTTTTAGACCGAAACGGGGTAAATCTGAACACATCGGTTTTACAAGTGTCCCTGTGACACGCCTTTAAAACTTTTTCTCTTATAACTGCGCGAAAAGCATGTATTCTTGCTTAATACAGCGAAACAAGCTGTTTTAGACCGAAACGAGCTAAATCACAACACATCGGTTTTACAAGTGTTCCTCTGTTACGCGTCAAAACTTTTTTCTCTTATACCTGCGCGAAAAGCACGTATTCTTGCTTAATACAGCGAAACAAGCTGTTTTAGACCGAAACGAGCTAAATCTGAACACATCGGTTTTACAAGTGTCCCTGTGACACGCGTCAAAACTTTTTCTCTTATATCTGCGCGAAAAGCATGTATTCGTTCTTAATACAGCGAAAGAAGCTGTTTTAGACCGAAACGAGCTAAATCTGAACACATCGGTTTTACTAGTGTCCCTGTGACACGCCTTTAAATCTTTTTCTCTTATAACTGCGCGAAAAGCATGTATTCTTGCTTAATACAGCGAAACAAGCTGTTTTAGACCGAAACGAGCTAAATCACAACACATCGGTTTTACAAGTGTTCCTCTGATACGCGTCTTGACTTTTTCTCTTATAACTGCGCGAAAAGCATGTATTCTTGCTTAATACAGCGAAACAAGCTGTTTTAGACCGAAACGAGCTAAATCACAACACATCGGTTTTACAAGTGTTCCTCTGATACGCGTCAAAACTTTTTTTCTTATAACTGCGCGAAAAGCATGTATTCGTGCTTAATACAACGAAACAAGCTGTTTTAGACCGAGATGAGCTAAATCTGAACACTTCGATTTTACAAGTGTCTCTCTAATACGCGTCAAAAGTTTTTCTTCTATAACTGCGCGAAAAGCATGTATTCGTGCCTAAAACAAAGAAACAAGCTGTTTTATACCAAAACGAGCTAAATCTGAACATATCGGTTTTACTAGTGTCCCTGTGACACGCCTTTAAATCTTTTTCTCTTATAACTGCGCGAAAAGCATGTATTCCTGCTTAATACAGCGAAACAAGCTGTTTTAGACCGAAACGAGCTAAATCACAACACATCGGTTTTACAAGTGTTCCTCTGATACGCGTCAAAACTTTTTCTCTTATAACTGCGCGAAAAGCATGTATTCGTGCTTAAATAAAACGAAACAAGCTGTTTTAGACCGAAACGAGCTGTATCTGAACGCATCGGTTTTACAAGTATCCACGTGATACTCGTCAACTTTTTCTCTTATAACTGCGCGAAAAGCATGTATTCTTGCTTAATACAACGAATCAAGCTGTTTTAGACCGAAACGAGCTGTATCTGAACGCATCGGTTTTACAAGTATCCACGTGATACTCGTCAAAACTTTTTCTCTTATAACTGCGCGAAAAGCATGTATTCTTGCTTAATACAGCGAAACAAGCTGTTTTAAACCGAAACGAGCTAAATCACAACACATCGGTTTTACAAGTGTTCCTCTGATACGCCTCAAAACTTTTTCTCTTATAACTGCGCGAAAAGCATGTATTCTTGCTTAATACAGCGAAACAAGCTGTTTTAGACCGAAACGAGCTAAATCACAACACATCGGTTTTACAAGTGTTCCTCTGATACGCGTCTAAACTTTTTCTCTTATAACTGCGCGAAAAGCATGTATTCGTGCTTAATACGACGAAACAAGCTGTTTTAGACCGAAACGAGCTAAATCACAACACATCGGTTTTACAAGTGTTCCTCTATTACGCGTCAAAACTTTTTTCTCTTATAACTGCGCGAAAAGCATGTATTCGTGCTTAGTTCAACGAAACAAGCTGTTTTAGACCGAAACGAGGTAAATCAGAACACATCGGTTTTACAAGTGTTCCTCTGATACGCGTCAAAACTTTTTCTCTTATAACTGCGCGAAAAGCATGTATTCTTGCTTAATACAACGAAACAAGCTGTTTTAGACCGAAACGAGCTAAATCACAACACATCGGTTTTACAAGTGTTCCTCTGATACGCGTCAAAACTTTTTCTCTTGTAACTGCGCGAAAAGCACATATTCTTGCTTAATACAGCGAAACAAGCTGTTTTAGACCGAAACGAGCTAAATCACAACACATCGGTTTTACAAGTGTTCCTCTGATACGCCTCAAAACTTTTTCTCTTATAACTGCGCGAAAAGCATGTATTCTTGCTTAATACAACGAAACAAGCTATTTTAGACCGAAACGAGCTAAATCACAACACATCGGTTTTACTAGTGTTCCTCTGATACGCGTCTAAACTTTTTCTCTTATAACTGCGCGAAAAGCATGTATTCGTGCTTAATACGACGAAACAAGCTGTTTTAGACCGAAACGAGTTAAATCTGAACATATCGGTTTTACAAGTGTCCCTGTGACACGCGTCAAAACTTTTTCTCTTATAACTGCGCGAAAAGCATGTATTCTTGCTTAATACAGCGAAACAAGCTGTTTTAGACCGAAACGAGCTAAATCACAACACATCGGTTTTACAAGTGTTCCTCTATTACGCGTCAAAACTTTTTTCTCTTATAACTGCGCGAAAAGCATGTATTCGTGCTTAGTTCAACGAAACAAGCTGTTTTAGACCGAAACGAGGTAAATCAGAACACATCGGTTTTACAAATGTTCCTCTGATACGCGTCAAAACTTTTTCTCTTATAACTGCGCGAAAAGCATGTATTCTTGCTTAATACAACGAAACAAGCTGTTTTAGACCGAAACGAGCTAAATCACAACACATCGGTTTTACAAGCGTTCCTCTGATACGCGTCAAAACTTTTTCTCTTGTAACTGCGCGAAAAGCACGTATTCTTGCTTAATACAGCGAAACAAGCTGTTTTAGACCGAGATGAGCTAAATCTGAACACATCGATTTTACAAGTGTCTCTAATACGCGTCAAAAGTTTTTCTTCTATAACTGCGCGAAAAGCATGTATTCGTGCCTAAAACAAAGAAACAAGCTGTTTTATACCAAAACGAGCTAAATCTGAACACATCGGTTTTACTAGTGTCCCTGTGACACGCCTTTAAATCTTTTTCTCTTATAACTGCCCGAAAAGCATGTATTCTTGCTTAATGCAGCGAAACAAGCTGTTTTAGACCGAAACGAGCTAAATCACAACACATCGGTTTTACAAGTGTTCCTCTGATACGCGTCAAAACTTTTTCTCTTATAACTGCGCGAAAAGCATGTATTCGTTCTTAAATAAAACGAAACAAGCTGTTTTAGACCGAAACGAGCTGTATCTGAACGCATCGGTTTTACAAGTATCCACGTGATACTCGTCAACTTTTTCTCTTATAACTGCGCGAAAAGCATGTATTCGTGCTTAATACAACGAATCAAGCTGTTTTAGACCGAAACGAGCTGTATCTGTACGCATCGGTTTTACAAGTATCCACGTGATACTCGTCAAAACTTTTTCTCTTAAAACTGCGCGAAAAGCATGTATTCTTGCTTAATACAGCGAAACAAGCTGTTTTAGACCGAAACGAGCTAAATCACAACACATCGGTTTTACAAGTGTTCCTCTGATACGCGTCTAAACTTTTTCTCTTATAACTGCGCGAAAAGCATGTATTCGTGCTTAATACGACGAAACAAGCTGTTTTAGACCGAAACGAGCTAAATCACAACACATTGGTTTTACAAGTGTTCCTCTATTACGCGTCAAAACTTTTTTCTCTTATATCTGCGCGAAAAGCATGTATTCGTGCTTAGTTCAACGAAACAAGCTGTTTTAGACCGAAACGAGGTAAATCAAAACACATCGGTTTTACAAGTGTTCCTCTGATACGCGTCAAAACTTTTTCTCTTATAACTGCGCGAAAAGCATGTATTCTTGCTTAATACAACGAAACAAGCTGTTTTAGACCGAAACGAGCTAAATCACAACACATCGGTTTTACAAGTGTTCCTCTGATACGCGTCAAAACTTTTTCTCTTGTAACTGCGCGAAAAGCACGTATTCTTGCTTAATACAGCGAAACAAGCTGTTTTAGACCGAAACGAGCTAAATCACAACACATCGGTTTTACAAGTGTTCCTCTAATACGCCTCAAAACTTTCTCTCTTATAACTGCGCGGAAAGCATGTATTCTTGCTTAATACAACGAAACAAGCTGTTTTAGACCGAAACGAGCTAAATCACAACACATCGGTTTTACAAGTGTTCCTCTGATACGCCTCAAAACTTTTTCTCTTATAACTGCGCGAAAAGCATGTATTCTTGCTTAATACAACGAAACAAGCTATCTTAGACCGAAACGAGCTAAATCACAACACATCGGTTTTACAAGTGTTCCTCTGATACGCGTCAAAACTTTTTCTCTTATAACTGCGCGAGAAGCATGTATTCGTGCTTAAATAAAACGAAACAAGCTGTTTTAGACCGAAACGAGCTGTATCTGAACGCATCGGTTTTACAAGTATCCACGTGATACTCGTCAACTTTTTCTCTTATAACTGCGCGAAAAGCATGTATTCGTGCTTAATACAACGAATCAAGCTGTTTTAGACCGAAACGAGCTGTATCTGAACGCATCGGTTTTACAAGTATCCACGTGATACTCGTCAAAACTTTTTCTCTTATAACTGCGCGAAAAGCATGTATTCTTGCTTAATACAGCGAAACAAGCTGTTTTAGACCGAAACGAGCTAAATCACAACACATCGGTTTTACAAGTGTTCCTCTGATACGCGTCTAAACTTTTTCTCTTATAACTGCGCGAAAAGCATGTATTCGTGCTTATTACGACGAAACAAGCTGTTTTAGACCGAAACGAGCTAAATCACAACACATTGGTTTTACAAGTGTTCCTCTATTACGCGTCAAAACTTTTTTCTCTTTTAACTGCGCGAAAAGCATGTATTCGTGCTTAGTTCAACGAAACAAGCTGTTTTAGACCGAAACGAGGTAAATCAGAACACATCGGTTTTACAAGTGTTCCTCTGATACGCGTCAAAACTTTTTCTCTTATAACTGCGCGAAAAGCATGTATTCTTGCTTAATACAACGAAACAAGCTGTTTTAGACCGAAACGAGCTAAATCACAACACATCGGTTTTACAAGTGTTCCTCTGATACGCGTCAAAACTTTTTCTCTTGTAACTGCGCGAAAAGCACGTATTCTTGCTTAATACAGCGAAACAAGCTGTTTTAGACCGAAACGAGCTAAATCACAACACATCGGTTTTACAAGTGTTCCTCTGATACGCCTCAAAACTTTCTCTCTTATAACTGCGCGAAAAGCATGTATTCTTGCTTAATACAACGAAACAAGCTGTTTTAGACCGAAACGAGCTAAATCACAACACATCGGTTTTACAATTGTTCCTCTGATACGCGTCTAAACTTTTTCTCTTATAACTGCGCGAAAAGCATGTATTCGTGCTTAATACGACGAAACAAGCTGTTTTAGACCGAAACGAGCTAAATCACAACACATCGGTTTTACAAGTGTTCCTCTATTACGCGTCAAAACTTTTTTCTCTTATAACTGCGCGAAAAGCATGTATTCGTGCTTAGTTCAACGAAACAAGCTGTTTTAGACCGAAACGAGGTAAATCAGAACACATCGGTTTTACAAGTGTTCCTCTGATACGCGTCGACTTTTTCTCTTATAACTGCGCGAAAAGCATGTATTCTTGCTTAATACAACGAAACAAGCTGTTTTAGACCGAAACGAGGTAAATCAGAACACATCGGTTTTACAAGTGTTCCTCTGATACGCGTCAAAACTTTTTCTCTTATAACTGCGCGAAAAGCATGTATTCTTGCTTAATACAACGAAACAAGCTGTTTTAGACCGAAACGAGCTAAATCACAACACATCGGTTTTACAAGTGTTCCTCTGATACGCGTCAAAACTTTTTCTCTTGTAACTGCGCGAAAAGCACGTATTCTTGCTTAATACAGCGAAACAAGCTGTTTTAGACCGAGATGAGCTAAATCTGAACACATCGATTTTACAAGTGTCTCTCTAATACGCGTCAAAAGTTTTTCTTCTATAACTGCGCGAAAAGCATGTATTCGTGCCTAAAACAAAGAAACTAGGTGTTTTATACCAAAACGAGCTAAATCTGAACACATCGGTTTTACTAGTGTCCCTGTGACACGCCTTTAAATCTTTTTCTCTTATAACTGCGCGAAAAGCATGTATTCTTGCTTAATACAGCGAAACAAGCTGTTTTAGACCGAAACGAGCTAAATCACAACACATCGGTTTTACAAGTGTTCCTCTGATACGCGTCAAAACTTTTTCTCTTATAACTGCGCGAAACGCATGTATTCGTGCTTAAATAAAACGAAACAAGCTGTTTTAGACCGAAACGAGCTGTATCTGAACGCATCGGTTTTACAAGTATCCACGAGATACTCGTCAACTTTTTCTCTTATAACTGCGCGAAAAGCATGTATTCGTGCTTAATACAACGAATCAAGCTGTTTTAGACCGAAACGAGCTGTATCTGAACGCATCGGTTTTACAAGTATCCACGTGATACTCGTCAAAACTTTTTCTCTTATAACTGCGCCAAAAGCATATATTCTTGCTTAATACAGCGAAACAAGCTGTTTTAGACCGAAAGGAGCTAAATCACAACACATCGGTTTTACAAGTGTTCCTCTGATACGCGTCTAAACTTTTTCTCTTATAACTGCGCGAAAAGCATGTATTCGTGCTTATTACGACGAAACAAGCTGTTTTAGACCGAAACGAGCTAAATCACAACACATTGGTTTTACAAGTGTTCCTCTATTACGCGTCAAAACTTTTTTCTCTTATAACTGCGCGAAAAGCATGTATTCGTGCTTAGTTCAACGAAACAAGCTGTTTTACACCGAAACGAGGTAAATCAGAACACATCGGTTTTACAAGTGTTCCTCTGATACGCGTCAAAACTTTTTCTCTTATAACTGCGCGAAAAGCATGTATTCTTGCTTAATAAAACGAAACAAGCTGTTTTAGACCGAAACGAGCTAAATCACAACACATCGGTTTTACAAGTGTTCCTCTGATACGCGTCAAAACTTTTTCTCTTGTAACTGCGCGAAAAGCACGTATTCTTGCTTAATACAGCGAAACAAGCTGTTTTAGACCGAAACGAGCTAAATCACAACACATCGGTTTTACAAGTGTTCCTCTGATACGCCTCAAAACTTTCTCTCTTATAACTGCGCGAAAAGCATGTATTCTTGCTTAATACAACGAAACAAGCTGTTTTAGACCGAAACGAGCTAAATCACAACACATCGGTTTTACAAGTGTTCCTCTGACACGCGTCTAAACTTTTTCTCTTATAACTGCGCGAAAAGCATGTATTCGTGCTTAATACGATGAAACAAGCTGTTTTAGACCGAAACGAGCTAAATCTGAACATATCGGTTTTACAAGTGTCCCTGTGACACGCGTCAAAACTTTTTCTCTTATAACTGCGCGAAAAGCATGTATTCTTGCTTAATACAGCGAAACAAGCTGTTTTAGACCGAAACGAGCTAAATCACAACACATCGGTTTTACAAGTGTTCCTCTATTACGCGTCAAAACTTTTCTCTCTTATAACTGCGCGAAAAGCATGTATTCGTGCTTAGTTCAACGAAACAAGCTGTTTTAGACCGAAACGAGGTAAATCAGAACACATCGGTTTTACAAGTGTTCCTCTGATACGCGTCAAGACTTTTTCTCTTATAACTGCGCGAAAAGCATGTATTCTTGCTTAATACAACGAAACAAGCTGTTTTAGACTGAAACGAGCTAAATCACAACACATCGGTTTTACAAGTGTTCCTCTGATACGCGTCAAAACTTTTTCTCTTGTAACTGCGCGAAAAGCACGTATTCTTGCTTAATACAGCGAAACAAGCTGTTTTAGACCGAAACGAGCTAAATCTGAACACATCGGTTTTACTAGTGTCCCTGTGACACGCGTCACAACCTTTTCTCTTATAACTGCGCGAAAAGCATGTATTCTTGCTTAATACAGCGAAACAAGCTGTTTTAGACCGAAACGAGTTAAATCACAACACATCGGTTTTACAAGTGTTCCTCTGATACGCGTCAAAACTTTTTCTCTTATAACTGCGCGAAAAGCATGTATTCGTGCTTAGTTTAACGAAACAAGCTGTTTTAGACCGAAACGGGGTAAATCTGAACACATCGGTTTTACAAGTGTCCCTGTGACACGCCTTTAAAACTTTTTCTCTTATAACTGCGCGAAAAGCATGTATTCTTGCTTAATACAGCGAAACAAGCTGTTTTAGACCGAAACGAGCTAAATCACAACACATCGGTTTTACAAGTGTTCCTCTGTTACTCGTCAAAACTTTTTCTCTTATACCTGCGCGAAAAGCATGTATTCGTTCTTAATACAGCGAAAGAAGCTGTTTTAGACCGAAACGAGCTAAATCTGAACACATCGGTTTTACTAGTGTCCCTGTGACACGCCTTTAAATCTTTTTCTCTTATAACTGCGCGAAAAGCATGTATTCTTGCTTAATACAGCGAAACAAGCTGTTTTAGACCGAAACGAGCTAAATCACAACACATCGGTTTTATAAGTGTTCCTCTGATACGCGTCTTGACTTTTTCTCTTATAACTGCGCGAAAAGCATGTATTCTTGCTTAATACAGCGAAACAAGCTGTTTTAGACCGAAACGAGCTAAATCACAACACATCGGTTTTACAAGTGTTCCTCTGATACGCGTCAAAACTTTTTCTCTTATAACTGCGCGAAAAGCATGTATTCTTCTTAATACAACGAAACAAGCTGTTTTAGACCGAAACGAGCTAAATCACAACACATCGGTTTTACAAGTGTTCCTCTGATACGCGTCAAAACTTTTTCTCTAATAACTGCGCGAAAAGCATGTATTCTTGCTTAATACAACGAAACAAGCTGTTTTAGACCGAAACGAGCTAAATCACAACACATCGGTTTTACAAGTGTTCCTCTGATACGCGTCAAAACTTTTTTTCTTATAACTGCGCGAAAAGCATGTATTCGTGCTTAATACAACGAAACAAGCTGTTTTAGACCGAGATGAGCTAAATCTGAACACATCAATTTTACAAGTGTCTCTCTAATACGCGTCAAAAGTTTTTCTTCTATAACTGCGCGAAAAGCATGTATTCGTGCCTAAAACAAAGAAACAAGCTGTTTTATACCAAAACGAGCTAAATCTGAACATATCGGTTTTACTAGTGTCCCTGTGACACGCCTTTAAATCTTTTTCTCTTATAACTGCGCGAAAAGCATGTATTCTTGCTTAATACAGCGAAACAAGCTGTTTTAGACCGAAACGAGCTAAATCACAACACATCGGTTTTACAAGTGTTCCTCTGATACGCGTCAAAACTTTTTCTCTTATAACTGCGCGAAAAGCATGTATTCGTGCTTAAATAAAACGAAACAAGCTGTTTTAGACCGAAACGAGCTGTATCTGAACGCATCGGTTTTACAAGTATCCACGTGATACTCGTCAACTTTTTCTCTTATAACTGCGCGAAAAGCATGTATTCGTGCTTAATACAACGAATCAAGCTGTTTTAGACCGAAACGAGCTGTATCTGAACGCATCGGTTTTACAAGTATCCACGTGATACTCGTCAAAACTTTTTCTCTTATAACTGCGCGAAAAGCATATATTCTTGCTTAATACAGCGAAACAAGCTGTTTTAGACCGAAAGGAGCTAAATCACAACACATCGGTTTTACAAGTGTTCCTCTGATACGCGTCTAAACTTTTTCTCTTATAACTGCGCGAAAAGCATGTATTCGTGCTTATTACGACGAAACAAGCTGTTTTAGACCGAAACGAGCTAAATCACAACACATTGGTTTTACAAGTGTTCCTCTATTACGCGTCAAAACTTTTTTCTCTTATAACTGCGCGAAAAGCATGTATTCGTGCTTAGTTCAACGAAACAAGCTGTTTTACACCGAAACGAGGTAAATCAGAACACATCGGTTTTACAAGTGTTCCTCTGATACGCGTCAAAACTTTTTCTCTTATAACTGCGCGAAAAGCATGTATTCTTGCTTAATAAAACGAAACAAGCTGTTTTAGACCGAAACGAGCTAAATCACAACACATCGGTTTTACAAGTGTTCCTCTGATACGCGTCAAAACTTTTTCTCTTGTAACTGCGCGAAAAGCACGTATTCTTGCTTAATACAGCGAAACAAGCTGTTTTAGACCGAAACGAGCTAAATCACAACACATCGGTTTTACAAGTGTTCCTCTGATACGCCTCAAAACTTTCTCTCTTATAACTGCGCGAAAAGCATGTATTCTTGCTTAATACAACGAAACAAGCTGTTTTAGACCGAAACGAGCTAAATCACAACACATCGGTTTTACAAGTGTTCCTCTGACACGCGTCTAAACTTTTTCTCTTATAACTGCGCGAAAAGCATGTATTCGTGCTTAATACGATGAAACAAGCTGTTTTAGACCGAAACGAGCTAAATCTGAACATATCGGTTTTACAAGTGTCCCTGTGACACGCGTCAAAACTTTTTCTCTTATAACTGCGCGAAAAGCATGTATTCTTGCTTAATACAGCGAAACAAGCTGTTTTAGACCGAAACGAGCTAAATCACAACACATCGGTTTTACAAGTGTTCCTCTATTACGCGTCAAAACTTTTCTCTCTTATAACTGCGCGAAAAGCATGTATTCGTGCTTAGTTCAACGAAACAAGCTGTTTTAGACCGAAACGAGGTAAATCAGAACACATCGGTTTTACAAGTGTTCCTCTGATACGCGTCAAGACTTTTTCTCTTATAACTGCGCGAAAAGCATGTATTCTTGCTTAATACAACGAAACAAGCTGTTTTAGACTGAAACGAGCTAAATCACAACACATCGGTTTTACAAGTGTTCCTCTGATACGCGTCAAAACTTTTTCTCTTGTAACTGCGCGAAAAGCACGTATTCTTGCTTAATACAGCGAAACAAGCTGTTTTAGACCGAAACGAGCTAAATCTGAACACATCGGTTTTACTAGTGTCCCTGTGACACGCGTCACAACCTTTTCTCTTATAACTGCGCGAAAAGCATGTATTCTTGCTTAATACAGCGAAACAAGCTGTTTTAGACCGAAACGAGTTAAATCACAACACATCGGTTTTACAAGTGTTCCTCTGATACGCGTCAAAACTTTTTCTCTTATAACTGCGCGAAAAGCATGTATTCGTGCTTAGTTTAACGAAACAAGCTGTTTTAGACCGAAACGGGGTAAATCTGAACACATCGGTTTTACAAGTGTCCCTGTGACACGCCTTTAAAACTTTTTCTCTTATAACTGCGCGAAAAGCATGTATTCTTGCTTAATACAGCGAAACAAGCTGTTTTAGACCGAAACGAGCTAAATCACAACACATCGGTTTTACAAGTGTTCCTCTGTTACTCGTCAAAACTTTTTTCTCTTATACCTGCGCGAAAAGCACGTATTCTTGCTTAATACAGCGAAACAAGCTGTTTTAGACCGAAACGAGCTAAATCTGAACACATCGGTTTTACAAGTGTCCCTGTGACACGCGTCAAAACTTTTTCTCTTATACCTGCGCGAAAAGCATGTATTCGTTCTTAATACAGCGAAAGAAGCTGTTTTAGACCGAAACGAGCTAAATCTGAACACATCGGTTTTACTAGTGTCCCTGTGACACGCCTTTAAATCTTTTTCTCTTATAACTGCGCGAAAAGCATGTATTCTTGCTTAATACAGCGAAACAAGCTGTTTTAGACCGAAACGAGCTAAATCACAACACATCGGTTTTATAAGTGTTCCTCTGATACGCGTCTTGACTTTTTCTCTTATAACTGCGCGAAAAGCATGTATTCTTGCTTAATACAGCGAAACAAGCTGTTTTAGACCGAAACGAGCTAAATCACAACACATCGGTTTTACAAGTGTTCCTCTGATACGCGTCAAAACTTTTTCTCTTATAACTGCGCGAAAAGCATGTATTCTTCTTAATACAACGAAACAAGCTGTTTTAGACCGAAACGAGCTAAATCACAACACATCGGTTTTACAAGTGTTCCTCTGATACGCGTCAAAACTTTTTCTCTAATAACTGCGCGAAAAGCATGTATTCTTGCTTAATACAACGAAACAAGCTGTTTTAGACCGAAACGAGCTAAATCACAACACATCGGTTTTACAAGTGTTCCTCTGATACGCGTCAAAACTTTTTTTCTTATAACTGCGCGAAAAGCATGTATTCGTGCTTAATACAACGAAACAAGCTGTTTTAGACCGAGATGAGCTAAATCTGAACACATCAATTTTACAAGTGTCTCTCTAATACGCGTCAAAAGTTTTTCTTCTATAACTGCGCGAAAAGCATGTATTCGTGCCTAAAACAAAGAAACAAGCTGTTTTATACCAAAACGAGCTAAATCTGAACATATCGGTTTTACTAGTGTCCCTGTGACACGCCTTTAAATCTTTTTCTCTTATAACTGCGCGAAAAGCATGTATTCTTGCTTAATACAGCGAAACAAGCTGTTTTAGACCGAAGCGAGCTAAATCACAACACATCGGTTTTACAAGTGTTCCTCTGATACGCGTCAAAACTTTTTCTCTTATAACTGCGCGAAAAGCATGTATTCGTGCTTAAATAAAACGAAACAAGCTGTTTTAGACCGAAACGAGCTGTATCTGAACGCATCGGTTTTACAAGTATCCACGTGATACTCGTCAACTTTTTCTCTTATAACTGCGCGAAAAGCATGTATTCGTGCTTAATACAACGAATCAAGCTGTTTTAGACCGAAACGAGCTGTATCTGAACGCATCGGTTTTACAAGTATCCACGTGATACTCGTCAAAACTTTTTCTCTTATAACTGCGCGAAAAGCATGTATTCTTGCTTAATACAGCGAAACAAGCTGTTTTAGACCGAAACGAGCTAAATCACAACACATCGGTTTTACAAGTGTTCCTCTGATACGCGTCTAAACTTTTTCTCTTATAACTGCGCGAAAAGCATGTATTCGTGCTTAATACGACGAAACAAGCTGTTTTAGACCGAAACGAGCTAAATCACAACACATTGGTTTTACAAGTGTTCCTCTATTACGCGTCAAAACTTTTTTCTCTTATAAATGCGCGAAAAGCATGTATTCGTGCTTAGTTCAACGAAACAAGCTGTTTTAGACCGAAACGAGGTAAATCAAAACACATCGGTTTTACAAGTGTTCCTCTGATACGCGTCAAAACTTTTTCTCTTATAACTGCGCGAAAAGCATGTATTCTTGCTTAATACAACGAAACAAGCTGTTTTAGACCGAAACGAGCTAAATCACAACACATCGGTTTTACAAGTGTTCCTCTGATACGCGTCAAAACTTTTTCTCTTGTAACTGCGCGAAAAGCACGTATTCTTGCTTAATACAGCGAAACAAGCTGTTTTAGACCGAAACGAGCTAAATCACAACACATCGGTTTTACAAGTGTTCCTCTGATACGCCTCAAAACTTTCTCTCTTATAACTGCGCGAAAAGCATGTATTCTTGCTTAATACAACGAAACAAGCTGTTTTAGACCGAAACGAGCTAAATCACAACACATCGGTTTTACAAGTGTTCCTCTGATACGCCTCAAAACTTTTTCTCTTATAACTGCGCGAAAAGCATGTATTCTTGCTTAATACAACGAAACAAGCTATTTTAGACCGAAACGAGCTAAATCACAACACATCGGTTTTACAAGTGTTCCTCTGATACGCGTCAAAACTTTTTCTCTTATAACTGCGCGAAAAGCATGTATTCGTGCTTAAATAAAACGAAACAAGCTGTTTTAGACCGAAACGAGCTGTATCTGAACGCATCGGTTTTACAAGTATCCACGTGATACTCGTCAACTTTTTCTCTTATAACTGCGCGAAAAGCATGTATTCGTGCTTAATACAACGAATCAAGCTGTTTTAGACCGAAACGAGCTGTATCTGAACGCATCGGTTTTACAAGTATCCACGTGATACTCGTCAAAACTTTTTCTCTTATAACTGCGCGAAAAGCATGTATTCTTGCTTAATACAGCGAAACAAGCTGTTTTAGACCGAAACGAGCTAAATCACAACACATCGGTTTTACAAGTGTTCCTCTGATACGCGTCTAAACTTTTTCTCTTATAACTGCGCGAAAAGCATGTATTCGTGCTTATTACGACGAAACAAGCTGTTTTAGACCGAAACGAGCTAAATCACAACACATTGGTTTTACAAGTGTTCCTCTATTACGCGTCAAAACTTTTTTCTCTTTTAACTGCGCGAAAAGCATGTATTCGTGCTTAGTTCAACGAAACAAGCTGTTTTAGACCGAAACGAGGTAAATCAGAACACATCGGTTTTACAAGTGTTCCTCTGATACGCGTCAAAACTTTTTCTCTTATAACTGCGCGAAAAGCATGTATTCTTGCTTAATACAACGAAACAAGCTGTTTTAGACCGAAACGAGCTAAATCACAACACATCGGTTTTACAAGTGTTCCTCTGATACGCGTCAAAACTTTTTCTCTTGTAACTGCGCGAAAAGCACGTATTCTTGCTTAATACAGCGAAACAAGCTGTTTTAGACCGAAACGAGCTAAATCACAACACATCGGTTTTACAAGTGTTCCTCTGATACGCCTCAAAACTTTCTCTCTTATAACTGCGCGAAAAGCATGTATTCTTGCTTAATACAACGAAACAAGCTGTTTTAGACCGAAACGAGCTAAATCACAACACATCGGTTTTACAATTGTTCCTCTGATACGCGTCTAAACTTTTTCTCTTATAACTGCGCGAAAAGCATGTATTCGTGCTTAATACGACGAAACAAGCTGTTTTAGACCGAAACGAGCTAAATCTGAACATATCGGTTTTACAAGTGTCCCTGTGACACGCGTCAAAACTTTTTCTCTTATAACTGCGCGAAAAGCATGTATTCTTGCTTAATACAGCGAAACAAGCTGTTTTAGACCGAAACGAGCTAAATCACAACACATCGGTTTTACAAGTGTTCCTCTATTACGCGTCAAAACTTTTTTCTCTTATAACTGCGCGAAAAGCATGTATTCGTGCTTAGTTCAACGAAACAAGCTGTTTTAGACCGAAACGAGGTAAATCAGAACACATCTGTTTTACAAGTGTTCCTCTGATACGCGTCGACTTTTTCTCTTATAACTGCGCGAAAAGCATGTATTCTTGCTTAATACAACGAAACAAGCTGTTTTAGACCGAAACGAGGTAAATCAGAACACATCGGTTTTACAAGTGTTCCTCTGATACGCGTCAAAACTTTTTCTCTTATAACTGCGCGAAAAGCATGTATTCTTGCTTAATACAACGAAACAAGCTGTTTTAGACCGAAACGAGCTAAATCACAACACATCGGTTTTACAAGTGTTCCTCTGATACGCGTCAAAACTTTTTCTCTTGTAACTGCGCGAAAAGCACGTATTCTTGCTTAATACAGCGAAACAAGCTGTTTTAGACCGAAATGAGCTAAATCTGAACACATCGATTTTACAAGTGTCTCTCTAATACGCGTCAAAAGTTTTTCTTCTATAACTGCGCGAAAAGCATGTATTCGTGCCTAAAACAAAGAAACAAGGTGTTTTATACCAAACGAGCTAAATCTGAACACATCGGTTTTACTAGTGTCCCTGTGACACGCCTTTAAATCTTTTTCTCTTATAACTGCGCGAAAAGCATGTATTCTTGCTTAATACAGCGAAACAAGCTGTTTTAGACCGAAACGAGCTAAATCACAACACATCGGTTTTACAAGTGTTCCTCTGATACGCGTCAAAACTTTTTCTCTTATAACTGCGCGAAAAGCATGTATTCGTGCTTAAATAAAACGAAACAAGCTGTTTTAGACCGAAACGAGCTGTATCTGAACGCATCGGTTTTACAAGTATCCACGTGATACTCGTCAACTTTTTCTCTTATAACTGCGCGAAAAGCATGTATTCGTGCTTAATACAACGAATCAAGCTGTTTTAGACCGAAACGAGCTGTATCTGAACGCATCGGTTTTACAAGTATCCACGTGATACTCGTCAAAACTTTTTCTCTTATAACTGCGCGAAAAGCATGTATTCTTGCTTAATACAGCGAAACAAGCTGTTTTAGACCGAAGGGAGCTAAATCACAACACATCGGTTTTACAAGTGTTCCTCTGATACGCGTCTAAACTTTTTCTCTTATAACTGCGCGAAAAGCATGTATTCGTGCTTATTACGACGAAACAAGCTGTTTTAGACCGAAACGAGCTAAATCACAACACATTGGTTTTACAAGTGTTCCTCTATTACGCGTCAAAACTTTTTTCTCTTATAACTGCGCGAAAAGCATGTATTCGTGCTTAGTTCAACGAAACAAGCTGTTTTACACCGAAACGAGGTAAATCAGAACACATCGGTTTTACAAGTGTTCCTCTGATACGCGTCAAAACTTTTTCTCTTATAACTGCGCGAAAAGCATGTATTCTTGCTTAATAAAACGAAACAAGCTGTTTTAGACCGAAACGAGCTAAATCACAACACATCGGTTTTACAAGTGTTCCTCTGATACGCGTCAAAACTTTTTCTCTTGTAACTGCGCGAAAAGCACGTATTCTTGCTTAATACAGCGAAACAAGCTGTTTTAGACCGAAACGAGCTAAATCACAACACATCGGTTTTACAAGTGTTCCTCTGATACGCCTCAAAACTTTCTCTCTTATAACTGCGCGAAAAGCATGTATTCTTGCTTAATACAACGAAACAAGCTGTTTTAGACCGAAACGAGCTAAATCACAACACATCGGTTTTACAAGTGTTCCTCTGACACGCGTCTAAACTTTTT
Organism: Amblyomma americanum; assembly: GCF_052857255.1. NCBI lineage: Eukaryota > Metazoa > Arthropoda > Arachnida > Ixodida > Ixodidae > Amblyomma > Amblyomma americanum. The sequence continues at coordinate 218,578 of NW_027526497.1, forward strand.
CTCTTATAACTGCGCGAAAAGCATGTATTCGTGCTTAATACGACGAAACAAGCTGTTTTAGACCGAAACGAGCTAAATCTGAACATATCGGTTTTACAAGTGTCCCTGTGACACGCGTCAAAACTTTTTCTCTTATAACTGCGCGAAAAGCATGTATTCTTGCTTAATACAGCGAAACAAGCTGTTTTAGACCGAAACGAGCTAAATCACAACACATCGGTTTTACAAGTGTTCCTCTATTACGCGTCAAAACTTTTCTCTCTTATAACTGCGCGAAAAGCATGTATTCGTGCTTAGTTCTACGAAACAAGCTGTTTTAGACCGAAACGAGGTAAATCAGAACACATCGGTTTTACAAGTGTTCCTCTGATACGCGTCAAGACTTTTTCTCTTATAACTGCGCGAAAAGCATGTATTCTTGCTTAATACAACGAAACAAGCTGTTTTAGACCGAAACGAGCTAAATCTGAACACATCGGTTTTACTAGTGTCCCTGTGACACGCGTCACAACCTTTTCTCTTATAACTGCGCGAAAAGCATGTATTCTTGCTTAATACAGCGAAACAAGCTGTTTTAGACCGAAACGAGTTAAATCACAACACATCGGTTTTACAAGTGTTCCTCTGATACGCGTCAAAACTTTTTCTCTTATAACTGCGCGAAAAGCATGTATTCGTGCTTAGTTTAACGAAACAAGCTGTTTTAGACCGAAACGGGGTAAATCTAAACACATCGGTTTTACAAGTGTCCCTGTGACACGCCTTTAAAACTTTTTCTCTTATAACTGCGCGAAAAGCATGTATTCTTGCTTAATACAGCGAAACAAGCTGTTTTAGACCGAAACGAGCTAAATCACAACACATCGGTTTTACAAGTGTTCCTCTGTTACTCGTCAAAACTTTTTTCTCTTATACCTGCGCGAAAAGCACGTATTCTTGCTTAATACAGCGAAACAAGCTGTTTTAGACCGAAACGAGCTAAATCTGAACACATCGGTTTTACAAGTGTCCCTGTGACACGCGTCAAAACTTTTTCTCTTATACCTGCGCGAAAAGCATGTATTCGTTCTTAATACAGCGAAAGAAGCTGTTTTAGACCGAAACGAGCTAAATCTGAACACATCGGTTTTACTAGTGTCCCTGTGACACGCCTTTAAATCTTTTTCTCTTATAACTGCGCGAAAAGCATGTATTCTTGCTTAATACAGCGAAACAAGCTGTTTTAGACCGAAACGAGCTAAATCACAACACATCGGTTTTACAAGTGTTCCTCTGATACGCGTCTTGACTTTTTCTCTTATAACTGCGCGAAAAGCATGTATTCTTCTTAATACAACGAAACAAGCTGTTTTAGACCGAAACGAGCTAAATCACAACACATCGGTTTTAAAAGTGTTCCTCTCATACGCGTCAAAACTTTTTCTCTAATAACTGCGCGAAAAGCATGTATTCTTGCTTAATACAACGAAACAAGCTGTTTTAGACCGAAACGAGCTAAATCACAACACATCGGTTTTACAAGTGTTCCTCTGATACGCGTCAAAACTTTTTCTCTTATAACTGCGCGAAAAGCATGTATTCTTCTTAATACAACGAAACAAGCTGTTTTAGACCGAAACGAGCTAAATCACAACACATCGGTTTTACAAGTGTTCCTCTGATACGCGTCAAAACTTTTTCTCTAATAACTGCGCGAAAAGCATGTATTCTTGCTTAATACAACGAAACAAGCTGTTTTAGACCGAAACGAGCTAAATCACAACACATCGGTTTTACAAGTGTTCCTCTGATACGCGTCAAAACTTTTTTTCTTATAACTGCGCGAAAAGCATGTATTCGTGCTTAATACAACGAAACAAGCTGTTTTAGACCGAGATGAGCTAAATCTGAACACATCGATTTTACAAGTGTCTCTCTAATACGCGTCAAAAGTTTTTCTTCTATAACTGCGCGAAAAGCATGTATTCGTGCCTAAAACAAAGAAACAAGCTGTTTTATACCAAAACGAGCTAAATCTGAACATATCGGTTTTACTAGTGTCCCTGTGACACGCCTTTAAATCTTTTTCTCTTATAACTGCGCGAAAAGCATGTATTCTTGCTTAATACAGCGAAACAAGCTGTTTTAGACCGAAACCAGCTAAATCACAACACATCGGTTTTACAAGTGTTCCTCTGATACGCGTCAAAACTTTTTCTCTTATAACTGCGCGAAAAGCATGTATTCGTGCTTAAATAAAACGAAACAAGCTGTTTTAGACCGAAACGAGCTGTATCTGAACGCATCGGTTTTACAAGTATCCACGTGATACTCGTCAAAACTTTTTCTCTTATAACTGCGCGAAAAGCATGTATTCTTGCTTAATACAGCGAAACAAGCTGTTTTAGACCGAAACGAGCTAAATCACAACACATCGGTTTTACAAGTGTTCCTCTGATACGCGTCTAAACTTTTTCTCTTATAACTGCGCGAAAAGCATGTATTCGTGCTTAATACGACGAAACAAGCTGTTTTAGACCGAAACGAGCTAAATCACAACACATCGGTTTTACAAGTGTTCCTCTATTAAGCGTCAAAACTTTTTTCTCTTATAACTGCGCGAAAAGCATGTATTCGTGCTTAGTTCAACGAAACAAGCTGTTTTAGACCGAAACGAGGTAAATCAGAACACATCGGTTTTACAAGTGTTCCTCTGATACGCGTCAAAACTTTTTCTCTTATAACTGCGCGAAAAGCATGTATTCTTGCTTAATACAACGAAACAAGCTGTTTTAGACCGAAACGAGCTAAATCACAACACATCGGTTTTACAAGTGTTCCTCTGATACGCGTCAAAACTTTTTCTCTTGTAACTGCGCGAAAAGCACATATTCTTGCTTAATACAGCGAAACAAGCTGTTTTAGACCGAAACGAGCTAAATCACAACACATCGGTTTTACAAGTGTTGCTCTGATACGCCTCAAAACTTTTTCTCTTATAACTGCGCGAAAAGCATGTATTCTTGCTTAATACAACGAAACAAGCTATTTTAGACCGAAACGAGCTAAATCACAACACATCGGTTTTACAAGTGTTCCTCTGATACGCGTCTAAACTTTTTCTCTTATAACTGCGCGAAAAGCAAGTATTCGTGCTTAATACGACGAAACAAGCTGTTTTAGACCGAAACGAGTTAAATCTGAACATATCGGTTTTACAAGTGTCCCTGTGACACGCGTCAAAACTTTTTCTCTTATAACTGCGCGAAAAGCATGTATTCTTGCTTAATACAGCGAAACAAGCTGTTTTAGACCGAAACGAGCTAAATCACAACACATCGGTTTTACAAGTGTTCCTCTATTACGCGTCAAAACTTTTTTCTCTAATAACTGCGCGAAAAGCATGTATTCGTGCTTAGTTCAACGAAACAAGCTGTTTTAGACCGAAACGAGGTAAATCAGAACACATCGGTTTTACAAATGTTCCTCTGATACGCGTCAAAACTTTTTCTCTTATAACTGCGCGAAAAGCATGTATTCTTGCTTAATACAACGAAACAAGCTGTTTTAGACCGAAACGAGCTAAATCACAACACATCGGTTTTACAAGCGTTCCTCTGATACGCGTCAAAACTTTTTCTCTTGTAACTGCGCGAAAAGCACGTATTCTTGCTTAATACAGCGAAACAAGCTGTTTTAGACCGAGATAAGCTAAATCTGAACACATCGATTTTACAAGTGTCTCTCTAATACGCGTCAAAAGTTTTTCTTCTATAACTGCGCGAAAAGCATGTATTCGTGCCTAAAACAAAAAAACAAGCTGTTTTATACCAAAACGAGCTAAATCTGAACACATCGGTTTTACTTGTGTCCCTGTGACACGCCTTTAAATCTTTTTCTCTTATAACTGCCCGAAAAGCATGTATTCTTGCTTAATGCAGCGAAACAAGCTGTTTTAGACCGAAACGAGCTAAATCACAACACATCGGTTTTACAAGTGTTCCTCTGATACGCGTCAAAACTTTTTCTCTTATAACTGCGCGAAAAGCATGTATTCGTTCTTAAATAAAACGAAACAAGCTGTTTTAGACCGAAACGAGCTGTATCTGAACGCATCGGTTTTACAAGTATCCACGTGATACTCGTCAACTTTTTCTCTTATAACTGCGCGAAAAGCATGTATTCGTGCTTAATACAACGAATCAAGCTGTTTTAGACCGAAACGAACTGTATCTGTACGCATCGGTTTTACAAGTATCCACGTGATACTCGTCAAAACGTTTTCTCTTATAACTGCGCGAAAAGCATGTATTCTTGCTTAATACAGCGAAACAAGCTGTTTTAGACCGAAACGAGCTAAATCTGAACACATCGGTTTTACTAGTGTCCCTGTGACACGCGTCACAACCTTTTCTCTTATAACTGCGCGAAAAGCATGTATTCTTGCTTAATACAGCGAAACAAGCTGTTTTAGACCGAAACGAGTTAAATCACAACACATCGGTTTTACAAGTGTTCCTCTGATACGCGTCAAAACTTTTTCTCTTATAACTGCGCGAAAAGCATGTATTCGTGCTTAGTTTAACGAAACAAGCTGTTTTAGGCCGAAACGGGGTAAATCTGAACACATCGGTTTTACAAGTGTCCCTGTGACACGCCTTTAAAACTTTTTCTCTTATAACTGCGCGAAAAGCATGTATTCTTGCTTAATACAGCGAAACAAGCTGTTTTAGACCGAAACGAGCTAAATCACAACACATCGGTTTTACAAGTGTTCCTCTGTTACGCGTCAAAATTTTTTTCTCTTATACCTGCGCGAAAAGCACGTATTCTTGCTTAATACAGCGAAACAAGCTGTTTTAGACCGAAACGAGCTAAATCTGAACACATCGGTTTTACAAGTGTCCCTGTGACACGCGTCAAAACTTTTTCTCTTATACCTGCGCGAAAAGCATGTATTCGTTCTTAATACAGCGAAAGAAGCTGTTTTAGACCGAAACGAGCTAAATCTGAACACATCGGTTTTACTAGTGTCCCTGTGACACGCCTTTAAATCTTTTTCTCTTATAACTGCGCGAAAAGCATGTATTCTTGCTTAATACAGCGAAACAAGCTGTTTTAGACCGAAACGAGCTGTATCTGAACGCATCGGTTTTACAAGTATCCACGTGATACTCGTCAACTTTTTCTCTTATAACTGCGCGAAAAGCATGTATTCGTGCTTAAAACAACGAATCAAGCTGTTTTAGACCGAAACGAGCTGTATCTGAACGCATCGGTTTTACAAGTATCCACGTGATACTCGTCAAAACTTTTTCTCTTATAACTGCGCGAAAAGCATGTATTCTTGCTTAATACAGCGAAACAAGCTGTTTTAAACCGAAACGAGCTAAATCACAACACATCGGTTTTACAAGTGTTCCTCTGATACGCCTCAAAACTTTTTCTCTTATAACTGCGCGAAAAGCATGTATTCTTGCTTAATACAGCGAAACAAGCTGTTTTAGACCGAAACGAGCTAAATCACAACACATCGGTTTTACAAGTGTTCCTCTGATACGCGTCTAAACTTTTTCTCTTATAACTGCGCGAAAAGCATGTATTCGTGCTTAATACGACGAAACAAGCTGTTTTAGACCGAAACGAGCTAAATCACAACACATCGGTTTTACAAGTGTTCCTCTATTACGCGTCAAAACTTTTTTCTCTTATAACTGCGCGAAAAGCATGTATTCGTGCTTAGTTCAACGAAACAAGCTGTTTTAGACCGAAACGAGGTAAATCAGAACACATCGGTTTTACAAGTGTTCCTCTGATACGCGTCAAAACTTTTTCTCTTGTAACTGCGCGAAAAGCACATATTCTTGCTTAATACAGCGAAACAAGCTGTTTTAGACCGAAACGAGCTAAATCACAACACATCGGTTTTACAAGTGTTCCTCTGATACGCCTCAAAACTTTTTCTCTTATAACTGCGCGAAAAGCATGTATTCTTGCTTAATACAACGAAACAAGCTATTTTAGACCGAAACGAGCTAAATCACAACACATCGGTTTTACAAGTGTTCCTCTGATACGCGTCTAAACTTTTTCTCTTATAACTGCGCGAAAAGCATGTATTCGTGCTTATTACGACGAAACAAGCTGTTTTAGACCGAAACGAGTTAAATCTGAACATATCGGTTTTACAAGTGTCCCTGTGACACGCGTCAAAACTTTTTCTCTTATAACTGCGCGAAAAGCATGTATTCTTGCTTAATACAGCGAAACAAGCTGTTTTAGACCGAAACGAGCTAAATCACAACACATCGGTTTTACAAGTGTTCCTCTATTACGCGTCAAAACTTTTTTCTCTTATAACTGCGCGAAAAGCATGTATTCGTGCTTAGTTCAACGAAACAAGCTGTTTTAGACCGAAACGAGGTAAATCAGAACACATCGGTTTTACAAATGTTCCTCTGATACGCGTCAAAACTTTTTCTCTTATAACTGCGCGAAAAGCATGTATTCTTGCTTAATACAACGAAACAAGCTGTTTTAGACCGAAACGAGCTAAATCACAACACATCGGTTTTACAAGCGTTCCTCTGATACGCGTCAAAACTTTTTCTCTTGCAACTGCGCGAAAAGCACGTATTCTTGCTTAATACAACGAAACAAGCTGTTTTAGACCGAGATGAGCTAAATCTGAACACATCGATTTTACAAGTGTCTCTCTAATACGCGTCAAAAGTTTTTCTTCTATAACTGCGCGAAAAGCGTGTATTCGTGCCTAAAACAAAGAAACAAGCTGTTTTATACCAAAACGAGCTAAATCTGAACATATCGGTTTTACTAGTATCCCTGTGACACGCCTTTAAATCTTTTTCTCATATAACTGCGCGAAAAGCATGTATTCTTGCTTAATACAGCGAAACAAGCTGTTTTAGACCGAAACGAGCTAAATCACAACACATCGGTTTTACAAGTGTTCCTCTGATACGCGTCAAAACTTTTTCTCTTATAACTGCGCGAAAAGCATGTATTCGTGCTTAAATAAAACGAAACAAGCTGTTTTAGACCGAAACGAGCTGTATCTGAACGCATCGGTTTTACAAGTATCCACGTGATACTCGTCAACTTTTTCTCTTATAACTGCGCGAAAAGCATGTATTCGTGCTTAATACAACGAATCAAGCTGTTTTAGACCGAAACGAGCTGTATCTGAACGCATCGGTTTTACAAGTATCCACGTGATACTCGTCAAAACTTTTTCTCTTATAACTGCGCGAAAAGCATGTATTCTTGCTTAATACAGCGAAACAAGCTGTTTTAAACCGAAACGAGCTAAATCACAACACATCGGTTTTACAAGTGTTCCTCTGCTACGCCTCAAAACTTTTTCTCTTATAACTGCGCGAAAAGCATGTATTCTTGCTTAATACAGCGAAACAAGCTGTTTTAGACCGAAACGAGCTAAATCACAACACATCGGTTTTACAAGTGTTCCTCTGATACGCGTCTAAACTTTTTCTCTTATAACTGCGCGAAAAGCATGTATTCGTGCTTAATACGACGAAACAAGCTGTTTTAGACCGAAACGAGCTAAATCACAACACATCGGTTTTACAAGTGTTCCTCTATTACGCGTCAAAACTTTTTTCTCTTATAACTGCGCGAAAAGCATGTATTCGTGCTTAGTTCAACGAAACAAGCTGTTTTAGACCGAAACGAGGTAAATCAGAACACATCGGTTTTACAAGTGTTCCTCTGATACGCGTCAAAACTTTTTCTCTTGTAACTGCGCGAAAAGCACATATTCTTGCTTAATACAGCGAAACAAGCTGTTTTAGACCGAAACGAGCTAAATCACAACACATCGGTTTTACAAGTGTTCCTCTGATACGCCTCAAAACTTTTTCTCTTATAACTGCGCGAAAAGCATGTATTCTTGCTTAATACAACGAAACAAGCTATTTTAGACCGAAACGAGCTAAATCACAACACATCGGTTTTACAAGTGTTCCTCTGATACGCGTCTAAACTTTTTCTCTTATAACTGCGCGAAAAGCATGTATTCGTGCTTAATACGACGAAACAAGCTGTTTTAGACCGAAACGAGTTAAATCTGAACATATCGGTTTTACAAGTGTCCCTGTGACACGCGTCAAAACTTTTTCTCTTATAACTGCGCGAAAAGCATGTATTCTTGCTTAATACAGCGAAACAAGCTGTTTTAGACCGAAACGAGCTAAATCACAACACATCGGTTTTACAAGTTTTCCTCTATTACGCGTCAAAACTTTTTTCTCTTATAACTGCGCGAAAAGCATGTATTCGTGCTTAGTTCAACGAAACAAGCTGTTTTAGACCGAAACGAGGTAAATCAGAACACATCGGTTTTACAAATGTTCCTCTGATACGCGTCAAAACTTTTTCTCTTATAACTGCGCGAAAAGCATGTATTCTTGCTTAATACAACGAAACAAGCTGTTTTAGACCGAAACGAGCTATATCACAACACATCGGTTTTACAAGTGTTCCTCTGATACGCGTCAAAACTTTTTCTCTTATAACTGCGCGAAAAGCATGTATTCGTTCTTAAATAAAACGAAACAAGCTGTTTTAGACCGAAACGAGCTGTATCTGAACGCATCGGTTTTACAAGTATCCACGTGATACTCGTCAACTTTTTCTCTTATAACTGCGCGAAAAGCATGTATTCGTGCTTAATACAACGAATCAAGCTGTTTTAAACCGAAACGAGCTGTATCTGTACGCATCGGTTTTACAAGTATCCACGTGATACTCGTCAAAACTTTTTCTCTTATAACTGCGCGAAAAGCATGTATTCTTGCTTAATACAGCGAAACAAGCTGTTTTAGACCGAAACGAGCTAAATCTGAACACATCGGTTTTACTAGTGTCCCTGTGACACGCGTCACAACCTTTTCTCTTATAACTGCGCGAAAAGCATGTATTCTTGCTTAATACAGCGAAACAAGCTGTTTTAGACCGAAACGAGTTAAATCACAACACATCGGTTTTACAAGTGTTCCTCTGATACGCGTCAAAACTTTTTCTCTTATAACTGCGCGAAAAGCATGTATTCGTGCTTAAATAAAACGAAACAAGCTGTTTTAGACCGAAACGAGCTGTATCTGAACGCATCGGTTTTACAAGTATCCACGTGATACTCGTCAACTTGTTCTCTTATAACTGCGCGAAAAGCATGTATTCGTGCTTAATACAACGAATCAAGCTGTTTTAGACCGAAACGAGCTGTATCTGAACGCATCGGTTTTACAAGTATCCACGTGATACTCGTCAAAACTTTTTCTCTTATAACTGCGCGAAAAGCATGTATTCTTGCTTAATACAGCGAAACAAGCTGTTTTAAACCGAAACGAGCTAAATCACAACACATCGGTTTTACAAGTGTTCCTCTGATACGCGTCTAAACTTTTTCTCTTATAACTGCGCGAAAAGCATGTATTCGTGCTTAATACGACGAAACAAGCTGTTTTAGACCGAAACGAGTTAAATCTGAACATATCGGTTTTACAAGTGTCCCTGTGACACGCGTCAAAACTTTTTCTCTTATAACTGCGCGAAAAGCATGTATTCTTGCTTAATACAACGAAACAAGCTGTTTTAGACCGAGATGAGCTAAATCTGAACACATCGATTTTACAAGTGTCTCTCTATTACGCGTCAAAACTTTTTTCTCTTATAACTGCGCGAAAAGCATGTATTCGTGCTTAGTTCAACGAAACAAGCTGTTTTAGACCGAAACGAGGTAAATCAGAACACATCGGTTTTACAAATGTTCCTCTGATACGCGTCAAAACTTTTTCTCTTATAACTGCGCGAAAAGCATGTATTCTTGCTTAATACAACGAAACAAGCTGTTTTAGACCGAAACGAGCTATATCACAACACATCGGTTTTACAAGCGTTCCTCTGATACGCGTCAAAACTTTTTCTCTTGTAACTGCGCGAAAAGCACGTATTCTTGCTTAATACAACGAAACAAGCTGTTTTAGACCGAAACGAGCTAAATCTGAACACATCGGTTTTACTAGTGTCCCTGTGACACGCCTTTAAATCTTTTTCTCTTATAACTGCGCGAAAAGCATGTATTCTTGCTTAATACAGCGAAACAAGCTGTTTTAGACCGAAACGAGCTAAATCACAACACATCGGTTTTACAAGTGTTCCTCTGATACGCGTCTTGACTTTTTCTCTTATAACTGCGCGAAAAGCATGTATTCTTGCTTAATGCAGCGAAACAAGCTGTTTTAGACCGAAACGAGCTAAATCACAACACATCGGTTTTACAAGTGTTCCTCTGATACGCGTCAAAACATTTTCTCTTATAACTGCGCGAAAAGCATGTATTCGTTCTTAAATAAAACGAAACAAGCTGTTTTAGACCGAAACGAGCTGTATCTGAACGCATCGGTTTTACAAGTATCCACGTGATACTCGTCAACTTTTTCTCTTATAACTGCGCGAAAAGCATGTATTCGTGCTTAATACAACGAATCAAGCTGTTTTAGACCGAAACGAGCTGTATCTGTACGCATCGGTTTTACAAGTATCCACGTGATACTCGTCAAAACTTTTTCTTTTATAACTGCGCGAAAAGCATGTATTCTTGCTTAATACAGCGAAACAAGCTGTTTTAGACCGAAACGAGCTAAATCTGAACACATCGGTTTTACTAGTGTCCCTGTGACACGCGTCACAACCTTTTCTCTTATAACTGCGCGAAAAGCATGTATTCTTGCTTAATACAGCGAAACAAGCTGTTTTAGACCGAAACGAGTTAAATCACAACACATCGGTTTTACAAGTGTTCCTCTGATACGCGTCAAAACTTTTTCTCTTATAACTGCGCGAAAAGCATGTATTCGTGCTTAGTTTAACGAAACAAGCTGTTTTAGGCCGAAACGGGGTAAATCTGAACACATCGGTTTTACAAGTGTCCCTGTGACACGCCTTTAAAACTTTTTCTCTTATAACTGCGCGAAAAGCATGTATTCTTGCTTAATACAGCGAAACAAGCTGTTTTAGACCGAAACGAGCTAAATCACAACACATCGGTTTTACAAGTGTTCCTCTGTTACGCGTCAAAATTTTTTTCTCTTATACCTGCGCGAAAAGCATGTATTCTTGCTTAATACAGCGAAACAAGCTGTTTTAGACCGAAACGAGCTAAATCACAACACATCGGTTTTACAAGTGTTCCTCTGATACGCGTCTAAACTTTTTCTCTTATAACTGCGCGAAAAGCATGTATTCGTGCTTAATACGACGAAACAAGCTGTTTTAGACCGAAACGAGCTAAATCACAACACATCGGTTTTACAAGTGTTCCTCTATTACGCGTCAAAACTTTTTTCTCTTATAACTGCGCGAAAAGCATGTATTCGTGCTTAGTTCAACGAAACAAGCTGTTTTAGACCGAAACGAGGTAAATCAGAACACATCGGTTTTACAAGTGTTCCTCTGATACGCGTCAAAACTTTTTCTCTTATAACTGCGCGAAAAGCATGTATTCTTGCTTAATACAACGAAACAAGCTGTTTTAGACCGAAACGAGCTAAATCACAACACATCGGTTTTACAAGTGTTCCTCTGATACGCGTCAAAACTTTTTCTCTTGTAACTGCGCGAAAAGCACATATTCTTGCTTAATACAGCGAAACAAGCTGTTTTAGACCGAAACGAGCTAAATCACAACACATCGGTTTTACAAGTGTTGCTCTGATACGCCTCAAAACTTTTTCTCTTATAACTGCGCGAAAAGCATGTATTCTTGCTTAATACAACGAAACAAGCTATTTTAGACCGAAACGAGCTAAATCACTACACATCGGTTTTACAAGTGTTCCTCTGATACGCGTCTAAACTTTTTCTCTTATAACTGCGCGAAAAGCATGTATTCGTGCTTAATACGACGAAACAAGCTGTTTTAGACCGAAACGAGTTAAATCTGAACATATCGGTTTTACAAGTGTCCCTGTGACACGCGTCAAAACTTTTTCTCTTATAACTGCGCGAAAAGCATGTATTCTTGCTTAATACAGCGAAACAAGCTGTTTTAGACCGAAACGAGCTAATTCACAACACATCGGTTTTACAAGTGTTCCTCTATTACGCGTCAAAACTTTTTTCTCTAATAACTGCGCGAAAAGCATGTATTCGTGCTTAGTTCAACGAAACAAGCTGTTTTAGACCGAAACGAGGTAAATCAGAACACATCGGTTTTACAAATGTTCCTCTGATACGCGTCAAAACTTTTTCTCTTATAACTGCGCGAAAAGCATGTATTCTTGCTTAATACAACGAAACAAGCTGTTTTAGACCGAAACGAGCTAAATCACAACACATCGGTTTTACAAGCGTTCCTCTGATACGCGTCAAAACTTTTTCTCTTGTAACTGCGCGAAAAGCACGTATTCTTGCTTAATACAGCGAAACAAGCTGTTTTAGACCGAGATAAGCTAAATCTGAACACATCGATTTTACAAGTGTCTCTCTAATACGCGTCAAAAGTTTTTCTTCTATAACTGCGCGAAAAGCATGTATTCGTGCCTAAAACAAAGAAACAAGCTGTTTTATACCAAAACGAGCTAAATCTGAACACATCGGTTTTACTAGTGTCCCTGTGACACGCCTTTAAATCTTTTTCTCTTATAACTGCCCGAAAAGCATGTATTCTTGCTTAATGCAGCGAAACAAGCTGTTTTAGACCGAAACGAGCTAAATCACAACACATCGGTTTTACAAGTGTTCCTCTGATACGCGTCAAAACTTTTTCTCTTATAACTGCGCGAAAAGCATGTATTCGTTCTTAAATAAAACGAAACAAGCTGTTTTAGACCGAAACGAGCTGTATCTGAACGCATCGGTTTTACAAGTATCCACGTGATACTCGTCAACTTTTTCTCTTATAACTGCGCGAAAAGCATGTATTCGTGCTTAATACAACGAATCAAGCTGTTTTAGACCGAAACGAGCTGTATCTGTACGCATCGGTTTTACAAGTATCCACGTGATACTCGTCAAAACTTTTTCTCTTATAACTGCGCGAAAAGCATGTATTCTTGCTTAATACAGCGAAACAAGCTGTTTTAGACCGAAACGAGCTAAATCTGAACACATCGGTTTTACTAGTGTCCCTGTGACACGCGTCACAACCTTTTCTCTTATAACTGCGCGAAAAGCATGTATTCTTGCTTAATACAGCGAAACAAGCTGTTTTAGACCGAAACGAGTTAAATCACAACACATCGGTTTTACAAGTGTTCCTCTGATACGCGTCAAAACATTTTCTCTAATAACTGCGCGAAAAGCATGTATTCGTGCTTAGTTTAACGAAACAAGCTGTTTTAGGCCGAAACGGGGTAAATCTGAACACATCGGTTTTACAAGTGTCCCTGTGACACGCCTTTAAAACTTTTTCTCTTATAACTGCGCGAAAAGCATGTATTCTTGCTTAATACAGCGAAACAAGCTGTTTTATACCGAAACGAGCTAAATCACAACACATCGGTTTTACAAGTGTTCCTCTGATACGCGTCTTGACTTTTTCTCTTATAACTGCGCGAAAAGCATGTATTCTTGCTTAATACAGCGAAACAAGCTGTTTTAGACCGAAACGAGCTAAATCACAACACATCGGTTTTACAAGTGTTCCTCTGATACGCGTCAAAACTTTTTCTCTTATAACTGCGCGAAAAGCATGTATTCTTCTTAATACAACGAAACAAGCTGTTTTAGACCGAAACGAGCTAAATCACAACACATCGGTTTTACAAGTGTTCCTCTGATACGCGTCAAAACGTTTTCTCTAATAACTGCGCGAAAAGCATGTATTCTTCCTTAATACAACGAAACAAGCTGTTTTAGACCGAAACGAGCTAAATCACAACACATCGGTTTTACAAGTGTTCCTCTGATACGCGTCAAAACTTTTTTTCTTATAACTGCGCGAAAAGCATGTATTCGTGCTTAATACAACGAAACAAGCTGTTTTAGACCGAGATGAGCTAAATCTGAACACATCGATTTTACAAGTGTCTCTCTAATACGCGTCAAAAGTTTTTCTTCTATAACTGCGCGAAAAGCATGTATTCGTGCCTAAAACAAAGAAACAAGCTGTTTTATACCAAAACGAGCTAAATCTGAACATATCGGTTTTACTAGTGTCCCTGTGACACGCCTTTAAATCTTTTTCTCATATAACTGCGCGAAAAGCATGTATTCTTGCTTAATACAGCGAAACAAGCTGTTTTAGACCGAAACGAGCTAAATCACAACACATCGGTTTTACAAGTGTTCCTCTATTACGCGTCAAAACTTTTTTCTCTTATAACTGCGCGAAAAGCATGTATTCGTGCTTAGTTCAACGAAACAAGCTGTTTTAGACCGAAACGAGGTAAATCAGAACACATCGGTTTTACAAGTGTTCCTCTGATACGCGTCAAAACTTTTTCTCTTGTAACTGCGCGAAAAGCACATATTCTTGCTTAATACAGCGAAACAAGCTGTTTTAGACCGAAACGAGCTAAATCACAACACATCGGTTTTACAAGTGTTCCTCTGATACGCCTCAAAACTTTTTCTCTTATAACTGCGCGAAAAGCATGTATTCTTGCTTAATACAACGAAACAAGCTATTTTAGACCGAAACGAGCTAAATCACAACACATCGGTTTTACAAGTGTTCCTCTGATACGCGTCTAAACTTTTTCTCTTATAACTGCGCGAAAAGCATGTATTCGTGCTTAATACGACGAAACAAGCTGTTTTAGACCGAAACGAGTTAAATCTGAACATATCGGTTTTACAAGTGTCCCTGTGACACGCGTCAAAACTTTTTCTCTTATAACTGCGCGAAAAGCATGTATTCTTGCTTAATACAGCGAAACAAGCTGTTTTAGACCGAAACGAGCTAAATCACAACACATCGGTTTTACAAGTGTTCCTCTATTACGCGTCAAAACTTTTTTCTCTTATAACTGCGCGAAAAGCATGTATTCGTGCTTAGTTCAACGAAACAAGCTGTTTTAGACCGAAACGAGGTAAATCAGAACACATCGGTTTTACAAATGTTCCTCTGATACGCGTCAAAACTTTTTCTCTTATAACTGCGCGAAAAGCATGTATTCTTGCTTAATACAACGAAACAAGCTGTTTTAGACCGAAACGAGCTAAATCACAACACATCGGTTTTACAAGCGTTCCTCTGATACGCGTCAAAACTTTTTCTCTTGTAACTGCGCGAAAAGCACGTATTCTTGCTTAATACAACGAAACAAGCTGTTTTAGACCGAGATGAGCTAAATCTGAACACATCGATTTTACAAGTGTCTCTCTAATACGCGTCAAAAGTTTTTCTTCTATAACTGCGCGAAAAGCATGTATTCGTGCCTAAAACAAAGAAACAAGCTGTTTTATACCAAAACGAGCTAAATCTGAACATATCGGTTTTACTAGTGTCCCTGTGACACGCCTTTAAATCTTTTTCTCATATAACTGCGCGAAAAGCATGTATTCTTGCTTAATACAGCGAAACAAGCTGTTTTAGACCGAAACGAGCTAAATCACAACACATCGGTTTTACAAGTGTTCCTCTGATACGCGTCAAAACTTTTTCTCCTATAACTGCGCGAAAAGCATGTATTCGTGCTTAAATAAAACGAAACAAGCTGTTTTAGACCGAAACGAGCTGTATCTGAACGCATCGGTTTTACAAGTATCCACGTGATACTCGTCAACTTTTTCTCTTATAACTGCGCGAAAAGCATGTATTCGTGCTTAATACAACGAATCAAGCTGTTTTAGACAGAAACGAGCTGTATCTGAACGCATCGGTTTTACAAGTATCCACGTGATACTCGTCAAAACTTTTTCTCTTATAACTGCGCGAAAAGCATGTATTCTTGCTTAATACAGCGAAACAAGCTGTTTTAAACCGAAACGAGCTAAATCACAACACATCGGTTTTACAAGTGTTCCTCTGCTACGCCTCAAAACTTTTTCTCTTATAACTGCGCGAAAAGCATGTATTCTTGCTTAATACAGCGAAACAAGCTGTTTTAGACCGAAACGAGCTAAATCACAACACATCGGTTTTACAAGTGTTCCTCTGATACGCGTCTAAACTTTTTCTCTTATAACTGCGCGAAAAGCATGTATTCGTGCTTAATACGACGAAACAAGCTGTTTTAGACCGAAACGAGCTAAATCACAACACATCGGTTTTACAAGTGTTCCTCTATTACGCGTCAAAACTTTTTTCTCTTATAACTGCGCGAAAAGCATGTATTCGTGCTTAGTTCAACGAAACAAGCTGTTTTAGACCGAAACGAGGTAAATCAGAACACATCGGTTTTACAAGTGTTCCTCTGATACGCGTCAAAACTTTTTCTCTTGTAACTGCGCGAAAAGCACATATTCTTGCTTAATACAGCGAAACAAGCTGTTTTAGACCGAAACGAGCTAAATCACAACACATCGGTTTTACAAGTGTTCCTCTGATACGCCTCAAAACTTTTTCTCTTATAACTGCGCGAAAAGCATGTATTCTTGCTTAATACAACGAAACAAGCTATTTTAGACCGAAACGAGCTAAATCACAACACATCGGTTTTACAAGTGTTCCTCTGATACGCGTCTAAACTTTTTCTCTTATAACTGCGCGAAAAGCATGTATTCGTGCTTAATACGACGAAACAAGCTGTTTTAGACCGAAACGAGTTAAATCTGAACATATCGGTTTTACAAGTGTCCCTGTGACACGCGTCAAAACTTTTTCTCTTATAACGGCGCGAAAAGCATGTATTCTTGCTTAATACAGCGAAACAAGCTGTTTTAGACCGAAACGAGCTAAATCACAACACATCGGTTTTACAAGTGTTCCTCTATTACGCGTCAAAACTTTTTTCTCTTATAACTGCGCGAAAAGCATGTATTCGTGCTTAGTTCAACGAAACAAGCTGTTTTAGACCGAAACGAGGTAAATCAGAACACATCGGTTTTACAAATGTTCCTCTGATACGCGTCAAAACTTTTTCTCTTATAACTGCGCGAAAAGCATGTATTCTTGCTTAATACAACGAAACAAGCTGTTTTAGACCGAAACGAGCTATATCACAACACATCGGTTTTACAAGCGTTCCTCTGATACGCGTCAAAACTTTTTCTCTTGTAACTGCGCGAAAAGCACGTATTCTTGCTTAATACAACGAAACAAGCTGTTTTAGACCGAAACGAGCTAAATCTGAACACATCGGTTTTACTAGTGTCCCTGTGACACGCCTTTAAATCTTTTTCTCTTATAACTGCGCGAAAAGCATGTATTCTTGCTTAATACAGCGAAACAAGCTGTTTTAGACCGAAACGAGCTAAATCACAACACATCGGTTTTACAAGTGTTCCTCTGATACGCGTCTTGACTTTTTCTCTTATAACTGCGCGAAAAGCATGTATTCTTGCTTAATGCAGCGAAACAAGCTGTTTTAGACCGAAACGAGCTAAATCACAACACATCGGTTTTACAAGTGTTCCTCTGATACGCGTCAAAACTTTTTCTCTTATAACTGCGCGAAAAGCATGTATTCGTTCTTAAATAAAACGAAACAAGCTGTTTTAGACCGAAACGAGCTGTATCTGAACGCATCGGTTTTACAAGTATCCACGTGATACTCGTCAACTTTTTCTCTTATAACTGCGCGAAAAGCATGTATTCGTGCTTAATACAACGAATCAAGCTGTTTTAGACCGAAACGAGCTGTATCTGTACGCATCGGTTTTACAAGTATCCACGTGATACTCGTCAAAACTTTTTCTCTTATAACTGCGCGAAAAGCATGTATTCTTGCTTAATACAGCGAAACAAGCTGTTTTAGACCGAAACGAGCTAAATCTGAACACATCGGTTTTACTAGTGTCCCTGTGACACGCGTCACAACCTTTTCTCTTATAACTGCGCGAAAAGCATGTATTCTTGCTTAGTACAGCGAAACAAGCTGTTTTAGACCGAAACGAGTTAAATCACAACACATCGGTTTTACAAGTGTTCCTCTGATACGCGTCAAAACTTTTTCTCTTATAACTGCGCGAAAAGCATGTATTCGTGCTTAGTTTAACGAAACAAGCTGTTTTAGGCCGAAACGGGGTAAATCTGAACACATCGGTTTTACAAGTGTCCCTGTGACACGCCTTTAAAACTTTTTCTCTTATAACTGCGCGAAAAGCATGTATTCTTGCTTAATACAGCGAAACAAGCTGTTTTAGACCGAAACGAGCTAAATCACAACACATCGGTTTTACAAGTGTTCCTCTGTTACGCGTCAAAATTTTTTTCTCTTATACCTGCGCGAAAAGCACGTATTCTTGCTTAATACAGCGAAACAAGCTGTTTTAGACCGAAACGAGCTAAATCTGAACACATCGGTTTTACAAGTGTCCCTGTGACACGCGTCAAAACTTTTTCTCTTATACCTGCGCGAAAAGCATGTATTCGTTCTTAATACAGCGAAAGAAGCTGTTTTAGACCGAAACGAGCTAAATCTGAACACATCGGTTTTACTAGTGTCCCTGTGACACGCCTTTAAATCTTTTTCTCTTATAACTGCGCGAAAAGCATGTATTCTTGCTTAATACAGCGAAACAAGCTGTTTTAGACCGAAACGAGCTAAATCACAACACATCGGTTTTACAAGTGTTCCTCTGATACGCGTCTTGACTTTTTCTCTTATAACTGCGCGAAAAGCATGTATTCTTGCTTAATACAGCGAAACAAGCTGTTTTAGACCGAAACAAGCTAAATCACAACACATCGGTTTTACAAGTGTTCCTCTGATACGCGTCAAAAATTTTTCTCTTATAACTGCGCGAAAAGCATGTATTCTTCTTAATACAACGAAACAAGCTGTTTTAGACCGAAACGAGCTAAATTACAACACATCGGTTTTACAAGTGTTCCTCTGATACGCGTCAAAACTTTTTCTCTAATAACTGCGCGAAAAGCATGTATTCTTGCTTAATACAACGAAACAAGCTGTTTTAGACCGAAACGAGCTAAATCACAACACATCGGTTTTACAAGTGTTCCTCTGATACGCGTCAAAACTTTTTTTCTTATAACTGCGCGAAAAGCACGTATTCTTGCTTAATACAACGAAACAAGCTGTTTTAGACCGAGATGAGCTAAATCTGAACACATCGATTTTACAAGTGTCTCTCTAATACGCGTCAAAAGTTTTTCTTCTATAACTGCGCGAAAAGCATGTATTCGTGCCTAAAACAAAGAAACAAGCTGTTTTATACCAAAACGAGCTAAATCTGAACATATCGCTTTTACTAGTGTCCCTGTGACACGCCTTTAAATCTTTTTCTCATATAACTGCGCGAAAAGCATGTATTCTTGCCTAATACAGCGAAACAAGCTGTTTTAGACCGAAACGAGCTAAATCACAACACATCGGTTTTACAAGAGTTCCTCTGATTAGCGTCAAAACTTTTTCTCTTATAACTGCGCGAAAAGCATGTATTCGTGCTTAAATAAAACGAAACAAGCTGTTTTAGACCGAAACGAGCTGTATCTGAACGCATCGGTTTTACAAGTATCCACGTGATACTCGTCAACTTTTTCTCTTATAACTGCGCGAAAAGCATGTATTCGTGCTTAATACAACGAATCAAGCTGTTTTAGACCGAAACGAGCTGTATCTGAACGCATCGGTTTTACAAGTATCCACGTGATACTCGTCAAAACTTTTTCTCTTATAACTGCGCGAAAAGCATGTATTCTTGCTTAATACAGCGAAACAAGCTGTTTTAAACCGAAACGAGCTAAATCACAACACATCGGTTTTACAAGTGTTCCTCTGATACGCCTCAAAACTTTTTCTCTTATAACTGCGCGAAAAGCATGTATTCTTGCTTAATACAGCGAAACAAGCTGTTTTAGACCGAAACGAGCTAAATCACAACACATCGGTTTTACAAGTGTTCCTCTGATACGCGTCTAAACTTTTTCTCTTATAACTGCGCGAAAAGCATGTATTCGTGCTTAATACGACGAAACAAGCTGTTTTAGACCGAAACGAGCTAAATCACAACACATCGGTTTTACAAGTGTTCCTCTATTACGCGTCAAAACTTTTTTCACTTATAACTGCGCGAAAAGCATGTATTCGTGCTTAGTTCAACGAAACAAGCTGTTTTAGACCGAAACGAGGTAAATCAGAACACATCGGTTTTAAGAGTGTTCCTCTGATACGCGTCAAAACTTTTTCTCTTGTAACTGCGCGAAAAGCACATATTCTTGCTTAATACAGCGAAACAAGCTGTTTTAGACCGAAACGAGCTAAATCACAACACATCGGTTTTACAAGTGTTCCTCTGATACGCCTCAAAACTTTTTCTCTTATAACTGCGCGAAAAGCATGTATTCTTGCTTAATACAACGAAACAAGCTATTTTAGACCGAAACGAGCTAAATCACAACACATCGGTTTTACAAGTGTTCCTCTGATACGCGTCTAAACTTTTTCTCTTATAACTGCGCGAAAAGCATGTATTCGTGCTTAATACGACGAAACAAGCTGTTTTAAACCGAAACGAGTTAAATCTGAACATATCGGTTTTACAAGTGTCCCTGTGACACGCGTCAAAACTTTTTCCCTTATAACTGCGCGAAAAGCATGTATTCTTGCTTAATACAGCGAAACAAGCTGTTTTAGACCGAAACGAGCTAAACCACAACACATCGGTTTTACAAGTGTTCCTCTATTACGCGTCAAAACTTTTTTCTCTTATAACTGCGCGAAAAGCATGTATTCTTGCTTAATACAACGAAACAAGCTGTTTTAGACCGAAACGAGCTAAATCACAACACATCGGTTTTACAAGCGTGCCTCTGATACGCGTCAAAACTTTTTCTCTTGTAACTGCGCGAAAAGCACGTATTCTTGCTTAATACAACGAAACAAGCTGTTTTAGACCGAGATGAGCTAAATCTGAACACATCGATTTTACAAGTGTCTCTCTAATACGCGTCAAAAGTTTTTCTTCTATAACTGCGCGAAAAGCATGTATTCGTGCCTAAAACAAAGAAACAAGCTGTTTTATACCAAAACGAGCTAAATCTGAACATATCGGTTTTACTAGTGTCCCTGTGACACGCCTTTAAATCTTTTTCTCATATAACTGCGCGAAAAGCATGTATTCTTGCTTAATACAGCGAAACAAGCTGTTTTAGACCGAAACGAGCTAAATCACAACACATCGGTTTTACAAGTGTTCCTCTGATACGCGTCAAAACTTTTTCTCTTATAACTGCGCGAAAAGCATGTATTCGTGCTTAAATAAAACGAAACAAGCTGTTTTAGACCGAAACGAGCTGTATCTGAACGCATCGGTTTTACAAGTATCCACGTGATACTCGTCAACTTTTTCTCTTATAACTGCGCGAAAAGCATGTATTCGTGCTTAATACAACGAATCAAGCTGTTTTAGACCGAAACGAGCTGTATCTGAACGCATCGGTTTTACAAGCATCCACGTGATACTCGTCAAAACTTTTTCTCTTATAACTGCGCGAAAAGCATGTATTCTTGCTTAATACAGCGAAACAAGCTGTTTTAAACCGAAACGAGCTAAATCACAACACATCGGTTTTACAAGTGTTCCTCTGATACGCCTCAAAACTTTTTCTCTTATAACTGCGCGAAAAGCATGTATTCTTGCTTAATACAGCGAAACAAGCTGTTTTAGACCGAAACGAGCTAAATCACAACACATCGGTTTTACAAGTGTTCCTCTGATACGCGTCTAAACTTTTTCTCTTATAACTGCGCGAAAAGCATGTATTCGTGCTTAATACGACGAAACAAGCTGTTTTAGACCGAAACGAGCTAAATCACAACACATCGGTTTTACAAGTGTTCCTCTATTACGCGTCAAAACTTTTTTCTCTTATAACTGCGCGAAAAGCATGTATTCGTGCTTAGTTCAACGAAACAAGCTGTTTTAGACCGAAACGAGGTAAATCAGAACACATCGGTTTTACAAGTGTTCCTCTGATACGCGTCAAAACTTTTTCTCTTGTAACTGCGCGAAAAGCACATATTCTTGCTTAATACAGCGAAACAAGCTGTTTTAGACCGAAACGAGCTAAATCACAACACATCGGTTTTACAAGTGTTCCTCTGATACGCCTCAAAACTTTTTCTCTTATAACTGCGCGAAAAGCATGTATTCTTGCTTAATACAACGAAACAAGCTATTTTAGACCGAAACGAGCTAAATCACAACACATCGGTTTTACAAGTGTTCCTCTGATACGCGTCTAAACTTTTTCTCTTATAACTGCGCGAAAAGCATGTATTCGTGCTTAATACGACGAAACAAGCTGTTTTAGACCGAAACGAGTTAAATCTGAACATATCGGTTTTACAAGTGTCCCTGTGACACGCGTCAAAACTTTTTCTCTTATAACTGCGCGAAAAGCATGTATTCTTGCTTAATACAGCGAAACAAGCTGTTTTAGACCGAAACGAGCTAAATCACAACACATCGGTTTTACAAGTGTTCCTCTATTACGCGTCAAAACTTTTTTCTCTTATAACTGCGCGAAAAGCATGTATTCGTGCTTAGTTCAACGAAACAAGCTGTTTTAGACCGAAACGAGGTAAATCAGAACACATCGGTTTTACAAATGTTCCTCTGATACGCCTCAAAACTTTTTCTCTTATAACTGCGCGAAAAGCATGTATTCTTGCTTAATACAACGAAACAAGCTGTTTTAGACCGAAAGGAGCTAAATCACAACACATCGGTTTACAAGCGTTCCTCTGATACGCGTCAAAACTTTTTCTCTTGTAACTGCGCGAAAAGCACGTATTCTTGCTTAATACAGCGAAACAAGCTGTTTTAGACCGAGATGAGCTAAATCTGAACACATCGATTTTACAAGTGTCTCTCTAATACGCGTCAAAAGGTTTTCTTCTATAACTGCGCGAAAAGCATGTATTCGTGCCTAAAACAAAGAAACAAGCTGTTTTATACCAAAACGAGCTAAATCTGAACACATCGGTTTTACTAGTGTCCCTGTGACACGCCTTTAAATCTTTTTCTCTTATAACTGCCCGAAAAGCATGTATTCTTGCCTAATGCAGCGCAACAAGCTGTTTTAGACCGAAACGAGCTAAATCACAACACATCGGTTTTACAAGTGTTCCTCTGATACGCGTCAAAACTTTTTCTCTTATAACTGCGCGAAAAGCATGTATTCGTTCTTAAATAAAACGAAACAAGCTGTTTTAGACCGAAACGAGCTGTATCTGAACGCATCGGTTTTACAAGTATCCACGTGATACTCGTCAACTTTTTCTCTTATAACTGCGCGAAAAGCATGTATTCGTGCTTAATACAACGAATCAAGCTGTTTTAGACCGAAACGAGCTGTATCTGTACGCATCGGTTTTACAAGTATCCACGTGATACTCGTCAAAACTTTTTCTCTTATAACTGCGCGAAAAGCATGTATTCTTGCTTAATACAGCGAAACAAGCTGTTTTAGACCGAAACGAGCTAAATCACAACACATCGGTTTTACAAGTGTTCCTCTGATACGCGTCTAAACTTTTTCTCTTATAACTGCGCGAAAAGCATGTATTCGTGCTTAATACGACGAAACAAGCTGTTTTAGACCGAAACGAGCTAAATCACAACACGTTGGTTTTACAAGTGTTCCTCTATTACGCGTCAAAACTTTTTTCTATTATAACTGCGCGAAAAGCATGTATTCGTGCTTAGTTCAACGAAACAAGCTGTTTTAGACCGAAACGAGGTAAATCAGAACACATCGGTTTTACAAGTGTTCCTCTAATACGCGTCAAAACTTTTTTCTTATAACTGCGCGAAAAGCATGTATTCTTGCTTAATACAACGAAACAAGCTGTTTTAGACCGAAACGAGCTAAATTACAACACATCGGTTTTACAAGTGTTCCTCTGATACGCGTCAAAACTTTTTCTCTTGTAACTGCGCGAAAAGCACGTATTCTTGCTTAATACAGCGAAACAAGCTGTTTTAGACCGAAACGAGCTAAATCACAACACATCGGTTTTACAAGTGTTCCTCTGATACGCCTCAAAACTTTCTCTCTTATAACTGCGCGAAAAGCATGTATTCTTGCTTAATACAACGAAACAAGCTGTTTTAGACCGAAACGAGCTAAATCACAACACATCGGTTTTACAAGTGTTCCTCTGATACGCGTCTAAACTTTTTCTCTTATAACTGCGCGAAAAGCATGTATTCGTGCTTAATACGACGAAACAAGCTGTTTTAGACCGAAACGAGCTAAATCTGAACATATCGGTTTTACAAGTGTCCCTGTGACACGCGTCAAAACTTTTTCTCTTATAACTGCGCGAAAAGCATGTATTCTTGCTTAATACAGCGAAACAAGCTGTTTTAGACCGAAACGAGCTAAATCTGAACACATCGGTTTTACAAGTGTTCCTCTGTTACGCGTCAAAACTTTTTTCTCTTATAACTGCGCGAAAAGCACGTATTCTTGCTTAATACAGCGAAACAAGCTGTTTTAGACCGAGATGAGCTAAATCTGAACACATCGATTTTACAAGTGTCTCTCTAATACGCGTCAAAAGTTTTTCTTCTATAACGGCGCGAAAAGCATGTATTCGTGCCTAAAACAAAGAAACAAGCTGTTTTATACCAAAACGAGCTAAATCTGAACACATCGGTTTTACTAGTGTCCCTGTGACAGGCCTTTAAATCTTTTTCTCTTATAACTGCGCGAAAAGCATGTATTCTTGCCTAATACAGCGAAACAAGCTGTTTTAGACCGAAACGAGCTAAATCCCAACACATCGGTTTTACAAGGGTTCCTCTGATACGCGTCAAAACTTTTTCTCTTATAACTGCGCGAAAAGCATGTATTCGTGCTTAAATAAAACGAAACAAGCTGTTTTAGACCGAAACGAGCTGTATCTGAACGCATCGGTTTTACAAGTATCCACGTGATACTCGTCAACTTTTTCTCTTATAACTGCGCGAAAAGCATGTATTCGTGCTTAATACAACGAATCAAGCTGTTTTAGACCGAAAAGAGCTGTATCTGAACGCATCGGTTTTACAAGTATCCACGTGATACTCGTCAAAACTTTTTCTCTTATAACTGCGCGAAAAGCATGTATTCTTGCTTAATACAGCGAAACAAGCTGTTTTAGACCGAAACGAGCTAAATCACAACACATCGGTTTTACAAGTGTTCCTCTGATACGCGTCAAAACTTTTTCTCTTATAACTGCGCGAAAAGCATGTATTCGTGCTTAATACGACGAAACAAGCTGTTTTAGACCGAAACGAGCTAAATCACAACACGTTGGTTTTACAAGTGTTCCTCTATTACGCGTTAAAACTTTTTTCTATTATAACTGCGCGAAAAGCATGTATTCGTGCTTAGTTCAACGAAACAAGCTGTTTTAGACCGAAACGAGGTAAATCAGAACACATCGGTTTTACAAGTGTTCCTCTGATACGCGTCAAAACTTTTTTCTTATAACTGCGCGAAAAGCATGTATTCTTGCTTAATACAACGAAACAAGCTGTTTTAGACCGAAACGAGCTAAATTACAACACATCGGTTTTACAAGTGTTCCTCTGATACGCGTCAAAACTTTTTCTCTTGTAACTGCGCGAAAACCACGTATTCTTGCTTAATACAGCGAAACAAGCTGTTTTAGACCGAAACGAGCTAAATCACAACACATCGGTTTTACAAGTGTTCCTCTGATACGCCTCAAAACTTTCTCTCTTATAACTGCGCGAAAAGCATGTATTCTTGCTTAATACAACGAAACAAGCTGTTTTAGACCGAAACGAGCTAAATCACAACACATCGGTTTTACAAGTGTTCCTCTGATACGCGTCTAAACTTTTTCTCTTATAACTGCGCGAAAAGCATGTATTCGTGCTTAATACGACGAAACAAGCTGTTTTAGACCGAAACGAGCTAAATCTGAACATATCGGTTTTACAAGTGTCCCTGTGACACGCGTCAAAACTTTTTCTCTTATAACTGCGCGAAAAGCATGTATTCTTGCTTAATACAGCGAAACAAGCTGTTTTAGACCGAAACGAGCTCAATCACAACACATCGGTTTTACAAGTGTTCCTCTATTACGCGTCAAAACTTTTTTCTCTTATAACTGCGCGCGAAAAGCATGTATTCGTGCTTAGTTCAACGAAGCAAGCTGTTTTAGACCGAAACGAGGTAAATCAGAACACATCGGTTTTACAAGTGTTCCTCTGATACGCGTCAAAATTTTTCTCTTATAACTGCGCGAAAAGCATGTATTCTTGCTTAATACAACGAAACAAGCTGTTTTAGACCGAAACGAGCTAAATCACAACACATCGGTTTTACAAGTGTTCCTCTGATACGCGTCAAAACTTTTTCTCTTGTAACTGCGCGAAAAGCACGTATTCTTGCTTAATACAGCGAAACAAGCTGTTTTAAACCGAAACGGGGTAAATCTGAACACATCGGTTTTACAAGTGTCCCTGTGACACGCCTTTAAAACGTTTTCTCTTATAACTGCGCGAAAAGCATGTATTCTTGCTTAATACAGCGAAACAAGCTGTTTTAGACCGAAACGAGCTAAATCACAACACGTCGGTTTTACAAGTGTTCCTCTGTTACGCGTCAAAACTTTTTTCTCTTATAACTGCGCGAAAAGCACGTATTCTTGCTTAATACAGCGAAACAAGCTGTTTTAGACCGAGATGAGCTAAATCTGAACACATCGATTTTACAAGTGTCTCTCTAATACGCGTCAAAAGTTTTTCTTCTATAACTGCGCGAAAAGCATGTATTCGTGCCTAAAACAAAGAAACAAGCTGTTTTATACCAAAACGAGCTAAATCTGAACACGTCGGTTTTACTAGTGTCCCTGTGACAGGCCTTTAAATCTTTTTCTCTTATAACTGCGCGAAAAGCATGTATTCTTGCTTAATACAGCGAAACAAGCTGTTTTAGACCGAAACGAGCTAAATCACAACACATCGGTTTTACAAGTGTTCCTCTGATACGCGTCAAAACTTTTTCTCTTATAACTGCGCGAAAAGCATGTATTCGTGCTTAAATAAAACGAAACAAGCTGTTTTAGACCGAAACGAGCTG
Source organism: Amblyomma americanum (assembly GCF_052857255.1). Taxonomy (NCBI): domain Eukaryota; kingdom Metazoa; phylum Arthropoda; class Arachnida; order Ixodida; family Ixodidae; genus Amblyomma; species Amblyomma americanum. The sequence goes on from NW_027526497.1 coordinate 245,774, forward strand.
TATCTGAACGCATCGGTTTTACAAGTATCCACGTGATACTCGTCAACTTTTTCTCTTATAACTGCGCGAAAAGCATGTATTCGTGCTTAATACAACGAATCAAGCTGTTTTAGACCGAAACGAGCTGTATCTGAACGCATCGGTTTTACAAGTATCCACGTGATACTCGTCAAAACTTTTTCTCTTATAACTGCGCGAAAAGCATGTATTCTTGCTTAATACAGCGAAACAAGCTGTTTTAGACCGAAACGAGCTAAATCACAACACATCGGGTTTACAAGTGTTCCTCTGATACGCGTCTAAACTTTTTCTCTTATAACTGCGCGAAAAGCATGTATTCGTGCTTAATACGAAGAAACAAGCTGTTTTAGACCGAAACGAGCTAAATCACAATACGTTGGTTTTACAAGTGTTCCTCTATTACGCGTCAAAACTTTTTTCTATTATAACTGCGCGAAAAGCATGTATTCGTGCTTAGTTCAACGAAACAAGCTGTTTTAGACCGAAACGAGGTAAATCAGAACACATCGGTTTTACAAGTGTTCCTCTGATACGCGTCAAAACTTTTTTTCTTATAACTGCGCGAAAAGCATGTATTCTTGCTTAATACAACGAAACAAGCTGTTTTAGACCGAAACGAGCTAAATTACAACACATCGGTTTTACATGTTCCTCTGATACGCGTCAAAACTTTTTCTCTTGTAACTGCGCGAAAAGCACGTATTCTTGCTTAATACAGCGAAACAAGCTGTTTTAGACCGAAACGAGCTAAATCACAACACATCGGTTTTACAAGTGTTCCTCTGATACGCCTCAAAACTTTCTCTCTTATAACTGCGCGAAAAGCATGTATTCTTGCTTAATACAACGAAACAAGCTGTTTTAGACCGAAACGAGCTAAATCACAACACATCGGTTTTACAAGTGTTCCTCTGATACGCGTCTAAACTTTTTCTCTTATAACTGCGCGAAAAGCATGTATTCGTGCTTAATACGACGAAACAAGCTGTTTTAGACCGAAACGAGTTAAATCTGAACATATCGGTTTTACAAGTGTCCCTGTGACACGCGTCAAAACTTTTTCTCTTATAACTGCGCGAAAAGCATGTATTCTTGCTTAATACAGCGAAACAAGCTGTTTTAGACCGAAACGAGCTAAATCACAATACATCGGTTTTACAAGTGTTCCTCTGATACGCGTCAAAACTTTTTTCTCTTATAACTGCGCGAAAAGCATGTATTCGTGCTTAGTTCAACGAAACAAGCTGTTTTAGACCGAAACGAGCTAAATCACAACACATCGGTTTTACAAGTGTTCCTCTGATACGCCTCAAAACTTTCTCTCTTATAACTGCGCGAAAAGCATGTATTCTTGCTTAATACAACGAAACAAGCTGTTTTAGACCGAAACGAGCTAAATCACAACACATCGGTTTTACAAGTGTTCCTCTGATACGCGTCTAAACTTTTTCTCTTATAACTGCGCGAAAAGCATGTATTCGTGCTTAATACGACGAAACAAGCTGTTTTAGACCGAAACGAGTTAAATCTGAACATATCGGTTTTACAAGTGTCCCTGTGACACGCGTCAAAACTTTTTCTCTTATAACTGCGCGAAAAGCATGTATTCTTGCTTAATACAGCGAAACAAGCTGTTTTAGACCGAAACGAGCTCAATCACAACACATCGGTTTTACAAGTGTTCCTCTATTACGCGTCAAAACTTTTTTCTCTTATAACTGCGCGCGAAAAGCATGTATTCGTGCTTAGTTCAACGAAACAAGCTGTTTTAGACCGAAACGAGGTAAATCAGAACACATCGGTTTTACAAGTGTTCCTCTGATACGCGTCAAAACTTTTTCTCTTATAACTGCGCGAAAAGCATGTATTCGTGCCTAATACGACGAAACAAGCTGTTTTAGACCGAAACGAGCTAAATCTGAACATATCGGTTTTACAAGTGTCCCTGTGACACGCGTCAAAACTTTTTCTCTTATAACTGCGCGAAAAGCATGTATTCTTGCTTAATACAGCGAAACAAGCTGTTTTAGACCGAAACGAGCTAAATCTGAACACATCGGTTTTACAAGTGTTCCTCTGTTACGCGTCAAAACTTTTTTCTCTTATAACTGCGCGAAAAGCACGTATTCTTGCTTAATACAGCGAAACAAGCTGTTTTAGACCGAGATGAGCTAAATCTGAACACATCGATTTTACAAGTGTCTCTCTAATACGCGTCAAAAGTTTTTCTTCTATAACGGCGCGAAAAGCATGTATTCGTGCCTAAAACAAAGAAACAAGCTGTTTTATACCAAAACGAGCTAAATCTGAACACATCGGTTTTACTAGTGTCCCTGTGACAGGCCTTTAAATCTTTTTCTCTTATAACTGCGCGAAAAGCATGTATTCTTGCCTAATACAGCGAAACAAGCTGTTTTAGACCGAAACGAGCTAAATCCCAACACATCGGTTTTACAAGTGTTCCTCTGATACGCGTCAAAACTTTTTCTCTTATAACTGCGCGAAAAGCATGTATTCGTGCTTAAATAAAACGAAACAAGCTGTTTTAGACCGAAACGAGCTGTATCTGAACGCATCGGTTTTACAAGTATCCACGTGATACTCGTCAACTTTTTCTCTTATAACTGCGCGAAAAGCATGTATTCGTGCTTAATACAACGAATCAAGCTGTTTTAGACCGAAAAGAGCTGTATCTGAACGCATCGGTTTTACAAGTATCCACGTGATACTCGTCAAAACTTTTTCTCTTATAACTGCGCGAAAAGCATGTATTCTTGCTTAATACAGCGAAACAAGCTGTTTTAGACCGAAACGAGCTAAATCACAACACATCGGTTTTACAAGTGTTCCTCTGATACGCGTCAAAACTTTTTCTCTTATAACTGCGCGAAAAGCATGTATTCGTGCTTAATACGACGAAACAAGCTGTTTTAGACCGAAACGAGCTAAATCACAACACGTTGGTTTTACAAGTGTTCCTCTATTACGCGTTAAAACTTTTTTCTATTATAACTGCGCGAAAAGCATGTATTCGTGCTTAGTTCAACGAAACAAGCTGTTTTAGACCGAAACGAGGTAAATCAGAACACATCGGTTTTACAAGTGTTCCTCTGATACGCGTCAAAACTTTTTTCTTATAACTGCGCGAAAAGCATGTATTCTTGCTTAATACAACGAAACAAGCTGTTTTAGACCGAAACGAGCTAAATTACAACACATCGGTTTTACAAGTGTTCCTCTGATACGCGTCAAAACTTTTTCTCTTGTAACTGCGCGAAAACCACGTATTCTTGCTTAATACAGCGAAACAAGCTGTTTTAGACCGAAACGAGCTAAATCACAACACATCGGTTTTACAAGTGTTCCTCTGATACGCCTCAAAACTTTCTCTCTTATAACTGCGCGAAAAGCATGTATTCTTGCTTAATACAACGAAACAAGCTGTTTTAGACCGAAACGAGCTAAATCACAACACATCGGTTTTACAAGTGTTCCTCTGATACGCGTCTAAACTTTTTCTCTTATAACTGCGCGAAAAGCATGTATTCGTGCTTAATACGACGAAACAAGCTGTTTTAGACCGAAACGAGCTAAATCTGAACATATCGGTTTTACAAGTGTCCCTGTGACACGCGTCAAAACTTTTTCTCTTATAACTGCGCGAAAAGCATGTATTCTTGCTTAATACAGCGAAACAAGCTGTTTTAGACCGAAACGAGCTCAATCACAACACATCGGTTTTACAAGTGTTCCTCTATTACGCGTCAAAACTTTTTTCTCTTATAACTGCGCGCGAAAAGCATGTATTCGTGCTTAGTTCAACGAAGCAAGCTGTTTTAGACCGAAACGAGGTAAATCAGAACACATCGGTTTTACAAGTGTTCCTCTGATACGCGTCAAAATTTTTCTCTTATAACTGCGCGAAAAGCATGTATTCTTGCTTAATACAACGAAACAAGCTGTTTTAGACCGAAACGAGCTAAATCACAACACATCGGTTTTACAAGTGTTCCTCTGATACGCGTCAAAACTTTTTCTCTTGTAACTGCGCGAAAAGCACGTATTCTTGCTTAATACAGCGAAACAAGCTGTTTTAAAACGAAACGGGGTAAATCTGAACACATCGGTTTTACAAGTGTCCCTGTGACACGCCTTTAAAACGTTTTCTCTTATAACTGCGCGAAAAGCATGTATTCTTGCTTAATACAGCGAAACAAGCTGTTTTAGACCGAAACGAGCTAAATCACAACACGTCGGTTTTACAAGTGTTCCTCTGTTACGCGTCAAAACTTTTTTCTCTTATAACTGCGCGAAAAGCACGTATTCTTGCTTAATACAGCGAAACAAGCTGTTTTAGACCGAGATGAGCTAAATCTGAACACATCGATTTTACAAGTGTCTCTCTAATACGCGTCAAAAGTTTTTCTTCTATAACTGCGCGAAAAGCATGTATTCGTGCCTAAAACAAAGAAACAAGCTGTTTTATACCAAAACGAGCTAAATCTGAACACATCGGTTTTACTAGTGTCCCTGTGACAGGCCTTTAAATCTTTTTCTCTTATAACTGCGCGAAAAGCATGTATTCTTGCTTAATACAGCGAAACAAGCTGTTTTAGACCGAAACGAGCTAAATCACAACACATCGGTTTTACAAGTGTTCCTCTGATACGCGTCAAAACTTTTTCTCTTATAACTGCGCGAAAAGCATGTATTCGTGCTTAAATAAAACGAAACAAGCTGTTTTAGACCGAAACGAGCTGTATCTGAACGCATCGGTTTTACAAGTATCCACGTGATACTCGTCAACTTTTTCTCTTATAACTGCGCGAAAAGCATGTATTCGTGCTTAATACAACGAATCAAGCTGTTTTAGACCGAAACGAGCTGTATCTGAACGCATCGGTTTTACAAGTATCCACGTGATACTCGTCAAAACTTTTTCTCTTATAACTGCGCGAAAAGCATGTATTCTTGCTTAATACAGCGAAACAAGCTGTTTTAGACCGAAACGAGCTAAATCACAACACATCGGTTTTACAAGTGTTCCTCTGATACGCGTCTAAACTTTTTCTCTTATAACTGCGCGAAAAGCATGTATTCGTGCTTAATACGACGAAACAAGCTGTTTTAGACCGAAACGAGCTAAATCACAATACGTTGGTTTTACAAGTGTTCCTCTATTACGCGTCAAAACTTTTTTCTATTATAACTGCGCGAAAAGCATGTATTCGTGCTTAGTTCAACGAAACAAGCTGTTTTAGACCGAAACGAGGTAAATCAGAACACATCGGTTTTACAAGTGTTCCTCTGATACGCGTCAAAACTTTTTTTCTTATAACTGCGCGAAAAGCATGTATTCTTGCTTAATACAACGAAACAAGCTGTTTTAGACCGAAACGAGCTAAATTACAACACATCGGTTTTACATGTTCCTCTGATACGCGTCAAAACTTTTTCTCTTGTAACTGCGCGAAAAGCACGTATTCTTGCTTAATACAGCGAAACAAGCTGTTTTAGACCGAAACGAGCTAAATCACAACACATCGGTTTTACAAGTGTTCCTCTGATACGCCTCAAAACTTTCTCTCTTATAACTGCGCGAAAAGCATGTATTCTTTCTTAATACAACGAAACAAGCTGTTTTAGACCGAAACGAGCTAAATCACAACACATCGGTTTTACAAGTGTTCCTCTGATACGCGTCTAAACTTTTTCTCTTATAACTGCGCGAAAAGCATGTATTCGTGCTTAATACGACGAAACAAGCTGTTTTAGACCGAAACGAGTTAAATCTGAACATATCGGTTTTACAAGTGTCCCTGTGACACGCGTCAAAACTTTTTCTCTTATAACTGCGCGAAAAGCATGTATTCTTGCTTAATACAGCGAAACAAGCTGTTTTAGACCGAAACGAGCTAAATCACAATACATCGGTTTTACAAGTGTTCCTCTGATACGCGTCAAAACTTTTTTCTCTTATAACTGCGCGAAAAGCATGTATTCGTGCTTAGTTCAACGAAACAAGCTGTTTTAGACCGAAACGAGCTAAATCACAACACATCGGTTTTACAAGTGTTCCTCTGATACGCCTCAAAACTTTCTCTCTTATAACTGCGCGAAAAGCATGTATTCTTGCTTAATACAACGAAACAAGCTGTTTTAGACCGAAACGAGCTAAATCACAACACATCGGTTTTACAAGTGTTCCTCTGATACGCGTCTAAACTTTTTCTCTTATAACTGCGCGAAAAGCATGTATTCGTGCTTAATACGACGAAACAAGCTGTTTTAGACCGAAACGAGTTAAATCTGAACATATCGGTTTTACAAGTGTCCCTGTGACACGCGTCAAAACTTTTTCTCTTATAACTGCGCGAAAAGCATGTATTCTTGCTTAATACAGCGAAACAAGCTGTTTTAGACCGAAACGAGCTCAATCACAACACATCGGTTTTACAAGTGTTCCTCTATTACGCGTCAAAACTTTTTTCTCTTATAACTGCGCGCGAAAAGCATGTATTCGTGCTTAGTTCAACGAAACAAGCTGTTTTAGACCGAAACGAGGTAAATCAGAACACATCGGTTTTACAAGTGTTCCTCTGATACGCGTCAAAATTTTTCTCTTATAACTGCGCGAAAAGCATGTATTCTTGCTTAATACAACGAAACAAGCTGTTTTAGACCGAAACGAGCTAAATCACAACACATCGGTTTTACAAGTGTTCCTCTGATACGCGTCAAAACTTTTTCTCTTGTAACTGCGCGAAAAGCACGTATTCTTGCTTAATACAGCGAAACAAGCTGTTTTAAACCGAAACGTGCTAAATCTGAACACATCGGTTTTACTAGTGTCCCTGTGACACGCGTCAAAACTTTTTCTCTTATAACTGCGCGGAAAGCATGTATTCTTGCTTAATACAGGGAAACAAGCTGTTTTAGACCGAAACGAGGTAAATCACAACACATCGGTTTTACAAGTGTTCCTCTGATACGCGTCAAAACTTTTTTCTCTTATAACTGCGCGAAAAGCACGTATTCTTGCTTAATACAGCGAAACAAGCTGTTTTAGACCGAGATGAGCTAAATCTGAACACATCGATTTTACAAGTGTCTCTCTAATACGCGTCAAAAGTTTTTCTTCTATAACGGCGCGAAAAGCATGTATTCGTGCCTAAAACAAAGAAACAAGCTGTTTTATACCAAAACGAGCTAAATCTGAACACATCGGTTTTACTAGTGTCCCTGTGACAGGCCTTTAAATCTTTTTCTATTATAACTGCGCGAAAAGCATGTATTCGTGCTTAGTTCAACGAAACAAGCTGTTTTAGACCGAAACGAGGTAAATCAGAACACATCGGTTTTACAAGTGTTCCTCTGATACGCGTCAAAACTTTTTTCTTATAACTGCGCGAAAAGCATGTATTCTTGCTTAATACAACGAAACAAGCTGTTTTAGACCGAAACGAGCTAAATTACAACACATCGGTTTTACAAGTGTTCCTCTGATACGCGTCAAAACTTTTTCTCTTGTAACTGCGCGAAAACCACGTATTCTTGCTTAATACAGCGAAACAAGCTGTTTTAGACCGAAACGAGCTAAATCACAACACATCGGTTTTACAAGTGTTCCTCTGATACGCCTCAAAACTTTCTCTCTTATAACTGCGCGAAAAGCATGTATTCTTGCTTAATACAACGAAACAAGCTGTTTTAGACCGAAACGAGCTAAATCACAACACATCGGTTTTACAAGTGTTCCTCTGATACGCGTCTAAACTTTTTCTCTTATAACTGCGCGAAAAGCATGTATTCGTGCTTAATACGACGAAACAAGCTGTTTTAGACCGAAACGAGCTAAATCTGAACATATCGGTTTTACAAGTGTCCCTGTGACACGCGTCAAAACTTTTTCTCTTATAACTGCGCGAAAAGCATGTATTCTTGCTTAATACAGCGAAACAAGCTGTTTTAGACCGAAACGAGCTCAATCACAACACATCGGTTTTACAAGTGTTCCTCTATTACGCGTCAAAACTTTTTTCTCTTATAACTGCGCGCGAAAAGCATGTATTCGTGCTTAGTTCAACGAAGCAAGCTGTTTTAGACCGAAACGAGGTAAATCAGAACACATCGGTTTTACAAGTGTTCCTCTGATACGCGTCAAAATTTTTCTCTTATAACTGCGCGAAAAGCATGTATTCTTGCTTAATACAACGAAACAAGCTGTTTTAGACCGAAACGAGCTAAATCACAACACATCGGTTTTACAAGTGTTCCTCTGATACGCGTCAAAACTTTTTCTCTTGTAACTGCGCGAAAAGCACGTATTCTTGCTTAATACAGCGAAACAAGCTGTTTTAAACCGAAACGGGGTAAATCTGAACACATCGGTTTTACAAGTGTCCCTGTGACACGCCTTTAAAACGTTTTCTCTTATAACTGCGCGAAAAGCATGTATTCTTGCTTAATACAGCGAAACAAGCTGTTTTAGACCGAAACGAGCTAAATCACAACACGTCGGTTTTACAAGTGTTCCTCTGTTACGCGTCAAAACTTTTTTCTCTTATAACTGCGCGAAAAGCACGTATTCTTGCTTAATACAGCGAAACAAGCTGTTTTAGACCGAGATGAGCTAAATCTGAACACATCGATTTTACAAGTGTCTCTCTAATACGCGTCAAAAGTTTTTCTTCTATAACTGCGCGAAAAGCATGTATTCGTGCCTAAAACAAAGAAACAAGCTGTTTTATACCAAAACGAGCTAAATCTGAACACATCGGTTTTACTAGTGTCCCTGTGACAGGCCTTTAAATCTTTTTCTCTTATAACTGCGCGAAAAGCATGTATTCTTGCTTAATACAGCGAAACAAGCTGTTTTAGACCGAAACGAGCTAAATCACAACACATCGGTTTTACAAGTGTTCCTCTGATACGCGTCAAAACTTTTTCTCTTATAACTGCGCGAAAAGCATGTATTCGTGCTTAAATAAAACGAAACAAGCTGTTTTAGACCGAAACGAGCTGTATCTGAACGCATCGGTTTTACAAGTATCCACGTGATACTCGTCAACTTTTTCTCTTATAACTGCGCGAAAAGCATGTATTCGTGCTTAATACAACGAATCAAGCTGTTTTAGACCGAAACGAGCTGTATCTGAACGCATCGGTTTTACAAGTATCCACGTGATACTCGTCAAAACTTTTTCTCTTATAACTGCGCGAAAAGCATGTATTCTTGCTTAATACAGCGAAACAAGCTGTTTTAGACCGAAACGAGCTAAATCACAACACATCGGTTTTACAAGTGTTCCTCTGATACGCGTCTAAACTTTTTCTCTTATAACTGCGCGAAAAGCATGTATTCGTGCTTAATACGACGAAACAAGCTGTTTTAGACCGAAACGAGCTAAATCACAATACGTTGGTTTTACAAGTGTTCCTCTATTACGCGTCAAAACTTTTTTCTATTATAACTGCGCGAAAAGCATGTATTCGTGCTTAGTTCAACGAAACAAGCTGTTTTAGACCGAAACGAGGTAAATCAGAACACATCGGTTTTACAAGTGTTCCTCTGATACGCGTCAAAACTTTTTTTCTTATAACTGCGCGAAAAGCATGTATTCTTGCTTAATACAACGAAACAAGCTGTTTTAGACCGAAACGAGCTAAATTACAACACATCGGTTTTACATGTTCCTCTGATACGCGTCAAAACTTTTTCTCTTGTAACTGCGCGAAAAGCACGTATTCTTGCTTAATACAGCGAAACAAGCTGTTTTAGACCGAAACGAGCTAAATCACAACACATCGGTTTTACAAGTGTTCCTCTGATACGCCTCAAAACTTTCTCTCTTATAACTGCGCGAAAAGCATGTATTCTTGCTTAATACAACGAAACAAGCTGTTTTAGACCGAAACGAGCTAAATCACAACACATCGGTTTTACAAGTGTTCCTCTGATACGCGTCTAAACTTTTTCTCTTATAACTGCGCGAAAAGCATGTATTCGTGCTTAATACGACGAAACAAGCTGTTTTAGACCGAAACGAGTTAAATCTGAACATATCGGTTTTACAAGTGTCCCTGTGACACGCGTCAAAACTTTTTCTCTTATAACTGCGCGAAAAGCATGTATTCTTGCTTAATACAGCGAAACAAGCTGTTTTAGACCGAAACGAGCTAAATCACAATACATCGGTTTTACAAGTGTTCCTCTGATACGCGTCAAAACTTTTTTCTCTTATAACTGCGCGAAAAGCATGTATTCGTGCTTAGTTCAACGAAACAAGCTGTTTTAGACCGAAACGAGCTAAATCACAACACATCGGTTTTACAAGTGTTCCTCTGATACGCCTCAAAACTTTCTCTCTTATAACTGCGCGAAAAGCATGTATTCTTGCTTAATACAACGAAACAAGCTGTTTTAGACCGAAACGAGCTAAATCACAACACATCGGTTTTACAAGTGTTCCTCTGATACGCGTCTAAACTTTTTCTCTTATAACTGCGCGAAAAGCATGTATTCGTGCTTAATACGACGAAACAAGCTGTTTTAGACCGAAACGAGTTAAATCTGAACATATCGGTTTTACAAGTGTCCCTGTGACACGCGTCAAAACTTTTTCTCTTATAACTGCGCGAAAAGCATGTATTCTTGCTTAATACAGCGAAACAAGCTGTTTTAGACCGAAACGAGCTCAATCACAACACATCGGTTTTACAAGTGTTCCTCTATTACGCGTCAAAACTTTTTTCTCTTATAACTGCGCGCGAAAAGCATGTATTCGTGCTTAGTTCAACGAAACAAGCTGTTTTAGACCGAAACGAGGTAAATCAGAACACATCGGTTTTACAAGTGTTCCTCTGATACGCGTCAAAATTTTTCTCTTATAACTGCGCGAAAAGCATGTATTCTTGCTTAATACAACGAAACAAGCTGTTTTAGACCGAAACGAGCTAAATCACAACACATCGGTTTTACAAGTGTTCCTCTGATACGCGTCAAAACTTTTTCTCTTGTAACTGCGCGAAAAGCACGTATTCTTGCTTAATACAGCGAAACAAGCTGTTTTAAACCGAAACGTGCTAAATCTGAACACATCGGTTTTACTAGTGTCCCTGTGACACGCGTCACAACCTTTTCTCTTATAACTGCGCGGAAAGCATGTATTCTTGCTTAATACAGGGAAACAAGCTGTTTTAGACCGAAACGAGGTAAATCACAACACATCGGTTTTACAAGTGTTCCTCTGATACGCGTCAAAACTTTTTTCTCTTATAACTGCGCGAAAAGCACGTATTCTTGCTTAATACAGCGAAACAAGCTGTTTTAGACCGAGATGAGCTAAATCTGAACACATCGATTTTACAAGTGTCTCTCTAATACGCGTCAAAAGTTTTTCTTCTATAACGGCGCGAAAAGCATGTATTCGTGCCTAAAACAAAGAAACAAGCTGTTTTATACCAAAACGAGCTAAATCTGAACACATCGGTTTTACTAGTGTCCCTGTGACAGGCCTTTAAATCTTTTTCTCTTATAACTGCGCGAAAAGCATGTATTCTTGCTTAATACAGCGAAACAAGCTGTTTTAGACCGAAACGAGCTAAATCCCAACACATCGGTTTTACAAGTGTTCCTCTGATACGCGTCAAAACTTTTTCTCTTATAACTGCGCGAAAAGCATGTATTCGTGCTTAAATAAAACGAAACAAGCTGTTTTAGACCGAAACGAGCTGTATCTGAACGCATCGGTTTTACAAGTATCCACGTGATACTCGTCAACTTTTTCTCTTATAACTGCGCGAAAAGCATGTATTCGTGCTTAATACAACGAATCAAGCTGTTTTAGACCGAAAAGAGCTGTATCTGAACGCATCGGTTTTACAAGTATCCACGTGATACTCGTCAAAACTTTTTCTCTTATAACTGCGCGAAAAGCATGTATTCTTGCTTAATACAGCGAAACAAGCTGTTTTAGACCGAAACGAGCTAAATCACAACACATCGGTTTTACAAGTGTTCCTCTGATACGCATCAAAACTTTTTCTCTTATAACTGCGCGAAAAGCATGTATTCGTGCTTAATACGACGAAACAAGCTGTTTTAGACCGAAACGAGCTAAATCACAACACGTTGGTTTTACAAGTGTTCCTCTATTACGCGTTAAAACTTTTTTCTATTATAACTGCGCGAAAAGCATGTATTCGTGCTTAGTTCAACGAAACAAGCTGTTTTAGACCGAAACGAGGTAAATCAGAACACATCGGTTTTACAAGTGTTCCTCTGATACGCGTCAAAACTTTTTTCTTATAACTGCGCGAAAAGCATGTATTCTTGCTTAATACAACGAAACAAGCTGTTTTAGACCGAAACGAGCTAAATTACAACACATCGGTTTTACAAGTGTTCCTCTGATACGCGTCAAAACTTTTTCTCTTGTAACTGCGCGAAAACCACGTATTCTTGCTTAATACAGCGAAACAAGCTGTTTTAGACCGAAACGAGCTAAATCACAACACATCGGTTTTACAAGTGTTCCTCTGATACGCCTCAAAACTTTCTCTCTTATAACTGCGCGAAAAGCATGTATTCTTGCTTAATACAACGAAACAAGCTGTTTTAGACCGAAACGAGCTAAATCACAACACATCGGTTTTACAAGTGTTCCTCTGATACGCGTCTAAACTTTTTCTCTTATAACTGCGCGAAAAGCATGTATTCGTGCTTAATACGACGAAACAAGCTGTTTTAGACCGAAACGAGCTAAATCTGAACATATCGGTTTTACAAGTGTCCCTGTGACACGCGTCAAAACTTTTTCTCTTATAACTGCGCGAAAAGCATGTATTCTTGCTTAATACAGCGAAACAAGCTGTTTTAGACCGAAACGAGCTCAATCACAACACATCGGTTTTACAAGTGTTCCTCTATTACGCGTCAAAACTTTTTTCTCTTATAACTGCGCGCGAAAAGCATGTATTCGTGCTTAGTTCAACGAAGCAAGCTGTTTTAGGCCGAAACGAGGTAAATCAGAACACATCGGTTTTACAAGTGTTCCTCTGATACGCGTCAAAATTTTTCTCTTATAACTGCGCGAAAAGCATGTATTCTTGCTTAATACAACGAAACAAGCTGTTTTAGACCGAAACGAGCTAAATCACAACACATCGGTTTTACAAGTGTTCCTCTGATACGCGTCAAAACTTTTTCTCTTGTAACTGCGCGAAAAGCACGTATTCTTGCTTAATACAGCGAAACAAGCTGTTTTAAACCGAAACGGGGTAAATCTGAACACATCGGTTTTACAAGTGTCCCTGTGACACGCCTTTAAAACTTTTTCTCTTATAACTGCGCGAAAAGCATGTATTCTTGCTTAATACAGCGAAACAAGCTGTTTTAGACCGAAACGAGCTAAATCACAACACGTCGGTTTTACAAGTGTTCCTCTGTTACGCGTCAAAACTTTTTTCTCTTATAACTGCGCGAAAAGCACGTATTCTTGCTTAATACAGCGAAACAAGCTGTTTTAGACCGAGATGAGCTAAATCTGAACACATCGATTTTACAAGTGTCTCTCTAATACGCGTCAAAAGTTTTTCTTCTATAACTGCGCGAAAAGCATGTATTCGTGCCTAAAACAAAGAAACAAGCTGTTTTATACCAAAACGAGCTAAATCTGAACACATCGGTTTTACTAGTGTCCCTGTGACAGGCCTTTAAATCTTTTTCTCTTATAACTGCGCGAAAAGCATGTATTCTTGCTTAATACAGCGAAACAAGCTGTTTTAGACCGAAACGAGCTAAATCACAACACATCGGTTTTACAAGTGTTCCTCTGATACGCGTCAAAACTTTTTCTCTTATAACTGCGCGAAAAGCATGTATTCGTGCTTAAATAAAACGAAACAAGCTGTTTTAGACCGAAACGAGCTGTATCTGAACGCATCGGTTTTACAAGTATCCACGTGATACTCGTCAACTTTTTCTCTTATAACTGCGCGAAAAGCATGTATTCGTGCTTAATACAACGAATCAAGCTGTTTTAGACCGAAACGAGCTGTATCTGAACGCATCGGTTTTACAAGTATCCACGTGATACTCGTCAAAACTTTTTCTCTTATAACTGCGCGAAAAGCATGTATTCTTGCTTAATACAGCGAAACAAGCTGTTTTAGACCGAAACGAGCTAAATCACAACACATCGGTTTTACAAGTGTTCCTCTGATACGCGTCTAAACTTTTTCTCTTATAACTGCGCGAAAAGCATGTATTCGTGCTTAATACGACGAAACAAGCTGTTTTAGACCGAAACGAGCTAAATCACAATACGTTGGTTTTACAAGTGTTCCTCTATTACGCGTCAAAACTTTTTTCTATTATAACTGCGCGAAAAGCATGTATTCGTGCTTAGTTCAACGAAACAAGCTGTTTTAGACCGAAACGAGGTAAATCAGAACACATCGGTTTTACAAGTGTTCCTCTGATACGCGTCAAAACTTTTTTTCTTATAACTGCGCGAAAAGCATGTATTCTTGCTTAATACAACGAAACAAGCTGTTTTAGACCGAAACGAGCTAAATTACAACACATCGGTTTTACATGTTCCTCTGATACGCGTCAAAACTTTTTCTCTTGTAACTGCGCGAAAAGCACGTATTCTTGCTTAATACAGCGAAACAAGCTGTTTTAGACCGAAACGAGCTAAATCACAACACATCGGTTTTACAAGTGTTCCTCTGATACGCCTCAAAACTTTCTCTCTTATAACTGCGCGAAAAGCATGTATTCTTGCTTAATACAACGAAACAAGCTGTTTTAGACCGAAACGAGCTAAATCACAACACATCGGTTTTACAAGTGTTCCTCTGATACGCGTCTAAACTTTTTCTCTTATAACTGCGCGAAAAGCATGTATTCGTGCTTAATACGACGAAACAAGCTGTTTTAGACCGAAACGAGTTAAATCTGAACATATCGGTTTTACAAGTGTCCCTGTGACACGCGTCAAAACTTTTTCTCTTATAACTGCGCGAAAAGCATGTATTCTTGCTTAATACAGCGAAACAAGCTGTTTTAGACCGAAACGAGCTAAATCACAATACATCGGTTTTACAAGTGTTCCTCTGATACGCGTCAAAACTTTTTTCTCTTATAACTGCGCGAAAAGCATGTATTCGTGCTTAGTTCAACGAAACAAGCTGTTTTAGACCGAAACGAGCTAAATCACAACACATCGGTTTTACAAGTGTTCCTCTGATACGCCTCAAAACTTTCTCTCTTATAACTGCGCGAAAAGCATGTATTCTTGCTTAATACAACGAAACAAGCTGTTTTAGACCGAAACGAGCTAAATCACAACACATCGGTTTTACAAGTGTTCCTCTGATACGCGTCTAAACTTTTTCTCTTATAACTGCGCGAAAAGCATGTATTCGTGCTTAATACGACGAAACAAGCTGTTTTAGACCGAAACGAGTTAAATCTGAACATATCGGTTTTACAAGTGTCCCTGTGACACGCGTCAAAACTTTTTCTCTTATAACTGCGCGAAAAGCATGTATTCTTGCTTAATACAGCGAAACAAGCTGTTTTAGACCGAAACGAGCTCAATCACAACACATCGGTTTTACAAGTGTTCCTCTATTACGCGTCAAAACTTTTTTCTCTTATAACTGCGCGCGAAAAGCATGTATTCGTGCTTAGTTCAACGAAACAAGCTGTTTTAGACCGAAACGAGGTAAATCAGAACACATCGGTTTTACAAGTGTTCCTCTGATACGCGTCAAAATTTTTCTCTTATAACTGCGCGAAAAGCATGTATTCTTGCTTAATACAACGAAACAAGCTGTTTTAGACCGAAACGAGCTAAATCACAACACATCGGTTTTACAAGTGTTCCTCTGATACGCGTCAAAACTTTTTCTCTTGTAACTGCGCGAAAAGCACGTATTCTTGCTTAATACAGCGAAACAAGCTGTTTTAAACCGAAACGTGCTAAATCTGAACACATCGGTTTTACTAGTGTCCCTGTGACACGCGTCACAACCTTTTCTCTTATAACTGCGCGGAAAGCATGTATTCTTGCTTAATACAGGGAAACAAGCTGTTTTAGACCGAAACGAGGTAAATCACAACACATCGGTTTTACAAGTGTTCCTCTGATACGCGTCAAAACTTTTTCTCTTATAACTGCGCGAAAAGCATGTATTCGTGCTTAGTTTAACGAAACAAGCTGTTTTAGACCGAAACGGGGTAAATCTGAACACATCGGTTTTACAAGTGTCCCTGTGACACGCCTTTAAAACTTTTTCTCTTATAACTGCGCGAAAAGCATGTATTCTTGCTTAATACAGCGAAACAAGCTGTTTTAGACCGAAACGAGCTAAATCACAACACGTCGGTTTTACAAGTGTTCCTCTGTTACGCGTCAAAACTTTTTTCTCTTATAACTGCGCGAAAAGCACGTATTCTTGCTTAATACAGCGAAACAAGCTGTTTTAGACCGAAACGAGCTAAATCTGAACACATCGGTTTTACAAGTGTCCCTGTGACACGCGTCAAAACTTTTTCTCTTATACCTGCGCGAAAAGCATGTATTCGTTCTTAATACAGCGAAAGAAGCTGTTTTAGACCGAAACGAGCTAAATCTGAACACATCGGTTATACTAGTGTCCCTGTGACACGCCTTTAAATCTTTTTCTCTTATAACTGCGCGAAAAGCATGTATTCTTGCTTAATACAGCGAAACAAGCTGTTTTAGACCGAAACGAGCTAAATCACAATACATCGGTTTTACAAGTGTTCCTCTGATACGCGTCAAAACTTTTTTCTCTTATAACTGCGCGAAAAGCATGTATTCGTGCTTAGTTCAACGAAACAAGCTGTTTTAGACCGAAACGAGCTAAATCACAACACATCGGTTTTACAAGTGTTCTTCTGATAGGCGTCTTGACGTTTTCTCTTATAACTGCGAGAAAAGCATGTATTCTTGCTTAATACAGCGAAACAAGCTGTTTTAGACCGAAACGAGCTAAATCACAACACATCGGTTTTACAAGTGTTCCTCTGATACGCGTCAAAACTTTTTCTCTTATAACTGCGCGAAAAGCATGTATTCTTCTTAATACAACGAAACAAGCTGTTTTAGACCGAAACGAGCTAAATCACAACACATCGGTTTTACAAGTGTTCCTCTGATACGCGTCAAAACTTTTTCTCTAATAACTGCGCGAAAAGCATGTATTCTTGCTTAATACAACGAAACAAGCTGTTTTAGACCGAAACGAGCTAAATCACAACACATCGGTTTTACAAGTGTTCTTCTGATACGCGTCTTGACTTTTTCTCTTATAACTGCGCGAAAAGCATGTATTCTTGCTTAATACAGCGAAACAAGCTGTTTTAGACCGAAACGAGCTAAATCACAACACATCGGTTTTACAAGTGTTCCTCTGATACGCGTCAAAACTTTTTCTCTTATAACTGCGCGAAAAGCATGTATTCTTCTTAAAACAACGAAACAAGCTGTTTTAGACCGAAACGAGCTAAATCACAACACATCGGTTTTACAAGTGTTCCTCTGATACGCGTCAAAACTTTTTCTCTAATAACTGCGCGAAAAGCATGTATTCTTGCTTAATACAACGAAACAAGCTGTTTTAGACCGAAACGAGCTAAATCTGAACACATCGATTTTACAAGTGTCTCTCTAATACGCGTCAAAAGTTTTTCTTTTATAACTGCGCGAAAAGCATGTATTCGTGCCTAAAACAAAGAAACAAGCTGTTTTATACCAAAACGAGCTAAATCTGAACACATCGGTTTTACTAGTGTCCCTGTGACACGCCTTTAAATCTTTTTCTCTTATAACTGCGCGAAAAGCATGTATTCTTGCTTAATACAGCGAAACAAGCTGTTTTAGACCGAAACGAGCTAAATCACAACACATCGGTTTTACAAGTGTTCCTCTGATACGCGTCAAAACTTTTTCTCTTATAACTGCGCGAAAAGCATGTATTCGTGCTTAAATAAAACGAAACAAGCTGTTTTAGACCGAAACGAGCTGTATCTGAACGCATCGGTTTTACAAGTATCCACGTGATACTCGTCAACTTTTTCTCTTATAACTGCGCGAAAAGCATGTATTCGTGCTTAATACAACGAATCAAGCTGTTTTAGACCGAAACGAGCTGTATCTGAACGCATCGGTTTTACAAGTATCCACGTGATACTCGTCAAAACTTTTTCTCTTATAACTGCGCGAAAAGCATGTATTCTTGCTTAATACAGCGAAACAAGCTGTTTTAGATTGAAACGAGCTAAATCACAACACATCGGTTTTACAAGTGTTCCTCTGATACGCCTCAAAACTTTTTCTCTTATAACTGCGCGAAAAGCATGTATTCTTGCTTAATACAACGAAACAAGCTGTTTTAGACCGAAACGAGCTAAATCACAACACATCGGTTTTACAAGTGTTCCTCTGATACGCGTCTAAACTTTTTCTCGTATAACTGCGCGAAAAGCATGTATTCGTGCTTAGTTCAACGAAACAAGCTGTTTTAGACCGAAACGAGCTAAATCACAACACATCGGTTTTACAAGTGTTCTTCTGATAGGCGTCTTGACTTTTTCTCTTATAACTGCGAGAAAAGCATGTATTCTTGCTTAATACAGCGAAACAAGCTGTTTTAGAACGAAACGAGCTAAATCACAACACATCGGTTTTACAAGTGTTCCTCTGATACGCGTCAAAACTTTTTCTCTTATAACTGCGCGAAAAGCATGTATTCTTCTTAATACAACGAAACAAGCTGTTTTAGACCGAAACGAGCTAAATCACAACACATCGGTTTTACAAGTGTTCCTCTGATACGCGTCAAAACTTTTTCTCTAATAACTGCGCGAAAAGCATGTATTCTTGCTTAATACAACGAAACAAGCTGTTTTAGACCGAAACGAGCTAAATCACAACACATCGGTTTTACAAGTGTTCTTCTGATACGCGTCTTGACTTTTTCTCTTATAACTGCGCGAAAAGCATGTATTCTTGCTTAATACAGCGAAACAAGCTGTTTTAGACCGAAACGAGCTAAATCACAACACATCGGTTTTACAAGTGTTCCTCTGATACGCGTCAAAACTTTTTCTCTTATAACTGCGCGAAAAGCATGTATTCTTCTTAAAACAACGAAACAAGCTGTTTTAGACCGAAACGAGCTAAATCACAACACATCGGTTTTACAAGTGTTCCTCTGATACGCGTCAAAACTTTTTCTCTAATAACTGCGCGAAAAGCATGTATTCTTGCTTAATACAACGAAACAAGCTGTTTTAGACCGAAACGAGCTAAATCTGAACACATCGATTTTACAAGTGTCTCTCTAATACGCGTCAAAAGTTTTTCTTTTATAACTGCGCGAAAAGCATGTATTCGTGCCTAAAACAAAGAAACAAGCTGTTTTATACCAAAACGAGCTAAATCTGAACACATCGGTTTTACTAGTGTCCCTGTGACACGCCTTTAAATCTTTTTCTCTTATAACTGCGCGAAAAGCATGTATTCTTGCTTAATACAGCGAAACAAGCTGTTTTAGACCGAAACGAGCTAAATCACAACACATCGGTTTTACAAGTGTTCCTCTGATACGCGTCAAAACTTTTTCTCTTATAACTGCGCGAAAAGCATGTATTCGTGCTTAAATAAAACGAAACAAGCTGTTTTAGACCGAAACGAGCTGTATCTGAACGCATCGGTTTTACAAGTATCCACGTGATACTCGTCAACTTTTTCTCTTATAACTGCGCGAAAAGCATGTATTCGTGCTTAATACAACGAATCAAGCTGTTTTAGACCGAAACGAGCTGTATCTGAACGCATCGGTTTTACAAGTATCCACGTGATACTCGTCAAAACTTTTTCTCTTATAACTGCGCGAAAAGCATGTATTCTTGCTTAATACAGCGAAACAAGCTGTTTTAGATTGAAACGAGCTAAATCACAACACATCGGTTTTACAAGTGTTCCTCTGATACGCCTCAAAACTTTTTCTCTTATAACTGCGCGAAAAGCATGTATTCTTGCTTAATACAACGAAACAAGCTGTTTTAGACCGAAACGAGCTAAATCACAACACATCGGTTTTACAAGTGTTCCTCTGATACGCGTCTAAACTTTTTCTCTTATAACTGCGCGAAAAGCATGTATTCGTGCTTAATACGACGAAACAAGCTGTTTTAGACCGAAACGAGCTAAATCACAACGCATCGGTTTTACAAGTTTTCCTCTGATACGCGTCAAAACTTTTTCTCTTATAACTGCGCGAAAAGCATGTATTCTTGCCTAATACAACGAAACAAGCTGTTTTAGACCGAAACGAGCTAAATCACAACACATCGGTTTTACAAGTGTTCCTCTGATACGCGTCTAAACTTTTTCTCTTATAACTGCGCAAAAAGCATGTATTCGTGCTTAATACAGCGAAACAAGCTGTTTTAGACCGAAACGAGCTAAATCACAACACATCGGTTTTACAAGTGTTCCTCTGATACGCGTCAAAACTGTTTTCTCTTATATCTGCGCGAAAAGCGTGTATTCTTGCTTAATACAGCGAAACAAGCTGTTTTAGACCGAAACGAGCTAAATCACAACACATCGGTTTTACAAGTCTTCCTCTGATACGCGTCAAAACTTTTTCTCTTGTAACTGCGCGAAAAGCACGTATTCTTGCTTAATACAGCGAAACAAGCTGTTTTAGACCGAAACGAGCTAAATCTGAACACATCGGTTTTACAAGTGTCCCTGTGACACGCGTCAAAACTTTTTCTCTTATACCTGCGCGAAAAGCATGTATTCGTTCTTAATACAGCGAAAGAAGCTGTTTTAGACCGAAACGAGCTAAATCTGAACACATCGGTTTTACTAGTGTCCCTGTGACACGCCTTTAAATCTTTTTCTCTTATAACTGCGCGAAAAGCATGTATTCTTGCTTAATACAGCGAAACAAGCTGTTTTAGACCGAAACGAGCTAAATCACAACACATCGGTTTTACAAGTGTTCCTCTGATACGCGTCAAAACTTTTTCTTTTATAACTGCGCGAAAAGCATGTATTCTTGCTTAATACAGCGAAACAAGCTGTTTTAGACCGAAACGAGCTAAATCACAACACATCGGTTTTACAAGTGTCCCTGTGACACGCGTCAAATCTTTTTCTCTTATAACTGCGCGAAAAGCATGTATTCTTGCTTATTACAGCGAAACAAGCTGTTTTAGACCGAAACGAGCTAAATCACAACACATCGGTTTTACAAGTGTTCCTCTGATACGCGTCAAAACTGTTTTCTCTTATATCTGCGCGAAAAGCATGTATTCTTGCTTAATACAGCGAAACAAGCTGTTTTAGACCGAAACGAGCTAAATCACAACGCATCGGTTTTACAAGTGTTCCTCTGATACGCGTCAAAACTTTTTCTTTTATAACTGCGCGAAAAGCATGTATTCTTGCCTAATACAACGAAAGAAGCTGTTTTAGACCGAAACGAGCTAAATCACAACACATCGGTTTTACAAGTGTTCCTCTGATACGCGTCAAAACTGTTTTCTCTTATATCTGCGCGAAAAGCGTGTATTCTTGCTTAATACAGCGAAACAAGCTGTTTTAGACCGAAACGAGCTAAATCACAACACATCGGTTTTACAAGTCTTCCTCTGATACGCGTCAAAACTTTTTCTCTTATAACTGCGCGAAAAGCATGTATTCTTGCTTAATACAACGAAACAAGCTGTTTTAGACCGAAACGAGCTAAATCACAACACATCGGTTTTACAAGTGTTCCTCTGATACGCGTCTAAACTTTTTCTCTTATAACTGCGCAAAAAGCATGTATTCGTGCTTAATACAGCGAAACAAGCTGTTTTAGACCGAAACGAGCTAAATCACAACACATCGGTTTTACAAGTGTTCCTCTGATACGCGTCAAAACTGTTTTCTCTTATATCTGCGCGAAAAGAGTGTATTCTTGCTTAATACAGCGAAACAAGCTGTTTTAGACCGAAACGAGCTAAATCACAACACATCGGTTTTACAAGTCTTCCTCTGATACGCGTCAAAACTTTTTCTCTTGTAACTGCGCGAAAAGCACGGTTTTACAAGTGTTCCTCTGATACGCGTCTAAACTTTTTCTCTTATAACTGCGCGAAAAGCATGTATTCGTGCTTAATACGACGAAACAAGCTGTTTTAGACCGAAACGAGCTAAATCACAACACATCGGTTTTACAAGTGTTCCTCTATTACGCGTCAAAACTTTTTTCTCTTATAACTGCGCGAAAAGCATGTATTCGTGCTTAGTTCAACGAAACAAGCTTTTTAAGACCGAAACGAGCTAAATCACAACACATCGGTTTTACAAGTGTTCCTCTGATACGCGTCAAAACTTTTTCTCTTGTAACTGCGCGAAAAGCACGTATTCTTGCTTAATACAGCGAAACAAGCTGTTTTAGACCGAAACGAGCTAAATCACAACATATCGGTTTTACAAGTGTTCCTCTGATACGCCTCAAAACTTTTTCTCTTATAACTGCGCGAAAAGCATGTATTCTTGCTTAATACAACGAAACAAGCTGTTTTAGACCGAAACGAGCTAAATCACAACATATCGGTTTTACAAGTGTTCCTCTGATACGCCTCAAAACTTTTTCTCTTATAACTGCGCGAAAAGCATGTATTCTTGCTTAATACAACGAAACAAGCTATTTTAGACCGAAACGAGCTAAATCACAACACATCGGTTTTACAAGTGTTCCTCTGATACGCGTCTAAACTTTTTCTCTTATAACTGCGCGAAAAGCATGTATTCGTGCTTAATACGACGAAACAAGCTGTTTTAGACCGAAACTAGTTAAATCTGAACATATCGGTTTTACAAGTGTTCCTCTGATACGCGTCAAAACTTTTTCTCTTATAACTGCGCGAAAAGCATGTATTCGTGCTTAATACGACGAAACAAGCTGTTTTAGACCGAAACGAGCTAAATCACAACACGTTGGTTTTACAAGTGTTCCTCTATTACGCGTTAAAACTTTTTTCTATTATAACTGCGCGAAAAGCATGTATTCGTGCTTAGTTCAACGAAACAAGCTGTTTTAGACCGAAACGAGGTAAATCAGAACACATCGGTTTTACAAGTGTTCCTCTGATACGCGTCAAAACTTTTTTCTTATAACTGCGCGAAAAGCATGTATTCTTGCTTAATACAACGAAACAAGCTGTTTTAGACCGAAACGAGCTAAATTACAACACATCGGTTTTACAAGTGTTCCTCTGATACGCGTCAAAACTTTTTCTCTTGTAACTGCGCGAAAACCACGTATTCTTGCTTAATACAGCGAAACAAGCTGTTTTAGACCGAAACGAGCTAAATCACAACACATCGGTTTTACAAGTGTTCCTCTGATACGCCTCAAAACTTTCTCTCTTATAACTGCGCGAAAAGCATGTATTCTTGCTTAATACAACGAAACAAGCTGTTTTAGACCGAAACGAGCTAAATCACAACACATCGGTTTTACAAGTGTTCCTCTGATACGCGTCTAAACTTTTTCTCTTATAACTGCGCGAAAAGCATGTATTCGTGCTTAATACGACGAAACAAGCTGTTTTAGACCGAAACGAGCTAAATCTGAACATATCGGTTTTACAAGTGTCCCTGTGACACGCGTCAAAACTTTTTCTCTTATAACTGCGCGAAAAGCATGTATTCTTGCTTAATACAGCGAAACAAGCTGTTTTAGACCGAAACGAGCTCAATCACAACACATCGGTTTTACAAGTGTTCCTCTATTACGCGTCAAAACTTTTTTCTCTTATAACTGCGCGCGAAAAGCATGTATTCGTGCTTAGTTCAACGAAGCAAGCTGTTTTAGACCGAAACGAGGTAAATCAGAACACATCGGTTTTACAAGTGTTCCTCTGATACGCGTCAAACTTTTTCTCTTATAACTGCGCGAAAAGCATGTATTCTTGCTTAATACAACGAAACAAGCTGTTTTAGACCGAAACGAGCTAAATCACAACACATCGGTTTTACAAGTGTTCCTCTGATACGCGTCAAAACTTTTTCTCTTGTAACTGCGCGAAAAGCACGTATTCTTGCTTAATACAGCGAAACAAGCTGTTTTAGACCGAAACGAGCTAAATCACAACACGTCGGTTTTACAAGTGTTCCTCTGTTACGCGTCAAAACATTTTTCTCTTATAACTGCGCGAAAAGCACGTATTCTTGCTTAATACAGCGAAACAAGCTGTTTTAGACCGAGATGAGCTAAATCTGAACACATCGATTTTACAAGTGTCTCTCTAATACGCGTCAAAAGTTTTTCTTCTATAACTGCGCGAAAAGCATGTATTCGTGCCTAAAACAAAGAAACAAGCTGTTTTATACCAAAACGAGCTAAATCTGAACACATCGGTTTTACTAGTGTCCCTGTGACAGGCCTTTAAATCTTTTTCTCTTATAACTGCGCGAAAAGCATGTATTCTTGCTTAATACAGCGAAACAAGCTGTTTTAGACCGAAACGAGCTAAATCACAACACATCGGTTTTACAAGTGTTCCTCTGATACGCGTCAAAACTTTTTCTCTTATAACTGCGCGAAAAGCATGTATTCGTGCTTAAATAAAACGAAACAAGCTGTTTTAGACCGAAACGAGCTGTATCTGAACGCATCGGTTTTACAAGTATCCACGTGATACTCGTCAACTTTTTCTCTTATAACTGCGCGAAAAGCATGTATTCGTGCTTAATACAACGAATCAAGCTGTTTTAGACCGAAACGAGCTGTATCTGAACGCATCGGTTTTACAAGTATCCACGTGATACTCGTCAAAACTTTTTCTCTTATAACTGCGCGAAAAGCATGTATTCTTGCTTAATACAGCGAAACAAGCTGTTTTAGACCGAAACGAGCTAAATCACAACACATCGGTTTTACAAGTGTTCCTCTGATACGCGTCTAAACTTTTTCTCTTATAACTGCGCGAAAAGCATGTATTCGTGCTTAATACGACGAAACAAGCTGTTTTAGACCGAAACGAGCTAAATCACAATACGTTGGTTTTACAAGTGTTCCTCTATTACGCGTCAAAACTTTTTTCTATTATAACTGCGCGAAAAGCATGTATTCGTGCTTAGTTCAACGAAACAAGCTGTTTTAGACCGAAACGAGGTAAATCAGAACACATCGGTTTTACAAGTGTTCCTCTGATACGCGTCAAAACTTTTTTTCTTATAACTGCGCGAAAAGCATGTATTCTTGCTTAATACAACGAAACAAGCTGTTTTAGACCGAAACGAGCTAAATTACAACACATCGGTTTTACATGTTCCTCTGATACGCGTCAAAACTTTTTCTCTTGTAACTGCGCGAAAAGCACGTATTCTTGCTTAATACAGCGAAACAAGCTGTTTTAGACCGAAACGAGCTAAATCACAACACATCGGTTTTACAAGTGTTCCTCTGATACGCCTCAAAACTTTCTCTCTTATAACTGCGCGAAAAGCATGTATTCTTGCTTAATACAACGAAACAAGCTGTTTTAGACCGAAACGAGCTAAATCACAACACATCGGTTTTACAAGTGTTCCTCTGATACGCGTCTAAACTTTTTCTCTTATAACTGCGCGAAAAGCATGTATTCGTGCTTAATACGACGAAACAAGCTGTTTTAGACCGAAACGAGTTAAATCTGAACATATCGGTTTTACAAGTGTCCCTGTGACACGCGTCAAAAATTTTTCTCTTATAACTGCGCGAAAAGCATGTATTCTTGCTTAATACAGCGAAACAAGCTGTTTTAGACCGAAACGAGCTAAATCACAATACATCGGTTTTACAAGTGTTCCTCTGATACGCGTCAAAACTTTTTTCTCTTATAACTGCGCGAAAAGCATGTATTCGTGCTTAGTTCAACGAAACAAGCTGTTTTAGACCGAAACGAGCTAAATCACAACACATCGGTTTTACAAGTGTTCCTCTGATACGCCTCAAAACTTTCTCTCTTATAACTGCGCGAAAAGCATGTATTCTTGCTTAATACAACGAAACAAGCTGTTTTAGACCGAAACGAGCTAAATCACAACACATCGGTTTTACAAGTGTTCCTCTGATACGCGTCTAAACTTTTTCTCTTATAACTGCGCGAAAAGCATGTATTCGTGCTTAATACGACGAAACAAGCTGTTTTAGACCGAAACGAGTTAAATCTGAACATATCGGTTTTACAAGTGTCCCTGTGACACGCGTCAAAACTTTTTCTCTTATAACTGCGCGAAAAGCATGTATTCTTGCTTAATACAGCGAAACAAGCTGTTTTAGACCGAAACGAGCTCAATCACAACACATCGGTTTTACAAGTGTTCCTCTATTACGCGTCAAAACTTTTTTCTCTTATAACTGCGCGCGAAAAGCATGTATTCGTGCTTAGTTCAACGAAACAAGCTGTTTTAGACCGAAACGAGGTAAATCAGAACACATCGGTTTTACAAGTGTTCCTCTGATACGCGTCAAAATTTTTCTCTTATAACTGCGCGAAAAGCATGTATTCTTGCTTAATACAACGAAACAAGCTGTTTTAGACCGAAACGAGCTAAATCACAACACATCGGTTTTACAAGTGTTCCTCTGATACGCGTCAAAACTTTTTCTCTTGTAACTGCGCGAAAAGCACGTATTCTTGCTTAATACAGCGAAACAAGCTGTTTTAAACCGAAACGTGCTAAATCTGAACACATCGGTTTTACTAGTGTCCCTGTGACACGCGTCACAACCTTTTCTCTTATAACTGCGCGGAAAGCATGTATTCTTGCTTAATACAGGGAAACAAGCTGTTTTAGACCGAAACGAGGTAAATCACAACACATCGGTTTTACAAGTGTTCCTCTGATACGCGTCAAAACTTTTTCTCTTATAACTGCGCGAAAAGCATGTATTCGTGCTTAGTTTAACGAAACAAGCTGTTTTAGACCGAAACGGGGTAAATCTGAACACATCGGTTTTACAAGTGTCCCTGTGACACGCCTTTAAAACTTTTTCTCTTATAACTGCGCGAAAAGCATGTATTCTTGCTTAATACAGCGAAACAAGCTGTTTTAGACCGAAACGAGCTAAATCACAACACGTCGGTTTTACAAGTGTTCCTCTGTTACGCGTCAAAACTTTTTTCTCTTATAACTGCGCGAAAAGCACGTATTCTTGCTTAATACAGCGAAACAAGCTGTTTTAGACCGAAACGAGCTAAATCTGAACACATCGGTTTTACAAGTGTCCCTGTGACACGCGTCAAAACTTTTTCTCTTATACCTGCGCGAAAAGCATGTATTCGTTCTTAATACAGCGAAAGAAGCTGTTTTAGACCGAAACGAGCTAAATCTGAACACATCGGTTATACTAGTGTCCCTGTGACACGCCTTTAAATCTTTTTCTCTTATAACTGCGCGAAAAGCATGTATTCTTGCTTAATACAGCGAAACAAGCTGTTTTAGACCGAAACGAGCTAAATCACAATACATCGGTTTTACAAGTGTTCCTCTGATACGCGTCAAAACTTTTTTCTCTTATAACTGCGCGAAAAGCATGTATTCGTGCTTAGTTCAACGAAACAAGCTGTTTTAGACCGAAACGAGCTAAATCACAACACATCGGTTTTACAAGTGTTCTTCTGATAGGCGTCTTGACGTTTTCTCTTATAACTGCGAGAAAAGCATGTATTCTTGCTTAATACAGCGAAACAAGCTGTTTTAGACCGAAACGAGCTAAATCACAACACATCGGTTTTACAAGTGTTCCTCTGATACGCGTCAAAACTTTTTCTCTTATAACTGCGCGAAAAGCATGTATTCTTCTTAATACAACGAAACAAGCTGTTTTAGACCGAAACGAGCTAAATCACAACACATCGGTTTTACAAGTGTTCCTCTGATACGCGTCAAAACTTTTTCTCTAATAACTGCGCGAAAAGCATGTATTCTTGCTTAATACAACGAAACAAGCTGTTTTAGACCGAAACGAGCTAAATCACAACACATCGGTTTTACAAGTGTTCTTCTGATACGCGTCTTGACTTTTTCTCTTATAACTGCGCGAAAAGCATGTATTCTTGCTTAATACAGCGAAACAAGCTGTTTTAGACCGAAACGAGCTAAATCACAACACATCGGTTTTACAAGTGTTCCTCTGATACGCGTCAAAACTTTTTCTCTTATAACTGCGCGAAAAGCATGTATTCTTCTTAAAACAACGAAACAAGCTGTTTTAGACCGAAACGAGCTAAATCACAACACATCGGTTTTACAAGTGTTCCTCTGATACGCGTCAAAACTTTTTCTCTAATAACTGCGCGAAAAGCATGTATTCTTGCTTAATACAACGAAACAAGCTGTTTTAGACCGAAACGAGCTAAATCTGAACACATCGATATTACAAGTGTCTCTCTAATACGCGTCAAAAGTTTTTCTTTTATAACTGCGCGAAAAGCATGTATTCGTGCCTAAAACAAAGAAACAAGCTGTTTTATACCAAAACGAGCTAAATCTGAACACATCGGTTTTACTAGTGTCCCTGTGACACGCCTTTAAATCTTTTTCTCTTATAACTGCGCGAAAAGCATGTATTCTTGCTTAATACAGCGAAACAAGCTGTTTTAGACCGAAACGAGCTAAATCACAACACATCGGTTTTACAAGTGTTCCTCTGATACGCGTCAAAACTTTTTCTCTTATAACTGCGCGAAAAGCATGTATTCGTGCTTAAATAAAACGAAACAAGCTGTTTTAGACCGAAACGAGCTGTATCTGAACGCATCGGTTTTACAAGTATCCACGTGATACTCGTCAACTTTTTCTCTTATAACTGCGCGAAAAGCATGTATTCGTGCTTAATACAACGAATCAAGCTGTTTTAGACCGAAACGAGCTGTATCTGAACGCATCGGTTTTACAAGTATCCACGTGATACTCGTCAAAACTTTTTCTCTTATAACTGCGCGAAAAGCATGTATTCTTGCTTAATACAGCGAAACAAGCTGTTTTAGATTGAAACGAGCTAAATCACAACACATCGGTTTTACAAGTGTTCCTCTGATACGCCTCAAAACTTTTTCTCTTATAACTGCGCGAAAAGCATGTATTCTTGCTTAATACAACGAAACAAGCTGTTTTAGACCGAAACGAGCTAAATCACAACACATCGGTTTTACAAGTGTTCCTCTGATACGCGTCTAAACTTTTTCTCTTATAACTGCGCGAAAAGCATGTATTCGTGCTTAGTTCAACGAAACAAGCTGTTTTAGACCGAAACGAGCTAAATCACAACACATCGGTTTTACAAGTGTTCTTCTGATAGGCGTCTTGACTTTTTCTCTTATAACTGCGAGAAAAGCATGTATTCTTGCTTAATACAGCGAAACAAGCTGTTTTAGAACGAAACGAGCTAAATCACAACACATCGGTTTTACAAGTGTTCCTCTGATACGCGTCAAAACTTTTTCTCTTATAACTGCGCGAAAAGCATGTATTCTTCTTAATACAACGAAACAAGCTGTTTTAGACCGAAACGAGCTAAATCACAACACATCGGTTTTACAAGTGTTCCTCTGATACGCGTCAAAACTTTTTCTCTAATAACTGCGCGAAAAGCATGTATTCTTGCTTAATACAACGAAACAAGCTGTTTTAGACCGAAACGAGCTAAATCACAACACATCGGTTTTACAAGTGTTCTTCTGATACGCGTCTTGACTTTTTCTCTTATAACTGCGCGAAAAGCATGTATTCTTGCTTAATACAGCGAAACAAGCTGTTTTAGACCGAAACGAGCTAAATCACAACACATCGGTTTTACAAGTGTTCCTCTGATACGCGTCAAAACTTTTTCTCTTATAACTGCGCGAAAAGCATGTATTCTTCTTAAAACAACGAAACAAGCTGTTTTAGACCGAAACGAGCTAAATCACAACACATCGGTTTTACAAGTGTTCCTCTGATACGCGTCAAAACTTTTTCTCTAATAACTGCGCGAAAAGCATGTATTCTTGCTTAATACAACGAAACAAGCTGTTTTAGACCGAAACGAGCTAAATCTGAACACATCGATTTTACAAGTGTCTCTCTAATACGCGTCAAAAGTTTTTCTTTTATAACTGCGCGAAAAGCATGTATTCGTGCCTAAAACAAAGAAACAAGCTGTTTTATACCAAAACGAGCTAAATCTGAACACATCGGTTTTACTAGTGTCCCTGTGACACGCCTTTAAATCTTTTTCTCTTATAACTGCGCGAAAAGCATGTATTCTTGCTTAATACAGCGAAACAAGCTGTTTTAGACCGAAACGAGCTAAATCACAACACATCGGTTTTACAAGTGTTCCTCTGATACGCGTCAAAACTTTTTCTCTTATAACTGCGCGAAAAGCATGTATTCGTGCTTAAATAAAACGAAACAAGCTGTTTTAGACCGAAACGAGCTGTATCTGAACGCATCGGTTTTACAAGTATCCACGTGATACTCGTCAACTTTTTCTCTTATAACTGCGCGAAAAGCATGTATTCGTGCTTAATACAACGAATCAAGCTGTTTTAGACCGAAACGAGCTGTATCTGAACGCATCGGTTTTACAAGTATCCACGTGATACTCGTCAAAACTTTTTCTCTTATAACTGCGCGAAAAGCATGTATTCTTGCTTAATACAGCGAAACAAGCTGTTTTAGATTGAAACGAGCTAAATCACAACACATCGGTTTTACAAGTGTTCCTCTGATACGCCTCAAAACTTTTTCTCTTATAACTGCGCGAAAAGCATGTATTCTTGCTTAATACAACGAAACAAGCTGTTTTAGACCGAAACGAGCTAAATCACAACACATCGGTTTTACAAGTGTTCCTCTGATACGCGTCTAAACTTTTTCTCTTATAACTGCGCGAAAAGCATGTATTCGTGCTTAATACGACGAAACAAGCTGTTTTAGACCGAAACGAGCTAAATCACAACGCATCGGTTTTACAAGTTTTCCTCTGATACGCGTCAAAACTTTTTCTCTTATAACTGCGCGAAAAGCATGTATTCTTGCCTAATACAACGAAACAAGCTGTTTTAGACCGAAACGAGCTAAATCACAACACATCGGTTTTACAAGTGTTCCTCTGATACGCGTCTAAACTTTTTCTCTTATAACTGCGCAAAAAGCATGTATTCGTGCTTAATACAGCGAAACAAGCTGTTTTAGACCGAAACGAGCTAAATCACAACACATCGGTTTTACAAGTGTTCCTCTGATACGCGTCAAAACTGTTTTCTCTTATATCTGCGCGAAAAGCGTGTATTCTTGCTTAATACAGCGAAACAAGCTGTTTTAGACCGAAACGAGCTAAATCACAACACATCGGTTTTACAAGTCTTCCTCTGATACGCGTCAAAACTTTTTCTCTTGTAACTGCGCGAAAAGCACGTATTCTTGCTTAATACAGCGAAACAAGCTGTTTTAGACCGAAACGAGCTAAATCTGAACACATCGGTTTTACAAGTGTCCCTGTGACACGCGTCAAAACTTTTTCTCTTATACCTGCGCGAAAAGCATGTATTCGTTCTTAATACAGCGAAAGAAGCTGTTTTAGACCGAAACGAGCTAAATCTGAACACATCGGTTTTACTAGTGTCCCTGTGACACGCCTTTAAATCTTTTTCTCTTATAACTGCGCGAAAAGCATGTATTCTTGCTTAATACAGCGAAACAAGCTGTTTTAGACCGAAACGAGCTAAATCACAACACATCGGTTTTACAAGTGTTCCTCTGATACGCGTCAAAACTTTTTCTTTTATAACTGCGCGAAAAGCATGTATTCTTGCTTAATACAGCGAAACAAGCTGTTTTAGACCGAAACGAGCTAAATCACAACACATCGGTTTTACAAGTGTCCCTGTGACACGCGTCAAATCTTTTTCTCTTATAACTGCGCGAAAAGCATGTATTCTTGCTTATTACAGCGAAACAAGCTGTTTTAGACCGAAACGAGCTAAATCACAACACATCGGTTTTACAAGTGTTCCTCTGATACGCGTCAAAACTGTTTTCTCTTATATCTGCGCGAAAAGCATGTATTCTTGCTTAATACAGCGAAACAAGCTGTTTTAGACCGAAACGAGCTAAATCACAACGCATCGGTTTTACAAGTGTTCCTCTGATACGCGTCAAAACTTTTTCTTTTATAACTGCGCGAAAAGCATGTATTCTTGCCTAATACAACGAAAGAAGCTGTTTTAGACCGAAACGAGCTAAATCACAACACATCGGTTTTACAAGTGTTCCTCTGATACGCGTCAAAACTGTTTTCTCTTATATCTGCGCGAAAAGCGTGTATTCTTGCTTAATACAGCGAAACAAGCTGTTTTAGACCGAAACGAGCTAAATCACAACACATCGGTTTTACAAGTCTTCCTCTGATACGCGTCAAAACTTTTTCTCTTATAACTGCGCGAAAAGCATGTATTCTTGCTTAATACAACGAAACAAGCTGTTTTAGACCGAAACGAGCTAAATCACAACACATCGGTTTTACAAGTGTTCCTCTGATACGCGTCTAAACTTTTTCTCTTATAACTGCGCAAAAAGCATGTATTCGTGCTTAATACAGCGAAACAAGCTGTTTTAGACCGAAACGAGCTAAATCACAACACATCGGTTTTACAAGTGTTCCTCTGATACGCGTCAAAACTGTTTTCTCTTATATCTGCGCGAAAAGAGTGTATTCTTGCTTAATACAGCGAAACAAGCTGTTTTAGACCGAAACGAGCTAAATCACAACACATCGGTTTTACAAGTCTTCCTCTGATACGCGTCAAAACTTTTTCTCTTGTAACTGCGCGAAAAGCACGGTTTTACAAGTGTTCCTCTGATACGCGTCTAAACTTTTTCTCTTATAACTGCGCGAAAAGCATGTATTCGTGCTTAATACGACGAAACAAGCTGTTTTAGACCGAAACGAGCTAAATCACAACACATCGGTTTTACAAGTGTTCCTCTATTACGCGTCAAAACTTTTTTCTCTTATAACTGCGCGAAAAGCATGTATTCGTGCTTAGTTCAACGAAACAAGCTTTTTAAGACCGAAACGAGCTAAATCACAACACATCGGTTTTACAAGTGTTCCTCTGATACGCGTCAAAACTTTTTCTCTTGTAACTGCGCGAAAAGCACGTATTCTTGCTTAATACAGCGAAACAAGCTGTTTTAGACCGAAACGAGCTAAATCACAACATATCGGTTTTACAAGTGTTCCTCTGATACGCCTCAAAACTTTTTCTCTTATAACTGCGCGAAAAGCATGTATTCTTGCTTAATACAACGAAACAAGCTGTTTTAGACCGAAACGAGCTAAATCACAACATATCGGTTTTACAAGTGTTCCTCTGATACGCCTCAAAACTTTTTCTCTTATAACTGCGCGAAAAGCATGTATTCTTGCTTAATACAACGAAACAAGCTATTTTAGACCGAAACGAGCTAAATCACAACACATCGGTTTTACAAGTGTTCCTCTGATACGCGTCTAAACTTTTTCTCTTATAACTGCGCGAAAAGCATGTATTCGTGCTTAATACGACGAAACAAGCTGTTTTAGACCGAAACTAGTTAAATCTGAACATATCGGTTTTACAAGTGTCCCTGTGACACGCGTCAAAACTTTTTCTCTTATAACTGCGCGAAAAGCATGTATTCTTGCTTAATACAGCGAAACAAGCTGTTTTAGACCGAAACGAGCTAAATCACAACACATCGGTTTTACAAGTGTTCCTCTATTACGCGTCAAAACTTTTTTCTCCTATAACTGCGCGAAAAGCATGTATTCGTGCTTAGTTCAACGAAACAAGCTGTTTTAGACCGAAACGAGGTAAATCAGAACACATCGGTTTTACAAGTGTTCCTCTGATACGCGTCAAAACTTTTTCTCTTATAACTGCGCGAAAAGCATGTATTCTTGCTTAATACAACGAAACAAGCTGTTTTAGACCGAAACGAGCTAAATAACAACACATCGGTTTTACAAGTGTTCATCTGATACGCGTCAAAACTTTTTCTCTTATAACTGCGCGAAAAGCATGTATTCTTGCTTAATACAGCGAAACAAGCTGTTTTAGACCGAAACGAGCTAAATCACAACACATCGGTTTTACAAGTGTTCCTCTGATACGCGTCAAAACTGTTTTCTCTTATATCTGCGCGAAAAGCATGTATTCTTGCTTAATACAGCGAAACAAGCTGTTTTAGACCGAAACGAGCTAAATCACAACGCATCGGTTTTACAAGTGTTCCTCTGATACGCGTCAAAACTTTTTCTCTTATAACTGCGCGAAAAGCATGTATTCTTGCCTAATACAACGAAACAAGCTGTTTTAGACCGAAACGAGCTAAATCACAACACATCGGTTTTACAAGTGTTCCTCTGATACGCGTCTAATCTTTTTCTCTTATAACTGCGCAAAAAGCATGTATTCGTGCTTAATACAGCGAAACAAGCTGTTTTAGACCGAAA
Source organism: Amblyomma americanum (assembly GCF_052857255.1). NCBI lineage: Eukaryota > Metazoa > Arthropoda > Arachnida > Ixodida > Ixodidae > Amblyomma > Amblyomma americanum. The sequence goes on from NW_027526497.1 coordinate 280,379, forward strand.
CGAGCTAAATCACAACACATCGGTTTTACAAGTGTTCCTCTGATACGCGTCAAAACTGTTTTCTCTTATATCTGCGCGAAAAGCGTGTATTCTTGCTTAATACAGCGAAACAAGCTGTTTTAGACCGAAACGAGCTAAATCACAACACATCGGTTTTACAAGTGTTCCTCTGATACGCGTCAAAACTTTTTCTCTTGTAACTGCGCGAAAAGCACGTATTCTTGCTTAATACAGCGAAACAAGCTGTTTTAGACCGAAACGAGCTAAATCTGAACACATCGGTTTTACAAGTGTCCCTGTGACACGCGTCAAAACTTTTTCTCTTATACCTGCGCGAAAAGCATGTATTCGTTCTTAATACAGCGAAAGAAGCTGTTTTAGACCGAAACGAGCTAAATCTGAACACATCGGTTTTACTAGTGTCCCTGTGACACGCCTTTAAATCTTTTTCTCTTATAACTGCGCGAAAAGCACGTATTCTTGCTTAATACAGCGAAACAAGCTGTTTTAGACCGAAACGAGCTAAATCTGAACACATCGGTTTTACTAGTGTCCCTGTGACACGCGTCACAACCTTTTCACTTATAACTGCGCGAAAAGCATGTATTCTTGCTTAATACAGCAAAACAAGTTGTTTTAGACCGAAACGAGTTAAATCACAACACATCGGTTTTACAAGTGTTCTTCTGATAGGCGTCTTGACTTTTTCTCTTATAACTGCGAGAAAAGCATGTATTCTTGCTTAATACAGCGAAACAAGCTGTTTTAGAACGAAACGAGCTAAATCACAACACATCGGTTTTACAAGTGTTCCTCTGATACGCGTCAAAACTTTTTCTCTTATAACTGCGCGAAAAGCATGTATTCTTCTTAATACAACGAAACAAGCTGTTTTAGACCGAAACGAGCTAAATCACAACACATCGGTTTTACAAGTGTTCCTCTGATACGCGTCAAAACTTTTTCTCTAATAACTGCGCGAAAAGCATGTATTCTTGCTTAATACAACGAAACAAGCTGTTTTAGACCGAAACGAGCTAAATCACAACACATCGGTTTTACAAGTGTTCTTCTGATACGCGTCTTGACTTTTTCTCTTATAACTGCGCGAAAAGCATGTATTCTTGCTTAATACAGCGAAACAAGCTGTTTTAGACCGAAACGAGCTAAATCACAACACATCGGTTTTACAAGTGTTCCTCTGATACGCGTCAAAACTTTTTCTCTTATAACTGCGCGAAAAGCATGTATTCTTCTTAAAACAACGAAACAAGCTGTTTTAGACCGAAACGAGCTAAATCACAACACATCGGCTTTACAAGTGTTCCTCTGATACGCGTCAAAACTTTTTCTCTAATAACTGCGCGAAAAGCATGTATTCTTGCTTAATGCAACGAAACAAGCTGTTTTAGACCGAAACGAGCTAAATCTGAACACATCGATTTTACAAGTGTCTCTCTAATACGCGTCAAAAGTTTTTCTTTTATAACTGCGCGAAAAGCATGTATTCGTGCCTAAAACAAAGAAACAAGCTGTTTTATACCAAAACGAGCTAAATCTGAACACATCGGTTTTACTAGTGTCCCTGTGACACGCCTTTAAATCTTTTTCTCTTATAACTGCGCGAAAAGCATGTATTCTTGCTTAATACAGCGAAACAAGCTGTTTTAGACCGAAACGAGCTAAATCACAACACATCGGTTTTACAAGTGTTCCTCTGATACGCGTCAAAACTTTTTCTCTTATAACTGCGCGAAAAGCATGTATTCGTGCTTAAATAAAACGAAACAAGCTGTTTTAGACCGAAACGAGCTGTATCTGAACGCATCGGTTTTACAAGTATCCACGTGATACTCGTCAACTTTTTCTCTTATAACTGCGCGAAAAGCATGTATTCGTGCTTAATACAACGAATCAAGCTGTTTTAGACCGAAACGAGCTGTATCTGAACGCATCGGTTTTACAAGTATCCACGTGATACTCGTCAAAACTTTTTCTCTTATAACTGCGCGAAAAGCATGTATTCTTGCTTAATACAGCGAAACAAGCTGTTTTAGATTGAAACGAGCTAAATCACAACACATCGGTTTTACAAGTGTTCCTCTGATACGCCTCAAAACTTTTTCTCTTATAACTGCGCGAAAAGCATGTATTCTTGCTTAATACAACGAAACAAGCTGTTTTAGACCGAAACGAGCTAAATCACAACACATCGGTTTTACAAGTGTTCCTCTGATACGCGTCTAAACTTTTTCTCTTATAACTGCGCGAAAAGCATGTATTCGTGCTTAATACGACGAAACAAGCTGTTTTAGACCGAAACGAGCTAAATCACAACGCATCGGTTTTACAAGTTTTCCTCTGATACGCGTCAAAACTTTTTCTCTTATAACTGCGCGAAAAGCATGTATTCTTGCCTAATACAACGAAACAAGCTGTTTTAGACCGAAACGAGCTAAATCACAACACATCGGTTTTACAAGTGTTCCTCTGATACGCGTCTAAACTTTTTCTCTTATAACTGCGCAAAAAGCATGTATTCGTGCTTAATACAGCGAAACAAGCTGTTTTAGACCGAAACGAGCTAAATCACAACACATCGGTTTTACAAGTGTTCCTCTGATACGCGTCAAAACTGTTTTCTCTTATATCTGCGCGAAAAGCGTGTATTCTTGCTTAATACAGCGAAACAAGCTGTTTTAGACCGAAACGAGCTAAATCACAACACATCGGTTTTACAAGTCTTCCTCTGATACGCGTCAAAACTTTTTCTCTTGTAACTGCGCGAAAAGCACGTATTCTTGCTTAATACAGCGAAACAAGCTGTTTTAGACCGAAACGAGCTAAATCTGAACACATCGGTTTTACAAGTGTCCCTGTGACACGCGTCAAAACTTTTTCTCTTATACCTGCGCGAAAAGCATGTATTCGTTCTTAATACAGCGAAAGAAGCTGTTTTAGACCGAAACGAGCTAAATCTGAACACATCGGTTTTACTAGTGTCCCTGTGACACGCCTTTAAATCTTTTTCTCTTATAACTGCGCGAAAAGCATGTATTCTTGCTTAATACAGCGAAACAAGCTGTTTTAGACCGAAACGAGCTAAATCACAACACATCGGTTTTACAAGTGTTCCTCTGATACGCGTCAAAACTTTTTCTTTTATAACTGCGCGAAAAGCATGTATTCTTGCTTAATACAGCGAAACAAGCTGTTTTAGACCGAAACGAGCTAAATCACAACACATCGGTTTTACAAGTGTCCCTGTGACACGCGTCAAATCTTTTTCTCTTATAACTGCGCGAAAAGCATGTATTCTTGCTTATTACAGCGAAACAAGCTGTTTTAGACCGAAACGAGCTAAATCACAACACATCGGTTTTACAAGTGTTCCTCTGATACGCGTCAAAACTGTTTTCTCTTATATCTGCGCGAAAAGCATGTATTCTTGCTTAATACAGCGAAACAAGCTGTTTTAGACCGAAACGAGCTAAATCACAACGCATCGGTTTTACAAGTGTTCCTCTGATACGCGTCAAAACTTTTTCTTTTATAACTGCGCGAAAAGCATGTATTCTTGCCTAATACAACGAAAGAAGCTGTTTTAGACCGAAACGAGCTAAATCACAACACATCGGTTTTACAAGTGTTCCTCTGATACGCGTCAAAACTGTTTTCTCTTATATCTGCGCGAAAAGCGTGTATTCTTGCTTAATACAGCGAAACAAGCTGTTTTAGACCGAAACGAGCTAAATCACAACACATCGGTTTTACAAGTCTTCCTCTGATACGCGTCAAAACTTTTTCTCTTATAACTGCGCGAAAAGCATGTATTCTTGCTTAATACAACGAAACAAGCTGTTTTAGACCGAAACGAGCTAAATCACAACACATCGGTTTTACAAGTGTTCCTCTGATACGCGTCTAAACTTTTTCTCTTATAACTGCGCAAAAAGCATGTATTCGTGCTTAATACAGCGAAACAAGCTGTTTTAGACCGAAACGAGCTAAATCACAACACATCGGTTTTACAAGTGTTCCTCTGATACGCGTCAAAACTGTTTTCTCTTATATCTGCGCGAAAAGAGTGTATTCTTGCTTAATACAGCGAAACAAGCTGTTTTAGACCGAAACGAGCTAAATCACAACACATCGGTTTTACAAGTCTTCCTCTGATACGCGTCAAAACTTTTTCTCTTGTAACTGCGCGAAAAGCACGGTTTTACAAGTGTTCCTCTGATACGCGTCTAAACTTTTTCTCTTATAACTGCGCGAAAAGCATGTATTCGTGCTTAATACGACGAAACAAGCTGTTTTAGACCGAAACGAGCTAAATCACAACACATCGGTTTTACAAGTGTTCCTCTATTACGCGTCAAAACTTTTTTCTCTTATAACTGCGCGAAAAGCATGTATTCGTGCTTAGTTCAACGAAACAAGCTTTTTAAGACCGAAACGAGCTAAATCACAACACATCGGTTTTACAAGTGTTCCTCTGATACGCGTCAAAACTTTTTCTCTTGTAACTGCGCGAAAAGCACGTATTCTTGCTTAATACAGCGAAACAAGCTGTTTTAGACCGAAACGAGCTAAATCACAACATATCGGTTTTACAAGTGTTCCTCTGATACGCCTCAAAACTTTTTCTCTTATAACTGCGCGAAAAGCATGTATTCTTGCTTAATACAACGAAACAAGCTGTTTTAGACCGAAACGAGCTAAATCACAACATATCGGTTTTACAAGTGTTCCTCTGATACGCCTCAAAACTTTTTCTCTTATAACTGCGCGAAAAGCATGTATTCTTGCTTAATACAACGAAACAAGCTATTTTAGACCGAAACGAGCTAAATCACAACACATCGGTTTTACAAGTGTTCCTCTGATACGCGTCTAAACTTTTTCTCTTATAACTGCGCGAAAAGCATGTATTCGTGCTTAATACGACGAAACAAGCTGTTTTAGACCGAAACTAGTTAAATCTGAACATATCGGTTTTACAAGTGTCCCTGTGACACGCGTCAAAACTTTTTCTCTTATAACTGCGCGAAAAGCATGTATTCTTGCTTAATACAGCGAAACAAGCTGTTTTAGACCGAAACGAGCTAAATCACAACACATCGGTTTTACAAGTGTTCCTCTATTACGCGTCAAAACTTTTTTCTCCTATAACTGCGCGAAAAGCATGTATTCGTGCTTAGTTCAACGAAACAAGCTGTTTTAGACCGAAACGAGGTAAATCAGAACACATCGGTTTTACAAGTGTTCCTCTGATACGCGTCAAAACTTTTTCTCTTATAACTGCGCGAAAAGCATGTATTCTTGCTTAATACAACGAAACAAGCTGTTTTAGACCGAAACGAGCTAAATAACAACACATCGGTTTTACAAGTGTTCATCTGATACGCGTCAAAACTTTTTCTCTTATAACTGCGCGAAAAGCATGTATTCTTGCTTAATACAGCGAAACAAGCTGTTTTAGACCGAAACGAGCTAAATCACAACACATCGGTTTTACAAGTGTTCCTCTGATACGCGTCAAAACTGTTTTCTCTTATATCTGCGCGAAAAGCATGTATTCTTGCTTAATACAGCGAAACAAGCTGTTTTAGACCGAAACGAGCTAAATCACAACGCATCGGTTTTACAAGTGTTCCTCTGATACGCGTCAAAACTTTTTCTCTTATAACTGCGCGAAAAGCATGTATTCTTGCCTAATACAACGAAACAAGCTGTTTTAGACCGAAACGAGCTAAATCACAACACATCGGTTTTACAAGTGTTCCTCTGATACGCGTCTAAACTTTTTCTCTTATAACTGCGCAAAAAGCATGTATTCGTGCTTAATACAGCGAAACAAGCTGTTTTAGACCGAAACGAGCTAAATCACAACACATCGGTTTTACAAGTGTTCCTCTGATACGCGTCAAAACTGTTTTCTCTTATATCTGCGCGAAAAGCGTGTATTCTTGCTTAATACAGCGAAACAAGCTGTTTTAGACCGAAACGAGCTAAATCACAACACATCGGTTTTACAAGTGTTCCTCTGATACGCGTCAAAACTTTTTCTCTTGTAACTGCGCGAAAAGCACGTATTCTTGCTTAATACAGCGAAACAAGCTGTTTTAGACCGAAACGAGCTAAATCTGAACACATCGGTTTTACAAGTGTCCCTGTGACACGCGTCAAAACTTTTTCTCTTATACCTGCGCGAAAAGCATGTATTCGTTCTTAATACAGCGAAAGAAGCTGTTTTAGACCGAAACGAGCTAAATCTGAACACATCGGTTTTACTAGTGTCCCTGTGACACGCCTTTAAATCTTTTTCTCTTATAACTGCGCGAAAAGCACGTATTCTTGCTTAATACAGCGAAACAAGCTGTTTTAGACCGAAACGAGCTAAATCTGAACACATCGGTTTTACTAGTGTCCCTGTGACACGCGTCACAACCTTTTCACTTATAACTGCGCGAAAAGCATGTATTCTTGCTTAATACAGCAAAACAAGTTGTTTTAGACCGAAACGAGTTAAATCACAACACATCGGTTTTACAAGTGTTCCTCTGATACGTGTCAAAACTTTTTCTCTTATAACTGCGCGAAAAGCATGTATTCGTGCTTAGTTTAACGAAACAAGCTGTTTTAGACCGAAACGGGGTAAATCTGAACACATCGGTTTTACAAGTGTCCCTGTGACACGCCTTTAAAACTTTTTCTCTAATAACTGCGAGAAAAGCATGTATTCTAGCTTAATACAGCGAAACAAGCTGTTTTAGACCAAAACGAGCTAAATCACAACACATCGGTTTTAGAAGTGTTCCTCTGATACGCGTCAAAACTTTTTCTCTTATAACTGCGCGAAAAGCATGTATTCTTGCTTAATACAACGAAACAAGCTGTTTTAGACCGAAACGAGCGAAATCAGAACACATCGGTTTTACAAGTGTTCCTCTGTTACGCGTCAAAACTTCTTTCTCTTATAACTGCGCGAAAAGCATGAATTCGTGCTTAGTTCAACGAAACAAGCTGTTTTAGACCGAAACGAGGTAAATCAGAACACATCGGTTTTACAAGTGTTCCTCTGATACGCGTCAAAACTTTTTCTCTTATAACTGCGCGAAAAGCATGTATTCTTGCTTAATACAGCGAAACAAGCTGTTTTAGACCGAAACGAGCTAAATCACAACACATCGGTTTTACAAGTGTTCCTCTGATACGCGTCAAAACTTTTTCTCTTGTAACTGCGCGAAAAGCACGTATTCTTGCTTAATACAGCGAAACAAGCTGTTTTAGACCGAAACGAGCTAAATCACAACACATCGGTTTTACAAGTGTTCCTCTGATACGCCTCAAAACTTTCTCTCTTATAACTGCGCGAAAAGCATGTATTCTTGCTTAATACAACGAAACAAGCTGTTTTAGACCGAAACGAGCTAAATCACAACACATCGGTTTTACAAGTGTTCCTCTGATACGCGTCTAAACTTTTTCTCTTATAACTGCGCGAAAAGCATGTATTCGTGCTTAATACGACGAAACAAGCTGTTTTAGACCGAAACGAGCTAAATCTGAACATATCGGTTTTACAAGTGTCCCTGTGGCACGCGTCAAAACTTTTTCTCTTATAACTGCGCGAAAAGCATGTATTCCTGCTTAATACAGCGAAACAAGCTGTTTTAGGCCGAAACGAGATAAATCTGAACACGTCGGTTTTACACGTGTCCCTGTGACACGCCTTTAAAACTTTTTCTCTAATAACTGCGCGAAAAGCATGTATTCTTGCTTAATACAGCGAAACAAGCTGTTTTAGACCGAAACGAGCTAAATCACAACACATCGGTTTTAGAAGTGTTCCTCTGATACGCGTCAAAACTTTTTCTCTTATAACTGCGCGAAAAGCATGTATTCTTGCTTAATACAACGAAACAAGCTGTTTTAGACCGAAACGAGCGAAATCACAACACATCGGTTTTACAAGTGTTCCTCTGTTACGCGTCAAAACTTCTTTCTCTTATAACTGCGCGAAAAGCATGTATTCGTGCTTAGTTCAACGAAACAAGCTGTTTTAGACCGAAACGAGCTAAATCACAACACATCGGTTTTACATGTGTTCCTCTGATACGCGTCTAAACTTTTTCTCTTATAACTGCGCAAAAAGCATGTATTCGTGCATAATACAGCGAAACAAGCTGTTTTAGACCGAAACGAGCTAAATCACAACACATCGGTTTTACAAGTGTTCCTCTGATACGCGTCAAAACTGTTTTCTCTTATATCTGCGCGAAAAGCGTGTATTCTTGCTTAATACAGCGAAACAAGTTGTTTTAGACCGAAACGAGCTAAATCACAACACATCGGTTTTACAAGTGTTCCTCTGATACGCGTCAAAACTTTTTCTCTTGTAACTGCGCGAAAAGCACGTATTCTTGCTTAATACAGCGAAACAAGCTGTTTTAGACCGAAACGAGCTAAATCTGAACACATCGGTTTTACAAGTGTCCCTGTGACACGCGTCAAAACTTTTTCTCTTATACCTGCGCGAAAAGCATGTATTCGTTCTTAATACAGCGAAAGAAGCTGTTTTAGACCGAAACGAGCTAAATCTGAACACATCGGTTTTACTAGTGTCCCTGTGACACGCCTTTAAATCTTTTTCTCTTATAACTGCGCGAAAAGCACGTATTCTTGCTTAATACAGCGAAACAAGCTGTTTTAGACCGAAACGAGCTAAATCTGAACACATCGGTTTTACTAGTGTCCCTGTGACACGCGTCACAACCTTTTCTCTTATAACTGCGCGAAAAGCATGTATTCTTGCTTAATACAGCAAAACAAGTTGTTTTAGACCGAAACGAGTTAAATCACAACACATCGGTTTTACAAGTGTTCCTCTGATACGCGTCAAAACTGTTTTCTCTTATATCTGCGCGAAAAGCGTGTATTTTTGCTTAATACAGCGAAACAAGCTGTTTTAGACCGAAACGAGCTAAATCACAACACATCGGTTTTACAAGTCTTCCTCTGATACGCGTCAAAACTTTTTCTCTTATAACTGCGCGAAAAGCATGTATTCTTGATTAATACAACGAAACAAGCTGTTTTAGACCGAAACGAGCTAAATCACAACACATCGGTTTTACAAGTGTTCCTCTGTTACGCGTCAAAACTTCTTTCTCTTATAACTGCGCGAAAAGCATGTATTCGTGCTTAGTTCAACGAAACAAGCTGTTTTAGACCGAAACGAGCTAAATCACAACACATCGGTTTTACAAGTGTCCCTGTGACACGCGTCAAATCTTTTTCTCTTATAACTGCGCGAAAAGCATGTATTCTTGCTTAATACAGAAAAACAAGCTGTTTTAGACCGAAACGAGCTAAATCACAACACATCGGTTTTACAAGTGTTCCTCTGATACGCGTCAAAACTGTTTTCTCTTATATCTGCGCGAAAAGCATGTATTCTTGCTTAATACAGCGAAACAAGCTGTTTTAGACCGAAACGAGCTAAATCACAACGCATCGGTTTTACAAGTGTTCCTCTGATACGCGTCAAAACTTTTTCTCTTATAACTGCGCGAAAAGCATGTATTCTTGCCTAATACAACGAAACAAGCTGTTTCAGACCGAAACAAGCTAAATCACAACACATCGGTTTTACAAGTGTTCCTCTGATACGCGTCTAAACTTTTTCTCTTATAACTGCGCAAAAAGCATGTATTCGTGCTTAATACAGCGAAACAAGCTGTTTTAGACCGAAACGAGCTAAATCACAACACATCGGTTTTACAAGTGTTCCTCTGATACGCGTCAAAACTGTTTTCTCTTATATCTGCGCGAAAAGCGTGTATTCTTGCTTAATACAGCGAAACAAGCTGTTTTAGACCGAAACGAGCTAAATCACAACACATCGGTTTTACAAGTCTTCCTCTGATACGCGTCAAAACTTTTTCTCTTGTAACTGCGCGAAAAGCACGTATTCTTGCTTAATACAGCGAAACAAGCTGTTTTAGACCGAAACGAGCTAAATCTGAACACATCGGTTTTACAAGTGTCCCTGTGAGACGCGTCAAAACTTTTTCTCTTATACCTGCGCCAAAAGCATGTATTCGTTCTTAATACAGCGAAAGAAGCTGTTTTAGACCGAAACGAGCTAAATCTGAACACATCGGTTTTACTAGTGTCCCTGTGACACGCCTTTAAATCTTTTTCTCTTATAACTGCGCGAAAAGCATGTATTCTTGCTTAATACAGCGAAACAAGCTGTTTTAGACCGAAACGAGCTAAATCACAACACATCGGTTTTACAAGTGTTCCTCTGATACGCGTCAAAACTTTTTCTTTTATAACTGCGCGAAAAGCATGTATTCTTGCTTAATACAGCGAAACAAGCTGTTTTAGACCGAGATGAGCTAAATCTGAACACATCGATTTTACAAGTGTCTCTCTAATACGCGTCAAAAGTTTTTCTTCTATAACTGCGCGAAAAGCATGTATTCTTGCCTAAAACAAAGAAACAAGCTGTTTTATACCAAAACGAGCTATATCTGAACACATCGGTTTTACAAGTGTCCCTGTGACATGCTTTAAATCTTTTTCTCTTATACCTGCGCGAAAAGCATGTATTCGTGCTTAATACAACGAAACAAGCTGTTTTAGACCGAAACGAGCTAAATCTGAACACATCGGTTTTACAAGTGTCCCTGTGACACGCGTCACTTTTTCTCTTATAACTGCGCGAAAAGCATGTATTCTTGCTTAATACAGCGAAACAAGCTGTTTTAGACCGAAACGAGCTAAATCACAACACATCGGTTTTACAAGTGTTCCTCTGATACGCGTCTAAACTTTTTCTCTTATAACTGCGCGAAAAGCATGTATTCTTGCTTAATACGACGAAACAAGCTGTTTTAGACCGAAACGAGCTAAATCACAACACATTGGTTTTACAAGTGTTCCTCTATTACGCGTCAAAACTTTTTCTCTTATAACTGCGCGAAAAGCATGTATTCTTGCTTAATACAGCGAAACAAGCTGTTTTAGACCGAAACGAGCTAAATCACAACACATCGGTTTTACAAGTGTTCCTCTGATACGCGTCAAAACTTTTTCTCTTGTAACTGCGCGAAAAGCACGTATTCTTGCTTAATACAGCGAAACAAGCTGTTTTAGACCGAAACGAGCTAAATCACAACACATCGGTTTTACAAGTGTTCCTCTGATACGCCTCAAAACTTTCTCTCTTATAACTGCGCGAAAAGCATGTATTCTTGCTTAATACAACGAAACAAGCTGTTTTAGACCGAAACGAGCTAAATCACAACACATCGGTTTTACAAGTGTTCCTCTGATACGCGTCTAAACTTTTTCTCTTATAACTGCGCGAAAAGCATGTATTCGTGCTTAATACGACGAAACAAGCTGTTTTAGACCGAAACGAGCTAAATCTGAACATATCGGTTTTACAAGTGTCCCTGTGGCACGCGTCAAAACTTTTTCTCTTATAACTGCGCGAAAAGCATGTATTCCTGCTTAATACAGCGAAACAAGCTGTTTTAGGCCGAAACGAGATAAATCTGAACACGTCGGTTTTACACGTGTCCCTGTGACACGCCTTTAAAACTTTTTCTCTAATAACTGCGCGAAAAGCATGTATTCTTGCTTAATACAGCGAAACAAGCTGTTTTAGACCGAAACGAGCTAAATCACAACACATCGGTTTTAGAAGTGTTCCTCTGATACGCGTCAAAACTTTTTCTCTTATAACTGCGCGAAAAGCATGTATTCTTGCTTAATACAACGAAACAAGCTGTTTTAGACCGAAACGAGCGAAATCACAACACATCGGATTTACAAGTGTTCCTCTGATACGCGTCAAAACTGTTTTCTCTTATATCTGCGCGAAAAGCGTGTATTCTTGCTTAATACAGCGAAACAAGCTGTTTTAGACCGAAACGAGCTAAATCACAACACATCGGTTTTACAAGTGTTCCTCTGATACGCGTCAAAACTTTTTCTCTTGTAACTGCGCGAAAAGCACGTATTCTTGCTTAATACAGCGAAACAAGCTGTTTTAGACCGAAACGAGCTAAATCTGAACACATCGGTTTTACAAGTGTCCCTGTGACACGCGTCAAAACTTTTTCTCTTATACCTGCGCGAAAAGCATGTATTCGTTCTTAATACAGCGAAAGAAGCTGTTTTAGACCGAAACGAGCTAAATCTGAACACATCGGTTTTACTAGTGTCCCTGTGACACGCCTTTAAATCTTTTTCTCTTATAACTGCGCGAAAAGCACGTATTCTTGCTTAATACAGCGAAACAAGCTGTTTTAGACCGAAACGAGCTAAATCTGAACACATCGGTTTTACTAGTGTCCCTGTGACACGCGTCACAACCTTTTCTCTTATAACTGCGCGAAAAGCATGTATTCTTGCTTAATACAGCAAAACAAGTTGTTTTAGACCGAAACGAGTTAAATCACAACACATCGGTTTTACAAGTGTTCCTCTGATACGCGTCAAAACTGTTTTCTCTTATATCTGCGCGAAAAGCGTGTATTTTTGCTTAATACAGCGAAACAAGCTGTTTTAGACCGAAACGAGCTAAATCACAACACATCGGTTTTACAAGTCTTCCTCTGATACGCGTCAAAACTTTTTCTCTTATAACTGCGCGAAAAGCATGTATTCTTGCTTAATACAACGAAACAAGCTGTTTTAGACCGAAACGAGCTAAATCACAACACATCGGTTTTACAAGTGTTCCTCTGTTACGCGTCAAAACTTCTTTCTCTTATAACTGCGCGAAAAGCATGTATTCGTGCTTAGTTCAACGAAACAAGCTGTTTTAGACCGAAACGAGCTAAATCACAACACATCGGTTTTACAAGTGTCCCTGTGACACGCGTCAAATCTTTTTCTCTTATAACTGCGCGAAAAGCATGTATTCTTGCTTAATACAGAAAAACAAGCTGTTTTAGACCGAAACGAGCTAAATCACAACACATCGGTTTTACAAGTGTTCCTCTGATACGCGTCAAAACTGTTTTCTCTTATATCTGCGCGAAAAGCATGTATTCTTGCTTAATACAGCGAAACAAGCTGTTTTATACCGAAACGAGCTAAATCACAACGCATCGGTTTTACAAGTGTTCCTCTGATACGCGTCAAAACTTTTTCTCTTATAACTGCGCGAAAAGCATGTATTCTTGCCTAATACAACGAAACAAGCTGTTTCAGACCGAAACAAGCTAAATCACAACACATCGGTTTTACAAGTGTTCCTCTGATACGCGTCTAAACTTTTTCTCTTATAACTGCGCAAAAAGCATGTATTCGTGCTTAATACAGCGAAACAAGCTGTTTTAGACCGAAACGAGCTAAATCACAACACATCGGTTTTACAAGTGTTCCTCTGATACGCGTCAAAACTGTTTTCTCTTATATCTGCGCGAAAAGCGTGTATTCTTGCTTAATACAGCGAAACAAGCTGTTTTAGACCGAAACGAGCTAAATCACAACACATCGGTTTTACAAGTCTTCCTCTGATACGCGTCAAAACTTTTTCTCTTGTAACTGCGCGAAAAGCACGTATTCTTGCTTAATACAGCGAAACAAGCTGTTTTAGACCGAAACGAGCTATATCTGAACACATCGGTTTTACAAGTGTCCCTGTGACATGCTTTAAATCTTTTTCTCTTATACCTGCGCGAAAAGCATGTATTCGTGCTTAATACAACGAAACAAGCTGTTTTAGACCGAAACGAGCTAAATCTGAACACATCGGTTTTACAAGTGTCCCTGTGACACGCGTCACTTTTTCTCTTATAACTGCGCGAAAAGCATGTATTCTTGCTTAATACAGCGAAACAAGCTGTTTTAGACCGAAACGAGTTAAATCACAAAAAATCGGTTTTACAAGTGTTCCTCTGATACGCGTCAAAACTTTTTCTCTTTTAACTGCGCGAAAAGCATGTATTCGTGCTTAATACAACGAATCAAGCTGTTTTAGACCGAAACGAGCTGTATCTGAACGCATCGGTTTTTACAAGTATCCACGTGATACTCGTCAAAACTTTTTCTCTTATAACTGCGCGAAAAGCATTTATTCTTGCTTAATACAGCGAAACAAGCTGTTTTAGACCGAAACGAGCTAAATCACAACACATCGGTTTTACAAGTGTTCCTCTGATACGCGTCTAAACTTTTTCTCTTATAACTGCGCAAAAAGCATGTATTCGTGCTTAATACAGCGAAACAAGCTGTTTTAGACCGAAACGAGCTAAATCACAACACATCGGTTTTACAAGTGTTCCTCTGATACGCGTCAAAACTGTTTTCTCTTATATCTGCGCGAAAAGCGTGTATTCTTGCTTAATACAGCGAAACAAGCTGTTTTAGACCGAAACGAGCTAAATCACAACACATCGGTTTTACAAGTCTTCCTCTGATACGCGTCAAAACTTTTTCTCTTATAACTGCGCGAAAAGCATGTATTCTTGCTTAATACAACGAAACAAGCTGTTTTAGACCGAAACGAGCTAAATCACAACACATCGGTTTTACAAGTGTTCCTCTGTTACGCGTCAAAACTTCTTTCCCTTATAACTGCGCGAAAAGCATGTATTCGTGCTTAGTTCAACGAAACAAGCTGTTTTAGACCGAAACGAGCTAAATCACAACACATCGGTTTTACAAGTGTCCCTGTGACACGCGTCAAATCTTTTTCTCTTATAACTGCGCGAAAAGCATGTATTCTTGCTTAATACAGCGAAACAAGCTGTTTTAGACCGAAACGAGGTAAATCACAACACATCGGTTTTACAAGTGTTCCTCTGATACGCGTCAAAACTGTTTTCTTTTATATCTGCGCGAAAAGCATGTATTCTTGCTTAATACAGCGAAACAAGCTGTTTTAGACCGAAACGAGCTAAATCACAACGCATCGGTTTTACAAGTGTTCCTCTGATACGCGTCAAAACTTTTTCTCTTATAACTGCGCGAAAAGCATGTATTCTTGCCTAACACAACGAAACAAGCTGTTTTAGACCGAAACGAGCTAAATCACAACACATCGGTTTTACAAGTGTTCCTCTGATACGCGTCTAAACTTTTTCTCTTATAACTGCGCAAAAAGCATGTATTCGTGCTTAATACAGCGAAACAAGCTGTTTTAGACCGAAACGAGCTAAATCACAACACATCGGTTTTACAAGTGTTCCTCTGATACGCGTCAAAACTGTTTTCTCTTATATCTGCGCGAAAAGCGTGTATTCTTGCTTAATACAGCGAAACAAGCTGTTTTAGACCGAAACGAGCTAAATCACAACACATCGGTTTTACAAGTCTTCCTCTGATACGCGTCAAAACTTTTTCTCTTGTAACTGCGCGAAAAGCACGTATTCTTGCTTAATACAGCGAAACAAGCTGTTTTAGACCGAAACGAGCTAAATCTGAACACATCGGTTTTACAAGTGTCCCTGTGACACGCGTCAAAACTTTTTCTCTTATACCTGCGCGAAAAGCATGTATTCGTTCTTAATACAGCGAAAGAAGCTGTTTTAGACCGAAACGAGCTAAATCTGAACACATCGGTTTTACTAGTGTCCCTGTGACACGCCTTTAAATCTTTTTCTCTTATAACTGCGCGAAAAGCATGTATTCTTGCTTAATACAGCGAAACAAGCTGTTTTAGACCGAAACGAGCTAAATCACAACACATCGGTTTTACAAGTGTTCCTCTGATACGCGTCAAAACTTTTTCTCTTATAACTGCGCGAAAAGCATGTATTCTTGCTTAATACAACGAAACAAGCTGTTTTAGACCGAGATGAGCTAAATCTGAACACATCGATTTTACAAGTGTCTCTCTAATACGCGTCAAAAGGTTTTCTTCTATAACTGCGCGAAAAGCATGTATTCGTGCCTAAAACAAAGAAACAAGCTGTTTTATACCAAAACGAGCTATATCTGAACACATCGGTTTTACAAGTGTCCCTGTGACATGCTTTAAATCTTTTTCTCTTATACCTGCGCGAAAAGCATGTATTCGTGCTTAATACAACGAAACAAGCTGTTTTAGACCGAAACGAGCTAAATCTGAACACATCGGTTTTACAAGTGTCCCTGTGACACGGTCACTTTTTCTCTTATAACTGCGCGAAAAGCATGTATTCTTGCTTAATACAGCGAAACAAGCTGTTTTAGACTGAAACGAGCTAAATCACTACACATCGGTTTTACAAGTGTTCCTCTGATACGCGTCAAAACTTTTTCTCTTATAACTGCGCGAAAAGCATGTATTCTTGCCTAATACAACGAAACAAGCGTTTTTAGACCGAAACGAGCTAAATCACAACACATCGGTTTTACAAGTGTTCCTCTGATACGCGTCAAAACTTTTTCTCTTATAACTGCGCGAAAAGCATGTATTCGTGCTTAGATTAACGAAACAAGCGGTTTTAGACCGAAACGGGGTAAATCTGAACACATCGGTTTTACAAGTGTCCCTGTGACACGCCTTTAAAACTTTTTCTCTTATAACTGCGCGAAAAGCATGTATTCCTGCTTAATACAGCGAAACAAGCTGTTTTAGGCCGAAACGAGATAAATCTGAACACGTCGGTTTTACACGTGTCCCTGTGACACGCCTTTAAAACTTTTTCTCTAATAACTGCGAGAAAAGCATGTATTCTGGCTTAATACAGCGAAACAAGCTGTTTTAGACCGAAACGAGCTAAATCACAACACATCGGTTTTAGAAGTGTTCCTCTGTTACGCGTCAAAACTTCTTTCTCTTATAACTGCGCGAAAAGCATGTATTCGTGCTTAGTTCAACGAAACAAGCTGTTTTAGACCGAAACGAGGTAAATCACAACACATCGGTTTTACAAGTGTCCCTGTGACACGCGTCAAATCTTTTTCTCTTATAACTGCGCGAAAAGCATGTATTCTTGCTTAATACAGCGAAACAAGCTGTTTTAGACCGAAACGAGCTAAATCACAACACATCGGTTTTACAAGTGTTCCTCTGATACGCGTCAAAACTGTTTTCTCTTATATCTGCGCGAAAAGCATGTATTCTTGCTTAATACAGCGAAACAAGCTGTTTTAGACCGAAACGAGCTAAATCACAACGCATCGGTTTTACAAGTGTTCCTCTGATACGCGTCAAAACTTTTTCTCTTATAACTGCGCGAAAAGCATGTATTCTTGCCTAATACAACGAAACAAGCTGTTTTAGACCGAAACGAGCTAAATCACAACACATCGGTTTTACAAGTGTTCCTCTGATACGCGTCTAAACTTTTTCTCTTATAACTGCGCAAAAAGCATGTATTCGTGCTTAATACAGCGAAACAAGCTGTTTTAGACCGAAACGAGCTAAATCACAACACATCGGTTTTACAAGTGTTCCTCTGATACGCGTCAAGACTGTTTTCTCTTATATCTGCGCGAAAAGCGTGTATTCTTGCTTAATACAGCGAAACAAGCTGTTTTAGACCGAAACGAGCTAAATCACAACACATCGGTTTTACAAGTCTTCCTCTGATACGCGTCAAAACTTTTTCTCTTATAACTGCGCGAAAAGCATGTATTCTTGCTTAATACAACGAAACAAGCTGTTTTAGACCGAAACGAGCTAAATCACAACACATCGGTTTTACAAGTGTTCCTCTGATACGCGTCAAAACTGTTTTCTCTTATATCTGCGCGAAAAGCATGTATTCTTGCTTAATACAGCGAAACAAGCTGTTTTAGACCGAAACGAGCTAAATCACAACGCATCGGTTTTACAAGTGTTCCTCTGATACGCGTCAAAACTTTTTCTCTTATAACTGCGCGAAAAGCATGTATTCTTGCCTAATACAACGAAACAAGCTGTTTTAGACCGAAACGAGCTAAATCACAACACATCGGTTTTACAAGTGTTCCTCTGATACGCGTCTAAACTTTTTCTCTTATAACTGCGCAAAAAGCATGTATTCGTGCTTAATACAGCGAAACAAGCTGTTTTAGACCGAAACGAGCTAAATCACAACACATCGGTTTTACTAGTGTCCCTGTGACACGCCTTTAAATCTTTTTCTCTTTTGTAACTGCGCGAAAAGCATGTATTCTTGCTTAATACAGCGAAACAAGCTGTTTTAGACCGAAACGAGCTAAATCACAACACATCGGTTTTACAAGTGTTCCTCTGATACGCGTCAAAACATTTTCTTTTATAACTGCGCGAAAAGCATGTTTTCTTGCTTAATACAGCGAAACAAGCTGTTTTAGACCGAAACGAGCTAAATCACAACACATCGGTTTTACAAGTGTTCCTCTGATAAGCCTCAAAACTTTTTCTCTTATAACTGCGCGAAAAGCATGTATTCTTGCTTAATACAACGAAACAAGCTGTTTTAGACCGAAACGAGCTAAATCACAACACATCGGTTTTACAAGTGTTCCTCTGATACGCGTCTAAACTTTTTCTCTTATAACTGCGCGAAAAGCATGTATTCGTGCTTAATACGACGAAACAAGCTGTTTTAGACCGAAACGAGCTAAATCACAACACATCGGTTTTACAAGTGTTCCTCTGATACGCGTCTAAACTTTTTCTCTTATAACTGCGCGAAAAGCATGTATTCGTGCTTAATACGACGAAACAAGCTGTTTTAGACCGAAACGAGCTAAATCACAACACATCGGTTTTACAAGTGTTCCTCTGATACGCGTCAAAACTTTTTCTCTTATAACTGCGCGAAAAGCATGTATTCTTGCTTAATACAACGAAACAAGCTGTTTTAGACCGAGATGAGCTAAATCTGAACACATCGATTTTACTAGTGTCTCTCTAATACGCGTCAAAAGTTTTTCTTCTATAACTGCGCGAAAAGCATGTATTCGTGCCTAAAACAAAGAAACAAGCTGTTTTATACCAAAACGAGCTATATCTGAACACATCGGTTTTACAAGTGTCCCTGTGACATGCTTTAAATCTTTTTCTCTTATACCTGCGCGAAAAGCATGTATTCGTGCTTAATACAACGAAACAAGCTGTTTTAGACCGAAACGAGTTAAATCTGAACACATCGGTTTTACAAGTGTCCCTGTGACACGCGTCACTTTTTCTCTTATCACTGCGCGAAAAGCATGTATTCTTGCTTAATACAGCGAAACAAGCTGTTTTAGACCGAAACGAGTTAAATCACAACACATCGGTTTTACAAGTGTTCCTCTGATACGCGTCAAAACTTTTTCTCTTTTAACTGCGCGAAAAGCATGTATTCGTGCTTAATACAACGAATCAAGCTGTTTTAGACCGAAACGAGCTGTATCTGAACGCATCGGTTTTTACAAGTATCCACGTGATACTCGTCAAAACTTTTTCTCTTATAACTGCGCGAAAAGCATGTATTCTTGCTTAATACAGCGAAACAAGCTGTTTTAGACCGAAACGAGCTAAATCACAACACATCGGTTTTACAAGTGTTCCTCTGATACGCGTCTAAACTTTTTCTCTTATAACTGCGCAAAAAGCATGTATTCGTGCTTAATACAGCGAAGCAAGCTGTTATAGACCGAAACGAGCTAAATCACAACACATCGGTTTTACAAGTGTTCCTCTAATACGCGTCTAAACTTTTTCTCTTATAAATGCGCATAAAGCATGTATTCGTGCTTAATACAGCGAAACAAGCTGTTTTAGACCGAAACGAGCTAAATCACAACACATCGGTTTTACAAGTGTTCCTCTGATACGCGTCAAAACTGTTTTCTCTTATATCTGCGCGAAAAGCGTGTATTCTTGCTTAATACAGCGAAACAAGCTGTTTTAGACCGAAACGAGCTAAATCACAACACATCGGTTTTACAAGTCTTCCTCTGATACGCGTCAAAACTTTTTTTCTTGTAACTGCGCGAAAAGCACGTATTCTTGCTTAATACAGCGAAACAAGCTGTTTTAGACCGAAACGAGCTAAATCTGAACACATCGGTTTTACAAGTGTCCCTGTGACACGCGTCAAAACTTTTTCTCTTATACCTGCGCGAAAAGCATGTATTCGTTCTTAATACAGCGAAAGAAGCTGTTTTAGACCGAAACGAGCTAAATCTGAACACATCGGTTTTACTAGTGTCCCTGTGACACGCCTTTAAATCTTTTTCTCTTATAACTGCGCGAAAAGCATGTATTCTTGCTTAATACAGCGAAACAAGCTGTTTTAGACCGAAACGAGCTAAATCACAACACATCGGTTTTACAAGTGTTCCTCTGATACGCGTCAAAACTTTTTCTTTTATAACTGCGCGAAAAGCATGTATTCTTGCTTATTACAGCGAAACAAGCTGTTTTAGACCGAAACGAGCTAAATCACAACACATCGGTTTTACAAGTGTTCCTCTGATAAGCCTCAAAACTTTTTCTCTTATAACTGCGCGAAAAGCATGTATTCTTGCTTAATACAACGAAACAAGCTGTTTTAGACCGAAACGAGCTAAATCACAACACATCGGTTTTACAAGTGTTCCTCTGATACGCGTCTAAACTTTTTCTCTTATAACTGCGCGAAAAGCATGTATTCGTGCTTAATACGACGAAACAAGCTGTTTTAGACCGAAACGAGCTAAATCACAACACATCGGTTTTACAAGTGTTCCTCTGATACGCGTCAAAACTTTTTCTCTTATAACTGCGCGAAAAGCATGTATTCTTGCTTAATACAACGAAACAAGCTGTTTTAGACCGAGATGAGCTAAATCTGAACACATCGATTTTACAAGTGTCTCTCTAATACGCGTCAAAAGTTTTTCTTCTATAACTGCGCGAAAAGCATGTATTCGTGCCTAAAACAAAGAAACAAGCTGTTTTATACCAAAACGAGCTATATCTGAACACATCGGTTTTACAAGTGTCCCTGTGACATGCTTTAAATCTTTTTCTCTTATACCTGCGCGAAAAGCATGTATTCGTGCTTAATACAACGAAACAAGCTGTTTTAGACCGAAACGAGCTAAATCTGAACACATCGGTTTTACTAGTGTCCCTGTGACACGCGTCACTTTTTCTCTTATAACTGCGCGAAAAGCATGTATTCTTGCTTAATACAGCGAAACAAGCTGTTTTAGACCAAAACGAGTTAAATCACAACACATCGGTTTTACAAGTGTTCCTCTGATACGCGTCAAAACTTTTTCTCTTTTAACTGCGCGAAAAGCATGTATTCGTGCTTAATACAACGAATCAAGCTGTTTTAGACCGAAACGAGCTGTATCTGAACGCATCGGTTTTTACAAGTATCCACGTGATACTCGTCAAAACTTTTTCTCTTATAACTGCGCGAAAAGCATGTATTCTTGCTTAATACAGCGAAACAAGCTGTTTTAGACCGAAACGAGCTAAATCACAACACATCGGTTTTACAAGTGTTCCTCTGATACGCCTCAAAACTTTTTCTCTTATAACTGCGCGAAAAGCATCTATTCTTGCCTAATACGACGAAACAAGCTGTTTTAGACCGAAACGAGCTAAATCACAACACATCGGTTTTACAAGTGTTCCTCTGATACGCGTCTAAACTTTTTCTCTTATAACTGCGCAAAAAGCAAGTATTCGTGCTTAATACGACGAAACAAGCTGTTTTAGACCAAAACGAGCTAAATCTGAACATATCGGTTTTACAAGTGTCCCTGTGACACGCGTCAAAACTTTTTTCTCTTATAACTGCGCGAAAAGCATGTATTCGTGCTTAGTTCAACGAAACAAGCTGTTTTAGACCGAAACGAGGTAAATCAGAACACATCGGTTTTACAAGTGTTCCTCTGATACGCGTCAAAACTTTTTCTCTTATAACTGCGCGAAAAGCATGTATTCTTGCTTAATACAACGAAACAAGCTGTTTTAGACCGAAACGAGCTAAATCACAACACATCGATTTTACAAGTGTTCCTCTGATACGCGTCAAAACTTTTTCTCTTGTAACTGCGCGAAAAGCACGTATTCTTGCTTAATACAGCGAAACAAGCTGTTTTAGACCGAAACGAGCTAAATCTGAACACATCGGTTTTACTAGTGTCCCTGTGACACGCGTCACAACCTTTTCTCTTATAACTGCGCGAAAAGCATGTATTCTTGCTTAATACAGCGAAACAAGCTGTTTTAGACCGAAACGAGTTAAATCACAACACATCGGTTTTACAAGTGTTCCTCTGATACGCGTCAAAACTTTTTCTCTTATAACTGCGCGAAAAGCATGTATTCGTGCTTAGTTTAACGAAACAAGCTGTTTTAGACCGAAACGGGGTAAATCTGAACACATCGGTTTTACAAGTGTCCCTGTGACACGCCTTTAAAACTTTTTCTCTTATAACTGCGCGAAAAGCATGTATTCCTGCTTATTACAGCGAAACAAGCTGTTTTAGGCCGAAACGAGATAAATCTGAACACGTCGGTTTTAAACGTGTCCCTGTGACACGCCTTTAAAACTTTTTCTCTTATGACTGCGCGAAAAGCATGTATTCCTGCTTAATACAGCGAAACAAGCTGTTTTAGGCCGAAACGAGATAAATCTGAACACGTCGGTTTTACACGTGTCCCTGTGACACGCGTCAAAACTTTTTCTCTTATAACTGCGCGAAAAGCATGTATTCTTGCTTAATACAGCGAAACAAGCTGTTTTAGACCGAAACAAGCTAAATCACAACACATCGGTTTTACAAGTGTTCCTCTGATACGCGTCAAAACTGTTTTCTCTTATATCTGCGCGAAAAGCGTGTATTCTTGCTTAATACAGCGAAACAAGCTGTTTTAGACCGAAACGAGCTAAATCACAACACATCGGTTTTACAAGTCTTCCTCTGATACGCGTCAAAACTTTTTCTCTTGTAACTGCGCGAAAAGCACGTATTCTTGCTTAATACAGCGAAACAAGCTGTTTTAGACCGAAACGAGCTAAATCTGAACACATCGGTTTTACAAGTGTCCCTGTGACACGCGTCAAAACTTTTTCTCTTATACCTGCGCGAAAAGCATGTATTCGTTCTTAATACAGCGAAAGAAGCTGTTTTAGACCGAAACGAGCTAAATCTGAACACATCGGTTTTACTAGTGTCCCTGTGACACGCCTTTAAATCTTTTTCTCTTATAACTGCGCGAAAAGCATGTATTCTTGCTTAATACAGCGAAACAAGCTGTTTTAGACCGAAACGAGCTAAATCACAACACATCGGTTTTACAAGTGTTCCTCTGATACGCGTCAAAACTCTTTCTTTTATAACTGCGCGAAAAGCATGTATTCTTGCTTAATACAGCGAAACAAGCTGTTTTAGACCGAAACGAGCTAAATCACAACACATCGGTTTTACAAGTGTTCCTCTGATAAGCCTCAAAACTTTTTCTCTTATAACTGCGCGAAAAGCATGTATTCTTGCTTAATACAACGAAACAAGCTGTTTTAGACCGAAACGAGCTAAATCACAACACATCGGTTTTACAAGTGTTCCTCTGATACGCGTCTAAACTTTTTCTCTTATAACTGCGCGAAAAGCATGTATTCGTGCTTAATACGACGAAACAAGCTGTTTTAGACCGAAACGAGTTAAATCACAACACATCGGGTTTACAAGTGTTCCTCTGATACGCGTCAAAACTTTTTCTCTTATAACTGCGCGAAAAGCATGTATTCTTGCTTAATACAACGAAACAAGCTGTTTTAGACCGAGATGAGCTAAATCTGAACACATCGATTTTACAAGTGTCTCTCTAATACGCGTCAAAAGTTTTTCTTCTATAACTGCGCGAAAAGCATGTATTCGTGCCTAAAACAAAGAAACAAGCTGTTTTATACCAAAACGAGCTATATCTGAACACATCGGTTTTACAAGTGTCCCTGTGACATGCTTTAAATCTTTTTCTCTTATACCTGCGCGAAAAGCATGTATTCGTGCTTAATACAACGAAACAAGCTGTTTTAGACCGAAACGAGCTAAATCTGAACACATCGGTTTTACTAGTGTCCCTGTGACACGCCTTTAAATCTTTTTCTCTTATAACTGCGCGAAAAGCATGTATTCTTGCTTAATACAGCGAAACAAGCTGTTTTAGACCGAAACGAGCTAAATCACAACACATCGGTTTTACAAGTGTTCCTCTGATACGCGTCTAAACTTTTTCTCTTATAACTGCGCGAAAAGCATGTATTCGTGCTTAATACGACGAAACAAGCTGTTTTAGACCGAAACGAGCTAAATCACAACACATTGGTTTTACAAGTGTTCCTCTATTACGCGTCAAAACTTTTTTCTCTTATAACTGCGCGAAAAGCATGTATTCGTGCTTAGTTCAACGAAACAAGCTGTTTTAGACCGAAACGTGGTAAATCAGAACACATCGGTTTTACAAGTGTTCCTCTGATACGCGTCAAAACTTTTTCTCTTATAACTGCGCGAAAAGCATGTATTCTTGCTTAATACAACGAAACAAGCTGTTTTAGACCGAAACGAGCTAAATCACAACACATCGGTTTTACAAGTGTTCCTCTGATACGCGTCAAAACTTTTTCTCTTGTAACTGCGCGAAAAGCACGTATTCTTGCTTAATACAGCGAAACAAGCTGTTTTAGACCGAAACGAGCTAAATCACAACACATCGGTTTTACAAGTGTTCCTCTGATACGCCTCAAAACTTTCTCTCTTATAACTGCGCGAAAAGCATGTATTCTTGCTTAATACAACGAAACAAGCTGTTTTAGACCGAAACGAGCTGTATCTGAACGCATCGGTTTTACAAGTATCCACGTGATACTCGTCAACTTTTTCTCTTATAACTGCGCGAAAAGCATGTATTCGTGCTTAATACAACGAATCAAGCTGTTTTAGACCGAAACGAGCTGTATCTGTACGCATCGGTTTTACAAGTATCCACGTGATACTCGTCAAAACTTTTTCTCTTATAACTGCGCGAAAAGCATGTATTCTTGCTTAATACAGCGAAACAAGCTGTTTTAGACCGAAACGAGCTAAATCACAACACATCGGTTTTACAAGTGTTCCTCTGTTACGCGTCAAAACTTTTTTCTCTTATAACTGCGCGAAAAGCATGTATTCGTGCTTAGTTCAACGAAACAAGCTGTTTTAGACCGAAACGAGCTAAATCACAACACATTGGTTTTACAAGTGTTCCTCTATTACGCGTCAAAACTTTTTTCTCTTATAACTGCGCGAAAAGCATGTATTCGTGCTTAGTTCAACGAAACAAGCTGTTTTAGACCGAAACGAGTAAATCAGAACACATCGGTTTTACAAGTGTTCCTCTGATACGCGTCAAAACTTTTTCTCTTATAACTGCGCGAAAAGCATGTATTCTTGCTTAATACAGCGAAACAAGCTGTTTTACACCAAAACGAGCTAGATCTGAACACATCGGTTTTACAAGTGTCCCTGTGACACGCGTCAAAACTTTTTCTCTTGTAACTGCGCGAAAAGCACGTATTCTTGCTTAATACAGCGAAACAAGCTGTTTTAGACCGAAACGAGGTAAATCTGAACACATTGGTTTTACAAGTGTTCCTCTGATACGCGTCAAAACTTTTTCTCTGATAACTGCGCGAAAAGAATGTATTCTTGCTTAATACAACGAAACAAGCTGTTTTAGACCGAAACGAGCCAAATCACAACACATCGGTATTACAAGTGTTCCACGTGATACTCGTCAAAACTTTTTCTCTAATAACTGCGCGAAAAGCATGTATTCTTGCTTAATACAGCGAAACAAGCTGTTTTAGACCGAAACGAGCTAAATTACAACACATCGGTTTTACAAGTGTTCCTCTGATACGCGTCAAAACTTTTTCTCTTATAACTGCGCGAAAAGCATGTATTCTTGCTTAATACAGCGAAACAAGCTGTTTTAGACCGAAACGAGCTAAATCACAACACATCGGTTTTACAAGCGTTCCTCTGATACGCGTCAAAACTTTTTCTCTTGTAACTGCGCGAAAAGCACGTATTCTTGCTTAATACAGCGAAACAAGCCGTTTTAGACCGAGATGAGCTAAATCTGAACACATCGATTTTACAAGTGTCTCTCTAATACGCGTCAAAAGTTTTTCTTCTATAACTGCGCGAAAAGCATGTATTCGTGCCTAAAACAAAGAAACAAGCTGTTTTATACCAAAACGAGCTAAATCTGAACACATCGGTTTTACTAGTGTCCCTGTGACACGCCTTTAAATCTTTTTCTCTTATAACTGCGCGAAAAGCATGTATTCTTGCTGAATGCAGCGAAACAAGCTGTTTTAGACCGAAACGAGCTAAATCACAACACATCGGTTTTGAAAGTGTTCCTCTGATACGCGTCAAAACTTTTTCTCTTATAACTGCGCGAAAAGCATGTATTCGTGCTTAAATAAAACGAAACAAGCTGTTTTAGACCGAAACGAGCTGTATCTGAACGCATCGGTTTTACAAGTATCCACGTGATACTCGTCAACTTTTTCTCTTATAACTGCGCGAAAAGCATGTATTCGTGCTTAATACAACGAATCAAGCTGTTTTAGACCGAAACGAGCTGTATCTGTACGCATCGGTTTTACAAGTATCCACGTGATACTCGTCAAAACTTTTTCTCTTATAACTGCGCGAAAAGCATGTATTCTTGCTTAATACAGCGAAACAAGCTGTTTTAGACCGAAACGAGCTAAATCACAACACATCAGTTTTACAAGTGTTCCTCTGTTACGCGTCAAAACTTTTTTCTCTTATAACTGCGCGAAAAGCATGTATTCGTGCTTAGTTCAACGAAACAAGCTGTTTTAGACCGAAACGAGCTAAATCACAACACATTGGTTTTACAAGTGTTCCTCTATTACGCGTCAAAACTTTTTTCTCTTATAACTGCGCGAAAAGCATGTATTCGTGCTTAGTTCAACGAAACAAGCTGTTTTAGACCGAAACGAGTAAATCAGAACACATCGGTTTTACAAGTGTTCCTCTGATACGCGTCAAAACTTTTTCTCTTATAACTGCGCGAAAAGCATGTATTCTTGCTTAATACAGCGAAACAAGCTGTTTTACACCAAAACGAGCTAGATCTGAACACATCGGTTTTACAAGTGTCCCTGTGACACGCGTCAAAACTTTTTCTCTTGTAACTGCGCGAAAAGCACGTATTCTTGCTTAATACAGCGAAACAAGCTGTTTTAGACCGAAACGAGGTAAATCTGAACACATTGGTTTTACAAGTGTTCCTCTGATACGCGTCAAAACTTTTTCTCTGATAACTGCGCGAAAAGAATGTATTCTTGCTTAATACAACGAAACAAGCTGTTTTAGACCGAAACGAGCCAAATCACAACACATCGGTATTACAAGTGTTCCACGTGATACTCGTCAAAACTTTTTCTCTAATAACTGCGCGAAAAGCATGTATTCTTGCTTAATACAGCGAAACAAGCTGTTTTAGACCGAAACGAGCTAAATTACAACACATCGGTTTTACAAGTGTTCCTCTGATACGCGTCAAAACTTTTTCTCTTATAACTGCGCGAAAAGCATGTATTCTTGCTTAATACAGCGAAACAAGCTGTTTTAGACCGAAACGAGCTAAATCACAACACATCGGTTTTACAAGTGTTCCTCTGATACGCGTCAAAACTTTTTCTCTTATAAGTGCGCGAAAAGCATGTATTCTTGCTTAATACAACGAAACAAGCTGTTTTAGACCGAAACGAGCTAAATCACAACACATCGGTTTTACAAGTGTTCCTCTGTTACGCGTCAAAACTTTTTTCTCTTATAACTGCGCGAAAAGCATGTATTCGCGCTTAGTTCAACGAAACAAGCTGTTTTAGACCGAAACGAGCTAAATCACAACACATCGGTTTTACAAGTGTCCCTGTGACACGCGTCAAATCTTTTTCTCTTATAACTGCGCGAAAAGCATGTATTCTTGCTTAATACAGCGAAAAAAGCTGTTTTAGACCGAAACGAGCTAAATCACAACACATCGGTTTTACAAGTGTTCCTCTGATACGCGTCAAAACTGTTTTCTCTTATATCTGCGCGAAAAGCATGTATTCTTGCTTAATACAGCGGAACAAGCTGTTTTAGACCGAAACGAGCTAAATCACAACACATCGGTTTTACAAGTGTTCCTCTGATACGCGTCAAAACTTTTTTCTCTTATAACTGCGCGAAAAGCATGTATTCTTGCCTAATACAACGAAACAAGCTGTTTTAGACCGAAACGAGTTAAATCACAACACATCGGTTTTACAAGTGTTCCTCTGATACGCGTCAAAACTTTTTCTCTTATAACTGCGCGAAAAGCATGTATTCTTGCTTAATACAACGAAACAAGCTGTTTTAGACCGAAACGAGCTAAATCACAACACATCGGTTTTACAAGTGTTCCTCTGTTACGCGTCAAAACTTTTTTCTCTTATAACTGCGCGAAAAGCATGTATTCGTGCTTAGTTCAACGAAACAAGCTGTTTTAGACCGAAACGAGCTAAATCACAACACATCGGTTTTACAAGTGTCCCTGTGACACGCGTCAAATCTTTTTCTCTTATAACTGCGCGAAAAGCATGTATTCTTGCTTAATACAACGAAACAAGCTGTTTTAGACTGAAACGAGCTAAATCACAACACATCGGTTTTACAAGTGTTCCTCTGATACGCGTCAAAACTGTTTTCTCTTATATCTGCGCGAAAAGCATGTATTCTTGCTTAATACAGCGAAACAAGCTGTTTTAGACCGAAACGAGCTAAATCACAACACATCGGTTTTACAAGTGTTCCTCTGATACGCGTCAAAACTTTTTCTCTTATAACTGCGCAAAAAGCATGTATTCGTGCTTAATACAACGAAACAAGCTGTTTTACACCAAAACGAGCTAGATCTGAACACATCGGTTTTACAAGTGTCCCTGTGACACGCGTCAAAACTTTTTCTCTTATACCTGCGCGAAAAGCATGTATTCGTTCTTAATACAGCGAAACAAGCTGTTTTAGACCGAAACGAGCTAAATCTGAACACATCGGTTTTACTAGTGTCCCTGTGACACGCCTTTAAATCTTTTTCTCCTATAACTGCGCGAAAAGCATGTATTCTTGCTTAATACAGCGAAACAAGCTGTTTTAGACCGAAACGAGCTAAATCACAACACATCGGTTTTACAAGTGTTCCTCTGATACGCGTCAAAACTTTTTTCTCTTATAACTGCGCGAAAAGCATGTATTCGTGCTTAGTTCAACGAAACAAGCTGTTTTAGACCTAAACGAGCTAAATCACAACACATCGGTTTTACAAGTGTTCTGATACCCGTCTTGACTTTTTCTCTTAAAACTGCGCGAAAAGCATGTATTCTTGCTTAATACAGCGAAACAAGCTGTTTTAGACCGAAACGAGTTAAATCACAACACATCAGTTTTACAAGTGTTCCTCTGATACGCGTCAAAACTTTTTCTCTTATAACTGCGCGAAAAGCATGTATTCTTCTTAATACAACGAAACAAGCTGTTTTAGACCGAAACGAGCTAAATCACAACACATCGGTTTTACAAGTGTTCCTCTGATACGCGTCAAATCTTTTTCTCTTATAACTGCGCGAAAAGCATGTATTCTTGCTTAATACAACGAAACAAGCTGTTTTAGACCGAAACGAGCTAAATCACAACACATCGGTTTTACAAGTGTTCCTCTGATACGCGTCAAAACTTTTTCTCTTATAACTGCGCGAAAAGCATGTATTCGTGCTTAATACAACGAAACAAGCTGTTTTAGACCGAGATGAGCTAAATCTGAACACATCGATTTTACAAGTGTCTCTCTAATACGCGTCAAAAGTTTTTCTTCTATAACTGCGCGAAAAGCATGTATTCGTGCCTAAAACAAAGAAACAAGCTGTTTTATACCAAAACGAGCTATATCTGAACACATCGGTTTTACAAGTGTCCCTGTGACATGCCTTTAAAACTTTTTCTCTTATACCTGCGCGAAAAGCATGTATTCGTGCTTAATACAACGAAACAAGCTGTTTTAGACCGAAACGAGCTTAATCTGAACACATCGGTTTTACAAGTGTCCCTGTGACACGCGTCACCACTTTTTCTCTTATAACTGCGCGAAAAGCATGTATTCTTGCTTAATACAGCGAAACAAGCTGTTTTAGACCGAAACGAGTTAAATCACAACACATCGGTTTTACAAGTGTTCCTCTGATACGCGTCAAAACTTTTTCTCTTATAACTGCGCGAAAAGCATGTATTCGTGCTTAAATAAAACGAAACAAGCTGTTTTAGACCGAAACGAGCTGTATCTGAATGCATCGGTTTTACAAGTATCCACGTGATACTCGTCAACTTTTTCTCTTATAACTGCGCGAAAAGCATGTATTCGTGCTTAATACAACGAATCAAGCTGTTTTAGACCGAAACGAGCTGTATCTGAACGCATCGGTTTTACAAGTGTCCCTGTGACACGCGTCAAAACTTTTTCTCTTATACCTGCGCGAAAAGCATGTATTCGTTCTTAATACAGCGAAACAAGCTGTTTTAGACCGAAACGAGCTAAATCTGAACACATCGGTTTTACTAGTGTCCCTGTGACACGCCTTTAAATCTTTTTCTCTTATAACTGCGCGAAAAGCATGTATTCTTGCTTAATACAGCGAAACAAGCTGTTTTAGACCGAAACGAGCTAAATCACAACACATCGGTTTTACAAGTGTTCCTCTGATACGCGTCAAAACTTTTTTCTCTTATAACTGCGCGAAAAGCATGTATTCGTGCTTAGTTCAACGAAACAAGCTGTTTTAGTCCGAAACGAGCTAAATCACAACACATCGGTTTTACAAGTGTTCTTCTGATACGCGTCTTGACTTTTTCTCTTATAACTGCGCGAAAAGCATGTATTCTTGCTTAATACAGCGAAACAAGCTGTTTTAGACCGAAACGAGCTAAATCACAACACATCGGTTTTACAAGTGTTCCTCTGATACGCGTCAAAACTGTTTTCTCCTATATCTGCGCGAAAAGCATGTATTCTTGCTTAATACAGCGAAACAAGCTGTTTTAGACCGAAACGAGCTAAATCACAACACATCGGTTTTACAAGTGTTCCTCTGATACGCGTCAAAACTTTTTCTCTTATAACTGCGCAAAAAGCATGTATTCGTGCTTAATACAACGAAACAAGCTGTTTTACACCAAAACGAGCTAGATCTGAACACATCGGTTTTACAAGTGTCCCTGTGACACGCGTCAAAACGTTTTCTCTTGTAACTGCGCGAAAAGCACGTATTCTTGCTTAATACAGCGAAACAAGCTGTTTTAGACCGAAACGAGCTAAATCTGAACACATCGGTTTTACTAGTGTCCCTGTGACACGCCTTTAAATCTTTTTCTCCTATAACTGCGCGAAAAGCATGTATTCTTGCTTAATACAGCGAAACAAGCTGTTTTAGACCGAAACTAGCTAAATCACAACACATCGGTTTTACAAGTGTTC
Organism: Amblyomma americanum; assembly: GCF_052857255.1. Taxonomy (NCBI): domain Eukaryota; kingdom Metazoa; phylum Arthropoda; class Arachnida; order Ixodida; family Ixodidae; genus Amblyomma; species Amblyomma americanum. Next base: position 311,874 of record NW_027526497.1, read on the forward strand.
CTCTGATACGCGTCAAAACTTTTTTCTCTTATAACTGCGCGAAAAGCATGTATTCGTGCTTAGTTCAACGAAACAAGCTGTTTTAGACCGAAACGAGCTAAATCACAACACATCGGTTTTACAAGTGTTCTTCTGATACGCGTCTTGACTTTTTCTCTTAAAACTGCGCGAAAAGCATGTATTCTTGCTTAATACAGCGAAACAAGCTGTTTTAGACCGAAACGAGCTAAATCACAACACATCAGTTTTACAAGTGTTCCTCTGATACGCGTCAAATCTTTTTCTCTTATAACTGCGCGAAAAGCATGTATTCGTGCTTAAATAAAACGAAACAAGCTGTTTTAGACCGAAACGAGCTGTATCTGAACGCATCGGTTTTACAAGTATCCACGTGATACTCGTCAACTTTTTCTCTTATAACTGCGCGAAAAGCATGTATTCGTGCTTAATACAACGAATCAAGCTGTTTTAGACCGAAACGAGCTGTATCTGAACGCATCGGTTTTACAAGTATCCACGTGATACTAGTCAAAACTTTTTCTCTTATAACTGCGCGAAAAGCATGTATTCTTGCCTAATACAGCGAAACAAGCTGTTTTAAACCGAAACGAGCTAAATCACAAAACATCGGTTTTACAAGTGTTCCTCTGATACGCCTCAAATTTTTTTCTCTTATAACTGCGCAAAAAGCATGTATTCTTGCTTAATACAACGAAACAAGCTGTTTTAGACCGAAACGAGCTAAATCACAACACATCGGTTTTACAAGTGTTCCTCTGATACGCGTCTAAACTTTTTCTCTTATAACTGCGCGAAAAGCATGTATTCGTGCTTAATACGACGAAACAAACTGTTTTAGACCGAAACGAGCTAAATCACAACACATCGGTTTTACAAGTGTTCCTCTATTACGCGTCAAAACTTTTTTCTCTTATAACTGCGCGAAAAGCATGTATTCGTGCTTAGTTCAACGAAACAAGCTGTTTTAGACCGAAACGAGGTAAATCAGAACACATCGGTTTTACAAGTGTTCCTCTGATACGCGTCAAAACTTTTTCTCTTATAACTGCGCGAAAAGCATGTATTCTTGCTTAATACAACGAAACAAGCTGTTTTAGACCGAAACGAGCTAAATCACAACACATCGGTTTTACAAGTGTTCCTCTGATACGCGTCAAAACTTTTTCTCTTGTAACTGCGCGAAAAGCACATATTCTTGCTTAATACAGCGAAACAAGCTGTTTTAGACCGAAACGAGCTAAATCACAACACATCGGTTTTACAAGTGTTCCTCTGATACGCCTCAAAACTTTTTCTCTTATAACTGCGCGAAAAGCATGTATTCTTGCTTAATACAACGAAACAAGCTATTTTAGACCGAAACGAGCTAAATCACAACACATCGGTTTTACAAGTGTTCCTCTGATACGCGTCTAAACTTTTTCTCTTATAACTGCGCGAAAAGCATGTATTCGTGCTTAATACGACGAAACAAGCTGTTTTAGACCGAAACGAGTTAAATCTGAACATATCGGTTTTACAAGTGTCCCTGTGACACGCGTCAAAACTTTTTCTCTTAACACTGCGCGAAAAGCATGTATTCTTGCTTAATACAGCGAAACAAGCTGTTTTAGACCGAAACGAGCTAAATCACAACACATCGGTTTTACAAGTGTTCCTCTATTACGCGTCAAAACTTTTTTTCTCTTATAACTGCGCGAAAAGCATGTATTCGTGCTTAGTTCAACGAAACAAGCTGTTTTAGACCGAAACGAGGTAAATCAGAACACATCGGTTTTACAAGTGTTCCTCTGATACGCGTCAAAACTTTTTCTCTTATAACTGCGCGAAAAGCATGTATTCTTGCTTAATACAACGAAACAAGCTGTTTTAGACCGAAACGAGTTAAATCACAACACATCGGTTTTACAAGCGTTCCTCTGATACGCGTCAAAACTTTTTCTCTTGTAACTGCGCGAAAAGCACGTATTCTTGCTTAATACAGCGAAACAAGCTGTTTTAGACCGAGATGAGCTAAATCTGAACACATCGATTTTACAACTGTCTCTCTAATACGCGTCAAATGTTTTTCTTCTATAACTGCGCGAAAAGCATGTATTCTTGCCTAAAACAAAGAAACAAGCTGTTTTATACCAAAACGAGCCAAATCTGAACACATCGGTTTTACTAGTGTCCCTGTGACACGCCTTTAAATCTTTTTCTCTTATAACTGCGCGAAAAGCATGTATTCTTGCTTAATGCAGCGAAACAAGCTGTTTTAGACCGAAACGAGCTAAATCACAACACATCGGTTTTGAAAGTGTTCCTCTGATACGCGTCAAAACTTTTTCTCTTTTAACTGCGCGAAAAGCATGTATTCGTGCCTAAATAAAACGAAACAAGCTGTTTTAGACCGAAACGAGCTGTATCTGAACGCATCGGTTTTACAAGTATCCACGTGATACTCGTCAACTTTTTCTCTTATAACTGCGCGAAAAGCATGTATTCGTGCTTAATACAACGAATCAAGCTGTTTTAGACCGAAACGAGCTGTATCTGTACGCATCGTTTTTACAAGTATCCACGTGATACTCGTCAAAACTTTTTCTCTTATAACTGCGCGAAAAGCATGTATTCTTGCTTAATACAGCGAAACAAGCTGTTTTAGACCGAAACGAGCTAAATCACAACACATTGGTTTTACAAGTGTTCCTCTATTACGCGTCAAAACTTTTTTCTCTTATAACTGCGCGAAAAGCATGTATTCGTGCTTAGTTCAACGAAACAAGCTGTTTTAGACCGAAACGAGTAAATCAGAACACATCGGTTTTACAAGTGTTCCTCTGATACGCGTCAAAACTTTTTCTCTTATAACTGCGCGAAAAGCATGTATTCTTGCTTAATACAGCGAAACAAGCTGTTTTAGACCGAAACGAGCTAAATCACAACACATCGGTTTTACAAGTGTTCCTCTGATACGCGTCAAAACTTTTTCTCTTATAACTGCGCAAAAAGCATGTATTCGTGCTTAATACAACGAAACAAGCTGTTTTACACCAAAACGAGCTAGATCTGAACACATCGGTTTTACAAGTGTCCCTGTGACACGCGTCAAAACTTTTTCTCTTGTAACTGCGCGAAAAGCACGTATTCTTGCTTAATACAGCGAAACAAGCTGTTTTAGACCGAAACGAGGTAAATCTGAACACATTGGTTTTACAAGTGTTCCTCTGATACGCGTCAAAACTTTTTCTCTGATAACTGCGCGAAAAGAATGTATTATTGCTTAATACAACGAAACAAGCTGTTTTAGACCGAAACGAGCCAAATCACAACACATCGGTATTACAAGTGTTCCACGTGATACTCGTCAAAACTTTTTCTCTAATAACTGCGCGAAAAGCATGTATTCTTGCTTAATACAGCGAAACAAGCTGTTTTAGACCGAAACGAGCTAAATTACAACACATCGGTTTTACAAGTGTTCCTCTGATACGCGTCAAAGCTTTTTCTCTTATAACTGCGCGAAAAGCATGTATTCTTGCTTAATACAGCGAAACAAGCTGTTTTAGACCGAAACGAGCTAAATCACAACACATCGGTTTTACAAGTGTTCCTCTGATACGCGTCAAAACTTTTTCTCTTATAACTGCGCGAAAAGCATGTATTCTTGCTTAATACAACGAAACAAGCTGTTTTAGACCGAAACGAGCTAAATCACAACACATCGGTTTTACAAGTGTTCCTCTGTTACGCGTCAAAACTTTTTTCTCTTATAACTGCGCGAAAAGCATGTATTCGTGCTTAGTTCAACGAAACAAGCTGTTTTAGACCGAAACGAGCTAAATCACAACACATCGGTTTTACAAGTGTCCCTGTGACACGCGTCAAATCTTTTTCTCTTATAACTGCGCGAAAAGCATGTATTCTTGCTTAATACAGCGAAACAAGCTGTTTTAGACCGAAACGAGCTAAATCACAACACATCGGTTTTACAAGTGTTCCTCTGATACGCGTCAAAACTGTTTTCTCTTATATCTGCGCGAAAAGCATGTATTCTTGCTTAATACAGCGAAACAAGCTGTTTTAGACCGAAACGAGCTAAATCACAACACATCGGTTTTACAAGTGTTCCTCTGATACGCGTCAAAACTTTTTCTCTTATAACTGCGCGAAAAGCATGTATTCTTGCCTAATACAACGAAACAAGCTGTTTTAGACCGAAACGAGTTAAATCACAACACATCGGTTTTACAAGTGTTCCTCTGATACGCGTCAAAACTTTTTCTCTTATAACTGCGCGAAAAGCATGTATTCTTGCTTAATACAACGAAACAAGCTGTTTTAGACCGAAACGAGCTAAATCACAACACATCGGTTTTACAAGTGTTCCTCTGATACGCCTCAAAACTTTTTCTCTTATAACTGCGCGAAAAGCATGTATTCTTGCTTAATACAACGAAACAAGCTATTTTAGACCGAAACGAGCTAAATCACAACACATCGGTTTTACAAGTGTCCCTGTGACACGCGTCAAATCTTTTTCTCTTATAACTGCGCGAAAAGCATGTATTCTTGCTTAATACAGCGAAACAAGCTGTTTTAGACCGAAACGAGCTAAATCACAACACATCGGTTTTACAAGTGTTCCTCTGATACGCGTCAAAACTTTTTCTCTTATAACTGCGCAAAAAGCCTGTATTCGTGCTTAATACAACGAAACAAGCTGTTTTACACCAAAACGAGCTAGATCTGAACACATCGGTTTTACAAGTGTCCCTGTGACACGCGTCAAAACTTTTTCTCTTGTAACTGCGCGAAAAGCACGTATTCTTGCTTAATACAGCGAAACAAGCTGTTTTAGACCGAAACGAGCTAAATCTGAACACATCGGTTTTACAAGTGTCTCTGTGACACGCGTCAAAACTTTTTCTCTTATACCTGCGCGAAAAGCATGTATTCGTTCTTAATACAGCGAAACAAGCTGTTTTAGACCGAAACGAGCTAAATCTGAACACATCGGTTTTACTAGTGTCCCTGTGACACGCCTTTAAATCTTTTTCTCCTACAACTGCGCGAAAAGCATGTATTCTTGCTTAATACAGCGAAACAAGCTGTTTTAGACCGAAACGAGCTAAATCACAACACAACGGTTTTACAAGTGTTCCTCTGATACGCGTCAAAACTTTTTTCTCTTATAACTGCGCGAAAAGCATGTATTCGTGCTTAGTTCAACGAAACAAGCTGTTTTAGACCGAAACGAGCTAAATCACAACACATCGGTTTTACAAGTGTTCTTCTGATACGCGTCTTGACTTTTTCTCCTAAAACTGCGCGAAAAGCATGTATTCTTGCTTAATACAGCGAAACAAGCTGTTTTAGACCGAAACGAGCTAAATCACAACACATCAGTTTTACAAGTGTTCCTCTGATACGCGTCAAAACTTTTTCTCTTATAACTGCGCGAAAAGCATGTATTCTTCTTAATACAACGAAACAAGCTGTTTTAGACCGAAACGAGCTAAATCACAACACATCGGTTTTACAAGTGTTCCTCTGATACGCGTCAAATCTTTTTCTCTTATAACTGCGCGAAAAGCATGTATTCTTGCTTAATACAACGAAACAAGCTGTTTTAGACCGAAACGAGCTAAATCACAACACATCGGTTTTACAAGTGTTCCTCTGATACGCGTCAAAACTTTTTCTCTTATAACTGCGCGAAAAGCATGTATTCGTGCTTAATACAACGAAACAAGCTGTTTTAGACCGAGATGAGCTAAATCTGAACACATCGATTTTACAAGTGTCTCTCTAATACGCGTCAAAAGTTTTTCTTCTATAACTGCGCGAAAAGCATGTATTCGTGCCTAAAACAAAGAAACAAGCTGTTTTATACCAAAACGAGCTATATCTGAACACATCGGTTTTACAAGTGTCCCTGTGACATGCCTTTAAAACTTTTTCTCTTATACCTGCGCGAAAAGCATGTATTCGTGCTTAATACAACGAAACAAGCTGTTTTAGACCGAAACGAGCTAAATCTGAACACATCGGTTTTACAAGTGTCCCTGTGACACGCGTCACAACTTTTTCTCTTATAACTGCGCGAAAAGCATGTATTCTTGCTTAATACAGCGAAACAAGCTGTTTTAGACCGAAACGAGTTAAATCACAACACATCGGTTTTACAAGTGTTCCTCTGAAACGCCTCAAAACTTTTTCTCTTATAACTGCGCAAAAAGCATGTATTCGTGCTTAATACAACGCAACAAGCTGTTTTACACCAAAACGAGCTAGATCTGAACACATCGGTTTTACAAGTGTCCCTGTGACACGCGTCAAAACTTTTTCTCTTGTAACTGCGCGAAAAGCACGTATTCTTGCTTAATACAGCGAAACAAGCTGTTTTAGACCGAAACGAGCTAAATCTGAACACATCGGTTTTACAAGTGTCCCTGTGACACGCGTCAAAACTTTTTCTCTTATACCTGCGCGAAAAGCATGTATTCGTTCTTAATACAGCGAAACAAGCTGTTTTAGACCGAAACGAGCTAAATCTGAACACATCGGTTTTACTAGTGTCCCTGTGACACGCCTTTAAATCTTTTTCTCTTATAACTGCGCGAAAAGCATGTATTCTTGCTTAATACAGCGAAACAAGCTGTTTTAGACCGAAACGAGCTAAATCACAACACATCGGTTTTACAAGTGTTCCTCTGATACGCGTCAAAACTTTTTTCTCTTATAACTGCGCGAAAAGCATGTATTCGTGCTTAGTTCAACGAAACAAGCTGTTTTAGTCCGAAACGAGCTAAATCACAACACATCGGTTTCACAAGTGTTCTTCTGATACGCGTCTTGACTTTTTCTCTTATAACTGCGCGAAAAGCATGTATTCTTGCTTAATACAGCGAAACAAGCTGTTTTAGAGCGAAACGAGCTAAATCACAACACATCGGTTTTACAAGTGTTCCTCTGATACGCGTCAAAACTGTTTTCTCTTGTATCTGCGCGAAAAGCATGTATTCTTGCTTAATACAGCGAAACAAGCTGTTTTAGACCGAAACGAGCTAAATCACAACACATCGGTTTTACAAGTGTTCCTCTGATACGCGTCAAAACTTTTTCTCTTGTAACTGCGCGAAAAGCACGTATTCTTGCTTAATACAGCGAAACAAGCTGTTTTAGACCGAAACGAGCTAAATCTGAACACATCGGTTTTACTAGTGTCCCTGTGACACGCCTTTAAATCTTTTTCTCCTATAACTGCGCGAAAAGCATGTATTCTTGCTTAATACAGCGAAACAAGCTGTTTTAGACCGAAACGAGCTAAATCACAACACATCGGTTTTACAAGTGTTCCTCTGATACGCGTCAAAACTTTTTTCTCTTATAACTGCGCGAAAAGCATGTATTCGTGCTTAGTTCAACGAAACAAGCTGTTTTAGACCGAAACGAGCTAAATCACAACACATCGGTTTTACAAGTGTTCTTCTGATACGCGTCTTGACTTTTTCTCTTAAAACTGCGCGAAAAGCATGTATTCTTGCTTAATACAGCGAAACAAGCTGTTTTAGACCGAAACGAGCTAAATCACAACACATCAGTTTTACAAGTGTTCCTCTGATACGCGTCAAAACTTTTTCTCTTATAACTGCGCGAAAAGCATGTATTCTTCTTAATACAACGAAACAAGCTGTTTTAGACCGAAACGAGCTAAATCACAACACATCGGTTTTACAAGTGTTCCTCTGATACGCGTCAAATCTTTTTCTCTTATAACTGCGCGAAAAGCATGTATTCTTGCTTAATACAACGAAACAAGCTGTTTTAGACCGAAACGAGCTAAATCACAACACATCGGTTTTACAAGTGTTCCTCTGATACGCGTCAAAACTTTTTCTCTTATAACTGCGCGAAAAGCATGTCCTCGTGCTTAATACAACGAAACAAGCTGTTTTAGACCGAGATGAGCTAAATCTGAACACATCGATTTTACAAGTGTCTCTAATACGCGTCAAAAGTTTTTCTTCTATAACTGCGCGAAAAGCATGTATTCGTGCCTAAAACAAAGAAACAAGCTGTTTTATACCAAAACGAGCTATATCTGAACACATCGGTTTTACAAGTGTGCCTGTGACATGCCTTTAAAACTTTTTCTCTTATACCTGCGCGAAAAGCATGTATTCGTGCTTAATACAAGGAAACAAGCTGTTTTAGACCGAAACGAGCTAAATCTGAACACATCGGTTTTACAAGTGTCCCTTGACACGCGTCACAACTTTTTCTCTTATAACTGCGCGAAAAGCATGTATTCTTGCTTAATACAGCGAAACAAGCTGTTTTAGACCGAAACGAGTTAAATCACAACACATCGGTTTTACAAGTGTTCCTCTGATACGCGTCAAAACTTTTTCTCTTATAACTGCGCGAAAAGCATGTATTCTTCTTAATACAACGAAACAAGCTGTTTTACACCAAAACGAGCTAGATCTGAACACATCGGTTTTACAAGTGTCCCTGTGACACGCGTCAAAACTTTTTCTCTTGTAACTGCGCGAAAAGCACGTATTCTTGCTTAATACAGCGAAACAAGCTGTTTTAGACCGAAACGAGCTAAATCTGAACACATCGGTTTTACAAGTGTCCCTGTGACACGCGTCAAAACTTTTTCTCTTATACCTGCGCGAAAAGCATGTATTCGTTCTTAATACAGCGAAACAAGCTGTTTTAGACCGAAACGAGCTAAATCTGAACACATCGGTTTTACTAGTGTCCCTGTGACACGCCTTTAAATCTTTTTCTCTTATAACTGCGCGAAAAGCATGTATTCTTGCTTAATACAGCGAAACAAGCTGTTTTAGACCGAAACGAGCTAAATCACAACACATCGGTTTTACAAGTGTTCCTCTGATACGCGTCAAAACTTTTTTCTCTTATAACTGCGCGAAAAGCATGTATTCGTGCTTAGTTCAACGAAACAAGCTGTTTTAGTCCGAAACGAGCTAAATCACAACACATCGGTTTTACAAGTGTTCTTCTGATACGCGTCTTGACTTTTTCTATTATACCTGCGCGAAAAGCATGTATTCTTGCTTAATACAGCGAAACAAGCTGTTTTAGAGCGAAACGAGCTAAATCACAACACATCGGTTTTACAAGTGTTCCTCTGATACGCGTCAAAACTGTTTTCTCTTGTATCTGCGCGAAAAGCATGTATTCTTGCTTAATACAGCGAAACAAGCTGTTTTAGACCGAAACGAGCTAAATCACAACACATCGGTTTTACAAGTGTTCCTCTGATACGCGTCAAAACTTTTTCTCTTGTAACTGCGCGAAAAGCACGTATTCTTGCCTAATACAGCGAAACAAGCTGTTTTAGACCGAAACGAGCTAAATCTGAACACATCGGTTTTACTAGTGTCCCTGTGACACGCCTTTAAATCTTTTTCTCCTATAACTGCGCGAAAAGCATGTATTCTTGCTTAATACAGCGAAACAAGCTGTTTTAGACCGAAACGAGCTAAATCACAACACATCGGTTTTACAAGTGTTCCTCTGATACGCGTCAAAACTTTTTTCTCTTATAACTGCGCGAAAAGCATGTATTCGTGCTTAGTTCAACGAAACAATCTGTTTTAGACCGAAACGAGCTAAATCACAACACATCGGTTTTACAAGTGTTCTTCTGATACGCGTCTTGACTTTTTCTCTTAAAACTGCGCGAAAAGCATGTATTCTTGCTTAATACAGCGAAACAAGCTGTTTTAGACCGAAACGAGCTAAATCACAACACATCAGTTTTACAAGTGTTCCTCTGATACGCGTCAAAACTTTTTCTCTTATAACTGCGCGAAAAGCATGTATTCTTCTTAATACAACGAAACAAGCTGTTTTAGACCGAAACGAGCTAAATCACAACACATCGGTTTTACAAGTGTTCCTCTGATACGCGTGAAATCTTTTTCTCTTATAACTGCGCGAAAAGCATGTATTCTTGCTTAATACAACGAAACAAGCTGTTTTAGACCGAAACGAGCTAAATCACAACACATCGGTTTTACAAGTGTTCCTCTGATACGCGTCAAAACTTTTTCTCTTATAACTGCGCGAAAAGCATGTCCTCGTGCTTAATACAACGAAACAAGCTGTTTTAGACCGAGATGAGCTAAATCTGAACACATCGATTTTACAAGTGTCTCTCTAATACGCGTCAAAAGTTTTTCTTCTATAACTGCGCGAAAAGCATGTATTCGTGCCTAAAACAAAGAAACAAGCTGTTTTATACCAAAACGAGCTATATCTGAACACATCGGTTTTACAAGTGTGCCTGTGACATGCCTTTAAAACTTTTTCTCTTATACCTGCGCGAAAAGCATGTATTCGTGCTTAATACAAGGAAACAAGCTGTTTTAGACCGAAACGAGCTAAATCTGAACACATCGGTTTTACAAGTGTCCCTTGACACGCGTCACAACTTTTTCTCTTATAACTGCGCGAAAAGCATGTATTCTTGCTTAATACAGCGAAACAAGCTGTTTTAGACCGAAACGAGTTAAATCACAACACATCGGTTTTACAAGTGTTCCTCTGATACGCGTCAAAACTTTTTCTCTTATAACTGCGCGAAAAGCATGTATTCGTGCTTAAATAAAACGAAACAAGCTGTTTTAGACCGAAACGAGCTGTATCTGAACGCATCGGTTTTACAAGTATCCACGTGATACTCGTCAACTTTTTCTCTTATAACTGCGCGAAAAGCATGTATTCGTGCTTATTACAACGAATCAAGCTGTTTTAGACCGAAACGAGCTGTATCTGAACGCATCGGTTTTACAAGTATCCACGTGATACTCGTCAAAACTTTTTCTCTTATAACTGCGCGAAAAGCATGTATTCTTGCTTAATACAGCGAAACAAGCTGTTTTAGACCGAAACGAGCTAAATCACAACACATCGCTTTTACAAGTGTTCCTCTGATACGCCTCAAAACTTTTTCTCTTATAACTGCGCGAAAAGCATGTATTCTTGCTTAATACAACGAAACAAGCTGTTTTAGACCGAAACGAGCTAAATCTGAACACATCGGTTTTACAAGTGTCCCTGTGACACGCGTCACAACTTTTTCTCTTATAACTGCGCGAAAAGCATGTATTCTTGCTTAATACAGCGAAACAAGCTGTTTTAGACCGAAACGAGTTAAATCACAACACATCGGTTTTACAAGTGTTCCTCTGAAACGCCTCAAAACTTTTTCTCTTATAACTGCGCGAAAAGCATGTATTCTTGCTTAATACAACGAAACAAGCTGTTTTAGACCGAAACGAGCTAAATCACAACACATCGGTTTTACAAGTGTTCCTCTGATACGCGTCTAAACTTTTTCTCTTATAACTGCGCAAAAAGCATGTATTCGTGCTTAATACAACGCAACAAGCTGTTTTACACCAAAACGAGCTAGATCTGAACACATCGGTTTTACAAGTGTCCCTGTGACACGCGTCAAAACTTTTTCTCTTGTAACTGCGCGAAAAGCACGTATTCTTGCTTAATACAGCGAAACAAGCTGTTTTAGACCGAAACGAGCTAAATCTGAACACATCGGTTTTACAAGTGTCCCTGTGACACGCGTCAAAACTTTTTCTCTTATACCTGCGCGAAAAGCATGTATTCATTCTTAATACAGCGAAACAAGCTGTTTTAGACCGAAACGAGCTAAATCTGAACACATCGGTTTTACTAGTGTCCCTGTGACACGCCTTTAAATCTTTTTCTCTTATAACTGCGCGAAAAGCATGTATTCTTGCTTAATACAGCGAAACAAGCTGTTTTAGACCGAAACGAGCTAAATCACAACACATCGGTTTTACAAGTGTTCCTCTGATACGCGTCAAAACTTTTTTCTCTTATAACTGCGCGAAAAGCATGTATTCGTGCTTAGTTCAACGAAACAAGCTGTTTTAGTCCGAAACGAGCTAAATCACAACACATCGGTTTTACAAGTGTTCTTCTGATACGCGTCTTGACTTTTTCTCTTATAACTGCGCGAAAAGCATGTATTCTTGCTTAATACAGCGAAACAAGTTGTTTTAGAGCGAAACGAGCTAAATCACAACACATCGGTTTTACAAGTGTTCCTCTGATACGCGTCAAAACTGTTTTCTCTTGTATCTGCGCGAAAAGCATGTATTCTTGCTTAATACAGCGAAACAAGCTGTTTTAGACCGAAACGAGCTAAATCACAACACATCGGTTTTACAAGTGTTCCTCTGATACGCGTCAAAACTTTTTCTCTTGTAACTGCGCGAAAAGCACGTATTCTTGCTTAATACAGCGAAACAAGCTGTTTTAGACCGAAACGAGCTAAATCTGAACACATCGGTTTTACTAGTGTCCCTGTGACAAGCCTTTAAATCTTTTTCTCCTATAACTGCGCGAAAAGCATGTATTCTTGCTTAATACAGCGAAACAAGCTGTTTTAGACCGAAACGAGCTAAATCACAACACATCGGTTTTACAAGTGTTCCTCTGATACGCGTCAAAACTTTTTTCTCTTATAACTGCGCGAAAAGCATGTATTCGTGCTTAGTTCAACGAAACAAGCTGTTTTAGACCGAAACGAGCTAAATCACAACACATCGGTTTTACAAGTGTTCTTCTGATACGCGTCTTGACTTTTTCTCTTAAAACTGCGCGAAAAGCATGTATTCTTGCTTAATACAGCGAAACAAGCTGTTTTAGACCGAAACGAGCTAAATCACAACACATCAGTTTTACAAGTGTTCCTCTGATACGCGTCAAAACTTTTTCTCTTATAACTGCGCGAAAAGCATGTATTCTTCTTAATACAACGAAACAAGCTGTTTTAGACCGAAACGAGCTAAATCACAACACATCGGTTTTACAAGTGTTCCTCTGATACGCGTCAAATCTTTTTCTCTTATAACTGCGCGAAAAGCATGTATTCTTGCTTAATACAACGAAACAAGCTGTTTTAGACCGAAACGAGCTAAATCACAACACATCGGTTTTACAAGTGTTCCTCTGATACGCGTCAAAACTTTTTCTCTTATAACTGCGCGAAAAGCATGTCCTCGTGCTTAATACAACAAAACAAGCTGTTTTAGACCGAGATGAGCTAAATCTGAACACATCGATTTTACAAGTGTCTCTAATACGCGTCAAAAGTTTTTCTTCTATAACTGCGCGAAAAGCATGTATTCGTGCCTAAAACAAAGAAACAAGCTGTTTTATACCAAAACGAGCTATATCTGAACACATCGGTTTTACAAGTGTGCCTGTGACATGCCTTTAAAACTTTTTCTCTTATACCTGCGCGAAAAGCATGTATTCGTGCTTAATACAAGGAAACAAGCTGTTTTAGACCGAAACGAGCTAAATCTGAACACATCGGTTTTACAAGTGTCCCTTGACACGCGTCACAACTTTTTCTCTTATAACTGCGCGAAAAGCATGTATTCTTGCTTATTACAGCGAAACAAGCTGTTTTAGACCGAAACGAGTTAAATCACAACACATCGGTTTTACAAGTGTTCCTCTGATACGCGTCAAAACTTTTTCTCTTATAACTGCGCGAAAAGCATGTATTCTTCTTAATACAACGAAACAAGCTGTTTTACACCAAAACGAGCTAGATCTGAACACATCGGTTTTACAAGTGTCCCTGTGACACGCGTCAAAACTTTTTCTCTTGTAACTGCGCGAAAAGCACGTATTCTTGCTTAATACAGCGAAACAAGCTGTTTTAGACCGAAACGAGCTAAATCTGAACACATCGGTTTTACAAGTGTCCCTGTGACACGCGTCAAAACTTTTTCTCTTATACCTGCGCGAAAAGCATGTATTCGTTCTTAATACAGCGAAACAAGCTGTTTTAGACCGAAACGAGCTAAATCTGAACACATCGGTTTTACTAGTGTCCCTGTGACACGCCTTTAAATCTTTTTCTCTTATAACTGCGCGAAAAGCATGTATTCTTGCTTAATACAGCGAAACAAGCTGTTTTAGACCGAAACGAGCTAAATCACAACACATCGGTTTTACAAGTGTTCCTCTGATACGCGTCAAAACTTTTTTCTCTTATAACTGCGCGAAAAGCATGTATTCGTGCTTAGTTCAACGAAACAAGCTGTTTTAGTCCGAAACGAGCTAAATCACAACACATCGGTTTTACAAGTGTTCTTCTGATACGCGTCTTGACTTTTTCTCTTATAACTGCGCGAAAAGCATGTATTCTTGCTTAATACAGCGAAACAAGCTGTTTTAGAGCGAAACGAGCTAAATCACAACACATCGGTTTTACAAGTGTTCCTCTGATACGCGTCAAAACTGTTTTCTCTTGTATCTGCGCGAAAAGCATGTATTCTTGCTTAATACAGCGAAACAAGCTGTTTTAGACCGAAACGAGCTAAATCACAACACATCGGTTTTACAAGTGTTCCTCTGATACGCGTCAAAACTTTTTCTCTTGTAACTGCGCGAAAAGCACGTATTCTTGCTTAATACAGCGAAACAAGCTGTTTTAGACCGAAACGAGCTAAATCTGAACACATCGGTTTTACTAGTGTCCCTGTGACACGCCTTTAAATCTTTTTCTCCTATAACTGCGCGAAAAGCATGTATTCTTGCTTAATACAGCGAAACAAGCTGTTTTAGACCGAAACGAGCTAAATCACAACACATCGGTTTTACAAGTGTTCCTCTGATACGCGTCAAAACTTTTTTCTCTTATAACTGCGCGAAAAGCATGTATTCGTGCTTAGTTCAACGAAACAAGCTGTTTTAGACCGAAACGAGCTAAATCACAACACATCGGTTTTACAAGTGTTCTTCTGATACGCGTCTTGACTTTTTCTCTTAAAACTGCGCGAAAAGCATGTATTCTTGCTTAATACAGCGAAACAAGCTGTTTTAGACCGAAACGAGCTAAATCACAACACATCAGTTTTACAAGTGTTCCTCTGATACGCGTCAAAACTTTTTCTCTTATAACTGCGCGAAAAGCATGTATTCTTCTTAATACAACGAAACAAGCTGTTTTAGACCGAAACGAGCTAAATCACAACACATCGGTTTTACAAGTGTTCCTCTGATACGCGTGAAATCTTTTTCTCTTATAACTGCGCGAAAAGCATGTATTCTTGCTTAATACAACGAAACAAGCTGTTTTAGACCGAAACGAGCTAAATCACAACACATCGGTTTTACAAGTGTTCCTCTGATACGCGTCAAAACTTTTTCTCTTATAACTGCGCGAAAAGCATGTCCTCGTGCTTAATACAACGAAACAAGCTGTTTTAGACCGAGATGAGCTAAATCTGAACACATCGATTTTACAAGTGTCTCTCTAATACGCGTCAAAAGTTTTTCTTCTATAACTGCGCGAAAAGCATGTATTCGTGCCTAAAACAAAGAAACAAGCTGTTTTATACCAAAACGAGCTATATCTGAACACATCGGTTTTACAAGTGTGCCTGTGACATGCCTTTAAAACTTTTTCTCTTATACCTGCGCGAAAAGCATGTATTCGTGCTTAATACAAGGAAACAAGCTGTTTTAGACCGAAACGAGCTAAATCTGAACACATCGGTTTTACAAGTGTCCCTTGACACGCGTCACAACTTTTTCTCTTATAACTGCGCGAAAAGCATGTATTCTTGCTTAATACAGCGAAACAAGCTGTTTTAGACCGAAACGAGTTAAATCACAACACATCGGTTTTACAAGTGTTCCTCTGATACGCGTCAAAACTTTTTCTCTTATAACTGCGCGAAAAGCATGTATTCGTGCTTAAATAAAACGAAACAAGCTGTTTTAGACCGAAACGAGCTGTATCTGAACGCATCGGTTTTACAAGTATCCACGTGATACTCGTCAACTTTTTCTCTTATAACTGCGCGAAAAGCATGTATTCTTGCTTAATACAGCGAAACAAGCTGTTTTAGACCGAAACGAGCTAAATCACAACACATCGGTTTTACAAGTGTTCCTCTGATACGCCTCAAAACTTTTTCTCTTATAACTGCGCGAAAAGCATGTATTCTTGCTTAATACAACGAAACAAGCTGTTTTAGACCGAAACGAGCTAAATCACAACACATCGGTTTTACAAGTGTTCCTCTGATACGCGTCTAAACTTTTTCTCTTATAACTGCGCAAAAAGCATGTATTCGTGCTTAATACAACGAAACAAGCTGTTTTACACCAAAACGAGCTAGATCTGAACACATCGGTTTTACAAGTGTCCCTGTGACACGCGTCAAAACTTTTTCTCTTGTAACTGCGCGAAAAGCACGTATTCTTGCTTAATACAGCGAAACAAGCTGTTTTAGACCGAAACGAGCTAAATCTGAATACATCGGTTTTACAAGTGTCCCTGTGACACGCGTCAAAACTTTTTCTCTTATACCTGCGCGAAAAGCATGTATTCGTTCCTAATACAGCGAAACAAGCTGTTTTAGACCGAAACGAGCTAAATCTGAACATATCGGTTTTACTAGTGTCCCTGTGACACGCCTTTAAATCTTTTTCTCTTATAACTGCGCGAAAAGCATGTATTCTTGCTTAATACAGCGAAACAAGCTGTTTTAGACCGAAACGAGCTAAATCACAACACATCGGTTTTACAAGTGTTCCTCTGATACGCGTCAAAACTTTTTTCTCTTATAACTGCGCGAAAAGCATGTATTCGTGCTTAGTTCAACGAAACAAGCTGTTTTAGTCCGAAACGAGCTAAATCACAACACATCGGTTTTACAAGTGTTCTTCTGATACGCGTCTTGACTTTTTCTCTTATAACTGCGCGAAAAGCATGTATTCTTGCTTAATACAGCGAAACAAGCTGTTTTAGACCGAAACGAGCTAAATCACAACACATCGGTTTTACAAGTGTTCCTCTGATACGCGTCAAAACTTTTTCTCTTATAACTGCGCGAAAAGCATGTATTCGTGCTTAATACAACGAAACAAGCTGTTTTAGACCGAGATGAGCTAAATCTGAACACATCGATTTTACAAGTGTCTCTCTAATACGCGTCAAAAGTTTTTCTTCTATAACTGCGCGAAAAGCATGTATTCGTGCCTAAAACAAAGAAACAAGCTGTTTTATACCAAAACGAGGTAAATCTGAACACATCGGTTTTACTAGTGTCCCTGTGACACGCCTTTAAATCTTTTTCTCTTATAACTGCGCGAAAAGCATGTATTCTTGCTTAATACAGCGAAACAAGCTGTTTTAGACCGAAACGAGCTAAATCACAACACATCGGTTTTACAAGTGTTCCTCTGATACGCGTCAAAACTTTTTCTCTTATAACTGCGCGAAAAGCATGTATTCGTGCTTAAATAAAACGAAACAAGCTGTTTTAGACCGAAACGAGCTGTATCTGAACGCATCGGTTTTACAAGTATCCACGTGATACTCGTCAACTTTTTCTCTTATAACTGCGCGAAAAGCATGTATTCGTGCCTAATACAACGAATCAAGCTGTTTTAGACCGAAACGAGCTGTATCTGAACGCATCGGTTTTACAAGTATCCACGTGATACTCGTCAAAACTTTTTCTCTTATAACTGCGCGAAAAGCATGTATTCTTGCTTAATACAGCGAAACAAGCTGTTTTAGACCGAAACGAGCTAAATCACAACACATCGGTTTTACAAGTGTTCCTCTGATACGCCTCAAAACTTTTTCTCTTATAACTGCGCGAAAAGCATGTATTCGTGCTTAATACGACGAAACAAGCTGTTTTAGACCGAAACGAGCTAAATCACAACACATCGGTTTTACAAGTGTTCCTCTATTACGCGTCAAAACTTTTCTCTTATAACTGCGCGAAAAGCATGTATTCGTGCTTAGTTCAACGAAACAAGCTGTTTTAGACCGAAACGAGGTAAATCAGAACACATCGGTTTTACAAGTGTTCCTCTGATACGCGTCAAAACATTTTCTCTTATAACTGCGCGAAAAGCATGTATTCTTGCTTAATACAACGAAACAAGCTGTTTTAGACCGAAACGAGCTAAATCACAACACATCGGTTTTACAAGTGTTCCTCTGATACGCGTCAAAACTTTTTCTCTTGTAACTGCGCGAAAAGCACGTATTCTTGCTTAATACAGCGAAACAAGCTGTTTTAGACCGAAACGAGCTAAATCACAACACATCGGTTTTACAAGTGTTCCTCTGATACGCCTCAAAACTTTTTCTCTTATAACTGCACGAAAAGCATGTATTCTTGCTTAATACAACGAAGCAAGCTGTTTTAGACCGAAACGAGCTAAATCACAACACATCGGTTTTACAAGTGTTCCTCTGATACGCGTCTAAACTTTTTCTCTTATAACTGCGCGAAAAGCATGTATTCGTGCTTAATACGACAAAACAAGCTGTTTTAGACCGAAACGAGCTAAATCTGAACATATCGGTTTTACAAGTGTCCCTGTGACACGCGTCAAAACTTTTTCTCTTATAAGTGCGCGAAAAGCATGTATTCTTGCTTAATACAGCGTAACAAGCTGTTTTAGACCGAAACGAGCTAAATCACAACACATCGGTTTTACAAGTGTTCCTCTATTACGCGTCAAAACTTTTTTCTCTTATAACTGCGCGAAAAGCATGTATTCGTGCTTAGTTCAACGAAACAAGCTGTTTTAGGCCGAAAGGAGATAAATCTGAACACGTCGGTTTTACACGTGTCCCTGTGACACGCCTTTAAAACTTTTTCTCTAATAACTGCGCGAAAAGCATGTATTCTTGCTTAATACAGCGAAACAAGCTGTTTTAGACCAAAACGAGCTAAATCACAACACATCGGTTTTACAAGTGTTCCTCTGATACGCGTCAAAACTTTTTCTCTTATAACTGCGCCAAAAGCATGTATTCTTGCTTAATACAACGAAACAAGCTGTTTTAGACCGAAACGAGCTAAATCACAACACATCGGTTTTACAAGTGTTCCTCTGATACGCGTCAAAACTTTTTCTCTTATAACTGCGCGAAAAGCATGTATTCGTGCTTAATACAACGAAACAAGCTGTTTTAGACCGAGATGAGCTAAATCTGAACATATCGATTTTACAAGTGTCTCTCTAATACGCGTCAAAAGTTTTTCTTCTATAACTGCGCGAAAAGCATGTATTCGTGCCTAAAACAAAGAAACAAGCTGTTTTATACCAAAACGAGGTAAATCTGAACACATCGGTTTTACTAGTGTCCCTGTGACACGCCTTTAAATCTTTTTCTCTTATAACTGCGCGAAAAGCATGTATTCTTGCTTAATACAGCGAAACAAGCTGTTTTAGACCGAAACGAGCTAAATCACAAAACATCGGTTTTACAAGTGTTCCTCTGATACGCGTCAAAACTTTTTCTCTTATAACTGCGCGAAAAGCATGTATTCGTGCTTAAATAAAACGAAACAAGCTGTTTTAGACCGAAACAAGCTGTATCTGAACGCATCGGTTTTACAAGTATCCACGTGATACTCGTCAACTTTTTCTCTTATAACTGCGCGAAAAGCATGTATTCTTGCTTAATACAGCGAAACAAGCTGTTTTAGACCGAAACGAGCTAAATCACAACACATCAGTTTTACAAGTGTTCCTCTGATACGCCTCAAAACTTTTTCTCTTATAACTGCGCGAAAAGCATGTATTCGTGCTTAATACGACGAAACAAGCTGTTTTAGACCGAAACGAGCTAAATCACAACACATCGGTTTTACAAGTGTTCCTCTATTACGCGTCAAAACTTTTTCTCTTATAACTGCGCGAAAAGCATGTATTCGTGCTTAGTTCAACGAAACAAGCTGTTTTAGACCGAAACGAGGTAAATCAGAACACATCGGTTTTACAAGTGTTCCTCTGATACGCGTCAAAACATTTTCTCTTATAACTGCGCGAAAAGCATGTATTCTTGCTTAATACAGCGAAACAAGCTGTTTTAGACCGAAACGAGCTAAATCACAACACATCGGTTTTACAAGTGTTCCTCTGATACGCGTCAAAACTTTTTTCTCTTATAACTGCGCGAAAAGCATGTATTCGTGCTTAGTTCAACGAAACAAGCTGTTTTAGACCGAAACGAGCTAAATCACAACACATCAGTTTTACAAGTGTTCCTCTGATACGCCTCAAAACTTTTTCTCTTATAACTGCACGAAAAGCATGTATTCTTGCTTAATACAACGAAGCAAGCTGTTTTAGACCGAAACGAGCTAAATCACAACACATCGGTTTTACAAGTGTTCCTCTGATACGCGTCTAAACTTTTTCTCTTATAACTGCGCGAAAAGCATGTATTCGTGCTTAATACGACAAAACAAGCTGTTTTAGACCGAAACGAGCTGTATCTGAACGCATCGGTTTTACAAGTATCCACGTGATACTCGTCAACTTTTTCTCTTATAACTGCGCGAAAAGCATGTATTCGTGCCTAATACAACGAATCAAGCTGTTTTAGACCGAAACGAGCTGTATCTGAACGCATCGGTTTTACAAGTATCCACGTGATACTCGTCAAAACTTTTTCTCTTATAACTGCGCGAAAAGCATGTATTCTTGCTTAATACAGCGAAACAAGCTGTTTTAGACCAAAACGAGCTAAATCACAACACATCGGTTTTACAAGTGTTCCTCTGATACGCCTCAAAACTTTTTCTCTTATAACTGCGCGAAAAGCATGTATTCGTGCTTAATACGACGAAACAAGCTGTTTTAGACCGAAACGAGCTAAATCACAACACATCGGTTTTACAAGTGTTCCTCTATTACGCGTCAAAACTTTTTTCTCTTATAACTGCGCGAAAAGCATGTATTCGTGCTTAGTTCAACGAAACAAGCTGTTTTAGACCGAAACGAGGTAAATCAGAACACATCGGTTTTACAAGTGTTCCTCTGATACGCGTCAAAACATTTTCTCTTATAACTGCGCGAAAAGCATGTATTCTTGCTTAATACAACGAAACAAGCTGTTTTAGACCGAAACGAGCTAAATCACAACACATCGGTTTTACAAGTGTTCCTCTGATACGCGTCAAAACTTTTTCTCTTGTAACTGCGCGAAAAGCACGTATTCTTGCTTAATACAGCGAAACAAGCTGTTTTAGACCGAAACGAGCTAAATCACAACACATCGGTTTTACAAGTGTTCCTCTGATACGCCTCAAAACTTTTTCTCTTATAACTGCACGAAAAGCATGTATTCTTGCTTAATACAACGAAGCAAGCTGTTTTAGACCGAAACGAGCTAAATCACAACACATCGGTTTTACAAGTGTTCCTCTGATACGCGTCTAAACTTTTTCTCTTATAACTGCGCGAAAAGCATGTATTCGTGCTTAGTTCAACGAAACAAGCTGTTTTAGGCCGAAAGGAGATAAATCTGAACACGTCGGTTTTACACGTGTCCCTGTGACACGCCTTTAAAACTTTTTCTCTAATAACTGCGCGAAAAGCATGTATTCTTGCTTAATACAGCGAAACAAGCTGTTTTAGACCAAAACGAGCTAAATCACAACACATCGGTTTTACAAGTGTTCCTCTGATACGCGTCAAAACTTTTTCTCTTATAACTGCGCGAAAAGCATGTATTCTTGCTTAATACAACGAAACAAGCTGTTTTAGACCGAAACGAGCTAAATCACAACACATCGGTTTTACAAGTGTTCCTCTGATACGCGTCAAAACTTTTTCTCTTATAACTGCGCGAAAAGCATGTATTCGTGCTTAATACAACGAAACAAGCTGTTTTAGACCGAAACGAGCTAAATCACAACACATCGGTTTTACAAGTGTTCCTCTGATACGCGTCAAAACTTTTTTCTCTTATAACTGCGCGAAAAGCATGTATTCGTGCTTAGTTCAACGAAACAAGCTGTTTTAGACCGAAACGAGCTAAATCACAACACATCAGTTTTACAAGTGTTCCTCTGATACGCCTCAAAACTTTTTCTCTTATAACTGCACGAAAAGCATGTATTCTTGCTTAATACAACGAAGCAAGCTGTTTTAGACCGAAACGAGCTAAATCACAACACATCGGTTTTACAAGTGTTCCTCTGATACGCGTCTAAACTTTTTCTCTTATAACTGCGCGAAAAGCATGTATTCGTGCTTAATACGACAAAACAAGCTGTTTTAGACCGAAACGAGCTGTATCTGAACGCATCGGTTTTACAAGTATCCACGTGATACTCGTCAACTTTTTCTCTTATAACTGCGCGAAAAGCATGTATTCGTGCCTAATACAACGAATCAAGCTGTTTTAGACCGAAACGAGCTGTATCTGAACGCATCGGTTTTACAAGTATCCACGTGATACTCGTCAAAACTTTTTCTCTTATAACTGCGCGAAAAGCATGTATTCTTGCTTAATACAGCGAAACAAGCTGTTTTAGACCGAAACGAGCTAAATCACAACACATCGGTTTTACAAGTGTTCCTCTGATACGCCTCAAAACTTTTTCTCTTATAACTGCGCGAAAAGCATGTATTCGTGCTTAATACGACGAAACAAGCTGTTTTAGACCGAAACGAGCTAAATCACAACACATCGGTTTTACAAGTGTTCCTCTATTACGCGTCAAAACTTTTTTCTCTTATAACTGCGCGAAAAGCATGTATTCGTGCTTAGTTCAACGAAACAAGCTGTTTTAGACCGAAACGAGGTAAATCAGAACACATCGGTTTTACAAGTGTTCCTCTGATACGCGTCAAAACATTTTCTCTTATAACTGCGCGAAAAGCATGTATTCTTGCTTAATACAACGAAACAAGCTGTTTTAGACCGAAACGAGCTAAATCACAACACATCGGTTTTACAAGTGTTCCTCTGATACGCGTCAAAACTTTTTCTCTTGTAACTGCGCGAAAAGCACGTATTCTTGCTTAATACAGCGAAACAAGCTGTTTTAGACCGAAACGAGCTAAATCACAACACATCGGTTTTACAAGTGTTCCTCTGATACGCCTCAAAACTTTTTCTCTTATAACTGCACGAAAAGCATGTATTCTTGCTTAATACAACGAAGCAAGCTGTTTTAGACCGAAACGAGCTAAATCACAACACATCGGTTTTACAAGTGTTCCTCTGATACGCGTCTAAACTTTTTCTCTTATAACTGCGCGAAAAGCATGTATTCGTGCTTAATACGACAAAACAAGCTGTTTTAGACCGAAACGAGCTAAATCTGAACATATCGGTTTTACAAGTGTCCCTGTGACACGCGTCAAAACTTTTTCTCTTATAAGTGCGCGAAAAGCATGTATTCTTGCTTAATACAGCGTAACAAGCTGTTTTAGACCGAAACGAGCTAAATCACAACACATCGGTTTTACAAGTGTTCCTCTATTACGCGTCAAAACTTTTTTCTCTTATAACTGCGCGAAAAGCATGTATTCGTGCTTAGTTCAACGAAACAAGCTGTTTTAGGCCGAAAGGAGATAAATCTGAACACGTCGGTTTTACACGTGTCCCTGTGACACGCCTTTAAAACTTTTTCTCTAATAACTGCGCGAAAAGCATGTATTCTTGCTTAATACAGCGAAACAAGCTGTTTTAGACCAAAACGAGCTAAATCACAACACATCGGTTTTACAAGTGTTCCTCTGATACGCGTCAAAACTTTTTCTCTTATAACTGCGCCAAAAGCATGTATTCTTGCTTAATACAACGAAACAAGCTGTTTTAGACCGAAACGAGCTAAATCACAACACATCGGTTTTACAAGTGTTCCTCTGATACGCGTCAAAACTTTTTCTCTTATAACTGCGCGAAAAGCATGTATTCGTGCTTAATACAACGAAACAAGCTGTTTTAGACCGAGATGAGCTAAATCTGAACATATCGATTTTACAAGTGTCTCTCTAATACGCGTCAAAAGTTTTTCTTCTATAACTGCGCGAAAAGCATGTATTCGTGCCTAAAACAAAGAAACAAGCTGTTTTATACCAAAACGAGGTAAATCTGAACACATCGGTTTTACTAGTGTCCCTGTGACACGCCTTTAAATCTTTTTCTCTTATAACTGCGCGAAAAGCATGTATTCTTGCTTAATACAGCGAAACAAGCTGTTTTAGACCGAAACGAGCTAAATCACAACACATCGGTTTTACAAGTGTTCCTCTGATACGCGTCAAAACTTTTTCTCTTATAACTGCGCGAAAAGCATGTATTCGTGCTTAAATAAAACGAAACAAGCTGTTTTAGACCGAAACAAGCTGTATCTGAACGCATCGGTTTTACAAGTATCCACGTGATACTCGTCAACTTTTTCTCTTATAACTGCGCGAAAAGCATGTATTCTTGCTTAATACAGCGAAACAAGCTGTTTTAGACCGAAACGAGCTAAATCACAACACATCAGTTTTACAAGTGTTCCTCTGATACGCCTCAAAACTTTTTCTCTTATAACTGCGCGAAAAGCATGTATTCGTGCTTAATACGACGAAACAAGCTGTTTTAGACCGAAACGAGCTAAATCACAACACATCGGTTTTACAAGTGTTCCTCTATTACGCGTCAAAACTTTTTCTCTTATAACTGCGCGAAAAGCATGTATTCGTGCTTAGTTCAACGAAACAAGCTGTTTTAGACCGAAACGAGGTAAATCAGAACACATCGGTTTTACAAGTGTTCCTCTGATACGCGTCAAAACATTTTCTCTTATAACTGCGCGAAAAGCATGTATTCTTGCTTAATACAGCGAAACAAGCTGTTTTAGACCGAAACGAGCTAAATCACAACACATCGGTTTTACAAGTGTTCCTCTGATACGCGTCAAAACTTTTTTCTCTTATAACTGCGCGAAAAGCATGTATTCGTGCTTAGTTCAACGAAACAAGCTGTTTTAGACCGAAACGAGCTAAATCACAACACATCAGTTTTACAAGTGTTCCTCTGATACGCCTCAAAACTTTTTCTCTTATAACTGCACGAAAAGCATGTATTCTTGCTTAATACAACGAAGCAAGCTGTTTTAGACCGAAACGAGCTAAATCACAACACATCGGTTTTACAAGTGTTCCTCTGATACGCGTCTAAACTTTTTCTCTTATAACTGCGCGAAAAGCATGTATTCGTGCTTAATACGACAAAACAAGCTGTTTTAGACCGAAACGAGCTGTATCTGAACGCATCGGTTTTACAAGTATCCACGTGATACTCGTCAACTTTTTCTCTTATAACTGCGCGAAAAGCATGTATTCGTGCCTAATACAACGAATCAAGCTGTTTTAGACCGAAACGAGCTGTATCTGAACGCATCGGTTTTACAAGTATCCACGTGATACTCGTCAAAACTTTTTCTCTTATAACTGCGCGAAAAGCATGTATTCTTGCTTAATACAGCGAAACAAGCTGTTTTAGACCGAAACGAGCTAAATCACAACACATCGGTTTTACAAGTGTTCCTCTGATACGCCTCAAAACTTTTTCTCTTATAACTGCGCGAAAAGCATGTATTCGTGCTTAATACGACGAAACAAGCTGTTTTAGACCGAAACGAGCTAAATCACAACACATCGGTTTTACAAGTGTTCCTCTATTACGCGTCAAAACTTTTTTCTCTTATAACTGCGCGAAAAGCATGTATTCGTGCTTAGTTCAACGAAACAAGCTGTTTTAGACCGAAACGAGGTAAATCAGAACACATCGGTTTTACAAGTGTTCCTCTGATACGCGTCAAAACATTTTCTCTTATAACTGCGCGAAAAGCATGTATTCTTGCTTAATACAACGAAACAAGCTGTTTTAGACCGAAACGAGCTAAATCACAACACATCGGTTTTACAAGTGTTCCTCTGATACGCGTCAAAACTTTTTCTCTTGTAACTGCGCGAAAAGCACGTATTCTTGCTTAATACAGCGAAACAAGCTGTTTTAGACCGAAACGAGCTAAATCACAACACATCGGTTTTACAAGTGTTCCTCTGATACGCCTCAAAACTTTTTCTCTTATAACTGCACGAAAAGCATGTATTCTTGCTTAATACAACGAAGCAAGCTGTTTTAGACCGAAACGAGCTAAATCACAACACATCGGTTTTACAAGTGTTCCTCTGATACGCGTCTAAACTTTTTCTCTTATAACTGCGCGAAAAGCATGTATTCGTGCTTAATACGACAAAACAAGCTGTTTTAGACCGAAACGAGCTAAATCTGAACATATCGGTTTTACAAGTGTCCCTGTGACACGCGTCAAAACTTTTTCTCTTATAAGTGCGCGAAAAGCATGTATTCTTGCTTAATACAGCGTAACAAGCTGTTTTAGACCGAAACGAGCTAAATCACAACACATCGGTTTTACAAGTGTTCCTCTATTACGCGTCAAAACTTTTTTCTCTTATAACTGCGCGAAAAGCATGTATTCGTGCTTAGTTCAACGAAACAAGCTGTTTTAGGCCGAAAGGAGATAAATCTGAACACGTCGGTTTTACACGTGTCCCTGTGACACGCCTTTAAAACTTTTTCTCTAATAACTGCGCGAAAAGCATGTATTCTTGCTTAATACAGCGAAACAAGCTGTTTTAGACCAAAACGAGCTAAATCACAACACATCGGTTTTACAAGTGTTCCTCTGATACGCGTCAAAACTTTTTCTCTTATAACTGCGCGAAAAGCATGTATTCTTGCTTAATACAACGAAACAAGCTGTTTTAGACCGAAACGAGCTAAATCACAACACATCGGTTTTACAAGTGTTCCTCTGATACGCGTCAAAACTTTTTCTCTTATAACTGCGCGAAAAGCATGTATTCGTGCTTAATACAACGAAACAAGCTGTTTTAGACCGAAACGAGCTAAATCACAACACATCGGTTTTACAAGTGTTCCTCTGATACGCGTCAAAACTTTTTTCTCTTATAACTGCGCGAAAAGCATGTATTCGTGCTTAGTTCAACGAAACAAGCTGTTTTAGACCGAAACGAGCTAAATCACAACACATCAGTTTTACAAGTGTTCCTCTGATACGCCTCAAAACTTTTTCTCTTATAACTGCACGAAAAGCATGTATTCTTGCTTAATACAACGAAGCAAGCTGTTTTAGACCGAAACGAGCTAAATCACAACACATCGGTTTTACAAGTGTTCCTCTGATACGCGTCTAAACTTTTTCTCTTATAACTGCGCGAAAAGCATGTATTCGTGCTTAATACGACAAAACAAGCTGTTTTAGACCGAAACGAGCTGTATCTGAACGCATCGGTTTTACAAGTATCCACGTGATACTCGTCAACTTTTTCTCTTATAACTGCGCGAAAAGCATGTATTCGTGCCTAATACAACGAATCAAGCTGTTTTAGACCGAAACGAGCTGTATCTGAACGCATCGGTTTTACAAGTATCCACGTGATACTCGTCAAAACTTTTTCTCTTATAACTGCGCGAAAAGCATGTATTCTTGCTTAATACAGCGAAACAAGCTGTTTTAGACCGAAACGAGCTAAATCACAACACATCGGTTTTACAAGTGTTCCTCTGATACGCCTCAAAACTTTTTCTCTTATAACTGCGCGAAAAGCATGTATTCGTGCTTAATACGACGAAACAAGCTGTTTTAGACCGAAACGAGCTAAATCACAACACATCGGTTTTACAAGTGTTCCTCTATTACGCGTCAAAACTTTTTTCTCTTATAACTGCGCGAAAAGCATGTATTCGTGCTTAGTTCAACGAAACAAGCTGTTTTAGACCGAAACGAGGTAAATCAGAACACATCGGTTTTACAAGTGTTCCTCTGATACGCGTCAAAACATTTTCTCTTATAACTGCGCGAAAAGCATGTATTCTTGCTTAATACAACGAAACAAGCTGTTTTAGACCGAAACGAGCTAAATCACAACACATCGGTTTTACAAGTGTTCCTCTGATACGCGTCAAAACTTTTTCTCTTGTAACTGCGCGAAAAGCACGTATTCTTGCTTAATACAGCGAAACAAGCTGTTTTAGACCGAAACGAGCTAAATCACAACACATCGGTTTTACAAGTGTTCCTCTGATACGCCTCAAAACTTTTTCTCTTATAACTGCACGAAAAGCATGTATTCTTGCTTAATACAACGAAGCAAGCTGTTTTAGACCGAAACGAGCTAAATCACAACACATCGGTTTTACAAGTGTTCCTCTGATACGCGTCTAAACTTTTTCTCTTATAACTGCGCGAAAAGCATGTATTCGTGCTTAATACGACAAAACAAGCTGTTTTAGACCGAAACGAGCTAAATCTGAACATATCGGTTTTACAAGTGTCCCTGTGACACGCGTCAAAACTTTTTCTCTTATAAGTGCGCGAAAAGCATGTATTCTTGCTTAATACAGCGTAACAAGCTGTTTTAGACCGAAACGAGCTAAATCACAACACATCGGTTTTACAAGTGTTCCTCTATTACGCGTCAAAACTTTTTTCTCTTATAACTGCGCGAAAAGCATGTATTCGTGCTTAGTTCAACGAAACAAGCTGTTTTAGGCCGAAAGGAGATAAATCTGAACACGTCGGTTTTACACGTGTCCCTGTGACACGCCTTTAAAACTTTTTCTCTAATAACTGCGCGAAAAGCATGTATTCTTGCTTAATACAGCGAAACAAGCTGTTTTAGACCAAAACGAGCTAAATCACAACACATCGGTTTTACAAGTGTTCCTCTGATACGCGTCAAAACTTTTTCTCTTATAACTGCGCGAAAAGCATGTATTCTTGCTTAATACAACGAAACAAGCTGTTTTAGACCGAAACGAGCTAAATCACAACACATCGGTTTTACAAGTGTTCCTCTGATACGCGTCAAAACTTTTTCTCTTATAACTGCGCGAAAAGCATGTATTCGTGCTTATTACAACGAAACAAGCTGTTTTAGACCGAGATGAGCTAAATCTGAACATATCGATTTTACAAGTGTCTCTCTAATACGCGTCAAAAGTTTTTCTTCTATAACTGCGCGAAAAGCATGTATTCGTGCCTAAAACAAAGAAACAAGCTGTTTTATACCAAAACGAGGTAAATCTGAACACATCGGTTTTACTAGTGTCCCTGTGACACGCCTTTAAATCTTTTTCTCTTATAACTGCGCGAAAAGCATGTATTCTTGCTTAATACAGCGAAACAAGCTGTTTTAGACCGAAACGAGCTAAATCACAACACATCGGTTTTACAAGTGTTCCTCTGATACGCGTCAAAACTTTTTCTCTTATAACTGCGCGAAAAGCATGTATTCGTGCTTAAATAAAACGAAACAAGCTGTTTTAGACCGAAACAAGCTGTATCTGAACGCATCGGTTTTACAAGTATCCACGTGATACTCGTCAACTTTTTCTCTTATAACTGCGCGAAAAGCATGTATTCTTGCTTAATACAGCGAAACAAGCTGTTTTAGACCGAAACGAGCTAAATCACAACACATCGGTTTTACAAGTGTTCCTCTGATACGCCTCAAAACTTTTTCTCTTATAACTGCGCGAAAAGCATGTATTCGTGCTTAATACGACGAAACAAGCTGTTTTAGACCGAAACGAGCTAAATCACAACACATCGGTTTTACAAGTGTTCCTCTATTACGCGTCAAAACTTTTTCTCTTATAACTGCGCGAAAAGCATGTATTCGTGCTTAGTTCAACGAAACAAGCTGTTTTAGACCGAAATGAGGTAAATCAGAACACATCGGTTTTACAAGTGTTCCTCTGATACGCGTCAAAACATTTTCTCTTATAACTGCGCGAAAAGCATGTATTCTTGCTTAATACAACGAAACAAGCTGTTTTAGACCGAAACGAGCTAAATCACAACACATCGGTTTTACAAGTGTTCCTCTGATACGCGTCAAAACTTTTTCTCTTGTAACTGCGCGAAAAGCACGTATTCTTGCTTAATACAGCGAAACAAGCTGTTTTAGACCGAAACGAGCTAAATCACAACACATCAGTTTTACAAGTGTTCCTCTGATACGCCTCAAAACTTTTTCTCTTATAACTGCACGAAAAGCATGTATTCTTGCTTAATACAACGAAGCAAGCTGTTTTAGACCGAAACGAGCTAAATCACAACACATCGGTTTTACAAGTGTTCCTCTGATACGCGTCTAAACTTTTTCTCTTATAACTGCGCGAAAAGCATGTATTCGTGCTTAATACGACAAAACAAGCTGTTTTAGACCGAAACGAGCTAAATCTGAACATATCGGTTTTACAAGTGTCCCTGTGACACGCGTCAAAACTTTTTCTCTTATAAGTGCGCGAAAAGCATGTATTCTTGCTTAATACAGCGTAACAAGCTGTTTTAGACCGAAACGAGCTAAATCACAACACATCGGTTTTACAAGTGTTCCTCTATTACGCGTCAAAACTTTTTTCTCTTATAACTGCGCGAAAAGCATGTATTCGTGCTTAGTTCAACGAAACAAGCTGTTTTAGACCGAAACGAGGTAAATCAGAACACATCGGTTTTACAAGTGTTCCTCTGATACGCGTCAAAACTTTTTCTCTTATAACTGCGCGAAAAGCACGTATTCTTGCTTAATACAGCGAAACAAGCTGTTTTAGGCCGAAAGGAGATAACTCTGAACACGTCGGTTTTACACGTGTCCCTGTGACACGCCTTTAAAACTTTTTCTCTAATAACTGCGCGAAAAGCATGTATTCTTGCTTAATACAGCGAAACAAGCTGTTTTAGACCGAAACGAGCTAAATCACAACACATCGGTTTTACAAGTGTTCCTCTGATACGCGTCAAAACTCTTTCTCTTATAACTGCGCGAAAAGCATGTATTCTTGCTTAATACAACGAAACAAGCTGTTTTAGACCGAAACGAGCTAAATCAAAACACATCGGTTTTACAAGTGTTCCTCTGTTACGCGTCAAAACTTCTTTCTCTTATAACTGCGCGAAAAGCATGTATTCGTGCTTAGTTCAACGAAACAAGCTGTTTTAGACCGAAACGAGCTAAATCACAACACATCGGTTTTACAAGTGTCAGTGTGACACGCGTCAAATCCTTTTCTCTTATAACTGCGCGAAAAGCATGTATTCTTGCTTAATACAGCGAAACAAGCTGTTTTAGACCGAAACGAGCTAAATCACAACACATCGGTTTTACAAGTGTTCCTCTGATACGCGTCAAAACTGTTTTCTCTTATATCTGCGCGAAAAGCATGTATTCTTGCTTAATACAGCGAAACAAGCTGTTTTAGACCGAAACGAGCTAAATCACAACACATCGGTTTTACAAGTGTCCCTGTGACACGCCTTTAAAACTTTTTCTCTTATAACTGCGCGAAAAGCATGTATTCCTGATTAATACAGCGAAACAAGCTGTTTTAGACCGAAACGAGCTAAATCACAACACATCGGTTTCACAAGTGTTCCTCTGATACGCGTCAAATCTTTTTCTCTTATAACGGCGCGAAAAGCATGTATTCTTGCTTAATACAACGAAACAACCTGTTTTAGACCGAAACAAGTTAAATCACAACACATCGGTTTTACAAGTGTTCCTCTGATACGCGTCTAAACTTTTTCTCTTATAACTGCGCGAAAAGCATGTATTCGTGCTTAATACAACGAAACAAGCTGTTTTAGACCGAAACGAGCTAAATCTAAACACATCGGTTTTACAAGTGTCCCTGTGACAAACGTCAAAACTTTTTCTCTTATAACTGCGCGAAAAGCATGTATTCTTGCTTAATACAGCGAAACAAGCTGTTTTAGACCGAAACGAGCTAAATCACAACACATCGGTTTTACAAGTGTTCCTCTGATACGCGTCAAAACTTTTTCTCTTGTAACTGCGCGAAAAGCACGTATTCTTGCTTAATACAGCGAAACAAGCTGTTTTAGACCGAAACGAGCTAAATCTGAACACATCGGTTTTACAAGTGTCCCTGTGACACGCGTGAAAACTTTTTCTCTTATACCTGCGCGAAAAGCATGTATTCGTTCTTAATACAGCGAATGAAGCTGTTTTAGACCGAAACGAGCTAAATCTGAACACATCGGTTTTACTAGTGTCCCTGTGACACGCCCTTAAATCTTTTTCTCTTATAACTACGCGAAAAGCATGTATTCTTGCTTAATACAGCGAAACAAGCTGTTTTAGACCGAAACGAGCTAAATCACAACACATCGGTTTTACAAGTGTTCCTCTGATACGCGTCAAAACTTTTTTCTCTTATAACTGCGCGAAAAGCATGTATTCGTGCTTAGTTCAACGAAACAAGCTGTTTTAGACCGAAACGAGCTAAATCACAACACATCGGTTTTACAAGTGTTCTTCTGATACGCGTCTTGACTTTTTCTCTTATAACTGCGCGAAAAGCATGTATTCTTGCTTAATACAGCGAAACAAGCTGTTTTAGAGCGAAACGAGCTAAATCACAACACATCGGTTTTACAAGTGTTCCTCTGATACGCGTCAAAACTGTTTTCTCTTGTATCTGCGCGAAAAGCATGTATTCTTGCTTAATACAGCGAAACAAGCTGTTTTAGACCGAAACGAGCTAAATCACAACACATCGGTTTTACAAGTGTTCCTCTGATACGCGTCAAAACTTTTTCTCTTGTAACTGCGCGAAAAGCACGTATTCTTGCTTAATACAGCGAAACAAGCTGTTTTAGACCGAAACGAGCTAAATCTGAACACATCGGTTTTACTAGTGTCCCTGTGACACGCCTTTAAATCTTTTTCTCCTATAACTGCGCGAAAAGCATGTATTCTTGCTTAATACAGCGAAACAAGCTGTTTTAGACCGAAACGAGCTAAATCACAACACAACGGTTTTACAAGTGTTCCTCTGATACGCGTCAAAACTTTTTTCTCTTATAACTGCGCGAAATGCATGTATTCGTGCTTAGTTCAACGAAACAAGCTGTTTTAGACCGAAACGAGCTAAATCACAACACATCGGTTTTACAAGTGTTCTTCTG
Organism: Amblyomma americanum; assembly: GCF_052857255.1. Taxonomy (NCBI): domain Eukaryota; kingdom Metazoa; phylum Arthropoda; class Arachnida; order Ixodida; family Ixodidae; genus Amblyomma; species Amblyomma americanum. Next base: position 344,810 of record NW_027526497.1, read on the forward strand.
ATACGCGTTTTGACTTTTTCTCTTAAAACTGCGCGAAAAGCATGTATTCTTGCTTAATACAGCGAAACAAGCTGTTTTAGACCGAAACGAGCTAAATCACAACACATCAGTTTTACAAGTGTTCCTCTGATACGCGTCAAAACTTTTTCTCTTATAACCGCGCGAAAAGCATGTATTCTTCTTAATACAACGAAACAAGCTGTTTTAGACCGAAACGAGCTAAATCACAACACATCGGTTTTACAAGTGTTCCTCTGATACGCGTCAAATCTTTTTCTCTTATAACTGCGCGAAAAGCATGTATTCTTGCTTAATACAACGAAACAAGCTGTTTTAGACCGAAACGAGCTAAATCACAACACATCGGTTTTACAAGTGTTCCTCTGATACGCGTCAAAACTTTTTCTCTTATAACTGCGCGAAAAGCATGTCCTCGTGCTTAATACAACGAAACAAGCTGTTTTAGACCGAGATGAGCTAAATCTGAACACATCGATTTTACAAGTGTCTCTCTAATACGCGTCAAAAGTTTTTCTTCTATAACTGTGCGAAAAGCATGTATTCGTGCTTAAAACAACGAAACAAGCTGTTTTATACCAAACGAGCTATATCTGAACACATCGGTTTTACAAGTATCCACGTGATACGCGTCAAAACTTTTTCTCTTATAACTGCGCGAAAAGCATGTATTCGTGCTTAATCCAACGAAACAAGCTGTTTTAGACCGAAACGAGGTAAATCACAACACATCGGTTTTACAAGTTTTCCTCAGATAAGCGTCAAAACTTTTTCTCTTATAACTGCGCGAAAAGCATGTATTCCTGCTTAATCCAACGAAACAAGCTGTTTTAGACCGAAACGAGGTAAATCTGAACACATCGGTTTTACGTGTTCCTCTGATACGCGTCAAAACTTTTTCTCTTATAACTGCGCGAAAAGCATGTATTCGTGCTTAATACAACGAAACAAGCTGTTTTAGACCGAAACGAGCTAAATCACAACACATCGGTTTTTACAAGTGTTCCTCTGATACGCGTCAAAACGTTTTCTCTTATAAATGCGCGAAAAGCATGTATTCGTGCTTAAAACAACGAAACAAGCCCTTTTGGTTCGAAACGAGATAAATCACAACACATCGGTTTTACAAGTGTCCCTCTAATACGCGTCAAAACTTTTTCTTCTATAACTGCGCGAAAAGCATGTATTCGTGCTTAAAACAACGAAACAAGCTGTTTTGTACCAAAACGAGCTATATCTGAACACATCGGTATTACAAGTATCCACGTGATACGCGTCAAAACTTTTTCTCTTATAACTGCGCGAAAAGCATGTATTCGTGCCTAAAACAAAGAAACAAGCTGTTTTATACCAAAACGAGCTATATCTGAACACATCGGTTTTACAAGTGTGCCTGTGACATGCCTTTAAAACTTTTTCTCTTATACCTGCGCGAAAAGCATGTATTCGTGCTTAATACAACGAAACAAGCTGTTTTAGACCGAAACGAGCTAAATCTGAACACATCGGTTTTACAAGTATCCACGTGATACTCGTCAAAGCTTTTTCTCTTATAACTGCGCGAAAAGCATGTATTCGTGCTTAACACAACGAAACAAGCTGTTTTAGACCGAAACGAGCTATATCTGAACACATCGGTTTTACAAGTATCCACGTGATACTCGTCAAAGCTTTTTCTCTTATAACTGCGCGAAAAGCATGTATTCGTGCTTAATACAACGAAACAAGCTGTTTTAGTCCGAAACGAGCTAAATCACAACACATCGGTTTTACAAGTGTTCCTCTGATACGCGTCAAAACTTTTTCTCTTATAACTGCGCGAAAAGCATGTATTCGTGCTTAAAACAACGAAACAAGCTGTTTTAGACCGAGATGAGCTAAATCTGAACACATCGGTTTTACAAGTGTCCCTCTAATACGCGTCAAAACTTTTTCTTCTATAACTGTGCGAAAAGCATGTATTCGTGCTTAAAACAACGAAACAAGCTGTTTTATACCAAACGAGCTATATCTGAACACATCGGTTTTACAAGTATCCACGTGATACGCGTCAAAACTTTTTCTCTTATAACTGCGCGAAAAGCATGTATTCGTGCTTAATCCAACGAAACAAGCTGTTTTAGACCGAAACGAGGTAAATCACAACACATCGGTTTTACAAGTTTTCCTCAGATAAGCGTCAAAACTTTTTCTCTTATAACTGCGCGAAAAGCATGTATTCCTGCTTAATCCAACGAAACAAGCTGTTTTAGACCGAAACGAGGTAAATCTGAACACATCGGTTTTACGTGTTCCTCTGATACGCGTCAAAACTTTTTCTCTTATAACTGCGCGAAAAGCATGTATTCGTGCTTAATACAACGAAACAAGCTGTTTTAGACCGAAACGAGCTAAATCACAACACATCGGTTTTTACAAGTGTTCCTCTGATACGCGTCAAAACGTTTTCTCTTATAAATGCGCGAAAAGCATGTATTCGTGATTATAAAAGGGGAGACTTCGCCTGTATCAACTCGGAGCTTGAGAACTTTTTTCTTCATTTCAAGCAGTCTGCATCTAATAGGTCTGTCGAAGAAAACTGGCTAACTTTCAAAAACAAACTTTCAAATCTGGTCGAAACCTATGTTCCGCTGATATGCATTCGCGGTGACTCCAACAAGCCCTGGTACTCTAACTCCTTAAGGAGGCTTTCTCAAAAGAAAAAGCGTCTTTTTCGTGAAGCTAACAGAACTGCACTGGCTTATAAATGGACAAAATATTTCTCGTGCCTGCAGGATTACACGCGTCTCCTAAGGTATTCAAAAAGAAAGTTTTTCCACAATGATCTGTATGGCATTCTACTAACAAACCCAAAGAAATTCTGGCAGATGTTATCACCCAAATCAGGCAACACTCATTGCATTACCCTTTTGTATCCTGATGGTTCACAGGTGCCTCCAGAACTTCGATCTGACGTCATGAACTCTTATTTTACATCAGTCTTCACACATGAACCTGCCTGGAATACATCACACAAAGATTTTTTAAACTTTTCTGCGATGGCACCTATCAACATCACTACTGCTGGCATTTGTGCTCTGATAGACAAACTAAAGTTATCCAGTGCTGCCGGGCCTGACAACCTCACAGCCAAAATATTAAAAGCTACAAAAAATGTATCTTCTCATTTTCTAAAAATAATCTTTGATCAATCTCTTGCGAACAGTTCCATACCTAGTGACTGGAAAATTAACAAAGTCATTCCTGTGTTCAAGGCTGGCAGCCGGAGCGACCCGTCGAATTATCGTCCTATTTCATTAACTTGCATACCATGTAAATTTCTTGAGCATATTATATACTCGCATATTGCATCCCACCTCAATTCCTACTCCTTTTTCTTCAAAAATCAGCATGGCTTTCGTCACGGCTATTCATGTGAATCACAGTTATTTGAGTTTACCATGGACCTTCACTTAAACCTTGATTCTTTGTTCCAAACCGACGTCATCTATCTTGATTTTTCCAAAGCATTCGACCGTGTCCCACATCAACGTCTTATGTTCAAACTTTCAGGTCTTCACCTTCACCCACTTGTTCTAGACTGGATTCACAATTTTCTCACAGCTCGCTCTCAGTTCACCGTAATAGGCGGACTTCCTTCAAATTCTACTTCCGTCTCCTCCGGAGTACCACAGGGGTCTGTGTTGGGTCCGCTTCTCTTCTTAATATTTATTAACGACCTCCCACACAACATCTCATCCACCATCCGTCTTTTCGCAGATGACTGCCTTATCTACCGCCGTATAAATACTAAAGACGATCAAGCTACCCTCCAAAACGATCTGAAGCTCATCGAAAATTGGTGCTCTTTGTGGATGATGGAACTGAACATTAGGAAGTGCAGTTTTATGCAAATTTCTCGGAAACGCTCCAATTTAACTTATCCTTACTCTTTATTTTCTGAGGACCTATTGCAAGTTGAATCTTATCGTTACCTTGGCATCACAATCAATAGCAAATTAACTTGGGTTGATCATATTACAAAAATCACGGCCGACGCTTCACGTACACTTGGTTTTATTAGAAGATCACTTCCCTCTTCCCCCGCTAACATACGTAAACTGGCATATGAAACTTTTGTCCGCAGTAGGCTGGAGTATGCATCCGCGATCTGGAGTCCTCATCAGTCCTACCTAATTAACATGCTCGAAGCCGTCCAGAACCGTGCAGCACGCTTCATATCGTCAACATACGACTTTCATTCCAGCGTAAGTTCCATTAAATCATCACTTGACCTCACTTCCTTAGCTCTCAGACGAAAAGTTGCGCGCCTTTGCTTGTTCCATAAGTTATACTTCAATTTCCCCTATCTCCGTGGTTCCCTCATATCTCCTCCCTTTCGTACATCGCGCCGCCTTTTTAATTCAAATAGCGTCCAACGACTTCATGGCTCCACCAATGCTTTCAACAAGTCCTTCTTTCCGACCGCAATTGAAGAATGGAACCTTCTGCCCGACTCACTAACAAATGTGCACGATGCGACAAGGTTTAAGGCGATGTTGTTAGATCACCTGGGTTGACTTTTTTTTTTTCCTAACCTCTCTCCGACGTGTGTGGTGCTTGTGGCCTAAAGGCATTTTTTACATGCACCGTTCTAACTATTCGCGTTCCTTGCTTCTCTTTATGTTCCTATATTGCATTGTTATGTTTTTGTGACCTTTGTTTTTGTTTTTCCACATCAACCTTGTATACGCTCCCCCCTTATGTAATACCCCGACAGGGGCCTTTAAGGGACAATAAATGATGATGATGATGATGAAAACAACGAAACAAGCCCTTTTGGTTCGAAACGAGATAAATCACAACACATCGGTTTTACAAGTGTCCCTCTAATACGCGTCAAAACTTTTTCTTCTATAACTGCGCGAAAAGCATGTATTCGTGCTTAAAACAACGAAACAAGCTGTTTTGTACCAAAACGAGCTATATCTGAACACATCGGTATTACAAGTATCCACGTGATACGCGTCAAAACTTTTTCTCTTATAACTGCGCGAAAAGCATGTATTCGTGCTTAATCCAACGAAACAAGCTGTTTTAGACCGAAACGAGGTAAATCACAACACATCGGTTTTACAAGTTTTCCTCAGATACGCGTCAAAACATTTTCACTTATAACTGCGCGAAAAGCATGTATTCCTGCTTAATCCAACGAAACAAGCTGTGTTAGACAGAAACGAGCTAAATCTGAACACATCAACGTCAACACATACGCGTCAACTTTTTCTCTTATAACTGCGCGAAAAGCATGTATTCGTGATTAATCCAACGAAACAAGCTGTTTTAGACCGAAACGAGCTAAATCACAACACATTGGTTTTACGAGTGTTCCTCTGATACGCGTCAAAACATTTTCTCTTAAACTGCGCGAAAAGCATGTATTCGTGCTTAATACAACGAAACAAGCTGTTTTAGACCGAAACGAGCTAAATCACAACACATCGGTTTTACAAGTTTTCCTCTGATACGCGTCAAAACTTTTTCTCTTATAACTGCGAGAAAAGCATGTATTCGTGCTTAATACAACGAAACAAGCTGTTTTAGACCGAAAAGAGCTAAATCACAACACATCGGTTTTACAAGTCTCCCTAATACGCGTCAAAACGTTTTCTTCTATAACTGCGCGAAAAGCATGTATTCGTGCTTAAAGCATCGAAACAAGCGGTTTTAGACCGAAACGAGCTAAATCACAACACATCGGTTTTACAAGTGTTCCTCTGATACGCGTCAAAACTTTTTCTCTTATAACTGCGCGAAAAGCATGTATTCTTGATTAATCCAACGAAACAAGCTGTTTTAGACCGAAACGAGCTAAATCACAACACATTGGTTTTCCGAGTGTTCCTCTGATAAGGGTCAAAACTTTTTCTCTTATAACTGCGCGAAAAGCATGTATTCGTGCTTAAAACAACGAAACAAGCTGTTTTAGACCGAAACGAGCTAAATCACAACACCGGTTTTACAAGTATCCACGTGATACGCGTCAAAACTTTTTCTCTTATAACTGCGCGAAAAGCATGTATTCGTGATTAATCCAACGAAACAAGCTGTTTTAGACCGAAACGAGCTAAATCACAACACATTGGTTTTACGAGTGTTCCTCTGATACGCGTCAAAACTTTTTCTCTTAAACTGCGCGAAAAGCATGTATTCGTGCTTAATACAACGAAACAAGCTGTTTTAGACCGAAACGAGCTAAATCACAACACATCGGTTTTACAAGTTTTCCTCTGATACGCGTCAAAACTTTTTCTCTTATAACTGCGCGAAAAGCATGTATTCGTGCTTAATACAACGAAACAAGCTGTTTTAGACCGAAACGAGCTAAATCACAACACATCGGTTTTACAAGTCTCCCTAATACGCGTCAAAACGTTTTCTTCTATAACTGCGCGAAAAGCATGTATTCGTGCTTAAAACAACGATACTAGCTGTTTTAGACAGAGATGAGCTAAATCTGAACACATCGGTTTTACAAGTGTCCCTCTAAAACGCGTCAAAACTTTTTCTTCTATAACTGCGCGAAAAGCATGTATTCGTGCTTAATAGAACGAAACAAGCTGTTTTAGACCGAAACGAGCTAAATCTGAACACATCGGTTTTACAAGTTCTCCTCTGATACGCGTCAAAACGTTTTCTTCTATAACTGCGCGAAAAGCATGTATTCGTGCTTAAAACATCGAAACAAGCGGTTTTAGACCGAAACGAGCTAAATCACAACACATCGGTTTTACAAGTATCCACGTGATACGCGTCAAAACTTTTCCTCTTACAACTGCGCGAAAAGCATGTATTCGTGCTTAATCCAACGAAACAAGTTGTTTTAGACCGAAAAGAGGTAAATCACAACACATCGGTTTTACAAGTTTTCCTCTGATACGCGTCAAAACTTTTTCTCTTATAACTGCGCGAAAAGCATGTATTCGTGCTTAATACAACGAAACAAGCTGTTTTAGACCGAAACCAGCTAAATCTGAACACATCGGTTTTACAAGTGTCCTTGTGACACGCGTCAAAACTTTTTCTCTTATAACTGCGCGAAAAGCATGTATTCGTGCTTAATACAACGAAACAAGCTGTTTTAGACCGAAACGAGCTAAATCACAAAACATCGGTTTTACAAGTATCCACGTGATACGCGTCAAAACTTTTTCTCTTATAACTGCGCGAAAAGCATGTATTCGTGCTTAATCCAACGAAACAAGCTGTTTTAGACCGAAACGAGGTAAATCACAACACATCGGTTTTACAAGTTTTCCTCAGATACGCGTCAAAACTTTTTCTCTTATAACTGCGCGAAAAGCATGTATTCCTGCTTAATCCAACGAAACAAGCTGTGTTAGACAGAAACGAGCTAAATCTGAACACATCAACGTCAACACATACGCGTCAACTTTTTCTCTTATAACTGCGCGAAAAGCATGTATTCGTGATTAATCCAACGAACAAGCTGTTTTAGACCGAAACGAGCTAAATCACAACACATTGGTTTTACGAGTGTTCCTCTGATACGCGTCAAAACTTTTTCTCAAACTGCGCGAAAAGCATGTATTCGTGCTTAATACAACGAAACAAGCTGTTTTAGACCAAAACGAGCTAAATCACAACACATCGGTTTTACAAGTCTCCCTAATACGCGTCAAAACGTTTTCTTCTATAACTGCGCGAAAAGCATGTATTCGTGCTTAAAGCATCGAAACAAGCGGTTTTAGACCGAAACGAGCTAAATCACAACACATCGGTTTTACAAGTGTTCCTCTGATACGCGTCAAAACTTTTTCTCTTATAACTGCGCGAAAAGCTTGTATTCTTGATTAATCCAACGACACAAGCTGTTTTAGACCGAAACGAGCTAAATCACAACACATTGGTTTTACGAGTGTTCCTCTGATAAGGGTCAAAACTTTTTCTCTTATAACTGCGCGAAAAGCATGTATTCTTAATTAATCCAACGAAACAAGCTGTTTTAGACCGAAACGAGCTAAATCACAACACATTGGTTTTACGAGTGTTCCTCTGATAAGGGTCAAAACTTTTTCTCTTATAACTGCGCGAAAAGCATGTATTCGTGCTTAAAACAACGAAACAAGCTGTTTTAGACCGAAAAGAGCTAAATCACAACACCGGTTTTACAGGTATCCACGTGATACGCGTCAAAACTTTTTCTCTTATAACTGCGCGAAAAGCATGTATTCGTGCTTAATACAACGAAACAAGCTGTTTTAGACAGAAACTAGCTAAATCTGAACACATCAACGTCAACACATACGCGTCAACTTTTTCTCTTATAACTGCGCGAAAAGCATGTAATTGTGATTAATCCAACGAAACAAGCTGTTTTAGACCGAAACGAGCTAAATCACAACACATTGGTTTTACGAGTGTTCCTCTGATACGCGTCAAAACTTTTTCTCTTAAACTGCGCGAAAAGCATGTATTCGTGCTTAATACAACGAAACAAGCTGTTTTAGACCGAAACGAGCTAAATCACAACACATCGGTTTTACAAGTTTTCCTCTGGTACGCGTCAAAACTTTTTCTCTTATAACTGCGCGAAAAGCATGTATTCGTGCTTAATACAACGAAACAAGCTGTTTTAGACCGAAACGAGCTAAATCACAACACATCGGTTTTACAAGTCTCCCTAATACGCGTCAAAACGTTTTCTTCTATAACTGCGGGAAAAGCATGTATTCGTGCTTAAAACAACGATACTAGCTGTTTTAGACAGAGATGAGCTAAATCTGAACACATCGGTTTTACAAGTGTCCCTCTAATAGGCGTCAAAACTTTTTCTTCTATAACTGCGCGAAAAGCATGTATTCGTGCTTAAAACAACGAAACAAGCTCTTTTATACCAAAACGAGCTATATCTGAACACATCGGTTTTACAAGTATCCACGTGATACACGTCAACTTTTTCTCTTATAACTGCGCGAAAAGCATGTATTCGTGCTTAATACAACGAAACAAGCTGTTTTAGACCGAAACGAGCTAAATCACAACACATCGGTTTTACAAGTCTCCCTAATACGCGTCAAAACGTTTTCTTCTATAACTGCGCGAAAAGCGTGTATTCGTGCTTAAAACATCGAAACAAGCGGTTTTAGACCGAAACGAGCTAAATCACAACACATCTGTTTTACAAGTATCCACGTGATACGCGTCAAAACTTTTTCTCTTATAAATGCGCGAAAAGCATGTATTCGTGCTTAATACAACGAAACAAGCTGTGTTAGACCGAAACGAGCTAAATCTGAACACATCGGTTTTACAAGTGTCCCTGTACACGCGTCAAAACGTTTTCTCTTATAACAGCGCGAAAATCATGTATTCGTGCTTAATACAACTAAACAAGCTGTTTTAGACCGAAACGAGCTAAATCACAACACATTGGTTTTACGAGTGCTCCTCTGATAAGGGTCAAAACTTTTTCTCTTATAACTGCGCGAAAAGCATGTATTCGTGCTTAAAACTACGAAAACAAGCTGCTTTAGACCGAGATGAGCTAAATCTGAACACATCGGCTTTACAAGTGTCCCTCTAAAACGCGTCAAAACTTTTTCTTCTATAACTGCGCGAAAAGCATGTACTCGTGCTTAAAACAACGAAACAAGCTGTTTTATACCAAAACGAGCTATATCTGAACACATCGGTTTTACAAGTATCCACGTGATACGCGTCAAAACTTTTTCTCTTATAAATGCGCGAAAAGCATGCATTCGTGCTTAATACAACGAAACAAGCTGTGTTAGACAGAAACGAGCTACATCTGAACACATCGGTTTTACAAGTATCCACGTGATACGCGTCAAAACTTTTTCTCTTATAACTGCTCGAAAAGCATGTATTCGTGCTTAATACAACGAAACAAGCTGTTTTAGACCGAAACGAGCTAAATCACAACACATCGGTTTTACAAGTCTCCCTAATACGCGTCAAAACGTTTTCTTCTATAACTGCGCGAAAAGCATGTATTCGTGCTTAAAACATCGAAACAAGCGGTTTTAGACCGAAACGAGCTAAATCACAACACATCGGTTTTACAAGTATCCACGTGATACGCGTCAAAACTTTTCCTCTTACAACTGCGCGAAAAGCATGTATTCGTGCTTAATCCAACGAAACAAGTTGTTTTAGACCGAAAAGAGGTAAATCCCAACACTTCGGTTTTACAAGTTTTCCTCTGATACGCGTCAAAACTTTTTCTCTTATAACTGCGCGAAAAACATGTATTCGTGCTTAATAGAACGAAACAAGCTGTTTTAGACCGAAACGAGCTAAATCTGAACACATCGGTTTTACAAGTTCTCCTCTGATACGCGTCAAAACTTTTTCTTTTATAACTGCGCGAAAAGCATGTATTCGTGCTTAATACAACGAAACAAGTTGTTTTAGACCGAAACGAGCTAAATCACAACACATCGGTTTTACAAGTTCTCCTCTGCTACGCGTCAAAACTTTTTCTCTTATAACTACGCGAAAAGCATGTATTCGTGCTTAATACAACGAAACAAGCTGTTTTAGACCGAAACGAGCTATATCTGAACACATCGGTTTTACAAGTATCCACGTGATACTCATCAAAGGTTTTTCTCTTATAACTGCGCGAAAAGCATGTATTCGTGCTTAATACAACTAAACAAGCTTTTTTAGTCCGAAACGAGCTAAATCACAACACATCGGTTTTTACAAGTGTTCCTCTGATACGCGTCTAAACTTTTTCTCTTATAACTGCGCGAAAAGCATGTATTCGTGCTTAAAACAACGAAACAAGCTGTTTTAGTCCGAAACGAGATAAATCACAACACATCGGTTTTACAAGTGTCCCTCTAATACGCGTCAAAACATTTCCACTTATAACTGCGCGAAAAGCATGTATTCCTGCTTAATCCAACGAAACAAGCTGTGTTAGACAGAAACGAGCTAAATCTGAACACATCAACGTCAACACATACGCGTCAACTTTTTCTCTTATAACTGCGCGAAAAGCATGTATTCGTGATTAATCCAACGAAACAAGCTGTTTTAGACCGAAACGAGCTAAATCACAACACATTGGTTTTACGAGTGTTCCTCTGATACGCGTCAAAACTTTTTCTCTTAAACTGCGCGAAAAGCATGTATTCGTGCTTAATACAACGAAACAAGCTGTTTTAGACCGAAACGAGCTAAATCACAACACATCGGTTTTACAAGTTTTCCTCTGATACGCGTCAAAACTTTTTCTCTTATAACTGCGCGAAAAGCATGTATTCGTGCTTAATACAACGAAACAAGCTGTTTTAGACCGAAACGAGCTAAATCACAACACATCGGTTTTACAAGTCTCCCTAATACGCGTCAAAACGTTTTCTTCTATAACTGCGCGAAAAGCATGTATTCGTGCTTAAAGCATCGAAACAAGCGGTTTTAGACCGAAACGAGCTAAATCACAACACATCGGTTTTACAAGTGTTCCTCTGATACGCGTCAAAACTTTTTTTCTTATAACTGCGCGAAAAGCATGTATTTTTGATTAATCCAACGAAACAAGCTGTTTTAGACCGAAACGAGCTAAATCACAACACATTGGTTTTACGAGTGTTCCTGAACACTGAAGGGTCAAAACTTTTTCTCTTAAAACTGCGCGAAAAGCATGTATTCGTGCTTAAAACAACGAAACAAGCTGTTTTAGACCGAAACGAGCTAAATCACAACACCGGTTTTACAAGTATCCACGTGATACCCGTCAAAACTTTTTCTCTTATAACTGCGCGAAAAGCATGTATTCGTGCTTAATCCAACGAAACAAGCTGTTTTAGACCGAAACGAGGTAAATCACAACACATCGGTTTTACAAGTTTTCCTCAGATACGCGTCAAAACTTTTCCTCTTATAACTGCGCGAAAAGCTTGTATTCCTGCTTAATCCAACGAAACAAGCTGTGTTAGACAGAAACGAGCTAAATCTGAACACATCAACGTCAACACATACGCGTCAACTTTTTCTCTTATAACTGCGCGAAAAGCATGTATTCGTGATTAATCCAACGAAACAAGCTGTTTTAGACCGAAACGAGCTAAATCACAACACATTGGTTTTACGAGTGTTCCTCTGATACGCGTCAAAACTTTTTCTCTTAAACTGCGCGAAAAGCATGTATTCGTGCTTAATACAACGAAACAAGCTGTTTTAGACCGAAACGAGCTAAATCACAACACATCGGTTTTACAAGTCTCCCTAATACGCGTCAAAACTTTTTCTTCTATAACTGCGCGAAAAGCATGTATTCGTGCTTAAAACAACGAAACAAGCTGTTTTGTACCAAAACGAGCTATATCTGAACACATCGGTATTACAAGTATCCACGTGATACGCGTCAAAACTTTTTCTCTTATAACTGCGCGAAAAGCATGTATTCGTGCCTAAAACAAAGAAACAAGCTGTTTTATACCAAAACGAGCTATATCTGAACACATCGGTTTTACAAGTGTGCCTGTGACATGCCTTTAAAACTTTTTCTCTTATACCTGCGCGAAAAGCATGTATTCGTGCTTAATACAACGAAACAAGCTGTTTTAGACCGAAACGAGCTAAATCTGAACACATCGGTTTTACAAGTATCCACGTGATACTCGTCAAAGCTTTTTCTCTTATAACTGCGCGAAAAGCATGTATTCGTGCTTAACACAACGAAACAAGCTGTTTTAGACCGAAACGAGCTATATCTGAACACATCGGTTTTACAAGTATCCACGTGATACTCGTCAAAGCTTTTTCTCTTATAACTGCGCGAAAAGCATGTATTCGTGCTTAATACAACGAAACAAGCTGTTTTAGTCCGAAACGAGCTAAATCACAACACATCGGTTTTACAAGTGTTCCTCTGATACGCGTCAAAACTTTTTCTCTTATAACTGCGCGAAAAGCATGTATTCGTGCTTAAAACAACGAAACAAGCTGTTTTAGACCGAGATGAGCTAAATCTGAACACATCGGTTTTACAAGTGTCCCTCTAATACGCGTCAAAACTTTTTCTTCTATAACTGTGCGAAAAGCATGTATTCGTGCTTAAAACAACGACACAAGCTGTTTTATACCAAACGAGCTATATCTGAACACATCGGTTTTACAAGTATCCACGTGATACGCGTCAAAACTTTTTCTCTTATAACTGCGCGAAAAGCATGTATTCGTGCTTAATCCAACGAAACAAGCTGTTTTAGACCGAAACGAGGTAAATCACAACACATCGGTTTTACAAGTTTTCCTCAGATAAGCGTCAAAACTTTTTCTCTTATAACTGCGCGAAAAGCATGTATTCCTGCTTAATCCAACGAAACAAGCTGTTTTAGACCGAAACGAGGTAAATCTGAACACATCGGTTTTACGTGTTCCTCTGATACGCGTCAAAACTTTTTCTCTTATAACTGCGCGAAAAGCATGTATTCGTGCTTAATACAACGAAACAAGCTGTTTTAGACCGAAACGAGCTAAATCACAACACATCGGTTTTTACAAGTGTTCCTCTGATACGCGTCAAAACGTTTTCTCTTATAAATGCGCGAAAAGCATGTATTCGTGCTTAAAACAACGAAACAAGCCCTTTTGGTTCGAAACGAGATAAATCACAACACATCGGTTTTACAAGTGTCCCTCTAATACGCGTCAAAACTTTTTCTTCTATAACTGCGCGAAAAGCATGTATTCGTGCTTAAAACAACGAAACAAGCTGTTTTGTACCAAAACGAGCTATATCTGAACACATCGGTATTACAAGTATCCACGTGATACGCGTCAAAACTTTTTCTCTTATAACTGCGCGAAAAGCATGTATTCGTGCTTAATCCAACGAAACAAGCTGTTTTAGACCGAAACGAGGTAAATCACAACACATCGGTTTTACAAGTTTTCCTCAGATACGCGTCAAAACATTTTCACTTATAACTGCGCGAAAAGCATGTATTCCTGCTTAATCCAACGAAACAAGCTGTGTTAGACAGAAACGAGCTAAATCTGAACACATCAACGTCAACACATACGCGTCAACTTTTTCTCTTATAACTGCGCGAAAAGCATGTATTCGTGATTAATCCAACGAAACAAGCTGTTTTAGACCGAAACGAGCTAAATCACAACACATTGGTTTTACGAGTGTTCCTCTGATACGCGTCAAAACTTTTTCTCTTAAACTGCGCGAAAAGCATGTATTCGTGCTTAATACAACGAAACAAGCTGTTTTAGACCGAAACGAGCTAAATCACAACACATCGGTTTTACAAGTTTTCCTCTGATACGCGTCAAAACTTTTTCTCTTATAACTGCGAGAAAAGCATGTATTCGTGCTTAATACAACGAAACAAGCTGTTTTAGACCGAAAAGAGCTAAATCACAACACATCGGTTTTACAAGTCTCCCTAATACGCGTCAAAACGTTTTCTTCTATAACTGCGCGAAAAGCATGTATTCGTGCTTAAAGCATCGAAACAAGCGGTTTTAGACCGAAACGAGCTAAATCACAACACATCGGTTTTACAAGTGTTCCTCTGATACGCGTCAAAACTTTTTCTCTTATAACTGCGCGAAAAGCATGTATTCTTGATTAATCCAACGAAACAAGCTGTTTTAGACCGAAACGAGCTAAATCACAACACATTGGTTTTCCGAGTGTTCCTCTGATAAGGGTCAAAACTTTTTCTCTTATAACTGCGCGAAAAGCATGTATTCGTGCTTAAAACAACGAAACAAGCTGTTTTAGACCGAAACGAGCTAAATCACAACACCGGTTTTACAAGTATCCACGTGATACGCGTCAAAACTTTTTCTCTTATAACTGCGCGAAAAGCATGTATTCGTGATTAATCCAACGAAACAAGCTGTTTTAGACCGAAACGAGCTAAATCACAACACATTGGTTTTACGAGTGTTCCTCTGATACGCGTCAAAACTTTTTCTCTTAAACTGCGCGAAAAGCATGTATTCGTGCTTAATACAACGAAACAAGCTGTTTTAGACCGAAACGAGCTAAATCACAACACATCGGTTTTACAAGTTTTCCTCTGATACGCGTCAAAACTTTTTCTCTTATAACTGCGCGAAAAGCATGTATTCGTGCTTAATACAACGAAACAAGCTGTTTTAGACCGAAACGAGCTAAATCACAACACATCGGTTTTACAAGTCTCCCTAATACGCGTCAAAACGTTTTCTTCTATAACTGCACGAAAAGCATGTATTCGTGCTTAAAACAACGATACTAGCTGTTTTAGACAGAGATGAGCTAAATCTGAACACATCGGTTTTACAAGTGTCCCTCTAAAACGCGTCAAAACTTTTTCTTCTATAACTGCGCGAAAAGCATGTATTCGTGCTTAATAGAACGAAACAAGCTGTTTTAGACCGAAACGAGCTAAATCTGAACACATCGGTTTTACAAGTTCTCCTCTGATACGCGTCAAAACGTTTTCTTCTATAACTGCGCGAAAAGCATGTATTCGTGCTTAAAACATCGAAACAAGCGGTTTTAGACCGAAACGAGCTAAATCACAACACATCGGTTTTACAAGTATCCACGTGATACGCGTCAAAACTTTTCCTCTTACAACTGCGCGAAAAGCATGTATTCGTGCTTAATCCAACGAAACAAGTTGTTTTAGACCGAAAAGAGGTAAATCACAACACATCGGTTTTACAAGTTTTCCTCTGATACGCGTCAAAACTTTTTCTCTTATAACTGCGCGAAAAGCATGTATTCGTGCTTAATACAACGAAACAAGCTGTTTTAGACCGAAACCAGCTAAATCTGAACACATCGGTTTTACAAGTGTCCTTGTGACACGCGTCAAAACTTTTTCTCTTATAACTGCGCGAAAAGCATGTATTCGTGCTTAATACAACGAAACAAGCTGTTTTAGACCGAAACGAGCTAAATCACAAAACATCGGTTTTACAAGTATCCACGTGATACGCGTCAAAACTTTTTCTCTTATAACTGCGCGAAAAGCATGTATTCGTGCTTAATCCAACGAAACAAGCTGTTTTAGACCGAAACGAGGTAAATCACAACACATCGGTTTTACAAGTTTTCCTCAGATACGCGTCAAAACTTTTTCTCTTATAACTGCGCGAAAAGCATGTATTCCTGCTTAATCCAACGAAACAAGCTGTGTTAGACAGAAACGAGCTAAATCTGAACACATCAACGTCAACACATACGCGTCAACTTTTTCTCTTATAACTGCGCGAAAAGCATGTATTCGTGATTAATCCAACGAACAAGCTGTTTTAGACCGAAACGAGCTAAATCACAACACATTGGTTTTACGAGTGTTCCTCTGATACGCGTCAAAACTTTTTCTCAAACTGCGCGAAAAGCATGTATTCGTGCTTAATACAACGAAACAAGCTGTTTTAGACCAAAACGAGCTAAATCACAACACATCGGTTTTACAAGTCTCCCTAATACGCGTCAAAACGTTTTCTTCTATAACTGCGCGAAAAGCATGTATTCGTGCTTAAAGCATCGAAACAAGCGGTTTTAGACCGAAACGAGCTAAATCACAACACATCGGTTTTACAAGTGTTCTTCTGATACGCGTCAAAACTTTTTCTCTTATAACTGCGCGAAAAGCTTGTATTCTTGATTAATCCAACGACACAAGCTGTTTTAGACCGAAACGAGCTAAATCACAACACATTGGTTTTACGAGTGTTCCTCTGATAAGGGTCAAAACTTTTTCTCTTATAACTGCGCGAAAAGCATGTATTCTTAATTAATCCAACGAAACAAGCTGTTTTAGACCGAAACGAGCTAAATCACAACACATTGGTTTTACGAGTGTTCCTCTGATAAGGGTCAAAACTTTTTCTCTTATAACTGCGCGAAAAGCATGTATTCGTGCTTAAAACAACGAAACAAGCTGTTTTAGACCGAAAAGAGCTAAATCACAACACCGGTTTTACAGGTATCCACGTGATACGCGTCAAAACTTTTTCTCTTATAACTGCGCGAAAAGCATGTATTCGTGCTTAATACAACGAAACAAGCTGTTTTAGACAGAAACTAGCTAAATCTGAACACATCAACGTCAACACATACGCGTCAACTTTTTCTCTTATAACTGCGCGAAAAGCATGTAATTGTGATTAATCCAACGAAACAAGCTGTTTTAGACCGAAACGAGCTAAATCACAACACATTGGTTTTACGAGTGTTCCTCTGATACGCGTCAAAACTTTTTCTCTTAAACTGCGCGAAAAGCATGTATTCGTGCTTAATACAACGAAACAAGCTGTTTTAGACCGAAACGAGCTAAATCACAACACATCGGTTTTACAAGTTTTCCTCTGGTACGCGTCAAAACTTTTTCTCTTATAACTGCGCGAAAAGCATGTATTCGTGCTTAATACAACGAAACAAGCTGTTTTAGACCGAAACGAGCTAAATCACAACACATCGGTTTTACAAGTCTCCCTAATACGCGTCAAAACGTTTTCTTCTATAACTGCGGGAAAAGCATGTATTCGTGCTTAAAACAACGATACTAGCTGTTTTAGACAGAGATGAGCTAAATCTGAACACATCGGTTTTACAAGTGTCCCTCTAATAGGCGTCAAAACTTTTTCTTCTATAACTGCGCGAAAAGCATGTACTCGTGCTTAAAACAACGAAACAAGCTGTTTTATACCAAAACGAGCTATATCTGAACACATCGGTTTTACAAGTATCCACGTGATACGCGTCAAAACTTTTTCTCTTATAAATGCGCGAAAAGCATGCATTCGTGCTTAATACAACGAAACAAGCTGTGTTAGACAGAAACGAGCTACATCTGAACACATCGGTTTTACAAGTATCCACGTGATACGCGTCAAAACTTTTTCTCTTATAACTGCTCGAAAAGCATGTATTCGTGCTTAATACAACGAAACAAGCTGTTTTAGACCGAAACGAGCTAAATCACAACACATCGGTTTTACAAGTCTCCCTAATACGCGTCAAAACGTTTTCTTCTATAACTGCGCGAAAAGCATGTATTCGTGCTTAAAACATCGAAACAAGCGGTTTTAGACCGAAACGAGCTAAATCACAACACATCGGTTTTACAAGTATCCACGTGATACGCGTCAAAACTTTTCCTCTTACAACTGCGCGAAAAGCATGTATTCGTGCTTAATCCAACGAAACAAGTTGTTTTAGACCGAAAAGAGGTAAATCCCAACACTTCGGTTTTACAAGTTTTCCTCTGATACGCGTCAAAACTTTTTCTCTTATAACTGCGCGAAAAACATGTATTCGTGCTTAATAGAACGAAACAAGCTGTTTTAGACCGAAACGAGCTAAATCTGAACACATCGGTTTTACAAGTTCTCCTCTGATACGCGTCAAAACTTTTTCTTTTATAACTGCGCGAAAAGCATGTATTCGTGCTTAATACAACGAAACAAGTTGTTTTAGACCGAAACGAGCTAAATCACAACACATCGGTTTTACAAGTTCTCCTCTGCTACGCGTCAAAACTTTTTCTCTTATAACTACGCGAAAAGCATGTATTCGTGCTTAATACAACGAAACAAGCTGTTTTAGACCGAAACGAGCTATATCTGAACACATCGGTTTTACAAGTATCCACGTGATACTCATCAAAGGTTTTTCTCTTATAACTGCGCGAAAAGCATGTATTCGTGCTTAATACAACTAAACAAGCTTTTTTAGTCCGAAACGAGCTAAATCACAACACATCGGTTTTTACAAGTGTTCCTCTGATACGCGTCTAAACTTTTTCTCTTATAACTGCGCGAAAAGCATGTATTCGTGCTTAAAACAACGAAACAAGCTGTTTTAGTCCGAAACGAGATAAATCACAACACATCGGTTTTACAAGTGTCCCTCTAATACGCGTCAAAACATTTCCACTTATAACTGCGCGAAAAGCATGTATTCCTGCTTAATCCAACGAAACAAGCTGTGTTAGACAGAAACGAGCTAAATCTGAACACATCAACGTCAACACATACGCGTCAACTTTTTCTCTTATAACTGCGCGAAAAGCATGTATTCGTGATTAATCCAACGAAACAAGCTGTTTTAGACCGAAACGAGCTAAATCACAACACATTGGTTTTACGAGTGTTCCTCTGATACGCGTCAAAACTTTTTCTCTTAAACTGCGCGAAAAGCATGTATTCGTGCTTAATACAACGAAACAAGCTGTTTTAGACCGAAACGAGCTAAATCACAACACATCGGTTTTACAAGTTTTCCTCTGATACGCGTCAAAACTTTTTCTCTTATAACTGCGCGAAAAGCATGTATTCGTGCTTAATACAACGAAACAAGCTGTTTTAGACCGAAACGAGCTAAATCACAACACATCGGTTTTACAAGTCTCCCTAATACGCGTCAAAACGTTTTCTTCTATAACTGCGCGAAAAGCATGTATTCGTGCTTAAAGCATCGAAACAAGCGGTTTTAGACCGAAACGAGCTAAATCACAACACATCGGTTTTACAAGTGTTCCTCTGATACGCGTCAAAACTTTTTTTCTTATAACTGCGCGAAAAGCATGTATTTTTGATTAATCCAACGAAACAAGCTGTTTTAGACCGAAACGAGCTAAATCACAACACATTGGTTTTACGAGTGTTCCTCTGATAAGGGTCAAAACTTTTTCTCTTAAAACTGCGCGAAAAGCATGTATTCGTGCTTAAAACAACGAAACAAGCTGTTTTAGACCGAAACGAGCTAAATCACAACACCGGTTTTACAAGTATCCACGTGATACCCGTCAAAACTTTTTCTCTTATAACTGCGCGAAAAGCATGTATTCGTGCTTAATCCAACGAAACAAGCTGTTTTAGACCGAAACGAGGTAAATCACAACACATCGGTTTTACAAGTTTTCCTCAGATACGCGTCAAAACTTTTCCTCTTATAACTGCGCGAAAAGCTTGTATTCCTGCTTAATCCAACGAAACAAGCTGTGTTAGACAGAAACGAGCTAAATCTGAACACATCAACGTCAACACATACGCGTCAACTTTTTCTCTTATAACTGCGCGAAAAGCATGTATTCGTGATTAATCCAACGAAACAAGCTGTTTTAGACCGAAACGAGCTAAATCACAACACATTGGTTTTACGAGTGTTCCTCTGATACGCGTCAAAACTTTTTCTCTTAAACTGCGCGAAAAGCATGTATTCGTGCTTAATACAACGAAACAAGCTGTTTTAGACCGAAACGAGCTAAATCACAACACATCGGTTTTACAAGTCTCCCTAATACGCGTCAAAACGTTTTCTTCTATAACTGCGCGAAAAGCATGTATTCGTGCTTAAAACAACAAAACAAGCTGTTTTAGACCGAAACGAGCTAAATCACAGCACATCGGTTTTACAAGTCTCCCTATAATACGCGTCAAAACGTTTTCTTCTATAACTGCGCGAAAAACATGTATTCGTGCTTAAAGCATCGAAACAAGCGGTTTTAGACCGAAACGAGCTAAATCACAACACATCGGTTTTACAAGTGTTCCTCTGATACGCGTCAAAACTTTTTCTCTTGTAACTGCGCGAAAAGCACGTATTCTTGCTTAATACAGCGAAACAAGCTGTTTTAGACCGAAACGAGCTAAATCTGAACACATCGGTTTTACAAGTGTCCCTGTGACACGCGTGAAAACTTTTTCTCTTATACCTGCGCGAAAAGCATGTATTCGTTCTTAATACAGCGAATGAAGCTGTTTTAGACCGAAACGAGCTAAATCTGAACACATCGGTTTTACTAGTGTCCCTGTGACACGCCTTTAAATCTTTTTCTCTTACAACTGCGCGAAAAGCATGTATTCTTGCTTAATACAGCGAAACAAGCTGTTTTAGACCGAAACGAGCTAAATCACAACACATCGGTTTTACAAGTGTTCCTCTGATACGCGTCAAAACTTTTTTCTCTTATAACTGCGCGAAAAGCATGTATTCGTGCTTAGTTCAACGAAACAAGCTGTTTTAGACCGAAACGAGCTAAATCACAACACATCGGTTTTACAAGTGTTCTTCTGATACGCGTCTTGACTTTTTCTCTTATAACTGCGCGAAAAGCATGTATTCTTGCTTAATACAGCGAAACAAGCTGTTTTAGAGCGAAACGAGCTAAATCACAACACATCGGTTTTACAAGTGTTCCTCTGATACGCGTCAAAACTGTTTTCTCTTGTATCTGCGCGAAAAGCATGTATTCTTGCTTAATACAGCGAAACAAGCTGTTTTAGACCGAAACGAGCTAAATCACAACACATCGGTTTTACAAGTGTTCCTCTGATACGCGTCAAAACTTTTTCTCTTGTAACTGCGCGAAAAGCACGTATTCTTGCTAATACAGCGAAACAAGCTGTTTTAGACCGAAACGAGCTAAATCTGAACACATCGGTTTTACTAGTGTCCCTGTGACACGCCTTTAAATCTTTTTCTCCTATAACTGCGCGAAAAGCATGTATTCTTGCTTAATACAGCGAAACAAGCTGTTTTAGACCGAAACGAGCTAAATCACAACACATCGGTTTTACAAGTGTTCCTCTGATACGCGTCAAAACTTTTTTCTCTTATAACTGCGCGAAAAGCATGTATTCGTGCTTAGTTCAACGAAACAAGCTGTTTTAGACCGAAACGAGCTAAATCACAACACATCGGTTTTACAAGTGTTCTTCTGATACGCGTTTTGACTTTTTCTCTTAAAACTGCGCGAAAAGCATGTATTCTTGCTTAATACAGCGAAACAAGCTGTTTTAGACCGAAACGAGCTAAATCACAACACATCAGTTTTACAAGTGTTCCTCTGATACGCGTCAAAACTTTTTCTCTTATAACTGCGCGAAAAGCATGTATTCTTCTTAATACAACGAAACAAGCTGTTTTAGACCGAAACGAGCTAAATCACAACACATCGGTTTTACAAGTGTTCCTCTGATACGCGTCAAATCTTTTTCTCTTATAACTGCGCGAAAAGCATGTATTCTTGCTTAATACAACGAAACAAGCTGTTTTAGACCGAAACGAGCTAAATCACAACACATCGGTTTTACAAGTGTTCCTCTGATACGCGTCAAAACTTTTTCTCTTTTAACTGCGCGAAAAGCATGTCCTCGTGCTTAATACAACGAAACAAGCTGTTTTAGACCGAGATGAGCTAAATCTGAACACATCGATTTTACAAGTGTCTCTCTAATACGCGTCAAAAGTTTTTCTTCTATAACTGCGCGAAAAGCATGTATTCGTGCCTAAAACAAAGAAACAAGCTGTTTTATACCAAAACGAGCTATATCTGAACACATCGGTTTTACAAGTGTGCCTGTGACATGCCTTTAAAACTTTTTCTCTTATACCTGCGCGAAAAGCATGTATTCGTGCTTAATACAACGAAACAAGCTGTTTTAGACCGAAACGAGCTAAATCACAACACATCGGTTTTACAAGTCTCCCTAATACGCGTCAAAACGTTTTCTTCTATAACTGCGCGAAAAGCATGTATTCGTGCTTAAAACATCGAAACAAGCGGTTTTAGACCGAAACGAGCTAAATCACAACACATCGGTTTTACAAGTATCCACGTGATACGCGTCAAAACTTTTCCTCTTACAACTGCGCGAAAAGCATGTATTCGTGCTTAATCCAACGAAACAAGTTGTTTTAGACCGAAAAGAGGTAAATCCCAACACTTCGGTTTTACAAGTTTTCCTCTGATACGCGTCAAAACTTTTTCTCTTATAACTGCGCGAAAAACATGTATTCGTGCTTAATAGAACGAAACAAGCTGTTTTAGACCGCAACGAGCTAAATCTGAACACATCGGTTTTACAAGTTCTCCTCTGATACGCGTCAAAACTTTTTCTTTTATAACTGCGCGAAAAGCATGTATTCGTGCTTAATACAACGAAACAAGTTGTTTTAGACCGAAACGAGCTAAATCACAACACATCGGTTTTACAAGTTCTCCTCTGCTACGCGTCAAAACTTTTTCTCTTATAACTACGCGAAAAGCATGTATTCGTGCTTAATACAACGAAACAAGCTGTTTTAGACCGAAACGAGCTATATCTGAACACATCGGTTTTACAAGTATCCACGTGATACTCATCAAAGGTTTTTCTCTTATAACTGCGCGAAAAGCATGTATTCGTGCTTAATACAACTAAACAAGCTTTTTTAGTCCGAAACGAGCTAAATCACAACACATCGGTTTTTACAAGTGTTCCTCTGATACGCGTCTAAACTTTTTCTCTTATAACTGCGCGAAAAGCATGTATTCGTGCTTAAAACAACGAAACAAGCTGTTTTAGTCCGAAACGAGATAAATCACAACACATCGGTTTTACAAGTGTCCCTCTAATACGCGTCAAAACATTTCCACTTATAACTGCGCGAAAAGCATGTATTCCTGCTTAATCCAACGAAACAAGCTGTGTTAGACAGAAACGAGCTAAATCTGAACACATCAACGTCAACACATACGCGTCAACTTTTTCTCTTATAACTGCGCGAAAAGCATGTATTCGTGATTAATCCAACGAAACAAGCTGTTTTAGACCGAAACGAGCTAAATCACAACACATTGGTTTTACGAGTGTTCCTCTGATACGCGTCAAAACTTTTTCTCTTAAACTGCGCGAAAAGCATGTATTCGTGCTTAATACAACGAAACAAGCTGTTTTAGACCGAAACGAGCTAAATCACAACACATCGGTTTTACAAGTTTTCCTCTGATACGCGTCAAAACTTTTTCTCTTATAACTGCGCGAAAAGCATGTATTCGTGCTTAATACAACGAAACAAGCTGTTTTAGACCGAAACGAGCTAAATCACAACACATCGGTTTTACAAGTCTCCCTAATACGCGTCAAAACGTTTTCTTCTATAACTGCGCGAAAAGCATGTATTCGTGCTTAAAGCATCGAAACAAGCGGTTTTAGACCGAAACGAGCTAAATCACAACACATCGGTTTTACAAGTGTTCCTCTGATACGCGTCAAAACTTTTTTTCTTATAACTGCGCGAAAAGCATGTATTTTTGATTAATCCAACGAAACAAGCTGTTTTAGACCGAAACGAGCTAAATCACAACACATTGGTTTTACGAGTGTTCCTCTGATAAGGGTCAAAACTTTTTCTCTTAAAACTGCGCGAAAAGCATGTATTCGTGCTTAAAACAACGAAACAAGCTGTTTTAGACCGAAACGAGCTAAATCACAACACCGGTTTTACAAGTATCCACGTGATACCCGTCAAAACTTTTTCTCTTATAACTGCGCGAAAAGCATGTATTCGTGCTTAATCCAACGAAACAAGCTGTTTTAGACCGAAACGAGGTAAATCACAACACATCGGTTTTACAAGTTTTCCTCAGATACGCGTCAAAACTTTTCCTCTTATAACTGCGCGAAAAGCTTGTATTCCTGCTTAATCCAACGAAACAAGCTGTGTTAGACAGAAACGAGCTAAATCTGAACACATCAACGTCAACACATACGCGTCAACTTTTTCTCTTATAACTGCGCGAAAAGCATGTATTCGTGATTAATCCAACGAAACAAGCTGTTTTAGACCGAAACGAGCTAAATCACAACACATTGGTTTTACGAGTGTTCCTCTGATACGCGTCAAAACTTTTTCTCTTAAACTGCGCGAAAAGCATGTATTCGTGCTTAATACAACGAAACAAGCTGTTTTAGACCGAAACGAGCTAAATCACAACACATCGGTTTTACAAGTCTCCCTAATACGCGTCAAAACGTTTTCTTCTATAACTGCGCGAAAAGCATGTATTCGTGCTTAAAACAACAAAACAAGCTGTTTTAGACCGAAACGAGCTAAATCACAGCACATCGGTTTTACAAGTCTCCCTATAATACGCGTCAAAACGTTTTCTTCTATAACTGCGCGAAAAACATGTATTCGTGCTTAAAGCATCGAAACAAGCGGTTTTAGACCGAAACGAGCTAAATCACAACACATCGGTTTTACAAGTGTTCCTCTGATACGCGTCAAAACTTTTTCTCTTGTAACTGCGCGAAAAGCACGTATTCTTGCTTAATACAGCGAAACAAGCTGTTTTAGACCGAAACGAGCTAAATCTGAACACATCGGTTTTACAAGTGTCCCTGTGACACGCGTGAAAACTTTTTCTCTTATACCTGCGCGAAAAGCATGTATTCGTTCTTAATACAGCGAATGAAGCTGTTTTAGACCGAAACGAGCTAAATCTGAACACATCGGTTTTACTAGTGTCCCTGTGACACGCCTTTAAATCTTTTTCTCTTACAACTGCGCGAAAAGCATGTATTCTTGCTTAATACAGCGAAACAAGCTGTTTTAAACCGAAACGAGCTAAATCACAACACATCGGTTTTACAAGTGTTCCTCTGATACGCGTCAAAACTTTTTTCTCTTATAACTGCGCGAAAAGCATGTATTCGTGCTTAGTTCAACGAAACAAGCTGTTTTAGACCGAAACGAGCTAAATCACAACACATCGGTTTTACAAGTGTTCTTCTGATACGCGTCTTGACTTTTTCTCTTATAACTGCGCGAAAAGCATGTATTCTTGCTTAATACAGCGAAACAAGCTGTTTTAGAGCGAAACGAGCTAAATCACAACACATCGGTTTTACAAGTGTTCCTCTGATACGCGTCAAAACTGTTTTCTCTTGTATCTGCGCGAAAAGCATGTATTCTTGCTTAATACAGCGAAACAAGCTGTTTTAGACCGAAACGAGCTAAATCACAACACATCGGTTTTACAAGTGTTCCTCTGATACGCGTCAAAACTTTTTCTCTTGTAACTGCGCGAAAAGCACGTATTCTTGCTAATACAGCGAAACAAGCTGTTTTAGACCGAAACGAGCTAAATCTGAACACATCGGTTTTACTAGTGTCCCTGTGACACGCCTTTAAATCTTTTTCTCCTATAACTGCGCGAAAAGCATGTATTCTTGCTTAATACAGCGAAACAAGCTGTTTTAGACCGAAACGAGCTAAATCACAACACATCGGTTTTACAAGTGTTCCTCTGATACGCGTCAAAACTTTTTTCTCTTATAACTGCGCGAAAAGCATGTATTCGTGCTTAGTTCAACGAAACAAGCTGTTTTAGACCGAAACGAGCTAAATCACAACACATCGGTTTTACAAGTGTTCTTCTGATACGCGTTTTGACTTTTTCTCTTAAAACTGCGCGAAAAGCATGTATTCTTGCTTAATACAGCGAAACAAGCTGTTTTAGACCGAAACGAGCTAAATCACAACACATCAGTTTTACAAGTGTTCCTCTGATACGCGTCAAAACTTTTTCTCTTATAACTGCGCGAAAAGCATGTATTCTTCTTAATACAACGAAACAAGCTGTTTTAGACCGAAACGAGTTAAATCACAACACATCGGTTTTACAAGTGTTCCTCTGATACGCGTCAAATCTTTTTCTCTTATAACTGCGCGAAAAGCATGTATTCTTGCTTAATACAACGAAACAAGCTGTTTTAGACCGAAACGAGCTAAATCACAACACATCGGTTTTACAAGTGTTCCTCTGATACGCGTCAAAACTTTTTCTCTTTTAACTGCGCGAAAAGCATGTCCTCGTGCTTAATACAACGAAACAAGCTGTTTTAGACCGAGATGAGCTAAATCTGAACACATCGATTTTACAAGTGTCTCTCTAATACGCGTCAAAAGTTTTTCTTCTATAACTGCGCGAAAAGCATGTATTCGTGCCTAAAACAAAGAAACAAGCTGTTTTATACCAAAACGAGCTATATCTGAACACATCGGTTTTACAAGTGTGCCTGTGACATGCCTTTAAAACTTTTTCTCTTATACCTGCGCGAAAAGCATGTATTCGTGCTTAATACAACGAAACAAGCTGTTTTAGACCGAAACGAGCTAAATCTGAACACATCGGTTTTACAAGTATCCACGTGATACTCGTCAAAGCTTTTTCTCTTATAACTGCGCGAAAAGCATGTATTCGTGCTTAACACAACGAAACAAGCTGTTTTAGACCGAAACGAGCTATATCTGAACACATCGGTTTTACAAGTATCCACGTGATACTCGTCAAAACTTTTTCTCTTATAACTGCGCGTAAAGCATGTATTCTTGCTTAATACAGCGAAACAAGCTGTTTTAGACCGTAACGAGCTAAATCACAACACATCGGTTTTACAAGTGTTCCTCTGATACGCGTCAAAACTTTTTTCTCTTATAACTGCGCGAAAAGCATGTATTCGTGCTTAGTTCAACGAAACAAGCTGTTTTAGACCGAAACGAGCTAAATCACAACACATCGGTTTTACAAGTGTTCTTCTGATACGCGTCTTGACTTTTTCTCTTATAACTGCGCGAAAAGCATGTATTCTTGCTTAATACAGCGAAACAAGCTGTTTTAGAGCGAAACGAGCTAAATCACAACACATCGGTTTTACAAGTGTTCCTCTGATACGCGTCAAAACTGTTTTCTCTTGTATCTGCGCGAAAAGCATGTATTCTTGATTAATACAGCGAAACAAGCTGTTTTAGACCGAAACGAGCTAAATCACAACACATCGGTTTTACAAGTGTTCCTCTGATACGCGTCAAAACTTTTTCTCTTGTAACTGCGCGAAAAGCACGTATTCTTGCTTAATACAGCGAAACAAGCTGTTTTAGACCGAAACGAGCTAAATCACAACACATCGGTTTTACAAGTTTTCCTCTGATACGCGTCAAAACTTTTTTCTCTTATAACTGCGCGAAAAGCATGTATTCGTGCTTAGTTCAACGAAACAAGCTGTTTTAGACCGAAACGAGCTAAATCACAACACATCGGTTTTACAAGTGTTCTTCTGATACGCGTTTTGACTTTTTCTCTTAAAACTGCGCGAAAAGCATGTATTCTTGCTTAATACAGCGAAACAAGCTGTTTTAGACCGAAACGAGCTAAATCACAACACATCAGTTTTACAAGTGTTCCTCTGATACGCGTCAAAACTTTTTCTCTTATAACTGCGCGAAAAGCATGTATTCTTCTTAATACAACGAAACAAGCTGTTTTAGACCGAAACGAGCTAAATCACAACACATCGGTTTTACAAGTGTTCCTCTGATACGCGTCAAATCTTTTTCTCTTATAACTGCGCGAAAAGCATGTATTCTTGCTTAATACAACGAAACAAGCTGTTTTAGACCGAAACGAGCAAAATCACAACACATCGGTTTTACAAGTGTTCCTCTGATACGCGTCAAAACTTTTTCTCTTATAACTGCGCGAAAAGCATGTCCTCGTGCTTAATACAACGAAACAAGCTGTTTTAGACCGAGATGAGCTAAATCTGAACACATCGATTTTACAAGTGTCTCTCTAATACGCGTCAAAAGTTTTTCTTCTATAACTGCGCGAAAAGCATGTATTCGTGCCTAAAACAAAGAAACAAGCTGTTTTAAACCAAAACGAGCTATATCTGAACACATCGGTTTTACAAGTGTGCCTGTGACATGCCTTTAAAACTTTTTCTCTTATACCTGCGCGAAAAGCATGTATTCGTGCTTAATACAACGAAACAAGCTGTTTTAGTCCGAAACGAGCTAAATCACAACACATCGGTTTTACAAGTGTTCCTCTGATACGCGTCAAAACTTTTTCTCTTATAACTGCGCGAAAAGCATGTATTCGTGCTTAAAACAACGAAACAAGCTGTTTTAGACCGAGATGAGCTAAATCTGAACACATCGGTTTTACAAGTGTCCCTCTAATACGCGTCAAAACTTTTTCTTCTATAACTGTGCGAAAAGCATGTATTCGTGCTTAAAACAACGAAACAAGCTGTTTTAACCAAACGAGCTATATCTGAACACATCGGTTTTACAAGTATCCACGTGATACGCGTCAAAACTTTTTCTCTTATAACTGCGCGAAAAGCATGTATTTGTGCTTAATCCAACGAAACAAGCTGTTTTAGACCGAAACGAGGTAAATCACAACACATCGGCTTTACAAGTTTTCCTCAGATAAGCGTCAAAACTTTTTCTCTTATAACTGCGCGAAAAGCATGTATTCGTGCTTAGTTCAACGAAACAAGCTGTTTTAGACCGAAACGAGCTAAATCACAACACATCGGTTTTACAAGTGTTCTTCTGATACGCGTTTTGACTTTTTCTCTTAAAACTGCGCGAAAAGCATGTATTCTTGCTTAATACAGCGAAACAAGCTGTTTTAGACCGAAACGAGCTAAATCACAACACATCAGTTTTACAAGTGTTCCTCTGATACGCGTCAAAACTTTTTCTCTTATAACTGCGCGAAAAGCATGTATTCTTCTTAATACAACGAAACAAGCTGTTTTAGACCGAAACGAGCTAAATCACAACACATCGGTTTTACAAGTGTTCCTCTGATACGCGTCAAATCTTTTTCTCTTATAACTGCGCGAAAAGCATGTATTCTTGCTTAATACAACGAAACAAGCTGTTTTAGACCGAAACGAGCAAAATCACAACACATCGGTTTTACAAGTGTTCCTCTGATACGCGTCAAAACTTTTTCTCTTATAACTGCGCGAAAAGCATGTCCTCGTGCTTAATACAACGAAACAAGCTGTTTTAGACCGAGATGAGCTAAATCTGAACACATCGATTTTACAAGTGTCTCTCTAATACGCGTCAAAAGTTTTTCTTCTATAACTGCGCGAAAAGCATGTATTCGTGCCTAAAACAAAGAAACAAGCTGTTTTATACCAAAACGAGCTATATCTGAACACATCGGTTTTACAAGTGTGCCTGTGACATGCCTTTAAAACTTTTTCTCTTATACCTGCGCGAAAAGCATGTATTCGTGCTTAATACAACGAAACAAGCTGTTTTAGTCCGAAACGAGCTAAATCACAACACATCGGTTTTACAAGTGTTCCTCTGATACGCGTCAAAACTTTTTCTCTTATAACTGCGCGAAAAGCATGTATTCGTGCTTAAAACAACGAAACAAGCTGTTTTAGACCGAGATGAGCTAAATCTGAACACATCGGTTTTACAAGTGTCCCTCTAATACGCGTCAAAACTTTTTCTTCTATAACTGTGCGAAAAGCATGTATTCGTGCTTAAAACAACGAAACAAGCTGTTTTAACCAAACGAGCTATATCTGAACACATCGGTTTTACAAGTATCCACGTGATACGCGTCAAAACTTTTTCTCTTATAACTGCGCGAAAAGCATGTATTCGTGCTTAATCCAACGAAACAAGCTGTTTTAGACCGAAACGAGGTAAATCACAACACATCGGTTTTACAAGTTTTCCTCAGATAAGCGTCAAAACTTTTTCTCTTATAACTGCGCGAAAAGCATGTATTCCTGCCTAATCCAACGAAACAAGCTGTTTTAGACCGAAACGAGGTAAATCTGAACACATCGGTTTTACGTGTTCCTCTGATACGCGTCAAAACTTTTTCTCTTATAACTGCGCGAAAAGCATGTATTCGTGCTTAATACAACGAAACAAGCTGTTTTAGACCGAAACGAGCTAAATCACAACACATCGGTTTTACAAGTTCTCCTCTGCTACGCGTCAAAACTTTTTCTCTTATAACTACGCGAAAAGCATGTATTCGTGCTTAATACAACGAAACAAGCTGTTTTAGACCAAAACGAGCTATATCTGAACACATCGGTTTTACAAGTATCCACGTGATACTCGTCAAAGCTTTTTCTCTTATAACTGCGCGAAAAGCATGTATTCGTGCTTAATACAACTAAACAAGCTTTTTTAGTCCGAAACGAGCTAAATCACAACACATCGGTTTTTACAAGTGTTCCTCTGATACGCGTCAAAACGTTTTCTCTTATAAATGCGCGAAAAGCATGTATTCGTGCTTAAAACAACGAAACAAGCCCTTTTGGTCCGAAACGAGATAAATCACAACACATCGGTTTTACAAGTGTCCCTCTAATACGCGTCAAAACTTTTTCTTCTATAACTGCGCGAAAAGCATGTATTCGTGCTTAAAACAACGAAACAAGCTGTTTTGTACCAAAACGAGCTATATCTGAACACATCGGTTTTACAAGTCTCCCTAATACGCGTCAAAACGTTTTCTTCTATAACTGCGCGAAAAGCATGTATTCGTGCTTAAAGCATCGAAACAAGCGGTTTTAGACCGAAACGAGCTAAATCACAACACATCGGTTTTACAAGTGTTCCTCTGATACGCGTCAAAACTTTTTCTCTTATAACTGCGCGAAAAGCATGTATTCTTGATTAATCCAACGAAACAAGCTGTTTTAGACCGAAACGAGCTAAATCACAACACATTGGTTTTCCGAGTGTTCCTCTGATAAGGGTCAAAACTTTTTCTCTTATAACTGCGCGAAAAGCATGTATTCGTGCTTAAAACAACGAAACAAGCTGTTTTAGACCGAAACGAGCTAAATCACAACACCGGTTTTACAAGTATCCACGTGATACGCGTCAAAACTTTTTCTCTTATAACTGCGCGAAAAGCATGTATTCGTGATTAATCCAACGAAACAAGCTGTTTTAGACCGAAACGAGCTAAATCACAACACATTGGTTTTACGAGTGTTCCTCTGATACGCGTCAAAACTTTTTCTCTTAAACTGCGCGAAAAGCATGTATTCGTGCTTAATACAACGAAACAAGCTGTTTTAGACCGAAACGAGCTAAATCACAACACATCGGTTTTACAAGTTTTCCTCTGATACGCGTCAAAACGTTTTCTTCTATAACTGCGCGAAAAGCATGTATTCGTGCTTAAAACAACGATACTAGCTGTTTTAGACCGAAAAGAGGTAAATCACAACACATCGGTTTTACAAGTTTTCCTCTGATACGCGTCAAAACTTTTTCTCTTATAACTGCGCGAAAAGCATGTATTCGTGCTTAATACAACGAAACAAGCTGTTTTAGACCGAAACGAGCTAAATCACAACACATCGGTTTTACAAGTCTCCCTAATACGCGTCAAAACGTTTTCTTCTATAACTGCGGGAAAAGCATGTATTCGTGCTTAAAACAACGATACTAGCTGTTTTAGACAGAGATGAGCTAAATCTGAACACATCGGTTTTACAAGTGTCCCTCTAATAGGCGTCAAAACTTTTCCTTCTATAACTGCGCGAAAAGCATGTATTCGTGCTTAATACAACGAATCAAGCTGTTTTAGACCGAAACGAGCTGTATCTGAACGCATCGGTTTTACAAGTATCCACGTGATACTCGTCAAAACTTTTTCTCTTATAACTGCGCGAAAAGCATGTATTCTTGCTTAATACAGCGAAACAAGCTGTTTTAGACCGAAACGAGCTAAATCACAACACATCGGTTTTACAAGTGTTCCTCTGATACGCCTCAAAACTTTTTCTCTTATAACTGCGCGAAAAGCATGTATTCTTGCTTAATACAACGAAACAAGCTGTTTTAGACCGAAACGAGCTAAATCACAACACATCGGTTTTACAAGTGTTCCTCTGATACGCGTCTAAACTTTTTCTCTTATAAATGCGCAAAAAGCATGTATTCGTGCTTAATACAACGAAACAAGCTGTTTTACACCAAAACGAGCTAGATCTGAACACATCGGTTTTACAAGTGTCCCTGTGACACGCGTCAAAACTTTTTCTCTTGTAACTGCGCGAAAAGCACGTATTCTTGCTTAATACAGCGAAACAAGCTGTTTTAGACCGAAACGAGCTAAATCTGAACACATCGGTTTTACAAGTGTCCCTGTGACACGCGTCAAAACTTTTTCTCTTATACCTGCGCGAAAAGCATGTATTCGTTCTTAATACAGCGAAACAAGCTGTTTTAGACCGAAACGAGCTAAATCTGAACACATCGGTTTTACTAGTGTCCCTGTGACACGCCTTTAAATCTTTTTCTCTTATAACTGCGCGAAAAGCATGTATTCTTGCTTAATACAGCGAAACAAGCTGTTTTAGACCGAAACGAGCTAAATCACAACACATCGGTTTTACAAGTGTTCCTCTGATACGCGTCAAAACTTTTTTTCTCTTATAACTGCGCGAAAAGCATGTATTCGTGCTTAGTTCAACGAAACAAGCTGTTTTAGTCCGAAACGAGCTAAATCACAACACATCGGTTTTACAAGTGTTCTTCTGATACGCGTCTTGACTTTTTCTCTTATAACTGCGCGAAAAGCATGTATTCTTGCTTAATACAGCGAAACAAGCTGTTTTAGACCGAAACGAGCTAAATCACAACACATCGGTTTTACAAGTGTTCCTCTGATACGCGTCAAAACTTTTTCTCTTATAACTGCGCGAAAAGCATGTATTCTTGCTTAATACAACGAAACAAGCTGTTTTAGACCGAAACGAGCTAAATCACAACACATCGGTTTTACAAGTGTTCCTCTGATACGCGTCAAAACTTTTTCTCTTATAACTGCGCGAAAAGCATGTATTCGTGCTTAATACAACGAAACAAGCTGTTTTAGACCGAGATGAGCTAAATCTGAACACATCGATTTTACAAGTGTCTCTCTAATACGCGTCAAAAGTTTTTCTTCTATAACTGCGCGAAAAGCATGTATTCGTGCCTAAAACAAAGAAACAAGCTGTTTTATACCAAAACGAGGTAAATCTGAACACATCGGTTTTACTAGTGTCCCTGTGACACGCCTTTAAATCTTTTTCTCTTATAACTGCGCGAAAAGCATGTATTCTTGCTTAATACAGCGAAACAAGCTGTTTTAGACCGAAACGAGCTAAATCACAACACATCGGTTTTACAAGTGTTCCTCTGATACGCGTCAAAACTTTTTCTCTTATAACTGCGCGAAAAGCATGTATTCGTGCTTAAATAAAACGAAACAAGCTGTTTTAGACCGAAACGAGCTGTATCTGAACGCATCGGTTTTACAAGTATCCACGTGATACTCGTCAACTTTTTCTCTTATAACTGCGCGAAAAGCATGTATTCGTGCTTAAATAAAACGAAACAAGCTGTTTTAGACCGAAACAAGCTGTATCTGAACGCATCGGTTTTACAAGTATCCACGTGATACTCGTCAACTTTTTCTCTTATAACTGCGCGAAAAGCATGTATTCTTGCTTAATACAGCGAAACAAGCTGTTTTAGACCGAAACGAGCTAAATCACAACACATCGGTTTTACAAGTGTTCCTCTGATACGCCTCAAAACTTTTTCTCTTATAACTGCGCGAAAAGCATGTATTCGTGCTTAATACGACGAAACAAGCTGTTTTAGACCGAAACGAGCTAAATCACAACACATCGGTTTTACAAGTGTTCCTCTATTACGCGTCAAAACTTTTTCTCTTATAACTGCGCGAAAAGCATGTATTCGTGCTTAGTTCAACGAAACAAGCTGTTTTAGACCGAAACGAGGTAAATCAGAACACATCGGTTTTACAAGTGTTCCTCTGATACGCGTCAAAACATTTTCTCTTATAACTGCGCGAAAAGCATGTATTCTTGCTTAATACAACGAAACAAGCTGTTTTAGACCGAAACGAGCTAAATCACAACACATCGGTTTTACAAGTGTTCCTCTGATACGCGTCAAAACTTTTTCTCTTGTAACTGCGCGAAAAGCACGTATTCTTGCTTAATACAGCGAAACAAGCTGTTTTAGACCGAAACGAGCTAAATCACAACACATCAGTTTTACAAGTGTTCCTCTGATACGCCTCAAAACTTTTTTCTTATAACTGCACGAAAAGCATGTATTCTTGCTTAATACAACGAAGCAAGCTGTTTTAGACCGAAACGAGCTAAATCACAACACATCGGTTTTACAAGTGTTCCTCTGATACGCGTCTAAACTTTTTCTTTTATAACTGCGCGAAAAGCATGTATTCGTGCCTAATACGACAAAACAAGCTGTTTTAGACCGAAACGAGCTAAATCTGAACATATCGGTTTTACAAGTGTCCCTGTGACACGCGTCAAAACTTTTTCTCTTATAAGTGCGCGAAAAGCATGTATTCTTGCTTAATACAGCGTAACAAGCTGTTTTAGACCGAAACGAGCTAAATCACAACACATCGGTTTTACAAGTGTTCCTCTATTACGCGTCAAAACTTTTTTCTCTTATAACTGCGCGAAAAGCATGTATTCGTGCTTAGTTCAACGAAACAAGCTGTTTTAGACCGAAACGAGGTAAATCAGAACACATCGGTTTTACAAGTGTTCCTCTGATACGCGTCAACACTTTTTCTCTTATAACTGCGCGAAAAGCACGTATTCTTGCTTAATACAGCGAAACAAGCTGTTTTAGGCCGAAAGGAGATAAATCTGAACACGTCGGTTTTACACGTGTCCCTGTGACACGCCTTTAAAACTTTTTCTCTAATAACTGCGCGAAAAGCATGTATTCTTGCTTAATACAGCGAAACAAGCTGTTTTAGACCGAAACGAGCTAAATCACAACACATCGGTTTTACAAGTGTTCCTCTGATACGCGTCAAAACTCTTTCTCTTATAACTGCGCGAAAAGCATGTATTCTTGCTTAATACAACGAAACAAGCTGTTTTAGACCGAAACGAGCTAAATCACAACACATCGGTTTTACAAGTGTTCCTCTGTTACGCGTCAAAACTTCTTTCTCTTATAACTGCGCGAAAAGCATGTATTCGTGCTTAGTTCAACGAAACAAGCTGTTTTAGACCGAAACGAGCTAAATCACAACACATCGGTTTTACAAGTGTCAGTGTGACACGCGTCAAATCCTTTTCTCTTATAACTGCGCGAAAAGCATGTATTCTTGCTTAATACAGCGAAACAAGCTGTTTTAGACCGAAACGAGCTAAATCACAACACATCGGTTTTACAAGTGTTCCTCTGATACGCGTCAAAACTGTTTTCTCTTATATCTGCGCGAAAAGCATGTATTCTTGCTTAATACAGCGAAACAAGCTGTTTTAGACCGAAACGAGCTAAATCACAACACATCGGTTTTACAAGTGTCCCTGTGACACGCCTTTAAAACTTTTTCTCTTATAACTGCGCGAAAAGCATGTATTCCTGATTAATACAGCGAAACAAGCTGTTTTAGACCGAAACGAGCTAAATCCCAACACATCGGTTTCACAAGTGTTCCTCTGATACGCGTCAAATCTTTTTCTCTTATAACGGCGCGAAAAGCATGTATTCTTGCTTAATACAACGAAACAACCTGTTTTAGACCGAAACAAGTTAAATCACAACACATCGGTTTTACAAGTGTTCCTCTGATACGCGTCTAAACTTTTTCTCTTATAACTGCGCGAAAAGCATGTATTCGTGCTTAATACAACGAAACAAGCTGTTTTAGACCGAAACGAGCTAAATCTAAACACATCGGTTTTACAAGTGTCCCTGTGACACGCGTCAAAACTTTTTCTCTTATAACTGCGCGAAAAGCATGTATTCTTGCTTAATACAGCGAAACAAGCTGTTTTAGACCGAAACGAGCTAAATCACAACACATCGGTTTTACAAGTGTTCCTCTGATACGCGTCAAAACTTTTTCTCTTGTAACTGCGCGAAAAGCACGTATTCTTGCTTAATACAGCGAAACAAGCTGTTTTAGACCGAAACGAGCTAAATCTGAACACATCGGTTTTACAAGTGTCCCTGTGACACGCGTGAAAACTTTTTCTCTTATACCTGCGCGAAAAGCATGTATTCGTTCTTAATACAGCGAATGAAGCTGTTTTAGACCGAAACGAGCTAAATCTGAACACATCGGTTTTACTAGTGTCCCTGTGACACGCCTTTAAATCTTTTTCTCTTATAACTACGCGAAAAGCATGTATTCTTGCTTAATACAGCGAAACAAGCTGTTTTAGACCGAAACGAGCTAAATCACAACACATCGGTTTTTACAAGTGTTCCTCTGATACGCGTCAAAACGTTTTCTCTTATAAATGCGCGAAAAGCATGTATTCGTGCTTAAAACAACGAAACAAGCCCTTTTGGTTCGAAACGAGATAAATCACAACACATCGGTTTTACAAGTGTCCCTCTAATACGCGTCAAAACTTTTTCTTCTATAACTGCGCGAAAAGCATGTATTCGTGCTTAAAACAACGAAACAAGCTGTTTTGTACCAAAACGAGCTATATCTGAACACATCGGTATTACAAGTATCCACGTGATACGCGTCAAAACTTTTTCTCTTATAACTGCGCGAAAAGCATGTATTCGTGCTTAATCCAACGAAACAAGCTGTTTTAGACCGAAACGAGGTAAATCACAACACATCGGTTTTACAAGTTTTCCTCAGATACGCGTCAAAACATTTTCACTTATAACTGCGCGAAAAGCATGTATTCCTGCTTAATCCAACGAAACAAGCTGTGTTAGACAGAAACGAGCTAAATCTGAACACATCAACGTCAACACATACGCGTCAACTTTTTCTTTTATAACTGCGCGAAAAGCATGTATTCGTGATTAATCCAACGAAACAAGCTGTTTTAGACCGAAACGAGCTAAATCACAACACATTGGTTTTACGAGTGTTCCTCTGATACGCGTCAAAACTTTTTCTCTTAAACTGCGCGAAAAGCATGTATTCGTGCTTAATACAACGAAACAAGCTGTTTTAGACCGAAACGAGCTAAATCACAACACATCGGTTTTACAAGTTTTCCTCTGATACGCGTCAAAACTTTTTCTCTTATAACTGCGAGAAAAGCATGTATTCGTGCTTAATACAACGAAACAAGCTGTTTTAGACCGAAAAGAGCTAAATCACAACACATCGGTTTTACAAGTCTCCCTAATACGCGTCAAAACGTTTTCTTCTATAACTGCGCGAAAAGCATGTATTCGTGCTTAAAGCATCGAAACAAGCGGTTTTAGACCGAAACGAGCTAAATCACAACACATCGGTTTTACAAGTGTTCCTCTGATACGCGTCAAAACTTTTTCTCTTATAACTGCGCGAAAAGCATGTATTCTTGATTAATCCAACGAAACAAGCTGTTTTAGACCGAAACGAGCTAAATCACAACACATTGGTTTTACGAGTGTTCCTCTGATACGCGTCAAAACTTTTTCTCTTAAACTGCGCGAAAAGCATGTATTCGTGCTTAATACAACGAAACAAGCTGTTTTAGACCGAAACGAGCTAAATCACAACACATCGGTTTTACAAGTTTTCCTCTGATACGCGTCAAAACTTTTTCTCTTATAACTGCGCGAAAAGCATGTATTCGTGCTTAATACAACGAAACAAGCTGTTTTAGACCGAAACGAGCTAAATCACAACACATCGGTTTTACAAGTCTCCCTAATACGCGTCAAAACGTTTTCTTCTATAACTGCGCGAAAAGCATGTATTCGTGCTTAAAACAACGATACTAGCTGTTTTAGACAGAGATGAGCTAAATCTGAACACATCGGTTTTACAAGTGTCCCTCTAAAACGCGTCAAAACTTTTTCTTCTATAACTGCGCGAAAAGCATGTATTCGTGCTTAATAGAACGAAACAAGCTGTTTTAGACCGAAACGAGCTAAATCTGAACACATCGGTTTTACAAGTTCTCCTCTGATACGCGTCAAAACGTTTTCTTCTATAATTGCGCGAAAAGCATGTATTCGTGCTTAAAACATCGAAACAAGCGGTTTTAGACCGAAACGAGCTAAATCACAACACATCGGTTTTACAAGTATCCACGTGATACGCGTCAAAACTTTTCCTCTTACAACTGCGCGAAAAGCATGTATTCGTGCTTAATCCAACGAAACAAGTTGTTTTAGACCGAAAAGAGGTAAATCACAACACATCGGTTTTACAAGTTTTCCTCTGATACGCGTCAAAACTTTTTCTCTTATAACTGCGCGAAAAACATGTATTCGTGCTTATTAGAACGAAACAAGCTGTTTTAGACCGAAACGAGCTAAATCTGAACACATCGGTTTTACAAGTTCTCCTCTGATACGCGTCAAAACTTTTTCTTTTATAACTGCGCGAAAAGCATGTATTCGTGCTTAATACAACGAAACAAGCTGTTTTAGACCGAAACCAGCTAAATCTGAACACATCGGTTTTACAAGTGTCCTTGTGACACGCGTCAAAACTTTTTCTCCTATAACTGCGCGAAAAGCATGTATTCGTGCTTAATACAACGAAACAAGCTGTTTTAGACCGAAACGAGCTAAATCATAACACATCGGTTTTACAAGTATCCACGTGATACGCGTCAAAACTTTTTCTCTTATAACTGCGCGAAAAGCATGTATTCGTGCTTAATCCAACGAAACAAGCTGTTTTAGACCGAAACGAGGTAAATCACAACACATCGGTTTTACAAGTTTTCCTCAGATACGCGTCAAAACTTTTTCTCTTATAACTGCGCGAAAAGCATGTATTCCTGCTTAATCCAACGAAACAAGCTGTGTTAGACAGAAACGAGCTAAATCTGAACACATCAACGTCAACACATACGCGTCAACTTTTTCTCTTATAACTGCGCGAAAAGCATGTATTCGTGATTAATCCAACGAACAAGCTGTTTTAGACCGAAACGAGCTAAATCACAACACATTGGTTTTACGAGTGTTCCTCTGATACGCGTCAAAACTTTTTCTCAAACTGCGCGAAAAGCATGTATTCGTGCTTAATACAACGAAACAAGCTGTTTTAGACCAAAACGAGCTAAATCACAACACATCGGTTTTACAAGTCTCCCTAATACGCGTCAAAACGTTTTCTTCTATAACTGCGCGAAAAGCATGTATTCGTGCTTAAAGCATCGAAACAAGCGGTTTTAGACCGAAACGAGCTAAATCACAACACATCGGTTTTACAAGTGTTCCTCTGATACGCGTCAAAACTTTTTCTCTTATAACTGCGCGAAAAGCTTGTATTCTTGATTAATCCAACGACACAAGCTGTTTTAGACCGAAACGAGCTAAATCACAACACATTGGTTTTACGAGTGTTCCTCTGATAAGGGTCAAAACTTTTTCTCTTATAACTGCGCGAAAAGCATGTATTCTTAATTAATCCAATGAAACAAGCTGTTTTAGACCGAAACGAGCTAAATCACAACACCTTGGTTTTACGAGTGTTCCTCTGATAAGGGTCAAAACTTTTTCTCTTATAACTGCGCGAAAAGCATGTATTCGTGCTTAAAACAACGAAACAAGCTGTTTTAGACCGAAAAGAGCTAAATCACAACACCGGTTTTACAGGTATCCACGTGATACGCGTCAAAACTTTTTCTCTTATAACTGCGCGAAAAGCATGTATTCGTGCTTAATACAACGAAACAAGCTGTTTTAGACAGAAACTAGCTAAATCTGAACACATCAACGTCAACACATACGCGTCAACTTTTTCTCTTATAACTGCGCGAAAAGCATGTATTCGTGATTAATCCAACGAAACAAGCTGTTTTAGACCGAAACGAGCTAAATCACAACACATTGGTTTTACGAGTGTTCCTCTGATACGCGTCAAAACTTTTTCTCTTAAACTGCGCGAAAAGCATGTATTCGTGCTTAATACAACGAAACAAGCTGTTTTAGACCGAAACGAGCTAAATCACAACACATCGGTTTTACAAGTTTTCCTCTGGTACGCGTCAAAACTTTTTCTCTTATAACTGCGCGAAAAGCATGTATTCGTGCTTAATACAACGAAACAAGCTGTTTTAGACCGAAACGAGCTAAATCACAACACATCGGTTTTACAAGTCTCCCTAATACGCGTCAAAACGTTTTCTTCTATAACTGCGGGAAAAGCATGTATTCGTGCTTAAAACAACGATACTAGCTGTTTTAGACAGAGATGAGCTAAATCTGAACACATCGGTTTTACAAGTGTCCCTCTATTAGGCGTCAAAACGTTTTCTTCTATAACTGCGCGAAAAGCGTGTATTCGTGCTTAAAACATCGAAACAAGCGGTTTTAGACCGAAACGAGCTAAATCACAACACATCTGTTTTACAAGTATCCACGTGATACGCGTCAAAACTTTTTCTCTTATAAATGCGCGAAAAGCATGTATTCGTGCTTAATACAACTAAACAAGCTGTTTTAGACCGAAACGAGCTAAATCACAACACATTGGTTTTACGAGTGCTCCTCTGATAAGGGTCAAAACTTTTTCTCTTATAACTGCGCGAAAAGCATGTATTCGTGCTTAAAACTACGAAAACAAGCTGCTTTAGACCGAGATGAGCTAAATCTGAACACATCGGCTTTACAAGTGTCCCTCTAAAACGCGTCAAAACTTTTTCTTCTATAACTGCGCGAAAAGCATGTACTCGTGCTTAAAACAACGAAACAAGCTGTTTTATACCAAAACGAGCTATATCTGAACACATCGGTTTTACAAGTATCCACGTGATACGCGTCAAAACTTTTTCTCTTATAAATGCGCGAAAAGCATGCATTCGTGCTTAATACAACGAAACAAGCTGTGTTAGACAGAAACGAGCTACATCTGAACACATCGGTTTTACAAGTATCCACGTGATACGCGTCAAAACTTTTTCTCTTATAACTGCGCGAAAAGCATGTATTCGTGCTTAATACAACGAAACAAGCTGTTTTAGACCGAAACGAGCTAAATCACAACACATCGGTTTTACAAGTCTCCCTAATACGCGTCAAAACGTTTTCTTCTATAACTGCGCGAAAAGCATGTATTCGTGCTTAAAACATCGAAACAAGCGGTTTTAGACCGAAACGAGCTAAATCACAACACATCGGTTTTACAAGTATCCACGTGATACGCGTCAAAACTTTTCCTCTTACAACTGCGCGAAAAGCATGCATTCGTGCTTAATCCAACGAAACAAGTTGTTTTAGACCGAAAAGAGGTAAATCCCAACACATCGGTTTTACAAGTTTTCCTCTGATACGCGTCAAAACTTTTTCTCTTATAACTGCGCGAAAAACATGTATTCGTGCTTAATAGAACGAAACAAGCTGTTTTAGACCGAAACGAGCTAAATCTGAACACATCGGTTTTACAAGTTCTCCTCTGATACGCGTCAAAACTTTTTCTTTTATAACTGCGCGAAAAGCATGTATTCGTGCTTAATACAACGAAACAAGTTGTTTTAGACCGAAACGAGCTAAATCACAATACATCGGTTTTACAAGTTCTCCTCTGCTACGTGTCAAAACTTTTTCTCTTATAACTACGCGAAAAGCATGTATTCGTGCTTAATACAACGAAACAAGCTGTTTTAGACCGAAACGAGCTATATCTGAACACATCGGTTTTACAAGTATCCACGTGATACTCATCAAAGGTTTTTCTCTTATAGCTGCGCGAAAAGCATGTATTCGTGCTTAATACAACTAAACAAGCTTTTTTAGTCCGAAACGAGCTAAATCACAACACATCGGTTTTTACAAGTGTTCCTCTGATACGCGTCTAAACTTTTTCTCTTATAACTGCGCGAAAAGCATGTATTCGTGCTTAAAACAACGAAACAAGCTGTTTTAGTCCGAAACGAGATAAATCACAACACATCGGTTTTACAAGTGTCCCTCTAATACGCGTCAAAACATTTCCACTTATAACTGCGCGAAAAGCATGTATTCCTGCTTAATCCAACGAAACAAGCTGTGTTAGACAGAAACGAGCTAAATCTGAACACATCAACGTCAACACATACGCGTCAACTTTTTCTCTTATAACTGCGCGAAAAGCATGTATTCGTGATTAATCCAACGAAACAAGCTG
This sequence comes from Amblyomma americanum, assembly GCF_052857255.1. NCBI lineage: Eukaryota > Metazoa > Arthropoda > Arachnida > Ixodida > Ixodidae > Amblyomma > Amblyomma americanum. The sequence continues at coordinate 387,559 of NW_027526497.1, forward strand.
TTTTAGACCGAAACGAGCTAAATCACAACACATTGGTTTTACGAGTGTTCCTCTGATACGCGTCAAAACTTTTTCTCTTAAACTGCGCGAAAAGCATGTATTCGTGCTTAATACAACGAAACAAGCTGTTTTAGACCGAAACGAGCTAAATCACAACACATCGGTTTTACAAGTTTTCCTCTGATACGCGTCAAAACTTTTTCTCTTATAACTGCGCGAAAAGCATGTATTCGTGCTTAATACAACGAAACAAGCTGTTTTAGACCGAAACGAGCTAAATCACAACACATCGGTTTTACAAGTCTCCCTAATACGCGTCAAAACGTTTTCTTCTATAACTGCGCGAAAAGCATGTATTCGTGCTTAAAGCATCGAAACAAGCGGTTTTAGACCGAAACGAGCTAAATCACAACACATCGGTTTTACAAGTGTTCCTCTGATACGCGTCAAAACTTTTTTTCTTATAACTGCGCGAAAAGCATGTATTTTTGATTAATCCAACGAAGCAAGCTGTTTTAGACCGAAACGAGCTAAATCACAACACATTGGTTTTACGAGTGTTCCTCTGATAAGGGTCAAAACTTTTTCTCTTAAAACTGCGCGAAAAGCATGTATTCGTGCTTAAAACAACGAAACAAGCTGTTTTAGACCGAAACGAGCTAAATCACAACACCGGTTTTACAAGTATCCACGTGATACCCGTCAAAACTTTTTCTCTTATAACTGCGCGAAAAGCATGTATTCGTGCTTAATCCAACGAAACAAGCTGTTTTAGACCGAAACGAGGTAAATCACAACACATCGGTTTTACAAGTTTTCCTCAGATACGCGTCAAAACTTTTCCTCTTATAACTGCGCGAAAAGCTTGTATTCCTGCTTAATCCAACGAAACAAGCTGTGTTAGACAGAAACGAGCTAAATCTGAACACATCAACGTCAACACATACGCGTCAACTTTTTCTCTTATAACTGCGCGAAAAGCATGTATTCGTGATTAATCCAACGAAACAAGCTGTTTTAGACCGAAACGAGCTAAATCACAACACATTGGTTTTACGAGTGTTCCTCTGATACGCGTCAAAACTTTTTCTCTTAAACTGCGCGAAAAGCATGTATTCGTGCTTAATACAACGAAACAAGCTGTTTTAGACCGAAACGAGCTAAATCACAACACATCGGTTTTACAAGTCTCCCTAATACGCGTCAAAACGTTTTCTTCTATATCTGCGCGAAAAGCATGTATTCGTGCTTAAAACAACAAAACAAGCTGTTTTAGACCGAAACGAGCTAAATCACAGCACATCGGTTTTACAAGTCTCCCTATAATACGCGTCAAAACGTTTTCTTCTATAACTGCGCGAAAAACATGTATTCGTGCTTAAAGCATCGAAACAAGCGGTTTTAGACCGAAACGAGCTAAATCACAACACATCGGTTTTACAAGTGTTCCTCTGATACGCGTCAAAACTTTTTCTCTTGTAACTGCGCGAAAAGCACGTATTCTTGCTTAATACAGCGAAACAAGCTGTTTTAGACCGAAACGAGCTAAATCTGAACACATCGGTTTTACAAGTGTCCCTGTGACACGCGTGAAAACTTTTTCTCTTATACCTGCGCGAAAAGCATGTATTCGTTCTTAATACAGCGAATGAAGCTGTTTTAGACCGAAACGAGCTAAATCTGAACACATCGGTTTTACTAGTGTCCCTGTGACACGCCTTTAAATCTTTTTCTCTTACAACTGCGCGAAAAGCATGTATTCTTGCTTAATACAGCGAAACAAGCTGTTTTAGACCGAAACGAGCTAAATCACAACACATCGGTTTTACAAGTGTTCCTCTGATACGCGTCAAAACGTTTTTCTCTTATAACTCCGCGAAAAGCATGTATTCGTGCTTAGTTCAACGAAACAAGCTGTTTTAGACCGAAACGAGCTAAATCACAACACATCGGTTTTACAAGTGTTCTTCTGATACGCGTCTTGACTTTTTCTCTTATAACTGCGCGAAAAGCATGTATTCTTGCTTAATACAGCGGAACAAGCTGTTTTAGAGCGAAACGAGCTAAATCACAACACATCGGTTTTACAAGTGTTCCTCTGATACGCGTCAAAACTGTTTTCTCTTGTATTTGCGCGAAAAGCATGTATTCTTGCTTAATACAGCGAAACAAGCTGTTTTAGACCGAAACGAGCTAAATCACAACACATCGGTTTTACAAGTGTTCCTCTGATACGCGTCAAAACTTTTTCTCTTGTAACTGCGCGAAAAGCACGTATTCTTGCTTAATACAGCGAAACAAGCTGTTTTAGACCGAAACGAGCTAAATCTGAACACATCGGTTTTACTAGTGTCCCTGTGACACGCCTTTAAATCTTTTTCTCCTATAACTGCGCGAAAAGCATGTATTCTTGCTTAATACAGCGAAACAAGCTGTTTTAGACCGAAACGAGCTAAATCACAACACATCGGTTTTACAAGTGTTCCTCTGATACGCGTCAAAACTTTTTTCTCTTATAACTGCGCGAAAAGCATGTATTCGTGCTTAGTTCAACGAAACAAGCTGTTTTAGACCGAAACGAGCTAAATCACAACACATCGGTTTTACAAGTGTTCTTCTGATACGCGTTTTGACTTTTTCTCTTAAAACTGCGCGAAAAGCATGTATTCTTGCTTAATACAGCGAAACAAGCTGTTTTAGACCGAAACGAGCTAAATCACAACACATCAGTTTTACAAGTGTTCCTCTGATACGCGTCAAAACTTTTTCTCTTATAACTGCGCGAAAAGCATGTATTCTTCTTAATACAACGAAACAAGCTGTTTTAGACCGAAACGAGCTAAATCACAACACATCGGTTTTACAAGTGTTCCTCTGATACGCGTCAAATCTTTTTCTCTTATAACTGCGCGAAAAGCATGTATTCTTGCTTAATACAACGAAACAAGCTGTTTTAGACCGAAACGAGCTAAATCACAACACATCGGTTTTACAAGTGTTCCTCTGATACGCGTCAAAACTTTTTCTCTTATAACTGCGCGAAAAGCATGTCCTCGTGCTTAATACAACGAAACAAGCTGTTTTAGACCGAGATGAGCTAAATCTGAACACATCGATTTTACAAGTGTCTCTCTAATACGCGTCAAAAGTTTTTCTTCTATAACTGCGCGAAAAGCATGTATTCGTGCCTAAAACAAAGAAACAAGCTGTTTTATACCAAAACGAGCTATATCTGAACACATCGGTTTTACAAGTGTGCCTGTGACATGCCTTTAAAACTTTTTCTCTTATACCTGCGCGAAAAGCATGTATTCGTGCTTAATACAACGAAACAAGCTGTTTTAGACCGAAACGAGCTAAATCTGAACACATCGGTTTTACAAGTATCCACGTGATACTCGTCAAAGCTTTTTCTCTTATAACTGCGCGAAAAGCATGTATTCGTGCTTAACACAACGAAACAAGCTGTTTTAGACCGAAACGAGCTATATCTGAACACATCGGTTTTACAAGTATCCACGTGATACTCGTCAAAGCTTTTTCTCTTATAACTGCGCGAAAAGCATGTATTCTTGCTTAATACAGCGAAACAAGCTGTTTTAGACCGTAACGAGCTAAATCACAACACATCGGTTTTACAAGTGTTCCTCTGATACGCGTCAAAACTTTTTTCTCTTATAACTGCGCGAAAAGCATGTATTCGTGCTTAGTTCAACGAAACAAGCTGTTTTAGACCGAAACGAGCTAAATCACAACACATCGGTTTTACAAGTGTTCTTCTGATACGCGTCTTGACTTTTTCTCTTATAACTGCGCGAAAAGCATGTATTCTTGCTTAATACAGCGAAACAAGCTGTTTTAGAGCGAAACGAGCTAAATCACAACACATCGGTTTTACAAGTGTTCCTCTGATACGCGTCAAAACTGTTTTCTCTTGTATCTGCGCGAAAAGCATGTATTCTTGCTTAATACAGCGAAACAAGCTGTTTTAGACCGAAACGAGCTAAATCACAACACATCGGTTTTACAAGTGTTCCTCTGATACGCGTCAAAACTTTTTCTCTTGTAACTGCGCGAAAAGCACGTATTCTTGCTTAATACAGCGAAACAAGCTGTTTTAGACCGAAACGAGCTAAATCACAACACATCGGTTTTACAAGTGTTCCTCTGATACGCGTCAAAACTTTTTTCTCTTATAACTGCGCGAAAAGCATGTATTCGTGCTTAGTTCAACGAAACAAGCTGTTTTAGACCGAAACGAGCTAAATCACAACACATCGGTTTTACAAGTGTTCTTCTGATACGCGTTTTGACTTTTTCTCTTAAAACTGCGCGAAAAGCATGTATTCTTGCTTAATACAGCGAAACAAGCTGTTTTAGACCGAAACGAGCTAAATCACAACACATCAGTTTTACAAGTGTTCCTCTGATACGCGTCAAAACTTTTTCTCTTATAACTGCGCGAAAAGCATGTATTCTTCTTAATACAACGAAACAAGCTGTTTTAGACCGAAACGAGCTAAATCACAACACATCGGTTTTACAAGTGTTCCTCTGATACGCGTCAAATCTTTTTCTCTTATAACTGCGCGAAAAGCATGTATTCTTGCTTAATACAACGAAACAAGCTGTTTTAGACCGAAACGAGCTAAATCACAACACATCGGTTTTACAAGTGTTCCTCTGATACGCGTCAAAACTTTTTCTCTTATAACTGCGCGAAAAGCATGTCCTCGTGCTTAATACAACGAAACAAGCTGTTTTAGACCGAGATGAGCTAAATCTGAACACATCGATTTTACAAGTGTCTCTCTAATACGCGTCAAAAGTTTTTCTTCTATAACTGCGCGAAAAGCATGTATTCGTGCCTAAAACAAAGAAACAAGCTGTTTTATACCAAAACGAGCTATATCTGAACACATCGGTTTTACAAGTGTGCCTGTGACATGCCTTTAAAACTTTTTCTCTTATACCTGCGCGAAAAGCATGAATTCGTGCTTAATACAACGAAACAAGCTGTTTTAGTCCGAAACGAGCTAAATCACAACACATCGGTTTTACAAGTGTTCCTCTGATACGCGTCAAAACTTTTTCTCTTATAACTGCGCGAAAAGCATGTATTCGTGCTTAAAACAACGAAACAAGCTGTTTTAGACCGAGATGAGCTAAATCTGAACACATCGGTTTTACAAGTGTCCCTCTAATACGCGTCAAAACTTTTTCTTCTATAACTGTGCGAAAAGCATGTATTCGTGCTTAAAACAACGAAACAAGCTGTTTTAACCAAACGAGCTATATCTGAACACATCGGTTTTACAAGTATCCACGTGATACGCGTCAAAACTTTTTCTCTTATAACTGCGCGAAAAGCATGTATTCGTGCTTAATCCAACGAAACAAGCTGTTTTAGACCGAAACGAGGTAAATCACAACACATCGGTTTTACAAGTTTTCCTCAGATAAGCGTCAAAACTTTTTCTCTTATAACTGCGCGAAAAGCATGTATTCCTGCTTAATCCAACGAAACAAGCTGTTTTAGACCGAAACGAGGTAAATCTGAACACATCGGTTTTACGTGTTCCTCTGATACGCGTCAAAACTTTTTCTCTTATAACTGCGCGAAAAGCATGTATTCGTGCTTAATACAACGAAACAAGCTGTTTTAGACCGAAACGAGCTAAATCACAACACATCGGTTTTACAAGTTCTCCTCTGCTACGCGTCAAAACTTTTTCTCTTATAACTACGCGAAAAGCATGTATTCGTGCTTAATACAACGAAACAAGCTGTTTTAGACCGAAACGAGCTATATCTGAACACATCGGTTTTACAAGTATCCACGTGATACTCGTCAAAGCTTTTTCTCTTATAACTGCGCGAAAAGCATGTATTCGTGCTTAATACAACTAAACAAGCTTTTTTAGTCCGAAACGAGCTAAATCACAACACATCGGTTTTTACAAGTGTTCCTCTGATACGCGTCAAAACGTTTTCTCTTATAAATGCGCGAAAAGCATGTATTCGTGCTTAAAACAACGAAACAAGCCCTTTTGGTCCGAAACGAGATAAATCACAACACATCGGTTTTACAAGTGTCCCTCTAATACGCGTCAAAACTTTTTCTTCTATAACTGCGCGAAAAGCATGTATTCGTGCTTAAAACAACGAAACAAGCTGTTTTGTACCAAAACGAGCTATATCTGAACACATCGGTTTTACAAGTCTCCCTAATACGCGTCAAAACGTTTTCTTCTATAACTGCGCGAAAAGCATGTATTCGTGCTTAAAGCATCGAAACAAGCGGTTTTAGACCGAAACGAGCTAAATCACAACACATCGGTTTTACAAGTGTTCCTCTGATACGCGTCAAAACTTTTTCTCTTATAACTGCGCGAAAAGCATGTATTCTTGATTAATCCAACGAAACAAGCTGTTTTAGACCGAAACGAGCTAAATCACAACACATTGGTTTTCCGAGTGTTCCTCTGATAAGGGTCAAAACTTTTTCTCTTATAACTGCGCGAAAAGCATGTATTCGTGCTTAAAACAACGAAACAAGCTGTTTTAGACCGAAACGAGCTAAATCACAACACCGGTTTTACAAGTATCCACGTGATACGCGTCAAAACTTTTTCTCTTATAACTGCGCGAAAAGCATGTATTCGTGATTAATCCAACGAAACAAGCTGTTTTAGACCGAAACGAGCTAAATCACAACACATTGGTTTTACGAGTGTTCCTCTGATACGCGTCAAAACTTTTTCTCTTAAACTGCGCGAAAAGCATGTATTCGTGCTTAATACAACGAAACAAGCTGTTTTAGACCGAAACGAGCTAAATCACAACACATCGGTTTTACAAGTTTTCCTCTGATACGCGTCAAAACGTTTTCTTCTATAACTGCGCGAAAAGCATGTATTCGTGCTTAATCCAACGAAACAAGTTGTTTTAGACCGAAAAGAGGTAAATCACAACACATCGGTTTTACAAGTTTTCCTCTGATACGCGTCAAAACTTTTTCTCTTATAACTGCGCGAAAAACATGTATTCGTGCTTATTAGAACGAAACAAGCTGTTTTAGACCGAAACGAGCTAAATCTGAACACATCGGTTTTACAAGTTCTCCTCTGATACGCGTCAAAACTTTTTCTTTTATAACTGCGCGAAAAGCATGTATTCGTGCTTAATACAACGAAACAAGCTGTTTTAGACCGAAACCAGCTAAATCTGAACACATCGGTTTTACAAGTGTCCTTGTGACACGCGTCAAAACTTTTTCTCTTATAACTGCGCGAAAAGCATGTATTCGTGCTTAATACAACGAAACAAGCTGTTTTAGACCGAAACGAGCTAAATCACAACACATCGGTTTTACAAGTATCCACGTGATACGCGTCAAAACTTTTTCTCTTATAACTGCGCGAAAAGCATGTATTCGTGCTTAATCCAACGAAACAAGCTGTTTTAGACCGAAACGAGGTAAATCACAACACATCGGTTTTACAAGTTTTCCTCAGATACGCGTCAAAACTTTTTCTCTTATAACTGCGCGAAAAGCATGTATTCCTGCTTAATCCAACGAAACAAGCTGTGTTAGACAGAAACGAGCTAAATCTGAACACATCAACGTCAACACATACGCGTCAACTTTTTCTCTTATAACTGCGCGAAAAGCATGTATTCGTGATTAATCCAACGAACAAGCTGTTTTAGACCGAAACGAGCTAAATCACAACACATTGGTTTTACGAGTGTTCCTCTGATACGCGTCAAAACTTTTTCTCAAACTGCGCGAAAAGCATGTATTCGTGCTTAATACAACGAAACAAGCTGTTTTAGACCAAAACGAGCTAAATCACAACACATCGGTTTTACAAGTCTCCCTAATACGCGTCAAAACGTTTTCTTCTATAACTGCGCGAAAAGCATGTATTCGTGCTTAAAGCATCGAAACAAGCGGTTTTAGACCGAAACGAGCTAAATCACAACACATCGGTTTTACAAGTGTTCCTCTGATACGCGTCAAAACTTTTTCTCTTATAACTGCGCGAAAAGCTTGTATTCTTGATTAATCCAACGACACAAGCTGTTTTAGACCGAAACGAGCTAAATCACAACACATTGGTTTTACGAGTGTTCCTCTGATAAGGGTCAAAACTTTTTCTCTTATAACTGCGCGAAAAGCATGTATTCTTAATTAATCCAACGAAACAAGCTGTTTTAGACCGAAACGAGCTAAATCACAACACATTGGTTTTACGAGTGTTCCTCTGATAAGGGTCAAAACTTTTTCTCTTATAACTGCGCGAAAAGCATGTATTCGTGCTTAAAACAACGAAACAAGCTGTTTTAGACCGAAAAGAGCTAAATCACAACACCGGTTTTACAGGTATCCACGTGATACGCGTCAAAACTTTTTCTCTTATAACTGCGGGAAAAGCATGTATTCGTGCTTAATACAACGAAACAAGCTGTTTTAGACAGAAACGAGCTAAATCTGAACACATCAACGTCAACACATACGCGTCAACTTTTTCTCTTATAACTGCGCGAAAAGCATGTATTCGTGATTAATCCAACGAAACAAGCTGTTTTACACCGAAACGAGCTAAATCACAACACATTGGTTTTACGAGTGTTCCTCTGATACGCGTCAAAACTTTTTCTCTTAAACTGCGCGAAAAGCATGTATTCTTGCTTAATACAACGAAACAAGCTGTTTTAGACCGAAACGAGCTAAATCACAACACATCGGTTTTACAAGTGTTCCTCTGATACGCGTCAAAACTTTTTCTCTTATAACTGCGCGAAAAGCATGTCCTCGTGCTTAATACAACGAAACAAGCTGTTTTAGACCGAGATGAGCTAAATCTGAACACATCGATTTTACAAGTGTCTCTCTAATACGCGTCAAAAGTTTTTCTTCTATAACTGCGCGAAAAGCATGTATTCGTGCCTAAAACAAAGAAACAAGCTGTTTTATACCAAAACGAGCTATATCTGAACACATCGGTTTTACAAGTGTGCCTGTGACATGCCTTTAAAACTTTTTCTCTTATACCTGCGCGAAAAGCATGTATTCGTGCTTAATACAACGAAACAAGCTGTTTTAGACCGAAACGAGCTATATCTGAACACATCGGTTTTACAAGTATCCACGTGATACTCGTCAAAGCTTTTTCTCTTATAACTGCGCGAAAAGCATGTATTCTTGCTTAATACAGCGAAACAAGCTGTTTTAGACCGTAACGAGCTAAATCACAACACATCGGTTTTACAAGTGTTCCTCTGATACGCGTCAAAACTTTTTTCTCTTATAACTGCGCGAAAAGCATGTATTCGTGCTTAGTTCAACGAAACAAGCTGTTTTAGACCGAAACGAGCTAAATCACAACACATCGGTTTTACAAGTGTTCTTCTGATACGCGTCTTGACTTTTTCTCTTATAACTGCGCGAAAAGCATGTATTCTTGCTTAATACAGCGAAACAAGCTGTTTTAGAGCGAAACGAGCTAAATCACAACACATCGGTTTTACAAGTGTTCCTCTGATACGCGTCAAAACTGTTTTCTCTTGTATCTGCGCGAAAAGCATGTATTCTTGCTTAATACAGCGAAACAAGCTGTTTTAGACCGAAACGAGCTAAATCACAACACATCGGTTTTTCAAGTGTTCCTCTGATACGCGTCAAAACTTTTTCTCTTGTAACTGCGCGAAAAGCACGTATTCTTGCTTAATACAGCGAAACAAGCTGTTTTAGACCGAAACGAGCTAAATCACAACACATCGGTTTTACAAGTGTTCCTCTGATACGCGTCAAAACTTTTTCTCTTATAACTGCGCGAAAAGCATGTATTCTTCTTAATACAACGAAACAAGCTGTTTTAGACCGAAACGAGCTAAATCACAACACATCGGTTTTACAAGTGTTCCTCTGATACGCGTCAAATCTTTTTCTCTTATAACTGCGCGAAAAGCATGTATTCTTGCTTAATACAACGAAACAAGCTGTTTTAGACCGAAACGAGCTAAATCACAACACATCGGTTTTACAAGTGTCTCTCTAATACGCGTCAAAAGTTTTTCTTCTATAACTGCGCGAAAAGCATGTATTCGTGCCTAAAACAAAGAAACAAGCTGTTTTATACCAAAACGAGCTATATCTGAACACATCGGTTTTACAAGTGTGCCTGTGACATGCCTTTAAAACTTTTTCTCTTATACCTGCGCGAAAAGCATGTATTCGTGCTTAATACAACGAAACAAGCTGTTTTAGTCCGAAACGAGCTAAATCACAACACATCGGTTTTACAAGTGTTCCTCTGATACGCGTCAAAACTTTTTCTCTTATAACTGCGCGAAAAGCATGTATTCGTGCTTAAAACAACGAAACAAGCTGTTTTAGACCGAGATGAGCTAAATCTGAACACATCGGTTTTACAAGTGTCCCTCTAATACGCGTCAAAACTTTTTCTTCTATAACTGTGCGAAAAGCATGTATTCGTGCTTAAAACAACGAAACAAGCTGTTTTAACCAAACGAGCTATATCTGAACACATCGGTTTTACAAGTATCCACGTGATACGCGTCAAAACTTTTTCTCTTATAACTGCGCGAAAAGCATGTATTCGTGCTTAATCCAACGAAACAAGCTGTTTTAGACCGAAACGAGGTAAATCACAACACATCGGTTTTACAAGTTTTCCTCAGATAAGCGTCAAAACTTTTTCTCTTATAACTGCGCGAAAAGCATGTATTCCTGCTTAATCCAACGAAACAAGCTGTTTTAGACCGAAACGAGGTAAATCTGAACACATCGGTTTTACGTGTTCCTCTGATACGCGTCAAAACTTTTTCTCTTATAACTGCGCGAAAAGCATGTATTCGTGCTTAATACAACGAAACAAGCTGTTTTAGACCGAAACGAGCTAAATCACAACACATCGGTTTTACAAGTTCTCCTCTGCTACGCGTCAAAACTTTTTCTCTTATAACTACGCGAAAAGCATGTATTCGTGCTTAATACAACGAAACAAGCTGTTTTAGACCGAAACGAGCTATATCTGAACACATCGGTTTTACAAGTATCCACGTGATACTCGTCAAAGCTTTTTCTCTTATAACTGCGCGAAAAGCATGTATTCGTGCCTAATACAACTAAACAAGCTTTTTTAGTCCGAAACGAGCTAAATCACAACACATCGGTTTTTACAAGTGTTCCTCTGATACGCGTCAAAACGTTTTCTCTTATAAATGCGCGAAAAGCATGTATTCGTGCTTAAAACAACGAAACAAGCCCTTTTGGTCCGAAACGAGATAAATCACAACACATCAGTTTTACAAGTGTTCCTCTGATACGCGTCAAAACTTTTTCTCTTATAACTGCGCGAAAAGCATGTATTCTTCTTAATACAACGAAACAAGCTGTTTTAGACCGAAACGAGCTAAATCACAACACATCGGTTTTACAAGTGTTCCTCTGATACGCGTCAAATCTTTTTCTCTTATAACTGCGCGAAAAGCATGTATTCTTGCTTAATACAACGAAACAAGCTGTTTTAGACCGAAACGAGCTAAATCACAACACATCGGTTTTACAAGTGTTCCTCTGATACGCGTCAAAACTTTTTCTCTTATAACTGCGCGAAAAGCATGTCCTCGTGCTTAATACAACGAAACAAGCTGTTTTAGACCGAGATGAGCTAAATCTGAACACATCGATTTTACAAGTGTCTCTCTAATACGCGTCAAAAGTTTTTCTTCTATAACTGCGCGAAAAGCATGTATTCGTGCCTAAAACAAAGAAACAAGCTGTTTTATACCAAAACGAGCTATATCTGAACACATCGGTTTTACAAGTGTGCCTGTGACATGCCTTTAAAACTTTTTCTCTTATACCTGCGCGAAAAGCATGTATTCGTGCTTAATACAACGAAACAAGCTGTTTTAGTCCGAAACGAGCTAAATCACAACACATCGGTTTTACAAGTGTTCCTCTGATACGCGTCAAAACTTTTTCTCTTATAACTGCGCGAAAAGCATGTATTCGTGCTTAAAACAACGAAACAAGCTGTTTTAGACCGAGATGAGCTAAATCTGAACACATCGGTTTTACAAGTGTCCCTCTAATACGCGTCAAAACTTTTTCTTCTATAACTGTGCGAAAAGCATGTATTCGTGCTTAAAACAACGAAACAAGCTGTTTTAACCAAACGAGCTATATCTGAACACATCGGTTTTACAAGTATCCACGTGATACGCGTCAAAACTTTTTCTCTTATAACTGCGCGAAAAGCATGTATTCGTGCTTAATCCAACGAAACAAGCTGTTTTAGACCGAAACGAGGTAAATCACAACACATCGGTTTTACAAGTTTTCCTCAGATAAGCGTCAAAACTTTTTCTCTTATAACTGCGCGAAAAGCATGTATTCCTGCTTAATCCAACGAAACAAGCTGTTTTAGACCGAAACGAGGTAAATCTGAACACATCGGTTTTACGTGTTCCTCTGATACGCGTCAAAACTTTTTCTCTTATAACTGCGCGAAAAGCATGTATTCGTGCTTAATACAACGAAACAAGCTGTTTTAGACCGAAACGAGCTAAATCACAACACATCGGTTTTACAAGTTCTCTGCTACGCGTCAAAACTTTTTCTCTTATAACTACGCGAAAAGCATGTATTCGTGCTTAATACAACGAAACAAGCTGTTTTAGACCGAAACGAGCTATATCTGAACACATCGGTTTTACAAGTATCCACGTGATACTCGTCAAAGCTTTTTCTCTTATAACTGCGCGAAAAGCATGTATTCGTGCTTAATACAACTAAACAAGCTTTTTTAGTCCGAAACGAGCTAAATCACAACACATCGGTTTTTACAAGTGTTCCTCTGATACGCGTCAAAACGTTTTCTCTTATAAATGCGCGAAAAGCATGTATTCGTGCTTAAAACAACGAAACAAGCCCTTTTGGTCCGAAACGAGATAAATCACAACACATCGGTTTTACAAGTGTCCCTCTAATACGCGTCAAAACTTTTTCTTCTATAACTGCGCGAAAAGCATGTATTCGTGCTTAAAACAACGAAACAAGCTGTTTTGTACCAAAACGAGCTATATCTGAACACATCGGTTTTACAAGTCTCCCTAATACGCGTCAAAACGTTTTCTTCTATAACTGCGCGAAAAGCATGTATTCGTGCTTAAAGCATCGAAACAAGCGGTTTTAGACCGAAACGAGCTAAATCACAACACATCGGTTTTACAAGTGTTCCTCTGATACGCGTCAAAACTTTTTCTCTTATAACTGCGCGAAAAGCATGTATTCTTGATTAATCCAACGAAACAAGCTGTTTTAGACCGAAACGAGCTAAATCACAACACATTGGTTTTCCGAGTGTTCCTCTGATAAGGGTCAAAACTTTTTCTCTTATAACTGCGCGAAAAGCATGTATTCGTGCTTAAAACAACGAAACAAGCTGTTTTAGACCGAAACGAGCTAAATCACAACACCGGTTTTACAAGTATCCACGTGATACGCGTCAAAACTTTTTCTCTTATAACTGCGCGAAAAGCATGTATTCGTGATTAATCCAACGAAACAAGCTGTTTTAGACCGAAACGAGCTAAATCACAACACATTGGTTTTACGAGTGTTCCTCTGATACGCGTCAAAACTTTTTCTCTTAAACTGCGCGAAAAGCATGTATTCGTGCTTAATACAACGAAACAAGCTGTTTTAGACCGAAACGAGCTAAATCACAACACATCGGTTTTACAAGTTTTCCTCTGATACGCGTCAAAACGTTTTCTTCTATAACTGCGCGAAAAGCATGTATTCGTGCTTAAAACAACGATACTAGCTGTTTTAGACAGAGATGAGCTAAATCTGAACACATCGGTTTTACAAGTGTCCCTCTAAAACGCGTCAAAACTTTTTCTTCTATAACTGCGCGAAAAGCATGTATTCGTGCTTAATAGAACGAAACAAGCTGTTTTAGACCGAAACGAGCTAAATCTGAACACATCGGTTTTACAAGTTCTCCTCTGATACGCGTCAAAACGTTTTCTTCTATAACTGCGCGAAAAGCATGTATTCGTGCTTAAAACATCGAAACAAGCGGTTTTAGACCGAAACGAGCTAAATCACAACACATCGGTTTTACAAGTATCCACGTGATACGCGTCAAAACTTTTCCTCTTACAACTGCGCGAAAAGCATGTATTCGTGCTTAATCCAACGAAACAAGTTGTTTTAGACCGAAAAGAGGTAAATCACAACACATCGGTTTTACAAGTTTTCCTCTGATACGCGTCAAAACTTTTTCTCTTATAACTGCGCGAAAAACATGTATTCGTGCTTATTAGAACGAAACAAGCTGTTTTAGACCGAAACGAGCTAAATCTGAACACATCGGTTTTACAAGTTCTCCTCTGATACGCGTCAAAACTTTTTCTTTTATAACTGCGCGAAAAGCATGTATTCGTGCTTAATACAACGAAACAAGCTGTTTTAGACCGAAACCAGCTAAATCTGAACACATCGGTTTTACAAGTGTCCTTGTGACACGCGTCAAAACTTTTTCTCTTATAACTGCGCGAAAAGCATGTATTCGTGCTTAATACAACGAAACAAGCTGTTTTAGACCGAAACGAGCTAAATCACAACACATCGGTTTTACAAGTATCCACGTGATACGCGTCAAAACTTTTTCTCTTATAACTGCGCGAAAAGCATGTATTCGTGCTTAATCCAACGAAACAAGCTGTTTTAGACCGAAACGAGGTAAATCACAACACATCGGTTTTACAAGTTTTCCTCAGATACGCGTCAAAACTTTTTCTCTTATAACTGCGCGAAAAGCATGTATTCCTGCTTAATCCAACGAAACAAGCTGTGTTAGACAGAAACGAGCTAAATCTGAACACATCAACGTCAACACATACGCGTCAACTTTTTCTCTTATAACTGCGCGAAAAGCATGTATTCGTGATTAATCCAACGAACAAGCTGTTTTAGACCGAAACGAGCTAAATCACAACACATTGGTTTTACGAGTGTTCCTCTGATACGCGTCAAAACTTTTTCTCAAACTGCGCGAAAAGCATGTATTCGTGCTTAATACAACGAAACAAGCTGTTTTAGACCAAAACGAGCTAAATCACAACACATCGGTTTTACAAGTCTCCCTAATACGCGTCAAAACGTTTTCTTCTATAACTGCGCGAAAAGCATGTATTCGTGCTTAAAGCATCGAAACAAGCGGTTTTAGACCGAAACGAGCTAAATCACAACACATCGGTTTTACAAGTGTTCCTCTGATACGCGTCAAAACTTTTTCTCTTATAACTGCGCGAAAAGCTTGTATTCTTGATTAATCCAACGACACAAGCTGTTTTAGACCGAAACGAGCTAAATCACAACACATTGGTTTTACGAGTGTTCCTCTGATAAGGGTCAAAACTTTTTCTCTTATAACTGCGCGAAAAGCATGTATTCTTAATTAATCCAACGAAACAAGCTGTTTTAGACCGAAACGAGCTAAATCACAACACATTGGTTTTACGAGTGTTCCTCTGATAAGGGTCAAAACTTTTTCTCTTATAACTGCGCGAAAAGCATGTATTCGTGCTTAAAACAACGAAACAAGCTGTTTTAGACCGAAAAGAGCTAAATCACAACACCGGTTTTACAGGTATCCACGTGATACGCGTCAAAACTTTTTCTCTTATAACTGCGGGAAAAGCATGTATTCGTGCTTAATACAACGAAACAAGCTGTTTTAGACAGAAACGAGCTAAATCTGAACACATCAACGTCAACACATACGCGTCAACTTTTTCTCTTATAACTGCGCGAAAAGCATGTATTCGTGATTAATCCAACGAAACAAGCTGTTTTACACCGAAACGAGCTAAATCACAACACATTGGTTTTACGAGTGTTCCTCTGATACGCGTCAAAACTTTTTCTCTTAAACTGCGCGAAAAGCATGTATTCGTGCTTAATACAACGAAACAAGCTGTTTTAGACCGAAACGAGCTAAATCACAACACATCGGTTTTACAAGTTTTCCTCTGGTACGCGTCAAAACTTTTTCTCTTATAACTGCGCGAAAAGCATGTATTCGTGCTTAATACAACGAAACAAGCTGTTTTAGACCGAAACGAGCTAAATCACAACACATCGGTTTTACAAGTCTCCCTAATACGCGTCAAAACGTTTTCTTCTATAACTGCGGGAAAAGCATGTATTCGTGCTTAAAACAACGATACTAGCTGTTTTAGACAGAGATGAGCTAAATCTGAACACATCGGTTTTACAAGTGTCCCTCTAAAAGGCGTCAAAACTTTTTCTTCTATAACTGCGCGAAAAGCATGTATTCGTGCCTAATACAACGAATCAAGCTGTTTTAGACCGAAACGAGCTGTATCTGAACGCATCGGTTTTACAAGTATCCACGTGATACTCGTCAAAACTTTTTCTCTTATAACTGCGCGAAAAGCATGTATTCTTGCTTAATACAGCGAAACAAGCTGTTTTAGACCGAAACGAGCTAAATCACAACACATCGGTTTTACAAGTGTTCCTCTGATACGCCTCAAAACTTTTTCTCTTATAACTGCGCGAAAAGCATGTATTCTTGCTTAATACAACGAAACAAGCTGTTTTAGACCGAAACGAGCTAAATCACAACACATCGGTTTTACAAGTGTTCCTCTGATACGCGTCTAAACTTTTTCTCTTATAACTGCGCAAAAAGCATGTATTCGTGCTTAATACAACGAAACAAGCTGTTTTACACCAAAACGAGCTAGATCTGAACACATCGGTTTTACAAGTGTCCCTGTGACACGCGTCAAAACTTTTTCTCTTGTAACTGCGCGAAAAGCACGTATTCTTGCTTAATACAGCGAAACAAGCTGTTTTAGACCGAAACGAGCTAAATCTGAACACATCGGTTTTACAAGTGTCCCTGTGACACGCGTCAAAACTTTTTCTCTTATACCTGCGCGAAAAGCATGTATTCGTTCTTAATACAGCGAAACAAGCTGTTTTAGACCGAAACGAGCTAAATCTGAACACATCGGTTTTACTAGTGTCCCTGTGACACGCCTTTAAATCTTTTTCTCTTATAACTGCGCGAAAAGCATGTATTCTTGCTTAATACAGCGAAACAAGCTGTTTTAAACCGAAACGAGCTAAATCACAACACATCGGTTTTACAAGTGTTCCTCTGATACGCGTCAAAACTTTTTTTCTCTTATAACTGCGCGAAAAGCATGTATTCGTGCTTAGTTCAACGAAACAAGCTGTTTTAGTCCGAAACGAGCTAAATCACAACACATCGGTTTTACAAGTGTTCTTCTGATACGCGTCTTGACTTTTTCTCTTATAACTGCGCGAAAAGCATGTATTCTTGCTTAATACAGCGAAACAAGCTGTTTTAGACCGAAACGAGCTAAATCACAACACATCGGTTTTACAAGTGTTCCTCTGATACGCGTCAAAACTTTTTCTCTTATAACTGCGCGAAAAGCATGTATTCTTGCTTAATACAACGAAACAAGCTGTTTTAGACCGAAACGAGCTAAATCACAACACATCGGTTTTACAAGTGTTCCTCTGATACGCGTCAAAACTTTTTCTCTTATAACTGCGCGAAAAGCATGTATTCGTGCTTAATACAACGAAACAAGCTGTTTTAGACCGAGATGAGCTAAATCTGAACACATCGATTTTACAAGTGTCTCTCTAATACGCGTCAAAAGTTTTTCTTCTATAACTGCGCGAAAAGCATGTATTCGTGCCTAAAACAAAGAAACAAGCTGTTTTATACCAAAACGAGGTAAATCTGAACACATCGGTTTTACTAGTGTCCCTGTGACACGCCTTTAAATCTTTTTCTCTTATAACTGCGCGAAAAGCATGTATTCTTGCTTAATACAGCGAAACAAGCTGTTTTAGACCGAAACGAGCTAAATCACAACACATCGGTTTTACAAGTGTTCCTCTGATACGCGTCAAAACGTTTTCTCTTATAACTGCGCGAAAAGCATGTATTCGTGCTTAAATAAAACAAAACAAGCTGTTTTAGACCGAAACGAGCTGTATCTGAACGCATCGATTTTACAAGTATCCACGTGATACTCGTCAACTTTTTCTCTTATAACTGCGTGAAAAGCATGTATTCGTGCCTAATACAACGAATCAAGCTGTTTTAGACCGAAACGAGCTGTATCTGAACGCATCGGTTTTACAAGTATCCACGTGATACTCGTCAAAACTTTTTCTCTTATAACTGCGCGAAAAGCATGTATTCTTGCTTAATACAGCGAAACAAGCTGTTTTAGACCGAAACGAGCTAAATCACAACACATCGGTTTTACAAGTGTTCCTCTGATACGCCTCAAAACTTTTTCTCTTATAACTGCGCGAAAAGCATGTATTCGTGCTTAATACGACGAAACAAGCTGTTTTAGACCGAAACGAGCTAAATCACAACACATCGGTTTTACAAGTGTTCCTCTATTACGCGTCAAAACTTTTTTCTCTTATAACTGCGCGAAAAGCATGTATTCGTGCTTAGTTCAACGAAACAAGCTGTTTTAGACCGAAACGAGGTGAATCAGAACACATCGGTTTTACAAGTGTTCCTCTGATACGCGTCAAAACATTTTCTCTTATAACTGCGCGAAAACATGTATTCTTGCTTAATACAACGAAACAAGCTGTTTTAGACCGAAACGAGCTAAATCACAACACATCGGTTTTACAAGTGTTCCTCTGATACGCGTCAAAACTTTTTCTCTTGTAACTGCGCGAAAAGCACGTATTCTTGCTTAATACAGCGAAACAAGCTGTTTTAGACCGAAACGAGCTAAATCACAACACATCGGTTTTACAAGTGTTCCTCTGATACTCCTCAAAACTTTTTCTCTTATAACTGCACGAAAAGCATGTATTCTTGCTTAATACAACGAAGCAAGCTGTTTTAGACCGAAACGAGCTAAATCACAACACATCGGTTTTACAAGTGTTCCTCTGATACGCGTCTAAACTTTTTCTCTTATAACTGCGCGAAAAGCATGTATTCGTGCTTAATACGACAAAACAAGCTGTTTTAAACCGAAACGAGCTAAATCTGAACATATCGGTTTTACAAGTGTCCCTGTGACACGCGTCAAAACTTTTTCTCTTATAAGTGCGCGAAAAGCATGTATTCTTGCTTAATACAGCGTAACAAGCTGTTTTAGACCGAAACGAGCTAAATCACAACACATCGGTTTTACAAGTGTTCCTCTATTACGCGTCAAAACTTTTTTCTCTTATAACTGCGCGAAAAGCATGTATTCGTGCCTAGTTCAACGAAACAAGCTGTTTTAGGCCGAAAGGAGATAAATCTGAACACGTCGGTTTTACACGTGTCCCTGTGACAGGCCTTTAAAACTTTTTCTCTAATAACTGCGCGAAAAGCATGTATTCTTGCTTAATACAGCGAAACAAGCTGTTTTAGACCGAAACGAGCTAAATCACAACACATCGGTTTTACAAGTGTTCCTCTGATACGCGTCAAAACTTTTTCTCTTATAACTGCGCGAAAAGCATGTATTCTTGCTTAATACAACGAAACAAGCTGTTTTAGACCGAAACGAGCTAAATCACAACACATCGGTTTTACAAGTGTTCCTCTGATACGCGTCAAAACTTTTTCTCTTATAACTGCGCGAAAAGCATGTATTCGTGCTTAATACAACGAAACAAGCTGTTTTAGACCGAGATGAGCTAAATCTGAACACATCGATTTTACAAGTGTCTCTCTAATACGCGTCAAAAGTTTTTCTTCTATAACTGCGCGAAAAGCATGTATTCGTGCCTAAAACAAAGAAACAAGCTGTTTTATACCAAAACGAGGTAAATCTGAAAACATCGGTTTTACTAGTGTCCCTGTGACACGCCTTTAAATCTTTTTCTCTTATAACTGCGCGAAAAGCATGTATTCTTGCTTAATACAGCGAAACAAGCTGTTTTAGACCGAAACGAGCTAAATCACAACACATCGGTTTTACAAGTGTTCCTCTGATACGCGTCAAAACTTTTTCTCTTATAACTGCGCGAAAAGCATGTATTCGTGCTTAAATAAAACGAAACAAGCTGTTTTAGACCGAAACGAGCTGTATTTAAACGCATCGGTTTTACAAGTATCCACGTGATACTCGTCAACTTTTTCTCTTATAACTGCGCGAAAAGCATGTATTCGTGCCTAATACAACGAATCAAGCTGTTTTAGACCGAAACGAGCTGTATCTGAACGCATCGGTTTTACAAGTATCCACGTGATACTCGTCAAAACTTTTTCTCTTATAACTGCGCGAAAAGCATGTATTCTTGCTTAATACAGCGAAACAAGCTGTTTTAGACCGAAACGAGCTAAATCACAACACATCGGTTTTACAAGTGTTCCTCTGATACGCCTCAAAACTTTTTCTCTTATAACTGCGCGAAAAGCATGTATTCGTGCTTAATACGACGAAACAAGCTGTTTTAGACCGAAACGAGCTAAATCACAACACATCGGTTTTACAAGTGTTCCTCTATTACGCGTCAAAACTTTTTTCTCTTATAACTGCGCGAAAAGCATGTATTCGTGCTTAGTTCAACGAAACAAGCTGTTTTAGACCGAAACGAGCTAAATCACAACACATCGGTTTTATGTGTGTTCCTCTGATACGCGTCAAAACATTTTCTCTTATAACTGCGCGAAAAGCATGTATTCTTGCTTAATACAACGAAACAAGCTGTTTTAGACCGAAACGAGCTAAATCACAACACATCGGTTTTACAAGTGTTCCTCTGATACGCGTCAAAACTTTTTCTCTTATAAGTGCGCGAAAAGCATGTATTCTTGCTTAATACAGCGTAACAAGCTGTTTTAGACCGAAACGAGCTAAATCACAACACATCGGTTTTACAAGTGTTCCTCTATTACGCGTCAAAACTTTTTTCTCTTATAACTGCGCGAAAAGCATGTATTCTTGCTTAGTTCAACGAAACAAGCTGTTTTAGACCGAAACGAGGTAAATCAGAACACATCGGTTTTACAAGTGTTCCTCTGATACGCGTCAAAACTTTTTCTCTTATAACTGCGCGAAAAGCACGTATTCTTGCTTAATACAGCGAAACAAGCTGTTTTAGGCCGAAAGGAGATAAATCTGAACACGTCGGTTTTACACGTGTCCCTGTGACACGCCTTTAAAACTTTTTCTCTAATAACTGCGCGAAAAGCATGTATTCTTGCTTAATACAGCGAAACAAGCTGTTTTAGACCGAAACGAGCTAAATCACAACACATCGGTTTTACAAGTGTTCCTCTGATACGCGTCAAAACTCTTTCTCTTATAACTGCGCGAAAAGCATGTATTCTTGCTTAATACAACGAAACAAGCTGTTTTAGACCGAAACGAGCTAAATCACAACACATCGGTTTTACAAGTGTTCCTCTGTTACGCGTCAAAACTTCTTTCTCTTATAACTGCGCGAAAAGCATGTATTCGTGCTTAGTTCAACGAAACAAGCTGTTTTAGACCGAAACGAGCTAAATCACAACACATCGGTTTTACAAGTGTCCCTGTGACACGCGTCAAATCCTTTTCTCTTATAACTGCGCGAAAAGCATGTATTCTTGCTTAATACAGCGAAACAAGCTGTTTTAGACCGAAACGAGCTAAATCACAACACATCGGTTTTACAAGTGTTCCTCTGATACGCGTCAAAACTGTTTTCTCTTATATCTGCGCGAAAAGCATGTATTCTTGCTTTTTACAGCGAAACAAGCTGTTTTAGACCGAAACGAGCTAAATCACAACACATCGGTTTTACAAGTGTCCCTGTGACACGCCTTTAAAACTTTTTCTCTTATAACTGCGCGAAAAGCATGTATTCCTGATTAATACAGCGAAACAAGCTGTTTTAGACCGAAACGAGCTAAATCACAACACATCGGTTTCACAAGTGTTCCTCTGATACGCGTCAAATCTTTTTCTCTTATAACGGCGCGAAAAGCATGTATTCTTGCTTAATACAACGAAACAACCTGTTTTAGACCGAAACAAGTTAAATCACAACACATCGGTTTTACAAGTGTTCCTCTGATACGCGTCTAAACTTTTTCTCTTATAACTGCGCGAAAAGCATGTATTCGTGCTTAATACAACGAAACAAGCTGTTTTAGACCGAAACGAGCTAAATCTAAACACATCGGTTTTACAAGTGTCCCTGTGACACGCGTCAAAACTTTTTCTCTTATAACTGCGCGAAAAGCATGTATTCTTGCTTAATACAGCGAAACAAGCTGTTTTAGACCGAAACGAGCTAAATCACAACACATCGGTTTTACAAGTGTTCCTCTGATACGCGTCAAAACTTTTTCTCTTGTAACTGCGCGAAAAGCACGTATTCTTGCTTAATACAGCGAAACAAGCTGTTTTAGACCGAAACGAGCTAAATCTGAACACATCGGTTTTACAAGTGTCCCTGTGACACGCGTGAAAACTTTTTCTCTTATACCTGCGCGAAAAGCATGTATTCGTTCTTAATACAGCGAATGAAGCTGTTTTAGACCGAAACGAGCTAAATCTGAACACATCGGTTTTACTAGTGTCCCTGTGACACGCCTTTAAATCTTTTTCTCTTATAACTGCGCGAAAAGCATGTATTCTTGCTTAATACAGCGAAACAAGCTGTTTTAGACCGAAACGAGCTAAATCACAACACATCGGTTTTACAAGTGTTCCTCTGATACGCGTCAAAACTTTTTTCTCTTATAACTGCGCGAAAAGCATGTATTCGTGCTTAGTTCAACGAAACAAGCTGTTTTAGACCGAAACGAGCTAAATCACAACACATCGGTTTTACAAGTGTTCTTCTGATACGCGTCTTGACTTTTTCTCTTATAACTGCGCGAAAAGCATGTATTCTTGCTTAATACAGCGAAACAAGTTGTTTTAGAGCGAAACGAGCTAAATCACAACACATCGGTTTTACAAGTGTTCCTCTGATACGCCTCAAAACTTTTTCTCTTATAACTGCGCGAAAAGCATGTATTCGTGCCTAAAACAAAGAAACAAGCTGTTTTATACCAAAACGAGCTAAATCTGAACACATCGGTTTTACTAGTGTCCCTGTGACACGCCTTTAAATCTTTTTCTCTTATAACTGCGCGAAAAGCATGTATTCTTGCTTAATACAGCGAAACAAGCTGTTTTAGACCGAAACGAGCTAAATCACAACACATCGGTTTTACAAGTGTTCCTCTGATACGCGTCAAAACTTTTTCTCTTATAACTGCGCGAAAAGCATGTATTCGTGCTTAAATAAAACGAAACAAGCTGTTTTAGACCGAAACGAGCTGTATCTGAACGCATCGGTTTTACAAGTATCCACGTGATACTCGTCAACTTTTTCTCTTATAACTGCGCGAAAAGCATGTATTCGTGCTTAATACAACGAATCAAGCTGTTTTAGACCGAAACGAGCTGTATCTGAACGCATCGGTTTTACAAGTATCCACGTGATACTCGTCAAAACTTTTTCTCTTATAACTGCGCGAAAAGCATGTATTCTTGCTTAATACAGCGAAACAAGCTGTTTTAGACCGAAACGAGCTAAATCACAACACATCGGTTTTACAAGTGTTCCTCTGATACGCCTCAAAACTTTTTCTCTTATAACTGCGCGAAAAGCATGTATTCTTGCTTAATACAACGAAACAAGCTGTTTTAGACCGAAACGAGCTAAATCACAACACATCGGTTTTACAAGTGTTCCTCTGATACGCGTCTAAACTTTTTCTCTTATAACTGCGCGAAAAGCATGTATTCGTGCTTAATACGACGAAACAAGCTGTTTTAGACCGAAACGAGCTAAATCACAACACATCGGTTTTACAAGTGTTCCTCTATTACGCGTCAAAACTTTTTTCTCTTATAACTGCGCGAAAAGCATGTATTCGTGCTTAGTTCAACGAAACAAGCTGTTTTAGACCGAAACGAGGTAAATCAGAACACATCGGTTTTACAAGTGTTCCTCTGATACGCGTCAAAACTTTTTCTCTTATAACTGCGCGAAAAGCATGTATTCTTGCTTAATACAACGAAACAAGCTGTTTTAGACCGAAACGAGCTAAATCACAACACATCGGTTTTACAAGTGTTCCTCTGATACGCGTCAAAACTTTTTCTCTTTTAACTGCGCGAAAAGCACGTATTCTTGCTTAATACAGCGAAACAAGCTGTTTTAGACCGAAACGAGCTAAATCACAACACATCGGTTTTACAAGTGTTCCTCTGATACGCCTCAAAACTTTTTCTCTTATAACTGCGCGAAAAGCATGTATTCTTGCTTAATACAACGAAACAAGCTATTTTAGACCGAAACGAGCTAAATCACAACACATCGGTTTTACAAGTGTTCCTCTGATACGCGTCTAAACTTTTTCTCTTATAACTGCGCGAAAAGCATGTATTCGTGCTTAATACGACGAAACAAGCTGTTTTAGACCGAAACGAGTTAAATCTGAACATATCGGTTTTACAAGTGTCCCTGTGACAAGCGTCAAAACTTTTTCTCTTATAACTGCGCGAAAAGCATGTATTCTTGCTTAATACAGCGAAACAAGCTGTTTTAGACCGAAACGAGCTAAATCACAACACATCAGTTTTACAAGTGTTCCTCTATTACGCGTCAAAACTTTTTTCTCTTATAACTGCGCGAAAAGCATGTATTCGTGCTTAGTTCAACGAAACAAGCTGTTTTAGACCGAAACGAGGTAAATCAGAACACATCGGTTTTACAAGTGTTCCTCTGATACGCGTCAAAACTTTTTCTCTTATAACTGCGCGAAAAGCATCTATTCTTGCTTAATACAGCGAAACAAGCTGTTTTAGTCCGAAACGAGCTGTATCTGAACGCATCGGTTTTACAAGTATCCACGTGATACTCGTCAACTTTTTCTCTTATAACTGCGCGAAAAGCATGTATTCGTGCTTAATACAACGAATCAAGCTGTTTTAGACCGAAACGAGCTGTATCTGAACGCATCGGTTTTACAAGTATCCACGTGATACTCGTCAAAACTTTTTCTCTTATAACTGCGCGAAAAGCATGTATTCTTGCTTAATACAGCGAAACAAGCTGTTTTAGACCGAAACGAGCTAAATCACAACACATCGGTTTTACAAGTGTTCCTCTGATACGCCTCAAAACTTTCTCTCTTATAACTGCGCGAAAAGCATGTATTCTTGCTTAATACAACGAAACAAGCTGTTTTAGACCGAAACGAGCTAAATCACAACACATCGGTTTTACAAGTGTTCCTCTGATACGCGTCTAAACTTTTTCTCTTATAACTGCGCGAAAAGCATGTATTCTTGCTTAATACGACGAAACAAGCTGTTTTAGACCGAAACGAGCTAAATCTGAACATATCGGTTTTACAAGTGTCCCTGTGACACGCGTCAAAACTTTTTCTCTTATAACTGCGCGAAAAGCATGTATTCTTGCTTAATACAGCGAAACAAGCTGTTTTAGACCGAAACGAGCTAAATCACAACACATCGGTTTTACAAGTGTTCCTCTATTACGCGTCAAAACTTTTTTCTCTTATAACTGCGCGAAAAGCATGTATTCGTGCTTAGTTCAACGAAACAAGCTGTTTTAGACCGAAACGAGGTAAATCAGAACACATCGGTTTTACAAGTGTTCCTCTGATACGCGTCAAAGCTTTTTCTCTTATAACTGCGCGAAAAGCATGTATTCTTGCTTAATACAACGAAACAAGCTGTTTTAGACCGAAACGAGCTAAATCACAACACATCGGTTTTACAAGTGTTCCTCTGATACGCGTCAAAACTTTTTCTTTTGTAACTGCGCGAAAAGCACGTATTCTTGCTTAATACAGCGAAACAAGCTGTTTTAGACCGAAACGAGCTAAATCACAACACATCGGTTTTACAAGTGTTCCTCTGATACGCGTCAAAACTTTTTCTCTTATAACTGCGCGAAAAGCATGTATTCGTGCTTAAATAAAACGAAACAAGCTGTTTTAGACCGAAACGAGCTGTATCTGAACGCATCGGTTTTACAAGTATCCACGTGATACTCGTCAACTTTTTCTCTTATAACTGCGCGAAAAGCATGTATTCGTGCTTAATACAACGAATCAAGCTGTTTTAGACCGAAACGAGCTGTATCTGAACGCATCGGTTTTACAAGTATCCACGTGATACTCGTCAAAACTTTTTCTCTTATAACTGCGCGAAAAGCATGTATTCTTGCTTAATACAGCGAAACAAGCTGTTTTAGACCGAAACGAGCTAAATCACAACACATCGGTTTTACAAGTGTTCCTCTGATACGCCTCAAAACTTTTTCTCTTATAACTGCGCGAAAAGCATGTATTCTTGCTTAATACAACGAAACAAGCTGTTTTAGACCGAAACGAGCTAAATCACAACACATCGGTTTTACAAGTGTTCCTCTGATACGCGTCAAAACTTTTTTCTCTTATAACTGCGCGAAAAGCATGTATTCGTGCTTAGTTCAACGAAACAAGCTGTTTTAGACCGAAACGAGGTAAATCAGAACACATCGGTTTTACAAGTGTTCCTCTGATACGCGTCAAAACTTTTTCTCTTATAACTGCGCGAAAAGCATGTATTCTTGCTTAATACAACGAAACAAGCTGTTTTAGACCGAAACGAGCTAAATCAACACACATCGGTTTTACAAGTGTTCCTCTGATACGCGTCAAAACTTTTTCTCTTGTAACTGCGCGAAAAGCACGTATTCTTGCTTAATACCGCGAAACAAGCTATTTTAGACCGAAACGAGCTAAATCACAACACATCGGTTTTACAAGTGTTCCTCTGATACGCCTCAAAACTTTTTCTCTTATAACTGCGCGAAAAGCATGTATTCTTGCTTAATACAACGAAACAAGCTATTTTAGACCGAAACGAGCTAAATCACAACACATCGGTTTTACAAGTGTTCCTCTGATACGCGTCTAAACTTTTTCTCTTATAACTGCGCGAAAAGCATGTATTCGTGCTTAATACGACGAAACAAGCTGTTTTAGACCGAAACGAGTTAAATCTGAACATATCGGTTTTACAAGTGTCCCTGTGACACGCGTCAAAACTTTTTCTCTTATAACTGCGCGAAAAGCATGTATTCTTGCTTAATACAGCGAAACAAGCTGTTTTAGACCGAAACGAGCTAAATCACAACACATCGGTTTTACAAGTGTTCCTCTATTACCCGTCAAAACTTTTTTCTCTTATAACTGCACGAAAAGCATGTATTCGTGCTTAGTTCAACGAAACAAGCTGTTTTAGACCGAAACGAGGTAAATCAGAACACATCGGTTTTACAAGTGTTCCTCTGATACGCGTCAAAACTTTTTCTCTTATAACTGCGCGAAAAGCATGTATTCTTGCTTAATACAGCGAAACAAGCTGTTTTAGACCGAAACGAGCTGTATCTGAACGCATCGGTTTTACAAGTATCCACGTGATACTCGTCAACTTTTTCTCTTATAACTGCGCGAAAAGCATGTATTCGTGCTTAATACAACGAATCAAGCTGTTTTAGACCGAAACGAGCTGTATCTGAACGCATCGGTTTTACAAGTATCCACGTGATACTCGTCAAATCTTTTTCTCTTATAACTGCGCGAAAAGCATGTATTCGTGCTTAGTTCAACGAAACAAGCTGTTTTAGACCGAAACGAGGTAAATCAGAACACATCGGTTTTACAAGTGTTCCTCTGATACGCGTCAAAACTTTTTCTCTTATAACTGCGCGAAAAGCATCTATTCTTGCTTAATACAGCGAAACAAGCTGTTTTAGTCCGAAACGAGCTGTATCTGAACGCATCGGTTTTACAAGTATCCACGTGATACTCGTCAACTTTTTCTCTTATAACTGCGCGAAAAGCATGTATTCGTGCTTAATACAACGAATCAAGCTGTTTTAGACCGAAACGAGCTGTATCTGAACGCATCGGTTTTACAAGTATCCACGTGATACTCGTCAAAACTTTTTCTCTTATAACTGCGCGAAAAGCATGTATTCTTGCTTAATACAGCGAAACAAGCTGTTTTAGACCGAAACGAGCTAAATCACAACACATCGGTTTTACAAGTGTTCCTCTGATACGCCTCAAAACTTTCTCTCTTATAACTGCGCGAAAAGCATGTATTCTTGCTTAATACAACGAAACAAGCTGTTTTAGACCGAAACGAGCTAAATCACAACACATCGGTTTTACAAGTGTTCCTCTGATACGCGTCTAAACTTTTTCTCTTATAACTGCGCGAAAAGCATGTATTCTTGCTTAATACGACGAAACAAGCTGTTTTAGACCGAAACGAGCTAAATCTGAACATATCGGTTTTACAAGTGTCCCTGTGACACGCGTCAAAACTTTTTCTCTTATAACTGCGCGAAAAGCATGTATTCTTGCTTAATACAGCGAAACAAGCTGTTTTAGACCGAAACGAGCTAAATCACAACACATCGGTTTTACAAGTGTTCCTCTATTACGCGTCAAAACTTTTTTCTCTTATAACTGCGCGAAAAGCATGTATTCGTGCTTAGTTCAACGAAACAAGCTGTTTTAGACCGAAACGAGGTAAATCAGAACACATCGGTTTTACAAGTGTTCCTCTGATACGCGTCAAAGCTTTTTCTCTTATAACTGCGCGAAAAGCATGTATTCTTGCTTAATACAACGAAACAAGCTGTTTTAGACCGAAACGAGCTAAATCACAACACATCGGTTTTACAAGTGTTCCTCTGATACGCGTCAAAACTTTTTCTTTTGTAACTGCGCGAAAAGCACGTATTCTTGCTTAATACAGCGAAACAAGCTGTTTTAGACCGAAACGAGCTAAATCACAACACATCGGTTTTACAAGTGTTCCTCTGATACGCGTCAAAACTTTTTCTCTTATAACTGCGCGAAAAGCATGTATTCGTGCTTAAATAAAACGAAACAAGCTGTTTTAGACCGAAACGAGCTGTATCTGAACGCATCGGTTTTACAAGTATCCACGTGATACTCGTCAACTTTTTCTCTTATAACTGCGCGAAAAGCATGTATTCGTGCTTAATACAACGAATCAAGCTGTTTTAGACCGAAACGAGCTGTATCTGAACGCATCGGTTTTACAAGTATCCACGTGATACTCGTCAAAACTTTTTCTCTTATAACTGCGCGAAAAGCATGTATTCTTGCTTAATACAGCGAAACAAGCTGTTTTAGACCGAAACGAGCTAAATCACAACACATCGGTTTTACAAGTGTTCCTCTGATACGCCTCAAAACTTTTTCTCTTATAACTGCGCGAAAAGCATGTATTCTTGCTTAATACAACGAAACAAGCTGTTTTAGACCGAAACGAGCTAAATCACAACACATCGGTTTTACAAGTGTTCCTCTGATACGCGTCAAAACTTTTTTCTCTTATAACTGCGCGAAAAGCATGTATTCGTGCTTAGTTCAACGAAACAAGCTGTTTTAGACCGAAACGAGGTAAATCAGAACACATCGGTTTTACAAGTGTTCCTCTGATACGCGTCAAAACTTTTTCTCTTATAACTGCGCGAAAAGCATGTATTCTTGCTTAATACAACGAAACAAGCTGTTTTAGACCGAAACGAGCTAAATCAACACACATCGGTTTTACAAGTGTTCCTCTGATACGCGTCAAAACTTTTTCTCTTGTAACTGCGCGAAAAGCACGTATTCTTGCTTAATACCGCGAAACAAGCTATTTTAGACCGAAACGAGCTAAATCACAACACATCGGTTTTACAAGTGTTCCTCTGATACGCCTCAAAACTTTTTCTCTTATAACTGCGCGAAAAGCATGTATTCTTGCTTAATACAACGAAACAAGCTATTTTAGACCGAAACGAGCTAAATCACAACACATCGGTTTTACAAGTGTTCCTCTGATACGCGTCTAAACTTTTTCTCTTATAACTGCGCGAAAAGCATGTATTCGTGCTTAATACGACGAAACAAGCTGTTTTAGACCGAAACGAGTTAAATCTGAACATATCGGTTTTACAAGTGTCCCTGTGACACGCGTCAAAACTTTTTCTCTTATAACTGCGCGAAAAGCATGTATTCTTGCTTAATACAGCGAAACAAGCTGTTTTAGACCGAAACGAGCTAAATCACAACACATCGGTTTTACAAGTGTTCCTCTATTACCCGTCAAAACTTTTTTCTCTTATAACTGCACGAAAAGCATGTATTCGTGCTTAGTTCAACGAAACAAGCTGTTTTAGACCGAAACGAGGTAAATCAGAACACATCGGTTTTACAAGTGTTCCTCTGATACGCGTCAAAACTTTTTCTCTTATAACTGCGCGAAAAGCATGTATTCTTGCTTAATACAGCGAAACAAGCTGTTTTAGACCGAAACGAGCTGTATCTGAACGCATCGGTTTTACAAGTATCCACGTGATACTCGTCAACTTTTTCTCTTATAACTGCGCGAAAAGCATGTATTCGTGCTTAATACAACGAATCAAGCTGTTTTAGACCGAAACGAGCTGTATCTGAACGCATCGGTTTTACAAGTATCCACGTGATACTCGTCAAATCTTTTTCTCTTATAACTGCGCGAAAAGCATGTATTCTTGCTTAATACAGCGAAACAAGCTGTTTTAGACCGAAACGAGCTAAATCACAACACATCGGTTTTACAAGTGTTCCTCTGATACGCCTCAAAACTTTCTCTTATAACTGCGCGAAAAGCATGTATTCTTGCTTAATACAACGAAACAAGCTGTTTTAGACCGAAACGAGCTAAATCACAACACATCGGTTTTACAAGTGTTCCTCTGATACGCGTCTAAACTTTTTCTCTTATAACTGCGCGAAAAGCATGTATTCTTGCTTAATACGACGAAACAAGCTGTTTTAGACCGAAACGAGCTAAATCTGAACATATCGGTTTTACAAGTGTCCCTGTGACACGTCAAAACTTTTTCTCTTATAACTGCGCGAAAAGCATGTATTCTTGCTTAATACAGCGAAACAAGCTGTTTTAGACCGAAACGAGCTAAATCACAACACATCGGTTTTACAAGTGTTCCTCTATTACGCGTCAAAACTTTTTTCTCTTATAACTGCGCGAAAAGCATGTATTCGTGCTTAGTTCAACGAAACAAGCTGTTTTAGACCGAAACGAGGTAAATCAGAACACATCGGTTTTACAAGTGTTCCTCTGATACGCGTCAAAACTTTTTCTCTTATAACTGCGCGAAAAGCATGTATTCGTGCTTAGTTTAACGAAACAAGCTGTTTTAGACCGAAACGGGGTAAATCTGAACACATCGGTTTTGCAAGTGTCCCTGTGACAAGCCTTTAAAACTTTTTCTCTTATAACTGCGCGAAAAGCATGTATTCCTGCTTAATACAGCGAAACAAGCTGTTTTAGGCCGAAACGAGATAAATCTGAACACGTCGGTTTTACACGTGTCCCTGTGACACGCCTTTAAAACTTTTTCTCTAATACCTGCGCGAAAAGCATGTATTCTTGCTTAATACAGCGAAACAAGCTGTTTTAGACCGAAACGAGCTAAATCACAACACATCGGTTTTACAAGTGTTCCTCTGATACGCGTCAAAACTTTTTCTCTTATAACTGCGCGAAAAGCATGTATTCTTGCTTAATACAACGAAACAAGCTGTTTTAGACCGAAACGAGCTAAATCACAACACATCGGTTTTACAAGTGTTCCTCTGTTGCGCGTCAAAACTTCTTTCTCTTATAACTGCGCGAAAAGCATGTATTCGTGCTTAGTTCAACGAAACAAGCTGTTTTAGACCGAAACGAGCTAAATCACAACACATCGGTTTTACAAGTGTCCCTGTGACACGCGTCAAATCTTTTTCTCTTATAACTGCGCGAAAAGCATGTATTCTTGCTTAATACAGCGAAACAAGCTGTTTTAGACCGAAACGAGGTAAATCAGAACACATCGGTTTTACAAGTGTTCCTCTGATACGCGTCAAAACTTTTTCTCTTATAACTGCGCGAAAAGCATGTATTCTTGCTTAATACAACGAAACAAGCTGTTTTAGACCGAAACGAGCTAAATCAACACACATCGGTTTTACAAGTGTTCCTCTGATACGCGTCAAAACTTTTTCTCTTGTAACTGCGCGAAAAGCACGTATTCTTGCTTAATACCGTGAAACAAGCTGTTTTAGACCGAAACGAGCTAAATCACAACACATCGGTTTTACAAGTGTTCCTCTGATACGCCTCAAAACTTTTTCTCTTATAACTGCGCGAAAAGCATGTATTCTTGCTTAATACAACGAAACAAGCTATTTTGGACCGAAACGAGCTAAATCACAACACATCGGTTTTACAAGTGTTCCTCTGATACGCGTCTAAACTTTTTCTCTTATAACTGCGCGAAAAGCATGTATTCGTGCTTAATACGACGAAACAAGCTGTTTTAGACCGAAACGAGTTAAATCTGAACATATCGGTTTTACAAGTGTCCCTGTGACACGCGTCAAAACTTTTTCTCTTATAACTGCGCGAAAAGCATGTATTCTTGCTTAATACAGCGAAACAAGCTGTTTTAGACCGAAACGAGCTAAATCACAACACATCGGTTTTACAAGTGTTCCTCTATTACCCGTCAAAACTTTTTTCTCTTATAACTGCGCGAAAAGCATGTATTCGTGCTTAGTTCAACGAAACAAGCTGTTTTAGACCGAAACGAGGTAAATCAGAACACATCGGTTTTACAAGTGTTCCTCTGATACGCGTCAAAACTTTTTCTCTTATAACTGCGCGAAAAGCATGTATTCTTGCTTAATACAGCGAAACAAGCTGTTTTAGACCGAAACGAGCTGTATCTGAACGCATCGGTTTTACAAGTATCCACGTGATACTCGTCAACTTTTTCTCTTATAACTGCGCGAAAAGCATGTATTTGTGCTTAATACAACGAATCAAGCTGTTTTAGACCGAAACGAGCTGTATCTGAACGCATCGGTTTTACAAGTATCCACGTGATACTCGTCAAATCTTTTTCTCTTATAACTGCGCGAAAAGCATGTATTCTTGCTTAATACAGCGAAACAAGCTGTTTTAGACCGAAACGAGCTAAATCACAACACATCGGTTTTACAAGTGTTCCTCTGATACGCCTCAAAACTTTCTCTTATAACTGCGCGAAAAGCATGTATTCTTGCTTAATACAACGAAACAAGCTGTTTTAGACCGAAACGAGCTAAATCACAACACATCGGTTTTACAAGTGTTCCTCTGATACGCGTCTAAACTTTTTCTCTTATAACTGCGCGAAAAGCATGTATTCTTGCTTAATACGACGAAACAAGCTGTTTTAGACCGAAACGAGCTAAATCTGAACATATCGGTTTTACAAGTGTCCCTGTGACACGTCAAAACTTTTTCTCTTATAACTGCGCGAAAAGCATGTATTCTTGCTTAATACAGCGAAACAAGCTGTTTTAGACCGAAACGAGCTAAATCACAACACATCGGTTTTACAAGTGTTCCTCTATTACGCGTCAAAACTTTTTTCTCTTATAACTGCGCGAAAAGCATGTATTCGTGCTTAGTTCAACGAAACAAGCTGTTTTAGACCGAAACGAGGTAAATCAGAACACATCGGTTTTACAAGTGTTCCTCTGATACGCGTCAAAACTTTTTCTCTTATAACTGCGCGAAAAGCATGTATTCGTGCTTAGTTTAACGAAACAAGCTGTTTTAGACCGAAACGGGGTAAATCTGAACACATCGGTTTTACAAGTGTCCCTGTGACAAGCCTTTAAAACTTTTTCTCTTATAACTGCGCGAAAAGCATGTATTCCTGCTTAATACAGCGAAACAAGCTGTTTTAGGCCGAAACGAGATAAATCTGAAGACGTCGGTTTTACACGTGTCCCTGTGACACGCCTTTAAAACTTTTTCTCTAATACCTGCGCGAAAAGCATGTATTCTTGCTTAATACAGCGAAACAAGCTGTTTTAGACCGAAACGAGCTAAATCACAACACATCGGTTTAACAAGTGTTCCTCTGATACGCGTCAAAACTTTTTCTCTTATAACTGCGCGAAAAGCATGTATTCTTGCTTAATACAACGAAACAAGCTGTTTTAGACCGAAACGAGCTAAATCACAACACATCGGTTTTACAAGTGTTCCTCTGTTGCGCGTCAAAACTTCTTTCTCTTATAACTGCGCGAAAAGCATGTATTCGTGCTTAGTTCAACGAAACAAGCTGTTTTAGACCGAAACGAGCTAAATCACAACACATCGGTTTTACAAGTGTCCCTGTGACACGCGTCAAATCTTTTTCTCTTATAACTGCGCGAAAAGCATGTATTCTTGCTTAATACAGCGAAACAAGCTGTTTTAGACCGAAACGAGCTAAATCACAACACATCGGTTTTACAAGTGTTCCTCTGATACGCGTCAAAACTGTTTTCTCTTATATCTGCGCGAAAAGCATGTATTCTTGCTTAATAGAGCGAAACAAGCTGTTTTAGACCGAAACGAGCTAAATCACAACGCATCGGTTTTACAAGTGTTCCTCTGATACGCGTCAAAACTTTTTCTCTTATAACTGCGCGAAAAGCATGTATTCGTGCTTAATACAGCGAAACAAGCTGTTTTAGACCGAAACGAGTTAAATCACAACACATCGGTTTTACAAGTGTTCCTCTGATAAGCCTCAAAACGTTTTCTCTTATAACTGCGCGAAAAGCATGTATTCTTGCTTATTACAACGAAACAAGCTGTTTTAGACCGAAACGAGCTAAAGCACAACACATCGGTTTTACAAGTGTTCCTCTGTTACGCGTCAAAACTTCTTTCTCTTATAACTGCGCGAAAAGCATGTATTCGTGCTTAGTTCAACGAAACAAGCTGTTTTAGACCGAAACGAGCTAAATCACAACACATCGGTTTTACAAGTGTCCCTGTGACACGCGTCAAATCTTTTTCTCTTATAACTGCGCGAAAAGCATGTATTCTTGCTTAATACAACGAAACAAGCTGTTTTAGACCGAGATGAGCTAAATCTGAACACATCGATTTTACAAGTGTCTCTCTAATACGCGTCAAAAGTTTTTCTTCTATAACTGAGCGAAAAGCATGTATTCGTGCCTAAAACAAAGAAACAAGCTGTTTCAGACCGAAACGAGCTAAATCACAACACATCGGTTTTACAAGTGTTCCTCTGATACGCGTCTAAACTTTTTCTCTTATAACTGCGCGAAAAGCATGTATTCGTGCCTAATACGACGAAACAAGCTGTTTTAGACCGAAACGAGCTAAATCACAACACATCGGTTTTACAAGTGTTCCTCTGATACGCGTCAAAACTTTTTCTCTTATAACTGCGCGAAAAGCATGTATTCTTGCTTAATACAACGAAACAAGCTGTTTTAGACCGAGATGAGCTAAATCTGAACACATCGATTTTACAAGTGTCTCTCTAATACGCGTCAAAAGTTTTTCTATAACTGAGCGAAAAGCATGTATTCGTGCCTAAAACAAAGAAGCAAGCTGTTTTATACCAAAACGAGCTATATCTGAACACATCGGTTTTACAAGTGTCCCTGTGACATGCTTTAAATCTTTTTCTATTATACCTGCGCGAAAAGCATGTATTCGTGCTTATTACAACGAAACAAGCTGTTTTAGACCGAAACGAGCTAAATCTGAACACATCGGTTTTACAAGTGTCCCTGTGACACGCGTCACTTTTTCTCTTATAACTGCGCGAAAAGCATGTATTCTTGCTTAATACAGCGAAACAAGCTGTTTTAGACCGAAACGAGTTAAATCACAACACATCGGTTTTACAAGTGTTCCTCTGATACGCGTCAAAACTTTTTCTCTTGTAACTGCGCGAAAAGCACGTATTCTTGCTTAATACAGCGAAACAAGCTGTTTTAGACCGAAACGAGCTAAATCTGAACACATCGGTTTTACTAGTGTCCCTGTGACACGCGTCACAACCTTTTCTCTTATAACT
This sequence comes from Amblyomma americanum, assembly GCF_052857255.1. NCBI lineage: Eukaryota > Metazoa > Arthropoda > Arachnida > Ixodida > Ixodidae > Amblyomma > Amblyomma americanum. The sequence continues at coordinate 423,671 of NW_027526497.1, forward strand.
GCGCGAAAAGCATGTATTCTTGCTTAATACAGCGAAACAAGCTGTTTTAGACCGAAACGAGGTAAATCACAACACATCGGTTTTACAAGTGTTCCTCTGATACGCGTCAAAACTTTTTCTCTTATAACTGCGCGAAAAGCATGTATTCTTGCTTAGTACAGCGAAACAAGCTGTTTTAGACCGAAACGAGCTGTATCTGAACGCATCGGTTTTACAAGTATCCACGTGATACTCGTCAACTTTTTCTCTTATAACTGCGCGAAAAGCATGTATTCGTGCTTAATACAACGAATCAAGCTGTTTTAGACCGAAACGAGCTGTATCTGAACGCATCGGTTTTACAAGTATCCACGTGATACTCGTCAAAACTTTTTCTCTTATAACTGCGCGAAAAGCATGTATTCTTGCTTAATACAGCGAAACAAGCTGTTTTAGACCGAAACGAGCTAAATCACAACACATCGGTTTTACAAGTGTTCCTCTGATACGCCTCAAAACTTTCTCTTATAACTGCGCGAAAAGCATGTATTCTTGCTTAATACAACGAAACAAGCTGTTTTAGACCGAAACGAGCTAAATCACAACACATCGGTTTTACAAGTGTTCCTCTGATACGCGTCTAAACTTTTTCTCTTATAACTGCGCGAAAAGCATGTATTCTTGCTTAATACGACGAAACAAGCTGTTTTAGACCGAAACGAGCTAAATCTGAACATATCGGTTTTACAAGTGTCCCTGTGACACGTCAAAACTTTTTCTCTTATAACTGCGCGAAAAGCATGTATTCTTGCTTAATACAGCGAAACAAGCTGTTTTAGACCGAAACGAGCTAAATCACAACACATCGGTTTTACAAGTGTTCCTCGATTACGCGTCAAAACTTTTTTCTCTTATAACTGCGCGAAAAGCATGTATTCGGGCTTAGTTTAACGAAACAAGCTGTTTTAGACCGAAACGGGGTAAATCTGAACACATCGGTTTTACAAGTGTCCCTGTGACAAGCCTTTAAAACTTTTTCTCTTATAACTGCGCGAAAAGCATGTATTCCTGCTTAATACAGCGAAACAAGCTGTTTTAGGCCGAAACGAGATAAATCTGAACACGTCGGTTTTACACGTGTCCCTGTGACACGCCTTTAAAACTTTTTCTCTAATACCTGCGCGAAAAGCATGTATTCTTGCTTAATACAGCGAAACAAGCTGTTTTAGACCGAAACGAGCTAAATCACAACACATCGGTTTTACAAGTGTTCCTCTGATACGCGTCAAAACTTTTTCTCTTATAACTGCGCGAAAAGCATGTATTCTTGCTTAATACAACGAAACAAGCTGTTTTAGACCGAAACGAGCTAAATCACAACACATCGGTTTTACAAGTGTTCCTCTGTTGCGCGTCAAAACTTCTTTCTCTTATAACTGCGCGAAAAGCATGTATTCGTGCTTAGTTCAACGAAACAAGCTGTTTTAGACCGAAACGAGCTAAATCACAACACATCGGTTTTACAAGTGTCCCTGTGACACGCGTCAAATCTTTTTCTCTTATAACTGCGCGAAAAGCATGTATTCTTGCTTAATACAGCAAAACAAGCTGTTTTAGACCGAAACGAGCTAAATCACAACACATCGGTTTTACAAGTGTTCCTCTGATACGCGTCAAAACTGTTTTCTCTTATATCTGCGCGAAAAGCATGTATTCTTGCTTAATAGAGCGAAACAAGCTGTTTTAGACCGAAACGAGCTAAATCACAACGCATCGGTTTTACAAGTGTTCCTCTGATACGCGTCAAAACTTTTTCTCTTATAACTGCGCGAAAAGCATGTATTCGTGCTTAATACAGCGAAACAAGCTGTTTTAGACCGAAACGAGTTAAATCACAACACATCGGTTTTACAAGTGTTCCTCTGATAAGCCTCAAAACTTTTTCTCTTATAACTGCGCGAAAAGCATGTATTCTTGCTTAATACAACGAAACAAGCTGTTTTAGACCGAAACGAGCTAAATCACAACACATCGGTTTTACAAGTGTTCCTCTGTTACGCGTCAAAACTTCTTTCTCTTATAACTGCGCGAAAAGCATGTATTCGTGCTTAGTTCAACGAAACAAGCTGTTTTAGACCGAAACGAGCTAAATCACAACACATCGGTTTTACAAGTGTCCCTGTGACACGCGTCAAATCTTTTTCTCTTATAACTGCGCGAAAAGCATGTATTCTTGCTTAATACAGCGAAACAAGCTGTTTTAGACCGAAACGAGCTAAATCACAACGCATCGGTTTTACAAGTGTTCCTCTGATACGCGTCAAAACGTTTTCTCTTATAACTGCGCGAAAAGCATGTATTCTTGCCTAATACAACGAAACAAGCTGTTTTAGACCGAAACGAGCTAAATCACAACACATCGGTTTTACAAGTGTTCCTCTGATACGCGTCTAAACTTTTTCTCTTATAACTCCGCGAAAAGCATGTATTCTTGCTTAATACAGCGAAACAAGCTGTTTTAGACCGAAACGAGCTAAATCACAACACATCGGTTTTACAAGTGTTCCTCTGATACGCGTCAAAACTTTTTCTTTTATAACTGCGCGAAAAGCATGTATTCTTGCTTAATACAGCGAAACAAGCTGTTTTAGACCGAAACGAGCTAAATCACAACACATCGGTTTTACAAGTGTTCCTCTGATAAGCCTCAAAACTTTTTCTCTTATAACTGCGCGAAAAGCATGTATTCTTGCTTAATACAACGAAACAAGCTGTTTCAGACCGAAACGAGCTAAATCACAACACATCGGTTTTACAAGTGTTCCTCTGATACGCGTCTAAACTTTTTCTCTTATAACTGCGCGAAAAGCATGTATTCTTGCTTAATACAACGAAACAAGCTGTTTTAGACCGAGATGAGCTAAATCTGAACACATCGATTTTACAAGTGTCTCTCTAATACGCGTCAAAAGTTTTTCTTCTATAACTGAGCGAAAAGCATGTATTCGTGCCTAAAACAAAGAAACAAGCTGTTTTATACCAAAACGAGCTATATCTGAACACATCGGTTTTACAAGTGTCCCTGTGACATGCTTTAAATCTTTTTCTATTATACCTGCGCGAAAAGCATGTATTCGTGCTTATTACAACGAAACAAGCTGTTTTAGACCGAAACGAGCTAAATCTGAACACATCGGTTTTACAAGTGTCCCTGTGACACGCGTCAAAACTTTTTCTCTTATAACTGCGCGAAAAGCATGTATTCTTGCTTAATACAGCGAAACAAGCTGTTTTAGACCGAAACGAGCTAAATCACAACACATCGGTTTTACAAGTGTTCCTCTATTACGCGTCAAAACTTTTTTCTTTTATAACTGCGCGAAAAGCATGTATTCGTGCTTAGTTCAACGAAACAAGCTGTTTTAGACCGAAACGAGGTAAATCGGAACACATCGGTTTTACAAGTGTTCCTCTGATACGCGTCAAAACTTTTTCTCTTATAACTGCGCGAAAAGCATGTATTCTTGCTTAATACAGCGAAACAAGCTGTTTTAGACCGAGATGAGCTAAATCTGAACACATCGATTTTACAAGTATCCACGTGATACTCGTCAACTTTTTCTCTTATAACTGCGCGAAAAGCATGTATTCGTGCTTAATACAACGAATCAAGCTGTTTTAGACCGAAACGAGCTGTATCTGAACGCATCGGTTTTACAAGTATCCACGTGATACTCGTCAAAACTTTTTCTCTTATAACTGCGCGAAAAGCATGTATTCTTGCTTAATACAGCGAAACAAGCTGTTTTAGACCGAAACGAGCTAAATCACAACACATCGGTTTTACAAGTGTTCCTCTGATACGCCTCAAAACTTTTTCTCTTATAACTGCGCGAAAAGCATGTATTCGTGCCTAAAACAAAGAAACAAGCTGTTTTATACCAAAACGAGCTAAATCTGAACACATCGGTTTTACTAGTGTCCCTGTGACACGTCTTTAAATCTTTTTCTCTTGTAACTGCGCGAAAAGCATGTATTCTTGCTTAATACAGCGAAACAAGCTGTTTTAGACCGAAACGAGCTAAATCACAACACATCGGATTTACAAGTGTTCCTCTGATACGCTTCAAAACTTTTTCTCTTATAACTGCGCGAAAAGCATGTATTCGTGCTTAAATAAAACGAAACAAGCTGTTTTAGACCGAAACGAGCTGTATCTGAACGCATCGGTTTTACAAGTATCCACGTGATACTCGTCAACTTTTTCTCTTATAACTGCGCGAAAAGCATGTATTCGTGCTTAATACAACGAATCAAGCTGTTTTAGACCGAAACGAGCTGTATCTGAACGCATCGGTTTTACAAGTATCCACGTGATACTCTTCAAAACTTTTTCTCTTATAACTGCGCGAAAAGCATGTATTCTTGCTTAATACGACGAAACAAGCTGTTTTAGATCGAAACGAGCTAAATCTGAACATATCGGTTTTACAAGTGTCCCTGTGACACGCGTCAAAACTTTTTCTCTTATAACTGCGCGAAAAGCATGTATTCTTGCTTAATACAGCGAAAAAAGCTGTTTTAGACCGAAACGAGCTAAATCACAACACATTGGTTTTACAAGTGTTCCTCTATTACGCGTCAAAACTTTTTTCTCTTATAACTGCGCGAAAAGCATGTATTCGTGCTTAGTTCAACGAAACAAGCTGTTTTAGACCGAAACGAGGAAATTCAGAACACATCGGTTTTACAAGTGTTCCTCTGATACGCGTCAAAACTTTTTCTCTTGTAACTGCGCGAAAAGCACGTATTCTTGCTTATTACAGCGAAACACGCTGTTTTAGACCGAAACGAGCTAAATCTGAACACATCGGTTTTACTAGTGTCCCTGTGACACGCGTCACAACCTTTTCTCTTATAACTGCGCGAAAAGCATGTATTCTTGCTTAATACAGCGAAACAAGCTGTTTTAGACCGAAACGAGTTAAATCACAACACATCGGTTTTACAAGTGTTCCTCTGATACGCGTCAAAACTTTTTCTCTTATAACTGCGCGAAAAGCATGTATTCGTGCTTAGTTTAACGAAACAAGCTGTTTTAGACCGAAACGGGGTAAATCTGAACACATCGGTTTTACAAGTGTCCCTGTGACACGCCTTTAAAACTTTTTCTCTTATAACTGCGCGAAAAGCATGTATTCCTGCTTAATACAGCGAAACAAGCTGTTTTAGGCCGAAACGAGATAAATCTGAACACGTCGGTTTTACACGTGTCCCTGTGACACGCCTTTAAAACTTTTTCTCTAATAACTGCGCGAAAAGCATGTATTCTTGCTTAATACAGCGAAACAAGCTGTTTTAGACCGAAACGAGCTAAATCACAACACATCGGTTTTACAAGTGTTCCTCTGATACGCGTCAAAACTTTTTCTCTTATAACTGCGCGAAAAGCATGTATTCTTGCTTAATACAACGAAACAAGCTGTTTTAGACCGAAACGAGGTAAATCACAACACATCGGTTTTACAAGTGTTCCTCTGTTACGCGTCAAAACTTCTTTCTCTTATAACTGCGCGAAAAGCATGTATTCGTGCTTAGTTCAACGAAACAAGCTGTTTTAGACCGAAACGAGCTAAATCACAACACATCGGTTTTACAAGTGTCCCTGTGACACGCGTCAAATCTTTTTCTCTTATAACTGCGCGAAAAGCATGTATTCTTGCTTAATACAGCGAAACAAGCTGTTTTAGACCGAAACGAGCTAAATCACAACACATCGGTTTTACAAGTGTTCCTCTGATACGCGTCAAAACTGTTTTCTCTTATATCTGCGCGAAAAGCATGTATTCTTGCTTAATAGAGCGAAACAAGCTGTTTTAGACCGAAACGAGCTAAATCACAACGCATCGGTTTTACAAGTGTTCCTCTGATACGCGTCAAAACTTTTTCTCTTATAACTGCGCGAAAAGCATGTATTCTTGCCTAATACAACGAAACAAGCTGTTTTAGACCGAAACGAGCTAAATCACAACACATCGGTTTTACAAGTGTTCCTCTGATACGCTTCTAAACTTTTTCTCTTATAACTGCGCAAAAAGCATGTATTATCATCATCATCATTTATTTACCCTTAAGGGCCCCAGGGGGCATTACATAAGGGGGGGGGGGGCGAACAGTAATCATGTCACAAAGAACAAAATTGGAACATAAACTTAACACATGTAGATACAACTGTGAACACTTCAAAAGAAAAACAAGCAAGTAAGTTAGTAAACAAAAAAAAGAAAAAAGGGCCTTCAACAGGAATTAGTTGGAGAATAAATCAATTAACATCTGTTTAAATTTTAGGGAATTAACTTCATTCACAACACTGTCTGGAAGGACATTCCACTCGGCTATGGCAGCTGGCAAGAACGAGGAATTGAACGCATTGGTTGAACCATGAATGCGTTGAATACTACGGCAATTATACAAACGTCGCGATGATCTTAAAGGGGGCATAATTAGGCTCTCACGCAGTTGGGGAAAATTATAATAAAGTTTATGAAATAGACAGAGTCTTGCTATCTTACGACGGGATGCCAAGGAAGGTAAACCAACAGAGGATTTGATATTTGTAACACTCGACCGAGAATCATAATTTGATATTATAAACCGAGCGGCTCGATTTTGAATGGCCTCTAACATATGTGTTAAATACTTTTGATGGGGATTCCAAATGCTCGATGCAAATTCAAGTTTAGTGCGGATGAAAGTTTCGTATGCGATTAGTCTAACCTTAGGGGGAGAAAATGTGAGCGATCGTCTGATGAATCCTAGTGATTTAGAAACGCTAGCAGCAAGGGACGTTATGTGCTTCGACCAGTTAAGATCACTTGTTATTTCTATGCCGAGGTATCTGTAGGATTCAACTTCAGATAGCGCGGTCCTGTTTAGCGTGTAAGAAAAGTGCAGGTTAGATCGTTTACGGGACACGTGCATAAACTTGCATTTAGTTTCGTTCAGTTTCATGAGCCAGGTCGAGCACCAACATTGTATCAAGTTCAAGTCGTCCTGCAGCAATGACTGGTCGTTCGTAGTGCTAACACGGCGGTAAAGAACGCAATCATCTGCGAACAAACGGATGGATGATGAAATGCCGACAGGAAGGTCATTGATAAAGACAAGAAACAGGAGCGGCCCAAGAACAGAGCCCTGAGGTACTCCAGAGGTGACTTTAGTGACGGTAGAAGGATGGTTGTTGATGACGGTGTATTGCGAACGATTAGTTAGGAAACTGCAAATCCATGATAATATCAGCGGGTGCAGTGAAAGGGAGGAAAGTTTAGCCAAGAGGCGCTGGTGAGGAACTCGGTCGAAAGCTTTCGAAAAATCGAGGTAGATAATATCTGTCTGAAACAAGGAGTCAAGGTTTAGGTGGAGGTCAGTCGTAAATTCGAAAAGTTGAGTTTCACATGAGTAGCCTGAACGGAATCCGTGTTGGTTTGGAAAGAAAAAAGAATTTCTATCGAGGTGATTAGCTACTTGGGAGTAAATAATATGTTCAAGTAGTTTGCACGCAATGCATGTTAGCGAGATGGGGCGATAATTTGATGGATCAGAGCGGTTACCTGCCTTAAAGCAAGGCACGACTCGGCTAATCTTCCACTCAGACGGGATTTGGCCACTAGAAATGGATTGCGTAAAAATGATTTGCAGGAAATGACTGGATATTACTTTGGTACCTTTAAGAATTTTCGCAGAAATGTTGTCGGGCCCAGGAGCACTTGATACCTTTAAATCTTCAATAAGTCTACATATTCCTTCGGCTGAGATACTAACAGGTGGCATTTCAGATACATTTAGGCTCTGTGATGTAGGAATGTTTACGGCTGGTTCGTTGGTGAAAACAGATGAGAAGTACGTATTCATTACGTCCGAGCGAAGCTCATTTGGAACATGACAACCATCTTGATCTAATAAAGATATATTATGTGAACCGCTACGACCTGGAGTTAAAATAGTCCAAAACTTTTTTGGGTTGTTTCGAAGGATATCGAGTAGGTCATTGTTGTAAAAGTTTTGTTTAGTGCTCTTAAGCAACTTGGTATAATTTCTCAGACAGCTAAAGTATTTCTCCCATTTAGACGCTAAGTTGGTGCTTAATACAGCGAAACAAGCTGTTTTAGACCGAAACGAGCTAAATCACAACACATCGGTTTTACAAGTGTTCCTCTGATACGCGTCAAAACTGTTTTCTCTTATATCTGCGCGAAAAGCATGTATTCTTGCTTAATACAGCGAAACAAGCTGTTTTAGACCGAAACGAGCTAAATCACAACACATCGGTTTTACAAGTGTTCCTCTGATACCCGTCAAAACTTTTTCTCTTATAACTGCGCGAAAAGCATGTATTCGTGCTTAATCCAACGAAACAAGCTGTTTTAGACCGAAACGAGGTAAATCACAACACATCGGTTTTACAAGTTTTCCTCAGATACGCGTCAAAACTTTTCCTCTTATAACTGCGCGAAAAGCTTGTATTCCTGCTTAATCCAACGAAACAAGCTGTGTTAGACAGAAACGAGCTAAATCTGAACACATCAACGTCAACACATACGCGTCAACTTTTTCTCTTATAACTGCGCGAAAAGCATGTATTCGTGATTAATCCAACGAAACAAGCTGTTTTAGACCGAAACGAGCTAAATCACAACACATTGGTTTTACGAGTGTTCCTCTGATACGCGTCAAAACTTTTTCTCTTAAACTGCGCGAAAAGCATGTATTCGTGCTTAATACAACGAAACAAGCTGTTTTAGACCGAAACGAGCTAAATCACAACACATCGGTTTTACAAGTCTCCCTAATACGCGTCAAAACGTTTTCTTCTATAACTGCGCGAAAAGCATGTATTCGTGCTTAAAACAACAAAACAAGCTGTTTTAGACCGAAACGAGCTAAATCACAGCACATCGGTTTTACAAGTCTCCCTATAATACGCGTCAAAACGTTTTCTTCTATAACTGCGCGAAAAACATGTATTCGTGCTTAAAGCATCGAAACAAGCGGTTTTAGACCGAAACGAGCTAAATCACAACACATCGGTTTTACAAGTGTTCCTCTGATACGCGTCAAAACTTTTTCTCTTGTAACTGCGCGAAAAGCACGTATTCTTGCTTAATACAGCGAAACAAGCTGTTTTAGACCGAAACGAGCTAAATCTGAACACATCGGTTTTACAAGTGTCCCTGTGACACGCGTGAAAACTTTTTCTCTTATACCTGCGCGAAAAGCATGTATTCGTTCTTAATACAGCGAATGAAGCTGTTTTAGACCGAAACGAGCTAAATCTGAACACATCGGTTTTACTAGTGTCCCTGTGACACGCCTTAAAATCTTTTTCTCTTACAACTGCGCGAAAAGCATGTATTCTTGCTTAATACAGCGAAACAAGCTGTTTTAGACCGAAACGAGCTAAATCACAACACATCGGTTTTACAAGTGTTCCTCTGATACGCGTCAAAACTTTTTTCTCTTATAACTCCGCGAAAAGCATGTATTCGTGCTTAGTTCAACGAAACAAGCTGTTTTAGACCGAAACGAGCTAAATCACAACACATCGGTTTTACAAGTGTTCTTCTGATACGCGTCTTGACTTTTTCTCTTATAACTGCGCGAAAAGCATGTATTCTTGCTTAATACAGCGGAACAAGCTGTTTTAGAGCGAAACGAGCTAAATCACAACACATCGGTTTTACAAGTGTTCCTCTGATACGCGTCAAAACTGTTTTCTCTTGTATTTGCGCGAAAAGCATGTATTCTTGCTTAATACAGCGAAACAAGCTGTTTTAGACCGAAACGAGCTAAATCACAACACATCGGTTTTACAAGTGTTCCTCTGATACGCGTCAAAACTTTTTCTCTTGTAACTGCGCGAAAAGCACGTATTCTTGCTTAATACAGCGAAACAAGCTGTTTTAGACCGAAACGAGCTAAATCTGAACACATCGGTTTTACTAGTGTCCCTGTGACACGCCTTTAAATCTTTTTCTCCTATAACTGCGCGAAAAGCATGTATTCTTGCTTAATACAGCGAAACAAGCTGTTTTAGACCGAGACGAGCTAAATCACAACACATCGGTTTTACAAGTGTTCCTCTGATACGCGTCAAAACTTTTTCTCTTATAACTGCGCGAAAAGCATGTATTCGTGCTTAGTTTAACGAAACAAGCTGTTTTAGACCGAAACGGGGTAAATCTGAACACATCGGTTTTACAAGTGTCCCTGTGACACGCCTTTAAAACTTTTTCTCTTATAACTGCGCGAAAAGCATGTATTCCTGCTTAATACAGCGAAACAAGCTGTTTTAGGCCGAAACGAGATAAATCTGAACACGTCGGTTTTACACGTGTCCCTGTGACACGCCTTTAAAACTTTTTGTCTAATAACTGCGCGAAAAGCATGTATTCTTGCTTAATACAGCGAAACAAGCTGTTTTAGACCGAAACGAGCTAAATCACAACACATCGGTTTTACAAGTGTTCCTCTGATACGCGTCAAAACTTTTTCTCTTATAACTGCGCGAAAAGCATGTATTCTTGCTTAATACAACGAAACAAGCTGTTTTAGACCGAAACGAGGTAAATCACAACACATCGGTTTTACAAGTGTTCCTCTGTTACGCGTCAAAACTTCTTTCTCTTATAACTGCGCGAAAAGCATGTATTCGTGCTTAGTTCAACGAAACAAGCTGTTTTAGACCGAAACGAGCTAAATCACAACACATCGGTTTTACAAGTGTCCCTGTGACACGCGTCAAATCTTTTTCTCTTATATCTGCGCGAAAAGCATGTATTCTTGCTTAATAGAGCGAAACAAGCTGTTTTAGACCGAAACGAGCTAAATCACAACGCATCGGTTTTACAAGTGTTCCTCTGATACGCGTCAAAACTTTTTCTCTTATAACTGCGCGAAAAGCATGTATTCTTGCCTAATACAACGAAACAAGCTGTTTTAGACCGAAACGAGCTAAATCACAATACATCGGTTTTACAAGTGTTCCTCTGATACGCTTCTAAACTTTTTCTCTTATAACTGCGCAAAAAGCATGTATTCGTGCTTATTACAGCGAAACAAGCTGTTTTAGACCGAAACGAGCTAAATCACAACACATCGGTTTTACAAGTGTTCCTCTGATACGCGTCAAAACTGTTTTCTCTTATATCTGCGCGAAAAGCATGTATTCTTGCTTAATACAGCGAAACAAGCTGTTTTAGACCGAAACGAGCTAAATCACAACGCATCGGTTTTACAAGTGTTCCTCTGATACGCGTCAAAACTTTTTCTCTTATAACTGCGCGAAAAGCATGTATTCTTGCCTAATACAACGAAACAAGCTGTTTTAGACCGAAACGAGCTAAATCACAACACATCGGTTTTACAAGTGTTCCTCTGATACGCGTCTAAACTTTTTCTCTTATAACTCCGCGAAAAGCATGTATTCTTGCTTAATACAGCGAAACAAGCTGTTTTAGACCGAAACGAGCTAAATCACAACACATCGGTTTTACAAGTGTTCCTCTGATACGCGTCAAAACTTTTTCTTTTATAACTGCGCGAAATGCACGTATTCTTGCTTAATACAGCGAAACAAGCTGTTTTAGACCGAGATGAGCTAAATCTGAACACATCGATTTTACAAGTGTCTCTCTAATACGCGTCAAAAGTTTTTCTTCTATAACTGCGCGAAAAGCATGTATTCGTGCCTAAAACAAAGAAACAAGCTGTTTTATACCAAAACGAGCTAAATCTGAACACATCGGTTTTACTAGTGTCCCTGTGACACGCCTTTAAATCTTTTTCTCTTATAACTGCGCGAAAAGCATGTATTCTTGCTTAATACAGCGAAACAAGCTGTTTTAGACCGAAACGAGCTAAATCACAACACATCGGTTTTACAAGTGTTCCTCTGATACGCGTCAAAACTTTTTCTCTTATAACTGCGCGAAAAGCATGTATTCGTGCTTAAATAAAACGAAACAAGCTGTTTTAGACCGAAACGAGCTGTATCTGAACGCATCGGTTTTACAAGTATCCACGTGATACTCGTCAACTTTTTCTCTTATAACTGCGCGAAAAGCATGTATTCGTGCTTAATACAACGAATCAAGCTGTTTTAGACCGAAACGAGCTGTATCTGAACGCATCGGTTTTACAAGTATCCACGTGATACTCGTCAAAACTTTTTCTCTTATAACTGCGCGAAAAGCATGTATTCTTGCTTAATACAGCGAAACAAGCTGTTTTAGACCAAAAAGAGCTAAATCACAACACATCGGTTTTACAAGTGTTCCTCTGATACGCGTCTGAACTTTTTCTCTTATAACTGCGCGAAAAGCATGTATTCGTGCTTAATACGACGAAACAAGCTGTTTTAAACCGAAACGAGCTAAATCACAACACATTGGTTTTACAAGGGTTCCTCTATTACGCGTCAAAACTTTTTTCTCTTATAACTGCGCGAAAAGCATGTATTCGTGCTTAGTTCAACGAAACAAGCTGTTTTAGACCGAAACGAGGTAAATCAGAACACATCGGTTTTACAAGTGTTCCTCTGATACGCGTCAAAACTTTTTCTCTTATAACTGCGCGAAAAGCATGTATTCTTGCTTAATACAACGAAACAAGCTGTTTTAGACCGAAACGAGCTAAATCACAACACATCGGTTTTACAAGTGTCCCTCTGATACGCGTCAAAACTTTTTCTCTTGTAACTGCGCGAAAAGCACGTATTCTTGCTTAATACAGCGAAACAAGCTGTTTTAGACCGAAACGAGCTAAATCACAACACATCGGTTTTACAAGTTTTCCTCTGATACGCGTCTAAACTTTTTCTCTTATAACTGCGCGAAAAGCATGTATTCGTGCTTAATACGACGAAGCAAGCTGTTTTAGACCGAAACAAGCTAAATCTGAACATATCGGTTTTACAAGTGTCCCTGTGACACGCGTCAAGACTTTTTCTCTTATAACTGCGCGAAAAGCATGTATTCTTGCTTAATACAACGAAACAAGCTGTTTTAGACCGAAACGAGCTAAATCACAACACATCGGTTTTACAAGTGTTCCTCTGATACGCGTCAAAACTTTTTCTCTTGTAACTGCGCGAAAAGCACGTATTCTTGCTTAATACAGCGAAACAAGCTGTTTTAGACCGAAACGAGCTAAATCTGAACACATCGGTTTTACTAGTGTCCCTGTGACACGCGTCACAACCTTTTCTCTTATAACTGCGCGAAAAGCATGTATTCTTGCTTAATACAGCGAAACAAGCTGTTTTAGACCGAAACGAGTTAAATCACAACACATCGGTTTTACAAGTGTTCCTCTGATACGCGTCAAAACTTTTTCTCTTATAACTGCGCGAAAAGCATGTATTCGTGCTTAGTTCAACGAAACAAGCTGTTTTATACCAAAACGAGCTAAATCTGAACACATCGGTTTTACTAGTGTCCCTGTGACACGCCTTTAAATCTTTTTCTCTGATAACTGGGCGAAAAGCATGTATTCTTGCTTAATACAGCGAAACAAGTTGTTTTAGACCGAAACGAGCTAAATCACAACACATCGGTTTTACAAGTGTTCCTCTGATACGCGTCAAAACTTTTTCTCTTATAACTGCGCGAAAAGCATGTATTCGTGCCTAAATAAAACGAAACAAGCTGTTTTAGACCGAAACGAGCTGTATCTGAACGCAACGGTTTTACAAGTATCCACGTGATACTCGTCAACTTTTTCTCTTATACCTGCGCGAAAAGCATGTATTCGTGCTTAATACAACGAATCAAGCTGTTTTAGACCGAAACGAGCTGTATCTGAACGCATCGGTTTTACAAGTATCCACGTGATACTCGTCAAAACTTTTTCTCTTATAACTGCGCGAAAAGCATGTATTCTTGCTTAATACAGCGAAACAAGCTGTTTTAGACCGAAACGAGCTAAATCACAACACATCGGTTTTACAAGTGTTCCTCTGATACGCCTCAAAACTTTTTCTCCTATAACTGCGCGAAAAGCATGTATTCTTGCTTAATACAACGAAACAAGCTGTTTTAGACCGAAACGAGCTAAATCACAACACATCGGTTTTACAAGTGTTCCTCTGATACGCGTCTAAACGTTTTCTCTTATAACTGCGCGAAAAGCATGTATTCGTGCTTAATACGACGAAACAAGCTGTTTTAGACCGAAACGAGCTAAATCACAACACATCGGTTTTACAAGTGTTCCTCTATTACGCGTCAAAACTTTTTTCTCTTATAACTGCGCGAAAAGCATGTATTCGTGCTTAGTTCAACGAAACAAGCTGTTTTAGACCGAAACGAGGTAAATCAGAACACATCGGTTTTACAAGTGTTCCTCTGATACGCGTCAAAACTTTTTCTCTTATAACTGCGCGAAAAGCATGTATTCTTGCTTAATACAACGAAACAAGCTGTTTTAGACCGAAACGAGCTAAATCACAACACATCGGTTTTACAAGTGTTCCTCTGATACGCGTCAAAACTTTTTCTCTTGTAACTGCGCGAAAAGCACGTATTCTTGCTTAATACAGCGAAACAAGCTGTTTTAGACCGAAACGAGCTAAATCACAACACATCGGTTTTACAAGTGTTCCTCTGATACGCCACAAAACTTTTTATCTTATAACTGCGCGAAAAGCATGTATTCTTGCTTAATACAGCGAAACAAGCTGTTTTAGGCCGAAACGAGCTAAATCACAACACATCGGTTTTACAAGTGTTCCTCTATTACGCGTCAAAACTTTTTTCTCTTTTACTAGTTTTTCAAGCATGTATTTTCAAGCATGTATGTTTTTTAAGCATGTATTCTTGCTTAATACAGCGAAACAAGCTGTTTTAGACCGAAACGAGCTAAATCACAACACATCGGTTTTACAAGTGTCCCTGTGACAGGCGTCAAATCTTTTTCTCTTATAACTGCGCGAAAAGCATGTATTCTTGCTTAATACAACGAAACAAGCTGTTTTAGACCGAAACGAGCTAAATCACAACACATCGGTTTTACAAGTGTTCCTCTGATACGCGTCTAAACTTTTTTCTCTTATAACTGCGCGAAAAGCATGTATTCGTGCTTAGTTCAACGAAACAATCTGTTTTAGACCGAAACGAGGTAAATCTGAACACATTGGTTTTACAAGTGTTCCTCTGATACGCGTCAAAACTTTTTCTCTTATAACTGCGCGAAAAGCATGTATTCGTGCTTAATACGACGAAACAAGCTGTTTTAGACCGAAACGAGCTAAATCACAACACATCGGTTTTACAAGTGTTCCTCTGTTACGCGTCAAAACTTTTTTCTCTTATAACTGCGCGAAAAGCATGTATTCGTGCTTAGTTCAACGAAACAAGCTGTTTTAGACCGAAACGAGCTAAATCACAACACATCGGTTTTACAAGTGTCCCTGTGACACGCGTCAAATCTTTTTCTCTTATAACTGCGCGAAAAGCATGTATTCTTGCTTAATACAACGAAACAAGCTGTTTTAGACCGAAACGAGCTAAATCACAACACATCGCTTTTACAAGTGTTCCTCTGATACGCCTCAAAACTTTTTCTCTTATAACTGCGCGAAAAGCATGTATTCTTGCTTAATACAACGAAACAAGTTGTTTTAGACCGAAACGAGCTAAATCACAACACATCGGTTTTACAAGTGTTCCTCTGATACGCGTCTAAACTTTTTCTCTAATAACTGCGCGAAAAGCATGTATTCGTGCTTAATACGACGAAACAAGCTGTTTTAGACCGAAACGAGCTAAATCACAACACATCGGTTTTACAAGTGTTCCTCTGTTACGCGTCAAAACTTTTTTCTCTTATAACTGCGCGAAAAGCATGTATTCGTGCTTAGTTCAACGAAACAAGCTGTTTTAGACCGAAACGAGCTAAATCACAACACATCGGTTTTACAAGTGTGCCTGTGACACGCGTCAAATCTTTTTCTCTTATAACTGCGCGAAAAGCATGTATTCTTGCTTAATACAACGAAACAAGCTGTTTTAGACCGAAACGAGCTAAATCACAACACATCGGTTTTACAAGTGTTCCTCTGTTACGCTTCAAAACTTTTTTCTCTTATAACTGCGCGAAAAGCATGTATTCGTGCTTAGTTCAACGAAACAATCTGTTTTAGACCGAAACGAGGTAAATCTGAACACATTGGTTTTACAAGTGTTCCTCTGATACGCGTCAAAACTTTTTCTCTTATAACTGCGCGAAAAGCATGTATTCGTGCTTAATACGACGAAACAAGCTGTTTTAGACCGAAACGAGCTAAATCACAACACATCGGTTTTACAAGTGTTCCTCTGTTACGCGTCAAAACTTTTTTCTCTTATAACTGCGCGAAAAGCATGTATTCGTGCTTAGTTCAACGAAACAAGCTGTTTTAGACCGAAACGAGCTAAATCACAACACATCGGTTTTACAAGTGTCCCTGTGACACGCGTCAAATCTTTTTCTCTTATAACTGCGCGAAAAGCATGTATTCTTGCTTAATACAACGAAACAAGCTGTTTTAGACCGAAACGAGCTAAATCACAACACATCGGTTTTACAAGTGTTCCTCTGTTACGCTTCAAAACTTTTTTCTCCTATAACTGCGCGAAAAGCATGTATTCGTGCTTAGTTCAACGAAACAATCTGTTTTAGACCGAAACGAGGTAAATCTGAACACATTGGTTTTACAAGCGTTCCTCTGATACGCGTCAAAACTTTTTCTTTGATAACTGCGCAAAAAGAATGTATTCTTGCTTAATACAACGAAACAAGCTGTTTTAGACCGAAGCGAGCCAAATCACAACACATCGGTGTTACAAGTGTTCCACGTGATACTCGTCAAAACTTTTTCTCTAATAACTGCGCGAAAAGCATGTAATCTTGCTTAATACAGCGAAACAAGCTGTTTTAGACCGAAACGAGCTAAATCACAACACATCGGTTTTACAAGTGTTCCTCTGATACGCGTCAAAACTTTTTTTCTCTTATAACTGCGCGAAAACCACGTATTCCTGCTTAGTCCAACGAAACAAGCTGTTTTAGACCGAAACGAGCTGTATCTGAACGCATCGGTTTTACAAGTATCCACGTGATACTCGTCAACTTTTTCTCGTATAACTGCGCGAAAAGCATGTATTCGTGCTTAATACAACGAATCAAGCTGTTTTAGACCGAAACGAGCTGTATCTGAACGCATCGGTTTTACAAGTATCCACGTGATACTCGTCAAAACTTTTTCTCTTATAACTGCGCGAAAAGCATGTATTCTTGCTTAATACAGCGAAACAAGCTGTTTTAGACCGAAACGAGCTAAATCACAACACATCGCTTTTACAAGTGTTCCTCTGATACGCCTCAAAACTTTTTCTCTTATAACTGCGCGAAAAGCATGTATTCTTGCTTAATACAACGAAACAAGCTGTTTTAGACCGAAACGAGCTAAATCACAACACATCGGTTTTACAAGTGTTCCTCTGATACGCGTCTAAACTTTTTCTCTTATAACTGCGCGAAAAGCATGTATTCGTGCTTAATACGACGAAACAAGCTGTTTTAGACCGAAACGAGCTAAATCACAACACATCGGTTTTAGAAGTGTTCCTCTGTTACGCGTCAAAACGTTTTTCTCTTATAACTGCGCGAAAAGCATGTATTCGTGCTTAGTTCAACGAAACAAGCTGTTTTAGACCGAAACGAGCTAAATCACAACACATCGGTTTTACAAGTGTCCCTGTGACACGCGTCAAATCTTTTTCTCTTATAACTGCGCGAAAAGCATGTATTCTTGCTTAATACAACGAAACAAGCTGTTTTAGACCGAAACGAGCTAAATCACAACACATCGGTTTTACAAGTGTTCCTCTGATACGCGTCAAAACTTTTTCTCTTATAACTGCGCGAAAAGCATGTATTCTTGCTTAATACAGCGAAACAAGCTGTTTTAGACCGAAACGAGCTAAATCACAACACATCGGTTTTACAAGTGTTCCTCTGATACGCGTCAAAACTTTTTCTGTTATAACTGCGCGAAAAGCATGTATTCTAGCTTAATACAGCGAAACAAGCTGTTTTAGACCGAAACGAGCTAAATCACAACACATCGGTTTTACAAGTGTTCCTCTGATACGCGTCAAAACTTTTTCTGTTATAACTGCGCGAAAAGCATGTATTCTTGCTTAATACAACGAAACAAGCTGTTTTAGACCGAAACGAGCTAAATCACAACACATCGGTTTTACAAGTGTTTCTCT
The DNA here is from genome assembly GCF_052857255.1 of Amblyomma americanum. Lineage (NCBI taxonomy): Eukaryota > Metazoa > Arthropoda > Arachnida > Ixodida > Ixodidae > Amblyomma > Amblyomma americanum. The sequence continues at coordinate 441,964 of NW_027526497.1, forward strand.
GATACGCGTCAAAACTTTTTTTCTCTTATACCTGCGCGAAAAGCATGTATTCGTGCTTAAGACAACGAAACAAGCTGTTTTAGACCGAAACGAGCTAAATCTTAACACATCGGTTTTACAAGTGTCCCTGTGACACGCGTCACAACGTTTTCTCTTATAACTGCGCGAAAAGCATGTATTCTTGCTTAATACAGCGAAACAAGCTGTTTTAGACCGAAACGAGCTGTATCTGAACGCATCGGTTTTACAAGTATCCACGTGATACTCGTCAAAACTTTTTCTCTTATAACTGCGCGAAAAGCATGTACTCTTGCTTAATACAGCGAAACAAGCTGTTTTAGACCGAAACGAGCTAAATCACAACACATCGCTTTTACAAGTGTTCCTCTGATACGCCTCAAAACTTTTTCTCTTATAACTGCGCGAAAAGCATGTATTCTTGCTTAATACAACGAAACAAGCTGTTTTAGACCGAAACGAGCTAAATCACAACACATCGGTTTTACAAGTGTTCCTCTGATACGCGTCTAAACTTTTTCTCTTATAACTGCGCGAAAAGCATGTATTCGTGCTTAATACGACGAAACAAGCTGTTTTAGACCGAAACGAGCTAGATCACAACACATCGGTTTTACAAGTGTTCCTCTGTTACGCGTCAAAACTTTTTTCTCTTATAACTGCGCGAAAAGCATGTATTCGTGCTTAGTTCAACGAAACAAGCTGTTTTAGACCGAAAGGAGCTAAATCACAACACATCGGTTTTACAAGTGTCCCTGTGACACGCGTCAAATATTTTTCTCTTATAACTGCGCGAAAAGCATGTATTCTTGCTTAATACAACGAAACAAGCTGTTTTAGACCGAAACGAGCTAAATCACAACACATCGGTTTTACAAGTGTTCCTCTGATACGCGTCTAAACTTTTTCTTTTATAACTGCGCGAAAAGCATGTATTCGTGCTTAATACAACGAAACAAGCTGTTTTAGACCGAAACGAGCTAAATCTGAACACATCGGTTTTACAAGTGTTCCTCTGATACGCGTCTAAACTTTTTCTCTTACAACTGCGCGAAAAGCATGTATTCGTGCTTAATACGACGAAACAAGCTGTTTTAGACCGAAACGAGCTAAATCTGAACACATCGGTTTTACAAGTGTCCCTGTGACACGCGTCAAAACTTTTTCTCTTATAACTGCGCGAAAAGCATGTATTCTTGCTTAATACAGCGAAACAAGCTGTTTTAGACCGAAACGAGCTAAATCACAACACATCGGTTTTACAAGTGTTCCTCTGATAGGCGTCAAAACTTTTTTCTCTTATAACTGCGCGAAACCATGTATTCGTGCTTAGTTCAACGAAACAAGCTGTTTTAGACCGAAAAGAGCTAAATCTGAACACATCGGTTTTACAAGTGTCCCTGTGACACGCGTCAAAACTTTTTCTCTTATAACTGCGCGAAAAGCATGTATTCTTGCTTAATACAACGAAACAAGCTGTTTTAGACCAAAACGAGCTAAATCACAACACATCGGTTTTACAAGTGTTCCTCTGATACGCGTCTAAACTTTTTTTCTTATAACTGCGCGAAAAGCATGTATTCTTGCTTAATACAGCGAAACAGGCTGTTTTAGACCGAAACGAGCTAAATCACAACACATCGGTTTTACAAGTGTTCCTCTGATACGCGTCAAAACTTTTTCTTTTATAACTGCGGAAAAAGCATGTATTCGTGCTTAATACAACGAAACAAGCTGTTTTAGACCGAGATGAGCTAAATCTGAACACATCGGTTTTACAAGTGTCTCTCTAATAGGCGTCAAAAGTTTTTCTTCTATAACTGCGCGTAAAGCATGTATTCGTGCTTAAAACAACGAAACAAGCTGTTTTATACCAAAACGAGCTATATCTGAACAAATCGGTTTTACACGTGTCCCTGTGACACGCGTCAAAACTTTTTCTCTTATAAATGCGCGAAAAGCACGTATTCTTGCTTAATACAGCGAAACAAGCTGTTTTAGACCGAAACGAGCTAAATCACAACACATCGGTTTTACAAGTGTTCCTCTGATACGCGTCAAAACTTTTTCTCTTATAACTGCGCGAAAAGCATGTATTCTTGCTTAATACGACGAAACAAGCTGTTTTAGACCGAAACGAGCTAAATCACAACACATCGGTTTTAGAAGTGTTCCTCTGTTACGCGTCAAAACTTTTTTCTCTTATAACTGCGCGAAAAGCATGTATTCCTGCTTAGTTCAACGAAACAAGCTGTTTTAGACCGAAACGAGCTAGATCACAACACATCGGTTTTACAAGTGTTCCTCTGATACGCGTCAAAACTTTTTCTCTTATAACTGCGCGAAAAGCATGTATTCTTGCTTAATACAGCGAAACAAGCTGTTTTAGACCGAAACGAGCTAAATCACAACACATCGGTTTTACAAGTGTTCCTCTGATACGCGTCAAAACTTTTTCTGTTATAACTGCGCGAAAAGCATGTATTCTTGCTTAATACAGCGAAACAAGCTGTTTTAGACCGAAACGAGCTAAATCACAACACATCGGTTTTACAAGTGTTCCTCTGATACGCGTCAAAACTTTTTCTGTTATAACTGCGCGAAAAGCATGTATTCTTGCTTAATACAACGAAACAAGCTGTTTTAGACCGAAACGAGCTAAATCACAACACATCGGTTTTACAAGTGTTCCTCTGATACGCGTCAAAACTTTTTTTCTCTTATACCTGCGCGAAAAGCATGTATTCGTGCTTAATACAACGAAACAAGCTGTTTTAGACCGAAACGAGCTAAATCTTAACACATCGGTTTTACAAGTGTCCCTGTGACACGCGTCACAACGTTTTCTCTTATAACTGCGCGAAAAGCATGTATTCTTGCTTAATACAGCGAAACAAGCTGTTTTAGACCGAAACGAGCTGTATCTGAACGCATCGGTTTTACAAGTATCCACGTGATACTCGTCAAAACTTTTTCTCTTATAACTGCGCGAAAAGCATGTATTCTTGCTTAATACAGCGAAACAAGCTGTTTTAGACCGAAACGAGCTAAATCACAACACATCGCTTTTACAAGTGTTCCTCTGATACGCCTCAAAACTTTTTCTCTTATAACTGCGCGAAAAGCATGTATTCTTGCTTAATACAACGAAACAAGCTGTTTTAGACCGAAACGAGCTAAATCACAACACATCGGTTTTACAAGTGTTCCTCTGATACGCGTCTAAACTTTTTCTCTTATAACTGCGCGAAAAGCATGTATTCGTGCTTAATACGACGAAACAAGCTGTTTTAGACCGAAACGAGCTAGATCACAACACATCGGTTTTACAAGTGTTCCTCTGTTACGCGTCAAAACTTTTTTCTCTTATAACTGCGCGAAAAGCATGTATTCGTGCTTAGTTCAACGAAACAAGCTGTTTTAGACCGAAAGGAGCTAAATCACAACACATCGGTTTTACAAGTGTCCCTGTGACACGCGTCAAATCTTTTTCTCTTATAACTGCGCGAAAAGCATGTATTCTTGCTTAATACAACGAAACAAGCTGTTTTAGACCGAAACGAGCTAAATCACAACACATCGGTTTTACAAGTGTTCCTCTGATACGCGTCTAAACTTTTTCTTTTATAACTGCGCGAAAAGCATGTATTCGTGCTTAATACAACGAAACAAGCTGTTTTAGACCGAAACGAGCTAAATCTGAACACATCGGTTTTACAAGTGTTCCTCTGATACGCGTCTAAACTTTTTCTCTTACAACTGCGCGAAAAGCATGTATTCGTGCTTAATACGACGAAACAAGCTGTTTTAGACCGAAACGAGCTAAATCTGAACACATCGGTTTTACAAGTGTCCCTGTGACAGGCGTCAAAACTTTTTCTCTTATAACTGCGCGAAAAGCATGTATTCTTGCTTAATACAGCGAAACAAGCTGTTTTAGACCGAAACGAGCTAAATCACAACACATCGGTTTTACAAGTGTTCCTCTGATAGGCGTCAAAACTTTTTTCTCTTATAACTGCGCGAAACCATGTATTCGTGCTTAGTTCAACGAAACAAGCTGTTTTAGACCGAAAAGAGCTAAATCTGAACACATCGGTTTTACAAGTGTCCCTGTGACACGCGTCAAAACTTTTTCTCTTATAACTGCGCGAAAAGCATGTATTCTTGCTTAATACAACGAAACAAGCTGTTTTAGACCAAAACGAGCTAAATCACAACACATCGGTTTTACAAGTGTTCCTCTGATACGCGTCTAAACTTTTTTTCTTATAACTGCGCGAAAAGCATGTATTCTTGCTTAATACAGCGAAACAGGCTGTTTTAGACCGAAACGAGCTAAATCACAACACATCGGTTTTACAAGTGTTCCTCTGATACGCGTCAAAACTTTTTCTTTTATAACTGCGGAAAAAGCATGTATTCGTGCTTAATACAACGAAACAAGCTGTTTTAGACCGAGATGAGCTAAATCTGAACACATCGGTTTTACAAGTGTCTAATAGGCGTCAAAAGTTTTTCTTCTATAACTGCGCGTAAAGCATGTATTCGTGCTTAAAACAACGAAACAAGCTGTTTTATACCAAAACGAGCTATATCTGAACAAATCGGTTTTACACGTGTCCCTGTGACACGCGTCAAAACTTTTTCTCTTATAAATGCGCGAAAAGCACGTATTCTTGCTTAATACAGCGAAACAAGCAGTTTTAGACCGAAACGAGCTAAATCACAACACATCGGTTTTACAAGTGTTCCTCTGATACGCGTCAAAACTTTTTCTCTTATAACTGCGCGAAAAGCATGTATTCTTGCTTAATACGACGAAACAAGCTGTTTTAGACCGAAACGAGCTAAATCACAACACATCGGTTTTAGAAGTGTTCCTCTGTTACGCGTCAAAACTTTTTTCTCTTATAACTGCGCGAAAAGCATGTATTCGTGCTTAGTTCAACGAAACAAGCTGTTTTAGACCGAAACGAGCTAGATCACAACACATCGGTTTTACAAGTGTTCCTCTGATACGCGTCAAAACTTTTTTTCTCTTATAACTGCGCGAAAACCACGTATTCCTGCTTAGTCCAACGAAACAAGCTGTTTTAGACCGAAACGAGCTGTATCTGAACGCATCGGTTTTACAAGTATCCACGTGATACTCGTCAACTTTTTCTCTTATAACTGCGCGAAAAGCATGTATTCGTGCTTAATACAACGAATCAAGCGGTTTTAGACCGAAACGAGCTGTATCTGAACGCATCGGTTTTACAAGTATCCACGTGATACTCGTCAAAACTTTTTCTCTTATAACTGCACGAAAAGCATGTATTCTTGCCTAATACAGCGAAACAAGCTGTTTTAGACCGAAACGAGCTAAATCACAACACATCGCTTTTACAAGTGTTCCTCTGATACGCCTCAAAACTTTTTCTCTTATAACTGCGCGAAAAGCATGTATTCTTGCTTAATACAACGAAACAAGCTGTTTTAGACCGAAACGAGCTAAATCACAACACATCGGTTTTACAAGTGTTCCTCTGATACGCGTCTAAACTTTTTCTCTTATAACTGCGCGAAAAGCATGTATTCGTGCTTAATACGACGAAACAAGCTGTTTTAGACCGAAACGAGCTAAATCACAACACATCGGTTTTAGAAGTGTTCCTCTGTTACGCGTCAAAACTTTTTTCTCTTATAACTGCGCGAAAAGCATGTATTCGTGCTTAGTTCAACGAAACAAGCTGTTTTAGACCGAAACGAGCTAAATCACAACACATCGGTTTTACAAGTGTCCCTGTGACACGCGTCAAATTTCTCTTATAACTGCGCGAAAAGCATGTATTCTTGCTTAATACTACGAAACAAGCTGTTTTAGACCGAAACGAGCTAAATCACAACACATCGGTTTTACAAGTGTTCCTCTGATACGCGTCAAAACTTTTTCTCTTATAACTGCGCGAAAAGCATGTATTCTTGCTTAATACAGCGAAACAAGCTGTTTTAGACCGAAACGAGCTAAATCACAACACATCGGTTTTACAAGTGTTCCTCTGATACGCGTCAAAACTTTTTCTGTTATAACTGCGCGAAAAGCATGTATTCTTGCTTAATACAACGAAACAAGCTGTTTTAGACCGAAACGAGCTAAATCACAACACATCGGTTTTACAAGTGTTCCTCTGATACGCGTCAAAACTTTTTTTCTCTTATAACTGCGCGAAAAGCACGTATTCCTGCTTAGTCCAACGAAACAAGCTGTTTTAGACCGAAACGAGGTAAATCTGAACACATCGGTTTTACAAGTGTCCTTGTGACATGCCTTTAAAACTTTTTCTCTTATACCTGCGCGAAAAGCATGTATTCGTGCTTAATACAACGAAACAAGCTGTTTTAGACCGAAACGAGCTAAATCTGAACACATCGGTTTTACAAGTGTCCCTGTGACACGCGTCAAAACTTTTTCTCTTGTAACTGCGCGAAAAGCACGTATTCTTGCTTAATACAGCGAAACAAGCTGTTTTAGACCGAAACGAGCTAAATCACAACACATCGGTTTTACAAGTGTTCCTCTGATACGCGTCAAAACTTTTTCTCTTATAACTGCGCGAAAAGCATGTATTCTTCCTTAATACAGCGAAACAAGCTGTTTTAGACCGAAACGAGCTAAATCACAACACATCGGTTTTACAAGTGTTCCTCTGATACGCGTCTAAACTTTTTCTCTTATAACTGCGCGAAAAGCATGTATTCGTGATTAATACGACGAAACAAGCTGTTTTAGACCGAAACGAGCTAAATCTGAACACATCGGTTTTACAAGTGTCCCTGTGACACGCGTCAAAACTTTTTCTCTTATAACTGCGCGAAAAGCATGTATTCTTGCTTAATACAGCGAAACAAGCTGTTTTAGACCGAAACGAGCTAAATCACAACACATCGGTTTTACAAGTGTTCCTCTGATAGGCGTCAAAACTTTTTTCTCTTATAACTGCGCGAAAAGCATGTATTCGTGCTTAGTTCAACGAAACAAGCTGTTTTAGACCGAAACGAGCTAAATCTGAACACATCGGTTTTACAAGTGTCCCTGTGACACGTGTCAAAACTTTTTTCTCTTATAACTGCGCGAAAAGCATGTATTCGTGCTTAGTTCAACGAAACAAGCTGTTTTAGACCGAAACGAGCTAAATCTGAACACATCGGTTTTACAAGTGTCCCTGTGACACGTGTCAAAACTTTTTCTCTTATAACTGCGCGAAAAGCATGTATTCTTGCTTAATACAACGAAACAAGCTGTTTTAGACCGAAACAAGCTAAATCACAACACATCGGTTTTACAAGTGTTCCTCTGATACGCGTCTAAACTTTTTTTCTTGTAACTGCGCGAAATCATGTATTCGTGCTTAATACAGCGAAACAGGCTGTTTTAGACCGAAACGAGCTAAATCACAACACATCGGTTTTACAAGTGTTCCTCTGATACGCGTCAAAACGTTTTCTTTTATAACTGCGCGAAAAGCATGTATTCGTGCTTAATACAACGAAACAAGCTGTTTTAGACCGAGATGAGCTAAATCTGAACACATCGGTTTTACAAGTGTCTCTAATACGCGTCAAAAGTTTTTGTTCTATAACTGCGCGTAAAGCACGTATTCGTGCTTAAAACAACAAAACAAGCTGTTTTATACCAAAACGAGCTATATCTGAACACATCGGTTTTACACGTGTCCCTGTGATACGCGTCAAAACTTTTTCTCTTATAATTGCGCGAAAAGCACGTATTCCTGCTTAGTCCAACGAAACAAGCTGTTTTAGACCGAAACGAGGTAAATCTGAACACATCGGTTTTACAAGTGTCCTTGTGACATGCCTTTAAAACTTTTTCTCTTATACCTGCGCGAAAAGCATGTATTCGTGCTTAATACAACGAAACAAGCTGTTTTAGACCGAAACGAGCTAAATCTGAACACATCGGTTTTACAAGTGTCCCTGTGACACGCGTCACAACTTTTTCTCTTATAACTGCGCGAAAAGCATGTATTCGTGCCTAATAAAACGAAACAAGCTGTTTTAGACCGAAACGAGCTGTATCTGAACGCATCGGTTTTACAAGTATCCAGGTGATACTCTTCAACTTTTTCTCTTATAACTGCGCGAAAAGCATGTATTCGTGCTTAATACAACGAATCAAGCTGTTTTAGACCGAAACGAGCTGTATCTGAACGCATCGGTTTTACAAGTATCCACGTGATACTCAAAACTTTTTCTCCTATAACTGCGCGAAAAGCATGTATTCTTGCTTAATACAGCGAAACAAGCTGTTTTAGACCGAAACGAGCTAAATCACAACACATCGCTTTTACAAGTGTTCCTCTGATACGCCTCAAAACTTTTTCTCTTATAACTGCGCGAAAAGCATGTATTCTTGCTTAATACAACGAAACAAGCTGTTTTAGACCGAAACGAGCAAAATCACAACACATCGGTTTTACAAGTGTTCCTCTAATACGCGTCTAAACTTTTTCTCTTATAACTGCGCGAAAAGCATGTATTCGTGCTTAATACGACAAACAAGCTGTTTTAGACCGAAACGAGCTAAATCACAACACATCGGTTTTACAAGTGTTCCTCTGTTACGCGTCAAAACTTTTTTCTCTTATAACTGCGCGAAAAGCATGTATTCGTGCTTAGTTCAACGAAACAAGCTGTTTTAGACCGAAACGAGCTAAATCACAACACATCGGTTTTACAAGTGTCCCTGTGACACGCGTCAAATCTTTTTCTCTTATAACTGCGCGAAAAGCATGTATTCTTGCTTAATACAGCGAAACAAGCTGTTTTAGACCGAAACGAGCTAAATCACAACACATCGGTTTTACAAGTGTTCCTCTGTTACGCTTCAAAACTTTTTTCTCTTATAACTGCGCGAAAAGCATGTATTCGTGCTTAGTTCAACGAAACAAGCTGTTTTAGACCGAAACGAGGTAAATCTGAACACATTGGTTTTACAAGTGTTCCTCTGATACGCGTCAAAAATTTTTCTCTGATAACTGCGCGAAAAGAATGTATTCTTGCTTAATACAACGAAACAAGCTGTTTTAGACCGAAACGAGCCAAATCACAACACATCGGTATTACAAGTGTTCGACGTGATACTCAAAACTTTTTCTCTATTAACTGCGCGAAAAGCATGTAATCTTGCTTAATACAGCGAAACAAGCTGTTTTAGACCGAAACGAGCTAAATCACAACACATCGGTTTTACAAGTGTTCCTCTGATACGCGTCAAAACTTTTTCTCTTATAACTGCGCGAAAAGCATGTATTCTTCCTTAATACAGCGAAACAAGCTGTTTTAGACCGAAACGAGCTAAATCACAACACATCGGTTTTACAAGTGTTCCTCTGATACGCGTCTAAACTTTTTCTCTTATAACTGCGCGAAAAGCATGTATTCGTGATTAATACGACGAAACAAGCTGTTTTAGACCGAAACGAGCTAAATCTGAACACATCGGTTTTACAAGTGTCCCTGTGACACGCGTCAAAACTTTTTCTCTTATAACTGCGCGAAAAGCATGTATTCTTGCTTAATACAGCGAAACAAGCTGTTTTAGACCGAAACGAGCTAAATCACAACACATCGGTTTTACAAGTGTTCCTCTGATAGGCGTCAAAACTTTTTTCTCTTATAACTGCGCGAAAAGCATGTATTCGTGCTTAGTTCAACGAAACAAGCTGTTTTAGACCGAAACGAGCTAAATCTGAACACATCGGTTTTACAAGTGTCCCTGTGACACGTGTCAAAACTTTTTCTCTTATAACTGCGCGAAAAGCATGTATTCTTGCTTAATACAACGAAACAAGCTGTTTTAGACCGAAACGAGCTAAATCACAACACATCGGTTTTACAAGTGTTCCTCTGATACGCGTCTAAACTTTTTTTCTTGTAACTGCGCGAAATCATGTATTCGTGCTTAATACAGCGAAACAGGCTGTTTTAGACCGAAACGAGCTAAATCACAACACATCGGTTTTACAAGTGTTCCTCTGATACGCGTCAAAACTTTTTCTTTTATAACTGCGCGAAAAGCATGTATTCGTGCTTAATACAACGAAAAAAGCTGTTTTAGACCGAGATGAGCTAAATCTGAACACATCGGTTTTACAAGTGTCTCTAATACGCGTCAAAAGTTTTTGTTCTATAACTGCGCGTAAAGCATGTATTCGTGCTTAAAACAACAAAACAAGCTGTTTTATACCAAAACGAGCTATATCTGAACACATCGGATTTACACGTGTCCCTGTGATACGCGTCAAAACTTTTTCTCTTATAAATGCGCGAAAAGCACGTATTCTTGCTTAATACAGCGAAACAAGCTGTTTTAGACCGAAACGAGCTAAATCACAACACATCGGTTTTACAAGTGTTCCTCTGATACGCGTCAAAACTTTTTTTCTCTTATAACTGCGCGAAAAGCACGTATTCCTGCTTAGTCCAACGAAACAAGCTGTTTTAGACCGAAACGAGGTAAATCTGAACACATCGGTTTTACAAGTGTCCTTGTGACATGCCTTTAAAACTTTTTCTCTTATACCTGCGCGAAAAGCATGTATTCGTGCTTAATACAACGAAACAAGCTGTTTTAGACCGAAACGAGCTAAATGTGAACACATCGGTTTTACAAGTGTCCCTGTGACACGCGTCACAACTTTTTCTTTTATAACTGCGCGAAAAGCATGTATTCTTGCTTAATACAGCGAAACAAGCTGTTTTATACCGAAACGAGTTAAATCACAACAGATCGGTTTTACAAGTGTTCCTCTGATACGCGTCAAAACTTTTTCTCTTATAACTGCGCGAAAAGCATGTATTCGTGCCTAATAAAACGAAACAAGCTGTTTTAGACCGAAACGAGCTGTATCTGAACGCATCGGTTTTACAAGTATCCAGGTGATACTCTTCAACTTTTTCTCTTATAACTGCGCGAAAAGCATGTATTCTTGCTTAATACAACGAAACAAGCTGTTTTAGACCGAAACGAGCTAAATCACAACACATCGGTTTTACAAGTGTTCCTCTGATACGCGTCAAAACTTTTTCTCTTATAACTGCGCGAAAAGCATGTATTCTTGCTTAATACAGCGAAACAAGCTGTTTTAGACCGAAACGAGCTAAATCACAACACATCGGTTTTACAAGTGTTCCTCTGATACGCGTCAAAACTTTTTCTGTTATAACTGCGCGAAAAGCATGTATTCTTGCTTAATACAACGAAACAAGCTGTTTTAGACCGAAACGAGCTAAATCACAACACATCGGTTTTACAAGTGTTCCTCTGATACGCGTCAAAACTTTTTTTCTCTTATAACTGCGCGAAAAGCACGTATTCCTGCTTAGTCCAACGAAACAAGCTGTTTTAGACCGAAACGAGGTAAATCTGAACACATCGGTTTTACAAGTGTCCTTGTGACATGCCTTTAAAACTTTTTCTCTTATACCTGCGCGAAAAGCATGTATTCGTGCTTAATACAACGAAACAAGCTGTTTTAGACCGAAACGAGCTAAATCTGAACACATCGGTTTTACAAGTGTCCCTGTGACACGCGTCAAAACTTTTTCTCTTGTAACTGCGCGAAAAGCACGTATTCTTGCTTAATACAGCGAAACAAGCTGTTTTAGACCGAAACGAGCTAAATCTGAACACATCGGTTTTACAAGTGTCCCTGTGACACGCGTCAAAACTTTTCTCTTATACCTGCGCGAAAAGCATGTATTCTTGCTTAATACAACGACACAAGCTGTTTTAGACCGAAACGAGCTAAATCACAACACATCGGTTTTACAAGTGTTCCTCTGATACGCGTCTAAACTTTTTCTCTTATAACTGCGCGAAAAGCATGTATTCGTGCTTAATACGACGAAACAAGCTGTTTTAGACCGAAACGAGCTAAATCACAACACATCGGTTTTACAAGTGTTCCTCTGTTACGCGTCAAAACTTTTTTCTCTTATAACTGCGCGAAAAGCATGTATTCGTGCTTAGTTCAACGAAACAAGCTGTTTTAGACCGAAACGAGCTAAATCACAACACATCGGTTTTACAAGTGTCCCTGTGACACGCGTCAAATCTTTTTCTCTTATAACTGCGCGAAAAGCATGTATTCTTGCTTAATACAGCGAAACAAGCTGTTTTAGACCGAAACGAGCTAAATCACAACACATCGGTTTTACAAGTGTTCCTCTGTTACGCTTCAAAACTTTTTTCTCTTATAACTGCGCGAAAAGCATGTATTCGTGCTTAGTTCAACGAAACAAGCTGTTTTAGACCGAAACGAGGTAAATCTGAACACATTGGTTTTACAAGTGTTCCTCTGATACGCGTCAAAAATTTTTCTCTGATAACTGCGCGAAAAGAATGTATTCTTGCTTAATACAACGAAACAAGCTGTTTTAGACCGAAACGAGCCAAATCACAACACATCGGTATTACAAGTGTTCGACGTGATACTCAAAACTTTTTCTCTATTAACTGCGCGAAAAGCATGTAATCTTGCTTAATACAGCGAAACAAGCTGTTTTAGACCGAAACGAGCTAAATCACAACACATCGGTTTTACAAGTGTTCCTCTGATACGCGTCAAAACTTTTTCTCTTATAACTGCGCGAAAAGCATGTATTCTTCCTTAATACAGCGAAACAAGCTGTTTTAGACCGAAACGAGCTAAATCACAACACATCGGTTTTACAAGTGTTCCTCTGATACGCGTCTAAACTTTTTCTCTTATAACTGCGCGAAAAGCATGTATTCGTGATTAATACGACGAAACAAGCTGTTTTAGACCGAAACGAGCTAAATCTGAACACATCGGTTTTACAAGTGTCCCTGTGACACGCGTCAAACCTTTTTCTCTTATAACTGCGCGAAAAGCATGTATTCTTGCTTAATACAGCGAAACAAGCTGTTTTAGACCGAAACGAGCTAAATCACAACACATCGGTTTTACAAGTGTTCCTCTGATAGGCGTCAAAACTTTTTTCTCTTATAACTGCGCGAAAAGCATGTATTCGTGCTTAGTTCAACGAAACAAGCTGTTTTAGACCGAAACGAGCTAAATCTGAACACATCGGTTTTACAAGTGTCCCTGTGACACGTGTCAAAACTTTTTCTCTTATAACTGCGCGAAAAGCGTGTATTCTTGCTTAATACAACGAAACAAGCTGTTTTAGACCGAAACGAGCTAAATCACAACACATCGGTTTTACAAGTGTTCCTCTGATACGCGTCTAAACTATTTTTCTTGTAACTGCGCGAAATCATGTATTCGTGCTTAATACAGCGAAACAGGCTGTTTTAGACCGAAACGAGCTAAATCACAACACATCGGTTTTACAAGTGTTCCTCTGATACGCGTCAAAACTTTTTCTTTTATAACTGCGCGAAAAGCATGTATTCGTGCTTAATACAACGAAAAAAGCTGTTTTAGACCGAGATGAGCTAAATCTGAACACATCGGTTTTACAAGTGTCTCTAATACGCGTCAAAAGTTTTTGTTCTATAACTGCGCGTAAAGCATGTATTCGTGCTTAAAACAACAAAACAAGCTGTTTTATACCAAAACGAGCTATATCTGAACACATCGGATTTACACGTGTCCCTGTGATACGCGTCAAAACTTTTTCTCTTATAAATGCGCGAAAAGCACGTATTCTTGCTTAATACAGCGAAACAAGCTGTTTTAGACCGAAACGAGCTAAATCACAACACATCGGTTTTACAAGTGTTCCTCTGATACGCGTCAAAACTTTTTTTCTCTTATAACTGCGCGAAAAGCACGTATTCCTGCTTAGTCCAACGAAACAAGCTGTTTTAGACCGAAACGAGGTAAATCTGAACACATCGGTTTTACAAGTGTCCTTGTGACATGCCTTTAAAACTTTTTCTCTTATACCTGCGCGAAAAGCATGTATTCGTGCTTAATACAACGAAACAAGCTGTTTTAGACCGAAACGAGCTAAATGTGAACACATCGGTTTTACAAGTGTCCCTGTGACACGCGTCACAACTTTTTCTTTTATAACTGCGCGAAAAGCATGTATTCTTGCTTAATACAGCGAAACAAGCTGTTTTATACCGAAACGAGTTAAATCACAACAGATCGGTTTTACAAGTGTTCCTCTGATACGCGTCAAAACTTTTTCTCTTATAACTGCGCGAAAAGCATGTATTCGTGCCTAATAAAACGAAACAAGCTGTTTTAAACCGAAACGAGCTGTATCTGAACGCATCGGTTTTACAAGTATCCAGGTGATACTCTTCAACTTTTTCTCTTATAACTGCGCGAAAAGCATGTATTCGTGCTTAATACAACGAATCAAGCTGTTTTAGACCGAAACGAGCTGTATCTGAACGCATCGGTTTTACAAGTATCCACGTGATACTCGTCAAAACTTTTTCTCCTATAACTGCGCGAAAAGCATGTATTCTTGCTTAATACAGCGAAACAAGCTGTTTTAGACCGAAACGAGCTAAATCACAACACATCGCTTTTACAAGTGTTCCTCTGATACGCCTCAAAACTTTTTCTCTTATAACTGCGCGAAAAGCATGTATTCTTGCTTAATACAACGAAACAAGCTGTTTTAGACCGAAACGAGCAAAATCACAACACATCGGTTTTACAAGTGTTCCTCTAATACGCGTCTAAACTTTTTCTCTTATAACTGCGCGAAAAGCATGTATTCGTGCTTAATACGACGAAACAAGCTGTTTTAGACCGAAACGAGCTAAATCACAACACATCGGTTTTACAAGTGCTCCTCTGTTATGCGTCAAAACTTTTTTCTCTTATAACTGCGCGAAAAGCATGTATTCGTGCTTAGTTCAACGAAACAAGCTGTTTTAGACCGAAACGAGCTAAATCACAACACATCGGTTTTACAAGTGTCCCTGTGACACGCGTCAAATCTTTTTCTCTTATAACTGCGCGAAAAGCATGTATTCTTGCTTAATACAGCGAAACAAGCTGTTTTAGACCGAAACGAGCTAAATCACAACACATCGGTTTTACAAGTGTTCCTCTGTTACGCTTCAAAACTTTTTTCTCTTATAACTGCGCGAAAAGCATGTATTCGTGCTTAGTTCAACGAAACAAGCTGTTTTAGACCGAAACGAGGTAAATCTGAACACATTGGTTTTACAAGTGTTCCTCTGATACGCGTCAAAAATTTTTCTCTGATAACTGCGCGAAAAGAATGTATTCAGATGTGTTCAGATTTACCTCGTTTCGGTCTAAAACAGATTGTTTCGTTGAACTAAGCACGAATACATGCTTTTCGCGCAGTTATAAGAGAAAAAAGTTTTGAAGCGTAACAGAGGAACACTTGTAAAACCGATGTGTTGTGATTTAGCTCGTTTCGGTCTAAAACAGCTTGTTTCGTTGTATTAAGCAAGAATACATGCTTTTCGCGCAGTTATAAGAGAAAAAGATTTGACGCGTGTCACAGGGACACTTGTAAAACCGATGTGTTGTGATTTAGCTCGTTTCGGTCTAAAACAGCTTGTTTCGTTGAACTAAGCACGAATACATGCTTTTCGCGCAGTTATAAGAGAAAAAAGTTTTGACGCGTAACAGAGGAACACTTGTAAAACCGATGTGTTGTGATTTAGCTCGTTTCGGTCTAAAACAGCTTGTTTCGTCGTATTAAGCACGAATACATGCTTTTCGCGCAGTTATTAGAGAAAAAGTTTAGACGCGTATCAGAGGAACACTTGTAAAACCGATGTGTTGTGATTTAGCTCGTTTCGGTCTAAAACAACTTGTTTCGTTGTATTAAGCAAGAATACATGCTTTTCGCGCAGTTATAAGAGAAAAAGTTTTGAGGCGTATCAGAGGAACACTTGTAAAAGCGATGTGTTGTGATTTAGCTCGTTTCGGTCTAAAACAGCTTGTTTCGTTGTATTAAGCAAGACTACATGCTTTTCGCGCAGTTATAAGAGAAAAAGATTTGACGCGTGTCACAGGGACACTTGTAAAACCGATGTGTTGTGATTTAGCTCGTTTCGGTCTAAAACAGCTTGTTTCGTTGAACTAAGCACGAATACATGCTTTTCGCGCAGTTATAAGAGAAAAAAGTTTTGACGCGTAACAGAGGAACACTTGTAAAACCGATGTGTTGTGATTTAGCTCGTTTCGGTCTAAAACAGCTTGTTTCGTCGTATTAAGCACGAATACATGCTTTTCGCGCAGTTATAAGAGAAAAAGTTTTGACGCGTATCAGAGGAACACTTGTAAAACCAATGTGTTCAGATTTACCTCGTTTCGGTCTAAAACAGATTGTTTCGTTGAACTAAGCGCGAATACATGCTTTTCGCGCAGTTATAAGAGAAAAAAGTTTAGACGCGTATCAGAGGAACACTTGTAAAACCGATGTGTTGTGATTTAGCTCGTTTCGGTCTAAAACAGCTTGTTTCGTTGTATTAAGCAAGAATACATGCTTTTCGCGCAGTTATAAGAGAAAAAGATTTGACGCCTGTCACAGGGACACTTGTAAAACCGATGTGTTGTGATTTAGCTCGTTTCGGTCTAAAACAGCTTGTTTCGCTGTATTAAGCAAGAATACATGCTTAAAAAACATACATGCTTGAAAATACATGCTTGAAAAACTAGTAAAAGAGAAAAAAGTTTTGACGCGTAATAGAGGAACACTTGTAAAACCGATGTGTTGTGATTTAGCTCGTTTCGGTCTAAAACAGCTTGTTTCGCTGTATTAAGCAAGAATACATGCTTTTCGCGCAGTTATAAGAGAAAAAGTTTTGTGGCGTATCAGAGGAACACTTGTAAAACCGATGTGTTGTGATTTAGCTCGTTTCGGTCTAAAACAGCTTGTTTCGCTGTATTAAGCAAGAATACGTGCTTTTCGCGCAGTTACAAGAGAAAAAGTTTTGACGCGTATCAGAGGAACACTTGTAAAACCGATGTGTTGTGATTTAGCTCGTTTCGGTCTAAAACAGCTTGTTTCGTTGTATTAAGCAAGAATACATGCTTTTCGCGCAGTTATAAGAGAAAAAGTTTTGACGCGTGTCACAGGGACACTTGTAAAACCGATGTGTTCAGATTTAGCTCGTTTCGGTCTAAAACAGCTTGTTTCGTCGTATTAAGCACGAATACATGCTTTTCGCGCAGTTATAAGAGAAAAAGTTTTGACGCGTATCAGAGGAACACTTGTAAAACCGATGTGTTGTGATTTAGCTCGTTTCGGTCTAAAACAGCTTGTTTCGCTGTATTAAGGAAGAATACATGCTTTTCGCGCAGTTATAAGAGAAAAAGTTTTGACGCGTATCAGAGGAACACTTGTAAAACCGATGTGTTGTGATTTAGCTCGTTTCGGTCTAAAACAGCTGGTTTCGCTGTATTAAGCAAGATTACATGCTTTTCGCGCAGTTAATAGAGAAAAAGTTTTGAGTATCACGTCGAACACTTGTAATACCGATGTGTTGTGATTTGGTTCGTTTCGGTCTAAAACAGCTTGTTTCGTTGTATTAAGCAAGAATACATTCTTTTCGCGCAGTTATCAGAGAAAAATTTTTGACGCGTGTCACAGGGACACTTGTAAAACCGATGTGTTCAGATTTAGCTCGTTTCGGTCTAAAACAGCTTGTTTCGTTGTATTAAGCACGAATACATGCTTTTCGCGCAGGTATAAGAGAAAAAGTTTTAAAGGCATGTCACAAGGACACTTGTAAAACCGATGTGTTCAGATTTACCTCGTTTCGGTCTAAAACAGCTTGTTTCGTTGGACTAAGCAGGAATACGTGCTTTTCGCGCAGTTATAAGAGAAAAAAAGTTTTGACGCGTATCAGAGGAACACTTGTAAAACCGATGTGTTGTGATTTAGCTCGTTTCGGTCTAAAACAGCTTGTTTCGTTGTATTAAGCAAGAATACATGCTTTTCGCGCAGTTATAACAGAAAAAGTTTTGACGCGTATCAGAGGAACACTTGTAAAACCGATGTGTTGTGATTTAGCTCGTTTCGGTCTAAAACAGCTTGTTTCGCTGTATTAAGCAAGAATACATGCTTTTCGCGCAGTTATAAGAGAAAAAGTTTTGACGCGTATCAGAGGAACACTTGTAAAACCGATGTGTTGTGATTTAGCTCGTTTCGGTCTAAAACAGCTTGTTTCGTCGTATTAAGCAAGAATACATGCTTTTCGCGCAGTTATAAGAGAAAAAGATTTGACGCGTATCAGAGGAACACTTGTAAAACCGATGTGTTGTGATTTAGCTCGTTTCGGTCTAAAACAGCTTGTTTCGTTGTATTAAGCACGAATACATGCTTTTCGCGCAGTTATAAGAGAAAAAGTTTAGACGCGTATCAGAGGAACACTTGTAAAACCGATGTGTTGTGATTTAGCTCGTTTCGGTCTAAAACAGCTTGTTTCGCTGTATTAAGCAAGAATACATGCTTTTCGCGCAGTTATAAGAGAAAAAGTTTTGACGAGTATCACGTGGATACTTGTAAAACCGATGCGTTCAGATACAGCTCGTTTCGGTCTAAAACAGCTTGTTTCGCTGTATTAAGCAAGAATACATGCTTTTCGCGCAGTTATAAGAGAAAAAGTTGTGACGCGTGTCACAGGGACACTTGTAAAACCGATGTGTTCAGATTTAGCTGGTTTCGGTCTAAAACAGCTTGTTTCGTTGTATTAAGCACGAATACATGCTTTTCGCGCAGGTATAAGAGAAAAAGTTTTAAAGGCATGTCACAAGGACACTTGTAAAACCGATGTGTTCAGATTTACCTCGTTTCGGTCTAAAACAGCTTGTTTCGTTGGACTAAGCAGGAATACGTGCTTTTCGCGCAGTTATAAGAGAAAAAAAGTTTTGACGCGTATCAGAGGAACACTTGTAAAACCGATGTGTTGTGATTAACTCGTTTCGGTCTAAAACAGCTTGTTTCGTTGTATTAAGCAAGAATACATGCTTTTCGCGCAGTTATAACAGAAAAAGTTTTGACGCGTATCAGAGGAACACTTGTAAAACCGATGTGTTGTGATTTAGCTCGTTTCGGTCTAAAACAGCTTGTTTCGCTGTATTAAGCAAGAATACATGCTTTTCGCGCTGTTATAAGAGAAAAAGTTTTGACGCGTATCAGAGGAACACTTGTAAAACCGATGTGTTGTGATTTAGCTCGTTTCGGTCTAAAACAGCTTGTTTCGTCGTATTAGGCAAGAATACATGCTTTTCGCGCAGTTATAAGAGAAAAAGATTTGACGCGTATCAGAGGAACACTTGTAAAACCGATGTGTTGTGATTTAGCTCGTTTCGGTCTAAAACAGCTTGTTTCGTTGTATTAAGCACGAATACATGCTTTTCGCGCAGTTATAAGAGAAAAAGTTTAGACGCGTATCAGAGGAACACTTGTAAAACCGATGTGTTGTGATTTAGCTCGTTTCGGTCTAAAACAGCTTGTTTCGCTGTATTAGGCAAGAATACATGCTTTTCGCGCAGTTATAAGAGAAAAAGTTTTGACGAGTATCACGTGGATACTTGTAAAACCGATGCGTTCAGATACAGCTCGTTTCGGTCTAAAACAGCTTGTTTCGCTGTATTAAGCAAGAATACATGCTTTTCGCGCAGTTATAAGAGAAAAAGTTGTGACGCGTGTCACAGGGACACTTGTAAAACCGATGTGTTCAGATTTAGCTGGTTTCGGTCTAAAACAGCTTGTTTCGTTGTATTAAGCACGAATACATGCTTTTCGCGCAGGTATAAGAGAAAAAGTTTTAAAGGCATGTCACAAGGACACTTGTAAAACCGATGTGTTCAGATTTACCTCGTTTCGGTCTAAAACAGCTTGTTTCGTTGGACTAAGCAGGAATACGTGCTTTTCGCGCAGTTATAAGAGAAAAAAAGTTTTGACGCGTATCAGAGGAACACTTGTAAAACCGATGTGTTGTGATTTAGCTCGTTTCGGTCTAAAACAGCTTGTTTCGTTGTATTAAGCAAGAATACATGCTTTTCGCGCAGTTATAACAGAAAAAGTTTTGACGCGTATCAGAGGAACACTTGTAAAACCGATGTGTTGTGATTTAGCTCGTTTCGGTCTAAAATAGCTTGTTTCGCTGTATTAAGCAAGAATACATGCTTTTCGCGCAGTTATAAGAGAAAAAGTTTTGACGCGTATCAGAGGAACACTTGTAAAACCGATGTGTTGTGATTTAGCTCGTTTCGGTCTAAAACAGCTTGTTTCGTTGTATTAAGCAAGAATACATGCTTTTCGCGCAGTTATAAGAGAAAAAGATTTGACGCGTGTCACAGGGACACTTGTAAAACCGATGTGTTGTGATTTAGCTCGTTTCGGTCTAAAACAGCTTGTTTCGTTGAACTAAGCACGAATACATGCTTTTCGCGCATTTATAAGAGAAAAAAGTTTTGACGCGTAACAGAGGAACACTTCTAAAACCGATGTGTTGTGATTTAGCTCGTTTCGGTCTAAAACAGCTTGTTTCGTCGTATTAAGCACGAATACATGCTTTTCGCGCAGTTATAAGAGAAAAAGTTTAGACGCGTATCAGAGGAACACTTGTAAAACCGATGTGTTGTGATTTAGCTCGTTTCGGTCTAAAACAGCTTGTTTCGTTGTATTAAGCAAGAATACATGCTTTTCGCGGAGTTATAAGAGAAAAAGTTTTGAGGCGTATCAGAGGAACACTTGTAAAAGCGATGTGTTGTGATTTAGCTCGTTTCGGTCTAAAACAGCTTGTTTCGCTGTATTAAGCAAGAATACATGCTTTTCGCGCAGTTATAAGAGAAAAAGTTTTGACGAGTATCACGTGGATACTTGCAAAACCGATGCGTTCAGATACAGCTCGTTTCGGTCTAAAACAGCTTGTTTCGCTGTATTAAGCAAGAATACATGCTTTTCGCGCAGTTATAAGAGAAAAAGTTGTGACGCGTGTCACAGGGACACTTGTAAAACCGATGTGTTCAGATTTAGCTCGTTTCGGTCTAAAACAGCTTGTTTCGTTGTATTAAGCACGAATACATGCTTTTCGCGCAGGTATAAGAGAAAAAGTTTTAAAGGCATGTCACAAGGACACTTGTAAAACCGATGTGTTCAGATTTACCTCGTTTCGGTCTAAAACAGCTTGTTTCGTTGGACTAAGCAGGAATACGTGCTTTTCGCGCAGTTATAAGAGAAAAAAAGTTTTGACGCGTATCAGAGGAACACTTGTAAAACCGATGTGTTGTGATTTAGCTCGTTTCGGTCTAAAACAGCTTGTTTCGTTGTATTAAGCAAGAATACATGCTTTTCGCGCAGTTATAACAGAAAAAGTTTTGACGCGTATCAGAGGAACACTTGTAAAACCGATGTGTTGTGATTTAGCTCGTTTCGGTCTAAAACAGCTTGTTTCGCTGTATTAAGCAAGAATACATGCTTTTCGCGCAGTTATAAGAGAAAAAGTTTTGACGCGTATCAGAGGAACACTTGTAAAACCGATGTGTTGTGATTTAGCTCGTTTCGGTCTAAAACAGCTTGTTTCGTTGTATTAAGCAAGAATACATGCTTTTCGCGCAGTTATAAGAGAAAAAGATTTGACGCGTGTCACAGGGACACTTGTAAAACCGATGTGTTGTGATTTAGCTCGTTTCGGTCTAAAACAGCTTGTTTCGTTGAACTAAGCACGAATACATGCTTTTCGCGCAGTTATAAGAGAAAAAAGTTTTGACGCGTAACAGAGGAACACTTCTAAAACCGATGTGTTGTGATTTAGCTCGTTTCGGTCTAAAACAGCTTGTTTCGTCGTATTAAGCACGAATACATGCTTTTCGCGCAGTTATAAGAGAAAAAGTTTAGACGCGTATCAGAGGAACACTTGTAAAACCGATGTGTTGTGATTTAGCTCGTTTCGGTCTAAAACAGCTTGTTTCGTTGTATTAAGCAAGAATACATGCTTTTCGCGCAGTTATAAGAGAAAAAGTTTTGAGGCGTATCAGAGGAACACTTGTAAAAGCGATGTGTTGTGATTTAGCTCGTTTCGGTCTAAAACAGCTTGTTTCGCTGTATTAAGCAAGAATACATGCTTTTCGCGCAGTTATAAGAGAAAAAGTTTTGACGAGTATCACGAGGATACTTGTAAAACCGATGCGTTCAGATACAGCTCGTTTCGGTCTAAAACCGCTTGATTCGTTGTATTAAGCACGAATACATGCTTTTCGCGCAGTTATAAGAGAAAAAGTTGACGAGTATCACGTGGATACTTGTAAAACCGATGCGTTCAGATACAGCTCGTTTCGGTCTAAAACAGCTTGTTTCGTTGGACTAAGCAGGAATACGTGGTTTTCGCGCAGTTATAAGAGAAAAAAAGTTTTGACGCGTATCAGAGGAACACTTGTAAAACCGATGTGTTGTGATCTAGCTCGTTTCGGTCTAAAACAGCTTGTTTCGTTGAACTAAGCACGAATACATGCTTTTCGCGCAGTTATAAGAGAAAAAAGTTTTGACGCGTAACAGAGGAACACTTCTAAAACCGATGTGTTGTGATTTAGCTCGTTTCGGTCTAAAACAGCTTGTTTCGTCGTATTAAGCAAGAATACATGCTTTTCGCGCAGTTATAAGAGAAAAAGTTTTGACGCGTATCAGAGGAACACTTGTAAAACCGATGTGTTGTGATTTAGCTCGTTTCGGTCTAAAACAGCTTGTTTCGCTGTATTAAGCAAGAATACGTGCTTTTCGCGCATTTATAAGAGAAAAAGTTTTGACGCGTGTCACAGGGACACGTGTAAAACCGATTTGTTCAGATATAGCTCGTTTTGGTATAAAACAGCTTGTTTCGTTGTTTTAAGCACGAATACATGCTTTACGCGCAGTTATAGAAGAAAAACTTTTGACGCCTATTAGAGAGACACTTGTAAAACCGATGTGTTCAGATTTGGCTCATCTCGGTCTAAAACAGCTTGTTTCGTTGTATTAAGCACGAATACATGCTTTTTCCGCAGTTAAAAAAGAAAAAGTTTTGACGCGTATCAGAGGAACACTTGTAAAACCGATGTGTTGTGATTTAGCTCGTTTCGGTCTAAAACAGCCTGTTTCGCTGTATTAAGCAAGAATACATGCTTTTCGCGCAGTTATAAGAAAAAAAGTTTAGACGCGTATCAGAGGAACACTTGTAAAACCGATGTGTTCAGATTTAGCTCTTTTCGGTCTAAAACAGCTTGTTTCGTTGAACTAAGCACGAATACATGGTTTCGCGCAGTTATAAGAGAAAAAAGTTTTGACGCCTATCAGAGGAACACTTGTAAAACCGATGTGTTGTGATTTAGCTCGTTTCGGTCTAAAACAGCTTGTTTCGCTGTATTAAGCAAGAATACATGCTTTTCGCGCAGTTATAAGAGAAAAAGTTTTGACGCGTGTCACAGGGACACTTGTAAAACCGATGTGTTCAGATTTAGCTCGTTTCGGTCTAAAACAGCTTGTTTCGTCGTATTAAGCACGAATACATGCTTTTCGCGCAGTTGTAAGAGAAAAAGTTTAGACGCGTATCAGAGGAACACTTGTAAAACCGATGTGTTCAGATTTAGCTCGTTTCGGTCTAAAACAGCTTGTTTCGTTGTATTAAGCACGAATACATGCTTTTCGCGCAGTTATAAAAGAAAAAGTTTAGACGCGTATCAGAGGAACACTTGTAAAACCGATGTGTTGTGATTTAGCTCGTTTCGGTCTAAAACAGCTTGTTTCGTTGTATTAAGCAAGAATACATGCTTTTCGCGCAGTTATAAGAGAAAAAGATTTGACGCGTGTCACAGGGACACTTGTAAAACCGATGTGTTGTGATTTAGCTCCTTTCGGTCTAAAACAGCTTGTTTCGTTGAACTAAGCACGAATACATGCTTTTCGCGCAGTTATAAGAGAAAAAAGTTTTGACGCGTAACAGAGGAACACTTGTAAAACCGATGTGTTGTGATCTAGCTCGTTTCGGTCTAAAACAGCTTGTTTCGTTGTATTAAGCACGAATACATGCTTTTCGCGCAGGTATAAGAGAAAAAGTTTTAAAGGCATGTCACAAGGACACTTGTAAAACCGATGTGTTCAGATTTACCTCGTTTCGGTCTAAAACAGCTTGTTTCGTTGGACTAAGCAGGAATACGTGCTTTTCGCGCAGTTATAAGAGAAAAAAAGTTTTGACGCGTATCAGAGGAACACTTGTAAAACCGATGTGTTGTGATTAACTCGTTTCGGTCTAAAACAGCTTGTTTCGTTGTATTAAGCAAGAATACATGCTTTTCGCGCAGTTATAACAGAAAAAGTTTTGACGCGTATCAGAGGAACACTTGTAAAACCGATGTGTTGTGATTTAGCTCGTTTCGGTCTAAAACAGCTTGTTTCGCTGTATTAAGCAAGAATACATGCTTTTCGCGCAGTTATAAGAGAAAAAGTTTTGACGCGTATCAGAGGAACACTTGTAAAACCGATGTGTTGTGATTTAGCTCGTTTCGGTCTAAAACAGCTTGTTTCGTCGTATTAGGCAAGAATACATGCTTTTCGCGCAGTTATAAGAGAAAAAGATTTGACGCGTATCAGAGGAACACTTGTAAAACCGATGTGTTGTGATTTAGCTCGTTTCGGTCTAAAACAGCTTGTTTCGTTGTATTAAGCACGAATACATGCTTTTCGCGCAGTTATAAGAGAAAAAGTTTAGACGCGTATCAGAGGAACACTTGTAAAACCGATGTGTTGTGATTTAGCTCGTTTCGGTCTAAAACAGCTTGTTTCGCTGTATTAGGCAAGAATACATGCTTTTCGCGCAGTTATAAGAGAAAAAGTTTTGACGAGTATCACGTGGATACTTGTAAAACCGATGCGTTCAGATACAGCTCGTTTCGGTCTAAAACAGCTTGTTTCGCTGTATTAAGCAAGAATACATGCTTTTCGCGCAGTTATAAGAGAAAAAGTTGTGACGCGTGTCACAGGGACACTTGTAAAACCGATGTGTTCAGATTTAGCTGGTTTCGGTCTAAAACAGCTTGTTTCGTTGTATTAAGCACGAATACATGCTTTTCGCGCAGGTATAAGAGAAAAAGTTTTAAAGGCATGTCACAAGGACACTTGTAAAACCGATGTGTTCAGATTTACCTCGTTTCGGTCTAAAACAGCTTGTTTCGTTGGACTAAGCAGGAATACGTGCTTTTCGCGCAGTTATAAGAGAAAAAAAGTTTTGACGCGTATCAGAGGAACACTTGTAAAACCGATGTGTTGTGATTTAGCTCGTTTCGGTCTAAAACAGCTTGTTTCGTTGTATTAAGCAAGAATACATGCTTTTCGCGCAGTTATAACAGAAAAAGTTTTGACGCGTATCAGAGGAACACTTGTAAAACCGATGTGTTGTGATTTAGCTCGTTTCGGTCTAAAATAGCTTGTTTCGCTGTATTAAGCAAGAATACATGCTTTTCGCGCAGTTATAAGAGAAAAAGTTTTGACGCGTATCAGAGGAACACTTGTAAAACCGATGTGTTGTGATTTAGCTCGTTTCGGTCTAAAACAGCTTGTTTCGTTGTATTAAGCAAGAATACATGCTTTTCGCGCAGTTATAAGAGAAAAAGATTTGACGCGTGTCACAGGGACACTTGTAAAACCGATGTGTTGTGATTTAGCTCGTTTCGGTCTAAAACAGCTTGTTTCGTTGAACTAAGCACGAATACATGCTTTTCGCGCAGTTATAAGAGAAAAAAGTTTTGACGCGTAACAGAGGAACACTTCTAAAACCGATGTGTTGTGATTTAGCTCGTTTCGGTCTAAAACAGCTTGTTTCGTCGTATTAAGCACGAATACATGCTTTTCGCGCAGTTATAAGAGAAAAAGTTTAGACGCGTATCAGAGGAACACTTGTAAAACCGATGTGTTGTGATTTAGCTCGTTTCGGTCTAAAACAGCTTGTTTCGTTGTATTAAGCAAGAATACATGCTTTTCGCGGAGTTATAAGAGAAAAAGTTTTGAGGCGTATCAGAGGAACACTTGTAAAAGCGATGTGTTGTGATTTAGCTCGTTTCGGTCTAAAACAGCTTGTTTCGCTGTATTAAGCAAGAATACATGCTTTTCGCGCAGTTATAAGAGAAAAAGTTTTGACGAGTATCACGTGGATACTTGCAAAACCGATGCGTTCAGATACAGCTCGTTTCGGTCTAAAACAGCTTGTTTCGCTGTATTAAGCAAGAATACATGCTTTTCGCGCAGTTATAAGAGAAAAAGTTGTGACGCGTGTCACAGGGACACTTGTAAAACCGATGTGTTCAGATTTAGCTCGTTTCGGTCTAAAACAGCTTGTTTCGTTGTATTAAGCACGAATACATGCTTTTCGCGCAGGTATAAGAGAAAAAGTTTTAAAGGCATGTCACAAGGACACTTGTAAAACCGATGTGTTCAGATTTACCTCGTTTCGGTCTAAAACAGCTTGTTTCGTTGGACTAAGCAGGAATACGTGCTTTTCGCGCAGTTATAAGAGAAAAAAAGTTTTGACGCGTATCAGAGGAACACTTGTAAAACCGATGTGTTGTGATTTAGCTCGTTTCGGTCTAAAACAGCTTGTTTCGTTGTATTAAGCAAGAATACATGCTTTTCGCGCAGTTATAACAGAAAAAGTTTTGACGCGTATCAGAGGAACACTTGTAAAACCGATGTGTTGTGATTTAGCTCGTTTCGGTCTAAAACAGCTTGTTTCGCTGTATTAAGCAAGAATACATGCTTTTCGCGCAGTTATAAGAGAAAAAGTTTTGACGCGTATCAGAGGAACACTTGTAAAACCGATGTGTTGTGATTTAGCTCGTTTCGGTCTAAAACAGCTTGTTTCGTTGTATTAAGCAAGAATACATGCTTTTCGCGCAGTTATAAGAGAAAAAGATTTGACGCGTGTCACAGGGACACTTGTAAAACCGATGTGTTGTGATTTAGCTCGTTTCGGTCTAAAACAGCTTGTTTCGTTGAACTAAGCACGAATACATGCTTTTCGCGCAGTTATAAGAGAAAAAAGTTTTGACGCGTAACAGAGGAACACTTCTAAAACCGATGTGTTGTGATTTAGCTCGTTTCGGTCTAAAACAGCTTGTTTCGTCGTATTAAGCACGAATACATGCTTTTCGCGCAGTTATAAGAGAAAAAGTTTAGACGCGTATCAGAGGAACACTTGTAAAACCGATGTGTTGTGATTTAGCTCGTTTCGGTCTAAAACAGCTTGTTTCGTTGTATTAAGCAAGAATACATGCTTTTCGCGCAGTTATAAGAGAAAAAGTTTTGAGGCGTATCAGAGGAACACTTGTAAAAGCGATGTGTTGTGATTTAGCTCGTTTCGGTCTAAAACAGCTTGTTTCGCTGTATTAAGCAAGAATACATGCTTTTCGCGCAGTTATAAGAGAAAAAGTTTTGACGAGTATCACGAGGATACTTGTAAAACCGATGCGTTCAGATACAGCTCGTTTCGGTCTAAAACCGCTTGATTCGTTGTATTAAGCACGAATACATGCTTTTCGCGCAGTTATAAGAGAAAAAGTTGACGAGTATCACGTGGATACTTGTAAAACCGATGCGTTCAGATACAGCTCGTTTCGGTCTAAAACAGCTTGTTTCGTTGGACTAAGCAGGAATACGTGGTTTTCGCGCAGTTATAAGAGAAAAAAAGTTTTGACGCGTATCAGAGGAACACTTGTAAAACCGATGTGTTGTGATCTAGCTCGTTTCGGTCTAAAACAGCTTGTTTCGTTGAACTAAGCACGAATACATGCTTTTCGCGCAGTTATAAGAGAAAAAAGTTTTGACGCGTAACAGAGGAACACTTCTAAAACCGATGTGTTGTGATTTAGCTCGTTTCGGTCTAAAACAGCTTGTTTCGTCGTATTAAGCAAGAATACATGCTTTTCGCGCAGTTATAAGAGAAAAAGTTTTGACGCGTATCAGAGGAACACTTGTAAAACCGATGTGTTGTGATTTAGCTCGTTTCGGTCTAAAACAGCTTGTTTCGCTGTATTAAGCAAGAATACGTGCTTTTCGCGCATTTATAAGAGAAAAAGTTTTGACGCGTGTCACAGGGACACGTGTAAAACCGATTTGTTCAGATATAGCTCGTTTTGGTATAAAACAGCTTGTTTCGTTGTTTTAAGCACGAATACATGCTTTACGCGCAGTTATAGAAGAAAAACTTTTGACGCCTATTAGAGAGACACTTGTAAAACCGATGTGTTCAGATTTAGCTCATCTCGGTCTAAAACAGCTTGTTTCGTTGTATTAAGCACGAATACATGCTTTTTCCGCAGTTAAAAAAGAAAAAGTTTTGACGCGTATCAGAGGAACACTTGTAAAACCGATGTGTTGTGATTTAGCTCGTTTCGGTCTAAAACAGCCTGTTTCGCTGTATTAAGCAAGAATACATGCTTTTCGCGCAGTTATAAGAAAAAAAGTTTAGACGCGTATCAGAGGAACACTTGTAAAACCGATGTGTTGTGATTTAGCTCGTTTTGGTCTAAAACAGCTTGTTTCGTTGTATTAAGCAAGAATACATGCTTTTCGCGCAGTTATAAGAGAAAAAGTTTTGACGCGTGTCACAGGGACACTTGTAAAACCGATGTGTTCAGATTTAGCTCTTTTCGGTCTAAAACAGCTTGTTTCGTTGAACTAAGCACGAATACATGGTTTCGCGCAGTTATAAGAGAAAAAAGTTTTGACGCCTATCAGAGGAACACTTGTAAAACCGATGTGTTGTGATTTAGCTCGTTTCGGTCTAAAACAGCTTGTTTCGCTGTATTAAGCAAGAATACATGCTTTTCGCGCAGTTATAAGAGAAAAAGTTTTGACGCGTGTCACAGGGACACTTGTAAAACCGATGTGTTCAGATTTAGCTCGTTTCGGTCTAAAACAGCTTGTTTCGTCGTATTAAGCACGAATACATGCTTTTCGCGCAGTTGTAAGAGAAAAAGTTTAGACGCGTATCAGAGGAACACTTGTAAAACCGATGTGTTCAGATTTAGCTCGTTTCGGTCTAAAACAGCTTGTTTCGTTGTATTAAGCACGAATGCATGCTTTTCGCGCAGTTATAAAAGAAAAAGTTTAGACGCGTATCAGAGGAACACTTGTAAAACCGATGTGTTGTGATTTAGCTCGTTTCGGTCTAAAACAGCTTGTTTCGTTGTATTAAGCAAGAATACATGCTTTTCGCGCAGTTATAAGAGAAAAAGATTTGACGCGTGTCACAGGGACACTTGTAAAACCGATGTGTTGTGATTTAGCTCCTTTCGGTCTAAAACAGCTTGTTTCGTTGAACTAAGCACGAATACATGCTTTTCGCGCAGTTATAAGAGAAAAAAGTTTTGACGCGTAACAGAGGAACACTTGTAAAACCGATGTGTTGTGATCTAGCTCGTTTCGGTCTAAAACAGCTTGTTTCGTCGTATTAAGCACGAATACATGCTTTTCGCGCAGTTATAAGAGAAAAAGTTTAGACGCGTATCAGAGGAACACTTGTAAAACCGATGTGTTGTGATTTAGCTCGTTTCGGTCTAAAACAGCTTGTTTCGTTGTATTAAGCAAGAATACATGCTTTTCGCGCAGTTATAAGAGAAAAAGTTTTGAGGCGTATCAGAGGAACACTTGTAAAAGCGATGTGTTGTGATTTAGCTCGTTTCGGTCTAAAACAGCTTGTTTCGCTGTATTAAGCAAGAATACATGCTTTTCGCGCAGTTATAAGAGAAAAAGTTTTGACGAGTATCACGTGGATACTTGTAAAACCGATGCGTTCAGATACAGCTCGTTTCGGTCTAAAACAGCTTGTTTCGCTGTATTAAGCAAGAATACATGCTTTTCGCGCAGTTATAAGAGAAAACGTTGTGACGCGTGTCACAGGGACACTTGTAAAACCGATGTGTTAAGATTTAGCTCGTTTCGGTCTAAAACAGCTTGTTTCGTTGTATTAAGCACGAATACATGCTTTTCGCGCAGGTATAAGAGAAAAAAAGTTTTGACGCGTATCAGAGGAACACTTGTAAAACCGATGTGTTGTGATTTAGCTCGTTTCGGTCTAAAACAGCTTGTTTCGTTGTATTAAGCAAGAATACATGCTTTTCGCGCAGTTATAACAGAAAAAGTTTTGACGCGTATCAGAGGAACACTTGTAAAACCGATGTGTTGTGATTTAGCTCGTTTCGGTCTAAAACAGCTTGTTTCGCTGTATTAAGCAAGAATACATGCTTTTCGCGCAGTTATAACAGAAAAAGTTTTGACGCGTATCAGAGGAACACTTGTAAAACCGATGTGTTGTGATTTAGCTCGTTTCGGTCTAAAACAGCTTGTTTCGCTGTATTAAGCAAGAATACATGCTTTTCGCGCAGTTATAAGAGAAAAAGTTTTGACGCGTATCAGAGGAACACTTGTAAAACCGATGTGTTGTGATTTAGCTCGTTTCGGTCTAAAACAGCTTGTTTCGCTGTATTAAGGAAGAATACATGCTTTTCGCGCAGTTATAAGAGAAAAAGTTTTGACGCGTATCAGAGGAACACTTGTAAAACCGATTTGTTGTGATTTAGCTCGTTTCGGTCTAAAACAGCTTGTTTCGCTGTATTAAGCAAGATTACATGCTTTTCGCGCAGTTATTAGAGAAAAAGTTTTGAGTATCACGTGGAACACTTGTAATACCGATGTGTTGTGATTTGGCTCGTTTCGGTCTAAAACAGCTTCTTTCGTTGTATTAAGCAAGAATACATTCTTTTCGCGCAGTTATCAGAGAAAAATTTTTGACGCGTATACGAGGAACACTTGTAAAACCAATGTGTTCAGATTTACCTCGTTTCGGTCTAAAACAGCTTGTTTCGTTGAACTAAGCACGAATACATGCTTTTCGCGCAGTTATAAGAGAAAAAAGTTTTGAAGCGTAACAGAGGAACACTTGTAAAACCGATGTGTTGTGATTTAGCTCGTTTCGGTCTAAAACAGCTTGTTTCGCTGTATTAAGCAAGAATACATGCTTTTCGCGCAGTTATAAGAGAAAAAGATTTGACGCGTGTCACAGGGACACTTGTAAAACCGATGTGTTGTGATTTAGCTCGTTTCGGTCTAAAACAGCTTGTTTCGTTGAACTAAGCACGAATACATGCTTTTCGCGCAGTTATAAGAGAAAAAAGTTTTGCCGCGTAACAGAGGAACACTTGTAAAACCGATGTGTTGTGATTTAGCTCGTTTCGGTCTAAAACAGCTTGTTTCGTCGTATTAAGCACGAATACATGCTTTTCGCGCAGTTATAAGAGAAAAAGTTTAGACGCGTATCAGAGGAACACTTGTAAAACCGATGTGTTGTGATTTTGCTCGTTTCGGTCTAAAACAGCTTGTTTCGTTGGACTAAGCAAGAATACATGCTTTTCGCGCAGTTATAAGAGAAAAAGTTTTGACGCGTATCACAGGGACACTTGTAAAACCGATGTGTTCAGATTTAGCTCGTTTCGGTCTAAAACAGCTTGTTTCGTCGTATTAAGCACAAATACATGCTTTTCGCGCAGTTATAAGAGAAAACGTTTTGACGCGTATCAGAGGAACACTTGTAAAACCGATGTGTTGTGATTTAGCTCGTTTCGGTCTAAAACAGCTTGTTTCGCTGTATTAAGCAAGATTACATGCTTTTCGCGCAGTTATCAGAGAAAAAGTTTTGACGAGTATCACGTGGAACACTTGTAATACCGATGTGTTGTGATTTGGCTCGTTTCGGTCTAAAACAACTTGTTTCGTTGTATTAAGCAAGAATACATTCTTTTCGCGCAGTTATCAGAGAAAAAGTTTTGACGCGTATCAGAGGAACACTTGTAAAACCAATGTGTTCAGATTTACCTCGTTTCGGTCTAAAACAGCTTGTTTCGTTGAACTAAGCACGAATACATGCTTTTCGCGCAGTTATAAGAGAAAAAAGTTTTGAAGCGTAACAGAGGAACACTTGTAAAACCGATGTGTTGTGATTTAGCTCGTTTCGGTCTAAAACAGCTTGTTTCGCTGTATTAAGCAAGAATACATGCTTTTCGCGCAGTTATAAGAGAAAAAGATTTGACGCGTGTCACAGGGACACTTGTAAAACCGATGTGTTGTGATTTAGCTCGTTTCGGTCTAAAACAGCTTGTTTCGTTGAACTAAGCACGAATACATGCTTTTCGCGCAGTTATAAGAGAAAAAAGTTTTGACGCGTAACAGAGGAACACTTGTAAAACCGATGTGTTGTGATTTAGCTCGTTTCGGTCTAAAACAGCTTGTTTCGTTGTATTAAGCAAGAATACATGCTTTTCGCGCAGTTATAAGAGAAAAAGTTTTGACGCGTGTCACAGGGACACTTGTAAAACCGATGTGTTCAGATTTAGCTCGTTTCGGTCTAAAACAGCTTGTTTCGTTGAACTAAGCACGAATACATGCTTTTCGCGCAGTTATAAGAGAAAAAAGTTTTGACGCCTATCAGAGGAACACTTGTAAAACCGATGTGTTGTGATTTAGCTCGTTTCGGTCTAAAACAGCTTGTTTCGCTGTATTAAGCAAGAATACATGCTTTTCGCGCAGTTATAAGAGAAAAAGTTTTGACGCGTGTCACAGGGACACTTGTAAAACCGATGTGTTCAGATTTAGCTCGTTTCGGTCTAAAACAGCTTGTTTCGTCGTATTAAGCACGAATACATGCTTTTCGCGCAGTTATAAGAGAAAAAGTTTTGACGCGTATCAGAGGAACACTTGTAAAACCGATGTGTTGTGATTTAGCTCGTTTCGGTCTAAAACAGCTTGTTTCGCTGTATTAAGGAAGAATACATGCTTTTCGCGCAGTTATAAGAGAAAAAGTTTTGAGTATCACGTCGAACACTTGTAATACCGATGTGTTGTGATTTGGCTCGCTTCGGTCTAAAACAGCTTGTTTCGTTGTATTAAGCAAGAATACATTCTTTTCGCGCAGTTATCAGAGAAAAATTTTTGACGCGTATCAGAGGAACACTTGTAAAACCAATGTGTTCAGATTTACCTCGTTTCGGTCTAAAACAGCTTGTTTCGTTGAACTAAGCACGAATACATGCTTTTCGCGCAGTTATAAGAGAAAAAGATTTGACGCGTGTCACAGGGACACTTGTAAAACCGATGTGTTGTGATTTAGCTCGTTTCGGTCTAAAACAGCTTGTTTCGTTGAACTAAGCACGAATACATGCTTTTCGCGCAGTTATAAGAGAAAAAAGTTTTGACGCGTAACAGAGGAACACTTGTAAAACCGATGTGTTGTGATTTAGCTCGTTTCGGTCTAAAACAGCTTGTTTCGTCGTATTAAGCACGAATACATGCTTTTCGCGCAGTTATAAGAGAAA
This sequence comes from Amblyomma americanum, assembly GCF_052857255.1. Lineage (NCBI taxonomy): Eukaryota > Metazoa > Arthropoda > Arachnida > Ixodida > Ixodidae > Amblyomma > Amblyomma americanum. Next base: position 475,326 of record NW_027526497.1, read on the forward strand.
AAGTTTAGACGCGTATCAGAGGAACACTTGTAAAACCGATGTGTTGTGATTTTGCTCGTTTCGGTCTAAAACAGCTTGTTTCGTTGGACTAAGCAAGAATACATGCTTTTCGCGCAGTTATAAGAGAAAAAGTTTTGACGCGTATCACAGGGACACTTGTAAAACCGATGTGTTCAGATTTAGCTCGTTTCGGTCTAAAACAGCTTGTTTCGTCGTATTAAGCACAAATACATGCTTTTCGCGCAGTTATAAGAGAAAACGTTTTGACGCGTATCAGAGGAACACTTGTAAAACCGATGTGTTGTGATTTAGCTCGTTTCGGTCTAAAACAGCTTGTTTCGCTGTATTAAGCAAGATTACATGCTTTTCGCGCAGTTATCAGAGAAAAAGTTTTGACGAGTATCACGTGGAACACTTGTAATACCGATGTGTTGTGATTTGGCTCGTTTCGGTCTAAAACAACTTGTTTCGTTGTATTAAGCAAGAATACATTCTTTTCGCGCAGTTATCAGAGAAAAAGTTTTGACGCGTATCAGAGGAACACTTGTAAAACCAATGTGTTCAGATTTACCTCGTTTCGGTCTAAAACAGCTTGTTTCGTTGAACTAAGCACGAATACATGCTTTTCGCGCAGTTATAAGAGAAAAAAGTTTTGAAGCGTAACAGAGGAACACTTGTAAAACCGATGTGTTGTGATTTAGCTCGTTTCGGTCTAAAACAGCTTGTTTCGCTGTATTAAGCAAGAATACATGCTTTTCGCGCAGTTATAAGAGAAAAAGATTTGACGCGTGTCACAGGGACACTTGTAAAACCGATGTGTTGTGATTTAGCTCGTTTCGGTCTAAAACAGCTTGTTTCGTTGAACTAAGCACGAATACATGCTTTTCGCGCAGTTATAAGAGAAAAAAGTTTTGACGCGTAACAGAGGAACACTTGTAAAACCGATGTGTTGTGATTTAGCTCGTTTCGGTCTAAAACAGCTTGTTTCGTTGTATTAAGCAAGAATACATGCTTTTCGCGCAGTTATAAGAGAAAAAGTTTTGACGCGTGTCACAGGGACACTTGTAAAACCGATGTGTTCAGATTTAGCTCGTTTCGGTCTAAAACAGCTTGTTTCGTTGAACTAAGCACGAATACATGCTTTTCGCGCAGTTATAAGAGAAAAAAGTTTTGACGCCTATCAGAGGAACACTTGTAAAACCGATGTGTTGTGATTTAGCTCGTTTCGGTCTAAAACAGCTTGTTTCGCTGTATTAAGCAAGAATACATGCTTTTCGCGCAGTTATAAGAGAAAAAGTTTTGACGCGTGTCACAGGGACACTTGTAAAACCGATGTGTTCAGATTTAGCTCGTTTCGGTCTAAAACAGCTTGTTTCGTCGTATTAAGCACGAATACATGCTTTTCGCGCAGTTATAAGAGAAAAAGTTTTGACGCGTATCAGAGGAACACTTGTAAAACCGATGTGTTGTGATTTAGCTCGTTTCGGTCTAAAACAGCTTGTTTCGCTGTATTAAGGAAGAATACATGCTTTTCGCGCAGTTATAAGAGAAAAAGTTTTGAGTATCACGTCGAACACTTGTAATACCGATGTGTTGTGATTTGGCTCGCTTCGGTCTAAAACAGCTTGTTTCGTTGTATTAAGCAAGAATACATTCTTTTCGCGCAGTTATCAGAGAAAAATTTTTGACGCGTATCAGAGGAACACTTGTAAAACCAATGTGTTCAGATTTACCTCGTTTCGGTCTAAAACAGCTTGTTTCGTTGAACTAAGCACGAATACATGCTTTTCGCGCAGTTATAAGAGAAAAAGATTTGACGCGTGTCACAGGGACACTTGTAAAACCGATGTGTTGTGATTTAGCTCGTTTCGGTCTAAAACAGCTTGTTTCGTTGAACTAAGCACGAATACATGCTTTTCGCGCAGTTATAAGAGAAAAAAGTTTTGACGCGTAACAGAGGAACACTTGTAAAACCGATGTGTTGTGATTTAGCTCGTTTCGGTCTAAAACAGCTTGTTTCGTCGTATTAAGCACGAATACATGCTTTTCGCGCAGTTATAAGAGAAAAAGTTTAGACGCGTATTAGAGGAACACTTGTAAAACCGATGTGTTGTGATTTTGCTCGTTTCGGTCTAAAACAGCTTGTTTCGTTGTATTAAGCAAGAATACATGCTTTTCGCGCAGTTATAAGAGAAAAAGTTTTGAGGCGTATCAGAGGAACACTTGTAAAAGCGATGTGTTGTGATTTAGCTCGTTTCGGTCTAAAACAGCTTGTTTCGCTGTATTAAGCAAGAATACATGCTTTTCGCGCAGTTATAGGAGAAAAAGTTTTGACGAGTATCACGTGGATACTTGTAAAACCGATGCGTTCAGATACAGCTCGTTTCGGTCTAAAACAGCTTGATTCGTTGTATTAAGCACGAATACATGCTTTTCGCGCAGTTATAAGAGAAAAAGTTGAAGAGTATCACCTGGATACTTGTAAAACCGATGCGTTCAGATACAGCTCGTTTCGGTCTAAAACAGCTTGTTTCGTTTTATTAGGCACGAATACATGCTTTTCGCGCAGTTATAAGAGAAAAAGTTTTGACGCGTGTCAGAGGAACACTTGTAAAACCGATCTGTTGTGATTTAACTCGTTTCGGTATAAAACAGCTTGTTTCGCTGTATTAAGCAAGAATACATGCTTTTCGCGCAGTTATAAAAGAAAAAGTTGTGACGCGTGTCACAGGGACACTTGTAAAACCGATGTGTTCAGATTTAGCTCGTTTAGGTCTAAAACAGCTTGTTTCGTTGTATTAAGCACGAATACATGCTTTTCGCGCAGGTATAAGAGAAAAAGTTTTAAAGGCATGTCACAAGGACACTTGTAAAACCGATGTGTTCAGATTTACCTCGTTTCGGTCTAAAACAGCTTGTTTCGTTGGACTAAGCAAGAATACGTGCTTTTCGCGCAGTTATAAGAGAAAAAAAGTTTTGACGCGTATCAGAGGAACACTTGTAAAACCGATGTGTTGTGATTTAGCTCGTTTCGGTCTAAAACAGCTTGTTTCGCTGTATTAAGCAAGAATACGTGCTTTTCGCGCATTTATAAGAGAAAAAGTTTTGACGCGTATCACAGGGACACGTGTAAATCCGATGTGTTCAGATATAGCTCGTTTTGGTATAAAACAGCTTGTTTTGTTGTTTTAAGCACGAATACATGCTTTACGCGCAGTTATAGAACAAAAACTTTTGACGCGTATTAGAGACACTTGTAAAACCGATGTGTTCAGATTTAGCTCATCTCGGTCTAAAACAGCTTGTTTCGTTGTATTAAGCACGAATACATGCTTTTCGCGCAGTTATAAAAGAAAAAGTTTTGACGCGTATCAGAGGAACACTTGTAAAACCGATGTGTTGTGATTTAGCTCGTTTCGGTCTAAAACAGCCTGTTTCGCTGTATTAAGCACGAATACATGATTTCGCGCAGTTACAAGAAAAAAAGTTTAGACGCGTATCAGAGGAACACTTGTAAAACCGATGTGTTGTGATTTAGCTCGTTTCGGTCTAAAACAGCTTGTTTCGTTGTATTAAGCAAGAATACATGCTTTTCGCGCAGTTATAAGAGAAAAAGTTTTGACACGTGTCACAGGGACACTTGTAAAACCGATGTGTTCAGATTTAGCTCGTTTCGGTCTAAAACAGCTCGTTTCGTTGAACTAAGCACGAATACATGCTTTTCGCGCAGTTATAAGAGAAAAAAGTTTTGACGCCTATCAGAGGAACACTTGTAAAACCGATGTGTTGTGATTTAGCTCGTTTCGGTCTAAAACAGCTTGTTTCGCTGTATTAAGCAAGAATACATGCTTTTCGCGCAGTTATAAGAGAAAAAGTTTTGACGCGTGTCACAGGGACTCTTGTAAAACCGATGTGTTCAGATTTAGCTCGTTTCGGTCTAAAACAGCTTGTTTCGTCGTATTAATCACGAATACATGCTTTTCGCGCAGTTATAAGAGAAAAAGTTTAGACGCGTATCAGAGGAACACTTGTAAAACCGATGTGTTGTGATTTAGCTCGTTTCGGTCTAAAACAGCTTGTTTCGCTGTATTAAGGAAGAATACATGCTTTTCGCGCAGTTATAAGAGAAAAAGTTTTGACGCGTATCAGAGGAACACTTGTAAAACCGATGTGTTGTGATTTAGCTCGTTTCGGTCTAAAACAGCTTGTTTCGCTGTATTAAGCAAGATTACATGCTTTTCGCGCAGTTAATAGAGAAAAAGTTTTGAGTATCACGTCGAACACTTGTAATACCGATGTGTTGTGATTTGGCTCGTTTCGGTCTAAAACAGCTTGTTTCGTTGTATTAAGCAAGAATACATTCTTTTCGCGCAGTTATCAGAGAAAAATTTTTGACGCGTATCAGAGGAACACTTGTAAAACCAATGTGTTCAGATTTACCTCGTTTCGGTCTAAAACAGCTTGTTTCGTTGAACTAAGCACGAATACATGCTTTTCGCGCAGTTATAAGAGAAAAAAGTTTTGAAGCGTAACAGAGGAACACTTGTAAAACCGATGTGTTGTGATTTAGCTCGTTTCGGTCTAAAACAGCTTGTTTCGCTGTATTAAGCAAGAATACATGCTTTTCGCGCAGTTATAAGAGAAAAAGATTTGACGCGTGTCACAGGGACACTTGTAAAACCGATGTGTTGTGATTTAGCTCGTTTCGGTCTAAAACAGCTTGTTTCGTTGAACTAAGCACGAATACATGCTTTTCGCGCAGTTATAAGAGAAAAAAGTTTTGACGCGTAACAGAGGAACACTTGTAAAACCGATGTGTTGTGATTTAGCTCGTTTCGGTCTAAAACAGCTTGTTTCGTCGTATTAAGCACGAATACATGCTTTTCGCGCAGTTATAAGAGAAAAAGTTTAGACGCGTATTAGAGGAACACTTGTAAAACCGATGTGTTGTGATTTTGCTCGTTTCGGTCTAAAACAGCTTGTTTCGTTGTATTAAGCAAGAATACATGCTTTTCGCGCAGTTATAAGAGAAAACGTTTTGAGGCGTATCAGAGGAACACTTGTAAAAGCGATGTGTTGTGATTTAGCTCGTTTCGGTCTAAAACAGCTTGTTTCGCTGTATTAAGCAAGAATACATGCTTTTCTAGCAGTTATAGGAGAAAAAGTTTTGACGAGTATCACGTGGATACTTGTAAAACCGATGCGTTCAGGTACAGCTCGTTTCGGTCTAAAACAGCTTGATTCGTTGTATTAAGCACGAATACATGCTTTTCGCGCAGTTATAAGAGAAAAAGTTGAAGAGTATCACCTGGATACTTGTAAAACCGATGCGTTCAGATACAGCTCGTTTCGGTCTAAAACAGCTTGTTTCGTTTTATTAGGCACGAATACATGCTTTTCGCGCAGTTATAAGAGAAAAAGTTTTGACGCGTATCAGAGGAACACTTGTAAAACCGATCTGTTGTGATTTAACTCGTTTCGCTATAAAACAGCTTGTTTCGCTGTATTAAGCAAGAATACATGCTTTTCGCGCAGTTATAAAAGAAAAAGTTGTGACGCGTGTCACAGGGACACTTGTAAAACCGATGTGTTCAGATTTAGCTCGTTTCGGTCTAAAACAGCTTGTTTCGTTGTATTAAGCACGAATACATGCTTTTCGCGCAGGTATAAGAGAAAAAGTTTTAAAGGCATGTCACAAGGACACTTGTAAAACCGATGTGTTCAGATTTACCTCGTTTCGGTCTAAAACAGCTTGTTTCGTTGGACTAAGCAGGAATACGTGCTTTTCGCGCAGTTATAAGAGAAAAAAAGTTTTGACGCGTATCAGAGGAACACTTGTAAAACCGATGTGTTGTAATTTAGCTCGTTTCGGTCTAAAACAGCTTGTTTCGCTGTATTAAGCAAGAATACGTGCTTTTCGCGCATTTATAAGAGAAAAAGTTTTGACGCGTATCACAGGGACACGTGTAAAACCGATGTGTTCAGATATAGCTCGTTTTGGTATAAAACAGCTTGTTTTGTTGTTTTAAGCACGAATACGTGCTTTACGCGCAGTTATAGAACAAAAACTTTTGACGCGTATTAGAGACACTTGTAAAACCGATGTGTTCAGATTTAGCTCATCTCGGTCTAAAACAGCTTGTTTCGTTGTATTAAGCACGAATACATGCTTTTCGCGCAGTTATAAAAGAAAAAGTTTTGACGCGTATCAGAGGAACACTTGTAAAACCGATGTGTTGTGATTTAGCTCGTTTCGGTCTAAAACAGCCTGTTTCGCTGTATTAAGCACGAATACATGATTTCGCGCAGTTACAAGAAAAAAAGTTTAGACGCGTATCAGAGGAACACTTGTAAAACCGATGTGTTGTGATTTAGCTTGTTTCGGTCTAAAACAGCTTGTTTCGTTGTATTAAGCAAGAATACATGCTTTTCGCGCAGTTATAAGAGAAAAAGTTTTGACACGTGTCACAGGGACACTTGTAAAACCGATGTGTTCAGATTTAGCTCGTTTCGGTCTAAAACAGCTTGTTTCGTTGAACTAAGCACGAATACATGCTTTTCGCGCAGTTATAAGAGAAAAAAGTTTTGACGCCTATCAGAGGAACACTTGTAAAACCGATGTGTTGTGATTTAGCTCGTTTCGGTCTAAAACAGCTTGTTTCGCTGTATTAAGCAAGAATACATGCTTCTCGCGCAGTTATAAGAGAAAAAGTTTTGACGCGTGTCACAGGGACACTTGTAAAACCGATGTGTTCAGATTTAGCTCGTTTCGGTCTAAAACAGCTTGTTTCGTCGTATTAATCACGAATACATGCTTTTCGCGCAGTTATAAGAGAAAAAGTTTAGACGCGTATCAGAGGAACACTTGTAAAACCGATGTGTTCAGATTTAGCTCGTTTCGGTCTAAAACAGCTTGTTTCGTTGTATTAAGCACGAATACATGCTTTTCGCGCAGTTATAAGAGAAAAAGTTTAGACGCGTATCAGAGGAACACTTGTAAAACCGATGTGTTGTGATTTAGCTCGTTTCGGTCTAAAACAGCTTGTTTCGTTGTATTAAGCAAGAATACATGCTTTTCGCGCAGGTATAAGAGAAAAAGTTTTGACGCGTGTCACAGGGACACTTGTAAAACCGATGTGTTCAGATTTAGCTCGTTTCGGTCTAAAACAGCTTGTTTCGCTGTATTAAGCAAGAATACGTGCTTTTCGCGCAGTTACAAGAGAAAAAGTTTTGACGCGTGTCACAGGGACACTTGTAAAACCGATGTGTTCAGATTTAGCTCGTTTCGGTCTAAAACAGCCTGTTTCGTTGTATTAAGCACGAATACATGCTTTTCGCGCAGGTATAAGAGAAAAAGTTTTAAAGGCATGTCACAAGGACACTTGTAAAACCGATGTGTTCAGATTTACCTCGTTTCGGTCTAAAACAGCTTGTTTCGTTGGACTAAGCAGGAATACGTGCTTTTCGCGCAGTTATAAGAGAAAAAAAGTTTTGACGCGTATCAGAGGAACACTTGTAAAACCGATGTGTTGTGATTTAGCTCGTTTCGGTCTAAAACAGCTTGTTTCGTTGTATTAAGCAAGAATACATGCTTTTCGCGCAGTTATAACAGAAAAAGTTTTGACGCGTATCAGAGGAACACTTGTAAAACCGATGTGTTGTGATTTAGCTCGTTTCGGTCTAAAACAGCTTGTTTCGCTGTATTAAGCAAGAATACATGCTTTTCGCGCAGTTATAAGAGAAAAAGTTTTGACGCGTATCAGAGGAACACTTGTAAAACCGATGTGTTGTGATTTAGCTCGTTTCGGTCTAAAACAGCTTGTTTCGTTGTATTAAGCAAGAATACATGCTTTTCGCGCAGTTATAAGAGAAAAAGATTTGACGCGTGTCACAGGGACACTTGTAAAACCGATGTGTTGTGATTTAGCTCGTTTTGGTCTAAAACAGCTTGTTTCGTTGAACTAAGCACGAATACATGCTTTTCGCGCAGTTATAAGAGAAAAAAGTTTTGACGCGTAACAGAGGAACACTTCTAAAACCGATGTGTTGTGATTTAGCTCGTTTCGGTCTAAAACAGCTTGTTTCGTCGTATTAAGCACGAATACATGCTTTTCGCGCAGTTATAAGAGAAAAAAGTTTTGACGCGTAACAGAGGAACACTTCTAAAACCGATGTGTTGTGATTTAGCTCGTTTCGGTCTAAAACAGCTTGTTTCGTCGTATTAAGCAAGAATACATGCTTTTCGCGCAGTTATAAGAGAAAAAGTTTTGACGCGTATCAGAGGAACACTTGTAAAACCGATGTGTTGTGATTTAGCTCGTTTCGGTCTAAAACAGCTTGTTTCGCTGTATTAAGCAAGAATACGTGCTTTTCGCGCATTTATAAGAGAAAAAGTTTTGACGCGTGTCACAGGGACACGTGTAAAACCGATTTGTTCAGATATAGCTCGTTTTGGTATAAAACAGCTTGTTTCGTTGTTTTAAGCACGAATACATGCTTTACGCGCAGTTATAGAAGAAAAACTTTTGACGCCTATTAGACACTTGTAAAACCGATGTGTTCAGATTTAGCTCATCTCGGTCTAAAACAGCTTGTTTCGTTGTATTAAGCACGAATACATGCTTTTTCCGCAGTTATAAAAGAAAAAGTTTTGACGCGTATCAGAGGAACACTTGTAAAACCGATGTGTTGTGATTTAGCTCGTTTCGGTCTAAAACAGCCTGTTTCGCTGTATTAAGCAAGAATACATGCTTTTCGCGCAGTTATAAGAAAAAAAGTTTAGACGCGTATCAGAGGAACACTTGTAAAACCGATGTGTTGTGATTTAGCTCGTTTTGGTCTAAAACAGCTTGTTTCGTTGTATTAAGCAAGAATACATGCTTTTCGCGCAGTTATAAGAGAAAAAGTTTTGACGCGTGTCACAGGGACACTTGTAAAACCGATGTGTTCAGATTTAGCTCTTTTCGGTCTAAAACAGCTTGTTTCGTTGAACTAAGCACGAATACATGGTTTCGCGCAGTTATAAGAGAAAAAAGTTTTGACGCCTATCAGAGGAACACTTGTAAAACCGATGTGTTGTGATTTAGCTCGTTTCGGTCTAAAACAGCTTGTTTCGCTGTATTAAGCAAGAATACATGCTTTTCGCGCAGTTATAAGAGAAAAAGTTTTGACGCCTGTCACAGGGACACTTGTAAAACCGATGTGTTCAGATTTAGCTCGTTTCGGTCTAAAACAGCTTGTTTCGTCGTATTAAGCACGAATACATGCTTTTCGCGCAGTTGTAAGAGAAAAAGTTTAGACGCGTATCAGAGGAACACTTGTAAAACCGATGTGTTCAGATTTAGCTCGTTTCGGTCTAAAACAGCTTGTTTCGTTGTATTAAGCACGAATACATGCTTTTCGCGCAGTTATAAAAGAAAAAGTTTAGACGCGTATCAGAGGAACACTTGTAAAACCGATGTGTTGTGATTTAGCTCGTTTCGGTCTAAAACAGCTTGTTTCGTTGTATTAAGCAAGAATACATGATTTTCGCGCAGTTATAAGAGAAAAAGATTTGACGCGTGTCACAGGGACACTTGTAAAACCGATGTGTTGTGATTTAGCTCCTTTCGGTCTAAAACAGCTTGTTTCGTTGAACTAAGCACGAATACATGCTTTTCGCGCAGTTATAAGAGAAAAAAGTTTTGACGCGTAACAGAGGAACACTTGCAAAACCGATGTGTTGTGATCTAGCTCGTTTCGGTCTAAAACAGCTTGTTTCGTCGTATTAAGCACGAATACATGCTTTTCGCTCAGTTATAAGAGAAAAAGTTTAGACGCGTATCAGAGGAACACTTGTAAAACCGATGTGTTGTGATTTAGCTCGTTTCGGTCTAAAACAGCTTGTTTCGTTGTATTAAGCAAGAATACATGCTTTTCGCACAGTTATAAGAGAAAAAGTTTTGAGGCGTATCAGAGGAACACTTGTAAAAGCGATGTGTTGTGATTTAGCTCGTTTCGGTCTAAAACAGCTTGTTTCGCTGTATTAAGCAAGAATACATGCTTTTCGCGCAGTTATAAGAGAAAAAGTTTTGACGAGTATCACGTGGATACTTGTAAAACCGATGCGTTCAGATACAGCTCGTTTCGGTCTAAAACAGCTTGTTTCGCTGTATTAAGCAAGAATACATGCTTTTCGCGCAGTTATAAGAGAAAACGTTGTGACGCGTGTCACAGGGACACTTGTAAAACCGATGTGTTAAGATTTAGCTCGTTTCGGTCTAAAACAGCTTGTTTCGTTGTATTAAGCACGAATACATGCTTTTCGCGCAGGTATAAGAGAAAAAAAGTTTTGACGCGTATCAGAGGAACACTTGTAAAACCGATGTGTTGTGATTTAGCTCGTTTCGGTCTAAAACAGCTTGTTTCGTTGTATTAAGCAAGAATACATGCTTTTCGCGCAGTTATAACAGAAAAAGTTTTGACGCGTATCAGAGGAACACTTGTAAAACCGATGTGTTGTGATTTAGCTCGTTTCGGTCTAAAACAGCTTGTTTCGCTGTATTAAGCAAGAATACATGCTTTTCGCGCAGTTATAACAGAAAAAGTTTTGACGCGTATCAGAGGAACACTTGTAAAACCGATGTGTTGTGATTTAGCTCGTTTCGGTCTAAAACAGCTTGTTTCGCTGTATTAAGCAAGAATACATGCTTTTCGCGCAGTTATAAGAGAAAAAGTTTTGACGCGTATCAGAGGAACACTTGTAAAACCGATGTGTTGTGATCTAGCTCGTTTCGGTCTAAAACAGCTTGTTTCGTTGAACTAAGCACGAATACATGCTTTTCGCGCAGTTATAAGAGAAAAAAGTTTTGACGCGTAACAGAGGAACACTTCTAAAACCGATGTGTTGTGATTTAGATCGTTTCGGTCTAAAACAGCTTGTTTCGTCGTATTAAGCAAGAATACATGCTTTTCGCGCAGTTATAAGAGAAAAAGTTTTGACGCGTATCAGAGGAACACTTGTAAAACCGATGTGTTGTGATTTAGCTCGTTTCGGTCTAAAACAGCTTGTTTCGCTGTATTAAGCAAGAATACGTGCTTTTCGCGCATTTATAAAAGAAAAAGTTTTCACGCGTGTCACAGGGACACGTGTAAAACCGATTTGTTCAGATATAGCTCGTTTTGGTATAAAACAGCTTGTTTCGTTGTTTTAAGCACGAATACATGCTTTACGTGCAGTTATAGAAGAAAAACTTTTGACGCCTATTAGAGAGACACTTGTAAAACCGATGTGTTCAGATTTAGCTCATCTCGGTCTAAAACAGCTTGTTTCGTTGTATTAAGCACGAATACATGCTTTTTCCGCAGTTATAAAAGAAAAAGTTTTGACGCGTATCAGAGGAACACTTGTAAAACCGATGTGTTGTGATTTAGCTCGTTTCGGTCTAAAACAGCCTGTTTCGCTGTATTAAGCAAGAATACATGCTTTTCGCGCAGTTATAAGAAAAAAAGTTTAGACGCGTATCAGAGGAACACTTGTAAAACCGATGTGTTGTGATTTAGCTCGTTTTGGTCTAAAACAGCTTGTTTCGTTGTATTAAGCAAGAATACATGCTTTTCGCGCAGTTATAAGAGAAAAAGTTTTGACGCGTGTCACAGGGACACTTGTAAAACCGATGTGTTCAGATTTAGCTCTTTTCGGTCTAAAACAGCTTGTTTCGTTGAACTAAGCACGAATACATGGTTTCGCGCAGTTATAAGAGAAAAAAGTTTTGACGCCTATCAGAGGAACACTTGTAAAACCGATGTGTTGTGATTTAGCTCGTTTCGGTCTAAAACAGCTTGTTTCGCTGTATTAAGCAAGAATACATGCTTTTCGCGCAGTTATAAGAGAAAAAGTTTTGACGCGTGTCACAGGGACACTTGTAAAACCGATGTGTTCAGATTTAGCTCGTTTCGGTCTAAAACAGCTTGTTTCGTCGTATTAAGCACGAATACATGCTTTTCGCGCAGTTGTAAGAGAAAAAGTTTAGACGCGTATCAGAGGAACACTTGTAAAACCGATGTGTTCAGATTTAGCTCGTTTCGGTCTAAAACAGCTTGTTTCGTTGTATTAAGCACGAATACATGCTTTTCGCGCAGTTATAAAAGAAAAAGTTTAGACGCGTATCAGAGGAACACTTGTAAAACCGATGTGTTGTGATTTAGCTCGTTTCGGTCTAAAACAGCTTGTTTCGTTGTATTAAGCAAGAATACATGCTTTTCGCGCAGTTGTAAGAGAAAAAGATTTGACGCGTGTCACAGAGACACTTGTAAAACCGATGTGTTGTGATTTAGCTCCTTTCGGTCTAAAACAGCTTGTTTCGTTGAACTAAGCACGAATACATGCTTTTCGCGCAGTTATAAGAGAAAAAAGTTTTGACGCGTAACAGAGGAACACTTGTAAAACCGATGTGTTGTGATCTAGCTCGTTTCGGTCTAAAACAGCTTGTTTCGTCGTATTAAGCACGAATACATGCTTTTCGCGCAGTTATAAGAGAAAAAGTTTAGACGCGTATCAGAGGAACACTTGTAAAACCGATGTGTTGTGATTTAGCTCGTTTCGGTCTAAAACAGCTTGTTTCGTTGTATTAAGCAAGAATACATGCTTTTCGCGCAGTTATAAGAGAAAAAGTTTTGAGGCGTATCAGAGGAACACTTGTAAAAGCGATGTGTTGTGATTTAGCTCGTTTCGGTCTAAAACAGCTTGTTTCGCTGTATTAAGCAAGAATACATGCTTTTCGCGCAGTTATAAGAGAAAAAGTTTTGACGAGTATCACGTGGATACTTGTAAAACCGATGCGTTCAGATACAGCTCGTTTCGGTCTAAAACAGCTTGTTTCGCTGTATTAAGCAAGAATACATGCTTTTCGCGCAGTTATAAGAGAAAACGTTGTGACGCGTGTCACAGGGACACTTGTAAAACCGATGTGTTAAGATTTAGCTCGTTTCGGTCTAAAACAGCTTGTTTCGTTGTATTAAGCACGAATACATGCTTTTCGCGCAGGTATAAGAGAAAAAAAGTTTTGACGCGTATCAGAGAAACACTTGTAAAACCGATGTGTTGTGATTTAGCTCGTTTCGGTCTAAAACAGCTTGTTTCGTTGTATTAAGCAAGAATACATGCTTTTCGCGCAGTTATAACAGAAAAAGTTTTGACGCGTATCAGAGGAACACTTGTAAAACCGATGTGTTGTGATTTAGCTCGTTTCGGTCTAAAACAGCTTGTTTCGCTGTATTAAGCAAGAATACATGCTTTTCGCGCAGTTATAACAGAAAAAGTTTTGACGCGTATCAGAGGAACACTTGTAAAACCGATGTGTTGTGATTTAGCTCGTTTCGGTCTAAAACAGCTTGTTTCGCTGTATTAAGCAAGAATACATGCTTTTCGCGCAGTTATAAGAGAAAAAGTTTTGACGCGTATCAGAGGAACACTTGTAAAACCGATGTGTTGTGATTTAGCTCGTTTCGGTCTAAAACAGCTTGTTTCGTTGTATTAAGCAAGAATACATGCTTTTCGCGCAGTTATAAGAGAAAAAGATTTGACGCGTGTCACAGGGACACTTGTAAAACCGATGTGTTGTGATTTAGCTCGTTTCGGTCTAAAACAGCTTGTTTCGTTGAACTAAGCACGAATACATGCTTTTCGCGCAGTTATAAGAGAAAAACGTTTTGACGCGTAACAGAGGAACACTTCTAAAACCGATGTGTTGTGATTTAGCTCGTTTCGGTCTAAAACAGCTTGTTTCGTCGTATTAAGCACGAATACATGCTTTTCGCGCAGTTATAAGAGAAAAAGTTTAGACGCGTATCAGAGGAACACTTGTAAAACCGATGTGTTGTGATTTAGCTCGTTTCGGTCTAAAACAGCTTGTTTCGTTGTATTAAGCAAGAATACATGCTTTTCGCGCAGTTATAAGAGAAAAAGTTTTGAGGCGTATCAGAGGAACACTTGTAAAAGCGATGTGTTGTGATTTAGCTCGTTTCGGTCTAAAACAGCTTGTTTCGCTGTATTAAGCAAGAATACATGCTTTTCGCGCAGTTATAAGAGAAAAAGTTTTGACGAGTATCACGTGGATACTTGTAAAACCGATGCGTTCAGATACAGCTCGTTTCGGTCTAAAACAGCTTGATTCGTTGTATTAAGCACGAATACATGCTTTTCGCGCAGTTATAAGAGAAAAAGTTGACGAGTATCACGTGGATACTTGTAAAACCGATGCGTTCAGATACAGCTCGTTTCGGTCTAAAACAGCTTGTTTCGTTGGACTAAGCAGGAATACGTGGTTTTCGCGCAGTTATAAGAGAAAAAAAGTTTTGACGCGTATCAGAGGAACACTTGTAAAACCGATGTGTTGTGATTTAGCTCGTTTCGGTCTAAAACAGCTTGTTTCGCTGTATTAAGCAAGATTACATGCTTTTCGCGCAGTTATTAGAGAAAAAGTTTTGACGAGTATCACGTGGAACACTTGTAACACCGATGTGTTGTGATTTGGCTCGCTTCGGTCTAAAACAGCTTGTTTCGTTGTATTAAGCAAGAATACATTCTTTTTGCGCAGTTATCAAAGAAAAAGTTTTGACGCGTATCAGAGGAACGCTTGTAAAACCAATGTGTTCAGATTTACCTCGTTTCGGTCTAAAACAGATTGTTTCGTTGAACTAAGCACGAATACATGCTTTTCGCGCAGTTATAAGAGAAAAAAGTTTTGAAGCGTAACAGAGGAACACTTGTAAAACCGATGTGTTGTGATTTAGCTCGTTTCGGTCTAAAACAGCTTGTTTCGTTGTATTAAGCAAGAATACATGCTTTTCGCGCAGTTATAAGAGAAAAAGATTTGACGCGTGTCACAGGGACACTTGTAAAACCGATGTGTTGTGATTTAGCTCGTTTCGGTCTAAAACAGCTTGTTTCGTTGAACTAAGCACGAATACATGCTTTTCGCGCAGTTATAAGAGAAAAAAGTTTTGACGCGTAACAGAGGAACACTTGTAAAACCGATGTGTTGTGATTTAGCTCGTTTCGGTCTAAAACAGCTTGTTTCGTCGTATTAAGCACGAATACATGCTTTTCGCGCAGTTATAAGAGAAAAAGTTTTGACGCGTATCAGAGGAACACTTGTAAAACCAATGTGTTCAGATTTACCTCGTTTCGGTCTAAAACAGATTGTTTCGTTGAACTAAGCACGAATACATGCTTTTCGCGCAGTTATAAGAGAAAAAAGTTTTGAAGCGTAACAGAGGAACACTTGTAAAACCGATGTGTTGTGATTTAGCTCGTTTCGGTCTAAAACAGCTTGTTTCGTTGTATTAAGCAAGAATACATGCTTTTCGCGCAGTTATAAGAGAAAAAGATTTGACGCGTGTCACAGGCACACTTGTAAAACCGATGTGTTGTGATTTAGCTCGTTTCGGTCTAAAACAGCTTGTTTCGTTGAACTAAGCACGAATACATGCTTTTCGCGCAGTTATAAGAGAAAAAAGTTTTGACGCGTAACAGAGGAACACTTGTAAAACCGATGTGTTGTGATTTAGCTCGTTTCGGTCTAAAACAGCTTGTTTCGTCGTATTAAGCACGAATACATGCTTTTCGCGCAGTTATTAGAGAAAAAGTTTAGACGCGTATCAGAGGAACACTTGTAAAACCGATGTGTTGTGATTTAGCTCGTTTCGGTCTAAAACAACTTGTTTCGTTGTATTAAGCAAGAATACATGCTTTTCGCGCAGTTATAAGAGAAAAAGTTTTGAGGCGTATCAGAGGAACACTTGTAAAAGCGATGTGTTGTGATTTAGCTCGTTTCGGTCTAAAACAGCTTGTTTCGTTGTATTAAGCAAGAATACATGCTTTTCGCGCAGTTATAAGAGAAAAAGATTTGACGCGTGTCACAGGGACACTTGTAAAACCGATGTGTTGTGATTTAGCTCGTTTCGGTCTAAAACAGCTTGTTTCGTTGAACTAAGCACGAATACATGCTTTTCGCGCAGTTATAAGAGAAAAAAGTTTTGACGCGTAACAGAGGAACACTTGTAAAACCGATGTGTTGTGATTTAGCTCGTTTCGGTCTAAAACAGCTTGTTTCGTCGTATTAAGCACGAATACATGCTTTTCGCGCAGTTATAAGAGAAAAAGTTTTGACGCGTATCAGAGGAACACTTGTAAAACCAATGTGTTCAGATTTACCTCGTTTCGGTCTAAAACAGATTGTTTCGTTGCACTAAGCGCGAATACATGCTTTTCGCGCAGTTATAAGAGAAAAAAGTTTAGACGCGTATCAGAGGAACACTTGTAAAACCGATGTGTTGTGATTTAGCTCGTTTCGGTCTAAAACAGCTTGTTTCGTTGTATTAAGCAAGAATACATGCTTTTCGCGCAGTTATAAGAGAAAAAGATTTGACGCCTGTCACAGGGACACTTGTAAAACCGATGTGTTGTGATTTAGCTCGTTTCGGTCTAAAACAGCTTGTTTCGCTGTATTAAGCAAGAATACATGCTTAAAAAACATACATGCTTGAAAATACATGCTTGAAAAACTAGTAAAAGAGAAAAAAGTTTTGACGCGTAATAGAGGAACACTTGTAAAACCGATGTGTTGTGATTTAGCTCGTTTCGGTCTAAAACAGCTTGTTTCGCTGTATTAAGCAAGAATACATGCTTTTCGCGCAGTTATAAGATAAAAAGTTTTGTGGCGTATCAGAGGAACACTTGTAAAACCGATGTGTTGTGATTTAGCTCGTTTCGGTCTAAAACAGCTTGTTTCGCTGTATTAAGCAAGAATACGTGCTTTTCGCGCAGTTACAAGAGAAAAAGTTTTGACGCGTATCAGAGGAACACTTGTAAAACCGATGTGTTGTGATTTAGCTCGTTTCGGTCTAAAACAGCTTGTTTCGTTGTATTAAGCAAGAATACATGCTTTTCGCGCAGTTATAAGAGAAAAAGTTTTGACGCGTATCAGAGGAACACTTGTAAAACCGATGTGTTCTGATTTACCTCGTTTCGGTCTAAAACAGCTTGTTTCGTTGAACTAAGCACGAATACATGCTTTTCGCGCAGTTATAAGAGAAAAAAGTTTTGACGCGTAATAGAGGAACACTTGTAAAACCGATGTGTTGTGATTTAGCTCGTTTCGGTCTAAAACAGCTTGTTTCGTCGTATTAAGCACGAATACATGCTTTTCGCGCAGTTATAAGAGAAAAAGTTTAGACGCGTATCAGAGGAACACTTGTAAAACCGATGTGTTGTGATTTAGCTCGTTTCGGTCTAAAACAGCTTGTTTCGTTGTATTAAGCAAGAATACATGCTTTTCGCGCAGTTATAGGAGAAAAAGTTTTGAGGCGTATCAGAGGAACACTTGTAAAACCGATGTGTTGTGATTTAGCTCGTTTCGGTCTAAAACAGCTTGTTTCGCTGTATTAAGCAAGAATACATGCTTTTCGCGCAGTTATAAGAGAAAAAGTTTTGACGAGTATCACGTGGATACTTGTAAAACCGATGCGTTCAGATACAGCTCGTTTCGGTCTAAAACAGCTTGATTCGTTGTATTAAGCACGAATACATGCTTTTCGCGCAGTTATAAGAGAAAAAGTTGACGAGTATCACGTGGATACTTGTAAAACCGTTGCGTTCAGATACAGCTCGTTTCGGTCTAAAACAGCTTGTTTCGTTTTATTTAGGCACGAATACATGCTTTTCGCGCAGTTATAAGAGAAAAAGTTTTGACGCGTATCAGAGGAACACTTGTAAAATCGATGTGTTGTGATTTAGCTCGTTTCGGTCTAAAACAACTTGTTTCGCTGTATTAAGCAAGAATACATGCTTTTCGCCCAGTTATCAGAGAAAAAGATTTAAAGGCGTGTCACAGGGACACTAGTAAAACCGATGTGTTCAGATTTAGCTCGTTTTGGTATAAAACAGCTTGTTTCGTTGAACTAAGCACGAATACATGCTTTTCGCGCAGTTATAAGAGAAAAAGTTTTGACGCGTATCAGAGGAACACTTGTAAAACCGATGTGTTGTGATTTAACTCGTTTCGGTCTAAAACAGCTTGTTTCGCTGTATTAAGCAAGAATACATGCTTTTCGCGCAGTTATAAGAGAAAAGGTTGTGACGCGTGTCACAGGGACACTAGTAAAACCGATGTGTTCAGATTTAGCTCGTTTCGGTCTAAAACAGCTTGTTTCGCTGTATTAAGCAAGAATACGTGCTTTTCGCGCAGTTACAAGAGAAAAAGTTTTGACGCGTATCAGAGGAACACTTGTAAAACCGATGTGTTGTGATTTAGCTCGTTTCGGTCTAAAACAGCTTGTTTCGTTGTATTAAGCAAGAATACATGCTTTTCGCGCAGTTATAAGAGAAAAAGTCTTGACGCGTATCAGAGGAACACTTGTAAAATCGATGTGTTCTGATTTACCTCGTTTCGGTCTAAAACAGCTTGTTTCGTTGAACTAAGCACGAATACATGCTTTTCGCGCAGTTATAAGAGAAAAAAGTTTTGACGCGTAATAGAGGAACACTTGTAAAACCGATGTGTTGTGATTTAGCTCGTTTCGGTCTAAAACAGCTTGTTTCGTTGTATTAAGCAAGAATACATGCTTTTCGCGCAGTTATAAGAGAAAAAGTTTTGACGCGTATCAGAGGAACACTTGTAAAACCGATGTGTTCTGATTTACCTCGTTTCGGTCTAAAACAGCTTGTTTCGTTGAACTAAGCACGAATACATGCTTTTCGCGCAGTTATAAGAGAAAAAAGTTTTGACGCGTAATAGAGGAACACTTGTAAAACCGATGTGTTGTGATTTAGCTCGTTTCGGTCTAAAACAGCTTGTTTCGTCGTATTAAGCACGAATACATGCTTTTCGCGCAGTTATAAGAGAAAAAGTTTAGACGCGTATCAGAGGAACACTTGTAAAACCGATGTGTTGTGATTTAGCTCGTTTCGGTCTAAAACAGCTTGTTTCGTTGTATTAAGCAAGAATACATGCTTTTCGCGCAGTTATAGGAGAAAAAGTTTTGAGGCGTATCAGAGGAACACTTGTAAAACCGATGTGTTGTGATTTAGCTCGTTTCGGTCTAAAACAGCTTGTTTCGCTGTATTAAGCAAGAATACATGCTTTTCGCGCAGTTATAAGAGAAAAAGTTTTGACGAGTATCACGTGGATACTTGTAAAACCGATGCGTTCAGATACAGCTCGTTTCGGTCTAAAACAGCTTGATTCGTTGTATTAAGCACGAATACATGCTTTTCGCGCAGTTATAAGAGAAAAAGTTGACGAGTATCACGTGGATACTTGTAAAACCTTTGCGTTCAGATACAGCTCGTTTCGGTCTAAAACAGCTTGTTTCGTTTTATTTAGGCACGAATACATGCTTTTCGCGCAGTTATAAGAGAAAAAGTTTTGACGCGTATCAGAGGAACACTTGTAAAACCGATGTGTTGTGATTTAGCTCGTTTGGGTCTAAAACAACTTGTTTCGCTGTATTAAGCAAGAATACATGCTTTTCGCCCAGTTATCAGAGAAAAAGATTTAAAGGCGTGTCACAGGGACACTAGTAAAACCGATGTGTTCAGATTTAGCTCGTTTTGGTATAAAACAGCTTGTTTCGTTGAACTAAGCACGAATACATGCTTTTCGCGCAGTTATAAGAGAAAAAGTTTTGACGCGTATCAGAGGAACACTTGTAAAACCGATGTGTTGTGATTTAACTCGTTTCGGTCTAAAACAGCTTAAAAAACATACATGCTTGAAAATACATGCTTGAAAAACTAGTAAAAGAGAAAAAAGTTTTGACGCGTAATAGAGGAACACTTGTAAAACCGATGTGTTGTGATTTAGCTCGTTTCGGTCTAAAACAGCTTGTTTCGCTGTATTAAGCAAGAATACATGCTTTTCGCGCAGTTATAAGAGAAAAAGTTTTGACGCGTGTCACAGGGACACTTGTAAAACCGATATGTTCAGATTTAGCTTGTTTCGGTCTAAAACAGCTTGTTTCGTCGTATTAAGCACGAATACATGCTTTTCGCGCAGTTATAAGAGAAAAAGTTCAGACGCGTATCAGAGGAAAACTTGTAAAACCGATGTGTTGTGATTTAGCTCGTTTCGGTCTAAAACAGCTTGTTTCGCTGTATTAAGCAAGAATACGTGCTTTTCGCGCAGTTACAAGCGAAAAAGTTTTGACGCGTATCAGAGGAACACTTGTAAAACCGATGTGTTGTGATTTAGCTCGTTTCGGTCTAAAACAGCTTGTTTCGTTGTATTAAGCAAGAATACATGCTTTTCGCGCAGTTATAAGAGAAAAAGTTTTGACGCGTATCAGAGGAACACTTGTAAAACCGATGTGTTCTGATTTACATCGTTTCGGTCTAAAACAGCTTGTTTCGTTGAACTAAGCACGAATACATGCTTTTCGCGCAGTTATAAGAGAAAAAAGTTTTGACGCGTAATAGAGGAACACTTGTAAAACCGATGTGTTGTGATTTAGCTCGTTTCGGTCTAAAACAGCTTGTTTCGTCGTATTAAGCACGAATACATGCTTTTCGCGCAGTTATAAGAGAAAAAGTTTAGACGCGTATTAGAGGAACACTTGTAAAACCGATGTGTTGTGATTTAGCTCGTTTCGGTCTAAAACAGCTTGTTTCGTTGTAATAAGCAAGAATACATGCTTTTCGCGCAGTTATAGGAGAAAAAGTTTTGAGGCGTATCAGAGGAACACTTGTAAAACCGATGTGTTGTGATTTAGCTCGTTTCGGTCTAAAACAGCTTGTTTCGCTGTATTAAGCAAGAATACATGCTTTTCGCGCAGTTATAAGAGAAAAAGTTTTGACGAGTATCACGTGGATACTTGTAAAACCGATGCGTTCAGATACAGCTCGTTTCGGTCTAAAACAGCTTGATTCGTTGTATTAAGCACGAATACATGCTTTTCGCGCAGTTATAAGAGAAAAAGTTGACGAGTATCACGTGGATACTTGTAAAACCGTTGCGTTCAGATACAGCTCGTTTCGGTCTAAAACAGCTTGTTTCGTTTTATTTAGGCACGAATACATGCTTTTCGCGCAGTTATAAGAGAAAAAGTTTTGACGCGTATCAGAGGAACACTTGTAAAACCGATGTGTTGTGATTTAGCTCGTTTCGGTCTAAAACAACTTGTTTCGCTGTATTAAGCAAGAATACATGCTTTTCGCCCAGTTATCAGAGAAAAAGATTTAAAGGCGTGTCACAGGGACACTAGTAAAACCGATGTGTTCAGATTTAGCTCGTTTTGGTATAAAACAGCTTGTTTCGTTGAACTAAGCACGAATACATGCTTTTCGCGCAGTTATAAGAGAAAAAGTTTTGACGCGTATCAGAGGAACACTTGTATAACCGATGTGTTGTGATTTAACTCGTTTCGGTCTAAAACAGCTTGTTTCGCTGTATTAAGCAAGAATACATGCTTTTCGCGCAGTTATAAGAGAAAAGGTTGTGACGCGTGTCACAGGGACACTAGTAAAACCGATGTGTTCAGATTTAGCTCGTTTCGGTCTAAAACAGCTTGTTTCGCTGTATTAAGCAAGAATACGTGCTTTTCGCGCAGTTACAAGAGAAAAAGTTTTGACGCGTATCAGAGGAACACTTGTAAAACCGATGTGTTGTGATTTAGCTCGTTTCGGTCTAAAACAGCTTGTTTCGTTGTATTAAGCAAGAATACATGCTTTTCGCGCAGTTATAAGAGAAAAAGTCTTGACGCGTATCAGAGGAACACTTGTAAAACCGATGTGTTCTGATTTACCTCGTTTAGGTCTAAAACAGCTTGTTTCGTTGAACTAAGCACGAATACATGCTTTTCGCGCAGTTATAAGAAAAAAAAGTTTTGACGCGTAATAGAGGAACACTTGTAAAACCGATGTGTTGTGATTTAGCTCGTTTCGGTCTAAAACAGCTTGTTTCGCTGTATTAAGCAAGAATACATGCTTTTCGCGCAGTTATAAGAGAAAAAGTTTTGACGCGTGTCACAGGGACACTTGTAAAACCGATATGTTCAGATTTAGCTTGTTTCGGTCTAAAACAGCTTGTTTCGTCGTATTAAGCACGAATACATGCTTTTCGCGCATTTATAAGAGAAAAAGTTCAGACGCGTATCAGAGGAAAACTTGTAAAACCGATGTGTTGTGATTTAGCTCGTTTCGGTCTAAAACAGCTTGTTTCGCTGTATTAAGCAAGAATACGTGCTTTTCGCGCAGTTACAAGCGAAAAAGTTTTGACGCGTATCAGAGGAACACTTGTAAAACCGATGTGTTGTGATTTAGCTCGTTTCGGTCTAAAACAGCTTGTTTCGTTGTATTAAGCAAGAATACATGCTTTTCGCGCAGTTATAAGAGAAAAAGTTTTGACGCGTATCGGAGGAACACTTGTAAAACCGATGTGTTCTGATTTACCTCGTTTCGGTCTAAAACAGCTTGTTTCGTTGAACTAAGCACGAATACATGCTTTTCGCGCAGTTATAAGAGAAAAAAGTTTTGACGCGTAATAGAGGAACACTTGTAAAACCAATGTGTTGTGATTTAGCTCGTTTCGGTTTAAAACAGCTTGTTTCGTCGTATTAAGCACGAATACATGCTTTTCGCGCAGTTATAAGAGAAAAAGTTTAGACGCGTATCAGAGGAACACTTGTAAAACCGATGTGTTGTGATTTAGCTCGTTTTGGTCTAAAACAGCTTGTTTCGCTGTATTAAGCAAGAATACATGCTTTTCGCGCAGTTATAAAAGAAAAAGTTTTGACGAGTATCACGTGGATACTTGTAAAACCGATGCGTTCAGATACAGCTCGTTTCGGTCTAAAACAGCTTGATTCGTTGTATTAAGCACGAATACATGCTTTTCGCGCAGTTATAAGAGAAAAAGTTGACGAGTATCACGTGGATACTTGTAAAACCGATGCGTTCAGATACAGCTCGTTTCGGTCTAAAACAGCTTGTTTCGTTTTATTTAAGCACGAATACATGCTTTTCGCGCAGTTATAAGAGAAAAAGTTTTGACGCGTATCAGAGGAACACTTGTAAAACCGATGTGTTGTGATTTAGCTCGTTTCGGTCTAAAACAGCTTGTTTCGCTGTATTAAGCAAGAATACATGCTTTTCGCGCAGTTATAAGAGAAAAAGATTTAAAGGCGTGTCACAGGGACACTAGTAAAACCGATGTGTTCAGATTTAGCTCGTTTTGGTATAAAACAGATTGTTTCTTTGTTTTAGGCACGAATACATGCTTTTCGCGCAGTTATAGAAGAAAAACTTTTGACGCGTATTAGAGAGACACTTGTAAAATCGATGTGTTCAGATTTAGCTCATCTCGGTCTAAAACAGCTTGTTTCGCTGTATTAAGCAAGAATACGTGCTTTTCGCGCAGTTATAAAAGAAAAAGTTTTGACGCGTATCAGAGGAACACTTGTAAAACCGATGTGTTGTGATTTAGCTCGTTTCGGTCTAAAACAGCTTGTTTCGCTGTATTAAGCAAGAATACATGCTTTTCGCGGAGTTATAAGAGAAAAAGTTTAGACGCGTATCAGAGGAACACTTGTAAAACCGATGTGTTGTGATTTAGCTCGTTTCGGTCTAAAACAGCTTGTTTCGTTGTATTAGGCAAGAATACATGCTTTTCGCGCAGTTATAAGAGAAAAAGTTTTGACGCGTATCAGAGGAACACTTGTAAAACCGATGCGTTGTGATTTAGCTCGTTTCGGTCTAAAACAGCTTGTTTCGCTGTATTAAGCAAGAATACATGCTTTTCGCGCAGATATAAGAGAAAACAGTTTTGACGCGTATCAGAGGAACACTTGTAAAACCGATGTGTTGTGATTTAGCTCGTTTCGGTCTAAAACAGCTTGTTTCGCTGTATTAAGCACGAATACATGCTTTTTGCGCAGTTATAAGAGAAAAAGTTTAGAAGCGTATCAGAGGAACACTTGTAAAACCGATGTATTGTGATTTAGCTCGTTTCGGTCTAAAACAGCTTGTTTCGTTGTATTAGGCAAGAATACATGCTTTTCGCGCAGTTATAAGAGAAAAAGTTTTGACGCGTATCAGAGGAACACTTGTAAAACCGATGCGTTGTGATTTAGCTCGTTTCGGTCTAAAACAGCTTGTTTCGCTCTATTAAGCAAGAATACATGCTTTTCGCGCAGATATAAGAGAAAAAGATTTGACGCGTGTCACAGGGACACTTGTAAAACCGATGTGTTGTGATTTAGCTCGTTTCGGTCTAAAACAGCTTGTTTCGTTGAACTAAGCACGAATACATGCTTTTCGCGCAGTTATAAGAGAAAGAAGTTTTGACGCGTAACAGAGGAACACTTGTAAAACCGATGTGTTGTGATTTACCTCGTTTCGGTCTAAAACAGCTTGTTTCGTTGTATTAAGCAAGAATACATGCTTTTCGCGCAGTTATAAGAGAAAAAGTTTTGACGCGTATCAGAGGAACACTTGTAAAACCGATGTGTTGTGATTTAGCTCGTTTCGGTCTAAAACAGCTTGTTTCGCTGTATTAAGCAAGAATACATGCTTTTCGCGCAGTTATTAGACAAAAAGTTTTAAAGGCGTGTCACAGGGACACGTGTAAAACCGACGTGTTCAGATTTATCTCGTTTCGGCCTAAAACAGCTTGTTTCGCTGTATTAAGCAGGAATACATGCTTTTCGCGCAGTTATAAGAGAAAAAGTTTTAAAGGCGTGTCACAGGGACACTTGAAAAACCGATGTGTTCAGATTTACCCCGTTTCGGTCTAAAACAGCTTGTTTCGTTAAACTAAGCACGAATACATGCTTTTCGCGCAGTTATAAGAGAAAAAGTTTTGACGCGTATCAGAGGAACACTTGTAAAACCGATGTGTTGTGATTTAGCTCGTTTCGGTCTAAAACAGCTTGTTTCGTTGTATTAGGCAAGAATACATGCTTTTCGCGCAGTTATAAGAGAAAAAGTTTTGACGCGTATCAGAGGAACACTTGTAAAACCGATGCGTTGTGATTTAGCTCGTTTCGGTCTAAAACAGCTTGTTTCGCTGTATTAAGCAAGAATACATGCTTTTCGCGCAGATATAAGAGAAAACAGTTTTGACGCGTATCAGAGGAACACTTGTAAAACCGATGTGTTGTGATTTAGCTCGTTTCGGTCTAAAACAGCTTGTTTCGCTGTATTAAGCACGAATACATGCTTTTTGCGCAGTTATAAGAGAAAAAGTTTAGAAGCGTATCAGAGGAACACTTGTAAAACCGATGTGTTGTGATTTAGCTCGTTTCGGTCTAAAACAGCTTGTTTCGTTGTATTAGGCAAGAATACATGCTTTTCGCGCAGTTATAAGAGAAAAAGTTTTGACGCGTATCAGAGGAACACTTGTAAAACCGATGCGTTGTGATTTAGCTCGTTTCGGTCTAAAACAGCTTGTTTCGCTCTATTAAGCAAGAATACATGCTTTTCGCGCAGATATAAGAGAAAACAGTTTTGACGCGTATCAGAGGAACACTTGTAAAACCGATGTGTTGTGATTTAGCTCGTTTCGGTCTAAAACAGCTTGTTTCGCTGTATTAAGCAAGAATACATGCTTTTCGCGCAGTTATAAGAGAAAAAGATTTGACGCGTGTCACAGGGACACTTGTAAAACCGATGTGTTGTGATTTAGCTCGTTTCGGTCTAAAACAGCTTGTTTCGTTGAACTAAGCACGAATACATGCTTTTCGCGCAGTTATAAGAGAAAGAAGTTTTGACGCGTAACAGAGGAACACTTGTAAAACCGATGTGTTGTGATTTACCTCGTTTCGGTCTAAAACAGCTTGTTTCGTTGTATTAAGCAAGAATACATGCTTTTCGCGCAGTTATAAGAGAAAAAGTTTTGACGCGTATCAGAGGAACACTTGTAAAACCGATGTGTTGTGATTTAGCTCGTTTCGGTCTAAAACAGCTTGTTTCGCTGTATTAAGCAAGAATACATGCTTTTCGCGCAGTTATTAGAGAAAAAGTTTTAAAGGCGTGTCACAGGGACACGTGTAAAACCGACGTGTTCAGATTTATCTCGTTTCGGCCTAAAACAGCTTGTTTCGCTGTATTAAGCAGGAATACATGCTTTTCGCGCAGTTATAAGAGAAAAAGGTTTAAAGGCGTGTCACAGGGACACTTGTAAAACCGATGTGTTCAGATTTACCCCGTTTCGGTCTAAAACAGCTTGTTTCGTTAAACTAAGCACGAATACATGCTTTTCGCGCAGTTATAAGAGAAAAAGTTTTGACGCGTATCAGAGGAACACTTGTAAAACCGATGTGTTGTGATTTAACTCGTTTCGGTCTAAAACAGCTTGTTTCGCTGTATTAAGCAAGAATACATGCTTTTCGCGCAGTTATAAGAGAAAAGGTTGTGACGCGTGTCACAGGGACACTAGTAAAACCGATGTGTTCAGATTTAGCTCGTTTCGGTCTAAAACAGCGTGTTTCGCTGTAATAAGCAAGAATACGTGCTTTTCGCGCAGTTACAAGAGAAAAAGTTTTGACGCGTATCAGAGGAACACTTGTAAAACCGATGTGTTCTGATTTTCCTCGTTTCGGTCTAAAACAGCTTGTTTCGTTGTATTAAGCAAGAATACATGCTTTTCGCGCAGTTATAAGAGAAAGTTTTGAGGCGTATCAGAGGAACACTTGTAAAACCGATGTGTTGTGATTTAGCTCGTTTCGGTCTAAAACAGCTTGTTTCGCTGTATTAAGCAAGAATACATGCTTTTCGCGCAGTTATAAGAGAAAAAGTTTTGACGAGTATCACGTGGATACTTGTAAAACCGATGCGTTCAGATACAGCTCGTTTCGGTCTAAAACAGCTTGATTCGTTGTATTAAGCACGAATACATGCTTTTCGCGCAGTTATAAGAGAAAAAGTTGACGAGTATCACGTGGATACTTGTAAAACCGATGCGTTCAGATACAGCTCGCTTCGGTCTAAAACAGCTTGTTTCGCTGTATTAAGCAAGAATACATGCTTTTCGCGCAGTTATAAGAGAAAAAGTTTTGACGCGTATCAGAGGAACACTTGTAAAACCGATGTGTTCTGATTTACCTCGTTTCGGTCTAAAACAGCTTGTTTCGTTGAACTAAGCACGAATACATGCTTTTCGCGCAGTTATAAGAGAAAAAAGTTTTGACGCGTAATAGAGGAACACTTGTAAAACCGATGTGTTGTGATTTAGCTCGTTTCGGTCTAAAACAGCTTGTTTCGCTGTATTAAGCAAGATTACATGCTTTTCGCGCAGTTATTAGAGAAAAAAGTTTTGACGCGTAATAGAGGAACACTTGTAAAACCGATGTGTTGTGATTTAGCTCGTTTCGGTCTAAAACAGCTTGTTTCGCTGTATTAAGCAAGAATACATGCTTTTCGCGCAGTTATAAGAGAAAAAGTTTTGACGCGTGTCACAGGGACACTTGTAAAACCGATATGTTCAGATTTAACTCGTTTCGGTCTAAAACAGCTTGTTTCGTCGTATTAAGCACGAATACATGCTTTTCGCGCAGTTATAAGAGAAAAAGTTTAGACGCGTATCAGAGGAACACTTGTAAAACCGATGTGTTGTGATTTAGCTCGTTTCGGTCTAAAATAGCTTGTTTCGTTGTATTAAGCAAGAATACATGCTTTTCGCGCAGTTATAAGAGAAAAAGTTTTGAGGCGTATCAGAGGAACACTTGTAAAACCGATGTGTTGTGATTTAGCTCGTTTCGGTCTAAAACAGCTTGTTTCGCTGTATTAAGCAAGAATACGTGCTTTTCGCGCAGTTACAAGAGAGAAAGTTTTGACGCGTATTAGAGGAACACTTGTAAAACCGATGTGTTGTGATTTAGCTCGTTTCGGTCTAAAACAGCTTGTTTCGTTGTATTAAGCAAGAATACATGCTTTTCGCGCAGTTATAAGAGAAAAAGTTTTGACGCGTATCAGAGGAACACTTGTAAAACCGATGTGTTCTGATTTACCTCGTTTCGGTCTAAAACAGCTTGTTTCGTTGAACTAAGCACGAATACATGCTTTTCGCGCAGTTATAAGAGAAAAAAGTTTTGACGCGTAATAGAGGAACACTTGTAAAACCGATGTGTTGTGATTTAGCTCGTTTCGGTCTAAAACAGCTTGTTTCGTCGTATTAAGCACGAATACATGCTTTTCGCGCAGTTATAAGAGAAAAAGTTTAGACGCGTATCAGAGGAACACTTGTAAAACCGATGTGTTGTGATTTAGCTCGTTTCGGTCTAAAACAGCTTGTTTCGTTGTATTAAGCAAGAATACATGCTTTTCGCGCAGTTATAAGAGAAAAAGTTTTGAGGCGTATCAGAGGAACACTTGTGAAACCGATGTGTTGTGATTTAGCTCGTTTCGGTCTAAAACAGCTTGTTTCGCTGTATTAAGCAAGAATACATGCTTTTCGCGCAGTTATAAGAGAAAACGTTTTGACGAGTATCACGTGGATACTTGTAAAACCGATGCGTTCAGAAACAGCTCGTTTCGGTCTAAAACAGCTTGATTCGTTGTATTAAGCACGAATACATGCTTTTCGCGCAGTTATAAGAGAAAAAGTTGACGAGTATCACGTGGATACTTGTAAAACCGATGCGTTCAGATACAGCTCGTTTCGGTCTAAAACAGCTTGTTTCGTTTTGTTTAAGCACGAATACATGCTTTTCGCGCAGTTATAAGAGAAAAAGTTTTGACGCGTATCAGAGGAACACTTGTAAAACCGATGTGTTGTGATTTAGCTCGTTTCGGTCTAAAACAGCTTGTTTCGCTGTATTAAGCAAGAATACATGCTTTTCGCGCAGTTATAAGAGAAAAAGATTTAAAGGCGTGTCACAGGGACACTAGTAAAACCGATGTGTTCAGATTTAGCTCGTTTTGGTATAAAACAGCTTGTTTCTTTGTTTTAGGCACGAATACATGCTTTTCGCGCAGTTATAGAAGAAAAACTTTTGACGCGTATTAGAGAGACACTTGTAAAATCGATGTGTTCAGATTTAGCTCATCTCGGTCTAAAACAGCTTGTTTCGTTGTATTAAGCACGAATACATGCTTTTCGCGCAGTTATAAGAGAAAAAGTTTTGACGCGTATCAGAGGAACACTTGTAAAACCGATGTGTTGTGATTTAGCTCGTTTCGGTCTAAAACAGCTTGTTTCGTTGTATTAAGCAAGAATACATGCTTTTCGCGCAGTTATTAGAGAAAAAGTATTGACGCGTATCAGAGGAACACTTGTAAAACCGATGTGTTGTGATTTAGCTCGTTTCGGTCTAAAACAGCTTGTTTCGTTGTATTAAGAAGAATACATGCTTTTCGCGCAGTTATAAGAGAAAAAGTTTTGACGCGTATCAGAGGAAAACTTGTAAAACCGATGTGTTGTGATTTAGCTCGTTTCGGTCTAAAACAGCTTGTTTCGTTGTATTAAGCAATATTACATGCTTTTCGCGCAGTTATAAGAGAAAAAGTTTTGAGGCTTATCAGAGGAACACGTAAAACCGATGTGTTGTGATTTAGCTCGTTTCGGTCTAAAACAGCTTGTTTCGCTGTATTAAGCAAGAATACATGCTTTTCGCGCAGTTATAAAAGAAAAAGTTTTGACGCGTATCAGAGGAACACTTGTAAAACCGATGTGTTGTGATTTAGCTCGTTTCGGTCTAAAACAGCTTGTTTCGTTGTATTAGGCAAGAATACATGCTTTTCGCGCAGTTATAAGAGAAAACGTTTTGACGCGTATCAGAGGAACACTTGTAAAACCGATGCGTTGTGATTTAGCTCGTTTCGGTCTAAAACAGCTTGTTTCGCTGTATTAAGCAAGAATACATGCTTTTCGCGCAGTTATAAGAGAAAAAGTTTTGACGCGTATCAGAGGAACACTTGTAAATCCGATGCGTTGTGATTTAGCTCGTTTCGGTCTAAAACAGCTTGTTTCGCTGTATTAAGCAAGAATACATGCTTTTCGCGCAGATATAAGAGAAAACAGTTTTGACGCGTATCAGAGGAATACTTGTAAAACCGATGTGTTGTGATTTAGCTCGTTTCGGTCTAAAACAGCTTGTTTCGCTGTATTAAGCACGAATACATGCTTTTTGCGCAGGTATAAGAGAAAAAGTTTAGACGCGTATCAGAGGAACACTTGTAAAACCGATGTGTTGTGATTTAGCTCGTTTCGGTCTAAAACAGCTTGTTTCGTTGTATTAGGCAAGAATACATGCTTTTCGCGCAGTTATAAGAGAAAAAGTTTTGACGCGTATCAGAGGAACACTTGTAAAACCGATGCGTTGTGATTTAGCTCGTTTCGGTCTAAAACAGCTTGTTTCGCTCTATTAAGCAAAAATACATGCTTTTCGCGCAGATATAAGAGAAAACAGTTTTGACGCGTATCAGAGGAACACTTGTAAAACCGATGTGTTGTGATTTAGCTCGTTTCGGTCTAAAACAGCTTGTTTCGCTGTATTAAGCAAGAATACATGCTTTTCGCGCAGTTATAAGAGAAAAAGATTTGACGCGTGTCACAGGGACACTTGTAAAACCGATGTGTTGTGATTTAGCTCGTTTCGGTCTAAAACAGCTTGTTTCGCTGTATTAAGCACGAATACATGCTTTTTGCGCAGTTATAAGAGAAAAAGTTTAGACGCGTATCAGAGGAACACTTGTAAAACCGATGTGTTGTGATTTAGCTCGTTTCGGTCTAAAACAGCTTGTTTCGTTGTATTAGGCAAGAATACATGCTTTTCGCGCAGTTATAAGAGAAAAGTTTTGACGCGTATCAGAGGAACACTTGTAAAACCGATGCGTTGTGATTTAGCTCGTTTCGGTCTAAAACAGCTTGTTTCGCTCTATTAAGCAAGAATACATGCTTTTCGCGCAGATATAAGAGAAAACAGTTTTGACGCGTATCAGAGGAACACTTGTAAAACCGATGTGTTGTGATTTAGCTCGTTTCGGTCTAAAACAGCTTGTTTCGCTGTATTAAGCAAGAATACATGCTTTTCGCGCAGTTATAAGAGAAAAAGATTTGACGCGTGTCACAGGGACACTTGTAAAATCGATGTGTTGTGATTTAGCTCGTTTCGGTCTAAAACAGCTTGTTTCGTTGTATTAAGCAAGAATACATGCTTTTCGCGCAGTTATAAGAGAAAAAGTTTAGACGCGTATCAGAGGAACACTTGTAAAACTGATGTGTTGTGATTTAGCTCGTTTCGGTCTAAAACAGCTTGTTTCGTTGTATTAAGAAGAATACATGCTTTTCGCGCAGTTATAAGAGAAAAAGTTTTGACGCATATCAGAGGAACACTTGTAAAACTGATGTGTTGTGATTTAGCTCGTTTCGGTCTAAAACAGCTTGTTTCGCTGTATTAAGCAAGAATACATGCTTTTCGCGCAGTTTTAAGAGAAAAAGTCAAGACGCGTATCAGAAGTACACTTGTAAAACCGATGTGTTGTGATTTAGCTCGTTTCGGTCTAAAACAGCTTGTTTCGTTGAACTAAGCACGAATACATGCTTTTCGCGCAGTTATAAGAGAAAAAGTTTTGACGCGTATCAGAGGAACACTTGTAAAACCGATGTGTTGTGATTTAAATCGTTTCGGTCTAAAACAGCTTGTTTCGCTGTATTAAGCAAGAATACATGCTTTTCGCGCAGTTATAAGAGAAAAGGTTGTGACGCGTGTCACAGGGACACTAGTAAAACCGATGTGTTCAGATTTAACTCGTTTCGGTGTAAAACAGCTTGTTTCGCTCTATTAAGCAAGAATACGTGCTTTTCGCGCAGTTACAAGAGAAAAAGTTTTGACGCGTATCAGAGGAACACTTGTAAAACCGATGTGTTGTGATTTACCTCGTTTCGGTCTAAAACAGCTTGTTTCGCTGTATTAAGCAAGAATACATGCTTTTCGCGCAGTTATAAGAGAAAAGGTTGTGACGCGTGTCACAGGGACACTAGTAAAACCGATGTGTTCAGATTTAGCTCGTTTCGGTCTAAAACAGCTTGTTTCGCTGTATTAAGCAAGAATACGTGCTTTTCGCGCAGTTACAAGAGAAAAAGTTTTGACGCGTATCAGAGGAACACTTGTAAAACCGATGTGTTGTGATTTAACTCGTTTCGGTCTAAAACAGCTTGTTTCGCTGTATTAAGCAAGAATACATGCTTTTCGCGCAGTTATAAGAGAAAAAGTGACGCGTGTCACAGGGACACTTGTAAAACCGATGTGTTCAGATTTAGCTCGTTTCGGTCTAAAACAGCTTGTTTCGTTGTAATAAGCACGAATACATGCTTTTCGCGCAGGTATAATAGAAAAAGATTTAAAGCATGTCACAGGGACACTTGTAAAACCGATGTGTTCAGATATAGCTCGTTTCGGTCTAAAACAGCTTGTTTCGCTGTATTAAGCAAGAATACATGCTTTTCGCGCAGTTATAAGAGAAAAGGTTGTGACGCGTGTCACAGGGACACTAGTAAAACCGATGTGTTCAGATTTAGCTCATCTCGGTCTAAGACAGCTTGTTTCGTTGTATTAAGCAGGAATACATGCTTTTCGCGCAGTTATAAGAGAAAAAGTTTTGACGCGTATCAGAGGAACACTTGTAAAACCGATGTGTTGTGATTTAGCTCGTTTCGGTCTAAAACAGCTTGTTTCGTCGTATTAAGCACGAATACATGCTTTTCGCGCAGTTATAAGAGAAAAAGTTTAGACGCGTATCAGAGGAACACTTGTAAAACCGATGTGTTGTGATTTAGCTCGTTTCGGTCTGAAACAGCTTGTTTCGTTGTATTAAGCAAGAATACATGCTTTTCGCGCAGTTATAAGAGAAAAAGTTTTGAGGCTTATCAGAGGAACACTTGTAAAACCGATGTGTTGTGATTTAGCTCGTTTCGGTCTAAAACAGCTTGTTTCGCTGTATTAAGCAAGAATACATGCTTTTCGCGCAGTTATAAAAGAAAAAGTTTTGACGCGTATCAGAGGAACACTTGTAAAACCGATGTGTTGTGATTTAGCTCGTTTCTGTCTAAAACAGCTTGTTTCGCTGTATTAAGCAAGAATACATGCTTTTCGCGGAGTTATAAGAGAAAAAGTTTAGACGCGTATCAGAGGAACACTTGTAAAACCGATGTGTTGTGATTTAGCTCGTTTCGGTCTAAAACAGCTTGTTTCGTTGTATTAGGCAAGAATACATGCTTTTCGCGCAGTTATAAGAGAAAACGTTTTGACGCGTATCAGAGGAACACTTGTAAAACCGATGCGTTGTGATTTAGCTCGTTTCGGTCTAAAACAGCTTGTTTCGCTGTATTAAGCAAGAATACATGCTTTTCGCGCAGTTATAAGAGAAAAAGATTTGACGCATGTCACAGGGACACTTGTAAAACCGATGTGTTGTGATTTAGCTCGTTTCGGTCTAAAACAGCTTGTTTCGTTGAACTAAGCACGAATACATGCTTTTCGCGCAGTTATAAGAGAAAGAAGTTTTGACGCGTAACAGAGGAACACTTGTAAAACCGATGTGTTGTGATTTAGCTCGTTTCGGTCTAAAACAGCTTGTTTCGTTGTATTAAGCAAGAATACATGCTTTTCGCGCAGTTATAAGAGAAAAAGTTTTGAGGCTTATCAGAGGAACACTTGTAAAACCGATGTGTTGTGATTTAACTCGTTTCGGTCTAAAACAGCTTGTTTCGCTGTATTAAGCACGAATACATGCTTTTCGCGCAGTTATAAGAGAAAAAGTTTTGACGCGTATCAGAGGAACACTTGTAAAACCGATGCGTTGTGATTTAGCTCGTTTCGGTCTAAAACAGCTTGTTTCGCTCTATTAAGCAAGAATACATGCTTTTCGCGCAGATATAAGAGAAAACAGTTTTGACGCGTATCAGAGGAACACTTGTAAAACCGATGTGTTGTGATTTAGCTCGTTTCGGTCTAAAACAGCTTGTTTCGCTGTATTAAGCAAGAATGCATGCTTTTCGCGCAGTTATAAGAGAAAAAGATTTGACGCGTGTCACAGGGACACTTGTAAAACCGATGTGTTGTGATTTAGCTCGTTTCGGTCTAAAACAGCTTGTTTCGTTGAACTAAGCACGAATACATGCTTTTCGCGCAGTTATAAGAGAAAGAAGTTTTGACGCGCAACAGAGGAACACTTGTAAAACCGATGTGTTGTGATTTAGCTCGTTTCGGTCTAAAACAGCTTGTTTCGTTGTATTAAGCAAGAATACATGCTTTTCGCGCAGTTATAAGAGAAAAAGTTTTGACGCGTATCAGAGGAACACTTGTAAAACCGATGTGTTGTGATTTAGCTCGTTTCGGTCTAAAACAGCTTGTTTCGCTGTATTAAGCAAGAATACATGCTTTTCGCGCAGGTATTAGAGAAAAAGTTTTAAAGGCGTGTCACAGGGACACGTGTAAAACCGACGTCTTCAGATTTATCTCGTTTCGGCCTAAAACAGCTTGTTTCGCTGTATTAAGCAGGAATACATGCTTTTCGCGCAGTTATAAGAGAAAAAGTTTTAAAGGCTTGTCACAGGGACACTTGTAAAACCGATGTGTTCAGATTTACCCCGTTTCGGTCTAAAACAGCTTGTTTCGTTAAACTAAGCACGAATACATGCTTTTCGCGCAGTTATAAGAGAAAAAAGTTTTGACGCGTAATAGAGGAACACTTGTAAAACCGATGTGTTGTGATTTAGCTCGTTTCGGTCTAAAACAGCTTGTTTCGCTGTATTAAGCAAGAATACATGCTTTTCGCGCAGTTATAAGAGAAAAAGTTTTGACGTGTCACAGGGACACTTGTAAAACCGATATGTTCAGATTTAGCTCGTTTCGGTCTAAAACAGCTTGTTTCGTCGTATTAAGCAAGAATACATGCTTTTCGCGCAGTTATAAGAGAAAAAGTTTAGACGCGTATCAGAGGAACACTTGTAAAACCGATGTGTTGTGATTTAGCTCGTTTCGGTCTAAAACAGCTTGTTTCGTTGTATTAAGCAAGAATACATGCTTTTCGCGCAGTTATAAGAGAAAGTTTTGAGGCGTATCAGAGGAACACTTGTAAAACCGATGTGTTGTGATTTAGCTCGTTTCG
The DNA here is from genome assembly GCF_052857255.1 of Amblyomma americanum. Classification (NCBI taxonomy): domain Eukaryota; kingdom Metazoa; phylum Arthropoda; class Arachnida; order Ixodida; family Ixodidae; genus Amblyomma; species Amblyomma americanum. The sequence continues at coordinate 510,409 of NW_027526497.1, forward strand.
GTCTAAAACAGCTTGTTTCGCTGTATTAAGCAAGAATACATGCTTTTCGCGCAGTTATAAGAGAAAAAGTTTTGACGAGTATCACGTGGATACTTGTAAAACCGATGCGTTCAGATACAGCTCGTTTCGGTCTAAAACAGCTTGATTCGTTGTATTAAGCACGAATACATGCTTTTCGCGCAGTTATAAGAGAAAAAGTTGACGAGTATCACGTGGATACTTGTAGAACCGATGCGTTCAGATACAGCTCGTTTCGGTCTAAAACAGCTTGTTTCGCTGTATTAAGCAAGAATACATGCTTTTCGCGCAGTTATAAGAGAAAAAGTTTAGACGCGTATCAGAGGAACACTTGTAAAACCGATGTGTTGTGATTTAGCTCGTTTCGGTCTAAAACAGCTTGTTTCGTTGTATTAGGCAAGAATACATGCTTTTCGCGCAGTTATAAGAGAAAAAGTTTTGACGCGTATCAGAGGAACACTTGTAAAACCGATGCGTTGTGATTTAGCTCGTTTCGGTCTAAAACAGCTTGTTTCGCTCTATTAAGCAAGAATACATGCTTTTCGCGCAGATATAAGAGAAAACAGTTTTGACGCGTATCAGAGGAACACTTGTAAAACCGATGTGTTGTGATTTAGCTCGTTTCGGTCTAAAACAGCTTGTTTCGCTGTATTAAGCAAGAATACATGCTTTTCGCGCAGTTATAAGAGAAAAAGATTTGACGCGTGTCACAGGGACACTTGTAAAATCGATGTGTTGTGATTTAGCTCGTTTCGGTCTAAAACAGCTTGTTTCGTTGTATTAAGCAAGAATACATGCTTTTCGCGCAGTTATAAGAGAAAAAGTTTAGACGCGTATCAGAGGAACACTTGTAAAACTGATGTGTTGTGATTTAGCTCGTTTCGGTCTAAAACAGCTTGTTTCGTTGTATTAAGAAGAATACATGCTTTTCGCGCAGTTATAAGAGAAAACGTTTTGACGCATATCAGAGGAACACTTGTAAAACTGATGTGTTGTGATTTAGCTCGTTTCGGTCTAAAACAGCTTGTTTCGCTGTATTAAGCAAGAATACATGCTTTTCGCGCAGTTTTAAGAGAAAAAGTCAAGACGCGTATCAGAAGTACACTTGTAAAACCGATGTGTTGTGATTTAGCTCGTTTCGGTCTAAAACAGCTTGTTTCGTTGAACTAAGCACGAATACATGCTTTTCGCGCAGTTATAAGAGAAAAAGTTTTGACGCGTATCAGAGGAACACTTGTAAAACCGATGTGTTGTGATTTAACTCGTTTCGGTCTAAAACAGCTTGTTTCGCTGTATTAAGCAAGAATACATGCTTTTCGCGCAGTTATAAGAGAAAAGGTTGTGACGCGTGTCACAGGGACACTAGTAAAACCGATGTGTTCAGATTTAACTCGTTTCGGTGTAAAACAGCTTGTTTCGCTCTATTAAGCAAGAATACGTGCTTTTCGCGCAGTTACAAGAGAAAAAGTTTTGACGCGTATCAGAGGAACACTTGTAAAACCGATGTGTTGTGATTTACCTCGTTTCGGTCTAAAACAGCTTGTTTCGCTGTATTAAGCAAGAATACATGCTTTTCGCGCAGTTATAAGAGAAAAGGTTGTGACGCGTGTCACAGGGACACTAGTAAAACCGATGTGTTCAGATTTAGCTCGTTTCGGTCTAAAACAGCTTGTTTCGCTGTATTAAGCAAGAATACGTGCTTTTCGCGCAGTTACAAGAGAAAAAGTTTTGACGCGTATCAGAGGAACACTTGTAAAACCGATGTGTTGTGATTTAACTCGTTTCGGTCTAAAACAGCTTGTTTCGCTGTATTAAGCAAGAATACATGCTTTTCGCGCAGTTATAAGAGAAAAAGTGACGCGTGTCACAGGGACACTTGTAAAACCGATGTGTTCAGATTTAGCTCGTTTCGGTCTAAAACAGCTTGTTTCGTTGTAATAAGCACGAATACATGCTTTTCGCGCAGGTATAATAGAAAAAGATTTAAAGCATGTCACAGGGACACTTGTAAAACCGATGTGTTCAGATATAGCTCGTTTTGGTATAAAACAGCTTGTTTCTTTGTTTTAGGCACGAATACATGCTTTTCGCTCAGTTATAGAAGAAAAACTTTTGACGCGTATTAGAGAGACACTTGTAAAATCGATGTGTTCAGATTTAGCTCATCTCGGTCTAAAACAGCTTGTTTCGTTGTATTAAGCAAGAATACATGCTTTTCGCGCAGTTATAAGAGAAAAAGTTTTGACGCGTATCAGAGGAACACTTGTAAAACCGATGTGTTGTGATTTAGCTCGTTTCGGTCTAAAACAGCTTGTTTCGTCGTATTAAGCACGAATACATGCTTTTCGCGCAGTTATAAGAGAAAAAGTTTAGACGCGTATCAGAGGAACACTTGTAAAACCGATGTGTTGTGATTTAGCTCGTTTCGGTCTGAAACAGCTTGTTTCGTTGTATTAAGCAAGAATACATGCTTTTCGCGCAGTTATAAGAGAAAAAGTTTTGAGGCTTATCAGAGGAACACTTGTAAAACCGATGTGTTGTGATTTAGCTCGTTTCGGTCTAAAACAGCTTGTTTCGCTGTATTAAGCAAGAATACATGCTTTTCGCGCAGTTATAAAAGAAAAAGTTTTGACGCGTATCAGAGGAACACTTGTAAAACCGATGTGTTGTGATTTAGCTCGTTTCGGTCTAAAACAGCTTGTTTCGCTGTATTAAGCAAGAATACATGCTTTTCGCGCAGTTATAAAAGAAAAAGTTTTGACGCGTATCAGAGGAACACTTGTAAAACCGATGTGTTGTGATTTAGCTCGTTTCGGTCTAAAACAGCTTGTTTCGTTGAACTAAGCACGAATACATGCTTTTCGCGCAGTTATAAGAGAAAGAAGTTTTGACGCGTAACAGAGGAACACTTGTAAAACCGATGTGTTGTGATTTAGCTCGTTTCGGTCTAAAACAGCTTGTTTCGTTGTAATAAGCAAGAATACATGCTTTTCGCGCAGTTATAAGAGAAAAAGTTTTGAGGCTTATCAGAGGAACACTTGTAAAACCGATGTGTTGTGATTTAACTCGTTTCGGTCTAAAACAGCTTGTTTCGCTGTATTAAGCACGAATACATGCTTTTCGCGCAGTTATAAGAGAAAAAGTTTTGACGCGTATCAGAGGAACACTTGTAAAACCGATGCGTTGTGATTTAGCTCGTTTCGGTCTAAAACAGCTTGTTTCGCTCTATTAAGCAAGAATACATGCTTTTCGCGCAGATATAAGAGAAAACAGTTTTGACGCGTATCAGAGGAACACTTGTAAAACCGATGTGTTGTGATTTAGCTCGTTTCGGTCTAAAACAGCTTGTTTCGCTGTATTAAGCAAGAATACATGCTTTTCGCGCAGTTATAAGAGAAAAAGATTTGACGCGTGTCACAGGGACACTTGTAAAACCGATGTGTTGTGATTTAGCTCGTTTCGGTCTAAAACAGCTTGTTTCGTTGAACTAAGCACGAATACATGCTTTTCGCGCAGTTATAAGAGAAAGAAGTTTTGACGCGCAACAGAGGAACACTTGTAAAACCGATGTGTTGTGATTTAGCTCGTTTCGGTCTAAAACAGCTTGTTTCGTTGTATTAAGCAAGAATACATGCTTTTCGCGCAGTTATAAGAGAAAAAGTTTTGACGCGTATCAGAGGAACACTTGTAAAACCGATGTGTTGTGATTTAGCTCGTTTCGGTCTAAAACAGCTTGTTTCGCTGTATTAAGCAAGAATACATGCTTTTCGCGCAGGTATTAGAGAAAAAGTTTTAAAGGCGTGTCACAGGGACACGTGTAAAACCGACGTGTTCAGATTTATCTCGTTTCGGCCTAAAACAGCTTGTTTCGCTGTATTAAGCAGGAATACATGCTTTTCGCGCAGTTATAAGAGAAAAAGTTTTAAAGGCTTGTTACAGGGACACTTGTAAAACCGATGTGTTCAGATTTACCCCGTTTCGGTCTAAAACAGCTTGTTTCGTTAAACTAAGCACGAATACATGCTTTTCGCGCAGTTATAAGAGAAAAAGTTTTGACGCGTATCAGAGGAACACTTGTAAAACCGATGTGTTCTGATTTACCTCGTTTCGGTCTAAAACAGCTTGTTTCGTTGAACTAAGCACGAATACATGCTTTTCGCGCAGTTATAAGAGAAAAAAGTTTTGACGCGTAATAGAGGAACACTTGTAAAACCGATGTGTTGTGATTTAGCTCGTTTCGGTCTAAAACAGCTTGTTTCGCTGTATTAAGCAAGAATACATGCTTTTCGCGCAGTTATAAGAGAAAAAGTTTTGACGTGTCACAGGGACACTTGTAAAACCGATATGTTCAGATTTAGCTCGTTTCGGTCTAAGACAGCTTGTTTCGTCGTATTAAGCAAGAATACATGCTTTTCGCGCAGTTATAAGAGAAAAAGTTTAGACGCGTATCAGAGGAACACTTGTAAAACCGATGTGTTGTGATTTAGCTCGTTTCGGTCTAAAACAGCTTGTTTCGTTGTATTAAGCAAGAATACATGCTTTTCGCGCAGTTATAAGAGAAAGTTTTGAGGCGTATCAGAGGAACACTTGTAAAACCGATGTGTTGTGATTTAGCTCGTTTCGGTCTAAAACAGCTTGTTTCGCTGTATTAAGCAAGAATACATGCTTTTCGCGCAGTTATAAGAGAAAAAGTTTTGACGAGTATCACGTGGATACTTGTAAAACCGATGCGTTCAGATACAGCTCGTTTCGGTCTAAAACAGCTTGATTCGTTGTATTAAGCACGAATACATGCTTTTCGCGCAGTTATAAGAGAAAAAGTTGACGAGTATCACGTGGATACTTGTAAAACCGATGCGTTCAGATACAGCTCGTTTCGGTCTAAAACAGCTTGTTTCGCTGTATTAAGCAAGAATACATGCTTTTCGCGCAGTTATAAGAGAAAAAGTTTTGACGCGTATCAGAGGAACACTTGTAAAACCGATGTGTTCTGATTTACCTCGTTTCGGTCTAAAACAGCTTGTTTCGTTGAACTAAGCACGAATACATGCTTTTCGCGCAGTTATAAGAGAAAAAAGTTTTGAAGCGTAACAGAGGAACACTTGTAAAACCGATGTGTTGTGATTTAGCTCGTTTCGGTCTAAAACAGCTTGTTTCGCTGTATTAAGCAAGAATACATGCTTTTCGCGCAGTTATAAGAGAAAAAGATTTGACGCGTGTCACAGGGACACTTGTAAAACCGATGTGTTGTGATTTAGCTCGTTTCGGTCTAAAACAGCTTGTTTCGTTGAACTAAGCACGAATACATGCTTTTCGCGCAGTTATAAGAGAAAGAAGTTTTGACGCGCAACAGAGGAACACTTGTAAAACCGATGTGTTGTGATTTAGCTCGTTTCGGTCTAAAACAGCTTGTTTCGTTGTATTAAGCAAGAATACATGCTTTTCGCGCAGTTATAAGAGAAAAAGTTTTGACGCGTATCAGAGGAACACTTGTAAAACCGATGTGTTGTGATTTAGCTCGTTTCGGTCTAAAACAGCTTGTTTCGCTGTATTAAGCAAGAATACATGCTTTTCGCGCAGGTATTAGAGAAAAAGTTTTAAAGGCGTGTCACAGGGACACGTGTAAAACCGACGTGTTCAGATTTATCTCGTTTCGGCCTAAAACAGCTTGTTTCGCTGTATTAAGCAGGAATACATGCTTTTCGCGCAGTTATAAGAGAAAAAGTTTTAAAGGCTTGTCACAGGGACACTTGTAAAACCGATGTGTTCAGATTTACCCCGTTTCGGTCTAAAACAGCTTGTTTCGTTAAACTAAGCACGAATACATGCTTTTCGCGCAGTTATAAGAGAAAAAGTTTTGACGCGTATCAGAGGAACACTTGTAAAACCGATGTGTTCTGATTTACCTCGTTTCGGTCTAAAACAGCTTGTTTCGTTGAACTAAGCACGAATACATGCTTTTCGCGCAGTTATAAGAGAAAAAAGTTTTGACGCGTAATAGAGGAACACTTGTAAAACCGATGTGTTGTGATTTAGCTCGTTTCGGTCTAAAACAGCTTGTTTCGCTGTATTAAGCAAGAATACATGCTTTTCGCGCAGTTATAAGAGAAAAAGTTTTGACGTGTCACAGGGCCACTTGTAAAACCGATATGTTCAGATTTAGCTCGTTTCGGTCTAAGACAGCTTGTTTCGTCGTATTAAGCAAGAATACATGCTTTTCGCGCAGTTATAAGAGAAAAAGTTTAGACGCGTATCAGAGGAACACTTGTAAAACCGATGTGTTGTGATTTAGCTCGTTTCGGTCTAAAACAGCTTGTTTCGTTGTATTAAGCAAGAATACATGCTTTTCGCGCAGTTATAAGAGAAAGTTTTGAGGCGTATCAGAGGAACACTTGTAAAACCGATGTGTTGTGATTTAGCTCGTTTCGGTCTAAAACAGCTTGTTTCGCTGTATTAAGCAAGAATACATGCTTTTCGCGCAGTTATAAGAGAAAAAGTTTTGACGAGTATCACGTGGATACTTGTAAAACCGATGCGTTCAGATACAGCTCGTTTCGGTCTAAAACAGCTTGATTCGTTGTATTAAGCACGAATACATGCTTTTCGCGCAGTTATAAGAGAAAAAGTTGACGAGTATCACGTGGATACTTGTAAAACCGATGCGTTCAGATACAGCTCGTTTCGGTATAAAACAGCTTGTTTCGCTGTATTAAGCAAGAATACATGCTTTTCGCGCAGTTATAAGAGAAAAAGTTTTGACGCGTATCAGAGGAACACTTGTAAAACCGATGTGTTCTGATTTACCTCGTTTCGGTCTAAAACAGCTTGTTTCGTTGAACTAAGCACGAATACATGCTTTTCGCGCAGTTATAAGAGAAAAAAGTTTTGAAGCGTAACAGAGGAACACTTGTAAAACCGATGTGTTGTGATTTAGCTCGTTTCGGTCTAAAACAGCTTGTTTCGCTCTATTAAGCAAGAATACATGCTTTTCGCGCAGATATAAGAGAAAACAGTTTTGACGCGTATCAGAGGAACACTTGTAAAACCGATGTGTTGTGATTTAGCTCGTTTCGGTCTAAAACAGCTTGTTTCGCTGTATTAAGCAAGAATACATGCTTTTCGCGCAGTTATAAGAGAAAAAGATTTGACGCGTGTCACAGGGACACTTGTAAAACCGATGTGTTGTGATTTAGCTCGTTTCGGTCTAAAACAGCTTGTTTCGTTGAACTAAGCACGAATACATGCTTTTCGCGCAGTTATAAGAGAAAGAAGTTTTGACGCGCAACAGAGGAACACTTGTAAAACCGATGTGTTGTGATTTAGCTCGTTTCGGTCTAAAACAGCTTGTTTCGTTGTATTAAGCAAGAATACATGCTTTTCGCGCAGTTATAAGAGAAAAAGTTTTGACGCGTATCAGAGGAACACTTGTAAAACCGATGTGTTGTGATTTAGCTCGTTTCGGTCTAAAACAGCTTGTTTCGCTGTATTAAGCAAGAATACATGCTTTTCGCGCAGGTATTAGAGAAAAAGTTTTAAAGGCGTGTCACAGGGACACGTGTAAAACCGACGTGTTCAGATTTATCTCGTTTCGGCCTAAAACAGCTTGTTTCGCTGTATTAAGCAGGAATACATGCTTTTCGCGCAGTTATAAGAGAAAAAGTTTTAAAGGCTTGTCACAGGGACACTTGTAAAACCGATGTGTTCAGATTTACCCCGTTTCGGTCTAAAACAGCTTGTTTCGTTAAACTAAGCACGAATACATGCTTTTCGCGCAGTTATAAGAGAAAAAGTTTTGACGCGTATCAGAGGAACACTTGTAAAACCGATGTGTTCTGATTTACCTCGTTTCGGTCTAAAACAGCTTGTTTCGTTGAACTAAGCACGAATACATGCTTTTCGCGCAGTTATAAGAGAAAAAAGTTTTGACGCGTAATAGAGGAACACTTGTAAAACCGATGTGTTGTGATTTAGCTCGTTTCGGTCTAAAACAGCTTGTTTCGCTGTATTAAGCAAGAATACATGCTTTTCGCGCAGTTATAAGAGAAAAAGTTTTGACGTGTCACAGGGACACTTGTAAAACCGATATGTTCAGATTTAGCTCGTTTCGGTCTAAGACAGCTTGTTTCGTCGTATTAAGCAAGAATACATGCTTTTCGCGCAGTTATAAGAGAAAAAGTTTAGACGCGTATCAGAGGAACACTTGTAAAACCGATGTGTTGTGATTTAGCTCGTTTCGGTCTAAAACAGCTTGTTTCGTTGTATTAAGCAAGAATACATGCTTTTCGCGCAGTTATAAGAGAAAGTTTTGAGGCGTATCAGAGGAACACTTGTAAAACCGATGTGTTGTGATTTAGCTCGTTTCGGTCTAAAACAGCTTGTTTCGCTGTATTAAGCAAGAATACATGCTTTTCGCGCAGTTATAAGAGAAAAAGTTTTGACGAGTATCACGTGGATACTTGTAAAACCGATGCGTTCAGATACAGCTCGTTTCGGTCTAAAACAGCTTGATTCGTTGTATTAAGCACGAATACATGCTTTTCGCGCAGTTATAAGAGAAAAAGTTGACGAGTATCACGTGGATACTTGTAAAACCGATGCGTTCAGATACAGCTCGTTTCGGTCTAAAACAGCTTGTTTCGCTGTATTAAGCAAGAATACATGCTTTTCGCGCAGTTATAAGAGAAAAAGTTTTGACGCGTATCAGAGGAACACTTGTAAAACCGATGTGTTCTGATTTACCTCGTTTCGGTCTAAAACAGCTTGTTTCGTTGAACTAAGCACGAATACATGCTTTTCGCGCAGTTATAAGAGAAAAAAGTTTTGAAGCGTAACAGAGGAACACTTGTAAAACCGATGTGTTGTGATTTAGCTCGTTTCGGTCTAAAACAGCTTGTTTCGCTCTATTAAGCAAGAATACATGCTTTTCGCGCAGATATAAGAGAAAACAGTTTTGACGCGTATCAGAGGAACACTTGTAAAACCGATGTGTTGTGATTTAGCTCGTTTCGGTCTAAAACAGCTTGTTTCGCTGTATTAAGCAAGAATACATGCTTTTCGCGCAGTTATAAGAGAAAAAGATTTGACGCGTGTCACAGGGACACTTGTAAAACCGATGTGTTGTGATTTAGCTCGTTTCGGTCTAAAACAGCTTGTTTCGTTGAACTAAGCACGAATACATGCTTTTCGCGCAGTTATAAGAGAAAGAAGTTTTGACGCGCAACAGAGGAACACTTGTAAAACCGATGTGTTGTGATTTAGCTCGTTTCGGTCTAAAACAGCTTGTTTCGTTGTATTAAGCAAGAATACATGCTTTTCGCGCAGTTATAAGAGAAAAAGTTTTGACGCGTATCAGAGGAACACTTGTAAAACCGATGTGTTGTGATTTAGCTCGTTTCGGTCTAAAACAGCTTGTTTCGCTGTATTAAGCAAGAATACATGCTTTTCGCGCAGGTATTAGAGAAAAAGTTTTAAAGGCGTGTCACAGGGACACGTGTAAAACCGACGTGTTCAGATTTATCTCGTTTCGGCCTAAAACAGCTTGTTTCGCTGTATTAAGCAGGAATACATGCTTTTCGCGCAGTTATAAGAGAAAAAGTTTTAAAGGCTTGTCACAGGGACACTTGTAAAACCGATGTGTTCAGATTTACCCCGTTTCGGTCTAAAACAGCTTGTTTCGTTAAACTAAGCACGAATACATGCTTTTCGCGCAGTTATAAGAGAAAAAGTTTTGACGCGTATCAGAGGAACACTTGTAAAACCGATGTGTTGTGATTTAGCTCGTTTCGGTCTAAAACAGCTTGTTTCGCTGTATTAAGCAAGAATACATGCTTTTCGCGCAGTTATAAGAGAAAAAGATTTGACGCGTGTCACAGGGACACTTGTAAAACCGATGTGTTGTGATTTAGCTCGTTTCGGTCTAAAACAGCTTGTTTCGTTGAACTAAGCACGAATACATGCTTTTCGCGCAGTTATAAGAGAAAGAAGTTTTGACGCGCAACAGAGGAACACTTGTAAAACCGATGTGTTGTGATTTAGCTCGTTTCGGTCTAAAACAGCTTGTTTCGTTGTATTAAGCAAGAATACATGCTTTTCGCGCAGTTATAAGAGAAAAAGTTTTGACGCGTATCAGAGGAACACTTGTAAAACCGATGTGTTGTGATTTAGCTCGTTTCGGTCTAAAACAGCTTGTTTCGCTGTATTAAGCAAGAATACATGCTTTTCGCGCAGGTATTAGAGAAAAAGTTTTAAAGGCGTGTCACAGGGACACGTGTAAAACCGACGTGTTCAGATTTATCTCGTTTCGGCCTAAAACAGCTTGTTTCGCTGTATTAAGCAGGAATACATGCTTTTCGCGCAGTTATAAGAGAAAAAGTTTTAAAGGCTTGTCACAGGGACACTTGTAAAACCGATGTGTTCAGATTTACCCCGTTTCGGTCTAAAACAGCTTGTTTCGTTAAACTAAGCACGAATACATGCTTTTCGCGCAGTTATAAGAGAAAAAGTTTTGACGCGTATCAGAGGAACACTTGTAAAACCGATGTGTTCTGATTTACCTCGTTTCGGTCTAAAACAGCTTGTTTCGTTGAACTAAGCACGAATACATGCTTTTCGCGCAGTTATAAGAGAAAAAAGTTTTGACGCGTAATAGAGGAACACTTGTAAAACCGATGTGTTGTGATTTAGCTCGTTTCGGTCTAAAACAGCTTGTTTCGCTGTATTAAGCAAGAATACATGCTTTTCGCGCAGTTATAAGAGAAAAAGTTTTGACGTGTCACAGGGACACTTGTAAAACCGATATGTTCAGATTTAGCTCGTTTCGGTCTAAGACAGCTTGTTTCGTCGTATTAAGCAAGAATACATGCTTTTCGCGCAGTTATAAGAGAAAAAGTTTCGACGCGTATCAGAGGAACACTTGTAAAACCGATGTGTTGTGATTTAGCTCGTTTCGGTCTAAAACAGCTTGTTTCGTTGTATTAAGCAAGAATACATGCTTTTCGCGCAGTTATAAGAGAAAGTTTTGAGGCGTATCAGAGGAACACTTGTAAAACCGATGTGTTGTGATTTAGCTCGTTTCGGTCTAAAACAGCTTGTTTCGCTGTATTAAGCAAGAATACATGCTTTTCGCGCAGTTATAAGAGAAAAAGTTTTGACGAGTATCACGTGGATACTTGTAAAACCGATGCGTTCAGATACAGCTCGTTTCGGTCTAAAACAGCTTGATTCGTTGTATTAAGCACGAATACATGCTTTTCGCGCAGTTATAAGAGAAAAAGTTGACGAGTATCACGTGGATACTTGTAAAACCGATGCGTTCAGATACAGCTCGTTTCGGTCTAAAACAGCTTGTTTCGCTGTATTAAGCAAGAATACATGCTTTTCGCGCAGTTATAAGAGAAAAAGTTTTGACGCGTATCAGAGGAACACTTGTAAAACCGATGTGTTCTGATTTACCTCGTTTCGGTCTAAAACAGCTTGTTTCGTTGAACTAAGCACGAATACATGCTTTTCGCGCAGTTATAAGAGAAAAAAGTTTTGAAGCGTAACAGAGGAACACTTGTAAAACCGATGTGTTGTGATTTAGCTCGTTTCGGTCTAAAACAGCTTGTTTCGCTCTATTAAGCAAGAATACATGCTTTTCGCGCAGATATAAGAGAAAACAGTTTTGACGCGTATCAGAGGAACACTTGTAAAACCGATGTGTTGTGATTTAGCTCGTTTCGGTCTAAAACAGCTTGTTTCGCTGTATTAAGCAAGAATACATGCTTTTCGCGCAGTTATAAGAGAAAAAGATTTGACGCGTGTCACAGGGACACTTGTAAAACCGATGTGTTGTGATTTAGCTCGTTTCGGTCTAAAACAGCTTGTTTCGTTGAACTAAGCACGAATACATGCTTTTCGCGCAGTTATAAGAGAAAGAAGTTTTGACGCGCAACAGAGGAACACTTGTAAAACCGATGTGTTGTGATTTAGCTCGTTTCGGTCTAAAACAGCTTGTTTCGTTGTATTAAGCAAGAATACATGCTTTTCGCGCAGTTATAAGAGAAAAAGTTTTGACGCGTATCAGAGGAACACTTGTAAAACCGATGTGTTGTGATTTAGCTCGTTTCGGTCTAAAACAGCTTGTTTCGCTGTATTAAGCAAGAATACATGCTTTTCGCGCAGGTATTAGAGAAAAAGTTTTAAAGGCGTGTCACAGGGACACGTGTAAAACCGACGTGTTCAGATTTATCTCGTTTCGGCCTAAAACAGCTTGTTTCGCTGTATTAAGCAGGAATACATGCTTTTCGCGCAGTTATAAGAGAAAAAGTTTTAAAGGCTTGTCACAGGGACACTTGTAAAACCGATGTGTTCAGATTTACCCCGTTTCGGTCTAAAACAGCTTGTTTCGTTAAACTAAGCACGAATACATGCTTTTCGCGCAGTTATAAGAGAAAAAGTTTTGACGCGTATCAGAGGAACACTTGTAAAACCGATGTGTTCTGATTTACCTCGTTTCGGTCTAAAACAGCTTGTTTCGTTGAACTAAGCACGAATACATGCTTTTCGCGCAGTTATAAGAGAAAAAAGTTTTGACGCGTAATAGAGGAACACTTGTAAAACCGATGTGTTGTGATTTAGCTCGTTTCGGTCTAAAACAGCTTGTTTCGCTGTATTAAGCAAGAATACATGCTTTTCGCGCAGTTATAAGAGAAAAAGTTTTGACGTGTCACAGGGACACTTGTAAAACCGATATGTTCAGATTTAGCTCGTTTCGGTCTAAGACAGCTTGTTTCGTCGTATTAAGCAAGAATACATGCTTTTCGCGCAGTTATAAGAGAAAAAGTTTAGACGCGTATCAGAGGAACACTTGTAAAACCGATGTGTTGTGATTTAGCTCGTTTCGGTCTAAAACAGCTTGTTTCGTTGTATTAAGCAAGAATACATGCTTTTCGCGCAGTTATAAGAGAAAGTTTTGAGGCGTATCAGAGGAACACTTGTAAAACCGATGTGTTGTGATTTAGCTCGTTTCGGTCTAAAACAGCTTGTTTCGCTGTATTAAGCAAGAATACATGCTTTTCGCGCAGTTATAAGAGAAAAAGTTTTGACGAGTATCACGTGGATACTTGTAAAACCGATGCGTTCAGATACAGCTCGTTTCGGTCTAAAACAGCTTGATTCGTTGTATTAAGCACGAATACATGCTTTTCGCGCAGTTATAAGAGAAAAAGTTGACGAGTATCACGTGGATACTTGTAAAACCGATGCGTTCAGATACAGCTCGTTTCGGTATAAAACAGCTTGTTTCGCTGTATTAAGCAAGAATACATGCTTTTCGCGCAGTTATAAGAGAAAAAGTTTTGACGCGTATCAGAGGAACACTTGTAAAACCGATGTGTTCTGATTTACCTCGTTTCGGTCTAAAACAGCTTGTTTCGTTGAACTAAGCACGAATACATGCTTTTCGCGCAGTTATAAGAGAAAAAAGTTTTGAAGCGTAACAGAGGAACACTTGTAAAACCGATGTGTTGTGATTTAGCTCGTTTCGGTCTAAAACAGCTTGTTTCGCTCTATTAAGCAAGAATACATGCTTTTCGCGCAGATATAAGAGAAAACAGTTTTGACGCGTATCAGAGGAACACTTGTAAAACCGATGTGTTGTGATTTAGCTCGTTTCGGTCTAAAACAGCTTGTTTCGCTGTATTAAGCAAGAATACATGCTTTTCGCGCAGTTATAAGAGAAAAAGATTTGACGCGTGTCACAGGGACACTTGTAAAACCGATGTGTTGTGATTTAGCTCGTTTCGGTCTAAAACAGCTTGTTTCGTTGAACTAAGCACGAATACATGCTTTTCGCGCAGTTATAAGAGAAAGAAGTTTTGACGCGCAACAGAGGAACACTTGTAAAACCGATGTGTTGTGATTTAGCTCGTTTCGGTCTAAAACAGCTTGTTTCGTTGTATTAAGCAAGAATACATGCTTTTCGCGCAGTTATAAGAGAAAAAGTTTTGACGCGTATCAGAGGAACACTTGTAAAACCGATGTGTTGTGATTTAGCTCGTTTCGGTCTAAAACAGCTTGTTTCGCTGTATTAAGCAAGAATACATGCTTTTCGCGCAGGTATTAGAGAAAAAGTTTTAAAGGCGTGTCACAGGGACACGTGTAAAACCGACGTGTTCAGATTTATCTCGTTTCGGCCTAAAACAGCTTGTTTCGCTGTATTAAGCAGGAATACATGCTTTTCGCGCAGTTATAAGAGAAAAAGTTTTAAAGGCTTGTCACAGGGACACTTGTAAAACCGATGTGTTCAGATTTACCCCGTTTCGGTCTAAAACAGCTTGTTTCGTTAAACTAAGCACGAATACATGCTTTTCGCGCAGTTATAAGAGAAAAAGTTTTGACGCGTATCAGAGGAACACTTGTAAAACCGATGTGTTCTGATTTACCTCGTTTCGGTCTAAAACAGCTTGTTTCGTTGAACTAAGCACGAATACATGCTTTTCGCGCAGTTATAAGAGAAAAAAGTTTTGACGCGTAATAGAGGAACACTTGTAAAACCGATGTGTTGTGATTTAGCTCGTTTCGGTCTAAAACAGCTTGTTTCGCTGTATTAAGCAAGAATACATGCTTTTCGCGCAGTTATAAGAGAAAAAGTTTTGACGTGTCACAGGGACACTTGTAAAACCGATATGTTCAGATTTAGCTCGTTTCGGTCTAAGACAGCTTGTTTCGTCGTATTAAGCAAGAATACATGCTTTTCGCGCAGTTATAAGAGAAAAAGTTTAGACGCGTATCAGAGGAACACTTGTAAAACCGATGTGTTGTGATTTAGCTCGTTTCGGTCTAAAACAGCTTGTTTCGTTGTATTAAGCAAGAATACATGCTTTTCGCGCAGTTATAAGAGAAAGTTTTGAGGCGTATCAGAGGAACACTTGTAAAACCGATGTGTTGTGATTTAGCTCGTTTCGGTCTAAAACAGCTTGTTTCGCTGTATTAAGCAAGAATACATGCTTTTCGCGCAGTTATAAGAGAAAAAGTTTTGACGAGTATCACGTGGATACTTGTAAAACCGATGCGTTCAGATACAGCTCGTTTCGGTCTAAAACAGCTTGATTCGTTGTATTAAGCACGAATACATGCTTTTCGCGCAGTTATAAGAGAAAAAGTTGACGAGTATCACGTGGATACTTGTAAAACCGATGCATTCAGATACAGCTCGTTTCGGTCTAAAACAGCTTGTTTCGCTGTATTAAGCAAGAATACATGCTTTTCGCGCAGTTATAAGAGAAAAAGTTTTGACGCGTATCAGAGGAACACTTGTAAAACCGATGTGTTCTGATTTACCTCGTTTCGGTCTAAAACAGCTTGTTTCGTTGAACTAAGCACGAATACATGCTTTTCGCGCAGTTATAAGAGAAAAAAGTTTTGACGCGTAATAGAGGAACACTTGTAAAACCGATGTGTTGTGATTTAGCTCGTTTCGGTCTAAAACAGCTTGTTTCGCTGTATTAAGCAAGAATACATGCTTTTTGCGCAGTTATAAGAGAAAAAGTTTTGACGCGTGTCACAGGGACACTTGTAAAACCGATATGTTCAGATTTAACTCGTTTCGGTCTAAAACAGCTTGTTTCGTCGTATTAAGCACGAATACATGCTTTTCGCGCAGTTATAAGAGAAAAAGTTTAGACGCGTATCAGAGGAACACTTGTAAAACCGATGTGTTGTGATTTAGCTCGTTTCGGTCTAAAATAGCTTGTTTCGTTGTATTAAGCAAGAATACATGCTTTTCGCGCAGTTATAAGAGAAAAAGTTTTGAGGCGTATCAGAGGAACACTTGTAAAACCGATGTGTTGTGATTTAGCTCGTTTCGGTCTAAAACAGCTTGTTTCGCGGTATTAAGCAAGAATACGTGCTTTTCGCGCAGTTACAAGAGAAAAAGTTTTGACGCGTATCAGAGGAACACTTGTAAAACCGATGTGTTGTGATTTAGCTCGTTTCGGTCTAAAACAGCTTGTTTCGTTGTATTAAGCAAGAATACATGCTTTTCGCGCAGTTATAAGAGAAAAAGTTTTGACGCGTATCAGAGGAACACTTGTAAAACCGATGTGTTCTGATTTACCTCGTTTCGGTCTAAAACAGCTTGTTTCGTTGAACTAAGCACGAATACATGCTTTTCGCGCAGTTATAAGAGAAAAAAGTTTTGACGCGTAATAGAGGAACACTTGTAAAACCGATGTGTTGTGATTTAGCTCGTTTCGGTCTAAAACAGCTTGTTTCGTCGTATTAAGCACGGATACATGCTTTTCGCGCAGTTATAAGAGAAAAAGTTTAGACGCGTATCAGAGGAACACTTGTAAAACCGATGTGTTGTGATTTAGCTCGTTTCGGTCTAAAACAGCTTGTTTCGTTGTATTAAGCAAGAATACATGCTTTTCGCGCAGTTATAAGAGAAAAAGTTTTGAGGCGTATCAGAGGAACACTTGTAAAACCGATGTGTTGTGATTTAGCTCGTTTCGGTCTAAAACAGCTTGTTTCGCTGTATTAAGCAAGAATACATGCTTTTCGCGCAGTTATAAGAGAAAAAGTTTTGACGAGTATCACGTGGATACTTGTAAAACCGATGCGTTCAGATACAGCTCGTTTCGGTCTAAAACAGCTTGATTCGTTGTATTAAGCACGAATACATGCTTTTCGCGCAGTTATAAGAGAAAAAGTTGACGAGTATCACGTGGATACTTGTAAAACCGATGCGTTCAGATACAGCTCGTTTCGGTCTAAAACAGCTTGTTTCGTTTTATTTAAGCACGAATACATGCTTTTCGCGCAGTTATAAGAGAAAAAGTTTTGACGCGTATCAGAGGAACACTTGTAAAACCGATGTGTTGTGATTTAGCTCGTTTCGGTCTAAAACAGCTTGTTTCGCTGTATTAAGCAAGAATACATGCTTTTCGCGCAGTTATAAGAGAAAAAGATTTAAAGGCGTGTCACAGGGACACTAGTAAAACCGATGTGTTCAGATTTAGCTCGTTTTGGTATAAAACAGCTTGTTTCTTTGTTTTAGGCACGAATACATGCTTTTCGCGCAGTTATAGAAGAAAAACTTTTGACGCGTATTAGAGAGACACTTGTAAAACCGATGTGTTGTGATTTAGCTCGTTTCGGTCTAAAACAGCTTGTTTCGCTGTATTAAGCAAGAATACATGCTTTTCGCGCAGTTATAAGAGAAAAGGTTGTGACGCGTGTCACAGGGACACTAGTAAAACCGATGTGTTCAGATTTAGCTCGTTTCGGTCTAAAACAGCTTGTTTCGCTGTATTAAGCAAGAATACGTGCTTTTCGCGCAGTTACAAGAGAAAAAGTATTGACGCGTATCAGAGGAACACTTGTAAAACCGATGTGTTGTGATTTAGCTCGTTTCGGTCTAAAACAGCTTGTTTCGTTGTATTAAGCAAGAATACATGCTTTTCGCGCAGTTATAAGAGAAAAAGCTTTGACGCGTATCAGAGGAACACTTGTAAAACCGATGTGTTCTGATTTACCTCGTTTCGGTCTAAAACAGCTTGTTTCGTTGAACTAAGCACGAATACATGCTTTTCGCGCAGTTATAAGAGAAAAAAGTTTTGACGCGTAATAGAGGAACACTTGTAAAACCGATGTGTTGTGATTTAGCTCGTTTCGGTCTAAAACAGCTTGTTTCGCTGTATTAAGCAAGAATACATGCTTTTCGCGCAGTTATAAGAGAAAAAGTTTTGACGCGTGTCACAGGGACACTTGTAAAACCGATATGTTCAGATTTAGCTCGTTTCGGTCTAAAACAGCTTGTTTCGTCGTATTAAGCAAGAATACATGCTTTTCGCGCAGTTATAAGAGAAAAAGTTTAGACGCGTATCAGAGGAACACTTGTAAAACCGATGTGTTGTGATTTAGCTCGTTTCGGTCTAAAACAGCTTGTTTCGTTGTATTAGACAAGAATACATGCTTTTCGCGCAGTTATAAGAGAGAAAGTTTTGAGGCGTATCAGAGGAACACTTGTAAAACCGATGTGTTGTGATTTAGCTCGTTTCGGTCTAAAACAGCTTGTTTCGCTGTATTAAGCAAGAATACATGCTTTTCGCGCAGTTATAAGAGAAAAAGTTTTGACGAGTATCACGTGGATACTTGTAAAACCGATGCGTTCAGATACAGCTCGTTTCGGTCTAAAACAGCTTGATTCGTTGTATTAAGCACGAATACATGCTTTTCGCGCAGTTATAAGAGAAAAAGTTGACGAGTATCACGTGGATACTTGTAAAACCGATGCGTTCAGATACAGCTCGTTTCGGACTAAAACAGCTTGTTTCGCTGTATTAAGCAAGAATAGATGCTTTTCGCGCAGTTATAAGAGAAAAAGTTTTGACGCGTATCAGAGGAACACTTGTAAAACCGATGTGTTCTGATTTACCTCGTTTCGGTCTAAAACAGCTTGTTTCGTTGAACTAAGCACGAATACATGCTTTTCGCGCAGTTATAAGAGAAAAAAGTTTTGACGCGTAATAGAGGAACACTTGTAAAACTGATGTGTTGTGATTTAGCTCGTTTCGGTCTAAAACAGCTTGTTTCGCTGTATTAAGCAAGAATACATGCTTTTCGCGCAGTTATAAGAGAAAAAGTTTTGACGCTTGTCACAGGGACACTTGTAAAACCGATATGTTCAGATTTAACTCGTTTCGGTCTAAAACAGCTTGTTTCGTCGTATTAAGCACGAATACATGCTTTTCGCGCAGTTATAAGAGAAAAAGTTTAGACGCGTATCAGAGGAACACTTGTAAAACCGATGTGTTGTGATTTAGCTCGTTTCGGTCTAAAATAGCTTGTTTCGTTGTATTAAGCAAGAATACATGCTTTTCGCGCAGTTATAAGAGAAAAAGTTTTGAGGCGTATCAGAGGAACACTTGTAAAACCGATGTGTTGTGATTTAGCTCGTTTCGGTCTAAAACAGCTTGTTTCGCTGTATTAAGCAAGAATACGTGCTTTTCGCGCAGTTACAAGAGAAAAAGTTTTGACGCGTATCAGAGGAACACTTGTAAAACCGATGTGTTGTGATTTAGCTCGTTTCGGTCTAAAACAGCTTGTTTCGTCGTATTAAGCACGAATACATGCTTTTCGCGCAGTTATAAGAGAAAAAGTTTAGACGCGTATCAGAGGAACACTTGTAAAACCGATGTGTTGTGATTTAGCTCGTTTCGGTCTAAAACAGCTTGTTTCGTTGTATTAAGCAAGAATACATGCTTTTCGCGCAGTTATAAGAGAAAAAGTTTTGAGGCGTATCAGAGGAACACTTGTAAAACCGATGTGTTGTGATTTAGCTCGTTTCGGTCTAAAACAGCTTGTTTCGCTGTATTAAGCAAGAATACATGCTTTTCGCGCAGTTATAAGAGAAAAAGTTTTGACGAGTATCACGTGGATACTTGTAAAACCGATGCGTTCAGATACAGCTCGTTTCGGTCTAAAACAGCTTGATTCGTTGTATTAAGCACGAATACATGCTTTTCGCGCAGTTATAAGAGAAAAAGTTGACGAGTATCACGTGGATACTTGTAAAACCGATGCGTTCAGATACAGCTCGTTTCGGTCTAAAACAGCTTGTTTCGTTTTATTTAAGCACGAATACATGCTTTTCGCGCAGTTATAAGAGAAAAAGTTTTGACGCGTATCAGAGGAACACTTGTAAAACCGATGTGTTGTGATTTAGCTCGTTTCGGTCTAAAACAGCTTGTTTCGCTGTATTAAGCAAGAATACATGCTTTTCGCGCAGTTATAAGAGAAAAAGATTTAAAGGCGTGTCACAGGGACACTAGTAAAACCGATGTGTTCAGATTTAGCTCGTTTTGGTATAAAACAGCTTGTTTCTTTGTTTTAGGCACGAATACATGCTTTTCGCGCAGTTATAAGAGAAAAAGTTTTGAGGCGTATCAGAGGAACACTTGTAAAACCGATGTGTTGTGATTTAGCTCGTTTCGGTCTAAAACAACTTGTTTCGCTGTATTAAGCAAGAATACATGCTTTTCGCGCAGTTATAAGAGAAAAAGTCAAGACGCGTATCAGAAGAACACTTGTAAAACCGATGTGTTGTGATTTAGCTCGTTTCGGTCTAAAACAGCTTGTTTCGTTGAACTAAGCACGAATACATGCTTTTCGCGCAGTTATAAGAGAAAAAAGTTTTGACGCGTATCAGAGGAACACTTGTAAAACCGATGTGTTGTGATTTAGCTCGTTTCGGTCTAAAACAGCTTGTTTCGCTGTATTAAGCAAGAATACATGCTTTTCGCGCAGTTATAAGAGAAAAAGATTTAAAGGCGTGTCACAGGGACACTAGTAAAACCGATGTGTTCAGATTTAGCTCGTTTCGGTCTAAAACAGCTTCATTCGCTGTATTAAGAACGAATACATGCTTTTCGCGCAGGTATAAGAGAAAAAGTTTTCACGCGTGTCACAGGGACACTTGTAAAACCGATGTGTTCAGATTTAGCTCGTTTCGGTCTAAAACAGCTTTTTTCGCTGTATTAAGCAAGAATACGTGCTTTTCGCGCAGTTACAAGAGAAAAAGTTTTGACGCGTATCAGAGGAACACTTGTAAAACCGATGTGTTGTGATTTAGCTCGTTTCGGTCTAAAACAGCTTGTTTCGCTGTATTAAGCAAGAATACATGCTTTTCGCGCAGTTATAAGAGAAAAAGTTGTGACGCGTGTCACAGGGACACTTGTAAAACCGATGTGTTTAGATTTAGCTCGTTTCGGTCTAAAACAGCTTGTTTCGTTGTATTAAGCACGAATACATGCTTTTCGCGCAGTTATAAGAGAAAAAGTTTAGACGCGTATCAGAGGAACACTTGTAAAACCGATGTGTTGTGATTTAACTTGTTTCGGTCTAAAACAGGTTGTTTCGTTGTATTAAGCAAGAATACATGCTTTTCGCGCCGTTATAAGAGAAAAAGATTTGACGCGTATCAGAGGAACACTTGTGAAACCGATGTGTTGTGATTTAGCTCGTTTCGGTCTAAAACAGCTTGTTTCGCTGTATTAATCAGGAATACATGCTTTTCGCGCAGTTATAAGAGAAAAAGTTTTAAATGCGTGTCACAGGGACACTTGTAAAACCGATGTGTTGTGATTTAGCTCGTTTCGGTCTAAAACAGCTTGTTTCGCTGTATTAAGCAAGAATACATGCTTTTCGCGCAGATATAAGAGAAAACAGTTTTGACGCGTATCAGAGGAACACTTGTAAAACCGATGTGTTGTGATTTAGCTCGTTTCGGTCTAAAACAGCTTGTTTCGCTGTATTAAGCAAGAATACATGCTTTTCGCGCAGTTATAAGAGAAAAGGATTTGACGCGTGTCACAGGGACACTTGTAAAACCGATGTGTTGTGATTTAGCTCGTTTCGGTCTAAAACAGCTTGTTTCGTTGAACTAAGCACGAATACATGCTTTTCGCGCAGTTATAAGAGAAAGAAGTTTTGACGCGTAACAGAGGAACACTTGTAAAACCGATGTGTTGTGATTTAGCTCGTTTCGGTCTAAAACAGCTTGTTTCGTTGTATTAAGCAAGAATACATGCTTTTCGCGCAGTTATAAGAGAAAGAGTTTTGACGCGTATCAGAGGAACACTTGTAAAACCGATGTGTTGTGATTTAGCTCGTTTCGGTCTAAAACAGCTTGTTTCGCTGTATTAAGCAAGAATACATGCTTTTCGCGCAGTTATTAGAGAAAAAGTTTTAAAGGCGTGTCACAGGGACACGTGTAAAACCGACGTGTTCAGATTTATCTCCTTTCGGCCTAAAACAGCTTGTTTCGCTGTATTAAGCAAGAATACGTGCTTTTCGCGCAGTTATAAGAGAAAAAGTTTTGACGCGTATCAGAGGAACACTTGTAAAACCGATGTGTTCTGATTTACCTCGTTTCGGTCTAAAACAGCTTGTTTCGTTGAACTAAGCACGAATACATGCTTTTCGCGCAGTTATAAGAGAAAAAAGTTTTGACGCGTAATAGAGGAACACTTGTAAAAGCGATGTGTTGTGATTTAGCTCGTTTCGGTCTAAAACAGCTTGTTACGCTGTATTCAGCAAGAATACATGCTTTTCGCGCACTTATAAGAGAAAAAGTTTTGACGCGTGTCACAGGGACACTTGTAAAACCGATATGTTCAGATTTAGCTCGTTTCGGTCTAAAACAGCTTGTTTTGTCGTATTAAGCACGAATACATGCTTTTCGCGCAGTTATAAGAGAAAAAGTTTAGACGCGTATCAGAGGAACACACATAAAACCGATGTGTTGTGATTTAGCTCGTTTCGGTCTAAAACAGCTTGCTTCGTTGTATTAAGCAAGAATACATGCTTTTCGTGCAGTTATAAGAGAAAAAGTTTTGAGGCGTATCAGAGGAACACTTGTAAAACCGATGTGTTGTGATTTAGCTCGTTTCGGTCTAAAACAGCTTGTTTCGCTGTATTAAGCAAGAATACGTGCTTTTCGCGCAGTTATAAGAGAAAATGTTTGACGCGTATCAGAGGAACACTTGTAAAACCGATGTGTTCTGATTTACCTCGTTTCGGTCTAAAACAGCTTGTTTCGTTGAACTAAGCACGAATACATGCTTTTCGCGCAGTTATAAGAGAAAAAAGTTTTGACGCGTAATAGAGGAACACTTGTAAAACCGATGTGTTGTGATTTAGCTCGTTTCGGTCTAAAACAGCTTGTTTCGTCGTATTAAGCACGAATACATGCTTTTCGCGCAGTTATAAGAGAAAAAGTTTTGAGGCGTATCAGAGGAACACTTGTAAAACCGATGTGTTGTGATTTAGCTCGTTTCGGTCTAAAACAGCTTGTTTCGCTGTATTAAGCAAGAATACATGCTTTTCGCGCAGTTATAAGAGAAAAAGTTTTGACGAGTATCACGTGGATACTTGTAAAACCGATGCGTTCAGATACAGCTCGTTTCGGTCTAAAACAGCTTGATTCGTTGTATTAAGCACGAATACATGCTTTTCGCGCAGTTATAAGAGAAAAAGTTGACGAGTATCACGTGGATACTTGTAAAACCGATGCGTTCAGATACAGCTCGTTTCGGACTAAAACAGCTTGTTTCGCTGTATTAAGCAAGAATAGATGCTTTTCGCGCAGTTATAAGAGAAAAAGTTTTGACGCGTATCAGAGGAACACTTGTAAAACCGATGTGTTCTGATTTACCTCGTTTCGGTCTAAAACAGCTTGTTTCGTTGAACTAAGCACGAATACATGCTTTTCGCGCAGTTATAAGAGAAAAAAGTTTTGACGCGTAATAGAGGAACACTTGTAAAACTGATGTGTTGTGATTTAGCTCGTTTCGGTCTAAAACAGCTTGTTTCGCTGTATTAAGCAAGAATACATGCTTTTCGCGCAGTTATAAGAGAAAAAGTTTTGACGCTTGTCACAGGGACACTTGTAAAACCGATATGTTCAGATTTAACTCGTTTCGGTCTAAAACAGCTTGTTTCGTCGTATTAAGCACGAATACATGCTTTTCGCGCAGTTATAAGAGAAAAAGTTTAGACGCGTATCAGAGGAACACTTGTAAAACCGATGTGTTGTGATTTAGCTCGTTTCGGTCTAAAATAGCTTGTTTCGTTGTATTAAGCAAGAATACATGCTTTTCGCGCAGTTATAAGAGAAAAAGTTTTGAGGCGTATCAGAGGAACACTTGTAAAACCGATGTGTTGTGATTTAGCTCGTTTCGGTCTAAAACAGCTTGTTTCGCTGTATTAAGCAAGAATACGTGCTTTTCGCGCAGTTACAAGAGAAAAAGTTTTGACGCGTATCAGAGGAACACTTGTAAAACCGATGTGTTGTGATTTAGCTCGTTTCGGTCTAAAACAGCTTGTTTCGTTGTATTAAGCAAGAATACATGCTTTTCGCGCAGTTATAAGAGAAAAAGTTTTGACGCGTATCAGAGGAACACTTGTAAAACCGATGTGTTCTGATTTACCTCGTTTCGGTCTAAAACAGCTTGTTTGTTGAACTAAGCACGAATACATGCTTTTCGCGCAGTTATAAGAGAAAAAAGTTTTGACGCGTAATAGAGGAACACTTGTAAAACCGATGTGTTGTGATTTAGCTCGTTTCGGTCTAAAACAGCTTGTTTCGTCGTATTAAGCACGAATACATGCTTTTCGCGCAGTTATAAGAGAAAAAGTTTAGACGCGTATCAGAGGAACACTTGTAAAACCGATGTGTTGTGATTTAGCTCGTTTCGGTCTAAAACAGCTTGTTTCGTTGTATTAAGCAAGAATACATGCTTTTCGCGCAGTTATAAGAGAAAAAGTTTTGAGGCGTATCAGAGGAACACTTGTAAAACCGATGTGTTGTGATTTAGCTCGTTTCGGTCTAAAACAGCTTGTTTCGCTGTATTAAGCAAGAATACATGCTTTTCGCGCAGTTATAAGAGAAAAAGTTTTGACGAGTATCACGTGGATACTTGTAAAACCGATGCGTTCAGATACAGCTCGTTTCGGTCTAAAACAGCTTGATTCGTTGTATTAAGCACGAATACATGCTTTTCGCGCAGTTATAAGAGAAAAAGTTGACGAGTATCACGTGGATACTTGTAAAACCGATGCGTTCAGATACAGCTCGTTTCGGTCTAAAACAGCTTGTTTCGTTTTATTTAAGCACGAATACATGCTTTTCGCGCAGTTATAAGAGAAAAAGTTTTGACGCGTATCAGAGGAACACTTGTAAAACCGATGTGTTGTGATTTAGCTCGTTTCGGTCTAAAACAGCTTGTTTCGCTGTATTAAGCAAGAATACATGCTTTTCGCGCAGTTATAAGAGAAAAAGATTTAAAGGCGTGTCACAGGGACACTAGTAAAACCGATGTGTTCAGATTTAGCTCGTTTTGGTATAAAACAGCTTGTTTCTTTGTTTTAGGCACGAATACATGCTTTTCGCGCAGTTATAAGAGAAAAAGTTTTGAGGCGTATCAGAGGAACACTTGTAAAACCGATGTGTTGTGATTTAGCTCGTTTCGGTCTAAAACAACTTGTTTCGCTGTATTAAGCAAGAATACATGCTTTTCGCGCAGTTATAAGAGAAAAAGTCAAGACGCGTATCAGAAGAACACTTGTAAAACCGATGTGTTGTGATTTAGCTCGTTTCGGTCTAAAACAGCTTGTTTCGTTGAACTAAGCACGAATACATGCTTTTCGCGCAGTTATAAGAGAAAAAAGTTTTGACGCGTATCAGAGGAACACTTGTAAAACCGATGTGTTGTGATTTAGCTCGTTTCGGTCTAAAACAGCTTGTTTCGCTGTATTAAGCAAGAATACATGCTTTTCGCGCAGTTATAAGAGAAAAAGATTTAAAGGCGTGTCACAGGGACACTAGTAAAACCGATGTGTTCAGATTTAGCTCGTTCCGGTCTAAAACAGCTTCATTCGCTGTATTAAGAACGAATACATGCTTTTCGCGCAGGTATAAGAGAAAAAGTTTTCACGCGTGTCACAGGGACACTTGTAAAACCGATGTGTTCAGATTTAGCTCGTTTCGGTCTAAAACAGCTTTTTTCGCTGTATTAAGCAAGAATACGTGCTTTTCGCGCAGTTACAAGAGAAAAAGTTTTGACGCGTATCAGAGGAACACTTGTAAAACCGATGTGTTGTGATTTAGCTCGTTTCGGTGTAAAACAGCTTGTTTCGCTGTATTAAGCAAGAATACATGCTTTTCGCGCAGTTATAAGAGAAAAAGTTGTGACGCGTGTCACAGGGACACTTGTAAAACCGATGTGTTTAGATTTAGCTCGTTTCGGTCTAAAACAGCTTGTTTCGTTGTATTAAGCACGAATACATGCTTTTCGCGCAGTTATAAGAGAAAAAGTTTAGACGCGTATCAGAGGAACACTTGTAAAACCGATGTGTTGTGATTTAACTTGTTTCGGTCTAAAACAGGTTGTTTCGTTGTATTAAGCAAGAATACATGCTTTTCGCGCCGTTATAAGAGAAAAAGATTTGACGCGTATCAGAGGAACACTTGTGAAACCGATGTGTTGTGATTTAGCTCGTTTCGGTCTAAAACAGCTTGTTTCGCTGTATTAATCAGGAATACATGCTTTTCGCGCAGTTATAAGAGAAAAAGTTTTAAATGCGTGTCACAGGGACACTTGTAAAACCGATGTGTTGTGATTTAGCTCGTTTCGGTCTAAAACAGCTTGTTTCGCTGTATTAAGCAAGAATACATGCTTTTCGCGCAGATATAAGAGAAAACAGTTTTGACGCGTATCAGAGGAACACTTGTAAAACCGATGTGTTGTGATTTAGCTCGTTTCGGTCTAAAACAGCTTGTTTCGCTGTATTAAGCAAGAATACATGCTTTTCGCGCAGTTATAAGAGAAAAGGATTTGACGCGTGTCACAGGGACACTTGTAAAACCGATGTGTTGTGATTTAGCTCGTTTCGGTCTAAAACAGCTTGTTTCGTTGAACTAAGCACGAATACATGCTTTTCGCGCAGTTATAAGAGAAAGAAGTTTTGACGCGTAACAGAGGAACACTTGTAAAACCGATGTGTTGTGATTTAGCTCGTTTCGGTCTAAAACAGCTTGTTTCGTTGTATTAAGCAAGAATACATGCTTTTCGCGCAGTTATAAGAGAAAGAGTTTTGACGCGTATCAGAGGAACACTTGTAAAACCGATGTGTTGTGATTTAGCTCGTTTCGGTCTAAAACAGCTTGTTTCGCTGTATTAAGCAAGAATACATGCTTTTCGCGCAGTTATTAGAGAAAAAGTTTTAAAGGCGTGTCACAGGGACACGTGTAAAACCGACGTGTTCAGATTTATCTCCTTTCGGCCTAAAACAGCTTGTTTCGCTGTATTAAGCAAGAATACGTGCTTTTCGCGCAGTTATAAGAGAAAAAGTTTTGACGCGTATCAGAGGAACACTTGTAAAACCGATGTGTTCTGATTTACCTCGTTTCGGTCTAAAACAGCTTGTTTCGTTGAACTAAGCACGAATACATGCTTTTCGCGCAGTTATAAGAGAAAAAAGTTTTGACGCGTAATAGAGGAACACTTGTAAAAGCGATGTGTTGTGATTTAGCTCGTTTCGGTCTAAAACAGCTTGTTACGCTGTATTAAGCAAGAATACATGCTTTTCGCGCACTTATAAGAGAAAAAGTTTTGACGCGTGTCACAGGGACACTTGTAAAACCGATATGTTCAGATTTAGCTCGTTTCGGTCTAAAACAGCTTGTTTTGTCGTATTAAGCACGAATACATGCTTTTCGCGCAGTTATAAGAGAAAAAGTTTAGACGCGTATCAGAGGAACACACATAAAACCGATGTGTTGTGATTTAGCTCGTTTCGGTCTAAAACAGCTTGCTTCGTTGTATTAAGCAAGAATACATGCTTTTCGTGCAGTTATAAGAGAAAAAGTTTTGAGGCGTATCAGAGGAACACTTGTAAAACCGATGTGTTGTGATTTAGCTCGTTTCGGTCTAAAACAGCTTGTTTCGCTGTATTAAGCAAGAATACGTGCTTTTCGCGCAGTTATAAGAGAAAATGTTTGACGCGTATCAGAGGAACACTTGTAAAACCGATGTGTTCTGATTTACCTCGTTTCGGTCTAAAACAGCTTGTTTCGTTGAACTAAGCACGAATACATGCTTTTCGCGCAGTTATAAGAGAAAAAAGTTTTGACGCGTAATAGAGGAACACTTGTAAAACCGATGTGTTGTGATTTAGCTCGTTTCGGTCTAAAACAGCTTGTTTCGTCGTATTAAGCACGAATACATGCTTTTCGCGCAGTTATAAGAGAAAAAGTTTTGAGGCGTATCAGAGGAACACTTGTAAAACCGATGTGTTGTGATTTAGCTCGTTTCGGTCTAAAACAGCTTGTTTCGCTGTATTAAGCAAGAATACATGCTTTTCGCGCAGTTATAAGAGAAAAAGTTTTGACGAGTATCACGTGGATACTTGTAAAACCGATGCGTTCAGATACAGCTCGTTTCGGTCTAAAACAGCTTGATTCGTTGTATTAGGCACGAATACATGCTTTTCGCGCAGTTATAAGAGAAAAAGTTGACGAGTATCACGTGGATACTTGTAAAACCGATGCGTTCAGATACAGCTCGTTTCGGTCTAAAACAGCTTGTTTCGTTTTATTTAAGCACGAATACATGCTTTTCGCGCAGTTATAAGAGAAAAAGTTTTGACGCGTATCAGAGGAACACTTGTAAAACCGATGTGTTGTGATTTAGCTCGTTTCGGTCTAAAACAGCTTGTTTCGCTGTATTAAGCAAGAATACATGCTTTTCGCGCAGTTATAAGAGAAAAAGATTTAAAGGCGTGTCACAGGGACACTAGTAAAACCGATGTTTTCAGATTTACCTCGTTTTGGTATAAAACAGCTTGTTTCTTTGTTTTAGGCACGAATACATGCTTTTCGCGCAGTTATAGAAGAAAAACTTTTGACGCGTATTAGAGAGACACTTGTAAAATCGATGTGTTCAGATTTAGCTCATCTCGGTCTAAAACAGCTTGTTTCGTTGTATTAAGCACGAATACATGCTTTTCGCGCAGTTATAAGAGAAAAAGTTTTGACGCGTATCAGAGGAACACTTGTAAAACCGATGTGTTGTGATTTAGCTCGTTTCGGTCTAAAACAGCTTGTTTCGTTGTATTAAGCAAGAATACATGCTTTTCGCGCAGTTATAAGAGAAAAAGTTTTGACGCGTATCAGAGGAACACTTGTAAAACCGATGTGTTGTGATTTAGCTCGTTTCGGTCTAAAACAGCTTGTTTCGCTGTATTAAGCAAGAATACATGCTTTTCGCGCAGTTATTAGAGAAAAAGTTTTAAAGGCCTGTCACAGGGACACGTGTAAAACCGACGTGTTCAGATTTATCTCCTTTCGGCCTAAAACAGCTTGTTTCGTTGAACTAAGCACGAATACATGCTTTTCGCGCAGTTATAAGAGAAAAAAATTTTGACGCGTAATAGAGGAACACTTGTAAAACCGATGTGTTGTGATTTAGCTCGTTTCGGTCTAAAACAGCTTGTTACGCTGTATTAAGCAAGAATACATGCTTTTCGCGCACTTATAAGAGAAAAAGTTTTGACGCGTGTCACAGGGACACTTGTAAAACCGATATGTTCAGATTTAGCTCGTTTCGGTCTAAAACAGCTTGTTTTGTCGTATTAAGCACGAATACATGCTTTTCGCGCAGTTATAAGAGAAAAAGTTTAGACGCGTATCAGAGGAACACTTGTAAAACCGATGTGTTGTGATTTAGCTCGTTTCGGTCTAAAACAGCTTGCTTCGTTGTATTAAGCAAGAATACATGCTTTTCGTGCAGTTATAAGAGAAAAAGTTTTGAGGAGTATCAGAGGAACACTTGTAAAACCGATGTGTTGTGATTTAGCTCGTTTCGGTCTAAAACAGCTTGTTTCGCTGTATTAAGCAAGAATACGTGCTTTTCGCGCAGCTACAAGAGAAAAAGTTTTGACGCGTATCAGAGGAACACTTGTAAAACCGATGTGTTGTGATTTAGCTCGTTTCGGTCTAAAACAGCTTGTTTCGTTGTATTAAGCAAGAATACATGCTTTTAGCGCAGTTATAAGAGAAAATGTTTTGACGCGTATCAGAGGAACACTTGTAAAACCGATGTGTTCTGATTTACCTCGTTTCGGTCTAAAACAGCTTGTTTCGTTGAACTAAGCACGAATACATGCTTTTCGCGCAGTTATAAGAGAAAAAAGTTTTGACGCGTAATAGAGGAACACTTGTAAAACCGATGTGTTGTGATTTAGGTCGTTTCGGTCTAAAACAGCTTGTTTCGTCGTATTAAGCACGAATACATGCTTTTCGCGCAGTTATAAGAGAAAAAGTTTTGAGGCGTATCAGAGGAACACTTGTAAAACCGATGTGTTGTGATTTAGCTCGTTTCGGTCTAAAACAGCTTGTTTCGCTGTATTAAGCAAGAATACATGCTTTTCGCGCAGTTATAAGAGAAAAAGTTTTGACGAGTATCACGTGGATACTTGTAAAACCGATGCGTTCAGATACAGCTCGTTTCGGTCTAAAACAGCTTGATTCGTTGTATTAGGCACGAATACATGCTTTTCGCGCAGTTATAAGAGAAAAAGTTGACGAGTATCACGTGGATACTTGTAAAACCGATGTGTTCAGATACAGCTCGTTTCGGTCTAAAACAGCTTGTTTCGTTTTATTTAAGCACGAATACATGCTTTTCGCGCAGTTATAAGAGAAAACGTTTTGACGCGTATCAGAGGAACACTTGTAAAACCGATGTGTTGTGATTTAGCTCGTTTCGGTCTAAAACAGCTTGTTTCGCTGTATTAAGCAAGAATACATGCTTTTCGCGCAGTTATAAGAGAAAAAGATTTAAAGGCGTGTCACAGGGACACTAGTAAAACCGATGTTTTCAGATTTACCTCGTTTTGGTATAAAACAGCTTGTTTCTTTGTTTTAGGCACGAATACATGCTTTTCGCGCAGTTATAGAAGAAAAACTTTTGACGCGTATTAGAGAGACACTTGTAAAATCGATGTGTTCAGATTTAGCTCATCTCGGTCTAAAACAGCTTGTTTCGTTGTATTAAGCACGAATACATGCTTTTCGCGCAGTTATAAGAGAAAAAGTTTTGACGCGTATCAGAGGAACACTTGTAAAACCGATGTGTTGTGATTTAGCTCGTTTCGGTCTAAAACAGCTTGTTTCGTTGTATTAAGCAAGAATACATGCTTTTCGCGCAGTTATAAGTGAAAAAGTTTTGACGCGTATCAGAGGAACACTTGTAAAACCGATGTGTTGTGATTTAGCTCGTTTCGGTCTAAAACAGCTTGTTTCGCTGTATTAAGCAAGAATACATGCTTTTCGCGCAGTTATTAGAGAAAAAGTTTTAAAGGCCTGTCACAGGGACACGTGTAAAACCGACGTGTTCAGATTTATCTCCTTTCGGCCTAAAACAGCTTGTTTCGTTGAACTAAGCACGAATACATGCTTTTCGCGCAGTTATAAAAGAAAAAAATTTTGACGCGTAATAGAGGAACACTTGTAAAACCGATGTGTTGTGATTTAGCTC
The DNA here is from genome assembly GCF_052857255.1 of Amblyomma americanum. Classification (NCBI taxonomy): domain Eukaryota; kingdom Metazoa; phylum Arthropoda; class Arachnida; order Ixodida; family Ixodidae; genus Amblyomma; species Amblyomma americanum. The sequence goes on from NW_027526497.1 coordinate 541,509, forward strand.
GTTTCGGTCTAAAACAGCTTGTTACGCTGTATTAAGCAAGAATACATGCTTTTCGCGCACTTATAAGAGAAAAAGTTTTGACGCGTGTCACAGGGACACTTGTAAAACCGATTGTTCAGATTTAGCTCGTTTCGGTCTAAAACAGATTGTTTTGTCGTATTAAGCACGAATACATGCTTTTCGCGCAGTTATAAGAGAAAAAGTTTAGACGCGTATCAGAGGAACACTTGTAAAACCGATGTGTTGTGATTTAGCTCGTTTCGGTCTAAAACAGCTTGCTTCGTTGTATTAAGCAAGAATACATGCTTTTCGTGCAGTTATAAGAGAAAAAGTTTTGAGGAGTATCAGAGGAACACTTGTAAAACCGATGTGTTGTGATTTAGCTCGTTTCGGTCTAAAACAGCTTGTTTCGCTGTATTAAGCAAGAATACGTGCTTTTCGCGCAGCTACAAGAGAAAAAGTTTTGACGCGTATCAGAGGAACACTTGTAAAACCGATGTGTTGTGATTTAGCTCGTTTCGGTCTAAAACAGCTTGTTTCGTTGTATTAAGCAAGAATACATGCTTTTCGCGCAGTTATAAGAGAAAATGTTTTGACGCGTATCAGAGGAACACTTGTAAAACCGATGTGTTCTGATTTACCTCGTTTCGGTCTAAAACAGCTTGTTTCGTTGAACTAAGCACGAATACATGCTTTTCGCGCAGTTATAAGAGAAAAAAGTTTTGACGCGTAATAGAGGAACACTTGTAAAACCGATGTGTTGTGATTTAGCTCGTTTCGGTCTAAAACAGCTTGTTTCGTCGTATTAAGCACGAATACATGCTTTTCGCGCAGTTATAAGAGAAAAAGTTTTGAGGCGTATCAGAGGAACACTTGTAAAACCGATGTGTTGTGATTTAGCTCGTTTCGGTCTAAAACAGCTTGTTTCGCTGTATTAAGCAAGAATACATGCTTTTCGCGCAGTTATAAGAGAAAAAGTTTTGACGAGTATCACGTGGATACTTGTAAAACCGATGCGTTCAGATACAGCTCGTTTCGGTCTAAAACAGCTTGATTCGTTGTATTAGGCACGAATACATGCTTTTCGCGCAGTTATAAGAGAAAAAGTTGACGAGTATCACGTGGATACTTGTAAAACCGATGCGTTCAGATACAGCTCGTTTCGGTCTAAAACAGCTTGTTTCGTTTTATTTAAGCACGAATACATGCTTTTCGCGCAGTTATAAGAGAAAAAGTTTTGACGCGTATCAGAGGAACACTTGTAAAACCGATGTGTTGTGATTTAGCTCGTTTCGGTCTAAAACAGCTTGTTTCGCTGTATTAAGCAAGAATACATGCTTTTCGCGCAGTTATAAGAGAAAAAGATTTAAAGGCGTGTCACAGGGACACTAGTAAAACCGATGTGTTCAGATTTACCTCGTTTTGGTATAAAACAGCTTGTTTCTTTGTTTTAGGCACGAATACATGCTTTTCGCGCAGTTATAGAAGAAAAACTTTTGACGCGTATTAGAGAGACACTTGTAAAATCGATGTGTTCAGATTTAGCTCATCTCGGTCTAAAACAGCTTGTTTCGTTGTATTAAGCACGAATACATGCTTTTCGCGCAGTTATAAGAGAAAAAGTTTTGACGCGTATCAGAGGAACACTTGTAAAACCGATGTGTTGTGATTTAGCTCGTTTCGGTCTAAAACAGCTTGTTTCGTTGTATTAAGCAAGAATACATGCTTTTCGCGCAGTTATAAGAGAAAAAGTTTTGACGCGTATCAGAGGAACACTTGTAAAACCGATGTGTTGTGATTTAGCTCGTTTCGGTCTAAAACAGCTTGTTTCGCTGTATTAAGCAAGAATACATGCTTTTCGCGCAGTTATAAGAGAAAAAGTCAAGACGCGTATCAGAAGAACACTTGTAAAACCGATGTGTTGTGATTTAGCTCGTTTCGGACTAAAACAGCTTGTTTCGTTGAACTAAGCACGAATACATGCTTTTCGCGCAGTTATAAGAGAAAAAAAGTTTTGACGCGTATCAGAGGAACACTTGTAAAACCGATGTGTTGTGATTTAGCTCGTTTCGGTCTAAAACAGCTTGTTTCGCTGTATTAAGCAAGAATACATGCTTTTCGCGCAGTTATAAGAGAAAAAGATTTAAAGGCGTGTCACAGGGACACTAGTAAAACCGATGTGTTCAGATTTAGCTCGTTTCGGTCTAAAAAAGCTTGTTTCGCTGTATTAAGAACGAATACATGCTTTTCGCGCAGGTATAAGAGAAAAAGTTTTGACGCGTGTCACAGGGACACTTGTAAAACCGATGTGTTCAGATTTAGCTCGTTTCGGTCTAAAACAGCTTGTTTCGCTGTATTAAGCAAGAATACGTGCTTTTCGCGCAGTTACAAGAGAAAAAGTTTTGACGCGTGTCACAGGGACACTTGTAAAACCGATGTGTTCAGATCTAGCTCGTTTTGGTGTAAAACAGCTTGTTTCGTTGTATTAAGCACGAATACATGCTTTTTGCGCAGTTATAAGAGAAAAAGTTTAGACGCGTATCAGAGGAACACTTGTAAAACCGATGTGTTGTGATTTAGCTCGTTTCGGTCTAAAACAGCTTGTTTCGTTGTATTAAGCAAGAATACATGCTTTTCGCGCAGTTATAAGAGAAAAAGTTTTGAGGCGTATCAGAGGAACACTTGTAAAACCGATGTGTTGTGATTTAGCTCGTTTCGGTCTAAAACAGCTTGTTTCGCTGTATTAAGCAAGAATACATGCTTTTCGCGCAGTTATAAGAGAAAAAGTTTTGACGAGTATCACGTGGATACTTGTAAAACCGATGCGTTCAGATACAGCTCGTTTCGGTCTAAAACAGCTTGATTCGTTGTATTAAGCACGAATACATGCTTTTCGCGCAGTTATAGAAGAAAAAGTTTTGACGCCTATTAGAGGGACACTTGTAAAACCGATGTGTTCAGATTTAGCTCATCTCTGTCTAAAACAGCTAGTATCGTTGTTTTAAGCACGAATACATGCTTTTCCCGCAGTTATAGAAGAAAACGTTTTGACGCGTATTAGGGAGACTTGTAAAACCGATGTGTTGTGATTTAGCTCGTTTCGGTCTAAAACAGCTTGTTTCGTTGTATTAAGCACGAATACATGCTTTTCGCGCAGTTATAAGAGAAAAAGTTTTGACGCGTACCAGAGGAAAACTTGTAAAACCGATGTGTTGTGATTTAGCTCGTTTAGGTCTAAAACAGCTTGTTTCGTTGTATTAAGCACGAATACATGCTTTTCGCGCAGTTTAAGAGAAAAAGTTTTGACGCGTATCAGAGGAACACTTGTAAAACCGATGTGTTGTGATTTAGCTCGTTTCGGTCTAAAACCGCTTGTTTCGATGCTTTAAGCACGAATACATGCTTTTCGCGCAGTTATAGAAGAAAACGTTTTGACGCGTATTAGGGAGACTTGTAAAACCGATGTGTTGTGATTTAGCTCGTTTTGGTCTAAAACAGCTTGTTTCGTTGTATTAAGCACGAATACATGCTTTTCGCGTAGTTTGAGAAAACGTTTTGACGCGTATCAGAGGAACACTCGTAAAACCAATGTGTTGTGATTTAGCTCGTTTCGGTCTAAAACAGCTTGTTCGTTGGATTAATCACGAATACATGCTTTTCGCGCAGTTATAAGAGAAAAAGTTGACGCGTATGTGTTGACGTTGATGTGTTCAGATTTAGCTCGTTTCTGTCTAACACAGCTTGTTTCGTTAGATTAAGCAGGAATACATGCTTTTCGCGCAGTTATAAGAGAAAAAGTTTTGACGCGTATCTGAGGAAAACTTGTAAAACCGATGTGTTGTGATTTACCTCGTTTCGGTCTAAAACAGCTTGTTTCGTTGGATTAAGCACGAATACATGCTTTTCGCGCAGTTATAAGAGAAAAAGTTTTGACGCGTATCACGTGGATACTTGTAAAACCGATGTGTTGTGATTTAGCTCGTTTCGGTCTAAAACAGCTTGTTTCGTTGTATTAAGCACGAATACATGCTTTTCGCGCAGTTATAAGAGAAAAAGTTTTGACGCGTGTCACAAGGACACTTGTAAAACCGATGTGTTCAGATTTAGCTGGTTTCGGTCTAAAACAGCTTGTTTCGTTGTATTAAGCACGAATACATGCTTTTCGCGCAGTTATAAAAGAAAAAGTTTTGACGCGTATCAGAGGAGAACTTGTAAAACCGATGTGTTCAGATTTAGCTCGTTTCGGTCTAAAACAGCTTGTTTCGTTCTAATAAGCACGAATACATGTTTTTCGCGCAGTTATAAGAGAAAAAGTTTTGACGCGTATCAGAGGAAAACTTGTAAAACCGATGTGTTGTGATTTACCTCTTTTCGGTCTAAAACAACTTGTTTCGTTGGATTAAGCACGAATACATGCTTTTCGCGCAGTTGTAAGAGGAAAAGTTTTGACGCGTATCACGTGGATACTTGTAAAACCGATGTGTTGTGATTTAGCTCGTTTCGGTCTAAAACCGCTTGTTTCGATGTTTTAAGCAAGAATACATGCTTTTCGCGCAGTTATAGAAGAAAACGTTTTGACGCGTATCAGAGGAGAACTTGTAAAACCGATGTGTTCAGATTTAGCTCGTTTCGGTCTAAAACAGCTTGTTTCGTTCTATTAAGCACGAATACATGCTTTTCGCGCAGTTATAGAAGAAAAAGTTTTGACGCGTTTTAGAGGGACACTTGTAAAACCGATGTGTTCAGATTTAGCTCATCTCTGTCTAAAACAGCTAGTATCGTTGTTTTAAGCACGAATACATGCTTTTCGCGCAGTTATAGAAGAAAACGTTTTGACGCGTATCAGAGGAAAACTTGTAAAACCGATGTGTTGTGATTTAGCTCGTTTCGGTCTAAAACAGCTTGTTTCGTTGTATTAAGCACGAATACATGCTTTTCGCGCAGTTTAAGAGAAAAAGTTTTGACGCGTATCAGAGGAACACTCGTAAAACCAATGTGTTGTGATTTAGCTCGTTTCGGTCTAAAACAGCTTGTTTCGTTGGATTAATCACGAATACATGCTTTTCGCGCAGTTATAAGAGAAAAAGTTTTGACGCGTATCACGTGGATACTTGTAAAACCGGTGTTGTGATTTAGCTCGTTTCGGTCTAAAACAGCTTGTTTCGTTGTTTTAAGCACGAATACATGCTTTTCGCGCAGTTATAAGAGAAAAAGTTTTGACCCTTATCAGAGGAACACTCGGAAAACCAATGTGTTGTGATTTAGCTCGTTTCGGTCTAAAACAGCTTGTTTCGTTGGATTAATCAAGAATACATGCTTTTCGCGCAGTTATAAGAGAAAACGTTTTGACGCGTATCAGAGGAACACTTGTAAAACCGATGTGTTGTGATTTAGCTCGTTTCGGTCTAAAACCGCTTGTTTCGATGCTTTAAGCACGAATACATGCTTTTCGCGCAGTTATAGAAGAAAACGTTTTGACGCGTATTAGGGAGACTTGTAAAACCGATGTGTTCAGATATAGCTCGTTTTGGTACAAAACAGCTTGTTTCGTTGTTTTAAGCACGAATACATGCTTTTCGCGCAGTTATAGAAGAAAAAGTTTTGACGCGTATTAGAGGGACACTTGTAAAACCGATGTGTTGTGATTTATCTCGTTTCGGACCAAAAGGGCTTGTTTCGTTGTTTTAAGCACGAATACATGCTTTTCGCGCATTTATAAGAGAAAACGTTTTGACGCGTATCAGAGGAACACTTGTAAAAACCGATGTGTTGTGATTTAGCTCGTTTCGGACTAAAAAAGCTTGTTTAGTTGTATTAAGCACGAATACATGCTTTTCGCGCAGTTATAAGAGAAAAAGCTTTGACGAGTATCACGTGGATACTTGTAAAACCGATGTGTTCAGATATAGCTCGTTTCGGTCTAAAACAGCTTGTTTCGTTGTATTAAGCACGAATACATGCTTTTCGCGTAGTTATAAGAGAAAAAGTTTTGACGCGTAGCAGAGGAGAACTTGTAAAACCGATGTGTTGTGATTTAGCTCGTTTCGGTCTAAAACAGCTTGTTTCGTTGTATTAAGCACGAATACATGCTTTTCGCGCAGTTATAAGAGAAAAAGTTTTGACGCGTATCAGAGGAACACGTAAAACCGATGTGTTCAGATTTACCTCGTTTCGGTCTAAAACAGCTTGTTTCGTTGGATTAAGCAGGAATACATGCTTTTCGCGCAGTTATAAGAGAAAAAGTTTTGACGCGTATCAGAGGAACACTTGTAAAACTGATGTGTTGTGATATAGCTCGTTTCGGTCTAAAACAGCTTGTTTCGCTGTATTAAGCAAGAATACATGCTTTTCGCGCAGTTTTAAGAGAAAAAGTCAAAACGCGTATCAGAAGAACACTTGTAAAACCGATGTGTTGTGATTTAGCTCGTTTCGGTCTAAAACAGCTTGTTTCGTTGAACTAAGCACGAATACATGCTTTTCGCGCAGTTATAAGAGAAAAAAGTTTTGACGCGTATCAGAGGAACACTTGTAAAACCGATGTGTTGTGATTTAGCTCGTTTCGGTCTAAAACAGCTTGTTTCGCTGTATTAAGCAAGAATACGTGCTTTTCGCGCAGTTACAAGAGAAAAAGTTTTGACGAGTATCACAGGAACACTTGTAAAACCGATGTGTTGTGATTTAGCTCGTTTCGGTCTAAAACAGCTTGTTTCGCTGTATTAAGCAAGAATACATGCTTTTCGCGCAGATACAAGAGAAAACAGTTTTGACGCGTATCAGAGGAACACTTGTAAAACCGATGTGTTGTGATTTAGCTCGTTTCGCTCTAAAACAGCTTGTTTCGCTGTATTAAGCAAGAATACATGCTTTTCGCGCAGTTATAAGAGAAAAAGTCAAGACGCGTATCAGAAGAACACTTGTAAAACCGATGTGTTGTGATTTAGCTCGTTTCGGTCTAAAACAGCTTGTTTCGTTGAACTAAGCACGAATACATGCTTTTCGCGCAGTTATAAGAGAAAAAAGTTTTGACGCGTATCAGAGGAACACTTGTAAAACCGATGTGTTGTGATTTAGCTCGTTTCAGTCTAAAACAGCTTGTTTCGCTGTATTAAGCAAGAATACATGCTTTTCGCGCAGTTATAGGAGAAAAAGATTTAAAGGCGTGTCACAGGGACACTAGTAAAACCGATGTGTTCAGATTTAGCTCGTTTCGGTCTAAAACAGCTTGTTTCGCTGTATTAAGCAAGAATACGTGCTTTTCGCGCAGTTACAAGAGAAAAAGTTTTGACGCGTATCAGAGGAACACTTGTAAAACCGATGTGTTGTGATTTAGCTCGTTTCGGTCTAAAACAGCTTGTTTCGCTGTATTAAGCAAGAATACATGCTTTTCGCGCAGATACAAGAGAAAACAGTTTTGACGCGCATCAGAGGAACACTTGTAAAACCGATGTGTTGTGATTTAGCTCGTTTCGCTCTAAAACAGCTTGTTTCGCTGTATTAAGCAAGAATACATGCTTTTCGCGCAGTTATAAGAGAAAAAGTCAAGACGCGTATCAGAAGAACACTTGTAAAACCGATGTGTTGTGATTTAGCTCGTTTCGGTCTAAAACAGCTTGTTTCGTTGAACTAAGCACGAATACATGCTTTTCGCGCAGTTATAAGAGAAAAAAGTTTTGACGCGTATCAGAGGAACACTTGTAAAACCGATGTGTTGTGATTTAGCTCGTTTCGGTCTAAAACAGCTTGTTTCGCTGTATTAAGCAAGAATACATGCTTTTCGCGCAGTTATAAGAGAAAAAGATTTAAAGGCGTGTCACAGGGACACTAGTAAAACCGATGTGTTCAGATTTAACTCGTTTCGGTCTAAAACAGCTTCATTCGCTGTATTAAGCACGAATACATGCTTTTCGCGCAGTTTTAAAAGAAAAAGTTTTGACGCGTATCAGAGGAGAACTTGTAAAACCGATGTGTTCAGATTTAGCTCGTTTCGGTCTAAAACAGCTTGTTTCGTTCTAATAAGCACGAATACATGTTTTTCGCGCAGTTATAAGAGAAAAAGTTTTGACGCGTATCAGAGGAAAACTTGTAAAACCGATGTGTTGTGATTTACCTCTTTTCGGTCTAAAACAACTTGTTTCGTTGGATTAAGCACGAATACATGCTTTTCGCGCAGTTGTAAGAGGAAAAGTTTTGACGCGTATCACGTGGATACTTGTAAAACCGATGTGTTGTGATTTAGCTCGTTTCGGTCTAAAACCGCTTGTTTCGATGTTTTAAGCACGAATACATGCTTTTCGCGCAGTTATAGAAGAAAACGTTTTGACGCGTATCAGAGGAGAACTTGTAAAACCGATGTGTTCAGATTTAGCTCGTTTCGGTCTAAAACAGCTTGTTTCGTTCTATTAAGCACGAATACATGCTTTTCGCGCAGTTATAGAAGAAAAAGTTTTGACGCGTTTTAGAGGGACACTTGTAAAACCGATGTGTTCAGATTTAGCTCATCTCTGTCTAAAACAGCTAGTATCGTTGTTTTAAGCACGAATACATGCTTTTCGCGCAGTTATAGAAGAAAACGTTTTGACGCGTATCAGAGGAAAACTTGTAAAACCGATGTGTTGTGATTTAGCTCGTTTCGGTCTAAAACAGCTTGTTTCGTTGTATTAAGCACGAATACATGCTTTTCGCGCAGTTTAAGAGAAAAAGTTTTGACGCGTATCAGAGGAACACTCGTAAAACCAATGTGTTGTGATTTAGCTCGTTTCGGTCTAAAACAGCTTGTTTCGTTGGATTAATCACGAATACATGCTTTTCGCGCAGTTATAAGAGAAAAAGTTTTGACGCGTATCACGTGGATACTTGTAAAACCGGTGTTGTGATTTAGCTCGTTTCGGTCTAAAACAGCTTGTTTCGTTGTTTTAAGCACGAATACATGCTTTTCGCGCAGTTATAAGAGAAAAAGTTTTGACCCTTATCAGAGGAACACTCGGAAAACCAATGTGTTGTGATTTAGCTCGTTTCGGTCTAAAACAGCTTGTTTCGTTGGATTAATCAAGAATACATGCTTTTCGCGCAGTTATAAGAGAAAAAGTTTTGACGCGTATCAGAGGAACACTTGTAAAACCGATGTGTTGTGATTTAGCTCGTTTCGGTCTAAAACCGCTTGTTTCGATGCTTTAAGCACGAATACATGCTTTTCGCGCAGTTATAGAAGAAAACGTTTTGACGCGTATTAGGGAGACTTGTAAAACCGATGTGTTCAGATATAGCTCGTTTTGGTACAAAACAGCTTGTTTCGTTGTTTTAAGCACGAATACATGCTTTTCGCGCAGTTATAGAAGAAAAAGTTTTGACGCGTATTAGAGGGACACTTGTAAAACCGATGTGTTGTGATTTATCTCGTTTCGGACCAAAAGGGCTTGTTTCGTTGTTTTAAGCACGAATACATGCTTTTCGCGCATTTATAAGAGAAAACGTTTTGACGCGTATCAGAGGAACACTTGTAAAAACCGATGTGTTGTGATTTAGCTCGTTTCGGACTAAAAAAGCTTGTTTAGTTGTATTAAGCACGAATACATGCTTTTCGCGCAGTTATAAGAGAAAAAGCTTTGACGAGTATCACGTGGATACTTGTAAAACCGATGTGTTCAGATATAGCTCGTTTCGGTCTAAAACAGCTTGTTTCGTTGTATTAAGCACGAATACATGCTTTTCGCGTAGTTATAAGAGAAAAAGTTTTGACGCGTAGCAGAGGAGAACTTGTAAAACCGATGTGTTGTGATTTAGCTCGTTTCGGTCTAAAACAGCTTGTTTCGTTGTATTAAGCACGAATACATGCTTTTCGCGCAGTTATAAGAGAAAAAGTTTTGACGCGTATCAGAGGAACACGTAAAACCGATGTGTTCAGATTTACCTCGTTTCGGTCTAAAACAGCTTGTTTCGTTGGATTAAGCAGGAATACATGCTTTTCGCGCAGTTATAAGAGAAAAAGTTTTGACGCTTATCTGAGGAAAACTTGTAAAACCGATGTGTTGTGATTTAGCTCGTTTCGGTCTAAAACAGCTTGTTTCGTTGTATTAAGCACGAATACATGCTTTTCGCGCAGTTATAAGAGAAAAAGTTTTGACGCGTATCAGAGGAACACGTAAAACCGATGTGTTCAGATTTACCTCGTTTCGGTCTAAAACAGCTTGTTTCGTTGGATTAAGCACGAATACATGCTTTTCGCGCAGTTATAAGAGAAAAAGTTTTGACGCGTATCACGTGGATACTTGTAAAACCGATGTGTTCAGATATAGCTCGTTTGGTATAAAACAGCTTGTTTCGTTGTTTTAAGCACGAATACATGCTTTTCGCACAGTTATAGAAGAAAAAGTTTTGACGCGTATTAGAGGGACACTTGTAAAACCGATGTGTTCAGATTTAGCTCATCTCGGTCTAAAACAGCTTGTTTCGTTGTTTTAAGCACGAATACATGCTTTTCGCGCAGTTATAAGAGAAAAAGTTTTGACGCGTATCAGAGGAACACTTGTAAAACCGATGTGTTGTGATTTAGCTCGTTTCGGACTAAAACAGCTTGTTTCGTTGTATTAAGCACGAATACATGCTTTTCGCGCAGGTATAAGAGAAAAAGTTTTAAAGGCATGTCACAGGCACACTTGTAAAACCGATGTGTTCAGATATAGCTCGTTTTGGTATAAAACAGCTTGTTTCTTTGTTTTAGGCACGAATACATGCTTTTCGCGCAGTTATAGAAGAAAAACTTTTGACGCGTATTAGAGAGACACTTGTAAAATCGATGTGTTCAGATTTAGCTCATCTCGGTCTAAAACAGCTTGTTTCGTTGTATTAAGCACGAGGACATGCTTTTCGCGCAGTTATAAGAGAAAAAGTTTTGACGCGTATCAGAGGAACACTTGTAAAACCGATGTGTTGTGATTTAGCTCGTTTCGGTCTAAAACAGCTTGTTTCGTTGTATTAAGCAAGAATACATGCTTTTCGCGCAGTTATAAGAGAAAAAGATTTGACGCGTATCAGAGGAACACTTGTAAAACCGATGTGTTGTGATTTAGCTCGTTTCGGTCTAAAACAGCTTGTTTCGTTGTATTAAGAAGAATACATGCTTTTCGCGCAGTTATAAGAGAAAAAGTTTTGACGCGTATCAGAGGAACACTTGTAAAACTGATGTGTTGTGATTTAGCTCGTTTCGGTCTAAAACAGCTTGTTTCGCTGTATTAAGCAAGAATACATGCTTTTCGCGCAGTTTTAAGAGAAAAAGTCAAAACGCGTATCAGAAGAACACTTGTAAAATCGATGTGTTGTGATTTAGCTCGTTTCGGTCTAAAACAGCTTGTTTCGTTGAACTAAGCACGAATACATGCTTTTCGCGCAGTTATAAGAGAAAAAAGTTTTGACGCGTATCAGAGGAACACTTGTAAAACCGATGTGTTGTGATTTAGCTCGTTTCGGTCTAAAACAGCTTGTTTCGCTGTATTAAGCAAGAATACGTGCTTTTCGCGCAGTTACAAGAGAAAAAGTTTTGACGAGTATCAGAGGAACACTTGTAAAACCGATGTGTTGTGATTTAGCTCGTTTCGGTCTAAAACAGCTTGTTTCGCTGTATTAAGCAAGAATACATGCTTTTCGCGCAGATACAAGAGAAAACAGTTTTGACGCGTATCAGAGGAACACTTGTAAAACCGATGTGTTGTGATTTAGCTCGTTTCGCTCTAAAACAGCTTGTTTCGCTGTATTAAGCAAGAATACATGCTTTTCGCGCAGTTATAAGAGAAAAAGTCAAGACGCGTATCAGAAGAACACTTGTAAAACCGATGTGTTGTGATTTAGCTCGTTTCGGTCTAAAACAGCTTGTTTCGTTGAACTAAGCACGAATACATGCTTTTCGCGCAGTTATAAGAGAAAAAAGTTTTGACGCGTATCAGAGGAACACTTGTAAAACCGATGTGTTGTGATTTAGCTCGTTTCGGTCTAAAACAGCTTGTTTCGCTGTATTAAGCAAGAATACATGCTTTTCGCGCAGTTATAGGAGAAAAAGATTTAAAGGCGTGTCACAGGGACACTAGTAAAACCGATGTGTTCAGATTTAGCTCGTTTCGGTCTAAAACAGCTTGTTTCGCTGTATTAAGCAAGAATACGTGCTTTTCGCGCAGTTACAAGAGAAAAAGTTTTGACGCGTATCAGAGGAACACTTGTAAAACCGATGTGTTGTGATTTAGCTCGTTTCGGTCTAAAACAGCTTGTTTCGCTGTATTAAGCAAGAATACATGCTTTTCGCGCAGATACAAGAGAAAACAGTTTTGACGCGTATCAGAGGAACACTTGTAAAACCGATGTGTTGTGATTTAGCTCGTTTCGCTCTAAAACAGCTTGTTTCGCTGTATTAAGCAAGAATACATGCTTTTCGCGCAGTTATAAGAGAAAAAGTCAAGACGCGTATCAGAAGAACACTTGTAAAACCGATGTGTTGTGATTTAGCTCGTTTCGGTCTAAAACAGCTTGTTTCGTTGAACTAAGCACGAATACATGCTTTTCGCGCAGTTATAAGAGAAAAAAGTTTTGACGCGTATCAGAGGAACACTTGTAAAACCGATGTGTTGTGATTTAGCTCGTTTCGGTCTAAAACAGCTTGTTTCGCTGTATTAAGCAAGAATACATGCTTTTCGCGCAGTTATAAGAGAAAAAGATTTAAAGGCGTGTCACAGGGACACTAGTAAAACCGATGTGTTCAGATTTAGCTCGTTTCGGTCTAAAACAGCTTCATTCGCTGTATTAAGAACGAATACATGCTTTTCGCGCAGGTATAAGAGAAAAAGTTTTCACGCGTGTCACAGGGACACTTGTAAAACCGATGTGTTCAGATTTAGCTCGTTTCGGTCTAAAACAGCTTGTTTCGCTGTATTAAGCAAGAATACGTGCTTTTCGCGCAGTTACAAGAGAAAAAGTTTTGACGCGTATCAGAGGAACACTTGTAAAACCGATGTGTTGTGATTTAGCTCGTTTCGGTCTAAAACCGCTTGTTTCGATGCTTTAAGCACGAATACATGTTTTTCGCGCAGTTATAGAAGAAAACGTTTTGACGCGTATTATAGGGAGACTTGTAAAACCGATGTGCTGTGATTTAGCTCGTTTCGGTCTAAAACAGCTTGTTTTGTTGTTTTAAGCACGAATACATGCTTTTCGCGCAGTTATAGAAGAAAACGTTTTGACGCGTATTAGGGAGACTTGTAAAACCGATGTGTTGTGATTTAACTCGTTTCGGTCTAAAACAGCTTGTTTCGTTGTATTAAGCACGAATACATGCTTTTCGCGCAGTTTAAGAGAAAAAGTTTTGACGCGTATCAGAGGAACACTCGTAAAACCAATGTGTTGTGATTTAGCTCGTTTCGGTCTAAAACAGCTTGTTTCGTTGGATTAATCACGAATACATGCTTTTCGCGCAGTTATAAGAGAAAAAGTTGACGCGTATGTGTTGACGTTGATGTGTTCAGATTTAGCTCGTTTCTGTCTAACACAGCTTGTTTCGTTGGATTAAGCAGGAATACAAGCTTTTCGCGCAGTTATAAGAGGAAAAGTTTTGACGCGTATCTGAGGAAAACTTGTAAAACCGATGTGTTGTGATTTACCTCGTTTCGGTCTAAAACAGCTTGTTTCGTTGGATTAAGCACGAATACATGCTTTTCGCGCAGTTATAAGAGAAAAAGTTTTGACGGGTATCACGTGGATACTTGTAAAACCGGTGTTGTGATTTAGCTCGTTTCGGTCTAAAACAGCTTGTTTCGTTGTTTTAAGCACGAATACATGCTTTTCGCGCAGTTTTAAGAGAAAAAGTTTTGACCCTTATCAGAGGAACACTCGTAAAACCAATGTGTTGTGATTTAGCTCGTTTCGGTCTAAAACAGCTTGTTTCGTTGGATTAATCAAAAATACATGCTTTTCGCGCAGTTATAAGAAAAAAAGTTTTGACGCGTATCAGAGGAACACTTGTAAAACCGATGTGTTGTGATTTAGCTCGTTTCGGTCTAAAACAGCTTGTTTCGCTGTATTAAGCAAGAATACGTGCTTTTCGCGCAGTTACAAGAGAAAAAGTTTTGACGAGTATCAGAGGAACACTTGTAAAACCGATGTGTTGTGATTTAGCTCGTTTCGGTCTAAAACAGCTTGTTTCGCTGTATTAAGCAAGAATACATGTTTTCGCGCAGATACAAGAGAAAACAGTTTTGACGCGTATCAGAGGAACACTTGTAAAACCGATGTGTTGTGATTTAGCTCGTTTCGCTCTAAAACAGCTTGTTTCGCTGTATTAAGCAAGAATACATGCTTTTCGCGCAGTTATAAGAGAAAAAGTCAAGACGCGTATCAGAAGAACACTTGTAAAACCGATGTGTTGTGATTTAGCTCGTTTCGGTCTAAAACAGCTTGTTTCGTTGAACTAAGCACGAATACATGCTTTTCGCGCAGTTATAAGAGAAAAAAGTTTTGACGCGTATCAGAGGAACACTTGTAAAACCGATGTGTTGTGATTTAGCTCGTTTCGGTCTAAAACAGCTTGTTTCGCTGTATTAAGCAAGAATACATGCTTTTCGCGCAGTTATAGGAGAAAAAGATTTAAAGGCGTGTCACAGGGACACTAGTAAAACCGATGTGTTCAGATTTAGCTCGTTTCGGTCTAAAACAGCTTGTTTCGCTGTATTAAGCAAGAATACGTGCTTTTCGCGCAGTTACAAGAGAAAAAGTTTTGACGCGTATCAGAGGAACACTTGTAAAACCGATGTGTTGTGATTTAGCTCGTTTCGGTCTAAAACAGCTTGTTTCGCTGTATTAAGCAAGAATACATGCTTTTCGCGCAGATACAAGAGAAAACAGTTTTGACGCGTATCAGAGGAACACTTGTAAAACCGATGTGTTGTGATTTAGCTCGTTTCGCTCTAAAACAGCTTGTTTCGCTGTATTAAGCAAGAATACATGCTTTTCGCGCAGTTATAAGAGAAAAAGTCAAGACGCGTATCAGAAGAACACTTGTAAAACCGATGTGTTGTGATTTAGCTCGTTTCGGTCTAAAACAGCTTGTTTCGTTGAACTAAGCACGAATACATGCTTTTCGCGCAGTTATAAGAGAAAAAAGTTTTGACGCGTATCAGAGGAACACTTGTAAAACCGATGTGTTGTGATTTAGCTCGTTTCGGTCTAAAACAGCTTGTTTCGCTGTATTAAGCAAGAATACATGCTTTTCGCGCAGTTATAAGAGAAAAAGATTTAAAGGCGTGTCACAGGGACACTAGTAAAACCGATGTGTTCAGATTTAGCTCGTTTCGGTCTAAAACAGCTTCATTCGCTGTATTAAGAACGAATACATGCTTTTCGCGCAGGTATAAGAGAAAAAGTTTTCACGCGTGTCACAGGGACACTTGTAAAACCGATGTGTTCAGATTTAGCTCGTTTCGGTCTAAAACAGCTTGTTTCGCTGTATTAAGCAAGAATACGTGCTTTTCGCGCAGTTACAAGAGAAAAAGTTTTGACGCGTATCAGAGGAACACTTGTAAAACCGATGTGTTGTGATTTAGCTCGTTTCGGTCTAAAACCGCTTGTTTCGATGCTTTAAGCACGAATACATGTTTTTCGCGCAGTTATAGAAGAAAACGTTTTGACGCGTATTATAGGGAGACTTGTAAAACCGATGTGCTGTGATTTAGCTCGTTTCGGTCTAAAACAGCTTGTTTTGTTGTTTTAAGCACGAATACATGCTTTTCGCGCAGTTATAGAAGAAAACGTTTTGACGCGTATTAGGGAGACTTGTAAAACCGATGTGTTGTGATTTAGCTCGTTTCGGTCTAAAACAGCTTGTTTCGTTGTATTAAGCACGAATACATGCTTTTCGCGCAGTTTAAGAGAAAAAGTTTTGACGCGTATCAGAGGAACACTCGTAAAACCAATGTGTTGTGATTTAGCTCGTTTCGGTCTAAAACAGCTTGTTTCGTTGGATTAATCACGAATACATGCTTTTCGCGCAGTTATAAGAGAAAAAGTTGACGCGTATGTGTTGACGTTGATGTGTTCAGATTTAGCTCGTTTCTGTCTAACACAGCTTGTTTCGTTGGATTAAGCAGGAATACAAGCTTTTCGCGCAGTTATAAGAGGAAAAGTTTTGACGCGTATCTGAGGAAAACTTGTAAAACCGATGTGTTGTGATTTACCTCGTTTCGGTCTAAAACAGCTTGTTTCGTTGGATTAAGCACGAATACATGCTTTTCGCGCAGTTATAAGAGAAAAAGTTTTGACGGGTATCACGTGGATACTTGTAAAACCGGTGTTGTGATTTAGCTCGTTTCGGTCTAAAACAGCTTGTTTCGTTGTTTTAAGCACGAATACATGCTTTTCGCGCAGTTTTAAGAGAAAAAGTTTTGACCCTTATCAGAGGAACACTCGTAAAACCAATGTGTTGTGATTTAGCTCGTTTCGGTCTAAAACAGCTTGTTTCGTTGGATTAATCAAAAATACATGCTTTTCGCGCAGTTATAAGAAAAAAAGTTTTGACGCGTATCAGAGGAACACTTGTAAAACCGATGTGTTGTGATTTAGCTCGTTTCGGTCTAAAACCGCTTGTTTCGATGCTTTAAGCACGAATACATGCTTTTCGCGCAGTTATAGAAGAAAACGTTTTGACGCGTATTAGGGAGACTTGTAAAACCGATGTGTTGTGATTTAGCTCGTTTCGGTCTAAAACAGCTTGTTTCGTTGTATTAAGCACGAATACATGCTTTTCGCGCAGTTATAAGAGAAAAAGTTTTGACGCGTATCAGAGGAAAACTTGTAAAACCGATGTGTTGTGATTTAGCTCGTTTCGGTCTAAAACAGCTTGTTTCGTTGTATTAAGCACGAATACATGCTTTTCGCGCAGTTTAAGAGAAAAAGTTTTGACGCGTATCAGAGGAACACTCGTAAAACCAATGTGTTGTGATTTAGCTCGTTTCGGTCTAAAACAGCTTGTTTCGTTGGATTAATCACGAATACATGCTTTTCGCGCAGTTATAAGAGAAAAAGTTGACGCGTATGTGTTGACGTTGATGTGTTCAGATTTAGCTCATTTCTGTCTAACACAGCTTGTTTCGTTGGATTAAGCAGGAATACATGCTTTTCGCGCAGTTATAAGTGGAAATGTTTTGACGCGTATTAGAGGGACACTTGTAAAACCGATGTGTTGTGATTTATCTCGTTTCGGACTAAAACAGCTTGTTTCGTTGTTTTAAGCACGAATACATGCTTTTCGCGCAGTTATAAGAGAAAAAGTTTAGACGCGTATCAGAGGAACACTTGTAAAAACCGATGTGTTGTGATTTAGCTCGTTTCGGACTAAAAAAGCTTGTTTAGTTGTATTAAGCACGAATACATGCTTTTCGCGCAGTTATAAGAGAAAAACCTTTGATGAGTATCACGTGGATACTTGTAAAACCGATGTGTTCAGATATAGCTCGTTTCGGTCTAAAACAGCTTGTTTCGTTGTATTAAGCACGAATACATGCTTTTCGCGTAGTTATAAGAGAAAAAGTTTTGACGCGTAGCAGAGGAGAACTTGTAAAACCGATGTGTTGTGATTTAGCTCGTTTCGGTCTAAAACAACTTTTTTCGTTTTATTAAGCACGAATACATGCTTTTCGCGCAGTTATAAAAGAAAAAGTTTTGACGCGTATCAGAGGAGAACTTGTAAAACCGATGTGTTCAGATTTAGCTCGTTTCGGTCTAAAACAGCTTGTTTCGTTCTATTAAGCACGAATACATGTTTTTCGCGCAGTTATAAGAGAAAAAGTTTTGACGCGTATCAGAGGAAAACTTGTAAAACCGATGTGTTGGGATTTACCTCTTTTCGGTCTAAAACAACTTGTTTCGTTGGATTAAGCACGAATACATGCTTTTCGCGCAGTTGTAAGAGGAAAAGTTTTGACGCGTATCACGTGGATACTTGTAAAACCGATGTGTTGTGATTTAGCTCGTTTCGGTCTAAAACCGCTTGTTTCGATGTTTTAAGCACGAATACATGCTTTTCGCGCAGTTATAGAAGAAAACGTTTTGACGCGTATTAGGGAGACTTGTAAAACCGATGTGTTGTGATTTAGCTCGTTTCGGTCTAAAACAGCTTGTTTCGTTGTATTAAGCACGAATACATGCTTTTCGCGCAGTTATAAGAGAAAAAGTTTTGACGCGTATCACGTGGATACTTGTAAAACCGATGTGTTCAGATGTAGCTCGTTTCTGTCTAACACAGCTTGTTTCGTTGTATTAAGCACGAATGCATGCTTTTCGCGCATTTATAAGAGAAAAAGTTTTGACGCGTATCACGTGGATACTTGTAAAACCGATGTGTTCAGATATAGCTCGTTTTGGTATAAAACAGCTTGTTTCGTTGTTTTAAGCACGAGTACATGCTTTTCGCGCAGTTATAGAAGAAAAAGTTTTGACGCGTTTTAGAGGGACACTTGTAAAGCCGATGTGTTCAGATTTAGCTCATCTCGGTCTAAAGCAGCTTGTTTTCGTAGTTTTAAGCACGAATACATGCTTTTCGCGCAGTTATAAGAGAAAAAGTTTTGACCCTTATCAGAGGAGCACTCGTAAAACCAATGTGTTGTGATTTAGCTCGTTTCGGTCTAAAACAGCTTGTTTAGTTGTATTAAGCACGAATACATGATTTTCGCGCTGTTATAAGAGAAAACGTTTTGACGCGTGTACAGGGACACTTGTAAAACCGATGTGTTCAGATTTAGCTCGTTTCGGTCTAACACAGCTTGTTTCGTTGTATTAAGCACGAATACATGCTTTTCGCGCATTTATAAGAGAAAAAGTTTTGACGCGTATCACGTGGATACTTGTAAAACAGATGTGTTGTGATTTAGCTCGTTTCGGTCTAAAACCGCTTGTTTCGATGTTTTAAGCACGAATACATGCTTTTCGCGCAGTTATAGAAGAAAACGTTTTGACGCGTATTAGGGAGACTTGTAAAACCGATGTGTTGTGATTTAGCTCGTTTCGGTCTAAAACAGCTTGTTTCGTTGTATTAAGCACGAATACATGCTTTTCGCGCAGTTATAAGAGAAAAAGTTGACGTGTATCACGTGGATACTTGTAAAACCGATGTGTTCAGATATAGCTCGTTTTGGTATAAAAGAGCTTGTTTCGTTGTTTTTAGCACGAATACATGCTTTTCGCGCAGTTATAGAAGAAAAAGTTTTGACGCCTATTAGAGGGACACTTGTAAAACCGATGTGTTCAGATTTAGCTCATCTCTGTCTAAAACAGCTAGTATCGTTGTTTTAAGCACGAATACATGCTTTTCCCGCAGTTATAGAAGAAAACGTTTTGACGCGTATTAGGGAGACTTGTAAAACCGATGTGTTGTGATTTAGCTCGTTTCGGTCTAAAACAGCTTGTTTCGTTGTATTAAGCACGAATACATGCTTTTCGCGCAGTTATAAGAGAAAAAGTTTTGACGCGTACCAGAGGAAAACTTGTAAAACCGATGTGTTGTGATTTAGCTCGTTTCGGTCTAAAACAGCTTGTTTCGTTGTATTAAGCACGAATACATGCTTTTCGCGCAGTTTAAGAGAAAAAGTTTTGACGCGTATCAGAGGAACACTCGTAAAACCAATGTGTTGTGATTTAGCTCGTTTCGGTCTAAAACAGCTTGTTTCGTTGGATTAATCACGAATACATGCTTTTCGCGCAGTTATAAGAGAAAAAGTTGACGCGTATGTGTTGACGTTGATGTGTTCAGATTTAGCTAGTTTCTGTCTAAAACAGCTTGTTTCGTTGTATTAAGCACGAATACATGCTTTTCGCGCAGTTATAAGAGAAAAAGTTTTGACGCGTATCACGTGGATACCTGTAAAACCGGTGTTGTGATTTAGCTCTTTTCGGTCTAAAACAGCTTGTTTCGTTGTTTTAAGCACGAATACATGCTTTTCGCGCAGTTATAAGAGAAAAAGTTTTGACCCTTATCAGAGGAACACTCGTAAAACCAATGTGTTGTGATTTAGCTCGTTTCGGTCTAAAACAGCTTGTTTCGTTGGATTAATTAAGAATACATGCTTTTCGCGCAGTTATAAGAGAAAAAGTTTTGACCCTTATCAGAGGAACACTCGTAAAACCAATGTGTTGTGATTTAGCTCGTTTCGGTCTAAAACAGCTTGTGTCGTTGGATTAATCAAGAATACAAGCTTTTCGCGCAGTTATAAGAGAAAAAGTTTTGACGCGTATCAGAGGAACACTTGTAAAACCGATGTGTTGTGATTTAGCTCGTTTCGGTCTAAAACCGCTTGTTTCGATGCTTTAAGCACGAATACATGCTTTTCGCGCAGTTATAGAAGAAAACGTTTTGACGCGTATTAGGGAGACTTGTAAAACCGATGTGTTGTGATTTAGCTCGTTTTGGTCTAAAACAGCTTGTTTCGTTGTATTAAGCACGAATACATGCTTTTCGCGCAGTTTGAGAAAAAGTTTTGACGCGTATCAGAGGAACACTCGTAAAACCAATGTGTTGTGATTTAGCTCGTTTCGGTCTAAAACAGCTTGTTCGTTGGATTAATCACGAATACATGCTTTTCGCGCAGTTATAAGAGAAAAAGTTGACGCGTATGTGTTGACGTTGATGTGTTCAGATTTAGCTCGTTTCTGTCTAACACAGCTTGTTTCGTTGGATTAAGCAGGAATACATGCTTTTCGCGCAGTTATAAGAGAAAAAGTTTTGACGCGTATCTGAGGAAAACTTGTAAAACCGATGTGTTGTGATTTACCTCGTTTCGGTCTAAAACAGCTTGTTTCGTTGGATTAAGCACGAATACATGCTTTTCGCGCAGTTATAAGAGAAAAAGATTTGACGCGTATCACGTGGATACTTGTAAAACCGATGTGTTGTGATTTAGCTCGTTTCGGTCTAAAACAGCTTGTTTCGTTGTATTAAGCACGAATACATGCTTTTCGCGCAGTTATAAGAGAAAAAGATTTGACGCGTGTCACAAGGACACTTGTAAAACCGATGTGTTCAGATTTAGCTGGTTTCGGTCTAAAACAGCTTGTTTCGTTGTATTAAGCACGAATACATGCTTTTCGCGCAGTTATAAAAGAAAAAGTTTTGACGCGTATCAGAGGAGAACTTGTAAAACCGATGTGTTCAGATTTAGCTCGTTTCGGTCTAAAACAGCTTGTTTCGTTCTAATAAGCACGAATACATGTTTTTCGCGCAGTTATAAGAGAAAAAGTTTTGACGCGTATCAGAGGAAAACTTGTAAAACCGATGTGTTGTGATTTACCTCTTTTCGGTCTAAAACAACTTGTTTCGTTGGATTAAGCACGAATACATGCTTTTCGCGCAGTTGTAAGAGGAAAAGTTTTGACGCGTATCACGTGGACTCTTGTAAAACCGATGTGTTGTGATTTAGCTCGTTTCGGTCTAAAACCGCTTGTTTCGATGTTTTAAGCACGAATACATGCTTTTCGCGCAGTTATAGAAGAAAACGTTTTGACGCGTATCAGAGGAGAACTTGTAAAACCGATGTGTTCAGATTTAGCTCGTTTCGGTCTAAAACAGCTTGTTTCGTTCTATTAAGCACGAATACATGCTTTTCGCGCAGTTATAGAAGAAAAAGTTTTGACGCGTTTTAGAGGGACACTTGTAAAACCGATGTGTTCAGATTTAGCTCATCTCTGTCTAAAACAGCTAGTATCGTTGTTTTAAGCACGAATACATGCTTTTCGCGCAGTTATAGAAGAAAACGTTTTGACGCGTATTAGGGAGACTTGTAAAACCGATGTGTTGTGATTTAGCTCGTTTCGGTCTAAAACAGCTTGTTTCGTTGTATTAAGCACGAATACATGCTTTTCGCGCAGTTATAAGAGAAAAAGTTTTGACGCGTATCAGAGGAAAACTTGTAAAACCGATGTGTTGTGATTTAGCTCGTTTCGGTCTAAAACAGCTTGTTTCGTTGTATTAAGCACGAATACATGCTTTTCGCGCAGTTTAAGAGAAAAAGTTTTGACGCGTATCAGAGGAACACTCGTAAAACCAATGTGTTGTGATTTAGCTCTTTTCGGTCTAAAACAGCTTGTTTCGTTGGATTAATCACGAATACATGCTTTTCGCGCAGTTATAAGAGAAAAAGTTTTGACGCGTATCACGTGGATACTTGTAAAACCGGTGTTGTGATTTAGCTCGTTTCGGTCTAAAACAGCTTGTTTCGTTGTTTTAAGCACGAATACATGCTTTTCGCGCAGTTATAAGAGAAAAAGTTTTGACCCTTATCAGAGGAACACTCGGAAAACAAATGTGTTGTGATTTAGCTCGTTTCGGTCTAAAACAGCTTGTTTCGTTGGATTAATCAAGAATACATGCTTTTCGCGCAGTTATAAGAGAAAAAGTTTTGACGCGTATCAGAGGAACACTTGTAAAACCGATGTGTTGTGATTTAGCTCGTTTCGGTCTAAAACCGCTTGTTTCGATGCTTTAAGCACGAATACATGCTTTTCGCGCAGTTATAGAAGAAAACGTTTTGACGCGTATTAGGGAGACTTGTAAAACCGATGTGTTGTGATTTAGCTCTTTTCGGTCTAAAACAGCTTGTTTCGTTGTATTAAGCACGAATACATGCTTTTCTCGCAGTTATAAGAGAAAAAGTTTTGACGCGTATCAGAGGAAAACTTGTAAAACCGATGTGTTGTGATTTAGCTCGTTTCGGTCTAAAACAGCTTGTTTCGTTGTATTAAGCACGAATACATGCTTTTCGCGCAGTTTAAGAGAAAAAGTTTTGACGCGTATCAGAGGAACACTCGTAAAACCAATGTGTTGTGATTTAGCTCGTTTCGGTCTAAAACAGCTTGTTTCGTTGGATTAATCACGAATACATGCTTTTCGCGCAGTTATAAGAGAAAAAGTTGACGCGTATGTGTTGACGTTGATGTGTTCAGATTTAGCTCGTTTCTGTCTAACACAGCTTGTTTCGTTGGATTAAGCAGGAATACATGCTTTTCGCGCAGTTATAAGTGAAAATGTTTTGACGCGTATCTGAGGAAAACTTGTAAAACCGATGTGTTGTGATTTACCTCGTTTCGGTCTAAAACAGCTTGTTTCGTTGGATTAAGCACGAATACATGCTTTTCGCGCAGTTATAAGAGAAAAAGTTTTGACGCGTATCACGTGGATACTTGTAATACCGATGTGTTCAGATATAGCTCGTTTTGGTACAAAACAGCTTGTTTCGTTGTTTTAAGCACGAATACATGCTTTTCGCGCAGTTATAGAAGAAAAAGTTTTGACGCGTATTAGAGGGACACTTGTAAAACCCATGTGTTGTGATTTATCTCGTTTCGAACCAAAAGGGCTTGTTTCGTTGTTTTAAGCACGAATACATGCTTTTCGCGCATTTATAAGAGAAAACGTTTTGACGCGTATCAGAGGAACACTTGTAAAAACCGATGTGTTGTGATTTAGCTCGTTTCGGTCTAAAACAGCTTGTTTCGTTGTATTAAGCACGAATACATGCTTTTCGCGCAGTTATAAGAGAAAAAGTTTTGACGCGTATCAGAGGAACACGTAAAACCGATGTGTTCAGATTTACCTCGTTTCGGTCTAAAACAGCTTGTTTCGTTGGATTAAGCAGGAATACATGCTTTTCGCGCAGTTATAAGAGAAAAAGTTTTGACGCTTATCTGAGGAAAACTTGTAAAACCGATGTGTTGTGATTTACCTCGTTTCGGTCTAAAACAGCTTGTTTCGTTGGATTAAGCACGAATACATGCTTTTCGCGCAGTTATAAGAGAAAAAGTTTTGACGCGTATCACGTGGATACTTGTAAAACCGATGTGTTCAGATATAGCTCGTTTGGTATAAAACAGCTTGTTTCGTTGTTTTAAGCACGAATACATGCTTTTCGCACAGTTATAGAAGAAAAAGTTTTGACGCGTATTAGAGGGACACTTGTAAAACCGATGTGTTCAGATTTAGCTCATCTCGGTCTAAAACAGCTTGTTTCGTTGTTTTAAGCACGAATACATGCTTTTCGCGCAGTTATAAGAGAAAAAGTTTTGACGCGTATCAGAGGAACACTTGTAAAACCGATGTGTTGTGATTTAGCTCGTTTCGGACTAAAACAGCTTGTTTCGTTGTATTAAGCACGAATACATGCTTTTCGCGCAGTTATAAGAGAAAAAGCTTTGACGAGTATCACGTGGATACTTGTAAAACCGATGTGTTCAGATATAGCTCGTTTCGGTCTAAAACAGCTTGTTTCGTTGTGTTAAGCACGAATACATGCTTTTCGCGCAGTTATAAGAGAAAAAGCTTTGACGAGTATCACGTGGATACTTGTAAAACCGATGTGTTCAGATTTAGCTCGTTTCGGTCTAAAACAGCTTGTTTCGTTGTATTAAGCACGAATACATGCTTTTCGCGCAGGTATAAGAGAAAAAGTTTTAAAGGCATGTCACAGGCACACTTGTAAAACCGATGTGTTCAGATATAGCTCGTTTTGGTATAAAACAGCTTGTTTCTTTGTTTTAGGCAAGAATACATGCTTTTCGCGCAGTTATAGAAGAAAAACTTTTGACGCGTATTAGAGAGACACTTGTAAAATCGATGTGTTCAGATTTAGCTCATCTCGGTCTAAAACAGCTTGTTTCGTTGTATTAAGCACGAGGACATGCTTTTCGCGCAGTTATAAGAGAAAAAGTTTTGACGCGTATCAGAGGAACACTTGTAAAACCGATGTGTTGTGATTTAGCTCGTTTCGGTCTAAAACAGCTTGTTTCGTTGTATTAAGCAAGAATACATGCTTTTCGCGCAGTTATAAGAGAAAAAGATTTGACGCGTATCAGAGGAACACTTGTAAAACCGATGTGTTGTGATTTAGCTCGTTTCGGTCTAAAACAGCTTGTTTCGTTGTATTAAGAAGAATACATGCTTTTCGCGCAGTTATAAGAGAAAAAGTTTTGACGCGTATCAGAGGAACACTTGTAAAACTGATGTGTTGTGATTTAGCTCGTTTCGGTCTAAAACAGCTTGTTTCGCTGTATTAAGCAAGAATACATGCTTTTCGCGCAGTTTTAAGAGAAAAAGTCAAAACGCGTATCAGAAGAACACTTGTAAAACCGATGTGTTGTGATTTAGCTCGTTTCGGTCTAAAACAGCTTGTTTCGTTGAACTAAGCACGAATACATGCTTTTCGCGCAGTTATAGGAGAAAAAGATTTAAAGGCGTGTCACAGGGACACTAGTAAAACCGATGTGTTCAGATTTAGCTCGTTTCGGTCTAAAACAGCTTGTTTCGCTGTATTAAGCAAGAATACGTGCTTTTCGCGCAGTTACAAGAGAAAAAGTTTTGACGCGTATCAGAGGAACACTTGTAAAACCGATGTGTTGTGATTTAGCTCGTTTCGGTCTAAAACAGCTTGTTTCGCTGTATTAAGCAAGAATACATGCTTTTCGCGCAGATACAAGAGAAAACAGTTTTGACGCGTATCAGAGGAACACTTGTAAAACCGATGTGTTGTGATTTAGCTCGTTTCGCTCTAAAACAGCTTGTTTCGCTGTATTAAGCAAGAATACATGCTTTTCGCGCAGTTATAAGAGAAAAAGTCAAGACGCGTATCAGAAGAACACTTGTAAAACCGATGTGTTGTGATTTAGCTCGTTTCGGTCTAAAACAGCTTGTTTCGTTGAACTAAGCACGAATACATGCTTTTCGCGCAGTTATAAGAGAAAAAAGTTTTGACGCGTATCAGAGGAACACTTGTAAAACCGATGTGTTGTGATTTAGCTCGTTTCGGTCTAAAACAGCTTGTTTCGCTGTATTAAGCAAGAATACATGCTTTTCGCGTAGTTATAAGAGAAAAAGATTTAAAGGCGTGTCACAGGGACACTAGTAAAACCGATGTGTTCAGATTTAGCTCGTTTCGGTCTAAAACAGCTTCATTCGCTGTATTAAGAACGAATACATGCTTTTCGCGCAGGTATAAGAGAAAAAGTTTTCACGCGTGTCACAGGGACACTTGTAAAACCGATGTGTTCAGATTTAGCTCGTTTCGGTCTAAAACAGCTTGTTTCGCTGTATTAAGCAAGAATACGTGCTTTTCGCGCAGTTACAAGAGAAAAAGTTTTGACGCGTATCAGAGGAACACTTGTAAAACCGATGTGTTGTGATTTAGCTCGTTTCGGTCTAAAACAGCTTGTTTCGCTGTATTAAGCAAGAATACATGCTTTTCGCGCAGTTATAAGAGAAAAAGTTTTGACGCGTGTCACAGGGACACTTGTAAAACCGATGTGTTTAGATTTAGCTCGTTTCGGTCTAAAACAGCTTGTTTCGTTGTATTAAGCACGAATACATGCTTTTCGCGCAGTTATAAGAGAAAAAGTTTAGACGCGTATCAGAGGAACACTTGTAAAACCGATGTGTTGTGATTTAACTTGTTTCGGTCTAAAACAGGTTGTTTCGTTGTATTAAGCAAGAATACATGCTTTTCGCGCCGTTATAAGAGAAAAAGATTTGACGCGTATCAGAGGAACACTTGTGAAACCGATGTGTTGTGATTTAGCTCGTTTCGGTCTAAAACAGCTTGTTTCGCTGTATTAATCAGGAATACATGCTTTTCGCGCAGTTATAAGAGAAAAAGTTTTAAAGGCGTGTCACAGGGACACTTGTAAAACCGATGTGTTGTGATTTAGCTCGTTTCGGTCTAAAACAGCTTGTTTCGCTGTATTAAGCAAGAATACATGCTTTTCGCGCAGATATAAGAGAAAACAGTTTTGACGCGTATCAGAGGAACACTTGTAAAACCGATGTGTTGTGATTTAGCTCGTTTCGGTCTAAAACAGCTTGTTTCGCTGTATTAAGCAAGAATACATGCTTTTCGCGCAGTTATAAGAGAAAAGGATTTGACGCGTGTCACACTGACAATTGTAAAACCGATGTGTTGTGATTTAGCTCGTTTCGGTCTAAAACAGCTTGTTTCGTTGGATTAATTAAGAATACATGCTTTTCGCGCAGTTATAAGAGAAAAAGTTTTGACCCTTATCAGAGGAACACTCGTAAAACCAATGTGTTGTGATTTAGCTCGTTTCGGTCTAAAACAGCTTGTGTCGTTGGATTAATCAAGAATACAAGCTTTTCGCGCAGTTATAAGAGAAAAAGTTTTGACGCGTATCAGAGGAACACTTGTAAAACCGATGTGTTGTGATTTAGCTCGTTTCGGTCTAAAACCGCTTGTTTCGATGCTTTAAGCACGAATACATGCTTTTCGCGCAGTTATAGAAGAAAACGTTTTGACGCGTATTAGGGAGACTTGTAAAACCGATGTGTTGTGATTTAGCTCGTTTTGGTCTAAAACAGCTTGTTTCGTTGTATTAAGCACGAATACATGCTTTTCGCGCAGTTTGAGAAAAAGTTTTGACGCGTATCAGAGGAACACTCGTAAAACCAATGTGTTGTGATTTAGCTCGTTTCGGTCTAAAACAGCTTGTTCGTTGGATTAATCACGAATACATGCTTTTCGCGCAGTTATAAGAGAAAAAGTTGACGCGTATGTGTTGACGTTGATGTGTTCAGATTTAGCTCGTTTCTGTCTAACACAGCTTGTTTCGTTGGATTAAGCAGGAATACATGCTTTTCGCGCAGTTATAAGAGAAAAAGTTTTGACGCGTATCTGAGGAAAACTTGTAAAACCGATGTGTTGTGATTTACCTCGTTTCGGTCTAAAACAGCTTGTTTCGTTGGATTAAGCACGAATACATGCTTTTCGCGCAGTTATAAGAGAAAAAGTTTTGACGCGTATCACGTGGATACTTGTAAAACCGATGTGTTGTGATTTAGCTCGTTTCGGTCTAAAACAGCTTGTTTCGTTGTATTAAGCACGAATACATGCTTTTCGCGCAGTTATAAGAGAAAAAGATTTGACGCGTGTCACAAGGACACTTGTAAAACCGATGTGTTCAGATTTAGCTGGTTTCGGTCTAAAACAGCTTGTTTCGTTGTATTAAGCACGAATACATGCTTTTCGCGCAGTTATAAAAGAAAAAGTTTTGACGCGTATCAGAGGAGAACTTGTAAAACCGATGTGTTCAGATTTAGCTCGTTTCGGTCTAAAACAGCTTGTTTCGTTCTAATAAGCACGAATACATGTTTTTCGCGCAGTTATAAGAGAGAAAGTTTTGACGCGTATCAGAGGAAAACTTGTAAAACCGATGTGTTGTGATTTACCTCTTTTCGGTCTAAAACAACTTGTTTCGTTGGATTAAGCACGAATACATGCTTTTCGCGCAGTTGTAAGAGGAAAAGTTTTGACGCGTATCACGTGGACTCTTGTAAAACCGATGTGTTGTGATTTAGCTCGTTTCGGTCTAAAACCGCTTGTTTCGATGTTTTAAGCACGAATACATGCTTTTCGCGCAGTTATAGAAGAAAACGTTTTGACGCGTATCAGAGGAGAACTTGTAAAACCGATGTGTTCAGATTTAGCTCGTTTCGGTCTAAAACAGCTTGTTTCGTTCTATTAAGCACGAATACATGCTTTTCGCGCAGTTATAGAAGAAAAAGTTTTGACGCGTTTTAGAGGGACACTTGTAAAACCGATGTGTTCAGATTTAGCTCATCTCTGTCTAAAACAGCTAGTATCGTTGTTTTAAGCACGAATACATGCTTTTCGCGCAGTTATAGAAGAAAACGTTTTGACGCGTATTAGGGAGACTTGTAAAACCGATGTGTTGTGATTTAGCTCGTTTCGGTCTAAAACAGCTTGTTTCGTTGTATTAAGCACGAATACATGCTTTTCGCGCAGTTATAAGAGAAAAAGTTTTGACGCGTATCAGAGGAAAACTTGTAAAACCGATGTGTTGTGATTTAGCTCGTTTCGGTCTAAAACAGCTTGTTTCGTTGTATTAAGCACGAATACATGCTTTTCGCGCAGTTTAAGAGAAAAAGTTTTGACGCGTATCAGAGGAACACTCGTAAAACCAATGTGTTGTGATTTAGCTCTTTTCGGTCTAAAACAGCTTGTTTCGTTGGATTAATCACGAATACATGCTTTTCGCGCAGTTATAAGAGAAAAAGTTTTGACGCGTATCACGTGGATACTTGTAAAACCGGTGTTGTGATTTAGCTCGTTTCGGTCTAAAACAGCTTGTTTCGTTGTTTTAAGCACGAATACATGCTTTTCGCGCAGTTATAAGAGAAAAAGTTTTGACCCTTATCAGAGGAACACTCGGAAAACAAATGTGTTGTGATTTAGCTCGTTTCGGTCTAAAACAGCTTGTTTCGTTGGATTAATCAAGAATACATGCTTTTCGCGCAGTTATAAGAGAAAAAGTTTTGACGCGTATCAGAGGAACACTTGTAAAACCGATGTGTTGTGATTTAGCTCGTTTCGGTCTAAAACCGCTTGTTTCGATGCTTTAAGCACGAATACATGCTTTTCGCGCAGTTATAGAAGAAAACGTTTTGACGCGTATTAGGGAGACTTGTAAAACCGATGTGTTGTGATTTAGCTCTTTTCGGTCTAAAACAGCTTGTTTCGTTGTATTAAGCACGAATACATGCTTTTCTCGCAGTTATAAGAGAAAAAGTTTTGACGCGTATCAGAGGAAAACTTGTAAAACCGATGTGTTGTGATTTAGCTCGTTTCGGTCTAAAACAGCTTGTTTCGTTGTATTAAGCACGAATACATGCTTTTCGCGCAGTTTAAGAGAAAAAGTTTTGACGCGTATCAGAGGAACACTCGTAAAACCAATGTGTTGTGATTTAGCTCGTTTCGGTCTAAAACAGCTTGTTTCGTTGGATTAATCACGAATACATGCTTTTCGCGCAGTTATAAGAGAAAAAGTTGACGCGTATGTGTTGACGTTGATGTGTTCAGATTTAGCTCGTTTCTGTCTAACACAGCTTGTTTCGTTGGATTAAGCAGGAATACATGCTTTTCGCGCAGTTATAAGTGAAAATGTTTTGACGCGTATCTGAGGAAAACTTGTAAAACCGATGTGTTGTGATTTACCTCGTTTCGGTCTAAAACAGCTTGTTTCGTTGGATTAAGCACGAATACATGCTTTTCGCGCAGTTATAAGAGAAAAAGTTTTGACGCGTATCACGTGGATACTTGTAATACCGATGTGTTCAGATATAGCTCGTTTTGGTACAAAACAGCTTGTTTCGTTGTTTTAAGCACGAATACATGCTTTTCGCGCAGTTATAGAAGAAAAAGTTTTGACGCGTATTAGAGGGACACTTGTAAAACCCATGTGTTGTGATTTATCTCGTTTCGAACCAAAAGGGCTTGTTTCGTTGTTTTAAGCACGAATACATGCTTTTCGCGCATTTATAAGAGAAAACGTTTTGACGCGTATCAGAGGAACACTTGTAAAAACCGATGTGTTGTGATTTAGCTCGTTTCGGTCTAAAACAGCTTGTTTCGTTGTATTAAGCACGAATACATGCTTTTCGCGCAGTTATAAGAGAAAAAGTTTTGACGCGTATCAGAGGAACACGTAAAACCGATGTGTTCAGATTTACCTCGTTTCGGTCTAAAACAGCTTGTTTCGTTGGATTAAGCAGGAATACATGCTTTTCGCGCAGTTATAAGAGAAAAAGTTTTGACGCTTATCTGAGGAAAACTTGTAAAACCGATGTGTTGTGATTTACCTCGTTTCGGTCTAAAACAGCTTGTTTCGTTGGATTAAGCACGAATACATGCTTTTCGCGCAGTTATAAGAGAAAAAGTTTTGACGCGTATCACGTGGATACTTGTAAAACCGATGTGTTCAGATATAGCTCGTTTGGTATAAAACAGCTTGTTTCGTTGTTTTAAGCACGAATACATGCTTTTCGCACAGTTATAGAAGAAAAAGTTTTGACGCGTATTAGAGGGACACTTGTAAAACCGATGTGTTCAGATTTAGCTCATCTCGGTCTAAAACAGCTTGTTTCGTTGTTTTAAGCACGAATACATGCTTTTCGCGCAGTTATAAGAGAAAAAGTTTTGACGCGTATCAGAGGAACACTTGTAAAACCGATGTGTTGTGATTTAGCTCGTTTCGGACTAAAACAGCTTGTTTCGTTGTATTAAGCACGAATACATGCTTTTCGCGCAGTTATAAGAGAAAAAGCTTTGACGAGTATCACGTGGATACTTGTAAAACCGATGTGTTCAGATATAGCTCGTTTCGGTCTAAAACAGCTTGTTTCGTTGTGTTAAGCACGAATACATGCTTTTCGCGCAGTTATAAGAGAAAAAGCTTTGACGAGTATCACGTGGATACTTGTAAAACCGATGTGTTCAGATTTAGCTCGTTTCGGTCTAAAACAGCTTGTTTCGTTGTATTAAGCACGAATACATGCTTTTCGCGCAGGTATAAGAGAAAAAGTTTTAAAGGCATGTCACAGGCACACTTGTAAAACCGATGTGTTCAGATATAGCTCGTTTTGGTATAAAACAGCTTGTTTCTTTGTTTTAGGCACGAATACATGCTTTTCGCGCAGTTATAGAAGAAAAACTTTTGACGCGTATTAGAGAGACACTTGTAAAATCGATGTGTTCAGATTTAGCTCATCTCGGTCTAAAACAGCTTGTTTCGTTGTATTAAGCACGAGGACATGCTTTTCGCGCAGTTATAAGAGAAAAAGTTTTGACGCGTATCAGAGGAACACTTGTAAAACCGATGTGTTGTGATTTAGCTCGTTTCGGTCTAAAACAGCTTGTTTCGTTGTATTAAGCAAGAATACATGCTTTTCGCGCAGTTATAAGAGAAAAAGATTTGACGCGTATCAGAGGAACACTTGTAAAACCGATGTGTTGTGATTTAGCTCGTTTCGGTCTAAAACAGCTTGTTTCGTTGTATTAAGAAGAATACATGCTTTTCGCGCAGTTATAAGAGAAAAAGTTTTGACGCGTATCAGAGGAACACTTGTAAAACTGATGTGTTGTGATTTAGCTCGTTTCGGTCTAAAACAGCTTGTTTCGCTGTATTAAGCAAGAATACATGCTTTTCGCGCAGTTTTAAGAGAAAAAGTCAAAACGCGTATCAGAAGAACACTTGTAAAACCGATGTGTTGTGATTTAGCTCGTTTCGGTCTAAAACAGCTTGTTTCGTTGAACTAAGCACGAATACATGCTTTTCGCGCAGTTATAGGAGAAAAAGATTTAAAGGCGTGTCACAGGGACACTAGTAAAACCGATGTGTTCAGATTTAGCTCGTTTCGGTCTAAAACAGCTTGTTTCGCTGTATTAAGCAAGAATACGTGCTTTTCGCGCAGTTACAAGAGAAAAAGTTTTGACGCGTATCAGAGGAACACTTGTAAAACCGATGTGTTGTGATTTAGCTCGTTTCGGTCTAAAACAGCTTGTTTCGCTGTATTAAGCAAGAATACATGCTTTTCGCGCAGATACAAGAGAAAACAGTTTTGACGCGTATCAGAGGAACACTTGTAAAACCGATGTGTTGTGATTTAGCTCGTTTCGCTCTAAAACAGCTTGTTTCGCTGTATTAAGCAAGAATACATGCTTTTCGCGCAGTTATAAGAGAAAAAGTCAAGACGCGTATCAGAAGAACACTTGTAAAACCGATGTGTTGTGATTTAGCTCGTTTCGGTCTAAAACAGCTTGTTTCGTTGAACTAAGCACGAATACATGCTTTTCGCGCAGTTATAAGAGAAAAAAGTTTTGACGCGTATCAGAGGAACACTTGTAAAACCGATGTGTTGTGATTTAGCTCGTTTCGGTCTAAAACAGCTTGTTTCGCTGTATTAAGCAAGAATACATGCTTTTCGCGTAGTTATAAGAGAAAAAGATTTAAAGGCGTGTCACAGGGACACTAGTAAAACCGATGTGTTCAGATTTAGCTCGTTTCGGTCTAAAACAGCTTCATTCGCTGTATTAAGAACGAATACATGCTTTTCGCGCAGGTATAAGAGAAAAAGTTTTCACGCGTGTCACAGGGACACTTGTAAAACCGATGTGTTCAGATTTAGCTCGTTTCGGTCTAAAACAGCTTGTTTCGCTGTATTAAGCAAGAATACGTGCTTTTCGCGCAGTTACAAGAGAAAAAGTTTTGACGCGTATCAGAGGAACACTTGTAAAACCGATGTGTTGTGATTTAGCTCGTTTCGGTCTAAAACAGCTTGTTTCGCTGTATTAAGCAAGAATACATGCTTTTCGCGCAGTTATAAGAGAAAAAGTTTTGACGCGTGTCACAGGGACACTTGTAAAACCGATGTGTTTAGATTTAGCTCGTTTCGGTCTAAAACAGCTTGTTTCGTTGTATTAAGCACGAATACATGCTTTTCGCGCAGTTATAAGAGAAAAAGTTTAGACGCGTATCAGAGGAACACTTGTAAAACCGATGTGTTGTGATTTAACTTGTTTCGGTCTAAAACAGGTTGTTTCGTTGTATTAAGCAAGAATACATGCTTTTCGCGCCGTTATAAGAGAAAAAGATTTGACGCGTATCAGAGGAACACTTGTGAAACCGATGTGTTGTGATTTAGCTCGTTTCGGTCTAAAACAGCTTGTTTCGCTGTATTAATCAGGAATACATGCTTTTCGCGCAGTTATAAGAGAAAAAGTTTTAAAGGCGTGTCACAGGGACACTTGTAAAACCGATGTGTTGTGATTTAGCTCGTTTCGGTCTAAAACAGCTTGTTTCGCTGTATTAAGCAAGAATACATGCTTTTCGCGCAGATATAAGAGAAAACAGTTTTGACGCGTATCAGAGGAACACTTGTAAAACCGATGTGTTGTGATTTAGCTCGTTTCGGTCTAAAACAGCTTGTTTCGCTGTATTAAGCAAGAATACATGCTTTTCGCGCAGTTATAAGAGAAAAGGATTTGACGCGTGTCACACTGACAATTGTAAAACCGATGTGTTGTGATTTAGCTCGTTTCGGTCTAAAACAGCTTGTTTCGTTGAACTAAGCACGAATACATGCTTTTCGCGCAGTTATAAGAGAAAGAAGTTTTGACGCGTAACAGAGGAACACTTGTAAAACCGATGTGTTGTGATTTAGCTCGTTTCGGTCTAAAACAGCTTGTTTCGTTGTATTAAGCAAGAATACATGCTTTTCGCGCAGTTATAAGAGAAAGAGTTTTGACGCGTATCAGAGGAACACTTGTAAAACCGATGTGTTGTGATTTAGCTCGTTTCGGTCTAAAACAGCTTGTTTCGCTGTATTAAGCAAGAATACATGCTTTTCGCGCAGTTATTAGAGAAAAAGTTTTAAAGGCGTGTCACAGGGACACGTGTAAAACCGACGTGTTCAGATTTATCTCCTTTCGGCCTAAAACAGCTTGTTTCGCTGTATTAAGCAAGAATACGTGCTTTTCGCGCAGTTATAAGAGAAAAAGTTTTGACGCGTATCAGAGGAACACTTGTAAAACCGATGTGTTCTGATTTACCTCGTTTCGGTCTAAAACAGCTTGTTTCGTTGAACTAAGCACGAATACATGCTTTTCGCGCAGTTATAAGAGAAAAAAGTTTTGACGCGTAATAGAGGAACACTTGTAAAACCTATGTGTTGTGATTTAGCTCGTTTCGGTCTAAAACAGCTTGTTTCGCTGTATTAAGCAAGAATACATGCTTTTCGCGCAGTTATAGGAGAAAAAGATTTAAAGGCGTGTCACAGGGACACTAGTAAAACCGATGTGTTCAGATTTAGCTCGTTTCGGTCTAAAACAGCTTGTTTCGCTGTATTAAGCAAGAATACGTGCTTTTCGCGCAGTTACAAGAGAAAAAGTTTTGACGCGTATCAGAGGAACACTTGTAAAACCGATGTGTTGTGATTTAGCTCGTTTCGGTCTAAAACAGCTTGTTTCGCTGTATTAAGCAAGAATACATGCTTTTCGCGCAGATACAAGAGAAAACAGTTTTGACGCGTATCAGAGGAACACTTGTAAAACCGATGTGTTGTGATTTAGCTCGTTTCGCTCTAAAACAGCTTGTTTCGCTGTATTAAGCAAGAATACATGCTTTTCGCGCAGTTATAAGAGAAAAAGTCAAGACGCGTATCAGAAGAACACTTGTGAAACCGATGTGTTGTGATTTAGCTCGTTTCGGTCTAAAACAGCTTGTTTCGTTGAACTAAGCACGAATACATGCTTTTCGCGCAGTTATAAGAGAAAAAAGTTTTGACGCGTATCAGAGGAACACTTGTAAAACCGATGTGTTGTGATTTAGCTCGTTTCGGTCTAAAACAGCTTGTTTCGCTGTATTAAGCAAGAATACATGCTTTTCGCGTAGTTATAAGAGAAAAAGATTTAAAGGCGTGTCACAGGGACACTAGTAAAACCGATGTGTTCAGATTTAGCTCGTTTCGGTCTAAAACAGCTTCATTCGCTGTATTAAGAACGAATACATGCTTTTCGCGCAGGTATAAGAGAAAAAGTTTTCACGCGTGTCACAGGGACACTTGTAAAACCGATGTGTTCAGATTTAGCTCGTTTCGGTCTAAAACAGCTTGTTTCGCTGTATTAAGCAAGAATACGTGCTTTTCGCGCAGTTACAAGAGAAAAAGTTTTGACGCGTATCAGAGGAACACTTGTAAAACCGATGTGTTGTGATTTAGCTCGTTTCGGTCTAAAACAGCTTGTTTCGTTGAACTAAGCACGAATACATGCTTTTCGCGCAGTTATAAGAGAAAAAAGTTTTGACGCGTAATAGAGGAACACTTGTAAAACCGATGTGTTGTGATTTAGCTCGTTTTGGTCTAAAACAGCTTGTTTCGCTGTATTAAGCAAGAATACATGCTTTTCGCGCAGTTATTAGAGAAAAAGTTTTAAAGGCGTGTCACAGGGACACGTGTAAAACCGACGTGTTCAGATTTATCTCATTTCGGCCTAAAACAGCTTGTTTCGTTGAACTAAGCACGAATACATGCTTTTCGCGCAGTTATAAGAGAAAAAAGTTTTGACGCGTAATAGAGGAACACTTGTAAAACCGATGTGTTGTGATTTAGCTCGTTTCGGTCTAAAACAGCTTGTTACGCTGTATTAAGCAAGAATACATGCTTTTCGCGCACTTATAAGAGAAAAAGTTTTGACGCGTGTCACAGGGACACTTGTAAAACCGATATGTTCAGATTTAGCTCGTTTCGGTCTAAAACAGCTTGTTTTGTCGTATTAAGCACGAATACATGCTTTTCGCGCAGTTATAAGAGAAAAAGTTTAGACGCGTATCAGAGGAACACTTGTAAAACCGATGTGTTGTGATTTAGCTCGTTTCGGTCTAAAACAGCTTGCTTCGTTGTATTAAGCAAGAATACATGCTTTTCGTGCAGTTATAAGAGAAAAAGTTTTGAGTCGTATCAGAGGAACACTTGTAAAACCGATGTGTTGTGATTTAGCTAGTTTCGGTCTAAAACAGCTTGTTTCGCTGTATTAAGCAAGAATACGTGCTTTTCGCGCAGTTACAAGAGAAAAAGTTTTGACGCGTATCAGAGGAACACTTGTAAAACCGATGTGTTGTGATTTAGCTCGTTTCGGTCTAAAACAGCTTGTTTCGTTGTATTAAGCAAGAATACATGCTTTTCGCGCAGTTATAAGAGAAAATGTTTTGACGCGTATCAGAGGAACACTTGTAAAACCGATGTGTTCTGATTTACCTCGTTTCGGTCTAAAACAGCTTGTTTCGTTGAACTAAGCACGAATACATGCTTTTCGCGCAGTTATAAGAGAAAAAAGTTTTGACGCGTAATAGAGGAACACTTGTAAAACCGATGTGTTGTGATTTAGCTCGTTTCGGTCTAAAACAGCTTGTTTCGTCGTATTAAGCACGAATACATGCTTTTCGCGCAGTTATAAGAGAAAAAGTTTTGAGGCGTATCAGAGGAACACTTGTAAAACCGATGTGTTGTGATTTAGCTCGTTTCGGTCTAAAACAGCTTGTTTCGCTGTATTAAGCAAGAATACATGCTTTTCGCGCAGTTATAAGAGAAAAAGTTTTGACGAGTATCACGTGGATACTTGTAAAACCGATGCGTTCAGATACAGCTCGTTTCGGTCTAAAACAGCTTGATTCGTTGTATTAGGCACGAATACATGCTTTTCGCGCAGTTATAAGAGAAAAAGTTGACGAGTATCACGTGGATACTTGTAAAACCGATGCGTTCAGATACAGCTCGTTTCGGTCT
The DNA here is from genome assembly GCF_052857255.1 of Amblyomma americanum. Lineage (NCBI taxonomy): Eukaryota > Metazoa > Arthropoda > Arachnida > Ixodida > Ixodidae > Amblyomma > Amblyomma americanum. The sequence goes on from NW_027526497.1 coordinate 578,656, forward strand.
AAAACAGCTTGTTTCGTTTTATTTAAGCACGAATACATGCTTTTCGCGCAGTTATAAGAGAAAAAGTTTTGACGCGTATCAGAGGAACACTTGTAAAACCGATGTGTTGTGATTTAGCTCGTTTCGGTCTAAAACAGCTTGTTTCGCTGTATTAAGCAAGAATACATGCTTTTCGCGCAGTTATAAGAGAAAAAGATTTAAAGGCGTGTCACAGGGACACTAGTAAAACCGATGTGTTCAGATTTACCTCGTTTTGGTATAAAACAGCTTGTTTCTTTGTTTTAGGCACGAATACATGCTTTTCGCGCAGTTATAGAAGAAAAACTTTTGACGCGTATTAGAGAGACACTTGTAAATTCGATGTGTTCAGATTTAGCTCATCTCGGTCTCAAACAGCTTGTTTCGTTGTATTAAGCACGAATACATGCTTTTCGCGCAGTTATAAGAGAAAAAGTTTTGACGCGTATCAGAGGAACACTTGTAAAACCGATGTGTTGTGATTTAGCTCGTTTCGGTCTAAAACAGCTTGTTTCGTTGTATTAAGCAAGAATACATGCTTTTCGCGCGGTTATAAGAGAATAAGTTTTGACGCGTATCAGAGGAACACTTGTAAAACCGATGTGTTGTGATTTAGCTCGTTTCGGTCTAAAACAGCTTGTTTCGCTGTATTAAGCAAGAATACATGCTTTTCGCGCAGTTATAAGAGAAAAAGTCAAGACGCGTATCAGAAGAACACTTGTAAAACCGATGTGTTGTGATTTAGCTCGTTTCGGACTAAAACAGCTTGTTTCGTTGAACTAAGCACGAATACATGCTTTTCGCGCAGTTATAAGAGAAAAAAAGTTTTGACGCGTATCAGAGGAACACTTGTAAAACCGATGTGTTGTGATTTAGCTCGTTTCGGTCTAAAACAGCTTGTTTCGCTGTATTAAGCAAGAATACATGCTTTTCGCGCAGTTATAAGAGAAAAAGATTTAAAGGCGTGTCACAGGGACACTAGTAAAACCGATGTGTTCAGATTTAGCTCGTTTCGGTCTAAAACAGCTTGTTTCGCTGTATTAAGAACGAATACATGCTTTTCGCGCAGGTATAAGAGAAAAAGTTTTGACGCGTGTCACAGGGACACTTGTAAAACCGATGTATTCAGATTTAGCTCGTTTCGGTCTAAAACAGCTTGTTTCGCTGTATTAAGCAAGAATACGTGCTTTTCGCGCAGTTACAAGAGAAAAAGTTTTGACGCGTGTCACAGGGACACTTGTAAAACCGATGTGTTCAGATCTAGCTCGTTTTGGTGTAAAACAGCTTGTTTCGTTGTATTAAGCACGAATACATGCTTTTTGCGCAGTTATAAGAGAAAAAGTTTAGACGCGTATCAGAGGAACACTTGTAAAACCGATGTGTTGTGATTTAGCTCGTTTCGGTCTAAAACAGCTTGTTTCGTTGTATTAAGCAAGAATACGTGCTTTTCGCGCAGTTACAAGAGAAAAAGTTTTGACGCGTATCAGAGGAACACTTGTAAAACCGATGTGTTGTGATTTAGCTCGTTTCGGTCTAAAACAGCTTGTTTCGTTGTATTAAGCAAGAATACATGCTTTTCGCGCAGTTAAAAGAGAAAATGTTTTGACGCGTATCAGAGGAACACTTGTAAAACCGATGTGTTCTGATTTACCTCGTTTCGGTCTAAAACAGCTTGTTTCGTTGAACTAAGCACGAATACATGCTTTTCGCGCAGTTATAAGAGAAAAAAGTTTTGACGCGTAATAGAGGAACACTTGTAAAACCGATGTGTTGTGATTTAGCTCGTTTCGGTCTAAAACAGCTTGTTTCGTCCTATTAAGCACGAATACATGCTTTTCGCGCAGTTATAAGAGAAAAAGTTTTGAGGCGTATCAGAGGAACACTTGTAAAACCGATGTGTTGTGATTTAGCTCGTTTCGGTCTAAAACAGCTTGTTTCGCTGTATTAAGCAAGAATACATGCTTTTCGCGCAGTTATAAGAGAAAAAGTTTTGACGAGTATCACGTGGATACTTGTAAAACCGATGCGTTCAGATACAGCTCGTTTCGGTCTAAAACAGCTTGATTCGTTGTATTAGGCACGAATACATGCTTTTCGCGCAGTTATAAGAGAAAAAGTTGACGAGTATCACGTGGATACTTGTAAAACCGATGCGTTCAGATACAGCTCGTTTCGGTCTAAAACAGCTTGTTTCGTTTTATTTAAGCACGAATACATGCTTTTCGCGCAGTTATAAGAGAAAAAGTTTTGACGCGTATCAGAGGAACACTTGTAAAACCGATGTGTTGTGATTTAGCTCGTTTCGGTCTAAAACAGCTTGTTTCGCTGTATTAAGCAAGAATACATGCTTTTCGCGCAGTTATAAGAGAAAAAGATTTAAAGGCGTGTCACAGGGACACTAGTAAAACCGATGTGTTCAGATTTACCTCGTTTTGGTATAAAACAGCTTGTTTCTTTGTTTTAGGCACGAATACATGCTTTTCGCGCAGTTATAGAAGAAAAACTTTTGACGCGTATTAGAGAGACACTTGTAAAATCGATGTGTTCAGATTTAGCTCATCTCGGTCTCAAACAGCTTGTTTCGTTGTATTAAGCACGAATACATGCTTTTCGCGCAGTTATAAGAGAAAAAGTTTTGACGCGTATCAGAGGAACACTTGTAAAACCGATGTGTTGTGATTTAGCTCGTTTCGGTCTAAAACAGCTTGTTTCGTTGTATTAAGCAAGAATACATGCTTTTCGCGCAGTTATAAGAGAAAAAGTTTTGACGCGTATCAGAGGAACACTTGTAAAACCGATGTGTTGTGATTTAGCTCGTTTCGGTCTAAAACAGCTTGTTTCGCTGTATTAAGCAAGAATACATGCTTTTCGCGCAGTTATAAGAGAAAAAGTCAAGACGCGTATCAGAAGAACACTTGTAAAACCGATGTGTTGTGATTTAGCTCGTTTCGGACTAAAACAGCTTGTTTCGTTGAACTAAGCACGAATACATGCTTTTCGCGCAGTTATAAGAGAAAAAAAGTTTTGACGCGTATCAGAGGAACACTTGTAAAACCGATGTGTTGTGATTTAGCTCGTTTCGGTCTAAAACAGCTTGTTTCGCTGTATTAAGCAAGAATACATGCTTTTCGCGCAGTTATAAAAGAAAAAGATTTAAAGGCGTGTCACAGGGACACTAGTAAAACCGATGTGTTCAGATTTAGCTCGTTTCGGTCTAAAACAGCTTGTTTCGCTGTATTAAGAACGAATACATGCTTTTCGCGCAGGTATAAGAGAAAAAGTTTTGACGCGTGTCACAGGGACACTTGTAAAACCGATGTATTCAGATTTAGCTCGTTTCGGTCTAAAACAGCTTGTTTCGCTGTATTAAGCAAGAATACGTGCTTTTCGCGCAGTTACAAGAGAAAAAGTTTTGACGCGTGTCACAGCGACACTTGTAAAACCGATGTGTTCAGATCTAGCTCGTTTTGGTGTAAAACAGCTTGTTTCGTTGTATTAAGCACGAATACATGCTTTTTGCGCAGTTATAAGAGAAAAAGTTTAGACGCGTATCAGAGGAACACTTGTAAAACCGATGTGTTGTGATTTAGCTCGTTTCGGTCTAAAACAGCTTGTTTCGTTGTATTAAGCAAGAATACATGCTTTTCGCGCAGTTATAAGAGAAAAAGTTTTGAGGCGTATCAGAGGAACACTTGTAAAACCGATGTGTTGTGATTTAGCTCGTTTCGGTCTAAAACAGCTTGTTTCGCTGTATTAAGCAAGAATACATGCTTTTCGCGCAGTTATAAGAGAAAAAGTTTTGACGAGTATCACGTGGATACTTGTAAAACCGATGCGTTCAGATACAGCTCGTTTCGGTCTAAAACAGCTTGATTCGTTGTATTAAGCACGAATACATGCTTTTCGCGCAGTTATAAGAGAAAAAGTTGACGAGTATCACGTGGATACTTGTAAAACCGATGCGTTCAGATACAGCTCGTTTCGGTCTAAAACAGCTTGTTTCGTTTTATTTAAGCACGAATACATGCTTTTCGCGCAGTTATAAGAGAAAAAGTTTTGACGCGTATCAGAGGAACACTTGTAAAACCGATGTGTTGTGATTTAACTCGTTTCGGTCTAAAACAGCTTGTTTCGCTGTATTAAGCAAGAATACATGCTTTTCGCGCAGTTATAAGAGAAAAAGTTGTGACGCGTGTCAAGGGACACTTGTAAAACCGATGTGTTCAGATTTAGCTCGTTTCGGTCTAAAACAGCTTGTTTCCTTGTATTAAGCACGAATACATGCTTATCGCGCAGGTATAAGAGAAAAAGTTTTAAAGGCATGTCACAGGCACACTTGTAAAACCGATGTGTTCAGATATAGCTCGTTTTGGTATAAAACAGCTTGTTTCTTTGTTTTAGGCACGAATACATGCTTTTCGCGCAGTTATAGAAGAAAAACTTTTGACGCGTATTAGAGAGACACTTGTAAAATCGATGTGTTCAGATTAAGCTCATCTCGGTCTAAAACAGCTTGTTTCGTTGTATTAAGCACGAGGACATGCTTTTCGCGCAGTTATAAGAGAAAAAGTTTTGACGCGTATCAGAGGAACACTTGTAAAACCGATGAGTTGTGATTTAGCTCGTTTCGGTCTAAAACAGCTTGTTTCGTTGTATTAAGAAGAATACATGCTTTTCGCGCAGTTATAAGAGAAAAAGTTTTGACGCGTATCAGAGGAACACTTGTAAAACTGATGTGTTGTGATTTAGCTCGTTTCGGTCTAAAACAGCTTGTTTCGCTGTATTAAGCAAGAATACATGCTTTTCGCGCAGTTTTAAGAGAAAAAGTCAAGACGCGTATCAGAAGAACACTTGTAAAACCGATGTGTTGTGATTTAGCTCGTTTCGGTCTAAAACAGCTTGTTTCGTTGAACTAAGCACGAATACATGCTTTTCGCGCAGTTATAAGAGAAAAAAGTTTTGACGCGTATCAGAGGAACACTTGTAAAACCGATGTGTTGTGATTTAGCTCGTTTCGGTCTAAAACAGCTTGTTTCGCTGTATTAAGCAAGAATACATGCTTTTCGCGCAGTTATAGGAGAAAAAGATTGAAAGGCGTGTCACAGGGACACTAGTAAAACCGATGTGTTCAGATTTAGCTCGTTTCGGTCTAAAACAGCTTGTTTCGCTGTATTAAGCAAGAATACGTGCTTTTCGCGCAGTTACAAGAGAAAAAGTTTTGACGCGTATCAGAGGAACACTTGTAAAACCGATGTGTTGTGATTTAGCTCGTTTCGGTCTAAAACAGCTTGTTTCGCTGTATTAAGCAAGAATACATGCTTTTCGCGCAGATACAAGAGAAAACAGTTTTGACGCGTATCAGAGGAACACTTGTAAAACCGATGTGTTGTGATTTAGCTCGTTTCGCTCTAAAACAGCTTGTTTCGCTGTATTAAGCAAGAATACATGCTTTTCGCGCAGTTATAAGAGAAAAAGTCAAGACGCGTATCAGAAGAACACTTGTAAAACCGATGTGTTGTGATTTAGCTCGTTTCGGACTAAAACAGCTTGTTTCGTTGAACTAAGCACGAATACATGCTTTTCGCGCAGTTATAAGAGAAAAAAGTTTTGACGCGTATCAGAGGAACACTTGTAAAACCGATGTGTTGTGATTTAGCTCGTTTCGGTCTAAAACAGCTTGTTTCGCTGTATTAAGCAAGAATACATGCTTTTCGCGCAGTTATAAGAGAAAAAGATTTAAAGGCGTGTCACAGGGACACTAGTAAAACCGATGTGTTCAGATTTAGCTCGTTTCGGTCTAAAACAGCTTGTTTCGCTGTATTAAGAACGAATACATGCTTTTCGCGCAGGTATAAGAGAAAAAGTTTTGACGCGTGTCACAGGGACACTTGTAAAACCGATGTGTTCAGATTTAGCTCGTTTCGGTCTAAAACAGCTTGTTTCGCTGTATTAAGCAAGAATACGTGCTTTTCGCGCAGTTACAAGAGAAAAAGTTTTGACGCGTGTCACAGGGACACTTGTAAAACCGATGTGTTGAGATCTAGCTCGTTTTGGTGTAAAACAGCTTGTTGCGTTGTATTAAGCACGAATACATGCTTTTTGCGCAGTTATAAGAGAAAAAGTTTAGACGCGTATCAGAGGAACACTTGTAAAACCGATGTGTTGTGATTTAGCTCGTTTCGGTCTAAAACAGCTTGTTTCGTTGTATTAAGCAAGAATACATGCTTTTCGCGCAGTTATAAGAGAAAAAGTTTTGAGGCGTTTCAGAGGAACACTTGTAAAACCGATGTGTTGTGATTTAACTCGTTTCGGTCTAAAACAGCTTGTTTCGCTGTATTAAGCAAGAATACATGCTTTTCGCGCAGTTATAAGAGAAAAAGTTGTGACGCGTGTCACAGGGACACTTGTAAAACCGATGTGTTCAGATTTAGCTCGTTTCGGTCTAAAACAGCTTGTTTCGTTGTTTTAAGCACGAATACATGCTTTTCGCGCAGGTATAAGAGAAAAAGTTTTAAAGGCATGTCACAGGGACACTTGTAAAATCGATGTGTTCAGATATAGCTCGTTTTGGTATAAAACAGCTTGTTTCTTTGTTTTAGGCACGAATACATGCTTTTCGCGCAGTTATAGAAGAAAAACTTTTGACGCGTATTAGAGAGACACTTGTAAAATCGATGTGTTCAGATTTAGCTCATCTCGGTCTAAAACAGCTTGTTTCGTTGTATTAAGCACGAATACATGCTTTTCGCGCAGTTATAAGAGAAAAAGTTTTGACGCGTATCAGAGGAACACTTGTAAAACCGATGTGTTGTGATTTAGCTCGTTTCGGTCTAAAACAGCTTGTTTCGTTGTATTAAGCAAGAATACATGCTTTTCGCGCAGTTATAAGAGAAAAAGATTTGACGCGTATCAGAGGAACACTTGTAAAACCGATGTGTTGTGATTTAGCTCGTTTCGGTCTAAAACAGCTTGTTTCGTTGTATTAAGAAGAATACATGCTTTTCGCGCAGTTATAAGAGAAAAAGTTTTGACGCGTATCAGAGGAACACTTGTAAAACTGATGTGTTGTGATTTAGCTCGTTTCGGTCTAAAACAGCTTGTTTCGCTGTATTAAGCAAGAATACATGCTTTTCGCGCAGTTTTAGGAGAAAAAGTCAAGACGCGTATCAGAAGAACACTTGTAAAACCGATGTGTTGTGATTTAGCTCGTTTCGGTCTAAAACAGCTTGTTTCGTTGAACTAAGCACGAATACATGCTTTTCGCGCAGTTATAAGAGAAAAAAGTTTTGACGCGTATTAGAGGAACACTTGTAAAACCGATGTGTTGTGATTTAGCTCGTTTCGGTCTAAAACAGCTTGCTTCGCTGTATTAAGCAAGAATACATGCTTTTCGCGCAGTTATAGGAGAAAAAGATTTAAAGGCGTGTCACAGGGACACTAGTAAAACCGATGTGTTCAGATTTAGCTCGTTTCGGTCTAAAACAGCTTGTTTCGCTGTATTAAGAACGAATACATGCTTTTCGCGCAGGTATAAGAGAAAAAGTTTTGACGCGTGTCACAGAGACACTTGTAAAACCGATGTGTTCAGATTTAGCTCGTTTCGGTCTAAAACAGCTTGTTTCGCTGTATTAAGCAAGAATACGTGCTTTTCGCGCAGTTACAAGAGAAAAAGTTTTGACGCGTGTCACAGGGACACTTGTAAAACCGATGTGTTCAGATCTAGCTCGTTTTGGTGTAAAACAGCTTGTTTCGTTGTATTAAGCACGAATACATGCTTTTTGCGCAGTTATAAGAGAAAAAGTTTTGACGCGTATCAGAGGAACACTTGTAAAACCGATGTGTTGTGATTTAGCTCGTTTCGGTCTAAAACAGCTTGTTTCGCTGTATTAAGCAAGAATACATGCTTTTCGCGCAGTTATAAGAGAAAAAGATTTGACGCGTGTCACAGGGACACTTGTAAAACCGATGTGTTGTGATTTAGCTCGTTTCGGTCTAAAATAGCTTGTTTCGTTGTATTAAGCAAGAATACATGCTTTTCGCGCAGTTATAAGAGAAAAAGTTTTGAGGCGTATCAGAGGAACACTTGTAAAACCGATGTGTTGTGATTTAGCTCGTTTCGGTCTAAAACAGCTTGTTTCGTTGTATTAAGCAAGAATACATGCTTTTCGCGCAGTTATAAGAGAAAAAGTTTTGACGCGTATCAGAGGAACACTTGTAAAACCGATGTGTTGTGATTTAACTCGTTTCGGTCTAAAACAGCTTGTTTCGTTGTATTAGGCAAGAATACATGCTTTTCGCGCAGTTATAAGAGAAAAAGTTTTGACGCGTATCAGAGGAACACTTGTAAAACCGATGTGTTGTGATTTAGCTCGTTTCGGTCTAAAACAGCTTGTTTCGCTGTATTAAGCAAGAATACATGCTTTTCGCGCAGATATCAGAGAAAACAGTTTTGACGCGTATCAGAGGAACACTTGTAAAACCGATGTGTTGTGATTTAGCTCGTTTCGGTGTAAAACAGCTTGTTTCGCTGTATTAAGCAAGAATACATGCTTTTCGCGCAGTTATAAGAGAAAAAGATTTGACGCGTGTCACAGGGACACTTGTAAAACCGATGTGTTGTGATTTAGCTCGTTTCGGTCTAAAACAGCTTGTTTCGTTGAACTAAGCACGAATACATGCTTTTCGCGCAGTTATAAGAGAAAAACGTTTTGACGCGTAACAGAGGAACACTTGTAAAACCGATGTGTTGTGATTTAGCTCGTTTCGGTCTAAAACAGCTTGATTCGTTGTATTAAGCACGAATACATGCTTTTCGCGCAGTTATAAGAGAAAAAGTTGACGAGTATCACGTGGATACTTGTAAAACCGATGCGTTCAGATACAGCTCGTTTCGGTCTAAAACAGCTTGTTTCGTTTTATTTAAGCACGAATACATGCTTTTCGCGCAGTTATAAGAGAAACAGTTTTGACGCGTATCAGAGGAACACTTGTAAAACCGATGTGTTGTGATTTAACTCGTTTCGGTCTAAAACAGCTTGTTTCGCTGTATTAAGCAAGAATACATGCTTTTCGCGCAGTTATAAGAGAAAAAGTTGTGACGCGTGTCAAGGGACACTTGTAAAACCGATGTGTTCAGATTTAGCTCGTTTCGGTCTAAAACAGCTTGTTTCCTTGTATTAAGCACGAATACATGCTTTTCGCGCAGGTATAAGAGAAAAAGTTTTAAAGGCATGTCACAGGCACACTTGTAAAACCGATGTGTTCAGATATAGCTCGTTTTGGTATAAAACAGCTTGTTTCTTTGTTTTAGGCACGAATACATGCTTTTCGCGCAGTTATAGAAGAAAAACTTTTGACGCGTATTAGAGAGACACTTGTAAAATCGATGTGTTCAGATTTAGCTCATCTCGGTCTAAAACAGCTTGTTTCGTTGTATTAAGCACGAGGACATGCTTTTCGCGCAGTTATAAGAGAAAAAGTTTTGACGCGTATCAGAGGAACACTTGTAAAACCGATGTGTTGTGATTTAGCTCGTTTCGGTCTAAAACAGCTTGTTTCGTTGTATTAAGCAAGAATACATGCTTTTCGCGCAGTTATAAGAGAAAAAGATTTGACGCGTATCAGAGGAACACTTGTAAAACCGATGTGTTGTGATTTAGCTCGTTTCGGTCTAAAACAGCTTGTTTCGTTGTATTAAGAAGAATACATGCTTTTCGCGCAGTTATAAGAGAAAAAGTTTTGACGCGTATCAGAGGAACACTTGTAAAACTGATGTGTTGTGATTTAGCTCGTTTCGGTCTAAAACAGCTTGTTTCGCTGTATTAAGCAAGAATACATGCTTTTCGCGCAGTTTTAAGAGAAAAAGTCAAGACGCGTATCAGAAGAACACTTCTAAAACCGATGTGTTGTGATTTAGCTCGTTTCGGTCTAAAACAGCTTGTTTCGTTGAACTAAGCACGAATACATGCTTTTCGCGCAGTTATAAGAGAAAAAAGTTTTGACGCGTATCAGAGGAACACTTGTAAAACCGATGTGTTGTGATTCAGCTCGTTTCGGTCTAAAACAGCTTGTTTCGCTGTATTAAGCAAGAATACATGCTTTTCGCGCAGTTATAGGAGAAAAAGATTTAAAGGCGTGTCACAGGGACACTAGTAAAACCGATGTGTTCAGATTTAGCTCGTTTCGGTCTAAAACAGCTTGTTTCGCTGTATTAAGCAAGAATACGTGCTTTTCGCGCAGTTACAAGAGAAAAAGTTTTGACGCGTATCAGAGGAACACTTGTAAAACCGATGTGTTGTGATTTAGCTCGTTTCGGTCTAAAACAGCTTGTTTCGCTGTATTAAGCAAGAATACATGCTTTTCGCGCAGATACAAGAGAAAACAGTTTTGACGCGTATCAGAGGAACACTTGTAAAACCGATGTGTTGTGATTTAGCTCGTTTCGCTCTAAAACAGCTTGTTTCGCTGTATTAAGCAAGAATACATGCTTTTCGCGCAGTTATAAGAGAAAAAGTCAAGACGCGTATCAGAAGAACACTTGTAAAACCGATGTGTTGTGATTTAGCTCGTTTCGGACTAAAACAGCTTGTTTCGTTGAACTAAGCACGAATACATGCTTTTCGCGCAGTTATAAGAGAAAAAAGTTTTGACGCGTATCAGAGGAACACTTGTAAAACCGATGTGTTGTGATTTAGCTCGTTTCGGTCTAAAACAGCTTGTTTCGCTGTATTAAGCAAGAATACATGCTTTTCGCGCAGTTATAAGAGAAAAAGATTTAAAGGCGTGTCACAGGGACACTAGTAAAACCGATGTGTTCAGATTTAGCTCGTTTCGGTCTAAAACAGCTTGTTTCGCTGTATTAAGAACGAATACATGCTTTTCGCGCAGGTATAAGAGAAAAAGTTTTGACGCGTGTCACAGGGACACTTGTAACACCGATGTGTTCAGATTTAGCTCGTTTCGGTCTAAAACAGCTTGTTTCGCTGTATTAAGCAAGAATACGTGCTTTTCGCGCAGTTACAAGAGAAAAAGTTTTGACGCGTGTCACAGGGACACTTGTAAAACCGATGTGTTCAGATCTAGCTCGTTTTGGTGTAAAACAGCTTGTTGCGTTGTATTAAGCACGAATACATGCTTTTTGCGCAGTTATAAGAGAAAAAGTTTAGACGCGTATCAGAGGAACACTTGTAAAACCGATGTGTTGTGATTTAGCTCGTTTCGGTCTAAAACAGCTTGTTTCGTTGTATTAAGCAAGAATACATGCTTTTCGCGCAGTTATAAGAGAAAAAGTTTTGAGGCGTTTCAGAGGAACACTTGTAAAACCGATGTGTTGTGATTTAACTCGTTTCGGTCTAAAACAGCTTGTTTCGCTGTATTAAGCAAGAATACATGCTTTTCGCGCAGTTATAAGAGAAAAAGTTGTGACGCGTGTCAAGGGACACTTGTAAAACCGATGTGTTCAGATTTAGCTCGTTTCGGTCTAAAACAGCTTGTTTCCTTGTATTAAGCACGAATACATGCTTTTCGCGCAGGTATAAGAGAAAAAGTTTTAAAGGCATGTCACAGGCACACTTGTAAAACCGATGTGTTCAGATATAGCTCGTTTTGGTATAAAACAGCTTGTTTCTTTGTTTTAGGCACGAATACATGCTTTTCGCGCAGTTATAGAAGAAAAACTTTTGACGCGTATTAGAGAGACACTTGTAAAATCGATGTGTTCAGATTTAGCTCATCTCGGTCTAAAACAGCTTGTTTCGTTGTATTAAGCACGAGGACATGCTTTTCGCGCAGTTATAAGAGAAAAAGTTTTGACGCGTATCAGAGGAACACTTGTAAAACCGATGTGTTGTGATTTAGCTCGTTTCGGTCTAAAACAGCTTGTTTCGTTGTATTAAGCAAGAATACATGCTTTTCGCGCAGTTATAAGAGAAAAAGATTTGACGCGTATCAGAGGAACACTTGTAAAACCGATGTGTTGTGATTTAGCTCGTTTCGGTCTAAAACAGCTTGTTTCGTTGTATTAAGAAGAATACATGCTTTTCGCGCAGTTATAAGAGAAAAAGTTTTGACGCGTATCAGAGGAACACTTGTAAAACTGATGTGTTGTGATTTAGCTCGTTTCGGTCTAAAACAGCTTGTTTCGCTGTATTAAGCAAGAATACATGCTTTTCGCGCAGTTTTAAGAGAAAAAGTCAAGACGCGTATCAGAAGAACACTTCTAAAACCGATGTGTTGTGATTTAGCTCGTTTCGGTCTAAAACAGCTTGTTTCGTTGAACTAAGCACGAATACATGCTTTTCGCGCAGTTATAAGAGAAAAAAGTTTTGACGCGTATCAGAGGAACACTTGTAAAACCGATGTGTTGTGATTCAGCTCGTTTCGGTCTAAAACAGCTTGTTTCGCTGTATTAAGCAAGAATACATGCTTTTCGCGCAGTTATAGGAGAAAAAGATTTAAAGGCGTGTCACAGGGACACTAGTAAAACCGATGTGTTCAGATTTAGCTCGTTTCGGTCTAAAACAGCTTGTTTCGCTGTATTAAGCAAGAATACGTGCTTTTCGCGCAGTTACAAGAGAAAAAGTTTTGACGCGTATCAGAGGAACACTTGTAAAACCGATGTGTTGTGATTTAGCTCGTTTCGGTCTAAAACAGCTTGTTTCGCTGTATTAAGCAAGAATACATGCTTTTCGCGCAGATACAAGAGAAAACAGTTTTGACGCGTATCAGAGGAACACTTGTAAAACCGATGTGTTGTGATTTAGCTCGTTTCGCTCTAAAACAGCTTGTTTCGCTGTATTAAGCAAGAATACATGCTTTTCGCGCAGTTATAAGAGAAAAAGTCAAGACGCGTATCAGAAGAACACTTGTAAAACCGATGTGTTGTGATTTAGCTCGTTTCGGACTAAAACAGCTTGTTTCGTTGAACTAAGCACGAATACATGCTTTTCGCGCAGTTATAAGAGAAAAAAGTTTTGACGCGTATCAGAGGAACACTTGTAAAACCGATGTGTTGTGATTTAGCTCGTTTCGGTCTAAAACAGCTTGTTTCGCTGTATTAAGCAAGAATGCATGCTTTTCGCGCAGTTATAAGAGAAAAAGATTTAAAGGCGTGTCACAGGGACACTAGTAAAACCGATGTGTTCAGATTTAGCTCGTTTCGGTCTAAAACAGCTTGTTTCGCTGTATTAAGAACGAATACATGCTTTTCGCGCAGGTATAAGAGAAAAAGTTTTGACGCGTGTCACAGGGACACTTGTAACACCGATGTGTTCAGATTTAGCTCGTTTCGGTCTAAAACAGCTTGTTTCGCTGTATTAAGCAAGAATACGTGCTTTTCGCGCAGTTACAAGAGAAAAAGTTTTGACGCGTGTCACAGGGACACTTGTAAAACCGATGTGTTCAGATCTAGCTCGTTTTGGTGTAAAACAGCTTGTTGCGTTGTATTAAGCACGAATACATGCTTTTTGCGCAGTTATAAGAGAAAAAGTTTAGACGCGTATCAGAGGAACACTTGTAAAACCGATGTGTTGTGATTTAGCTCGTTTCGGTCTAAAACAGCTTGTTTCGTTGTATTAAGCAAGAATACATGCTTTTCGCGCAGTTATAAGAGAAAAAGTTTTGAGGCGTTTCAGAGGAACACTTGTAAAACCGATGTGTTGTGATTTAACTCGTTTCGGTCTAAAACAGCTTGTTTCGCTGTATTAAGCAAGAATACATGCTTTTCGCGCAGTTATAAGAGAAAAAGTTGTGACGCGTGTCACAGGGACACTTGTAAAACCGATGTGTTCAGATTTAGCTCGTTTCGGTCTAAAACAGCTTGTTTCGTTGTTTTAAGCACGAATACATGCTTTTCGCGCAGGTATAAGAGAAAAAGTTTTAAAGGCATGTCACAGGGACACTTGTAAAATCGATGTGTTCAGATATAGCTCGTTTTGGTATAAAACAGCTTGTTTCTTTGTTTTAGGCACGAATACATGCTTTTCGCGCAGTTATAGAAGAAAAACTTTTGACGCGTATTAGAGAGACACTTGTAAAATCGATGTGTTCAGATTTAGCTCATCTCGGTCTAAAACAGCTTGTTTCGTTGTATTAAGCACGAATACATGCTTTTCGCGCAGTTATAAGAGAAAAAGTTTTGACGCGTATCAGAGGAACACTTGTAAAACCGATGTGTTGTGATTTAGCTCGTTTCGGTCTAAAACAGCTTGTTTCGTTGTATTAAGCAAGAATACATGCTTTTCGCGCAGTTATAAGAGAAAAAGATTTGACGCGTATCAGAGGAACACTTGTAAAACCGATGTGCTGTGATTTAGCTCGTTTCGGTCTAAAACAGCTTGTTTCGTTGTATTAAGAAGAATACATGCTTTTCGCGCAGTTATAAGAGAAAAAGTTTTGACGCGTATCAGAGGAACACTTGTAAAACTGATGTGTTGTGATTTAGCTCGTTTCGGTCTAAAACAGCTTGTTTCGCTGTATTAAGCAAGAATACATGCTTTTCGCGCAGTTTTAGGAGAAAAAGTCAAGACGCGTATCAGAAGAACACTTGTAAAACCGATGTGTTGTGATTTAGCTCGTTTCGGTCTAAAACAGCTTGTTTCGTTGAACTAAGCACGAATACATGCTTTTCGCGCAGTTATAAGAGAAAAAAGTTTTGACGCGTATCAGAGGAACACTTGTAAAACCGATGTGTTGTGATTTAGCTCGTTTCGGTCTAAAACAGCTTGCTTCGCTGTATTAAGCAAGAATACATGCTTTTCGCGCAGTTATAGGAGAAAAAGATTTAAAGGCGTGTCACAGGGACACTAGTAAAACCGATGTGTTCAGATTTAGCTCGTTTCGGTCTAAAACAGCTTGTTTCGCTGTATTAAGAACGAATACATGCTTTTCGCGCAGGTATAAGAGAAAAAGTTTTGACGCGTGTCACAGAGACACTTGTAAAACCGATGTGTTCAGATTTAGCTCGTTTCGGTCTAAAACAGCTTGTTTCGCTGTATTAAGCAAGAATACGTGCTTTTCGCGCAGTTACAAGAGAAAAAGTTTTGACGCGTGTCACAGGGACACTTGTAAAACCGATGTGTTCAGATCTAGCTCGTTTTGGTGTAAAACAGCTTGTTTCGTTGTATTAAGCACGAATACATGCTTTTTGCGCAGTTATAAGAGAAAAAGTTTTGACGCGTATCAGAGGAACACTTGTAAAACCGATGTGTTGTGATTTAGCTCGTTTCGGTCTAAAACAGCTTGTTTCGCTGTATTAAGCAAGAATACATGCTTTTCGCGCAGTTATAAGAGAAAAAGATTTGACGCGTGTCACAGGGACACTTGTAAAACCGATGTGTTGTGATTTAGCTCGTTTCGGTCTAAAATAGCTTGTTTCGTTGTATTAAGCAAGAATACATGCTTTTCGCGCAGTTATAAGAGAAAAAGTTTTGAGGCGTATCAGAGGAACACTTGTAAAACCGATGTGTTGTGATTTAGCTCGTTTCGGTCTAAAACAGCTTGTTTCGTTGTATTAAGCAAGAATACATGCTTTTCGCGCAGTTATAAGAGAAAAAGTTTTGACGCGTATCAGAGGAACACTTGTAAAACCGATGTGTTGTGATTTAACTCGTTTCGGTCTAAAACAGCTTGTTTCGTTGTATTAGGCAAGAATACATGCTTTTCGCGCAGTTATAAGAGAAAAAGTTTTGACGCGTATCAGAGGAACACTTGTAAAACCGATGTGTTGTGATTTAGCTCGTTTCGGTCTAAAACAGCTTGTTTCGCTGTATTAAGCAAGAATACATGCTTTTCGCGCAGATATCAGAGAAAACAGTTTTGACGCGTATCAGAGGAACACTTGTAAAACCGATGTGTTGTGATTTAGCTCGTTTCGGTGTAAAACAGCTTGTTTCGCTGTATTAAGCAAGAATACATGCTTTTCGCGCAGTTATAAGAGAAAAAGATTTGACGCGTGTCACAGGGACACTTGTAAAACCGATGTGTTGTGATTTAGCTCGTTTCGGTCTAAAACAGCTTGTTTCGTTGAACTAAGCACGAATACATGCTTTTCGCGCAGTTATAAGAGAAAAACGTTTTGACGCGTAACAGAGGAACACTTGTAAAACCGATGTGTTGTGATTTAGCTCGTTTCGGTCTAAAACAGCTTGATTCGTTGTATTAAGCACGAATACATGCTTTTCGCGCAGTTATAAGAGAAAAAGTTGACGAGTATCACGTGGATACTTGTAAAACCGATGCGTTCAGATACAGCTCGTTTCGGTCTAAAACAGCTTGTTTCGTTTTATTTAAGCACGAATACATGCTTTTCGCGCAGTTATAAGAGAAACAGTTTTGACGCGTATCAGAGGAACACTTGTAAAACCGATGTGTTGTGATTTAACTCGTTTCGGTCTAAAACAGCTTGTTTCGCTGTATTAAGCAAGAATACATGCTTTTCGCGCAGTTATAAGAGAAAAAGTTGTGACGCGTGTCAAGGGACACTTGTAAAACCGATGTGTTCAGATTTAGCTCGTTTCGGTCTAAAACAGCTTGTTTCCTTGTATTAAGCACGAATACATGCTTTTCGCGCAGGTATAAGAGAAAAAGTTTTAAAGGCATGTCACAGGCACACTTGTAAAACCGATGTGTTCAGATATAGCTCGTTTTGGTATAAAACAGCTTGTTTCTTTGTTTTAGGCACGAATACATGCTTTTCGCGCAGTTATAGAAGAAAAACTTTTGACGCGTATTAGAGAGACACTTGTAAAATCGATGTGTTCAGATTTAGCTCATCTCGGTCTAAAACAGCTTGTTTCGTTGTATTAAGCACGAGGACATGCTTTTCGCGCAGTTATAAGAGAAAAAGTTTTGACGCGTATCAGAGGAACACTTGTAAAACCGATGTGTTGTGATTTAGCTCGTTTCGGTCTAAAACAGCTTGTTTCGTTGTATTAAGCAAGAATACATGCTTTTCGCGCAGTTATAAGAGAAAAAGATTTGACGCGTATCAGAGGAACACTTGTAAAACCGATGTGTTGTGATTTAGCTCGTTTCGGTCTAAAACAGCTTGTTTCGTTGTATTAAGAAGAATACATGCTTTTCGCGCAGTTATAAGAGAAAAAGTTTTGACGCGTATCAGAGGAACACTTGTAAAACTGATGTGTTGTGATTTAGCTCGTTTCGGTCTAAAACAGCTTGTTTCGCTGTATTAAGCAAGAATACATGCTTTTCGCGCAGTTTTAAGAGAAAAAGTCAAGACGCGTATCAGAAGAACACTTCTAAAACCGATGTGTTGTGATTTAGCTCGTTTCGGTCTAAAACAGCTTGTTTCGTTGAACTAAGCACGAATACATGCTTTTCGCGCAGTTATAAGAGAAAAAAGTTTTGACGCGTATCAGAGGAACACTTGTAAAACCGATGTGTTGTGATTCAGCTCGTTTCGGTCTAAAACAGCTTGTTTCGCTGTATTAAGCAAGAATACATGCTTTTCGCGCAGTTATAGGAGAAAAAGATTTAAAGGCGTGTCACAGGGACACTAGTAAAACCGATGTGTTCAGATTTAGCTCGTTTCGGTCTAAAACAGCTTGTTTCGCTGTATTAAGCAAGAATACGTGCTTTTCGCGCAGTTACAAGAGAAAAAGTTTTGACGCGTATCAGAGGAACACTTGTAAAACCGATGTGTTGTGATTTAGCTCGTTTCGGTCTAAAACAGCTTGTTTCGCTGTATTAAGCAAGAATACATGCTTTTCGCGCAGATACAAGAGAAAACAGTTTTGACGCGTATCAGAGGAACACTTGTAAAACCGATGTGTTGTGATTTAGCTCGTTTCGCTCTAAAACAGCTTGTTTCGCTGTATTAAGCAAGAATACATGCTTTTCGCGCAGTTATAAGAGAAAAAGTCAAGACGCGTATCAGAAGAACACTTGTAAAACCGATGTGTTGTGATTTAGCTCGTTTCGGACTAAAACAGCTTGTTTCGTTGAACTAAGCACGAATACATGCTTTTCGCGCAGTTATAAGAGAAAAAAGTTTTGACGCGTATCAGAGGAACACTTGTAAAACCGATGTGTTGTGATTTAGCTCGTTTCGGTCTAAAACAGCTTGTTTCGCTGTATTAAGCAAGAATACATGCTTTTCGCGCAGTTATAAGAGAAAAAGATTTAAAGGCGTGTCACAGGGACACTAGTAAAACCGATGTGTTCAGATTTAGCTCGTTTCGGTCTAAAACAGCTTGTTTCGCTGTATTAAGAACGAATACATGCTTTTCGCGCAGGTATAAGAGAAAAAGTTTTGACGCGTGTCACAGGGACACTTGTAACACCGATGTGTTCAGATTTAGCTCGTTTCGGTCTAAAACAGCTTGTTTCGCTGTATTAAGCAAGAATACGTGCTTTTCGCGCAGTTACAAGAGAAAAAGTTTTGACGCGTGTCACAGGGACACTTGTAAAACCGATGTGTTCAGATCTAGCTCGTTTTGGTGTAAAACAGCTTGTTGCGTTGTATTAAGCACGAATACATGCTTTTTGCGCAGTTATAAGAGAAAAAGTTTAGACGCGTATCAGAGGAACACTTGTAAAACCGATGTGTTGTGATTTAGCTCGTTTCGGTCTAAAACAGCTTGTTTCGTTGTATTAAGCAAGAATACATGCTTTTCGCGCAGTTATAAGAGAAAAAGTTTTGAGGCGTTTCAGAGGAACACTTGTAAAACCGATGTGTTGTGATTTAACTCGTTTCGGTCTAAAACAGCTTGTTTCGCTGTATTAAGCAAGAATACATGCTTTTCGCGCAGTTATAAGAGAAAAAGTTGTGACGCGTGTCACAGGGACACTTGTAAAACCGATGTGTTCAGATTTAGCTCGTTTCGGTCTAAAACAGCTTGTTTCGTTGTTTTAAGCACGAATACATGCTTTTCGCGCAGGTATAAGAGAAAAAGTTTTAAAGGCATGTCACAGGGACACTTGTAAAATCGATGTGTTCAGATATAGCTCGTTTTGGTATAAAACAGCTTGTTTCTTTGTTTTAGGCACGAATACATGCTTTTCGCGCAGTTATAGAAGAAAAACTTTTGACGCGTATTAGAGAGACACTTGTAAAATCGATGTGTTCAGATTTAGCTCATCTCGGTCTAAAACAGCTTGTTTCGTTGTATTAAGCACGAATACATGCTTTTCGCGCAGTTATAAGAGAAAAAGTTTTGACGCGTATCAGAGGAACACTTGTAAAACCGATGTGTTGTGATTTAGCTCGTTTCGGTCTGAAACAGCTTGTTTCGTTGTATTAAGCAAGAATACATGCTTTTCGCGCAGTTATAAGAGAAAAAGATTTGACGCGTATCAGAGGAACACTTGTAAAACCGATGTGTTGTGATTTAGCTCGTTTCGGTCTAAAACAGCTTGTTTCGTTGTATTAAGAAGAATACATGCTTTTCGCGCAGTTATAAGAGAAAAAGTTTTGACGCGTATCAGAGGAACACTTGTAAAACTGATGTGTTGTGATTTAGCTCGTTTCGGTCTAAAACAGCTTGTTTCGCTGTATTAAGCAAGAATACATGCTTTTCGCGCAGTTTTAGGAGAAAAAGTCAAGACGCGTATCAGAAGAACACTTGTAAAACCGATGTGTTGTGATTTAGCTCGTTTCGGTCTAAAACAGCTTGTTTCGTTGAACTAAGCACGAATACATGCTTTTCGCGCAGTTATAAGAGAAAAAAGTTTTGACGCGTATCAGAGGAACACTTGTAAAACCGATGTGTTGTGATTCAGCTCGTTTCGGTCTAAAACAGCTTGCTTCGCTGTATTAAGCAAGAATACATGCTTTTCGCGCAGTTATAGGAGAAAAAGATTTAAAGGCGTGTCACAGGGACACTAGTAAAACCGATGTGTTCAGATTTAGCTCGTTTCGGTCTAAAACAGCTTGTTTCGCTGTATTAAGAACGAATACATGCTTTTCGCGCAGGTATAAGAGAAAAAGTTTTGACGCGTGTCACAGAGACACTTGTAAAACCGATGTGTTCAGATTTAGCTCGTTTCGGTCTAAAACAGCTTGTTTCGCTGTATTAAGCAAGAATACGTGCTTTTCGCGCAGTTACAAGAGAAAAAGTTTTGACGCGTGTCACAGGGACACTTGTAAAACCGATGTGTTCAGATCTAGCTCGTTTTGGTGTAAAACAGCTTGTTTCGTTGTATTAAGCACGAATACATGCTTTTTGCGCAGTTATAAGAGAAAAAGTTTTGACGCGTATCAGAGGAACACTTGTAAAACCGATGTGTTGTGATTTAGCTCGTTTCGGTCTAAAACAGCTTGTTTCGCTGTATTAAGCAAGAATACATGCTTTTCGCGCAGTTATAAGAGAAAAAGATTTGACGCGTGTCACAGGGACACTTGTAAAACCGATGTGTTGTGATTTAGCTCGTTTCGGTCTAAAATAGCTTGTTTCGTTGTATTAAGCAAGAATACATGCTTTTCGCGCAGTTATAAGAGAAAAAGTTTTGAGGCGTATCAGAGGAACACTTGTAAAACCGATGTGTTGTGATTTAGCTCGTTTCGGTCTAAAACAGCTTGTTTCGTTGTATTAAGCAAGAATACATGCTTTTCGCGCAGTTATAAGAGAAAAAGTTTTGACGCGTATCAGAGGAACACTTGTAAAACCGATGTGTTGTGATTTAACTCGTTTCGGTCTAAAACAGCTTGTTTCGTTGTATTAGGCAAGAATACATGCTTTTCGCGCAGTTATAAGAGAAAAAGTTTTGACGCGTATCAGAGGAACACTTGTAAAACCGATGTGTTGTGATTTAGCTCGTTTCGGTCTAAAACAGCTTGTTTCGCTGTATTAAGCAAGAATACATGCTTTTCGCGCAGATATCAGAGAAAACAGTTTTGACGCGTATCAGAGGAACACTTGTAAAACCGATGTGTTGTGATTTAGCTCGTTTCGGTGTAAAAC
Source organism: Amblyomma americanum (assembly GCF_052857255.1). NCBI lineage: Eukaryota > Metazoa > Arthropoda > Arachnida > Ixodida > Ixodidae > Amblyomma > Amblyomma americanum. Next base: position 599,592 of record NW_027526497.1, read on the forward strand.
AGCTTGTTTCGCTGTATTAAGCAAGAATACATGCTTTTCGCGCAGTTATAAGAGAAAAAGATTTGACGCGTGTCACAGGGACACTTGTAAAACCGATGTGTTGTGATTTAGCTCGTTTCGGTCTAAAACAGCTTGTTTCGTTGAACTAAGCACGAATACATGCTTTTCGCGCAGTTATAAGAGAAAAACGTTTTGACGCGTAACAGAGGAACACTTGTAAAACCGATGTGTTGTGATTTAGCTCGTTTCGGTCTAAAACAGCTTGATTCGTTGTATTAAGCACGAATACATGCTTTTCGCGCAGTTATAAGAGAAAAAGTTGACGAGTATCACGTGGATACTTGTAAAACCGATGCGTTCAGATACAGCTCGTTTCGGTCTAAAACAGCTTGTTTCGTTTTATTTAAGCACGAATACATGCTTTTCGCGCAGTTATAAGAGAAACAGTTTTGACGCGTATCAGAGGAACACTTGTAAAACCGATGTGTTGTGATTTAACTCGTTTCGGTCTAAAACAGCTTGTTTCGCTGTATTAAGCAAGAATACATGCTTTTCGCGCAGTTATAAGAGAAAAAGTTGTGACGCGTGTCAAGGGACACTTGTAAAACCGATGTGTTCAGATTTAGCTCGTTTCGGTCTAAAACAGCTTGTTTCCTTGTATTAAGCACGAATACATGCTTTTCGCGCAGGTATAAGAGAAAAAGTTTTAAAGGCATGTCACAGGCACACTTGTAAAACCGATGTGTTCAGATATAGCTCGTTTTGGTATTAAACAGCTTGTTTCTTTGTTTTAGGCACGAATACATGCTTTTCGCGCAGTTATAGAAGAAAAACTTTTGACGCGTATTAGAGAGACACTTGTAAAATCGATGTGTTCAGATTTAGCTCATCTCGGTCTAAAACAGCTTGTTTCGTTGTATTAAGCACGAGGACATGCTTTTCGCGCAGTTATAAGAGAAAAAGTTTTGACGCGTATCAGAGGAACACTTGTAAAACCGATGTGTTGTGATTTAGCTCGTTTCGGTCTAAAACAGCTTGTTTCGTTGTATTAAGCAAGAATACATGCTTTTCGCGCAGTTATAAGAGAAAAAGATTTGACGCGTATCAGAGGAACACTTGTAAAACCGATGTGTTGTGATTTAGCTCGTTTCGGTCTAAAACAGCTTGTTTCGTTGTATTAAGAAGAATAGATGCTTTTCGCGCAGTTATAAGAGAAAAAGTTTTGACGCGTATCAGAGGAACACTTGTAAAACTGATGTGTTGTGATTTAGCTCGTTTCGGTCTAAAACAGCTTGTTTCGCTGTATTAAGCAAGAATACATGCTTTTCGCGCAGTTTTAAGAGAAAAAGTCAAGACGCGTATCAGAAGAACACTTCTAAAACCGATGTGTTGTGATTTAGCTCGTTTCGGTCTAAAACAGCTTGTTTCGTTGAACTAAGCACGAATACATGCTTTTCGCGCAGTTATAAGAGAAAAAAGTTTTGACGCGTATCAGAGGAACACTTGTAAAACCGATGTGTTGTGATTCAGCTCGTTTCGGTCTAAAACAGCTTGTTTCGCTGTATTAAGCAAGAATACATGCTTTTCGCGCAGTTATAGGAGAAAAAGATTTAAAGGCGTGTCACAGGGACACTAGTAAAACCGATGTGTTCAGATTTAGCTCGTTTCGGTCTAAAACAGCTTGTTTCGCTGTATTAAGCAAGAATACGTGCTTTTCGCGCAGTTACAAGAGAAAAAGTTTTGACGCGTATCAGAGGAACACTTGTAAAACCGATGTGTTGTGATTTAGCTCGTTTCGGTCTAAAACAGCTTGTTTCGCTGTATTAAGCAAGAATACATGCTTTTCGCGCAGATACAAGAGAAAACAGTTTTGACGCGTATCAGAGGAACACTTGTAAAACCGATGTGTTGTGATTTAGCTCGTTTCGCTCTAAAACAGCTTGTTTCGCTGTATTAAGCAAGAATACATGCTTTTCGCGCAGTTATAAGAGAAAAAGTCAAGACGCGTATCAGAAGAACACTTGTAAAACCGATGTGTTGTGATTTAGCTCGTTTCGGACTAAAACAGCTTGTTTCGTTGAACTAAGCACGAATACATGCTTTTCGCGCAGTTATAAGAGAAAAAAGTTTTGACGCGTATCAGAGGAACACTTGTAAAACCGATGTGTTGTGATTTAGCTCGTTTCGGTCTAAAACAGCTTGTTTCGCTGTATTAAGCAAGAATACATGCTTTTCGCGCAGTTATAAGAGAAAAAGATTTAAAGGCGTGTCACAGGGACACTAGTAAAACCGATGTGTTCAGATTTAGCTCGTTTCGGTCTAAAACAGCTTGTTTCGCTGTATTAAGAACGAATACATGCTTTTCGCGCAGGTATAAGAGAAAAAGTTTTGACGCGTGTCACAGGGACACTTGTAACACCGATGTGTTCAGATTTAGCTCGTTTCGGTCTAAAACAGCTTGTTTCGCTGTATTAAGCAAGAATACGTGCTTTTCGCGCAGTTACAAGAGAAAAAGTTTTGACGCGTGTCACAGGGACACTTGTAAAACCGATGTGTTCAGATCTAGCTCGTTTTGGTGTAAAACAGCTTGTTGCGTTGTATTAAGCACGAATACATGCTTTTTGCGCAGTTATAAGAGAAAAAGTTTAGACGCGTATCAGAGGAACACTTGTAAAACCGATGTGTTGTGATTTAGCTCGTTTCGGTCTAAAACAGCTTGTTTCGTTGTATTAAGCAAGAATACATGCTTTTCGCGCAGTTATAAGAGAAAAAGTTTTGAGGCGTTTCAGAGGAACACTTGTAAAACCGATGTGTTGTGATTTAACTCGTTTCGGTCTAAAACAGCTTGTTTCGCTGTATTAAGCAAGAATACATGCTTTTCGCGCAGTTATAAGAGAAAAAGTTGTGACGCGTGTCACAGGGACACTTGTAAAACCGATGTGTTCAGATTTAGCTCGTTTCGGTCTAAAACAGCTTGTTTCGTTGTATTAAGCACGAATACATGCTTTTCGCGCAGGTATAAGAGAAAAAGTTTTAAAGGCATGTCACAGGGACACTTGTAAAACCGATGTGTTCAGATATAGCTCGTTTTGGTATAAAACAGCTTGTTTCTTTGTTTTAGGCACGAATACATGCTTTTCGCGCAGTTATAGAAGAAAAACTTTTGACGCGTATTAGAGAGACACTTGTAAAATCGATGTGTTCAGATTTAGCTCATCTCGGTCTAAAACAGCTTGTTTCGTTGTATTAAGCACGAATACATGCTTTTCGCGCAGTTATAAGAGAAAAAGTTTTGACGCGTATCAGAGGAACACTTGTAAAACCGATGTGTTGTGATTTAGCTCGTTTCGGTCTAAAACAGCTTGTTTCGTTGTATTAAGCAAGAATACATGCTTTTCCCGCAGTTATAAGAGAAAAAGATTTGACGCGTATCAGAGGAACACTTGTAAAACCGATGTGTTGTGATTTAGCTCGTTTCGGTCTAAAACAGCTTGTTTCGTTGTATTAAGAAGAATACATGCTTTTCGCGCAGTTATAAGAGAAAAAGTTTTGACGCGTATCAGAGGAACACTTGTAAAACTGATGTGTTGTGATTTAGCTCGTTTCGGTCTAAAACAGCTTGTTTCGCTGTATTAAGCAAGAATACATGCTTTTCGCGCAGTTTTAGGAGAAAAAGTCAAGACGCGTATCAGAAGAACACTTGTAAAACCGATGTGTTGTGATTTAGCTCGTTTCGGTCTAAAACAGCTTGTTTCGTTGAACTAAGCACGAATACATGCTTTTCGCGCAGTTATAAGAGAAAAAAGTTTTGACGCGTATCAGAGGAACACTTGTAAAACCGATGTGTTGTGATTTAGCTCGTTTCGGTCTAAAACAGCTTGTTTCGCTGTATTAAGCAAGAATACATGCTTTTCGCGCAGTTATAGGAGAAAAAGATTTAAAGGCGTGTCACAGGGACACTAGTAAAACCGATGTGTTCAGATTTAGCTCGTTTCGGTCTAAAACAGCTTGTTTCGCTGTATTAAGAACGAATACATGCTTTTCGCGCAGGTATAAGAGAAAAAGTTTTGACGCGTGTCACAGAGACACTTGTAAAACCGATGTGTTCAGGTTTAGCTCGTTTCGGTCTAAAACAGCTTGTTTCGCTGTATTAAGCAAGAATACGTGCTTTTCGCGCAGTTACAAGAGAAAAAGTTTTGACGCGTGTCACAGGGACACTTGTAAAACCGATGTGTTCAGATCTAGCTCATTTTGGTGTAAAACAGCTTGTTTCGTTGTATTAAGCACGAATACATGCTTTTTGCGCAGTTATAAGAGAAAAAGTTTTGACGCGTATCAGAGGAACACTTGTAAAACCGATGTGTTGTGATTTAGCTCGTTTCGGTCTAAAACAGCTTGTTTCGCTGTATTAAGCAAGAATACATGCTTTTCGCGCAGTTATAAGAGAAAAAGATTTGACGCGTGTCACAGGGACACTTGTAAAACCGATGTGTTGTGATTTAGCTCGTTTCGGTCTAAAATAGCTTGTTTCGTTGTATTAAGCAAGAATACATGCTTTTCGCGCAGTTATAAGAGAAAAAGTTTTGAGGCGTATCAGAGGAACACTTGTAAAACCGATGTGTTGTGATTTAGCTCGTTTCGGTCTAAAACAGCTTGTTTCGTTGTATTAAGCAAGAATACATGCTTTTCGCGCAGTTATAAGAGAAAAAGTTTTGACGCGTATCAGAGGAACACTTGTAAAACCGATGTGTTGTGATTTAACTCGTTTCGGTCTAAAACAGCTTGTTTCGTTGTATTAGGCAAGAATACATGCTTTTCGCGCAGTTATAAGAGAAAAAGTTTTGACGCGTATCAGAGGAACACTTGTAAAACCGATGTGTTGTGATTTAGCTCGTTTCGGTCTAAAACAGCTTGTTTCGCTGTATTAAGCAAGAATACATGCTTTTCGCGCAGATATAAGAGAAAACAGTTTTGACGCGTATCAGAGGAACACTTGTAAAACCGATGTGTTGTGATTTAGCTCGTTTCGGTCTAAAACAGCTTGTTTCGCTGTATTAAGCAAGAATACATGCTTTTCGCGCAGTTATAAGAGAAAAAGATTTGACGCGTGTCACAGGGACACTTGTAAAACCGATGTGTTGTGATTTAGCTCGTTTCGGTCTAAAACAGCTTGTTTCGTTGAACTAAGCACGAATACATGCTTTTCGCGCAGTTATAAGAGAAAAAAGTTTTGACGCGTAACAGAGGAACACTTGTAAAACCGATGTGTTGTGATTTAGCTCGTTTCGGTCTAAAACAGCTTGTTTCGTTGTATTAAGCAAGAATACATGCTTTTCGCGCAGTTATAAGAGAAAAAGTTTTGACGCGTATCAGAGGAACACTTGTAAAACCGATGTGTTGTGATTTAGCTCGTTTCGGTCTAAAACAGCTTGTTTCGCTGTATTAAGCAAGAATACATGCTTTTCGCGCAGTTGTAAGAGAAAAAGTTTTGACGCGTATCAGAGGAACACTTGTAAAACCGATGTGTTGTAATTTAGCTCGTTTCGGTCTAAAACAGCTTGTTTCGCTGTATTAAGCAAGAATACATGCTTTTCGCGCAGTTATTAGAGAAAAAGTTTTGACGAGTATCACGTGGAACACTTGTAATACCGATGTGTTGTGATTTGGCTCGTTTCGGTCTAAAACAGCTTGTTTCGTTGTATTAAGCAAGAATACATTCTTTTCGCGCAGTTATCAGAGAAAAAGTTTTGACGCGTATCAGAGGAACACTTGTAAAACCAATGTGTTCAGATTTACCTCGTTTCGGTCTAAAACAGCTTGTTTCGCTGTATTAAGCAAGAATACGTGCTTTTTCGCGCAGTTACAAGAGAAAAAGTTTGACGCGTGTCACAGGGACACTTGTAAAACCGATGTGTTCAGATCTAGCTCGTTTTGGTGTAAAACAGCTTGTTTCGTTGTATTAAGCACGAATACATGCTTTTTGCGCAGTTATAAGAGAAAAAGTTTTGACGCGTATCAGAGGAACACTTGTAAAACCGATGTGTTGTGATTTAGCTCGTTTCGGTCTAAAACAGCTTGTTTCGCTGTATTAAGCAAGAATACATGCTTTTCGCGCAGTTATAAGAGAAAAAGTTTTGACGCGTATCAGAGGAACACTTGTAAAACCGATGTGTTCTGATTTACTCGTTTCGGTCTAAAACAGCTTGTTTCGTTGAACTAAGCACGAATACATGCTTTTCGCGCAGTTATAAGAGAAAAAAGTTTTGACGCATAATAGAGGAACACTTGTAAAACCAATGTGTTGTGATTTAGCTCGTTTCGGTCTAAAACAGCTTGTTTCGCTGTATTAAGCAAGAATACATGCTTTTCGCGCAGTTATAAGAGAAAAAGTTTTGACGAGTATCACGTGGATACTTGTAAAAACGATGCGTACAGATACAGCTCGTTTCGGTCTAAAACAGCTTGATTCGTTGTATTAAGCACGAATACATGCTTTTCGCGCAGTTATAAGAGAAAAAGTTGACGAGTATCACGTGGATACTTGTAAAACCGATGCGTTCAGATACAGCTCGTTTCGGTCTAAAACAGCTTGTTTCGTTGAACTAAGCAAGAATACATGCTTTTCGCGCAGTTATAAGAGAAAAAGATTTAAAGGCGTGTCACAAGGACACTAGTAAAACCGATGTGTTCAGATTTGGCTCGTTTTGGTATAAAACAGCTTGTTTCTTTGTTTTAGGCACGAATACATGCTTTTCGCGCAGTTATAGAAGAAAAACATTTGACGCGTATTAGAGAGACACTTGTAAAATCGATGTGTTCAGATTTAGCTCATCTCGGTCTAAAACAGCTTGTTTCGCTGTATTAAGCAAGAATACGTGCTTTTCGCGCAGTTACAAGAGAAAAAGTTTTGACGCGTATCAGAGGAACGCTTGTAAAACCGATGTGTTGTGATTTAACTCGTTTCGGTCTAAACAGCTTGTTTCGTTGTATTAAGCAAGAATACATGCTTTTCGCGCAGTTATAAGAGAAAAAGTTTTGACGCGTATCAGAGGAACACTTGTAAAACCGATGTGTTCTGATTTACCTCGTTTCGGTCTAAAACAGCTTGTTTCGTTGAACTAAGCACGAATACATGCTTTTCGCGCAGTTATAAGAGAAAAAAGTTTTGACGCGTAATAGAGGAACACTTGTAAAACCGATGTGTTGTGATTTAGCTCGTTTCGGTCTAAAACAGCTTGTTTCGCTGTATTAAGCAAGAATACATGCTTTTCGCGCAGTGTTAAGAGAAAAAGTTTTGACGCGTGTCACAGGGACACTTGTAAAACCGATATGTTCAGATTTAACTCGTTTCGGTCTAAAACAGCTTGTTTCGTCGTATTAAGCACGAATACATGCTTTTCGCGCAGTTATAAGAGAAAAAGTTTAGACGCGTATCAGAGGAACACTTGTAAAACCGATGTGTTGTGATTTAGCTCGTTTCGGTCTAAAACAGCTTGTTTCGTTGTATTAAGCAAGAATACATGCTTTTCGCGCAGTTATAAGAGAAAAAGTTTTGACGCGTATCAGAGGAACACTTGTAAAACCGATGTGTTCTGATTTACCTCGTTTCGGTCTAAAACAGCTTGTTTCGTTGAACTAAGCACGAATACATGCTTTTCGCGCAGTTATAAGAGAAAAAAGTTTTGACGCGTAATAGAGGAACACTTGTAAAACCGATGTGTTGTGATTTAGCTCGTTTCGGTCTAAAACAGTTTGTTTCGTCGTATTAAGCACGAATACATGCTTTTCGCGCAGTTATAAGAGAAAAAGTTTAGACGCGTATCAGAGGAACACTTGTAAAACCGATGTGTTGTGATTTAGCTCGTTTCGGTCTAAAACAGCTTGTTTCGTTGTATTAGGCAAGAATACATGCTTTTCGCGCAGTTATAAGAGAAAAAGTTTTGACGAGTATCACGTGGATACTTGTAAAACCGATGCGTTCAGATACAGCTCGTTTCGGTCTAAAACAGCTTGATTCGTTGTATTAAGCACGAATACATGCTTTTCGCGCAGTTATAAGAGAAAAAGTTGACGAGTAACACGTGGATACTTGTAAAACCGATGCGTTCAGATACAGCTCGTTTCGGTCTAAAACAGCTTGTTTCGTTTTATTTAAGCACGAATACATGCTTTTCGCGCAGTTATAAGAGAAAAAGATTTGACGCGTATCAGAGGGAACACTTGTAAAACTGATGTGTTGTGATTTAGCTCGTTTCGGTCTAAAACAGCTTGTTTCGCTGTATTAAGCAAGAATACATGCTTTTCGCGCAGTTTTAAGAGAAAAAGTCAAAAAGCGTATCAGAAGAACACTTGTAAAACCGATGTGTTGTGATTTAGCTCGTTTCGGTCTAAAACAGCTTGTTTCGTTGAACTAAGCACGAATACATGCTTTTCGCGCAGTTATAAGAGAAAAAAGTTTTGACGCGTATCAGAGGAACACTTGTAAAACCGATGTGTTGTGATTTAGCTCGTTTCGGTCTAAAACAGCTTGTTTCGCTGTATTAAGCAAGAATACATGCTTTTCGCGCAGTTATAGGAGAAAAAGATTTAAAGGCGTGTCACAGGGACACTAGTAAAACCGATGTGTTCAGATTTAGCTCGTTTCGGTCTAAAACAGCTTGTTTCGCTGTATTAAGCAAGAATACGTGCTTTTCGCGCAGTTACAAGAGAAAAAGTTTTGACGCGTGTCACAGGGACACTTGTAAAACCGATGTGTTCAGATCTAGCTCGTTTTGGTGTAAAACAGCTTGTTTCGTTGTATTAAGCACGAATACATGCTTTTTGCGCAGTTATAAGAGAAAAAGTTTTGACGCGTATCAGAGGAACACTTGTAAAACCGATGTGTTGTGATTTAACTCGTTTCGGTCTAAAACAGCTTGTTTCGCTGTATTAAGCAAGAATACATGCTTTTCGCGCAGATATCAGAGAAAACAGTTTTGACGCGTATCAGAGGAACACTTGTAAAACCGATGTGTTGTGATTTAGCTCGTTTCGGTGTAAAACAGCTTGTTTCGCTGTATTAAGCAAGAATACATGCTTTTCGCGCAGTTATAAGAGAAAAAGATTTGACGCGTGTCACAGGGACACTTGTAAAACCGATGTGTTGTGATTTAGCTCGTTTCGGTCTAAAACAGCTTGTTTCGTTGAACTAAGCACGAATACATGCTTTTCGCGCAGTTATAAGAGAAAAACGTTTTGACGCGTAACAGAGGAACACTTGTAAAACCGATGTGTTGTGATTTAGCTCGTTTCGGTCTAAAACAGCTTGATTCGTTGTATTAAGCACGAATACATGCTTTTCGCGCAGTTATAAGAGAAAAAGTTGACGAGTATCACGTGGATACTTGTAAAACCGATGCGTTCAGATACAGCTCGTTTCGGTCTAAAACAGCTTGTTTCGTTTTATTTAAGCACGAATACATGCTTTTCGCGCAGTTATAAGAGAAACAGTTTTGACGCGTATCAGAGGAACACTTGTAAAACCGATGTGTTGTGATTTAACTCGTTTCGGTCTAAAACAGCTTGTTTCGCTGTATTAAGCAAGAATACATGCTTTTCGCGCAGTTATAAGAGAAAAAGTTGTGACGCGTGTCAAGGGACACTTGTAAAACCGATGTGTTCAGATTTAGCTCGTTTCGGTCTAAAACAGCTTGTTTCCTTGTATTAAGCACGAATACATGCTTTTCGCGCAGGTATAAGAGAAAAAGTTTTAAAGGCATGTCACAGGCACACTTGTAAAACCGATGTGTTCAGATATAGCTCGTTTTGGTATTAAACAGCTTGTTTCTTTGTTTTAGGCACGAATACATGCTTTTCGCGCAGTTATAGAAGAAAAACTTTTGACGCGTATTAGAGAGACACTTGTAAAATCGATGTGTTCAGATTTAGCTCATCTCGGTCTAAAACAGCTTGTTTCGTTGTATTAAGCACGAGGACATGCTTTTCGCGCAGTTATAAGAGAAAAAGTTTTGACGCGTATCAGAGGAACACTTGTAAAACCGATGTGTTGTGATTTAGCTCGTTTCGGTCTAAAACAGCTTGTTTCGTTGTATTAAGCAAGAATACATGCTTTTCGCGCAGTTATAAGAGAAAAAGATTTGACGCGTATCAGAGGAACACTTGTAAAACCGATGTGTTGTGATTTAGCTCGTTTCGGTCTAAAACAGCTTGTTTCGTTGTATTAAGAAGAATAGATGCTTTTCGCGCAGTTATAAGAGAAAAAGTTTTGACGCGTATCAGAGGAACACTTGTAAAACTGATGTGTTGTGATTTAGCTCGTTTCGGTCTAAAACAGCTTGTTTCGCTGTATTAAGCAAGAATACATGCTTTTCGCGCAGTTTTAAGAGAAAAAGTCAAGACGCGTATCAGAAGAACACTTCTAAAACCGATGTGTTGTGATTTAGCTCGTTTCGGTCTAAAACAGCTTGTTTCGTTGAACTAAGCACGAATACATGCTTTTCGCGCAGTTATAAGAGAAAAAAGTTTTGACGCGTATCAGAGGAACACTTGTAAAACCGATGTGTTGTGATTCAGCTCGTTTCGGTCTAAAACAGCTTGTTTCGCTGTATTAAGCAAGAATACATGCTTTTCGCGCAGTTATAGGAGAAAAAGATTTAAAGGCGTGTCACAGGGACACTAGTAAAACCGATGTGTTCAGATTTAGCTCGTTTCGGTCTAAAACAGCTTGTTTCGCTGTATTAAGCAAGAATACGTGCTTTTCGCGCAGTTACAAGAGAAAAAGTTTTGACGCGTATCAGAGGAACACTTGTAAAACCGATGTGTTGTGATTTAGCTCGTTTCGGTCTAAAACAGCTTGTTTCGCTGTATTAAGCAAGAATACATGCTTTTCGCGCAGATACAAGAGAAAACAGTTTTGACGCGTATCAGAGGAACACTTGTAAAACCGATGTGTTGTGATTTAGCTCGTTTCGCTCTAAAACAGCTTGTTTCGCTGTATTAAGCAAGAATACATGCTTTTCGCGCAGTTATAAGAGAAAAAGTCAAGACGCGTATCAGAAGAACACTTGTAAAACCGATGTGTTGTGATTTAGCTCGTTTCGGACTAAAACAGCTTGTTTCGTTGAACTAAGCACGAATACATGCTTTTCGCGCAGTTATAAGAGAAAAAAGTTTTGACGCGTATCAGAGGAACACTTGTAAAACCGATGTGTTGTGATTTAGCTCGTTTCGGTCTAAAACAGCTTGTTTCGCTGTATTAAGCAAGAATACATGCTTTTCGCGCAGTTATAAGAGAAAAAGATTTAAAGGCGTGTCACAGGGACACTAGTAAAACCGATGTGTTCAGATTTAGCTCGTTTCGGTCTAAAACAGCTTGTTTCGCTGTATTAAGAACGAATACATGCTTTTCGCGCAGGTATAAGAGAAAAAGTTTTGACGCGTGTCACAGGGACACTTGTAACACCGATGTGTTCAGATTTAGCTCGTTTCGGTCTAAAACAGCTTGTTTCGCTGTATTAAGCAAGAATACGTGCTTTTCGCACAGTTACAAGAGAAAAAGTTTTGACGCGTGTCACAGGGACACTTGTAAAACCGATGTGTTCAGATCTAGCTCGTTTTGGTGTAAAACAGCTTGTTGCGTTGTATTAAGCACGAATACATGCTTTTTGCGCAGTTATAAGAGAAAAAGTTTAGACGCGTATCAGAGGAACACTTGTAAAACCGATGTGTTGTGATTTAGCTCGTTTCGGTCTAAAACAGCTTGTTTCGTTGTATTAAGCAAGAATACATGCTTTTCGCGCAGTTATAAGAGAAAAAGTTTTGAGGCGTTTCAGAGGAACACTTGTAAAACCGATGTGTTGTGATTTAACTCGTTTCGGTCTAAAACAGCTTGTTTCGCTGTATTAAGCAAGAATACATGCTTTTCGCGCAGTTATAAGAGAAAAAGTTGTGACGCGTGTCACAGGGACACTTGTAAAACCGATGTGTTCAGATTTAGCTCGTTTCGGTCTAAAACAGCTTGTTTCGTTGTATTAAGCACGAATACATGCTTTTCGCGCAGGTATAAGAGAAAAAGTTTTAAAGGCATGTCACAGGGACACTTGTAAAACCGATGTGTTCAGATATAGCTCGTTTTGGTATAAAACAGCTTGTTTCTTTGTTTTAGGCACGAATACATGCTTTTCGCGCAGTTATAGAAGAAAAACTTTTGACGCGTATTAGAGAGACACTTGTAAAATCGATGTGTTCAGATTTAGCTCATCTCGGTCTAAAACAGCTTGTTTCGTTGTATTAAGCACGAATACATGCTTTTCGCGCAGTTATAAGAGAAAAAGTTTTGACGCGTATCAGAGGAACACTTGTAAAACCGATGTGTTGTGATTTAGCTCGTTTCGGTCTAAAACAGCTTGTTTCGTTGTATTAAGCAAGAATACATGCTTTTCCCGCAGTTATAAGAGAAAAAGATTTGACGCGTATCAGAGGAACACTTGTAAAACCGATGTGTTGTGATTTAGCTCGTTTCGGTCTAAAACAGCTTGTTTCGTTGTATTAAGAAGAATACATGCTTTTCGCGCAGTTATAAGAGAAAAAGTTTTGACGCGTATCAGAGGAACACTTGTAAAACTGATGTGTTGTGATTTAGCTCGTTTCGGTCTAAAACAGCTTGTTTCGCTGTATTAAGCAAGAATACATGCTTTTCGCGCAGTTTTAGGAGAAAAAGTCAAGACGCGTATCAGAAGAACACTTGTAAAACCGATGTGTTGTGATTTAGCTCGTTTCGGTCTAAAACAGCTTGTTTCGTTGAACTAAGCACGAATACATGCTTTTCGCGCAGTTATAAGAGAAAAAAGTTTTGACGCGTATCAGAGGAACACTTGTAAAACCGATGTGTTGTGATTTAGCTCGTTTCGGTCTAAAACAGCTTGTTTCGCTGTATTAAGCAAGAATACATGCTTTTCGCGCAGTTATAGGAGAAAAAGATTTAAAGGCGTGTCACAGGGACACTAGTAAAACCGATGTGTTCAGATTTAGCTCGTTTCGGTCTAAAACAGCTTGTTTCGCTGTATTAAGAACGAATACATGCTTTTCGCGCAGGTATAAGAGAAAAAGTTTTGACGCGTGTCACAGAGACACTTGTAAAACCGATGTGTTCAGATTTAGCTCGTTTCGGTCTAAAACAGCTTGTTTCGCTGTATTAAGCAAGAATACGTGCTTTTCGCGCAGTTACAAGAGAAAAAGTTTTGACGCGTGTCACAGGGACACTTGTAAAACCGATGTGTTCAGATCTAGCTCATTTTGGTGTAAAACAGCTTGTTTCGTTGTATTAAGCACGAATACATGCTTTTTGCGCAGTTATAAGAGAAAAAGTTTTGACGCGTATCAGAGGAACACTTGTAAAACCGATGTGTTGTGATTTAGCTCGTTTCGGTCTAAAACAGCTTGTTTCGCTGTATTAAGCAAGAATACATGCTTTTCGCGCAGTTATAAGAGAAAAAGATTTGACGCGTGTCACAGGGACACTTGTAAAACCGATGTGTTGTGATTTAGCTCGTTTCGGTCTAAAATAGCTTGTTTCGTTGTATTAAGCAAGAATACATGCTTTTCGCGCAGTTATAAGAGAAAAAGTTTTGAGGCGTATCAGAGGAACACTTGTAAAACCGATGTGTTGTGATTTAGCTCGTTTCGGTCTAAAACAGCTTGTTTCGCTGTATTAAGCAAGAATACATGCTTTTCGCGCAGTTATAGGAGAAAAAGATTTAAAGGCGTGTCACAGGGACACTAGTAAAACCGATGTGTTCAGATTTAGCTCGTTTCGGTCTAAAACAGCTTGTTTCGCTGTATTAAGCAAGAATACGTGCTTTTCGCGCAGTTACAAGAGAAAAAGTTTTGACGCGTGTCACAGGGACACTTGTAAAACCGATGTGTTCAGATCTAGCTCGTTTTGGTGTAAAACAGCTTGTTTCGTTGTATTAAGCACGAATACATGCTTTTTGCGCAGTTATAAGAGAAAAAGTTTTGACGCGTATCAGAGGAACACTTGTAAAACCGATGTGTTGTGATTTAACTCGTTTCGGTCTAAAACAGCTTGTTTCGCTGTATTAAGCAAGAATACATGCTTTTCGCGCAGATATCAGAGAAAACAGTTTTGACGCGTATCAGAGGAACACTTGTAAAACCGATGTGTTGTGATTTAGCTCGTTTCGGTGTAAAACAGCTTGTTTCGCTGTATTAAGCAAGAATACATGCTTTTCGCGCAGTTATAAGAGAAAAAGATTTGACGCGTGTCACAGGGACACTTGTAAAACCGATGTGTTGTGATTTAGCTCGTTTCGGTCTAAAACAGCTTGTTTCGTTGAACTAAGCACGAATACATGCTTTTCGCGCAGTTATAAGAGAAAAACGTTTTGACGCGTAACAGAGGAACACTTGTAAAACCGATGTGTTGTGATTTAGCTCGTTTCGGTCTAAAACAGCTTGATTCGTTGTATTAAGCACGAATACATGCTTTTCGCGCAGTTATAAGAGAAAAAGTTGACGAGTATCACGTGGATACTTGTAAAACCGATGCGTTCAGATACAGCTCGTTTCGGTCTAAAACAGCTTGTTTCGTTTTATTTAAGCACGAATACATGCTTTTCGCGCAGTTATAAGAGAAACAGTTTTGACGCGTATCAGAGGAACACTTGTAAAACCGATGTGTTGTGATTTAACTCGTTTCGGTCTAAAACAGCTTGTTTCGCTGTATTAAGCAAGAATACATGCTTTTCGCGCAGTTATAAGAGAAAAAGTTGTGACGCGTGTCAAGGGACACTTGTAAAACCGATGTGTTCAGATTTAGCTCGTTTCGGTCTAAAACAGCTTGTTTCCTTGTATTAAGCACGAATACATGCTTTTCGCGCAGGTATAAGAGAAAAAGTTTTAAAGGCATTTCACAGGCACACTTGTAAAACCGATGTGTTCAGATATAGCTCGTTTTGGTATTAAACAGCTTGTTTCTTTGTTTTAGGCACGAATACATGCTTTTCGCGCAGTTATAGAAGAAAAACTTTTGACGCGTATTAGAGAGACACTTGTAAAATCGATGTGTTCAGATTTAGCTCATCTCGGTCTAAAACAGCTTGTTTCGTTGTATTAAGCACGAGGACATGCTTTTCGCGCAGTTATAAGAGAAAAAGTTTTGACGCGTATCAGAGGAACACTTGTAAAACCGATGTGTTGTGATTTAGCTCGTTTCGGTCTAAAACAGCTTGTTTCGTTGTATTAAGCAAGAATACATGCTTTTCGCGCAGTTATAAGAGAAAAAGATTTGACGCGTATCAGAGGAACACTTGTAAAACCGATGTGTTGTGATTTAGCTCGTTTCGGTCTAAAACAGCTTGTTTCGTTGTATTAAGAAGAATAGATGCTTTTCGCGCAGTTATAAGAGAAAAAGTTTTGACGCGTATCAGAGGAACACTTGTAAAACTGATGTGTTGTGATTTAGCTCGTTTCGGTCTAAAACAGCTTGTTTCGCTGTATTAAGCAAGAATACATGCTTTTCGCGCAGTTTTAAGAGAAAAAGTCAAGACGCGTATCAGAAGAACACTTCTAAAACCGATGTGTTGTGATTTAGCTCGTTTCGGTCTAAAACAGCTTGTTTCGTTGAACTAAGCACGAATACATGCTTTTCGCGCAGTTATAAGAGAAAAAAGTTTTGACGCGTATCAGAGGAACACTTGTAAAACCGATGTGTTGTGATTCAGCTCGTTTCGGTCTAAAACAGCTTGTTTCGCTGTATTAAGCAAGAATACATGCTTTTCGCGCAGTTATAGGAGAAAAAGATTTAAAGGCGTGTCACAGGGACACTAGTAAAACCGATGTGTTCAGATTTAGCTCGTTTCGGTCTAAAACAGCTTGTTTCGCTGTATTAAGCAAGAATACGTGCTTTTCGCGCAGTTACAAGAGAAAAAGTTTTGACGCGTATCAGAGGAACACTTGTAAAACCGATGTGTTGTGATTTAGCTCGTTTCGGTCTAAAACAGCTTGTTTCGCTGTATTAAGCAAGAATACATGCTTTTCGCGCAGATACAAGAGAAAACAGTTTTGACGCGTATCAGAGGAACACTTGTAAAACCGATGTGTTGTGATTTAGCTCGTTTCGCTCTAAAACAGCTTGTTTCGCTGTATTAAGCAAGAATACATGCTTTTCGCGCAGTTATAAGAGAAAAAGTCAAGACGCGTATCAGAAGAACACTTGTAAAACCGATGTGTTGTGATTTAGCTCGTTTCGGACTAAAACAGCTTGTTTCGTTGAACTAAGCACGAATACATGCTTTTCGCGCAGTTATAAGAGAAAAAAGTTTTGACGCGTATCAGAGGAACACTTGTAAAACCGATGTGTTGTGATTTAGCTCGTTTCGGTCTAAAACAGCTTGTTTCGCTGTATTAAGCAAGAATACATGCTTTTCGCGCAGTTATAAGAGAAAAAGATTTAAAGGCGTGTCACAGGGACACTAGTAAAACCGATGTGTTCAGATTTAGCTCGTTTCGGTCTAAAACAGCTTGTTTCGCTGTATTAAGAACGAATACATGCTTTTCGCGCAGGTATAAGAGAAAAAGTTTTGACGCGTGTCACAGGGACACTTGTAACACCGATGTGTTCAGATTTAGCTCGTTTCGGTCTAAAACAGCTTGTTTCGCTGTATTAAGCAAGAATACGTGCTTTTCGCGCAGTTACAAGAGAAAAAGTTTTGACGCGTGTCACAGGGACACTTGTAAAACCGATGTGTTCAGATCTAGCTCGTTTTGGTGTAAAACAGCTTGTTGCGTTGTATTAAGCACGAATACATGCTTTTTGCGCAGTTATAAGAGAAAAAGTTTAGACGCGTATCAGAGGAACACTTGTAAAACCGATGTGTTGTGATTTAGCTCGTTTCGGTCTAAAACAGCTTGTTTCGTTGTATTAAGCAAGAATACATGCTTTTCGCGCAGTTATAAGAGAAAAAGTTTTGAGGCGTTTCAGAGGAACACTTGTAAAACCGATGTGTTGTGATTTAACTCGTTTCGGTCTAAAACAGCTTGTTTCGCTGTATTAAGCAAGAATACATGCTTTTCGCGCAGTTATAAGAGAAAAAGTTGTGACGCGTGTCACAGGGACACTTGTAAAACCGATGTGTTCAGATTTAGCTCGTTTCGGTCTAAAACAGCTTGTTTCGTTGTATTAAGCACGAATACATGCTTTTCGCGCAGGTATAAGAGAAAAAGTTTTAAAGGCATGTCACAGGGACACTTGTAAAACCGATGTGTTCAGATATAGCTCGTTTTGGTATAAAACAGCTTGTTTCTTTGTTTTAGGCACGAATACATGCTTTTCGCGCAGTTATAGAAGAAAAACTTTTGACGCGTATTAGAGAGACACTTGTAAAATCGATGTGTTCAGATTTAGCTCATCTCGGTCTAAAACAGCTTGTTTCGTTGTATTAAGCACGAATACATGCTTTTCGCGCAGTTATAAGAGAAAAAGTTTTGACGCGTATCAGAGGAACACTTGTAAAACCGATGTGTTGTGATTTAGCTCGTTTCGGTCTAAAACAGCTTGTTTCGTTGTATTAAGCAAGAATACATGCTTTTCCCGCAGTTATAAGAGAAAAAGATTTGACGCGTATCAGAGGAACACTTGTAAAACCGATGTGTTGTGATTTAGCTCGTTTCGGTCTAAAACAGCTTGTTTCGTTGTATTAAGAAGAATACATGCTTTTCGCGCAGTTATAAGAGAAAAAGTTTTGACGCGTATCAGAGGAACACTTGTAAAACTGATGTGTTGTGATTTAGCTCGTTTCGGTCTAAAACAGCTTGTTTCGCTGTATTAAGCAAGAATACATGCTTTTCGCGCAGTTTTAGGAGAAAAAGTCAAGACGCGTATCAGAAGAACACTTGTAAAACCGATGTGTTGTGATTTAGCTCGTTTCGGTCTAAAACAGCTTGTTTCGTTGAACTAAGCACGAATACATGCTTTTCGCGCAGTTATAAGAGAAAAAAGTTTTGACGCGTATCAGAGGAACACTTGTAAAACCGATGTGTTGTGATTTAGCTCGTTTCGGTCTAAAACAGCTTGTTTCGCTGTATTAAGCAAGAATACATGCTTTTCGCGCAGTTATAGGAGAAAAAGATTTAAAGGCGTGTCACAGGGACACTAGTAAAACCGATGTGTTCAGATTTAGCTCGTTTCGGTCTAAAACAGCTTGTTTCGCTGTATTAAGAACGAATACATGCTTTTCGCGCAGGTATAAGAGAAAAAGTTTTGACGCGTGTCACAGAGACACTTGTAAAACCGATGTGTTCAGATTTAGCTCGTTTCGGTCTAAAACAGCTTGTTTCGCTGTATTAAGCAAGAATACGTGCTTTTCGCGCAGTTACAAGAGAAAAAGTTTTGACGCGTGTCACAGGGACACTTGTAAAACCGATGTGTTCAGATCTAGCTCATTTTGGTGTAAAACAGCTTGTTTCGTTGTATTAAGCACGAATACATGCTTTTTGCGCAGTTATAAGAGAAAAAGTTTTGACGCGTATCAGAGGAACACTTGTAAAACCGATGTGTTGTGATTTAGCTCGTTTCGGTCTAAAACAGCTTGTTTCGCTGTATTAAGCAAGAATACATGCTTTTCGCGCAGTTATAAGAGAAAAAGATTTGACGCGTGTCACAGGGACACTTGTAAAACCGATGTGTTGTGATTTAGCTCGTTTCGGTCTAAAATAGCTTGTTTCGTTGTATTAAGCAAGAATACATGCTTTTCGCGCAGTTATAAGAGAAAAAGTTTTGAGGCGTATCAGAGGAACACTTGTAAAACCGATGTGTTGTGATTTAGCTCGTTTCGGTCTAAAACAGCTTGTTTCGTTGTATTAAGCAAGAATACATGCTTTTCGCGCAGTTATAAGAGAAAAAGTTTTGACGCGTATCAGAGGAACACTTGTAAAACCGATGTGTTGTGATTTAACTCGTTTCGGTCTAAAACAGCTTGTTTCGTTGTATTAGGCAAGAATACATGCTTTTCGCGCAGTTATAAGAGAAAAAGTTTTGACGCGTATCAGAGGAACACTTGTAAAACCGATGTGTTGTGATTTAGCTCGTTTCGGTCTAAAACAGCTTGTTTCGCTGTATTAAGCAAGAATACATGCTTTTCGCGCAGATATAAGAGAAAACAGTTTTGACGCGTATCAGAGGAACACTTGTAAAACCGATGTGTTGTGATTTAGCTCGTTTCGGTCTAAAACAGCTTGTTTCGCTGTATTAAGCAAGAATACATGCTTTTCGCGCAGTTATAAGAGAAAAAGATTTGACGCGTGTCACAGGGACACTTGTAAAACCGATGTGTTGTGATTTAGCTCGTTTCGGTCTAAAACAGCTTGTTTCGTTGAACTAAGCACGAATACATGCTTTTCGCGCAGTTATAAGAGAAAAAAGTTTTGACGCGTAACAGAGGAACACTTGTAAAACCGATGTGTTGTGATTTAGCTCGTTTCGGTCTAAAACAGCTTGTTTCGTTGTATTAAGCAAGAATACATGCTTTTCGCGCAGTTATAAGAGAAAAAGTTTTGACGCGTATCAGAGGAACACTTGTAAAACCGATGTGTTGTGATTTAGCTCGTTTCGGTCTAAAACAGCTTGTTTCGCTGTATTAAGCAAGAATACATGCTTTTCGCGCAGTTGTAAGAGAAAAAGTTTTGACGCGTATCAGAGGAACACTTGTAAAACCGATGTGTTGTAATTTAGCTCGTTTCGGTCTAAAACAGCTTGTTTCGCTGTATTAAGCAAGAATACATGCTTTTCGCGCAGTTATTAGAGAAAAAGTTTTGACGAGTATCACGTGGAACACTTGTAATACCGATGTGTTGTGATTTGGCTCGTTTCGGTCTAAAACAGCTTGTTTCGTTGTATTAAGCAAGAATACATTCTTTTCGCGCAGTTATCAGAGAAAAAGTTTTGACGCGTATCAGAGGAACACTTGTAAAACCAATGTGTTCAGATTTACCTCGTTTCGGTCTAAAACAGCTTGTTTCGCTGTATTAAGCAAGAATACGTGCTTTTCGCGCAGTTACAAGAGAAAAAGTTTTGACGCGTGTCACAGGGACACTTGTAAAACCGATGTGTTCAGATCTAGCTCGTTTTGGTGTAAAACAGCTTGTTTCGTTGTATTAAGCACGAATACATGCTTTTTGCGCAGTTATAAGAGAAAAAGTTTTGACGCGTATCAGAGGAACACTTGTAAAACCGATGTGTTGTGATTTAGCTCGTTTCGGTCTAAAACAGCTTGTTTCGCTGTATTAAGCAAGAATACATGCTTTTCGCGCAGTTATAAGAGAAAAAGTTTTGACGCGTATCAGAGGAACACTTGTAAAACCGATGTGTTCTGATTTACTCGTTTCGGTCTAAAACAGCTTGTTTCGTTGAACTAAGCACGAATACATGCTTTTCGCGCAGTTATAAGAGAAAAAAGTTTTGACGCATAATAGAGGAACACTTGTAAAACCAATGTGTTGTGATTTAGCTCGTTTCGGTCTAAAACAGCTTGTTTCGCTGTATTAAGCAAGAATACATGCTTTTCGCGCAGTTATAAGAGAAAAAGTTTTGACGAGTATCACGTGGATACTTGTAAAAACGATGCGTACAGATACAGCTCGTTTCGGTCTAAAACAGCTTGATTCGTTGTATTAAGCACGAATACATGCTTTTCGCGCAGTTATAAGAGAAAAAGTTGACGAGTATCACGTGGATACTTGTAAAACCGATGCGTTCAGATACAGCTCGTTTCGGTCTAAAACAGCTTGTTTCGTTGAACTAAGCAAGAATACATGCTTTTCGCGCAGTTATAAGAGAAAAAGATTTAAAGGCGTGTCACAAGGACACTAGTAAAACCGATGTGTTCAGATTTGGCTCGTTTTGGTATAAAACAGCTTGTTTCTTTGTTTTAGGCACGAATACATGCTTTTCGCGCAGTTATAGAAGAAAAACATTTGACGCGTATTAGAGAGACACTTGTAAAATCGATGTGTTCAGATTTAGCTCATCTCGGTCTAAAACAGCTTGTTTCGCTGTATTAAGCAAGAATACGTGCTTTTCGCGCAGTTACAAGAGAAAAAGTTTTGACGCGTATCAGAGGAACGCTTGTAAAACCGATGTGTTGTGATTTAACTCGTTTCGGTCTAAAACAGCTTGTTTCGTTGTATTAAGCAAGAATACATGCTTTTCGCGCAGTTATAAGAGAAAAAGTTTTGACGCGTATCAGAGGAACACTTGTAAAACCGATGTGTTCTGATTTACCTCGTTTCGGTCTAAAACAGCTTGTTTCGTTGAACTAAGCACGAATACATGCTTTTCGCGCAGTTATAAGAGAAAAAAGTTTTGACGCGTAATAGAGGAACACTTGTAAAACCGATGTGTTGTGATTTAGCTCGTTTCGGTCTAAAACAGCTTGTTTCGCTGTATTAAGCAAGAATACATGCTTTTCGCGCAGTGTTAAGAGAAAAAGTTTTGACGCGTGTCACAGGGACACTTGTAAAACCGATATGTTCAGATTTAACTCGTTTCGGTCTAAAACAGCTTGTTTCGTCGTATTAAGCACGAATACATGCTTTTCGCGCAGTTATAAGAGAAAAAGTTTAGACGCGTATCAGAGGAACACTTGTAAAACCGATGTGTTGTGATTTAGCTCGTTTCGGTCTAAAACAGCTTGTTTCGTTGTATTAAGCAAGAATACATGCTTTTCGCGCAGTTATAAGAGAAAAAGTTTTGACGCGTATCAGAGGAACACTTGTAAAACCGATGTGTTCTGATTTACCTCGTTTCGGTCTAAAACAGCTTGTTTCGTTGAACTAAGCACGAATACATGCTTTTCGCGCAGTTATAAGAGAAAAACGTTTTGACGCGTAATAGAGGAACACTTGTAAAACCGATGTGTTGTGATTTAGCTCGTTTCGGTCTAAAACAGTTTGTTTCGTCGTATTAAGCACGAATACATGCTTTTCGCGCAGTTATAAGAGAAAAAGTTTAGACGCGTATCAGAGGAACACTTGTAAAACCGATGTGTTGTGATTTAGCTCGTTTCGGTCTAAAACAGCTTGTTTCGTTGTATTAGGCAAGAATACATGCTTTTCGCGCAGTTATAAGAGAAAAAGTTTTGACGAGTATCACGTGGATACTTGTAAAACCGATGCGTTCAGATACAGCTCGTTTCGGTCTAAAACAGCTTGATTCGTTGTATTAGGCACGAATACATGCTTTTCGCGCAGTTATAAGAGAAAAAGTTGACGAGTAACACGTGGATACTTGTAAAACCGATGCGTTCAGATACAGCTCGTTTCGGTCTAAAACAGCTTGTTTCGTTTTATTTAAGCACGAATACATGCTTTTCGCGCAGTTATAAGAGAAAAAGATTTGACGCGTATCAGAGGAACACTTGTAAAACTGATGTGTTGTGATTTAGCTCGTTTCGGTCTAAAACAGCTTGTTTCGCTGTATTAAGCAAGAATACATGCTTTTCGCGCAGTTTTAAGAGAAAAAGTCAAAAAGCGTATCAGAAGAACACTTGTAAAACCGATGTGTTGTGATTTAGCTCGTTTCGGTCTAAAACAGCTTGTTTCGTTGAACTAAGCACGAATACATGCTTTTCGCGCAGTTATAAGAGAAAAAAGTTTTGACGCGTATCAGAGGAACACTTGTAAAACCGATGTGTTGTGATTTAGCTCGTTTCGGTCTAAAACAGCTTGTTTCGCTGTATTAAGCAAGAATACATGCTTTTCGCGCAGTTATAGGAGAAAAAGATTTAAAGGCGTGTCACAGGGACACTAGTAAAACCGATGTGTTCAGATTTAGCTCGTTTCGGTCTAAAACAGCTTGTTTCGCTGTATTAAGCAAGAATACGTGCTTTTCGCGCAGTTACAAGAGAAAAAGTTTTGACGCGTGTCACAGGGACACTTGTAAAACCGATGTGTTCAGATCTAGCTCGTTTTGGTGTAAAACAGCTTGTTTCGTTGTATTAAGCACGAATACATGCTTTTTGCGCAGTTATAAGAGAAAAAGTTTTGACGCGTATCAGAGGAACACTTGTAAAACCGATGTGTTGTGATTTAGCTCGTTTCGGTCTAAAACAGCTTGTTTCGCTGTATTAAGCAAGAATACATGCTTTTCGCGCAGATATAAGAGAAAACAGTTTTGACGCGTATCAGAGGAACACTTGTAAAACCGATGTGTTGTGATTTAGCTCGTTTCGGTCTAAAACAGCTTGTTTCGCTGTATTAAGCAAGAATACATGCTTTTCGCGCAGTTATAAGAGAAAAAGTCAAGACGCGTATCAGAAGAACACTTGTAAAACCGATGTGTTGTGATTTAGCTCGTTTCGGACTAAAACAGCTTGTTTCGTTGAACTAAGCACGAATACATGCTTTTCGCGCAGTTATGAGAGAAAAAAGTTTTGACGCGTATCAGAGGAACACTTGTAAAACCGATGTGTTGTGATTTAGCTCGTTTCGGTCTAAAACAGCTTGTTTCGCTGTATTAAGCAAGAATACATGCTTTTCGCGCAGTTATAAGAGAAAAAGATTTAAAGGCGTGTCACAGGGACACTAGTAAAACCGATGTGTTCAGATTTAGCTCGTTTCGGTCTAAAACAGCTTGTTTCGCTGTATTAAGAACGAATACATGCTTTTCGCGCAGGTATAAGAGAAAAAGTTTTGACGCGTGTCACAGGGACACTTGTAAAACCGATGTGTTCAGATCTAGCTCGTTTCGGTCTAAAACAGCTTGTTTCGTTGTATTAAGCACGAATACATGCTTTTTGCGCAGTTATAAGAGAAAAAGTTTAGACGCGTATCAGAGGAACACTTGTAAAACCGATGTGTTGTGATTTAGCTCGTTTCGGTCTAAAACAGCTTGTTTCGTTGTATTAAGCAAGAATACATGCTTTTCGCGCAGTTATAAGAGAAAAAGTTTTGAGGCGTTTCAGAGGAACACTTGTAAAACCGATTTGTTGTGATTTAGCTCGTTTCGGTCTAAAACAGCTTGTTTCGCTGTATTAAGCAAGAATACATGCTTTTCGCGCAGTTATAAGAGAAAAAGTTTTGACGAGTATCACGTGGATACTTGTAAAACCGATGCGTTCAGATACAGCTCGTTTCGGTCTAAAACAGCTTGATTCGTTGTATTAAGCACGAATACATGCTTTTCGCGCAGTTATAAGAGAAAAAGTTGACGAGTATCACGTGGATACTTGTAAAACCGATGCGTTCAGATACAGCTCGTTTCGGTCTAAAACAGCTTGTTTCGTTTTATTTAAGCACGAATACATGCTTTTCGCGCAGTTATAAGAGAAAAAGTTTTGACGCGTATCAGAGGAACACTTGTAAAACCGATGTGTTGTGATTTAACTCGTTTCGGTCTAAAACAGCTTGTTTCGCTGTATTAAGCAAGAATACATGCTTTTCGCGCAGTTATAAGAGAAAAAGTTGTGACGCGTGTCACAGGGACACTTGTAAAACCGATGTGTTCAGATTTAGCTCGTTTCGGTCTAAAACAGCTTGTTTCGTTGTATTAAGCACGAATACATGCTTTTCGCGCAGGTATAAGAGAAAAAGATTTAAAGGCATGTCACAGGGACACTTGTAAAACCGATGTGTTCAGATATAGCTCGTTTTGGTATAAAACAGCTTGTTTCTTTGTTTTAGGCACGAATACATGCTTTTCGCGCAGTTATAGAAGAAAAACTTTTGACGCGTATTAGAGAGACACTTGTAAAATCGATGTGTTCAGATTTAGCTCATCTCGGTCTAAAACAGCTTGTTTCGTTGTATTAAGCACGAATACATGCTTTTCGCGCAGTTATAAGAGAAAAAGTTTTGACGCGTAT
This sequence comes from Amblyomma americanum, assembly GCF_052857255.1. Lineage (NCBI taxonomy): Eukaryota > Metazoa > Arthropoda > Arachnida > Ixodida > Ixodidae > Amblyomma > Amblyomma americanum. Next base: position 624,467 of record NW_027526497.1, read on the forward strand.
CAGAGGAACACTTGTAAAACCGATGTGTTGTGATTTAGCTCGTTTCGGTCTAAAACAGCTTGTTTCGTTGTATTAAGCAAGAATACATGCTTTTCGCGCAGGTATAAGAGAAAAAGATTTGACGCGTATCAGAGGAACACTTGTAAAACCGATGTGTTGTGATTTAGCTCGTTTCGGTCTAAAACAGCTTGTTTCGTTGTATTAAGAAGAATACATGCTTTTCGCGCAGTTATAAGAGAAAAAGTTTTGACGCGTATCAGAGGAACACTTGTAAAACTGATGTGTTGTGATTTAACTCGTTTCGGTCTAAAACAGCTTGTTTCGCTGTATTAAGCAAGAATACATGCTTTTCGCGCAGTTTTAAGAGAAAAAGTCAAGACGGGTATCAGAAGAACACTTGTAAAACCGATGTGTTGTGATTTAGCTCGTTTCGGTCTAAAACAGCTTGTTTCGTTGAACTAAGCACGAATACATGCTTTTCGCGCAGTTATAAGAGAAAAAAGTTTTGACGCGTATCAGAGGAACACTTGTAAAACCGATGTGTTGTGATTTAGCTCGTTTCGGTCTAAAACAGCTTGTTTCGCTGTATTAAGCAAGAATACATGCTTTTCGCGCAGTTATAGGAGAAAAAGATTTAAAGGCGTGTCACAGGGACACTAGTAAAACCGATGTGGTCAGATTTAGCTCGTTTCGGTCTAAAACAGCTTGTTTCGCTGTATTAAGAACGAATACATGCTTTTCGCGCAGGTATAAGAGAAAAAGTTTTGACGCGTGTCACAGGGACACTTGTAAAACCGATGTGTTCAGATCTAGCTCGTTTTGGTGTAAAACAGCTTGTTTCGTTGTATTAAGCACGAATACATGCTTTTTGCGCAGTTATAAGAGAAAAAGTTTTGACGCGTATCAGAGGAACACTTGTAAAACCGATGTGTTGTGATTTAGCTCGTTTCGGTCTAAAACAGCTTGTTTCGCTGTATTAAGCAAGAATACATGCTTTTCGCGCAGATATAAGAGAAAACAGTTTTGACGCGTATCAGAGGAACACTTGTAAAACCGATGTGTTGTGATTTAGCTCGTTTCAGTCTAAAACAGCTTGTTTCGTTGTATTAAGCAAGAATACATGCTTTTCGCGCAGTTATAAGAGAAAAAGATTTGACGCGTGTCACAGGGACACTTGTAAAACCGATGTGTTGTGATTTAGCTCGTTTCGGTCTAAAACAGCTTGTTTCGTTGAACTAAGCACGAATACATGCTTTTCGCGCAGTTATAAGAGAAAAAAGTTTTGACGCGTAACAGAGGAACACTTGTAAAACCGATGTGTTGTGATTTAGCTCGTTTCGGTCTAAAACAGCTTGTTTCGTTGTATTAAGCAAGAATACATGCTTTTCGCGCAGTTATAAGAGAAAAAGTTTTGACGCGTATCAGAGGAACACTTGTAAAACCGATGTGTTGTGATTTAACTCGTTTCGGTCTAAAACAGCTTGTTTCGTTGTATTAGGCAAGAATACATGCTTTTCGCGCAGTTATAAGAGAAAAAGTTTTGACGCGTATCAGAGGAACACTTGTAAAACCGATGTGTTGTGATTTAGCTCGTTTCGGTCTAAAACAGCTTGTTTCGCTGTATTAAGCAAGAATACATGCTTTTCGCGCAGATATAAGAGAAAACAGTTTTGACGCGTATCAGAGGAACACTTGTAAAACCGATGTGTTGTGATTTAGCTCGTTTCGGTCTAAAACAGCTTGTTTCGCTGTATTAAGCAAGAATACATGCTTTTCGCGCAGTTATAAGAGAAAAAGATTTGACGCGTGTCACAGGGACACTTGTAAAACCGATGTGTTCCGATTTAGCTCGTTTCGGTCTAAAACAGCTTGTTTCGCTGTATTAAGCAAGAATACGTGCTTTTCGCGCAGTTACAAGAGAAAAAGTTTTGACGCGTGTCACAGGGACACTTGTAAAACCGATGTGTTCAGATCTAGCTCGTTTTGGTGTAAAACAGCTTGTTTCGTTGTATTAAGCACGAATACATGCTTTTTGCGCAGTTATAAGAGAAAAAGTTTTGACGCGTATCAGAGGAACACTTGTAAAACCGATGTGTTGTGATTTAGCTCGTTTCGGTCTAAAACAGCTTGTTTCGCTGTATTAAGCAAGAATACATGCTTTTCGCGCAGATATAAGAGAAAACAGTTTTGACGCGTATCAGAGGAACACTTGTAAAACCGATGTGTTGTGATTTAGCTCGTTTCGGTCTAAAACAGCTTGTTTCGCTGTATTAAGCAAGAATACATGCTTTTCGCGCAGTTATAAGAGAAAAAGTCAAGACGCGTATCAGAAGAACACTTGTAAAACCGATGTGTTGTGATTTAGCTCGTTTCGGACTAAAACAGCTTGTTTCGTTGAACTAAGCACGAATACATGCTTTTCGCGCAGTTATAAGAGAAAAAAGTTTTGACGCGTATCAGAGGAACACTTGTAAAACCGATGTGTTGTGATTTAGCTCGTTTCGGTCTAAAACAGCTTGTTTCGCTGTATTAAGCAAGAATACATGCTTTTCGCGCAGTTATAAGAGAAAAAGATTTAAAGGCGTGTCACAGGGACACTAGTAAAACCGATGTGTTCAGATTTAGCTCGTTTCGGTCTAAAACAGCTTGTTTCGCTGTATTAAGAACGAATACATGCTTTTCGCGCAGGTATAAGAGAAAAAGTTTTGACGCGTGTCACAGGGACACTTGTAAAACCGATGTGTTCAGATTTAGCTCGTTTCGGTCTAAAACAGCTTGTTTCGCTGTATTAAGCAAGAATACGGGCTTTTCGCGCAGTTACAAGAGAAAAAGTTTTGACGCGTGTCACAGGGACACTTGTAAAACCGATGTGTTCAGATCTAGCTCGTTTTGGTGTAAAACAGCTTGTTTCGTTGTATTAAGCACGAATACATGCTTTTTGCGCAGTTATAACAGAAAAAGTTTAGACGCGTATCAGAGGAACACTTGTAAAACCGATGTGTTGTGATTTAGCTCGTTTCGGTCTAAAACAGCTTGTTTCGTTGTATTAAGCAAGAATACATGCTTTTCGCGCAGTTATAAGAGAAAAAGTTTTGAGGCGTTTCAGAGGAACACTTGTAAAACCGATTTGTTGTGATTTAGCTCGTTTCGGTCTAAAACAGCTTGTTTCGCTGTATTAAGCAAGAATACATGCTTTTCGCGCAGTTATAAGAGAAAAAGTTTTGACGAGTATCACGTGGATACTTGTAAAACCGATGCGTTCAGATACAGCTCGTTTCGGTCTAAAACAGCTTGATTCGTTGTATTAAGCACGAATACATGCTTTTCGCGCAGTTATAAGAGAAAAAGTTGACGAGTATCACGTGGATACTTGTAAAACCGATGCGTTCAGATACAGATCGTTTCGGTCTAAAACAGCTTGTTTCGTTTTATTTAAGCACGAATACATGCTTTTCGCGCAGTTATAAGAGAAAAAGTTTTAAAGGCGTGTCACAGGGACACTTGTAAAACCGATGTGTTCAGATTTAGCTCGTTTCGGTCTAAAACAGCTTGTTTCGTTGTATTAAGCACGAATACATGCTTTTCGCGCAGGTATAAGAGAAAAAGTTTTAAAGGCATGTCACAGGGACACTTGTAAAACCGATGTGTTCAGATATAGCTCGTTTTGGTATAAAACAGCTTGTTTCTTTGTTTTAGGCACGAATACATGCTTTTCGCGCAGTTATAGAAGAAAAACTTTTGACGCGTATTAGAGAGACACTTGTAAAATCGATGTGTTCAGATTTAGCTCATCTCGGTCTAAAACAGCTTGTTTCGTTGTATTAAGCACGAATACATGCTTTTCGCGCAGTTATAAGAGAAAAAGTTTTGACGCGTATCAGAGGAACACTTGTAAAACCGATGTGTTGTGATTTAGCTCGTTTCGGTCTAAAACAGCTTGTTTCGTTGTATTAAGCAAGAATACATGCTTTTCGCGCAGGTATAAGAGAAAAAGATTTGACGCGTATCAGAGGAACACTTGTAAAACCGATGTGTTGTGATTTAGCTCGTTTCGGTCTAAAACAGCTTGTTTCGTTGTATTAAGAAGAATACATGCTTTTCGCGCAGTTATAAGAGAAAAAGTTTTGACGCGTATCAGAGGAACACTTGTAAAACTGATGTGTTGTGATTTAACTCGTTTCGGTCTAAAACAGCTTGTTTCGCTGTATTAAGCAAGAATACATGCTTTTCGCGCAGTTTTAAGAGAAAAAGTCAAGACGGGTATCAGAAGAACACTTGTAAAACCGATGTGTTGTGATTTAGCTCGTTTCGGTCTAAAACAGCTTGTTTCGTTGAACTAAGCACGAATACATGCTTTTCGCGCAGTTATAAGAGAAAAAAGTTTTGACGCGTATCAGAGGAACACTTGTAAAACCGATGTGTTGTGATTTAGCTCGTTTCGGTCTAAAACAGCTTGTTTCGCTGTATTAAGCAAGAATACATGCTTTTCGCGCAGTTATAGGAGAAAAAGATTTAAAGGCGTGTCACAGGGACACTAGTAAAACCGATGTGTTCAGATTTAGCTCGTTTCGGTCTAAAACAGCTTGTTTCGCTGTATTAAGAACGAATACATGCTTTTCGCGCAGGTATAAGAGAAAAAGTTTTGACGCGTGTCACAGGGACACTTGTAAAACCGATGTGTTCAGATCTAGCTCGTTTTGGTGTAAAACAGCTTGTTTCGTTGTATTAAGCACGAATACATGCTTTTTGCGCAGTTATAAGAGAAAAAGTTTTGACGCGTATCAGAGGAACACTTGTAAAACCGATGTGTTGTGATTTAGCTCGTTTCGGTCTAAAACAGCTTGTTTCGCTGTATTAAGCAAGAATACATGCTTTTCGCGCAGATATAAGAGAAAACAGTTTTGACGCGTATCAGAGGAACACTTGTAAAACCGATGTGTTGTGATTTAGCTCGTTTCAGTCTAAAACAGCTTGTTTCGTTGTATTAAGCAAGAATACATGCTTTTCGCGCAGTTATAAGAGAAAAAGATTTGACGCGTGTCACAGGGACACTTGTAAAACCGATGTGTTGTGATTTAGCTCGTTTCGGTCTAAAACAGCTTGTTTCGTTGAACTAAGCACGAATACATGCTTTTCGCGCAGTTATAAGAGAAAAAAGTTTTGACGCGTAACAGAGGAACACTTGTAAAACCGATGTGTTGTGATTTAGCTCGTTTCGGTCTAAAACAGCTTGTTTCGTTGTATTAAGCAAGAATACATGCTTTTCGCGCAGTTATAAGAGAAAAAGTTTTGACGCGTATCAGAGGAACACTTGTAAAACCGATGTGTTGTGATTTAACTCGTTTCGGTCTAAAACAGCTTGTTTCGTTGTATTAGGCAAGAATACATGCTTTTCGCGCAGTTATAAGAGAAAAAGTTTTGACGCGTATCAGAGGAACACTTGTAAAACCGATGTGTTGTGATTTAGCTCGTTTCGGTCTAAAACAGCTTGTTTCGCTGTATTAAGCAAGAATACATGCTTTTCGCGCAGATATAAGAGAAAACAGTTTTGACGCGTATCAGAGGAACACTTGTAAAACCGATGTGTTGTGATTTAGCTCGTTTCGGTCTAAAACAGCTTGTTTCGCTGTATTAAGCAAGAATACATGCTTTTCGCGCAGTTATAAGAGAAAAAGATTTGACGCGTGTCACAGGGACACTTGTAAAACCGATGTGTTGTGATTTAGCTCGTTTCGGTCTAAAACAGCTTGTTTCGTTGAACTAAGCACGAATACATGCTTTTCGCGCAGTTATAAGAGAAAAAAGTTTTGACGCGTAACAGAGGAACACTTGTAAAACCGATGTGTTGTGATTTAGCTCGTTTCGGTCTAAAACAGCTTGTTTCGTTGTATTAAGCAAGAATACATGCTTTTCGCGCACTTATAAGAGAAAAAGTTTTGACGCGTATCAGAGGAACACTTGTAAAACCGATGTGTTGTGATTTAGCTCGTTTCGGTCTAAAACAGCTTGTTTCGCTGTATTAAGCAAGAATACATGCTTTTCGCGCAGTTATAAGAGAAAAAGTTTTGACGCGTATCAGAGGAACACTTGTAAAACCGATGTGTTGTAATTTAGCTCGTTTCGGTCTAAAACAGCTTGTTTCGCTGTATTAAGCAAGAATACATGCTTTTCGCGCAGTTATTAGAGAAAAAGTTTTGACGAGTATCACGTGGAACACTTGTAATACCGATGTGTTGTGATTTGGCTCGTTTCGGTCTAAAACAGCTTGTTTCGTTGTATTAAGCAAGAATACATTCTTTTCGCGCAGTTATCAGAGAAAAAGTTTTGACGCGTATCAGAGGAACACTTGTAAAACCAATGTGTTCAGATTTACCTCGTTTCGGTCTAAAACAGCTTGTTTCGCTGTATTAAGCAAGAATACGTGCTTTTCGCGCAGTTACAAGAGAAAAAGTTTTGACGCGTGTCACAGGGACACTTGTAAAACCGATGTGTTAAGATCTAGCTCGTTTTGGTGTAAAACAGCTTGTTTCGCTGTATTAAGCAAGAATACATGCTTTTCGCGCAGTTATAAGAGAAAAAGTTTTGACGCGTATCAGAGGAACACTTGTAAAACCGATGTGTTCTGATTTACTCGTTTCGGTCTAAAACAGCTTGTTTCGTTGAACTAAGCACGAATACATGCTTTTCGCGCAGTTATAAGAGAAAAAAGTTTTGACGCGTAATAGAGGAACACTTGTAAAACCAATGTGTTGTGATTTAGCTCGTTTCGGTCTAAAACAGCTTGTTTCGTTGAACTAAGCACGAATACATGCTTTTCGCGCAGTTATAAGAGAAAAAAGTTTTGACGCGTAACAGACGAACACTTGTAAAACCGATGTGTTGTGATTTAGCTCGTTTCGGTCTAAAACAGCTTGTTTCGCTGTATTAAGCAAGAATACATGCTTTTCGCGCAGTTATAAGAGAAAAAGTTTTGACGAGTATCACGTGGATACTTGTAAAACCGATGCGTACAGATACAGCTCGTTTCGGTCTAAAACAGCTTGATTCGTTGTATTAAGCACGAATACATGCTTTTCGCGCAGTTATAAGAGAAAAAGTTGACGAGTATCACGTGGATACTTGTAAAACCGATGCGTTCAGATACAGCTCGTTTCGGTCTAAAACAGCTTGTTTCGTTTTATTTAAGCACGAATACATGCTTTTCGCGCAGTTATAAGAGAAAAAGTTTTGACGCGTATCAGAGGAACACTTTCAAAACCGATGTGTTGTGATTTAGCTCGTTTCGGTCTAAAACAGCTTGTTTCGCTGCATTAAGCAAGAATACATGCTTTTCGCGCAGTTATAAGAGAAAAAGATTTAAAGGCGTGTCACAGGGACACTAGTAAAACCGATGTGTTCAGATTTAGCTCGTTTTGGTATAAAACAGCTTGTTTCTTTGTTTTAGGCACGAATACATGCTTTTCGCGCAGTTATAGAAGAAAAACTTTTGACGCGTATTAGAGAGACACTTGTAAAATCGATGTGTTCAGATTTAGCTCATCTCGGTCTAAAACAGCTTGTTTCGCTGTATTAAGCAAGAATACGTGCTTTTCGCGCAGTTACAAGAGAAAAAGTTTTGACGCGTATCAGAGGAACGCTTGTAAAACCGATGTGTTGTGATTTAGCTCGTTTCGGTCTAAAACAGCTTGTTTCGCTGTATTAAGCAAGAATACATGCTTTTCGCGCAGTTATAAGAGAAAAAGTTTTGACGCGTATCAGAGGAACACTTGTAAAACCGATGTGTTGTAATTTAGCTCGTTTCGGTCTAAAACAGCTTGTTTCGCTGTATTAAGCAAGAATACATGCTTTTCGCGCAGTTATTAGAGAAAAAGTTTTGACGAGTATCACGTGGAACACTTGTAATACCGATGTGTTGTGATTTGGCTCGTTTCGGTCTAAAACAGCTTGTTTCGTTGTATTAAGCAAGAATACATTCTTTTCGCGCAGTTATCAGAGAAAAAGTTTTGACGCGTATCAGAGGAACACTTGTAAAACCAATGTGTTCAGATTTACCTCGTTTCGGTCTAAAACAGCTTGTTTCGCTGTATTAAGCAAGAATACGTGCTTTTCGCGCAGTTACAAGAGAAAAAGTTTTGACGCGTGTCACAGGGACACTTGTAAAACCGATGTGTTCAGATCTAGCTCGTTTTGGTGTAAAACAGCTTGTTTCGTTGTATTAAGCACGAATACATGCTTTTTGCGCAGTTATAAGAGAAAAAGTTTTGACGCTTATCAGAGGAACGCTTGTAAAACCGATGTGTTGTGATTTAGCTCGTATTGGTCTAAAACAGCTTGTTTCGCTGTATTAAGCAAGAATACATGCTTTTCGCGCAGTTATAAGAGAAAAAGTTTTGACGCGTATCAGAGGAACACTTGTAAAACCGATGTGTTCTGATTTACTCGTTTCGGTCTAAAACAGCTTGTTTCGTTGAACTAAGCACGAATACATGCTTTTCGCGCAGTTATAAGAGAAAAAAGTTTTGACGCGTAATAGAGGAACACTTGTAAAAGCAATGTGTTGTGATTTAGCTCGTTTCGGTCTAAAACAGCTTGTTTCGTTGAACTAAGCACGAATACATGCTTTTCGCGCAGTTATAAGAGAAAAAAGTTTTGACGCGTAACAGAGGAACACTTGTAAAACCGATGTGTTGTGATTTAGCTCGTTTCGGTCTAAAACAGCTTGTTTCGCTGTATTAAGCAAGAATACATGCTTTTCGCGCAGTTATAAGAGAAAAAGTTTTGACGAGTATCACGTGGATACTTGTAAAACCGATGCGTACAGATACAGCTCGTTTCGGTCTAAAACAGCTTGATTCGTTGTATTAAGCACGAATACATGCTTTTCGCGCAGTTATAAGAGAAAAAGTTGACGAGTATCACGTGGATACTTGTAAAACCGATGCGTTCAGATACAGCTCATTTCGGTCTAAAACAGCTTGTTTCGTTTTATTTAAGCACGAATACATGCTTTTCGCGCAGTTATAAGAGAAAAAGTTTTGACGCGTATCAGAGGAACACTTTCAAAACCGATGTGTTGTGATTTAGCTCGTTTCGGTCTAAAACAGCTTGTTTCGCTGCGTTAAGCAAGAATACATGCTTTTCGCGCAGTTATAAGAGAAAAAGATTTAAAGGCGTGTCACAGGGACACTAGTAAAACCGATGTGTTCAGATTTAGCTCGTTTTGGTATAAAACAGCTTGTTTCTTTGTTTTAGGCACGAATACATGCTTTTCGCGCAGTTATAGAAGAAAAACTTTTGACGCGTATTAGTGAGACACTTGTAAAATCGATGTGTTCAGATTTACCTCATCTCGGTCTAAAACAGCTTGTTTCGCTGTATTAAGCAAGAATACGTGCTTTTCGCGCAGTTACAAGAGAAAAAGTTTTGACGCGTATCAGAGGAACGCTTGTAAAACCGATGTGTTGGGATTTAGCTCGTTTCGGTCTAAAACAGCTTGTTTCGTTGTATTAAGCAAGAATACATGCTTTTCGCGCAGTTATAAGAGAAAAAGTTTTGACGCGTATCAGAGGAACACTTGTAAAACCGATGTGTTCTGATTTACCTCCTTTCGGTCTAAAACAGCTTGTTTCGTTGAACTAAGCACGAATACATGCTTTTCGCGAAGTTATAAGAGAAAAAAGTTTTGACGCGTAATAGAGGAACACTTGTAAAACCGATGTGTTGTGATTTAGATCGTTTCGGTCTAAAACAGCTTGTTTCGCTGTATTAAGCAAGAATACATGCTTTTCGCGCAGTTATAAGAGAAAAAGTTTTGACGCGTGTCACAGGGACACTTGTAAAACCGATATGTTCAGATTTAACTCGTTTCGGTCTAAAACAGCTTGTTTCGTCGTATTAAGCACGAATACATGCTTTTCGCGCAGTTATAAGAGAAAAAGTTTAGACGCGTATCAGAGGAACACTTGTAAAACCGATGTGTTGTGATTTAGCTCGTTTCGGTCTAAAATAGCTTGTTTCGTTGTATTAAGCAAGAATACATGCTTTTCGCGCAGTTATAAGAGAAAAAGTTTTGAGGCGTATCAGAGGAACACTTGTAAAACCGATGTGTTGTGATTTAGCTCGTTTCGGTCTAAAACAGCTTGTTTCGCTGTATTAAGCAAGAATATGTGCTTTTCGCGCAGTTACAAGAGAAAAAGTTTTGACGCGTATCAGAGGAACACTTGTAAAACCGATGTGTTGTGATTTAGCTCGTTTCGGTCTAAAACAGCTTGTTTCGTTGTATTAAGCAAGAATACATGCTTTTCGCGCAGTTATAAGAGAAAAAGTTTTGACGCGTATCAGAGGAACACTTGTAAAACCGATGTGTTCTGATTTACCTCGTTTCGGTCTAAAACAGCTTGTTTCGTTGAACTAAGCACGAATACATGCTTTTCGCGCAGTTATAAGAGAAAAAAGTTTTGACGCGTAATAGAGGAACACTTGTAAAACCGATGTGTTGTGATTTAGCTCGTTTCGGTCTAAAACAGCTTGTTTCGTCGTATTAAGCACGAATACATGCTTTTCGCGCAGTTATAAGAGAAAAAGTTTAGACGCGTATCAGAGGAACACTTGTAAAACCGATGTGTTGTGATTTAGCTCGTTTCGGTCTAAAACAGCTTGTTTCGTTGTATTAAGCAAGAATACATGCTTTTCGCGCAGTTATAAGAGAAAAAGTTTTGAGGCGTATCAGAGGAACACTTGTAAAACCGATGTGTTGTGATTTAGCTCGTTTCGGTTTAAAACAGCTTGTTTCGCTGTATTAAGCAAGAATACATGCTTTTCGCGCAGTTATAAGAGAAAAAGTTTTGACGAGTATCACGTGGATACTTGTAAAACCGATGCGTTCAGATACAGCTCGTTTCGGTCTAAAACAGCTTGATTCGTTGTATTAAGCACGAATACATGCTTTTCGCGCAGTTATAGGAGAAAAAGTTGACGAGTATCACGTGGATACTTGTAAAACCGATGCGTTCAGATACAGCTCGTTTCGGTCTAAAACAGCTTGTTTCGTTTTATTTAAGCACGAATACATGCTTTTCGCGCAGTTATAAGAGAAAAAGTTTTGACGCGTATCAGAGGAACACTTGTAAAACCGATGTGTTGTGATTTAGCTCGTTTCGGTCTAAAACAGCTTGTTTCGCTGTATTAAGCAAGAATACATGCTTTTCGCGCAGTTATAAGAGAAAAAGTTTTGACGAGTATCACGTGGATACTTGTAAAACCGATGCGTTTAGATACAGCTCGTTTCGGTCTAAAACAGCTTGTTTCGTTTTATTTAAGCACGAATACATGCTTTTCGCGCAGTTATAAGAGAAAAAGTTTTGACGCGTATCAGAGGAACACTTTCAAAACCGATGTGTTGTGATTTAGCTCGTTTCGGTCTAAAACAGCTTGTTTCGCTGCATTAAGCAAGAATACATGCTTTTCGCGCAGTTATAAGAGAAAAAGATTTAAAGGCGTGTCACAGGGACACTAGTAAAACCGATGTGTTCAGATTTAGCTCGTTTTGGTATAAAACAGCTTGTTTCTTTGTTTTAGGCACGAATACATGCTTTTCGCGCAGTTATAGAAGAAAAACTTTTGACGCGTATTAGTGAGACACTTGTAAAATCGATGTGTTCAGATTTAGCTCATCTCGGTCTAAAACAGCTTGTTTCGCTGTATTAAGCAAGAATACGTGCTTTTCGCGCAGTTACAAGAGAAAAAGTTTTGACGCGTATCAGAGGAACGCTTGTAAAACCGATGTGTTGTGATTTAGCTCGTTTCGGTCTAAAACAGCTTGTTTCGTTGTATTAAGCAAGAATACATGCTTTTCGCGCAGTTATAAGAGAAAAAGTTTTGACGCGTATCAGAGGAACACTTGTAAAACCGATGTGTTCTGATTTACCTCGTTTCGGTCTAAAACAGCTTGTTTCGTTGAACTAAGCACGAATACATGCTTTTCGCGCAGTTATAAGAGAAAAAAGTTTTGACGCGTAATAGAGGAACACTTGTAAAACCGATGTGTTGTGATTTAGCTCGTTTCGGTCTAAAACAGCTTGTTTCGCTGTATTAGGCAAGAATACATGCTTTTCGCGCAGTTATAAGAGAAAAAGTTTTGACGCGTGTCACAGGGACACTTGTAAAACCGATATGTTCAGATTTAACTCGTTTCGGTCTAAAACAGCTTGTTTCGTCGTATTAAGCACGAATACATGCTTTTCGCGCAGTTATAAGAGAAAAAGTTTAGACGCGTATCAGAGGAACACTTGTAAAACCGATGTGTTGTGATTTAGCTCGTTTCGGTCTAAAATAGCTTGTTTCGTTGTATTAAGCAAGAATACATGCTTTTCGCGCAGTTATAAGAGAAAAAGTTTTGAGGCGTATCAGAGGAACACTTGTAAAACCGATGTGTTGTGATTTAGCTCGTTTCGGTCTAAAACAGCTTGTTTCGTTGTATTAAGCAAGAATACATGCTTTTCGCGCAGTTATAAGAGAAAAAGTTTTGACGCGTATCAGAGGAACACTTGTAAAACCGATGTGTTCTGATTTACCTCGTTTCGGTCTAAAACAGCTTGTTTCGTTGAACTAAGCACGAATACATGCTTTTCGCGCAGTTATAAGAGAAAAAAGTTTTGACGCGTAATAGAGGAACACTTGTAAAACCGATGTGTTGTGATTTAGCTCGTTTCGGTCTAAAACAGCTTGTTTCGTCGTATTAAGCACGAATACATGCTTTTCGCTCAGTTATAAGAGAAAAAGTTTAGACGCGTATCAGAGGAACACTTGTAAAACCGATGTGTTGTGATTTAGCTCGTTTCGGTCTAAAACAGCTTGTTTCGTTGTATTAAGCAAGAATACATGCTTTTCGCGCAGTTATAAGAGAAAAAGTTTTGAGGCGTATCAGAGGAACACTTGTAAAACCGATGTGTTGTGATTTAGCTCGTTTCGGTTTAAAACAGCTTGTTTCGCTGTATTAAGCAAGAATACATGCTTTTCGCGCAGTTATAAGAGAAAAAGATTTGACGAGTATCACGGGGATACTTGTAAAACCGATGCGTTCAGATACAGCTCGTTTCGGTCTAAAACAGCTTGATTCGTTGTATTAAGCACGAATACATGCTTTTCGCGCAGTTATAGGAGAAAAAGTTGACGAGTATCACGTGGATACTTGTAAAACCGATGCGTTCAGATACAGCTCGTTTCGGTCTAAAACAGCTTGTTTCGTTTTATTTAAGCACGAATACATGCTTTTCGCGCAGTTATAAGAGAAAAAGTTTTGACGCGTATCAGAGGAACACTTGTAAAACCGATGTGTTGTGATTTAGCTCGTTTCGGTCTAAAACAGCTTGTTTCGCTGTATTAAGCAAGAATACATGCTTTTCGCGCAGTTATAAGAGAAAAAGATTTAAAGGCGTGTCACAGGGACACTAGTAAAACCGATATGTTCAGATTTAGCTCGTTTTGGTATAAAACAGCTTGTTTCTTTGTTTTAGGCACGAATACATGCTTTTCGCGCAGTTATAGAAGAAAAACTTTTGACGCGTATTAGAGACACGTAAAATCGATGTGTTCAGATTTAGCTCATCTCGGTCTAAAACAGCTTGTTTCGTTGTATTAAGCACGAATACATGCTTTTCGCGCAGTTATAAGAAAAAAAGTTTTGACGCGTATCAGAGGAACACTTGTAAAACCGATGTGTTGTGATTTAGCTCATTTCGGTCTAAAACAGCTTGTTTCGTTGTATTAAGCAAGAATACATGCTTTTCGCGCAGTTATTAGAGAAAAAGTTTTGACGCGTATCAGAGGAACACTTGTAAAACCGATGTGTTGTGATTTAGCTCGTTTCGGTCTAAAACAGCTTGTTTCGTTGTATTAAGAAGAATACATGCTTTTCGCGCAGTTATAAGAGAAAAAGTTTTGACGCGTATCAGAGGAACACTTGTAAAACCGATGTGTTGTGATTTAGCTCGTTTCGGTCTAAAACAGCTTGTTGCGCTGTATTAAGCAAGAATACATGCTTTTCGCGCAGTTATAGGAGAAAAAGTCAAGACGCGTATCAGAAGAACACTTGTAAAACCGATGTGTTGTGATTTAGCTCGTTTCGGTCTAAAACAGCTTGTTTCGTTGTATTAAGCAAGAATACATGCTTTTCGCGCAGTTATAAGAGAAAAAGTTTTGAGGCGTATCAGAGGAACACTTGTAAAACCGATGTGTTGTGATTTAGCTCGTTTCGGTTTAAAACAGCTTGTTTCGCTGTATTAAGCAAGAATACATGCTTTTCGCGCAGTTATAAGAGAAAAAGATTTGACGAGTATCACGTGGATACTTGTAAAACCGATGCGTTCAGATACAGCTCGTTTCGGTCTAAAACAGCTTGATTCGTTGTATTAAGCACGAATACATGCTTTTCGCGCAGTTATAGGAGAAAAAGTTGACGAGTATCACGTGGATACTTGTAAAACCGATGCGTTCAGATACAGCTCGTTTCGGTCTAAAACAGCTTGTTTCGTTTTATTTAAGCACGAATACATGCTTTTCGCGCAGTTATAAGAGAAAAAGTTTTGACGCGTATCAGAGGAACACTTGTAAAACCGATGTGTTGTGATTTAGCTCGTTTCGGTCTAAAACAGCTTGTTTCGCTGCATTAAGCAAGAATACATGCTTTTCGCGCAGTTATAAGAGAAAAAGTTTTGACGAGTATCACGTGGATACTTGTAAAACCGATGCGTTCAGATACAGCTCGTTTCGGTCTAAAACAGCTTGTTTCGTTTTATTTAAGCACGAATACATGCTTTTCGCGCAGTTATAAGAGAAAAAGTTTTGACGCGTATCAGAGGAACACTTTCAAAACCGATGTGTTGTGATTTAGCTCGTTTCGGTCTAAAACAGCTTGTTTCGCTGCATTAAGCAAGAATACATGCTTTTCGCGCAGTTATAAGAGAAAAAGATTTAAAGGCGTGTCACAGGGACACAAGTAAAACCGATGTGTTCAGATTTAGCTCGTTTTGGTATAAAACAGCTTGTTTCTTTGTTTTAGGCACGAATACATGCTTTTCGCGCAGTTATAGAAGAAAAACTGTTGACGCGTATTAGTGAGACACTTGTAAAATCGATGTGTTCAGATTTAGCTCATCTCGGTCTAAAACAGCTTGTTTCGCTGTATTAAGCAAGAATACGTGCTTTTCGCGCAGTTACAAGAGAAAAAGTTTTGACGCGTATCAGAGGAACGCTTGTAAAACCGATGTGTTGTGATTTAGCTCGTTTCGGTCTAAAACAGCTTGTTTCGTTGTATTAAGCAAGAATACATGCTTTTCGCGCCGTTATAAGAGAAAAAGTTTTGACGCGTATCAGAGGAACACTTGTAAAACCGATGTGTTCTGATTTACCTCGTTTCGGTCTAAAACAGCTTGTTTCGTTGAACTAAGCACGAATACATGCTTTTCGCGCAGTTATAAGAGAAAAAAGTTTTGACGCGTAATAGAGGAACACTTGTAAAACCGATGTGTTGTGATTTAGCTCGTTTCGGTCTAAAACAGCTTGTTTCGCTGTATTAAGCAAGAATACATGCTTTTCGCGCAGTTATAAGAGAAAAAGTTTTGACGCGTGTCACAGGGACACTTGTAAAACCGATATGTTCAGATTTAACTCGTTTCGGTCTAAAACAGCTTGTTTCGTCGTATTAAGCACGAATACATGCTTTTCGCGCAGTTATAAGAGAAAAAGTTTAGACGCGTATCAGAGGAACACTTGTAAAACCGATGTGTTGTGATTTAGCTCGTTTCGGTCTAAAATAGCTTGTTTCGTTGTATTAGGCAAGAATACATGCTTTTCGCGCAGTTATAAGAGAAAAAGTTTTGAGGCGTATCAGAGGAACACTTGTAAAACCGATGTGTTGTGATTTAGCTCGTTTCGGTCTAAAACAGCTTGTTTCGTTGTATTAAGCAAGAATACATGCTTTTCGCGCAGTTATAAGAGAAAAAGTTTTGACGCGTATCAGAGGAACACATGTAAAACCGATGTGTTCTGATTTACCTCGTTTCGGTCTAAAACAGCTTGTTTCGTTGAACTAAGCACGAATACATGCTTTTCGCGCAGTTATAAGAGAAAAAAGTTTTGACGCGTAATAGAGGAACACTTGTAAAACCGATGTGTTGTGATTTAGCTCGTTTCGGTCTAAAACAGCTTGTTTCGTCGTATTAAGCACGAATACATGCTTTTCGCGCAGTTATAAGAGAAAAAGTTTAGACGCGTATCAGAGGAACACTTGTAAAACCGATGTGTTGTGATTTAGCTCGTTTCGGTCTAAAACAGCTTGTTTCGTTGTATTAAGCAAGAATACATGCTTTTCGCGCAGTTATAAGAGAAAAAGTTTTGAGGCGTATCAGAGGAACACTTGTAAAACCGATGTGTTGTGATTTAGCTCGTTTCGGTTTAAAACAGCTTGTTTCGCTGTATTAAGCAAGAATACATGCTTTTCGCGCAGTTATAAGAGAAAAAGTTTTGACGAGTATCACGTGGATACTTGTAAAACCGATGCGTTCAGATACAGCTCGTTTCGGTCTAAAACAGCTTGATTCGTTGTATTAAGCACGAATACATGCTTTTCGCGCAGTTATAGGAGAAAAAGTTGACGAGTATCACGTGGATACTTGTAAAACCGATGCGTTCAGATACAGCTCGTTTCGGTCTAAAACAGCTTGTTTCGTTTTATTTAAGCACGAATACATGCTTTTCGCGCAGTTATAAGAGAAAAAGTTTTGACGCGTATCAGAGGAACACTTGTAAAACCGATGTGTTGTGATTTAGCTCGTTTCGGTCTAAAACAGCTTGTTTCGCTGTATTAAGCAAGAATACATGCTTTTCGCGCAGTTATAAGAGAAAAAGATTTAAAGGCGTGTCACAGGGACACTAGTAAAACCGATATGTTCAGATTTAGCTCGTTTTGGTATAAAACAGCTTGTTTCTTTGTTTTAGGCACGAATACATGCTTTTCGCGCAGTTATAGAAGAAAAACTTTTGACGCGTATTAGAGACACGTAAAATCGATGTGTTCAGATTTAGCTCATCTCGGTCTAAAACAGCTTGTTTCGTTGTATTAAGCACGAATACATGCTTTTCGCGCAGTTATAAGAAAAAAAGTTTTGACGCGTATCAGAGGAACACTTGTAAAACCGATGTGTTGTGATTTAGCTCATTTCGGTCTAAAACAGCTTGTTTCGTTGTATTAAGCAAGAATACATGCTTTTGGCGCAGTTATTAGAGAAAAAGTTTTGACGCGTATCAGAGGAACACTTGTAAAACCGATGTGTTGTGATTTAGCTCGTTTCGGTCTAAAACAGCTTGTTGCGTTGTATTAAGCAAGAATACATGCTTTTCGCGCAGTTATAAGAGAAAAAGTCAAGACGCGTATCAGAAGAACACTTGTAAAACCGATGTGTTGTGATTTAGCTCGTTTCGGTCTAAAACAGCTTGTTTCGTTGTATTAAGCAAGAATACATGCTTTTCGCGCAGTTATTAGAGAAAAAGTTTTGACGCGTATCAGAGGAACACTTGTAAAACCGATGTGTTGTGATTTAGCTCGTTTCGGTCTAAAACAGCTTGTTTCGTTGTATTAAGAAGAATACATGCTTTTCGCGCAGTTATAAGAGAAAAAGTTTTGACGCGTATCAGAGGAACACTTGTAAAACCGATGTGTTGTGATTTAGCTCGTTTCGGTCTAAAACAGCTTGTTGCGCTGTATTAAGCAAGAATACATGCTTTTCGCGCAGTTATAAGAGAAAAAGTCAAGACGCGTATCAGAAGAACACTTGTAAAACCGATGTGTTGTGATTTAGCTCGTTTCGGTCTAAAACAGCTTGTTTCGTTGTATTAAGCAAGAATACATGCTTTTCGCGCAGTTATAAGAGAAAAAGTTTTGAGGCGTATCAGAGGAACACTTGTAAAACCGATGTGTTGTGATTTAGCTCGTTTCGGTTTAAAACAGCTTGTTTCGCTGTATTAAGCAAGAATACATGCTTTTCGCGCAGTTATAAGAGAAAAAGTTTTGACGAGTATCACGTGGATACTTGTAAAACCGATGCGTTCAGATACAGCTCGTTTCGGTCTAAAACAGCTTGATTCGTTGTATTAAGCACGAATACATGCTTTTCGCGCAGTTATAGGAGAAAAAGTTGACGAGTATCACGTGGATACTTGTAAAACCGATGCGTTCAGATACAGCTCGTTTCGGTCTAAAACAGCTTGTTTCGTTTTATTTAAGCACGAATACATGCTTTTCGCGCAGTTATAAGAGAAAAAGTTTTGACGCGTATCAGAGGAACACTTGTAAAACCGATGTGTTGTGATTTAGCTCGTTTCGGTCTAAAACAGCTTGTTTCGCTGTATTAAGCAAGAATACATGCTTTTCGCGCAGTTATAAGAGAAAAAGTTTTGACGAGTATCACGTGGATACTTGTAAAACCGATGCGTTCAGATACAGCTCGTTTCGGTCTAAAACAGATTGTTTCGTTTTATTTAAGCACGAATACATGCTTTTCGCGCAGTTATAAGAGAAAAAGTTTTGACGCGTATCAGAGGAACACTTTCAAAACCGATGTGTTGTGATTTAGCTCGTTTCGGTCTAAAACAGCTTGTTTCGCTGCATTAAGCAAGAATACATGCTTTTCGCGCAGTTATAAGAGAAAAAGATTTAAAGGCGTGTCACAGGGACACTAGTAAAACCGATGTGTTCAGATTTAGCTCGTTTTGGTATAAAACAGCTTGTTTCTTTGTTTTAGGCACGAATACATGCTTTTCGCGCAGTTATAGAAGAAAAACTGTTGACGCGTAATAGTGAGACACTTGTAAAATCGATGTGTTCAGATTTAGCTCATCTCGGTCTAAAACAGCTTGTTTCGCTGTATTAAGCAAGAATACGTGCTTTTCGCGCAGTTACAAGAGAAAAAGTTTTGACGCGTATCAGAGGAACGCTTGTAAAACCGATGTGTTGTGATTTAGCTCGTTTCGGTCTAAAACAGCTTGTTTCGTTGTATTAAGCAAGAATACATGCTTTTCGCGCAGTTATAAGAGAAAAAGTTTTGACGCGTATCAGAGGAACACTTGTAAAACCGATGTGTTCTGATTTACCTCGTTTCGGTCTAAAACAGCTTGTTTCGTTGAACTAAGCACGAATACATGCTTTTCGCGCAGTTATAAGAGAAAAAAGTTTTGACGCGTAATAGAGGAACACTTGTAAAACCGATGTGTTGTGATTTAGCTCGTTTCGGTCTAAAACAGCTTGTTTCGCTGTATTAAGCAAGAATACATGCTTTTCGCGCAGTTATAAGAGAAAAAGTTTTGACGCGTGTCACAGGGACACTTGTAAAACCGATATGTTCAGATTTAACTCGTTTCGGTCAAAAACAGCTTGTTTCGTCGTATTAAGCACGAATACATGCTTTTCGCGCAGTTATAAGAGAAAAAGTTTAGACGCGTAACAGAGGAACACTTGTAAAACCGATGTGTTGTGATTTAGCTCGTTTCGGTCTAAAATAGCTTGTTTCGTTGTATTAAGCAAGAATACATGCTTTTCGCGCAGTTATAAGAGAAAAAGTTTTGAGGCGTATCAGAGGAACACTTGTAAAACCGATGTGTTGTGATTTAGCTCGTTTCGGTCTAAAACAGCTTGTTTCGTTGTATTAAGCAAGAATATATGCTTTTCGCGCAGTTATAAGAGAAAAAGTTTTGACGCGTATCAGAGGAACACTTGTAAAACCGATGTGTTCTGATTTACCTCGTTTCGGTCTAAAACAGCTTGTTTCGTTGAACTAAGCACGAATACATGCTTTTCGCGCAGTTATAAGAGAAAAAAGTTTTGACGCGTAATAGAGGAACACTTGTAAAACCGATGTGTTGTGATTTAGCTCGTTTCGGTCTAAAACAGCTTGTTTCGTCGTATTAAGCACGAATACATGCTTTTCGCGCAGTTATAAGAGAAAAAGTTTAGACGCGTATCAGAGGAACACTTGTAAAACCGATGCGTTCAGATACAGCTCGTTTCGGTCTAAAACAGCTTGTTTCGCTGTATTAAGCAAGAATACATGCTTTTCGCGCAGTTATAAGAGAAAAAGTTTTGACGAGTATCACGTGGATACTTGTAAAACCGATGCGTTCAGATACAGCTCGTTTCGGTCTAAAACAGCTTGATTCGTTGTATTAAGCACGAATACATGCTTTTCGCGCAGTTATAGGAGAAAAAGTTGACGAGTATCACGTGGATACTTGTAAAACCGATGCGTTCAGATACAGCTCGTTTCGGTCTAAAACAGCTTGTTTCGTTTTATTTAAGCACGAATACATGCTTTTCGCGCAGTTATAAGAGAAAAAGTTTTGACGCGTATCAGAGGAACACTTGTAAAACCGATGTGTTGTGATTTAGCTCGTTTCGGTCTAAAACAGCTTGTTTCGCTGTATTAAGCAAGAATACATGCTTTTCGCGCAGTTATAAGAGAAAAAGATTTAAAGGCGTGTCACAGGGACACTAGTAAAACCGATATGTTCAGATTTAGCTCGTTTTGGTATAAAACAGCTTGTTTCTTTGTTTTAGGCACGAATACATGCTTTTCGCGCAGTTATAGAAGAAAAACTTTTGACGCGTATTAGAGAGACACGTAAAATCGATGTGTTCAGATTTAGCTCATCTCGGTCTAAAACAGCTTGTTTCGTTGTATTAAGCACGAATACATGCTTTTCGCGCAGTTATAAGAAAAAAAGTTTTGACGCGTATCAGAGGAACACTTGTAAAACCGATGTGTTGTGATTTAGCTCATTTCGGTCTAAAACAGCTTGTTTCGTTGTATTAAGCAAGAATACATGCTTTTCGCGCAGTTATTAGAGAAAAAGTTTTGACGCGTATCAGAGGAACACTTGTAAAACCGATGTGTTGTGATTTAGCTCGTTTCGGTCTAAAACAGCTTGTTTCGTTGTATTAAGCAAGAATACATGCTTTTCGCGCAGTTATAAGAGAAAAAGTCAAGACGCGTATCAGAAGAACACTTGTAAAACCGATGTGTTGTGATTTAGCTCGTTTCGGTCTAAAACAGCTTGTTTCGTTGTATTAAGCAAGAATACATGCTTTTCGCGCAGTTATTAGAGAAAAAGTTTTGACGCGTATCAGAGGAACACTTGTAAAACCGATGTGTTGTGATTTAGCTCGTTTCGGTCTAAAACAGCTTGTTTCGTTGTATTAAGAAGAATACATGCTTTTCGCGCAGTTATAAGAGAAAAAGTTTTGACGCGTATCAGAGGAACACTTGTAAAACCGATGTGTTGTGATTTAGCTCGTTTCGGTCTAAAACAGCTTGTTGCGCTGTATTAAGCAAGAATACATGCTTTTCGCGCAGTTATAAGAGAAAAAGTCAAGACGCGTATCAGAAGAACACTTGTAAAACCGATGTGTTGTGATTTAGCTCGTTTCGGTCTAAAACAGCTTGTTTCGTTGTATTAAGAAGAATACATGCTTTTCGCGCAGTTATAAGAGAAAAAGTTTTGACGCGTATCAGAGGAACACTTGTAAAACCGATGTGTTGTGATTTAGCTCGTTTCGGTCTAAAACAGCTTGTTTCGCTGTATTAAGCAAGAATACATGCTTTTCGCGCAGTTATAAGAGAAAAAGTCAAGACGCGTATCAGAGGAACACTTGTAAAACCGATGTGTTGTGATTTAGCTCGTTTCGGTCTAAAACAGCTTGTTTCGCTGTATTAAGCAAGAATACATGCTTTTCGCGCAGTTATAAGAGAAAAAGTCAAGACGCGTATCAGAAGAACACTTGTAAAACCGATGTGTTGTGATTTAGCTCGTTTCGGTCTAAAACAGCTTGTTTCGTTGTATTAAGCAAGAATACATGCTTTTCGCGCAGTTATTAGAGAAAAAGTTTTGACGCGTATCAGAGGAACACTTGTAAAACCGATGTGTTGTGATTTAGCTCGTTTCGGTCTAAAACAGCTTGTTTCGTTGTATTAAGAAGAATACATGCTTTTCGCGCAGTTATAAGAGAAAAAGTTTTGACGCGTATCAGAGGAACACTTGTAAAACCGATGTGTTGTGATTTAGCTCGTTTCGGTCTAAAACAGCTTGTTGCGCTGTATTAAGCAAGAATACATGCTTTTCGCGCAGTTATAAGAGAAAAAGTCAAGACGCGTATCAGAAGAACACTTGTAAAACCGATGTGTTGTGATTTAGCTCGTTTCGGTCTAAAACAGCTTGTTTCGTTGAACTAAGCACGAATACATGCTTTTCGCGCAGTTATAAGAGAAAAAAGTTTTGACGCGTATCAGAGGAACACTTGTAAAACCGATGTGTTGTGATTTAGCTCGTTTCGGTCTAAAACAGCTTGTTTCGCTGTATTAAGCAAGAATACATGCTTTTCGCGCAGTTATAAGAGAAAAAGATTTAAAGGCGTGTCACAGGGACACTAGTAAAACCGATGTGTTCAGATTTAGCTCGTTTCGGTCTAAAACAGCTTCTTTCGCTGTATTAAGAACGAATACATGCTTTTCGCGCAGGTATAAGAGAAAAAGTTTTGACGCGTGTCACAGGGACACTTGTAAAACCGATGTGTTCAGATTTAGCTCGTTTCGGTCTAAAACAGCTTGTTTCGCTGTATTAAGCAAGAATACGTGCTTTTCGCGCAGTTATAAGAGAAAAAAGTTTTGACGCGTAACAGAGGAACACTTGTAAAACCGATGTGTTGATTTAGCTCGTTTCGGTCTAAAACAGCTTGTTTCGCTGTATTAAGCAAGAATACATGCTTTTCGCGCAGTTATAAGAGAAAAAGTTTTAAAGGCGTGTCACAGGGACACTTGTAAAACCGATGTGTTCAGATTTACCCCGTTTCGGTCTAAAACAGCTTGTTTCGTTAAACTAAGCACGAATACATGCTTTTCGCGCAGTTATAAGAGAAAAAGTTTTGACGCGTATCAGAGGAACACTTGTAAAACCGATGTGTTGTGATTTAACTCGTTTCGGTCTAAAACAGCTTGTTTCGCTGTATTAAGCAAGAATACATGCTTTTCGCGCAGTTATAAGAGAAAAGGTTGTGACGCGTGTCACAGGGACACTAGTAAAACCGATGTGTTCAGATTTAGCTCGTTTCGGTCTAAAACAGCTTGTTTCGCTGTATTAAGCAAGAATACGTGCTTTTCGCGCAGTTACAAGAGAAAAAGTTTTGACGCGTATCAGAGGAACACTTGTAAAACCGATGTGTTGTGATTTAGCTCGTTTCGGTCTAAAACAGCTTGTTTCGTTGTATTAAGCAAGAATACATGCTTTTCGCGCAGTTATAAGAGAAAAAGTTTTGACGCGTGTCACAGGGACACTTGTAAAACCGATATGTTCAGATTTAGCTCGTTTCGGTCTAAAACAGCTTGTTTCGTCGTATTAAGCACGAATACATGCTTTTCGCGCAGTTATAAGAGAAAAAGTTTAGACGCGTATCAGACCGATGTGTTGTGATTTAGCTCGTTTCGGTCTAAAACAGCTTGTTTCGTTGTATTAAGCAAGAATACATGCTTTTCGCGCAGTTATAAGAGAGAAAGTTTTGAGGCGTATCAGAGGAACACTTGTAAAACCGATGTGTTGTGATTTAGCTCGTTTCGGTCTAAAACAGCTTGTTTCGCTGTATTAAGCAAGAATACGTGCTTTTCGCGCAGTTACAAGAGAAAAAGTTTTGACGCGTATCAGAGGAACACTTGTAAAACCGATGTGTTGTGATTTAGCTCGTTTCGGTCTAAAACAGCTTGTTTCGTTGTATTAAGCAAGAATACATGCTTTTCGCGCAGTTATAAGAGAAAAAGTTTTGACGCGTATCAGAGGAACACTTGTAAAACCGATGTGTTCTGATTTACCTCGTTTCGGTCTAAAACAGCTTGTTTCGCTGTATTAAGCACGAATACATGCTTTTCGCGCAGTTATAACAGAAAAAGTTTAGACGCGTATCAGAGGAACACTTGTAAAACCGATGTGTTGTGATTTAGCTCGTTTCGGTCTAAAACAGCTTGTTTCGCTGTATTAAGCAAGAATACATGCTTTTCGCGCAGTTATAAGAGAAAAAGTTTTGACGAGTATCACGTGGATACTTGTAAAACCGATGCGTTCAGATACAACTCGTTTCGGTCTAAAACAGCTTGATTCGTTGTATTAAGCACGAATACATGCTTTTCGCGCAGTTATAAGAGAAAAAGTTGACGAGTATCACGTGGATACTTGTAAAACCGATGCGTTCAGATACAGCTCGTTTCGGTCTAAAACAGCTTGTTTCGTTTTATTTAAGCACGAATACATGCTTTTCGCGCAGTTATAAGAGAAAAAGTTTTGACGCGTATCAGAGGAACACTTGTAAAACCGATGTGTTGTGATTTAGCTCGTTTCGGTCTAAAACAGCTTGTTTCGCTGTATTAAGCAAGAATACATGCTTTTCGCGCAGTTATAAGAGAAAAAGTTTTGACGCGTATCAGAGGAACACTTGTAAAACCGATGTGTTCTGATTTACCTCGTTTCGGTCTAAAACAGCTTGTTTCGTTGAACTAAGCACGAATACATGCTTTTCGCGCAGTTATAAGAGAAAAAGTTTTGACACGTAACAGAGGAACACTTGTAAAACCGATGTGTTGTGATTTAGCTCGTTTCGGTCTAAAACAGCTTGTTTCGCTGTATTAAGCAAGAATACAAGCTTTTCGCGCAGTTATAAGAGAAAAAGTTTTGACGCGTGTCACAGGGACACTTGTAAAACCGATATGTTCAGATTTAGCTCGTTTCGGTCTAAAACAGCTTGTTTCGTCGTATTAAGCACGAATACTTGCTTTTCGCGCAGTTATAAGAGAAAATTTTAGACGCGTATCAGAGGAACACTTGTAAAACCGATGTGTTGTGATTTAGCTCGTTTCGGTCTAAAACAGCTTGTTTCGTCGTATTAGGCAAGAATACATGCTTTTCGCGCAGTTATAAGAGAAAAAGTTTTGAGGCGTATCAGAGGAACACTTGTAAAACCGATGTGTTGTGATTTAGCTCGTTTCGGTCTAAAACAGCTTGTTTCGCTGTATTAAGCAAGAATACATGCTTTTCGCGCAGTTATAAGAGAAAAAGTTTTGACGAGTATCACGTGGATACTTGTAAAAACCGATGCGTTCAGATACAGCTCGTTTCGGTCTAAAACAGCTTGATTCGTTGTATTAAGCACGAATACATGCTTTTCGCGCAGTTAAAAGAGAAAAAGTTGACGAGTATCACGTGGATACTTGAAAAACCGATGCGTTCAGATACAGCTCGTTTCGGTCTAAAACAGCTTGTTTCGTTTTATTTAAGCACGAATACATGCTTTTCGCGCAGTTATAAGAGAAAAAGTTTTGACGCGTATCAGAGGAACACTTGTACAACCGATGTGTTGTGATTTAACTCGTTTCGGTCTAAAACAGCTTGTTTCGCTGTATTAAGCAAGAATACATGCTTTTCGCGCAGTTATAAGAGAAAAAGTTTTGACGCGTATCAGAGGAACACTTGTAAAACCGATGTGTTGTGATTTAGCTCGTTTCGGTCTAAAACAGCTTGTTTCGTTGTATTAAGCAATAATACATGCTTTTCGCGCAGTTATAAGAGAAAAAGTTTTGAGGCTTATCAGAGGAACACGTAAAACCGATGTGTTGTGATTTAGCTCGTTTCAGTCTAAAACAGCTTGTTTCGCTGTATTAAGCAAGAATACATGCTTTTCGCGCAGTTATAAAAGAAAAAGTTTTGACGCGTATCAGAGGAACACTTGTAAAACCGATGTGTTGGGATTTAGCTCGTTTCGGTCTAAAACAGCTTGTTTCGCTGTATTAAGCAAGAATACATGCTTTTCGCGCAGTTATAAGAGAAAAAGTTTTGACGCGTATCAGAGGAACACTTGTAAAACCAATGTGTTGTGATTTAGCTCGTTTCGGTCTAAAACAACTTGTTTCGTTGTATTAGGCAAGAATACATGCTTTTCGCGCAGTTATAAGAGAAAAAGTTTTGACGCGTATCAGAGGAACACTTGTAAAACCGATGCGTTGTGATTTAGCTCGTTTCGGTCTAAAACAGCTTGTTTCGCTGTATTAAGCAAGAATACATGCTTTTCGCGCAGATATAAGAGAAAACAGTTTTTACGCGTATCAGAGGAACACTTGTAAAACCGATGTGTTGTGATTTAGCTCGTTTCGGTCTAAAACAGCTTGTTTCGCTGTATTAAGCACGAATACATGCTTTTTGCGCAGTTATAAGAGAAAAAGTTTAGACGCGTATCAGAGGAACACTTGTAAAACCGATGTGTTGTGATTTAGCTCGTTTCGGTCTAAAACAGCTTGTTTCGTTGTATTAGGCAAGAATACATGCTTTTCGCGCAGTTATAAGAGAAAAAGTTTTGACGCGTATCAGAGGAACACTTGTAAAACCGATGCGTTGTGATTTAGCTCGTTTCGGTCTAAAACAGCTTGTTTCGCTCTATTAAGCAAGAATACATGCTTTTCGCGCAGATATAAGAGAAAACAGTTTTGACGCGTATCAGAGGAACACTTGTAAAACCGATGTGTTGTGATTTAGCTCGTTTCGGTCTAAAACAGCTTGTTTCGCTGTATTAAGCAAGAATACATGCTTTTCGCGCAGTTATAAGAGAAAAAGATTTGACGCGTGTCACAGGGACACTTGTAAAACCGATGTGTTGTGATTTAGCTCGTTTCGGTCTAAAACAGCTTGTTTCGTTGAACTAAGCACGAATACATGCTTTTCGCGCAGTTATAAGAGAAAGAAGTTTTGACGCGTAACAGAGGAACACTTGTAAAACCGATGTGTTGTGATTTAGCTCGTTTCGGTCTAAAACAGCTTGTTTCGTTGTATTAAGCAAGAATACATGCTTTTCGCGCAGTTATAAGAGAAAAAGTTTAGACGCGTATCAGAGGAACACTTGTAAAACTGATGTGTTGTGATTTAGCTCGTTTCGGTCTAAAACAGCTTGTTTCGCTGTATTAAGCAAGAATACATGCTTTTCGCGCAGTTTTAAGAGAAAACGTCAAGACGCGTATCAGAAGAACACTTGTAAAACCGATGTGTTGTGATTTAGCTCGTTTTGGTCTAAAACAGCTTGTTTCGTTGAACTAAGCACGAATACATGCTTTTCGCGCAGTTATAAGAGAAAAAGTTTTGACGCGTATCAGAGGAACACTTGTAAAACCGATGTGTTGTGATTTACCTCGTTTCGGTCTAAAACAGCTTGTTTCGCTGTATTAAGCAAGAATACATGCTTTTCGCGCAGTTATAAGAGAAAAGGTTGTGACGCGTGTCACAGGGACACTAGTAAAACCGATGTGTTCAGATTTAGCTCGTTTCGATCTAAAACAGCCTATTTCGCTGTATTAAGCAAGAATACGTGCTTTTCGCGCAGTTACAAGAGAAAAAGTTTTGACGCGTATCAGAGGAACACTTGTAAAACCGATGTGTTGTGATTTAGCTCGTTTCGGTCTAAAACAGCTTGTTTCGTTGTATTAAGCAAGAATACATGCTTTTCGCGCAGTTATAGGAGAAAAAGTTTTGACGCGTATCAGAGGAACACTTGTAAAACCGATGTGTTCTGATTTACCTCGTTTCGGTCTAAAACAGCTTGTTTCGTTGAACTAAGCACGAATACATGCTTTTCGCGCAGTTATAAGAGAAAAAAGTTTTGACGCGTAATAGAGGAACACTTGTAAAACCGATGTGTTGTGATTTAGCTCGTTTCGGTCTAAAACAGCTTGTTTCGCTGTATTAAGCAAGAATACGTGCTTTTCGCGCAGTTACAAGAGAAAAAGTTTTGACGCGTATCAGAGGAACACTTGTAAAACCGATGTGTTGTGATTTAGCTCGTTTCGGTCTAAAACAGCTTGTTTCGTTGTATTAAGCAAGAATACATGCTTTTCGCGCAGTTATAAGAGAAAAGGTTGTGACGCGTGTCACAGGGACACTAGTAAAACCGATGTGTTCAGATTTAGCTCGTTTCGGTCTAAAACAGCTTGTTTCGCTGTATTAAGCAAGAATACGTGCTTTTCGCGCAGTTACAAGAGAAAAAGTTTTGACGCGTATCAGAGGAACACTTGTAAAACCGATGTGTTGTGATTTAGCTCGTTTCGGTCTAAAACAGCTTGTTTCGTTGTATTAAGCAAGAATACATGCTTTTCGCGCAGTTACAAGAGAGAAAGTTTTGAGGCGTATCAGAGGAACACTTGTAAAACCGATGTGTTGTGATTTAGCTCGTTTCGGTCTAAAACAGCTTGTTTCGCTGTATTAAGCAAGAATACGTGCTTTTCGCGCAGTTACAAGAAAAAAAATTTTGACGCGTATCAGAGGAACACTTGTAAAACCGATGTGTTGTGATTTAGCTCGTTTCGGTCTAAAACAGCTTGTTTCGTTGTATTAAGCAATAATACATGCTTTTCGCGCAGTTATAAAAGAAAAAGTTTTGACGCGTATCAGAGGAACACTTGTAAAACCGATGTGTTCTGATTTACCTCGTTTCGGTCTAAAACAGCTTGTTTCGTTGAACTAAGCACGAATACATGCTTTTCTCGCAGTTATAAGAGAAAAAAGTTTTGACGCGTAATAGAGGAACACTTGTAAAACCAATGTGTTGTGATTTAGCTCGTTTCGGTTTAAAACAGCTTGTTTCGTCGTATTAAGCACGAATACATGCTTTTCGCGCAGTTATAAGAGAAAAAGTTTAGACGCGTATCAGAGGAACACTTGTAAAACCGATGTGTTGTGATTTAGCTCGTTTTGGTCTAAAACAGCTTGTTTCGCTGTATTAAGCAAGAATACATGCTTTTCGCGCAGTTATAAGAGAAAAAGTTTTGACGAGTATCACGTGGATACTTGTAAAACCGATGCGTTCAGATACAGCTCGTTTCGGTCTAAAACAGCTTGATTCGTTGTATTAAGCACGAATACATGCTTTTCGCGCAGTTATAAGAGAAAAAGTTGACGAGTATCACGTGGATACTTGTAAAACCGATGCGTTCAGATACAGCTCGTTTCGGTCTAAAACAGCTTGTTTCGTTTTATTTAAGCACGAATACATGCTTTTCGCGCAGTTATAAGAGAAAAAGTTTTGACGCGTATCAGAGGAACACTTGTAAAACCGATGTGTTGTGATTTAGCTCGTTTCGGTCTAAAACAGCTTGTTTCGCTGTATTAAGCAAGAATACATGCTTTTCGCGCAGTTATAAGAGAAAAAGATTTAAAGGCGTGTCACAGGGAAACTAGTAAAACCGATGTGTTCAGATTTAGCTCGTTTTGGTATAAAACAGCTTGTTTCTTTGTTTTAGGCACGAATACATGCTTTTCGCGCAGTTATAGAAGAAAAATTTTTGACGCGTATTAGAGAGACACTTGTAAAATCGATGTGTTCAGATTTAGCTCATCTCGGTCTAAAACAGCTTGTTTCGCTGTATTAAGCAAGAATACGTGCTTTTCGCGCAGTTACAAGAGAAAAAGTTTTGACGCGTATCAGAGGAACACTTGTAAAACCGATGTGTTGTGATTTAGCTCGTTTCGGTCTAAAACAGCTTGTTTCGTTGTATTAAGCAAGAATACACGCTTTTCGCGCAGTTATAAGAGAAAAAGTTTTGACGCGTATCAGAGGAACACTTGTAAAACCGATGTGTTCTGATTTACCTCGTTTCGGTCTAAAACAGCTTGTTTCTTTGTATTAAGCACGAATACATGCTTTTTGCGCAGTTATAAGAGAAAAAAGTTTTGAGGCTTATCAGAGGAACACTTGTAAAACCGATGTGTTGTGATTTAGCTCGTTTCGGTCTAAAACAGCTTGTTTCGTTGTATTAAGCAAGAATACATGCTTTTCGCGCAGTTATAAAAGAAAAAGTTTTGACGCGTATCAGAGGAACACTTGTAAAACCGATGTGTTGTGATTTAGCTCGTTTCGGTCTAAAACAGCTTGTTTCGCTGTATTAAGCAAGAATACATGCTTTTCGCGGAGTTATAAGAGAAAAAGTTTAGACGCGTATCAGAGGAACACTTGTAAAACCGATGTGTTGTGATTTAGCTCGTTTCGGTCTAAAACAGCTTGTTTCGTTGTATTAGGCAAGAATACATGCTTTTCGCGCAGTTATAAGAGAAAAAGTTTTGACGCGTATCAGAGGAACACTTGTAAAACCGATGCGTTGTGATTTAGCTCGTTTCGGTCTAAAACAGCTTGTTTCGCTGTATTAAGCAAGAATACATGCTTTTCGCGCAGTTATAAGAGAAAAAGTTTAGACGCGTATCAGAGGAACACTTGTAAAACCGATGTGTTGTGATTTAGCTCGTTTCGGTCTAAAACAGCTTGTTTCGTTGTATTAGGCAAGAATACATGCTTTTCGCGCAGTTATAAGAGAAAAAGTTTTGACGCGTATCAGAGGAACACTTGTAAAACCGATGCGTTGTGATTTAGCTCGTTTCGGTCTAAAACAGCTTGTTTCGCTCTATTAAGCAAGAATACATGCTTTTCGCGCAGATATAAGAGAAAACAGTTTTGACGCGTATCAGAGGAACACTTGTAAAACCGATGTGTTGTGATTTAGCTCGTTTCGGTCTAAAACAGCTTGTTTCGCTGTATTAAGCAAGAATACATGCTTTTCGCGCAGTTATAAGAGAAAAAGATGTGACGCGTGTCACAGGGACACTTGTAAAACCGATGTGTTGTGATTTAGCTCGTTTCGGTCTAAAACAGCTTGTTTCGTTGAACTAAGCACGAATACATGCTTTTCGCGCAGTTATAAGAGAAAGAAGTTTTGACGCGTAACAGAGGAACACTTGTTAAACCGATGTGTTGTGATTTAGCTCGTTTCGGTCTAAAACAGCTTGTTTCGTTGTATTAAGCAAGAATACATGCTTTTCGCGCAGTTATAAGAGAAAAAGTTTTGACGCGTATCAGAGGAACACTTGTAAAACCGATGTGTTGTGATTTAGCTCGTTTCGGACTAAAACAGCTTGTTTCGCTGTATTAAGCAAGAATACATGCTTTTCGCGCAGTTATAAGAGAAAAAAGTTTTGACGCGTAATAGAAGAACACTTGTAAAACCGATGTGTTGTGATTTAGCTCGTTTCGGTCTAAAACAGCTTGTTTCGCTGTATTAAGCAAGAATACATGCTTTTCGCGCAGTTATAAGAGAAAAAGTTTTGACGCGTATCAGAGGAACACTTGTAAAACCGATGCGTTGTGATTTAGCTCGTTTCGGTCTAAAACAGCTTGTTTCGCTCTATTAAGCAAGAATACATGCTTTTCGCGCAGATATAAGAGAAAACAGTTTTGACGCGTATCAGAGGAACACTTGTAAAACCGATGTGTTGTGATTTAGCTCGTTTCGGTCTAAAACAGCTTGTTTCGCTGTATTAAGCAAGAATACATGCTTTTCGCGCAGTTATAAGAGAAAAAGATGTGACGCGTGTCACAGGGACACTTGTAAAACCGATGTGTTGTGATTTAGCTCGTTTCGGTCTAAAACAGCTTGTTTCGTTGAACTAAGCACGAATACATGCTTTTCGCGCAGTTATAAGAGAAAGAAGTTTTGACGCGTAACAGAGGAACACTTGTTAAACCGATGTGTTGTGATTTAGCTCGTTTCGGTCTAAAACAGCTTGTTTCGTTGTATTAAGCAAGAATACATGCTTTTCGCGCAGTTATAAGAGAAAAAGTTTTGACGCGTATCAGAGGAACACTTGTAAAACCGATGTGTTGTGATTTAGCTCGTTTCGGACTAAAACAGCTTGTTTCGCTGTATTAAGCAAGAATACATGCTTTTCGCGCAGTTATAAGAGAAAAAAGTTTTGACGCGTAATAGAAGAACACTTGTAAAACCGATGTGTTGTGATTTAGCTCGTTTCGGTCTAAAACAGCTTGTTTCGCTGTATTAAGCAAGAATACATGCTTTTCGCGCAGTTATAAGAGAAAAAGTTTTGACGCGTATCAGAGGAACACTTGTAAAACCGATGCGTTGTGATTTAGCTCGTTTCGGTCTAAAACAGCTTGTTTCGCTCTATTAAGCAAGAATACATGCTTTTCGCGCAGATATAAGAGAAAACAGTTTTGACGCGTATCAGAGGAACACTTGTAAAACCGATGTGTTGTGATTTAGCTCGTTTCGGTCTAAAACAGCTTGTTTCGCTGTATTAAGCAAGAATACATGCTTTTCGCGCAGTTATAAGAGAAAAAGATGTGACGCGTGTCACAGGGACACTTGTAAAACCGATGTGTTGTGATTTAGCTCGTTTCGGTCTAAAACAGCTTGTTTCGTTGAACTAAGCACGAATACATGCTTTTCGCGCAGTTATAAGAGAAAGAAGTTTTGACGCGTAACAGAGGAACACTTGTTAAACCGATGTGTTGTGATTTAGCTCGTTTCGGTCTAAAACAGCTTGTTTCGTTGTATTAAGCAAGAATACATGCTTTTCGCGCAGTTATAAGAGAAAAAGTTTTGACGCGTATCAGAGGAACACTTGTAAAACCGATGTGTTGTGATTTAGCTCGTTTCGGACTAAAACAGCTTGTTTCGCTGTATTAAGCAAGAATACATGCTTTTCGCGCAGTTATAAGAGAAAAAAGTTTTGACGCGTAATAGAAGAACACTTGTAAAACCGATGTGTTGTGATTTAGCTCGTTTCGGTCTAAAACAGCTTGTTTCGCTGTATTAAGCAAGAATACATGCTTTTCGCGCAGTTATAAGAGAAAAAGTTTTGACGCGTGTCACAGGGACACTTGTAAAACCGATATGTTCAGATTTAACTCGTTTCGGTCTAAAACAGCTTGTTTCGTCGTATTAAGCACGAATACATGCTTTTCGCGCAGTTATAAGAGAAAAAGTTTAGACGCGTATCAGAGGAACACTTGTAAAACCGATGTGTTGTGATTTAGCTCGTTTCGGTCTAAAATAGCTTGTTTCGTTGTATTAAGCAAGAATACATGCTTTTCGCGCAGTTATAAGAGAAAAAGTTTTGAGGCGTATCAGAGGAACACTTGTAAAACCGATGTGTTGTGATTTAGCTCGTTTCGGTCTAAAACAGCTTGTTTCGTTGTAATAAGCAAGAATACATGCTTTTCGCGCAGTTATAAGAAAAAAAGTTTTGACGCGTATCAGAGGAACACTTGTAAAACCGATGTGTTCTGATTTACCTCGTTTCGGTCTAAAACAGCTTGTTTCGTTGAACTAAGCACGAATACATGCTTTTCGCGCAGTCATAAGAGAAAAAAGTTTTGACGCGTAATAGAGGAACACTTGTAAAACCGATGTGTTGTGATTTAGCTCGTTTCGGTCTAAAACAGCTTGTTTCGTCGTATTAAGCATGAATACATGCTTTTCGCGCAGTTATAAGAGAAAAAGTTTAGACGCGTATCAGAGGAACACTTGTAAAACCGATGTGTTGTGATTTAGCTCGTTTCGGTCTAAAACAGCTTGTTTCGTTGTATTAAGCAAGAATACATGCTTTTCGCGCAGTTATAAGAGAAAAAGTTTTGACGAGTATCACGTGGATACTTGTAAAACCGATGCGTTCAGATACAGCTCGTTTCGGTCTAAAACAGCTTGATTCGTTGTATTAAGCACGAATACATGCTTTTCGCGCAGTTATAAGAGAAAAAGTTGACGACTATCACGTGGATACTTGTAAAACCGATGCGTTCAGATACAGCTCGTTTCGGTCTAAAACAGCTTGTTTCGTTTTATTTAAGCACGAATACATGCTTTTCGCGCAGTTATAAGAGAAAAAGTTTTGACGCGTATCAGAGGAACACTTGTAAAACCGATGTGTTGTGATTTAGCTCGTTTCGGTCTAAAACAGCTTGTTTCGCTGTATTAAGCAAGAATACATGCTTTTCGCGCAGTTATAAGAGAAAAAGTCAAGACGCGTATCAGAAGAACACTTGTAAAACCGATGTGTTGTGATTTAGCTCGTTTCGGTCTAAAACAGCTTGTTTCGTTGTATTAAGCAAGAATACATGCTTTTCGCGCAGTTATTAGAGAAAAAGTTTTGACGCGTATCAGAGGAACACTTGTAAAACCGATGTGTTGTGATTTAGCTCGTTTCGGTCTAAAACAGCTTGTTTCGTTGTATTAAGAAGAATACATGCTTTTCGCGCAGTTATAAGAGAAAAAGTTTTGACGCGTATCAGAGGAACACTTGTAAAACCGATGTGTTGTGATTTAGCTCGTTTCGGTCTAAAACAGCTTGTTTCGCTGTATTAAGCAAGAATACATGCTTTTCGCGCAGTTATAAGAGAAAAAGTCAAGACGCGTATCAGAGGAACACTTGTAAAACCGATGTGTTGTGATTTAGCTCGTTTCGGTCTAAAACAGCTTGTTTCGTTGTATTAAGAAGAATACATGCTTTTCGCGCAGTTATAAGAGAAAAAGTTTTGAGGCGTATCAGAGGAACACTTGTAAAACCGATGTGTTGTGATTTAGCTCGTTTCGGTCTAAAACAGCTTGTTTCGCTGTATTAAGCAAGAATACATGCTTTTCGCGCAGTTATAAGAGAAAAAGTCAAGACGTGTATCAGAAGAACACTTGTAAAACCGATGTGTTGTGATTTAGCTCGTTTCGGTCTAAAACAGCTTGTTTCGTTGAACTAAGCACGAATACATGCTTTTCGCGCAGTTATAAGAGAAAAAAGTTTTGACGCGTATCAGAGGAACACTTGTAAAACCGATGTGTTGTGATTTAGCTCGTTTCGGTCTAAAACAGCTTGTTTCGCTGTATTAAGCAAGAATACATGCTTTTCGCGCAGTTATAAGAGAAAAAGATTTAAAGGCGTGTCACAGGGACACTAGTAAAACCGAGGTGGTCAGATTTAGCTCGTTTCGGTCTAAAACAGCTTGTTTCGTTGAACTAAGCACGAATACATGCTTTTCGCGCAGTTATAGAAGAAAAACTTTTGACTCGTATTAGAGAGACACTTGTAAAATCGATGTGTTCAGATTTAGCTCATCTCGGTCTAAAACAGCTCGTTTCGTTGTATTAAGCACGAATACATGCTTTTCGCGCAGTTATAGGAGAAAAAGTTTTGACGCGTATCAGAGGAACACTTGTAAAACCGATGTGTTGTGATTTAGCTCGTTTCGGTCTAAAACAGCTTGTTTCGTTGTATTAAGCAAGAATACATGCTTTTCGCGCAGTTATTAGAGAAAAAGTTTTGACGCGTATCAGAGGAACACTTGTAAAACCGATGTGTTGTGATTTAGCCCGTTTCGGTCTAAAACAGCTTGTTTCGTTGTATTAAGAAGAATACATGCTTTTCGCGCAGTTATAAGAGAAAAAGTTTTGACGCGTATCAGAGGAACACTTGTAAAACCGATGTGTTGTGATTTAGCTCGTTTCGGTCTAAAACAGCTTGTTTCGCTGTATTAAGCAAGAATACATGCTTTTCGCGCAGTTATAAGAGAAAAAGTCAAGACGCGTATCAGAGGAACACTTGTAAAACCGATGTGTTGTGATTTAGCTCGTTTCGGTCTAAAACAGCTTGTTTCGTTGTATTAAGAAGAATACATGCTTTTCGCGCAGTTATAAGAGAAAAAGTTTTGAGGCGTATCAGAGGAACACTTGTAAAACCGATGTGTTGTGATTTAGCTCGTTTCGGTCTAAAACAGCTTGTTTCGCTGTATTAAGCAAGAATACATGCTTTTCGCGCAGTTATAAGAGAAAAAGTCAAGACGCGTATCAGAAGAACACTTGTAAAACCGATTTTTTGTGATTTAGCTCGTTTCGGTCTAAAACAGCTTGTTTCGTTGTATTAGGCAAGAATACATGCTTTTCGCGCAGTTATAAGAGAAAAAGTTTTGACGCGTATCAGAGGAACACTTGTAAAACCGATGCGTTGTGATTTAGCTCGTTTCGGTCTAAAACAGCTTGTTTCGCTGTATTAAGCAAGAATACATGCTTTTCGCGCAGTTATAAGAGAAAAAGTTTAGACGCGTATCAGAGGAACACTTGTAAAACCGATGTGTTGTGATTTAGCTCGTTTCGGTCTAAAACAGCTTGTTTCGCTGTATTAAGCAAGAATACATGCTTTTCGCGGAGTTATAAGAGAAAAAGTTTAGACGCGTATCAGAGGAACACTTGTAAAACCGATGTGTTGTGATTTAGCTCGTTTCGGTCTAAAACAGCTTGTTTCGTTGTATTAGGCAAGAATACATGCTTTTCGCGCAGTTATAAGAGAAAAAGTTTTGACGCGTATCAGAGGAACACTTGTAAAACCGATGCGTTGTGATTTAGCTCGTTTCGGTCTAAAACAGCTTGTTTCGCTGTATTAAGCAAGAATACATGCTTTTCGCGCAGTTATAAGAGAAAAAGTTTAGACGCGTATCAGAGGAACACTTGTAAAACCGATGTGTTGTGATTTAGCTCGTTTCGGTCTAAAACAGCTTGTTTCGTTGTATTAGGCAAGAATACATGCTTTTCGCGCAGTTATAAGAGAAAAAGTTTTGACGCGTATCAGAGGAACACTTGTAAAACCGATGCGTTGTGATTTAGCTCGTTTCGGTCTAAAACAGCTTGTTTCGCTCTATTAAGCAAGAATACATGCTTTTCGCGCAGATATAAGAGAAAACAGTTTTGACGCGTATC
This sequence comes from Amblyomma americanum, assembly GCF_052857255.1. Lineage (NCBI taxonomy): Eukaryota > Metazoa > Arthropoda > Arachnida > Ixodida > Ixodidae > Amblyomma > Amblyomma americanum. The sequence goes on from NW_027526497.1 coordinate 661,114, forward strand.
AGAGGAACACTTGTAAAACCGATGTGTTGTGATTTAGCTCGTTTCGGTCTAAAACAGCTTGTTTCGCTGTATTAAGCAAGAATACATGCTTTTCGCGCAGTTATAAGAGAAAAAGATGTGACGCGTGTCACAGGGACACTTGTAAAACCGATGTGTTGTGATTTAGCTCGTTTCGGTCTAAAACAGCTTGTTTCGTTGAACTAAGCACGAATACATGCTTTTCGCGCAGTTATAAGAGAAAGAAGTTTTGACGCGTAACAGAGGAACACTTGTTAAACCGATGTGTTGTGATTTAGCTCGTTTCGGTCTAAAACAGCTTGTTTCGTTGTATTAAGCAAGAATACATGCTTTTCGCGCAGTTATAAGAGAAAAAGTTTTGACGCGTATCAGAGGAACACTTGTAAAACCGATGTGTTGTGATTTAGCTCGTTTCGGTCTAAAACAGCTTGTTTCGCTGTATTAAGCAAGAATACATGCTTTTCGCGCAGTTATAAGAGAAAAAAGTTTTGACGCGTAATAGAAGAACACTTGTAAAACCGATGTGTTGTGATTTAGCTCGTTTCGGTCTAAAACAGCTTGTTTCGCTGTATTAAGCAAGAATACATGCTTTTCGCGCAGTTATAAGAGAAAAAGTTTTGACGCGTGTCACAGGGACACTTGTAAAACCGATATGTTCAGATTTAACTCGTTTCGGTCTAAAACAGCTTGTTTCGTCGTATTAAGCACGAATACATGCTTTTCGCGCAGTTATAAGAGAAAAAGTTTAGACGCGTATCAGAGGAACACTTGTAAAACCGATGTGTTGTGATTTAGCTCGTTTCGGTCTAAAATAGCTTGTTTCGTTGTATTAAGCAAGAATACATGCTTTTCGCGCAGTTATAAGAGAAAAAGTTTTGAGGCGTATCAGAGGAACACTTGTAAAACCGATGTGTTGTGATTTAGCTCGTTTCGGTCTAAAACAGCTTGTTTCGTTGTATTAAGCAAGAATACATGCTTTTCGCGCAGTTATAAGAAAAAAAGTTTTGACGCGTATCAGAGGAACACTTGTAAAACCGATGTGTTCTGATTTACCTCGTTTCGGTCTAAAACAGCTTGTTTCGTTGAACTAAGCACGAATACATGCTTTTCGCGCAGTCATAAGAGAAAAAAGTTTTGACGCGTAATAGAGGAACACTTGTAAAACCGATGTGTTGTGATTTAGCTCGTTTCGGTCTAAAACAGCTTGTTTCGTCGTATTAAGCACGAATACATGCTTTTCGCGCAGTTATAAGAGAAAAAGTTTAGACGCGTATCAGAGGAACACTTGTAAAACCGATGTGTTGTGATTTAGCTCGTTTCGGTCTAAAACAGCTTGTTTCGTTGTATTAAGCAAGAATACATGCTTTTCGCGCAGTTATAAGAGAAAAAGTTTTGACGAGTATCACGTGGATACTTGTAAAACCGATGCGTTCAGATACAGCTCGTTTCGGTCTAAAACAGCTTGATTCGTTGTATTAAGCACGAATACATGCTTTTCGCGCAGTTATAAGAGAAAAAGTTGACGACTATCACGTGGATACTTGTAAAACCGATGCGTTCAGATACAGCTCGTTTCGGTCTAAAACAGCTTGTTTCGTTTTATTTAAGCACGAATACATGCTTTTCGCGCAGTTATAAGAGAAAAAGTTTTGACGCGTATCAGAGGAACACTTGTAAAACCGATGTGTTGTGATTTAGCTCGTTTCGGTCTAAAACAGCTTGTTTCGCTGTATTAAGCAAGAATACATGCTTTTCGCGCAGTTATAAGAGAAAAAGTCAAGACGCGTATCAGAAGAACACTTGTAAAACCGATGTGTTGTGATTTAGCTCGTTTCGGTCTAAAACAGCTTGTTTCGTTGTATTAAGCAAGAATACATGCTTTTCGCGCAGTTATTAGAGAAAAAGTTTTGACGCGTATCAGAGGAACACTTGTAAAACCGATGTGTTGTGATTTAGCTCGTTTCGGTCTAAAACAGCTTGTTTCGTTGTATTAAGAAGAATACATGCTTTTCGCGCAGTTATAAGAGAAAAAGTTTTGACGCGTATCAGAGGAACACTTGTAAAACCGATGTGTTGTGATTTAGCTCGTTTCGGTCTAAAACAGCTTGTTTCGCTGTATTAAGCAAGAATACATGCTTTTCGCGCAGTTATAAGAGAAAAAGTCAAGACGCGTATCAGAGGAACACTTGTAAAACCGATGTGTTGTGATTTAGCTCGTTTCGGTCTAAAACAGCTTTTTTCGTTGTATTAAGAAGAATACATGCTTTTCGCGCAGTTATAAGAGAAAAAGTTTTGAGGCGTATCAGAGGAACACTTGTAAAACCGATGTGTTGTGATTTAGCTCGTTTCGGTCTAAAACAGCTTGTTTCGCTGTATTAAGCAAGAATACATGCTTTTCGCGCAGTTATAAGAGAAAAAGTCAAGACGTGTATCAGAAGAACACTTGTAAAACCGATGTGTTGTGATTTAGCTCGTTTCGGTCTAAAACAGCTTGTTTCGTTGAACTAAGCACGAATACATGCTTTTCGCGCAGTTATAAGAGAAAAAAGTTTTGACGCGTATCAGAGGAACACTTGTAAAACCGATGTGTTGTGATTTAGCTCGTTTCGGTCTAAAACAGCTTGTTTCGCTGTATTAAGCAAGAATACATGCTTTTCGCGCAGTTATAAGAGAAAAAGATTTAAAGGCGTGTCACAGGGACACTAGTAAAACCGATGTGTTCAGATTTAGCTCGTTTCGGTCTAAAACAGCTTGTTTCGTTGAACTAAGCACGAATACATGCTTTTCGCGCAGTTATAGAAGAAAAATTTTGACGCGTATTAGAGAGACACTTGTAAAATCGATGTGTTCAGATTTAGCTCATCTCGGTCTAAAACAGCTTGTTTCGTTGTATTAAGCACGAATACATGCTTTTCGCGCAGTTATAAGAGAAAAAGTTTTGACGCGTATCAGAGGAACACTTGTAAAACCGATGTGTTGTGATTTAGCTCGTTTCGGTCTAAAACAGCTTGTTTCGTTGTATTAAGCAAGAATACATGCTTTTCGCGCAGTTATTAGAGAAAAAGTTTTGACGCGTATCAGAGGAACACTTGTAAAACCGATGTGTTGTGATTTAGCTCGTTTCGGTCTAAAACAGCTTGTTTCGTTGTATTAAGAAGAATACATGCTTTTCGCGCAGTTATAAGAGAAAAAGTTTTGACGCGTATCAGAGGAACACTTGTAAAACCGATGTGTTGTGATTTAGCTCGTTTCGGTCTAAAACAGCTTGTTTCGCTGTATTAAGCAAGAATACATGCTTTTCGCGCAGTTATAAGAGAAAAAGTCAAGACGCGTATCAGAGGAACACTTGTAAAACCGATGTGTTGTGATTTAGCTCGTTTCGGTCTAAAACAGCTTGTTTCGTTGTATTAAGAAGAATACATGCTTTTCGCGCAGTTATAAGAGAAAAAGTTTTGAGGCGTATCAGAGGAACACTTGTAAAACCGATGTGTTGTGATTTAGCTCGTTTCGGTCTAAAACAGCTTGTTTCGCTGTATTAAGCAAGAATACATGCTTTTCGCGCAGTTATAAGAGAAAAAGTCAAGACGCGTATCAGAAGAACACTTGTAAAACCGATTTTTTGTGATTTAGCTCGTTTCGGTCTAAAACAGCTTGTTTCGCTGTATTAAGCAAGAATACATGCTTTTCGCGCAGATATAAGAGAAAACAGTTTTGACGCGTATCAGAGGAACACTTGTAAAACCGATGTGTTGTGATTTAGCTCGTTTCGGTCTAAAACAGCTTGTTTCGCTGTATTAAGCAAGAATACATGCTTTTCGCGCAGTTATAAGAGAAAAAGATTTGACGCGTGTCACAGGGACACTTGTAAAACCGATGTGTTGTGATTTAGCTCGTTTCGGTCTAAAATAGCTTGTTTCGTTGTATTAAGCAAGAATACATGCTTTTCGCGCAGTTATAAGAGAAAAAGTTTTGAGGCGTATCAGAGGAACACTTGTAAAACCGATGTGTTGTGATTTAGCTCGTTTCGGTCTAAAACAGCTTGTTTCGTTGTATTAAGCAAGAATACATGCTTTTCGCGCAGTTATAAGAAAAAAAGTTTTGACGCGTATCAGAGGAACACTTGTAAAACCGATGTGTTCTGATTTACCTCGTTTCGGTCTAAAACAGCTTGTTTCGTTGAACTAAGCACGAATACATGCTTTTCGCGCAGTCATAAGAGAAAAAAGTTTTGACGCGTATCAGAGGAACACTTGTAAAACCGATGTGTTGTGATTTAGCTCGTTTCGATCTAAAACAGCTTGTTTCGCTGTATTAAGCAAGAATACATGCTTTTCGCGCAGTTATAAGAGAAAAAGTCAAGACGCGTATCAGAGGAACACTTGTAAAACCGATGTGTTGTGATTTAGCTCGTTACGGTCTAAAACAGCTTGTTTCGTTGTATTAAGAAGAATACATGCTTTTCGCGCAGTTATAAGAGAAAAAGTTTTGAGGCGTATCAGAGGAACACTTGTAAAACCGATGTGTTGTGATTTAGCTCGTTTCGGTCTAAAACAGCTTGTTTCGCTGTATTAAGCAAGAATACATGCTTTTCGCGCAGTTATAAGAGAAAAAGTCAAGACGCGTATCAGAAGAACACTTGTAAAACCGATTTTTTGTGATTTAGCTCGTTTCGGTCTAAAACAGCTTGTTTCGTTGAACTAAGCACGAATACATGCTTTTCGCGCAGTTATAAGAGAAAAAAGTTTTGACGCGTATCAGAGGAACACTTGTAAAACCGATGTGTTGTGATTTAGCTCGTTTCGGTCTAAAACAGCTTGTTTCGCTGTATTAAGCAAGAATACATGCTTTTCGCGCAGTTATAAGAGAAAAAGATTTAAAGGCGTGTCACAGGGACACTAGTAAAACCGATGTGTTCAGATTTAGCTCGTTTCGGTCTAAAACAGCTTCTTTCGCTGTATTAAGAACGAATACATGCTTTTCGCGCAGGTATAAGAGAAAAAGTTTTGACGCGTGTCACAGGGACACTTGTATAACCGATGTGTTCAGATTTAGCTCGTTTCGGTCTAAAACAGCTTGTTTCGCTGTATTAAGCAAGAATACGTGCTTTTCGCGCAGTTACAAGAGAAAAAGTTTTGACGCGTATCAGAGGAACACTTGTAAAACCGATGTGTTGTGATTTAGCTCGTTTCGGTCTAAAACAGCTTGTTTCGCTGTATTAAGCAAGAATACATGCTTTTCGCGCAGATATAAGAGAAAACAGTTTTGACGCGTATCAGAGGAACACTTGTAAAACCGATGTGTTGTGATTTAGCTCGTTTCGGTCTAAAACAGCTTGTTTCGCTGTATTAAGCACGAATACATGCTTTTTGCGCAGTTATAAAAGAAAAAGTTTAGACGCGTATCAGAGGAACACTTGTAAAACCGATGTGTTGTGATTTAGCTCGTTTCGGTCTAAAACAGCTTGTTTCGTTGTATTAGGCAAGAATACATGCTTTTCGCGCAGTTATAAGAGAAAAAGTTTTGATGCGTATCAGAGGAACACTTGTAAAACCGATGCGTTGTGATTTAGCTCGTTTCGGTCTAAAACAGCTTGTTTCGCTGTATTAAGCAAGAATACATGCTTTTCGCGCAGATATAAGAGAAAACAGTTTTGACGCGTATCAGAGGAACACTTGTAAAACCGATGTGTTGTGATTTAGCTCGTTTCGGTCTAAAATAGCTTGTTTCGTTGTATTAAGCAAGAATACATGCTTTTCGCGCAGTTATAAGAGAAAAAGTTTTGAGGCGTATCAGAGGAACACTTGTAAAACCGATGTGTTGTGATTTAGCTCGTTTCGGTCTAAAACAGCTTGTTTCGTTGTATTAAGCAAGAATACATGCTTTTCGCGCAGTTATAAGAAAAAAAGTTTTGACGCGTATCAGAGGAACACTTGTAAAACCGATGTGTTCTGATTTACCTCGTTTCGGTCTAAAACAGCTTGTTTCGTTGAACTAAGCACGAATACATGCTTTTCGCGCAGTCATAAGAGAAAAAAGTTTTGACGCGTAATAGAGGAACACTTGTAAAACCGATGTGTTGTGATTTAGCTCGTTTCGGTCTAAAACAGCTTGTTTCGTCGTATTAAGCACGAATACATGCTTTTCGCGCAGTTATAAGAGAAAAAGTTTAGACGCGTATCAGAGGAACACTTGTAAAACCGATGTGTTGTGATTTAGCTCGTTTCGGTCTAAAACAGCTTGTTTCGTTGTATTAAGCAAGAATACATGCTTTTCGCGCAGTTATAAGAGAAAAAGTTTTGAGGCGTATCAGAGGAACACTTGTAAAACCGATGTGTTGTGATTTAGCTCGTTTCGGTCTAAAACAGCTTGTTTCGCTGTATTAAGCAAGAATACATGCTTTTCGCGCAGTTATAAGAGAAAAAGTTGACGACTATCACGTGGATACTTGTAAAACCGATGCGTTCAGATACAGCTCGTTTCGGTCTAAAACAGCTTGTTTCGTTTTATTTAAGCACGAATACATGCTTTTCGCGCAGTTATAAGAGAAAAAGTTTTGACGCGTATCAGAGGAACACTTGTAAAACCGATGTGTTGTGATTTAGCTCGTTTCGGTCTAAAACAGCTTGTTTCGCTGTATTAAGCAAGAATACATGCTTTTCGCGCAGTTATAAGAGAAAAAGTCAAGACGCGTATCAGAAGAACACTTGTAAAACCGATGTGTTGTGATTTAGCTCGTTTCGGTCTAAAACAGCTTGTTTCGTTGTATTAAGCAAGAATACATGCTTTTCGCGCAGTTATTAGAGAAAAAGTTTTGACGCGTATCAGAGGAACACTTGTAAAACCGATGTGTTGTGATTTAGCTCGTTTCGGTCTAAAACAGCTTGTTTCGTTGTATTAAGAAGAATACATGCTTTTCGCGCAGTTATAAGAGAAAAAGTTTTGACGCGTATCAGAGGAACACTTGTAAAACCGATGTGTTGTGATTTAGCTCGTTTCGGTCTAAAACAGCTTGTTTCGCTGTATTAAGCAAGAATACATGCTTTTCGCGCAGTTATAAGAGAAAAAGTCAAGACGCGTATCAGAGGAACACTTGTAAAACCGATGTGTTGTGATTTAGCTCGTTTCGGTCTAAAACAGCTTGTTTCGTTGTATTAAGAAGAATACATGCTTTTCGCGCAGTTATAAGAGAAAAAGTTTTGAGGCGTATCAGAGGAACACTTGTAAAACCGATGTGTTGTGATTTAGCTCGTTTCGGTCTAAAACAGCTTGTTTCGCTGTATTAAGCAAGAATACATGCTTTTCGCGCAGTTATAAGAGAAAAAGTCAAGACGCGTATCAGAAGAACACTTGTAAAACCGATTTTTTGTGATTTAGCTCGTTTCGGTCTAAAACAGCTTGTTTCGTTGAACTAAGCACGAATACATGCTTTTCGCGCAGTTATAAGAGAAAAAAGTTTTGACGCGTATCAGAGGAACACTTGTAAAACCGATGTGTTGTGATTTAGCTCGTTTCGGTCTAAAACAGCTTGTTTCGCTGTATTAAGCAAGAATACATGCTTTTCGCGCAGTTATAAGAGAAAAAGATTTAAAGGCGTGTCACAGGGACACTAGTAAAACCGATGTGTTCAGATTTAGCTCGTTTCGGTCTAAAACAGCTTCTTTCGCTGTATTAAGAACGAATACATGCTTTTCGCGCAGGTATAAGAGAAAAAGTTTTGACGCGTGTCACAGGGACACTTGTATAACCGATGTGTTCAGATTTAGCTCGTTTCGGTCTAAAACAGCTTGTTTCGCTGTATTAAGCAAGAATACGTGCTTTTCGCGCAGTTACAAGAGAAAAAGTTTTGACGCGTATCAGAGGAACACTTGTAAAACCGATGTGTTGTGATTTAGCTCGTTTCGGTCTAAAACAGCTTGTTTCGCTGTATTAAGCAAGAATACATGCTTTTCGCGCAGATATAAGAGAAAACAGTTTTGACGCGTATCAGAGGAACACTTGTAAAACCGATGTGTTGTGATTTAGCTCGTTTCGGTCTAAAACAGCTTGTTTCGCTGTATTAAGCACGAATACATGCTTTTTGCGCAGTTATAAAAGAAAAAGTTTAGACGCGTATCAGAGGAACACTTGTAAAACCGATGTGTTGTGATTTAGCTCGTTTCGGTCTAAAACAGCTTGTTTCGTTGTATTAGGCAAGAATACATGCTTTTCGCGCAGTTATAAGAGAAAAAGTTTTGATGCGTATCAGAGGAACACTTGTAAAATCGATGCGTTGTGATTTAGCTCGTTTCGGTCTAAAACAGCTTGTTTCGCTGTATTAAGCAAGAATACATGCTTTTCGCGCAGATATAAGAGAAAACAGTTTTGACGCGTATCAGAGGAACACTTGTAAAACCGATGTGTTGTGATTTAGCTCGTTTCGGTCTAAAACAGCTTGTTTCGCTGTATTAAGCAAGAATACATGCTTTTCGCGCAGTTATAGGAGAAAAAGTTTTGACGAGTATCACGTGGATACTTGTAAAACCGATGCGTTCAGATACAGCTCGTTTCGGTCTAAAACAGCTTGTTTCGTTGTATTAAGCAAGAATACATGCTTTTCGCGCAGTTATAAGAGAAAAAGATTTGACGCGTGTCACAGGGACACTTGTAAAACCGATGTGTTGTGATTTAGCTCGTTTCGGTCTAAAACAGCTTGTTTCGTTGAACTAAGCACGAATACATGCTTTTCGCGCAGTTATAAGAGAAAAAGTTTAGACGCGTATCAGAGGAACACTTGTAAAACCGATGTGTTGTGATTAAGCTCGTTTCGGTCTAAAACAGCTTGTTTCGTTGTATTAAGCAAGAATACATGCTTTTCGCGCAGTTATAAGAGAAAAAGTTTTAAGGCGTATCAGAGGAACACTTGTAAAAGCGATGTGTTGTGATTTAGCTCGTTTCGGTCTAAAACAGCTTGTTTCGCTGTATTAAGCAAGAATACATGCTTTTCGCGCAGTTATAAGAGAAAAAGTTTTGACGAGTATCACGTGGATACTTGTAAAACCGATGCGTTCAGATACAGCTCGTTTCGGTCTAAAACAGCTTGATTCGTTGTATTAAGCACGAATACATGCTTTTCGCGCAGTTATAAGAGAAAAAGTTGACGAGTATCACGTGGATACTTGTAAAACCGATGCGTTCAGATACAGCTCGGTTCGGTCTAAAACAGCTTGTTTCGTTGGACTAAGCAGGAATACGTGCTTTTCGCGCAGTTATAAGAGAAAAAAAGTTTTGACGCGTATCAGAGGAACACTTGTAAAACCGATGTGTTGTGATTTAGCTCGTTTCGGTCTAAAACAGCTTGTTTCGCTGTATTAAGCAAGAATACATGCTTTTCGCGCAGTTATAAGAGAAAAAGATTTAAACGCGTGTCACAGGGACACTAGTAAAACCGATGTGTTTAGATTTAGCTCGTTTCGGTCTAAAACAGCTTGTTTCGCTGTATTAAGAACGAATACATGCTTTTCGCGCAGGTATAAGAGAAAAAGTTTTGACGCGTGTCACAGGGACACTTGTAAAACCGATGTGTTCAGATTTAGCTCGTTTCGGTCTAAAACAGCTTGTTTCGCTGTATTAAGCAAGAATACGTGCTTTTCGCGCAGTTACAAGAGAAAAAGTTTTGACGCGTGTCACAGGCACACTTGTAAAACCGATGTGTTCAGATCTAGCTCGTTTTGGTGTAAAACAGCTTGTTTCGTTGTATTAAGCACGAATACATGCTTTTTGCGCAGTTATAAGAGAAAAAGTTTAGACGCGTATCAGAGGAAAACTTGTAAAACCGATGTGTTGTGATTTAGCTCGTTTCGGTCTAAAACAGCTTGTTTCGTTGTATTAGGCAAGAATACATGCTTTTCGCGCAGTTATAAGAGAAAAAGTTTAGACGCGTATCAGAGGAACACTTGTAAAACCGATGTGTTGTGATTTAGCTCGTTTCGGTCTAAAACAGCTTGTTTCGTTGTATTAAGCAAGAATACATGCATTTCGCGCAGTTATAAGAGAAAAAGTTTTGAGGCGTATCAGAGGAACACTTGTAAAAGCGATGTGTTGTGATTTAGCTCGTTTCGGTCTAAAACAGCTTGTTTCGCTGTATTAAGCAAGAATACATGCTTTTCGCGCAGTTTTAAGAGAAAAAGTTTTGACGAGTATCACGTGGATACTTGTAAAACCGATGCGTTCAGATACAGCTCGTTTCGGTCTAAAACAGCTTGTTTCGTTGTATTAAGCAAGAATATATGCTTTTCGCGCAGTTATAAGAGAAAAAGATTTGACGCGTGTCACAGGGACACTTGTAAAACCGATGTGTTGTGATTTAGCTCGTTTCGGTCTAAAACAGCTTGTTTTGTTGAACTAAGCACGAATACATGCTTTTCGCGCAGTTATAAGAGAAAAAAGTTTTGACGCGTAACAGAGGAACACTTGTAAAACCGATGTGTTGTGATTTAGCTCGTTTCGGTCTAAAACAGCTTGTTTCGTCGTATTAAGCACGAATACATTCTTTTCGCGCAGTTATAAGAGAAAAAGTTTAGACGCGTATCAGAGGAACACTTGTAAAACCGATGTGTTGTGATTTAGCTCGCTTCGGTCTAAAACAGCTTGTTTCGTTGTATTAAGCAAGAATACATGCTTTTCGCGCAGTTATAAGAGAAAAAGTTTTGAGGCGTATCAGAGGAACACTTGTAAAAGCGATGTGTTGTGATTTAGCTCGTTTCGGTCTAAAACAGCTTGTTTCGCTGTATTAAGCAAGAATACATGCTTTTCGCGCAGTTATAAGAGAAAAAGTTTTGACGAGTATCACGTGGATACTTGAAAAACCGATGCGTTCAGATACAGCTCGTTTCGGTCTAAAACAGCTTGATTCGTTGTATTAAGCACGAATACATGCTTTTCGCGCAGTTATAAGAGAAAAAGTTGACGAGTATCACGTGGATACTTGTAAAACCGATGCGTTCAGATACAGCTCGTTTCGGTCTAAAACAGCTTGTTTCGTTGGACTAAGCAGGAATACGTGCTTTTCGCGCAGTTATAAGAGAAAAAAAGTTTTGACGCGTATCAGAGGAACACTTGTAAAACCGATGTGTTGTGATTTAGCTCGTTTCGGTCTAAAACAGCTTGTTTCGCTGTATTAAGCAAGAATACATGCTTTTCGCGCAGTTATAAGAGAAAACGATTTAAAGGCGTGTCACAGGGACACTAGTAAAACCGATGTGTTTAGATTTAGCTCGTTTCGGTCTAAAACAGCTTGTTTCGCTGTATTAAGAACGAATACATGCTTTTCGCGCAGGTATAAGAGAAAAAGTTTTGACGCGTGTCACAGGGACACTTGTAAAACCGATGTGTTCAGATTTAGCTCGTTTCGGTCTAAAACAGCTTGTTTCGTTGAACTAAGCACGAATACATGCTTTTCGCGCAGTTATAAGAGAAAAAAGTTTTGACGCGTATCAGAGGAACACTTGTAAAACCGATGTGTTGTGATTTAGCTCGTTTCGGTCTAAAACAGCTTGTTTCGTTGTATTAAGAAGAATACATGCTTTTCGCGCAGTTATAAGAGAAAAAGTTTTGAGGCGTATCAGAGGAACACTTGTAAAACCGATGTGTTGTGATTTAGCTCGTTTCGGTCTAAAACAGCTTGTTTCGCTGTATTAAGCAAGAATACATGCTTTTCGCGCAGTTATAAGAGAAAAAGTCAAGACGCGTATCAGAAGAACACTTGTAAAACCGATTTTTTGTGATTTAGCTCGTTTCGGTCTAAAACAGCTTGTTTCGCTGTATTAAGCAAGAATACATGCTTTTCGCGCAGATATAAGAGAAAACAGTTTTGACGCGTATCAGAGGAACACTTGTAAAACCGATGTGTTGTGATTTAGCTCGTTTCGGTCTAAAACAGCTTGTTTCGCTGTATTAAGCAAGAATACATGCTTTTCGCGCAGTTATAAGAGAAAAAGATTTGACGCGTGTCACAGGGACACTTGTAAAACCGATGTGTTGTGATTTAGCTCGTTTCGGTCTAAAATAGCTTGTTTCGTTGTATTAAGCAAGAATACATGCTTTTCGCGCAGTTATAAGAGAAAAAGTTTTGAGGCGTATCAGAGGAACACTTGTAAAACCGATGTGTTGTGATTTAGCTCGTTTCGGTCTAAAACAGCTTGTTTCGTTGTATTAAGCAAGAATACATGCTTTTCGCGCAGTTATAAGAAAAAAAGTTTTGACGCGTATCAGAGGAACACTTGTAAAACCGATGTGTTCTGATTTACCTCGTTTCGGTCTAAAACAGCTTGTTTCGTTGAACTAAGCACGAATACATGCTTTTCGCGCAGTCATAAGAGAAAAAAGTTTTGACGCGTATCAGAGGAACACTTGTAAAACCGATGTGTTGTGATTTAGCTCGTTTCGATCTAAAACAGCTTGTTTCGCTGTATTAAGCAAGAATACATGCTTTTCGCGCAGTTATAAGAGAAAAAGTCAAGACGCGTATCAGAGGAACACTTGTAAAACCGATGTGTTGTGATTTAGCTCGTTTCGGTCTAAAACAGCTTGTTTCGTTGTATTAAGAAGAATACATGCTTTTCGCGCAGTTATAAGAGAAAAAGTTTTGAGGCGTATCAGAGGAACACTTGTAAAACCGATGTGTTGTGATTTAGCTCGTTTCGGTCTAAAACAGCTTGTTTCGCTGTATTAAGCAAGAATACATGCTTTTCGCGCAGTTATAAGAGAAAAAGTCAAGACGCGTATCAGAAGAACACTTGTAAAACCGATTTTTTGTGATTTAGCTCGTTTCGGTCTAAAACAGCTTGTTTCGTTGAACTAAGCACGAATACATGCTTTTCGCGCAGTTATAAGAGAAAAAAGTTTTGACGCGTATCAGAGGAACACTTGTAAAACCGATGTGTTGTGATTTAGCTCGTTTCGGTCTAAAACAGCTTGTTTCGCTGTATTAAGCAAGAATACATGCTTTTCGCGCAGTTATAAGAGAAAAAGATTTAAAGGCGTGTCACAGGGACACTAGTAAAACCGATGTGTTCAGATTTAGCTCGTTTCGGTCTAAAACAGCTTCTTTCGCTGTATTAAGAACGAATACATGCTTTTCGCGCAGGTATAAGAGAAAAAGTTTTGACGCGTGTCACAGGGACACTTGTATAACCGATGTGTTCAGATTTAGCTCGTTTCGGTCTAAAACAGCTTGTTTCGCTGTATTAAGCAAGAATACGTGCTTTTCGCGCAGTTACAAGAGAAAAAGTTTTGACGCGTATCAGAGGAACACTTGTAAAACCGATGTGTTGTGATTTAGCTCGTTTCGGTCTAAAACAGCTTGTTTCGCTGTATTAAGCAAGAATACATGCTTTTCGCGCAGATATAAGAGAAAACAGTTTTGACGCGTATCAGAGGAACACTTGTAAAACCGATGTGTTGTGATTTAGCTCGTTTCGGTCTAAAACAGCTTGTTTCGCTGTATTAAGCACGAATACATGCTTTTTGCGCAGTTATAAAAGAAAAAGTTTAGACGCGTATCAGAGGAACACTTGTAAAACCGATGTGTTGTGATTTAGCTCGTTTCGGTCTAAAACAGCTTGTTTCGTTGTATTAGGCAAGAATACATGCTTTTCGCGCAGTTATAAGAGAAAAAGTTTTGATGCGTATCAGAGGAACACTTGTAAAACCGATGCGTTGTGATTTAGCTCGTTTCGGTCTAAAACAGCTTGTTTCGCTGTATTAAGCAAGAATACATGCTTTTCGCGCAGATATAAGAGAAAACAGTTTTGACGCGTATCAGAGGAACACTTGTAAAACCGATGTGTTGTGATTTAGCTCGTTTCGGTCTAAAATAGCTTGTTTCGTTGTATTAAGCAAGAATACATGCTTTTCGCGCAGTTATAAGAGAAAAAGTTTTGAGGCGTATCAGAGGAACACTTGTAAAACCGATGTGTTGTGATTTAGCTCGTTTCGGTCTAAAACAGCTTGTTTCGTTGTATTAAGCAAGAATACATGCTTTTCGCGCAGTTATAAGAAAAAAAGTTTTGACGCGTATCAGAGGAACACTTGTAAAACCGATGTGTTCTGATTTACCTCGTTTCGGTCTAAAACAGCTTGTTTCGTTGAACTAAGCACGAATACATGCTTTTCGCGCAGTCATAAGAGAAAAAAGTTTTGACGCGTAATAGAGGAACACTTGTAAAACCGATGTGTTGTGATTTAGCTCGTTTCGGTCTAAAACAGCTTGTTTCGTCGTATTAAGCACGAATACATGCTTTTCGCGCAGTTATAAGAGAAAAAGTTTAGACGCGTATCAGAGGAACACTTGTAAAACCGATGTGTTGTGATTTAGCTCGTTTCGGTCTAAAACAGCTTGTTTCGTTGTATTAAGCAAGAATACATGCTTTTCGCGCAGTTATAAGAGAAAAAGTTTTGAGGCGTATCAGAGGAACACTTGTAAAACCGATGTGTTGTGATTTAGCTCGTTTCGGTCTAAAACAGCTTGTTTCGCTGTATTAAGCAAGAATACATGCTTTTCGCGCAGTTATAAGAGAAAAAGTTGACGACTATCACGTGGATACTTGTAAAACCGATGCGTTCAGATACAGCTCGTTTCGGTCTAAAACAGCTTGTTTCGTTTTATTTAAGCACGAATACATGCTTTTCGCGCAGTTATAAGAGAAAAAGTTTTGACGCGTATCAGAGGAACACTTGTAAAACCGATGTGTTGTGATTTAGCTCGTTTCGGTCTAAAACAGCTTGTTTCGCTGTATTAAGCAAGAATACATGCTTTTCGCGCAGTTATAAGAGAAAAAGTCAAGACGCGTATCAGAAGAACACTTGTAAAACCGATGTGTTGTGATTTAGCTCGTTTCGGTCTAAAACAGCTTGTTTCGTTGTATTAAGCAAGAATACATGCTTTTCGCGCAGTTATTAGAGAAAAAGTTTTGACGCGTATCAGAGGAACACTTGTAAAACCGATGTGTTGTGATTTAGCTCGTTTCGGTCTAAAACAGCTTGTTTCGTTGTATTAAGAAGAATACATGCTTTTCGCGCAGTTATAAGAGAAAAAGTTTTGACGCGTATCAGAGGAACACTTGTAAAACCGATGTGTTGTGATTTAGCTCGTTTCGGTCTAAAACAGCTTGTTTCGCTGTATTAAGCAAGAATACATGCTTTTCGCGCAGTTATAAGAGAAAAAGTCAAGACGCGTATCAGAGGAACACTTGTAAAACCGATGTGTTGTGATTTAGCTCGTTTCGGTCTAAAACAGCTTGTTTCGTTGTATTAAGAAGAATACATGCTTTTCGCGCAGTTATAAGAGAAAAAGTTTTGAGGCGTATCAGAGGAACACTTGTAAAACCGATGTGTTGTGATTTAGCTCGTTTCGGTCTAAAACAGCTTGTTTCGCTGTATTAAGCAAGAATACATGCTTTTCGCGCAGTTATAAGAGAAAAAGTCAAGACGCGTATCAGAAGAACACTTGTAAAACCGATTTTTTGTGATTTAGCTCGTTTCGGTCTAAAACAGCTTGTTTCGTTGAACTAAGCACGAATACATGCTTTTCGCGCAGTTATAAGAGAAAAAAGTTTTGACGCGTATCAGAGGAACACTTGTAAAACCGATGTGTTGTGATTTAGCTCGTTTCGGTCTAAAACAGCTTGTTTCGCTGTATTAAGCAAGAATACATGCTTTTCGCGCAGTTATAAGAGAAAAAGATTTAAAGGCGTGTCACAGGGACACTAGTAAAACCGATGTGTTCAGATTTAGCTCGTTTCGGTCTAAAACAGCTTCTTTCGCTGTATTAAGAACGAATACATGCTTTTCGCGCAGGTATAAGAGAAAAAGTTTTGACGCGTGTCACAGGGACACTTGTATAACCGATGTGTTCAGATTTAGCTCGTTTCGGTCTAAAACAGCTTGTTTCGCTGTATTAAGCAAGAATACGTGCTTTTCGCGCAGTTACAAGAGAAAAAGTTTTGACGCGTATCAGAGGAACACTTGTAAAACCGATGTGTTGTGATTTAGCTCGTTTCGGTCTAAAACAGCTTGTTTCGCTGTATTAAGCAAGAATACATGCTTTTCGCGCAGATATAAGAGAAAACAGTTTTGACGCGTATCAGAGGAACACTTGTAAAACCGATGTGTTGTGATTTAGCTCGTTTCGGTCTAAAACAGCTTGTTTCGCTGTATTAAGCACGAATACATGCTTTTTGCGCAGTTATAAAAGAAAAAGTTTAGACGCGTATCAGAGGAACACTTGTAAAACCGATGTGTTGTGATTTAGCTCGTTTCGGTCTAAAACAGCTTGTTTCGTTGTATTAGGCAAGAATACATGCTTTTCGCGCAGTTATAAGAGAAAAAGTTTTGATGCGTATCAGAGGAACACTTGTAAAATCGATGCGTTGTGATTTAGCTCGTTTCGGTCTAAAACAGCTTGTTTCGCTGTATTAAGCAAGAATACATGCTTTTCGCGCAGATATAAGAGAAAACAGTTTTGACGCGTATCAGAGGAACACTTGTAAAACCGATGTGTTGTGATTTAGCTCGTTTCGGTCTAAAACAGCTTGTTTCGCTGTATTAAGCAAGAATACATGCTTTTCGCGCAGTTATAGGAGAAAAAGTTTTGACGAGTATCACGTGGATACTTGTAAAACCGATGCGTTCAGATACAGCTCGTTTCGGTCTAAAACAGCTTGTTTCGTTGTATTAAGCAAGAATACATGCTTTTCGCGCAGTTATAAGAGAAAAAGATTTGACGCGTGTCACAGGGACACTTGTAAAACCGATGTGTTGTGATTTAGCTCGTTTCGGTCTAAAACAGCTTGTTTCGTTGAACTAAGCACGAATACATGCTTTTCGCGCAGTTATAAGAGAAAAAAGTTTTGACGCGTAACAGAGGAACACTTGTAAAACCGATGTGTTGTGATTTAGCTCGTTTCGGTCTAAAACAGCTTGTTTCGTCGTATTAAGCACGAATACATGCTTTTCGCGCAGTTATAAGAGAAAAAGTTTAGACGCGTATCAGAGGAACACTTGTAAAACCGATGTGTTGTGATTAAGCTCGTTTCGGTCTAAAACAGCTTGTTTCGTTGTATTAAGCAAGAATACATGCTTTTCGCGCAGTTATAAGAGAAAAAGTTTTAAGGCGTATCAGAGGAACACTTGTAAAAGCGATGTGTTGTGATTTAGCTCGTTTCGGTCTAAAACAGCTTGTTTCGCTGTATTAAGCAAGAATACATGCTTTTCGCGCAGTTATAAGAGAAAAAGTTTTGACGAGTATCACGTGGATACTTGTAAAACCGATGCGTTCAGATACAGCTCGTTTCGGTCTAAAACAGCTTGATTCGTTGTATTAAGCACGAATACATGCTTTTCGCGCAGTTATAAGAGAAAAAGTTGACGAGTATCACGTGGATACTTGTAAAACCGATGCGTTCAGATACAGCTCGTTTCGGTCTAAAACAGCTTGTTTCGTTGGACTAAGCAGGAATACGTGCTTTTCGCGCAGTTATAAGAGGAAAAAAGTTTTGACGCGTATCAGAGGAACACTTGTAAAACCGATGTGTTGTGATTTAGCTCGTTTCGGTCTAAAACAGCTTGTTTCGCTGTATTAAGCAAGAATACATGCTTTTCGCGCAGTTATAAGAGAAAAAGATTTAAAGGCGTGTCACAGGGACACTAGTAAAACCGATGTGTTTAGATTTAGCTCGTTTCGGTCTAAAACAGCTTGTTTCGCTGTATTAAGAACGAATACATGCTTTTCGCGCAGGTATAAGAGAAAAAGTTTTGACGCGTGTCACAGGGACACTTGTAAAACCGATGTGTTCAGATTTAGCTCGTTTCGGTCTAAAACAGCTTGTTTCGCTGTATTAAGCAAGAATACGTGCTTTTCGCGCAGTTACAAGAGAAAAAGTTTTGACGCGTGTCACAGGCACACTTGTAAAACCGATGTGTTCAGATCTAGCTCGTTTTGGTGTAAAACAGCTTGTTTCGTTGTATTAAGCACGAATACATGCTTTTTGCGCAGTTATAAGAGAAAAAGTTTAGACGCGTATCAGAGGAAAACTTGTAAAACCGATGTGTTGTGATTTAGCTCGTTTCGGTCTAAAACAGCTTGTTTCGTTGTATTAGGCAAGAATACATGCTTTTCGCGCAGTTATAAGAGAAAAAGTTTAGACGCGTATCAGAGGAACACTTGTAAAACCGATGTGTTGTGATTTAGCTCGTTTCGGTCTAAAACAGCTTGTTTCGTTGTATTAAGCAAGAATACATGCATTTCGCGCAGTTATAATAGAAAAAGTTTTGAGGCGTATCAGAGGAACACTTGTAAAAGCGATGTGTTGTGATTTAGCTCGTTTCGGTCTAAAACAGCTTGTTTCGCTGTATTAAGCAAGAATACATGCTTTTCGCGCAGTTTTAAGAGAAAAAGTTTTGACGAGTATCACGTGGATACTTGTAAAACCGATGCGTTCAGATACAGCTCGTTTCGGTCTAAAACAGCTTGTTTCGTTGTATTAAGCAAGAATATATGCTTTTCGCGCAGTTATAAGAGAAAAAGATTTGACGCGTGTCACAGGGACACTTGTAAAACCGATGTGTTGTGATTTAGCTCGTTTCGGTCTAAAACAGCTTGTTTCGTTGAACTAAGCACGAATACATGCTTTTCGCGCAGTTATAAGAGAAAAAAGTTTTGACGCGTAACAGAGGAACACTTGTAAAACCGATGTGTTGTGATTTAGCTCGTTTCGGTCTAAAACAGCTTGTTTCGTCGTATTAAGCACGAATACATTCTTTTCGCGCAGTTATAAGAGAAAACGTTTAGACGCGTATCAGAGGAACACTTGTAAAACCGATGTGTTGTGATTTAGCTCGCTTCGGTCTAAAACAGCTTGTTTCGTTGTATTAAGCAAGAATACATGCTTTTCGCGCAGTTATAAGAGAAAAAGTTTTGAGGCGTATCAGAGGAACACTTGTAAAAGCGATGTGTTGTGATTTAGCTCGTTTCGGTCTAAAACAGCTTGTTTCGCTGTATTAAGCAAGAATACATGCTTTTCGCGCAGTTATAAGAGAAAAAGTTTTGACGAGTATCACGTGGATACTTGAAAAACCGATGCGTTCAGATACAGCTCGTTTCGGTCTAAAACAGCTTGATTCGTTGTATTAAGCACGAATACATGCTTTTCGCGCAGTTATAAGAGAAAAAGTTGACGAGTATCACGTGGATACTTGTAAAACCGATGCGTTCAGATACAGCTCGTTTCGGTCTAAAACAGCTTGTTTCGTTGGACTAAGCAGGAATACGTGCTTTTCGCGCAGTTATAAGAGAAAAAAAGTTTTGACGCGTATCAGAGGAACACTTGTAAAACCGATGTGTTGTGATTTAGCTCGTTTCGGTCTAAAACAGCTTGTTTCGCTGTATTAAGCAAGAATACATGCTTTTCGCGCAGTTATAAGAGAAAACGATTTAAAGGCGTGTCACAGGGACACTAGTAAAACCGATGTGTTTAGATTTAGCTCGTTTCGGTCTAAAACAGCTTGTTTCGCTGTATTAAGAACGAATACATGCTTTTCGCGCAGGTATAAGAGAAAAAGTTTTGACGCGTGTCACAGGGACACTTGTAAAACCGATGTGTTCAGATTTAGCTCGTTTCGGTCTAAAACAGCTTGTTTCGCTGTATTAAGCAAGAATACGTGCTTTTCGCGCAGTTACAAGAGAAAAAGTTTTGACGCGTGTCACAGGGACACTTGTAAAACCGATGTGTTCAGATCTAGCTCGTTTTGGTGTAAAACAGCTTGTTTCGTTGTATTAAGCACGAATACATGCTTTTTGCGCAGTTATAAGAGAAAAAGTTTAGACGCGTATCAGAGGAAAACTTGTAAAACCGATGTGTTGTGATTTAGCTCGTTTCGGTCTAAAACAGCTTGTTTCGTTGTAGTAGGCAAGAATACATGCTTTTCGCGCAGTTATAAGAGAAAAAGTTTTGACGCCTATCAGAGGAACACTTGTAAAGCCGATGTGTTGGGATTTAGCTCGTTTCGGTCTAAAACAGCTTGTTTCGCTGTATTAAGCAAGAATACATGCTTTTCGCGCAGTTATAAGAGAAAAAAGTTTTGACGCGTATCAGAGGAACACTTGTAAAACCGATGTGTTGTGATTTAGCTCGTTTCGGTCTAAAACAGCTTGTTTCGTTGAACTAAGCACGAATACATGCTTTTCGCGCAGTTATAAGAGAAAAAAGTTTTGACGCGTAACAGAGGAACACTTGTAAAACGGATGTGTTGTGATTTAGCTCGTTTCGGTCTAAAACAGCTTGTTTCGTTGTATGAAGCAAGAATACATGCTTTTCGCGCAGTTAAAAGAGAAAAAGTTTTGACGCGTATCAGAGGAACACTTGTAAAACCGATGTGTTGTGATTTAGCTCGTTTCGGTCTAAAACAGCTTTTTTCGCTGTATTAAGCAAGAATACATGCTTTTCGCGCAGTTATAAGAGAAAAAGTTTTGACGCGTATCAGAGGAACACTTGTGAAACCGATGTGTTGTGATTTAGCTCGTTTCGGTCTAAAACAGCTTGTTTCGCTGTATTAAGCAAGATTACATGCTTTTCGCGCAGTTATAAAGAAAAAGTTTTGACGAGTATCAGAGGAACACTTGTAAAACCAATGTGTTCAGATTTAGCTCGTTTCGGTCTAAAACAGCTTGTTTCGTTGTATTAAGCAAGAATACATGCTTTTCGCGCAGTTATAAGAGAAAAAGTTTTGACGCGTATCAGAGGAACACTTGTAAAACCGATGTGTTGTGATTTAGCTCGTTTCGGTCTAAAACAGCTTGTTTCGTTGTAGTAGGCAAGAATACATGCTTTTCGCGCAGTTATAAGAGAAAAAGTTTTGACGCCTATCAGAGGAACACTTGTAAAGCCGATGTGTTGGGATTTAGCTCGTTTCGGTCTAAAACAGCTTGTTTCGCTGTATTAAGCAAGAATACATGCTTTTCGCGCAGTTATAAGAGAAAAAAGTTTTGACGCGTATCAGAGGAACACTTGTAAAACCGATGTGTTGTGATTTAGCTCGTTTCGGTCTAAAACAGCTTGTTTCGTTGAACTAAGCACGAATACATGCTTTTCGCGCAGTTATAAGAGAAAAAAGTTTTGACGCGTAACAGAGGAACACTTGTAAAACGGATGTGTTGTGATTTAGCTCGTTTCGGTCTAAAACAGCTTGTTTCGTTGTATGAAGCAAGAATACATGCTTTTCGCGCAGTTAAAAGAGAAAAAGTTTAGACGCGTATCAGAGGAAAACTTGTAAAACCGATGTGTTGTGATTTAGCTCGTTTCGGTCTAAAACAGCTTGTTTCGTTGTAGTAGGCAAGAATACATGCTTTTCGCGCAGTTATAAGAGAAAAAGTTTTGACGCCTATCAGAGGAACACTTGTAAAGCCGATGTGTTGGGATTTAGCTCGTTTCGGTCTAAAACAGCTTGTTTCGCTGTATTAAGCAAGAATACATGCTTTTCGCGCAGTTATAAGAGAAAAAAGTTTTGACGCGTATCAGAGGAACACTTGTAAAACCGATGTGTTGTGATTTAGCTCGTTTCGGTCTAAAACAGCTTGTTTCGTTGAACTAAGCACGAATACATGCTTTTCGCGCAGTTATAAGAGAAAAAAGTTTTGACGCGTAACAGAGGAACACTTGTAAAACGGATGTGTTGTGATTTAGCTCGTTTCGGTCTAAAACAGCTTGTTTCGTTGTATGAAGCAAGAATACATGCTTTTCGCGCAGTTAAAAGAGAAAAAGTTTTGACGCGTATCAGAGGAACACTTGTAAAACCGATGTGTTGTGATTTAGCTCGTTTCGGTCTAAAACAGCTTTTTTCGCTGTATTAAGCAAGAATACATGCTTTTCGCGCAGTTATAAGAGAAAAAGTTTTGACGCGTATCAGAGGAACACTTGTGAAACCGATGTGTTGTGATTTAGCTCGTTTCGGTCTAAAACAGCTTGTTTCGCTGTATTAAGCAAGATTACATGCTTTTCGCGCAGTTATAAAGAAAAAGTTTTGACGAGTATCAGAGGAACACTTGTAAAACCAATGTGTTCAGATTTAGCTCGTTTCGGTCTAAAACAGCTTGTTTCGTTGTATTAAGCAAGAATACATGCTTTTCGCGCAGTTATAAGAGAAAAAGTTTTGACGCGTATCAGAGGAACACTTGTAAAACCGATGTGTTGTGATTTAGCTCGTTTCGGTCTAAAACAGCTTGTTTCGTTGTAGTAGGCAAGAATACATGCTTTTCGCGCAGTTATAAGAGAAAAAGTTTTGACGCCTATCAGAGGAACACTTGTAAAGCCGATGTGTTGGGATTTAGCTCGTTTCGGTCTAAAACAGCTTGTTTCGCTGTATTAAGCAAGAATACATGCTTTTCGCGCAGTTATAAGAGAAAAAAGTTTTGACGCGTATCAGAGGAACACTTGTAAAACCGATGTGTTGTGATTTAGCTCGTTTCGGTCTAAAACAGCTTGTTTCGTTGAACTAAGCACGAATACATGCTTTTCGCGCAGTTATAAGAGAAAAAAGTTTTGACGCGTAACAGAGGAACACTTGTAAAACGGATGTGTTGTGATTTAGCTCGTTTCGGTCTAAAACAGCTTGTTTCGTTGTATGAAGCAAGAATACATGCTTTTCGCGCAGTTAAAAGAGAAAAAGTTTTGACGCGTATCAGAGGAACACTTGTAAAACCGATGTGTTGTGATTTAGCTCGTTTCGGTCTAAAACAGCTTGTTTCGCTGTATTAAGCAAGAATACATGCTTTTCGCGCAGTTATAAGAGAAAAAGTTTTGACGCGTATCAGAGGAACACTTGTGAAACCGATGTGTTGTGATTTAGCTCGTTTCGGTCTAAAACAGCTTGTTTCGCTGTATTAAGCAAGATTACATGCTTTTCGCGCAGTTATTAAAGAAAAAGTTTTGACGAGTATCAGAGGAACACTTGTAAAACCAATGTGTTCAGATTTAGCTCGTTTCGGTCTAAAACAGCTTGTTTCGTTGTATTAAGCAAGAATACATGCTTTTCGCGCAGTTATAAGAGAAAAAGTTTTGACGCGTATCAGAGGAACACTTGTAAAACCGATGTGTTGTGATTTAGCTCGTTTCGGTCTAAAACAGCTTGTTTCGCTGTATTAAGCAAGAATACATGCTTTTCGCGCAGTTATAAGAGAAAAAGTTTTGACGCGTATCAGAGGAACACTTGTGAAACCGATGTGTTGTGATTTGGCTCGCTTCGGTCTAAAACAGCTTGTTTCGTTGTATTAAGCAAGAATACATTCTTTTTGCGCAGTTATCAGAGAAAAAGTTTTGACGCGTATCAGAGGAACACTTGTAAAACCAATGTGTTCAGATTTACCTCGTTTCGGTCTAAAACAGCTTGTTTCGTTGAACTAAGCACGAATACATGCTTTTCGCGCAGTTATAACAGAAAAAAGTTTTGAAGCGTAACAGAGGAACACTTGTAAAACCGATGTGTTGTGATTTAGCTCGTTTCGGTCTAAAACAGCTTGTTTCGTTGTATTAAGCAAGAATACATGCTTTTCGCGCAGTGATAAGAGAAAAAGATTTGACGCGTGTCACAGGGACACTTGTAAAACCGATGTGTTGTGATTTAGCTCTTTTCGGTCTAAAACAGCTTGTTTCGTTGAACTAAGCACGAATACATGCTTTTCGCGCAGTTATAAGAGAAAAAAGTTTTGACGCGTAACAGAGGAACACTTGTAAAACCGATGTGTTGTGATTTAGCTCGTTTCGGTCTAAAACAGCTTGTTTCGTTGTATTAAGCGAGAATACATGCTTTTCGCGCAGTTATAAGAGAAAAAGTTTTGAGGCGTATCAGAGGAACACTTGTAAAAGCGATGTGTTGTGATTTAGCTCGTTTCGGTCTAAAACAGCTTGTTTCGCTGTATTAAGCAAGAATACATGCTTTTCGCGCAGTTATAAGAGAAAAAGTTTTGACGAGTATCACGTGGATACTTGTAAAACCGATGCGTTCAGATACAGCTCGTTTCGGTCTAAAACAGCTTGATTCGTTGTATTAAGCACGAATACATGCTTTTCGCGCAGTTATAAGAGAAAAAGATTTGACGCGTGTCACAGGGACACTTGTAAAACCGATGTGTTGTGATTTAGCTCGTTTCGGTCTAAAACAGCTTGTTTCGTTGAACTAAGCACGAATACATGCTTTTCGCGCAGTTATAAGAGAAAAAGTTTTGAAGCGTAACAGAGGAACACTTGTAAAACCGATGTGTTGTGATTTAGCTCGTTTCGGTCTAAAACAGCTTGTTTCGTTGTATTAAGCAAGAATACATGCTTTTCGCGCAGTTATAAGAGAAAAAGTTTTGAGGCGTATCAGAGGAACACTTGTAAAAGCGATGTGTTGTGATTTAGCTCGTTTCGGTCTAAAACAGCTTGTTTCGCTGTATTAAGCAAGAATACATGCTTTTCGCGCAGTTATAAGAGAAAAAGTTTTGACGAGTATCACGTGGATACTTGTAAAACCGATGCGTTCAGATACAGCTCGTATCGGTCTAAAACAGCTTGTTTCGTTGTATTAAGCAAGAATACATGCTTTTCGCGCAATTATAAGAGAAAAAGATTTGACGCGTGTCACAGGGACACTTGTAAAACCGATGTGTTGTGATTTAGCTCGTTTCGGTCTAAAACAGCTTGTTTCGTTGAACTAAGCACGAATACATGCTTTTCGCGCAGTTATAAGAGAAAAAAGTTTTGACGCGTAACAGAGGAACACTTGTAAAACCGATGTGTTGTGATTTAGCTCGTTTCGGTCTAAAACAGCTTGTTTCGTCGTATTAAGCACGAATACATGCTTTTCGCGCAGTTATAAGAGAAAAAGTTTAGACGCGTATCAGAGGAACACTTGTAAAACCGATGTGTTGTGATTTAGCTCGTTTCGGTCTAAAACAGCTTGTTTCGTTGTATTAAGCAAGAATACATGCTTTTCGCGCAGTTATAAGAGAAAAAGTTTTGAGGCGTATCAGAGGAACACTTGTAAAAGCGATGTGTTGTGATTTAGCTCGTTTCGGTCTAAAACAGCTTGTTTCGCTGTATTAAGCAAGAATACATGCTTTTCGCGCAGTTATAAGAGAAAAAGTTTTGACGAGTATCACGTGGATACTTGTAAAACCGATGCGTTCAGATACAGCTCGTTTCGGTCTAAAACAGCTTGATTCGTTGTATTAAGCACGAATACATGCTTTTCGCGCAGTTATAAGAGAAAAAGTTGACGAGGATCACGTGGATACTTGTAAAACCGATGCGTTCAGATACAGCTCGTTTCGGTCTAAAACAGCTTGTTTCGTTGGACTAAGCAGGAATACGTGCTTTTCGCGCAGTTATAAGAGAAAAAAAAGTTTTGACGCGTATCAGAGGAACACTTGTAAAACCGATGTGTTGTGATTTAGCTCGTTTCGGTCTAAAACAGCTTGTTGCGCTGTATTAAGCAAGAATACATGCTTTTCGCGCAGTTATAAGAGAAAAAGATATAAAGGCGTGTCACAGGGACACTAGTAAAACCGATGTGTTCAGATTTAGCTCGTTTCGGTCCAAAACAGCTTGTTTCGCTGTATTAAGAACGAATACATGCTTTTCGCGCAGGTATAAGAGAAAAAGTTTTGACGCGTGTCACAGGGACACTTGTAAAACCGATGTGTTCAGATTTAGCTCGTTTCGGTCTAAAACAGCTTGTTTCGCTGTATTAAGCAAGAATACGTGCTTTTCGCGCAGTTACAAGAAAAAAAAGTTTTGATGCGTGTCACAGGGACACTTGTAAAACCGATGTGTTCAGATCTAGCTCGTTTTGGTGTAAAACAGCTTGTTTCGTTGTATTAAGCACGAATACATGCTTTTTGCGCAGTTATAAGAGAAAAAGTTTAGACGCGTATCAGAGGAAAACTTGTAAAACCGATGTGTTGTGATTTAGCTCGTTTCTGTCTAAAACAGCTTGTTTCGTTGTATTAGGCAAGAATACATGCTTTTCGCGCAGTTATAAGAGAAAAAGTTTTGACGCCTATCAGAGGAACACTTGTAAAGCCGATGTGTTGTGATTTAGCTCGTTTCGGTCTAAAACAGCTTGTTTCGCTGTATTAAGCAAAAATACATGCTTTTCGCGCAGTTATAAGAGAAAAAAGTTTTGACGCGTATCAGAGGAACACTTGTAAAACCGATGTGTTGTGATTTAGCTCGTATCGGTCTAAAACAGCTTGTTTCGCTGTATTAAGCAAGAATACATGCTGTTCGCGCAGTTATAGGAGAAAAAGATTTGACGCGTGTCACAGGGACACTTGTAAAACCGATGTGTTGTGATTTAGCTCGTTTCGGTCTAAAACAGCTTGTTTCGTTGAACTAAGCACGAATACATGCTTTTCGCGCAGTTATAAGAGAAAAAAGTTTTGACGCGTAACAGAGGAACACTTGTAAAACGGATGTGTTGTGATTTAGCTCGTTTCGGTCTAAAAGAGCTTGTTTCGTTGTATTAAGCAAGAATACATGCTTTTCGCGCAGTTATAAGAGAAAAAGTTTTGACGCGTATCAGAGGAACACTTGTAAAACCGATGTGTTGTGATTTAGCTCGTTTCGGTCTAAAACAGCTTGTTTCGCTGTATTAAGCAAGAATACATGCTTTTCGCGCAGTTATAAGAGAAAAAGTTTTGACGCGTAACAGAGGAACACCTGTAAAACCGATGTGTTGTGATTTAGCTCGTTTCGGTCTAAAACAGCTTGTTTCGTCGTATTAAGCACGAATACATGCTTTTCGCGCAGTTATAAGAGAAAAAGTTTAGACGCGTATCAGAGGAACACTTGTAAAACCGATGTGTTGTGATTTAGCTCGTTTCGGTCTAAAACAGCTTGTTTCGTTGTATTAAGCAAGAATACATGCTTTTCGCGCAGTTATAAGAGAAAACGTTTTGAGGCGTATCAGAGGAACACTTGTAAAAGCGATGTGTTGTGATTTAGCTCGTTTCGGTCTAAAACAGCTTGTTTCGCTGTATTAAGCAAGAATACATGCTTTTCGCGCAGTTATAAGAGAAAAAGTTTTGAGTATCACGTGGATACTTGTAAAACCGATGCGTTCAGATACAGCTCGTTTCGGTCTAAAACAGCTTGATTCGTTGTATTAAGCACGAATACATGCTTTTCGCGCAGTTATAAGAGAAAAAGTTGACGAGTATCACGTGGATACTTGTAAAACCGATGCGTTCAGATACAGCTCGTTTCGGTCTAAAACAGCTTGTTTCGTTTTATTAAGCACGAATACATGCTTTTCGCGCAGTTATAAGAGAAAAAGTTTTGACGCGTATCAGAGGAACACTTGTAAAACCGATGTGTTGTGATTTAACTCGTTTCGGTCTAAAACAGCTTGTTTCGCTGTATTAAGCAAGAATACATGCTTTTCGCGCAGTTATAAGAGAAAAAGTAGTGACGCGTGTCACAGGGACACTTGTAAAACCGATGTGTTCAGATTTACCTCGTTTCGGTCTAAAACAGCTTGTTTCGTTGGACTAAGCAGGAATACGTGCTTTTCGCGCAGTTATAAGAGAAAAAAGTTTTGACGCGTATCAGAGGAACACTTGTAAAACCGATGTGTTGTGATTTAGCTCGTTTCGGTCTAAAACAGCTTGTTTCGTTGTATTAAGCAAGAATACATGCTTTTCGCGCAGTTATAAGAGAAAAAGTTTTGACGCGTATCAGAGGAACACTTGTAAAACCGATGGGTTGTGATTTAGCTCGTTTCGGTCTAAAACAGCTTGTTTCGCTGTATTAAGCAAGAATACATGCTTTTCGCGCAGTTATTAGAGAAAAAGTTTTGACGAGTATCACGTGGAACACTTGTAATACCGATGTGTTGTGATTTGGCTCGCTTCGGTCTAAAACAGCTTGTTTCGTTGTATTAAGCAAGAATACATTCTTTTTGCGCAGTTATCAGAGAAAAAGTTTTGACGCGTATCAGAGGAACACTTGTAAAACCAATGTGTTCAGATTTACCTCGTTTCGGTCTAAAACAGCTTGTTTCGTTGAACTAAGCACGAATACATGCTTTTCGCGCAGTTATAAGAGAAAAAAGTTTTGAAGCGTAACAGAGGAACACTTGTAAAACCGATGTGTTGTGATTTAGCTCGTTTCGGTCTAAAACAGCTTGTTTCGTTGTATTAAGCAAGAATACATGCTTTTCGCGCAGTTATAAGAGAAAAAGATTTGACGCGTGTCACAGGGACACTTGTAAAACCGATGTGTTGTGATTTAGCTCCTTTCGGTCTAAAACAGCTTGTTTCGTTGAACTAAGCACGAATACATGCTTTTCGCGCAGTTATAAGAGAAAAAAGTTTTGACGCGTAACAGAGGAACACTTGTAAAACCGATGTGTTGTGATCTAGCTCGTTTCGGTCTAAAACAGCTTGTTTCGTCGTATTAAGCACGAATACATGCTTTTCGCGCAGTTATAAGAGAAAAAGTTTAGACGCGTATCAGAGGAACACTTGTAAAACCGATGTGTTGTGATTTAGCTCGTTTCGGTCTAAAACAGCTTGTTTCGTTGTATTAAGCAAGAATACATGCTTTTCGCGCAGTTATAAGAGAAAAAGTTTTGAGGCGTATCAGAGGAACACTTGTAAAAGCGATGTGTTGTGATTTAGCTCGTTTCGGTCTAAAACAGCTTGTTTCGCTGTATTAAGCAAGAATACATGCTTTTCGCGCAGTTATAAGAGAAAAAGTTTTGACGAGTATCACGTGGATACTTGTAAAACCGATGCGTTCAGATACAGCTCGTTTCGGTCTAAAACAGCTTGTTTCGCTGTATTAAGCAAGAATACATGCTTTTCGCGCAGTTATAAGAGAAAAAGTTGTGACGCGTGTCACAGGGACACTTGTAAAACCGATGTGTTCAGATTTAGCTCGTTTCGGTCTAAAACAGCTTGTTTCGTTGTATTAAGCACGAATACATGCTTTTCGCGCAGGTATAAGAGAAAAAGTTTTAAAGGCATGTCACAAGGACACTTGTAAAACCGATGTGTTCAGATTTACCTCGTTTCGGTCTAAAACAGCTTGTTTCGTTGGACTAAGCAGGAATACGTGCTTTTCGCGCAGTTATAGGAGAAAAAAAGTTTTGACGCGTATCAGAGGAACACTTGTAAAACCGATGTGTTGTGATTTAGCTCGTTTCGGTCTAAAACAGCTTGTTTCGTTGTATTAGGCAAGAATACATGCTTTTCGCGCAGTTATAAGAGAAAAAGTTTTGACGCGTATCAGAGGAACACTTGTAAAACCGATGTGTTGTGATTTAGCTCGTTTCGGTCTAAAACAGCTTGTTTCGCTGTATTAAGCAAGAATACATGCTTTTCGCGCAGTTATAAGAGAAAAAGTTTTGACGCGTATCAGAGGAACACTTGTAAAACCGATGTGTTGTGATTTAGCTCGTTTCGGTCTAAAACAGCTTGTTTCGTTGTATTAAGCAAGAATACATGCTTTTCGCGCAGTTATAAGAGAAAAAGATTTGACGCGTGTCACAGGGACACTTGTAAAACCGATGTGTTGTGATTTAGCTCGATTCGGTCTAAAACAGCTTGTTTCGTTGAACTAAGCACGAATACATGCTTTTCGCGCAGTTATAAGAGAAAAAAGTTTTGACGCGTAACAGAGGAACACTTCTAAAACCGATGTGTTGTGATTTAGCTCGTTTCGGTCTAAAACAGCTTGTTTCGTCGTATTAAGCACGAATACATGCTTTTCGCGCAGTTATAAGAGAAAAAGTTTAGACGCGTATCAGAGGAACACTTGTAAAACCGATGTGTTGTGATTTAGCTCGTTTCGGTCTAAAACAGCTTGTTTCGTTGTATTAAGCAAGAATACATGCTTTTCGCGCAGTTATAAGAGAAAAAGTTTTGAGGCGTATCAGAGGAACACTTGTAAAAGCGATGTGTTGTGATTTAGCTCGTTTCGGTCTAAAACAGCTTGTTTCGCTGTATTAAGCAAGAATACATGCTTTTCGCGCAGTTATAAGAGAAAAAGTTTTGACGAGTATCACGTGGATACTTGTAAAACCGATGCGTTCAGATACAGCTCGTTTCGGTCTAAAACAGCTTGATTCGTTGTATTAAGCACGAATACATGCTTTTCGCGCAGTTATAAGAGAAAAAGTTGACGAGTATCACGTGGATACTTGTAAAACCGATGCGTTCAGATACAGCTCGTTTCGGTCTAAAACAGCTTGTTTCGTTGGACTGAGCAGGAATACGTGGTTTTCGCGCAGTTATAAGAGAAAAAAAGTTTTGACGCGTATCAGAGGAACACTTGTAAAACCGATGTGTTGTGATTTAGCTCGTTTCGGTCTAAAACAGCTTGTTTCGCTGTATTAAGCAAGAATACGTGCTTTTCGCGCATTTATAAGAGAAAAAGTTTTGACGCGTGTCACAGGGACACGTGTAAAACCGATTTGTTCAGATATAGCTCGTTTTGGTATAAAACAGCTTGTTTCGTTGTTTTAAGCACGAATACATGCTTTACGCGCAGTTATAGAAGAAAAACTTTTGACGCCTATTAGAGAGACACTTGTAAAACCGATGTGTTCAGATTTAGCTCATCTCGGTCTAAAACAGCTTGTTTCGTTGTATTAAGCACGAATACATGCTTTTTGCGCAGTTATAAAAGAAAAAGTTTTGAGGCGTATCAGAGGAACACTTGTAAAACCAATGTGTTCAGATTTACCTCGTTTCGGTCTAAAACAGCTTGTTTCGTTGAACTAAGCACGAATACATGCTTTTCGCGCAGTTATAAGAGAAAAAAGTTTTGAAGCGTAACAGAGGAACACTTGTAAAACCGATGTGTTGTGATTTAGCTCGTTTCGGTCTAAAACAGCTTGTTTCGTTGTATTAAGCAAGAATACATGCTTTTCGCGCAGTTATAAGAGAAAAAAGTTTTGACGCGTAACAGAGGAACACTTGTAAAACCGATGTGTTGTGATCTAGCTCGTTTCGGTCTAAAACAGCTTGTTTCGTCGTATTAAGCACGAATACATGCTTTTCGCGCAGTTATAAGAGAAAAAGATTAGACGCGTATCAGAGGAACACTTGTAAAACCGATGTGTTGTGATTTAGCTCGTTTCGGTCTAAAACAGCTTGTTTCGTTGTATTAGGCAAGAATACATGCTTTTCGCGCAGTTATAAGAGAAAAAGTTTTGAGGCGTATCAGAGGAACACTTGTAAA
Organism: Amblyomma americanum; assembly: GCF_052857255.1. Classification (NCBI taxonomy): domain Eukaryota; kingdom Metazoa; phylum Arthropoda; class Arachnida; order Ixodida; family Ixodidae; genus Amblyomma; species Amblyomma americanum. The sequence goes on from NW_027526497.1 coordinate 692,388, forward strand.
AGCGATGTGCTGTGATTTAGCTCGTTTCGGTCTAAAACAGCTTGTTTCGCTGTATTAAGCAAGAATACATGCTTTTCGCGCAGTTATAAGAGAAAAAGTTTTGACGAGTATCACGTGGATACTTGTAAAACCGATGCGTTCAGATACAGCTCGTTTCGGTCTAAAACAGCTTGTTTCGCTGTATTAAGCAAGAATACAAGCTTTTCGCGCAGTTATAAGAGAAAAAGTTGTGACGCGTGTCACAGGGACACTTGTAAAACCGATGTGTTCAGATTTAGCTCGTTTCGGTCTAAAACAGCTTGTTTCGTTGTATTAAGCAGGAATACATGCTTTTCGCGCAGGTATAAGAGAAAAAGTTTTAAAGGCATGTCACAAGGACACTTGTAAAACCGATGTGTTCAGATTTACCTCGTTTCGGTCTAAAACAGCTTGTTTCGTTGGACTAAGCAGGAATACGTGCTTTTCGCGCAGTTATAGGAGAAAAAAAGTTTTGACGCGTATCAGAGGAACACTTGTAAAACCGATGTGTTGTGATTTAGCTCGTTTCGGTCTAAAACAGCTTGTTTCGTTGTATTAAGCAAGAATACATGCTTTTCGCGCAGTTATAAGAGAAAAAGTTTTGACGCGTATCAGAGGAACACTTGTAAAACCGATGTGTTGTGATTTAGCTCGTTTCGGTCTAAAACAGCTTGTTTCGTTGTATTAAGCAAGAATACATGCTTTTCGCGCAGTTATAAGAGAAAAAGTTTTGACGCGTATCAGAGGAACACTTGTAAAACCGATGTGTTGTGATTTAGCTCGTTTCGGTCTAAAACAGCTTGTTTCGTTGTATTAAGCAAGAATACATGCTTTTCGCGCAGTTATAAGAGAAAAAGATTTGACGCGTGTCACAGGGACACTTGTAAAACCGATGTGTTGTGATTTAGCTCGTTTCGGTCTAAAACAGCTTGTTTCGTTGAACTAAGCACGAATACATGCTTTTCGCGCAGTTATAAGAGAAAAAAGTTTTGACGCGTAACAGAGGAACACTTCTAAAACCGATGTGTTGTGATTTAGCTCGTTTCGGTCTAAAACAGCTTGTTTCGTCGTATTAAGCACGAATACATGCTTTTCGCGCAGTTATAAGAGAAAAAGTTTAGACGCGTATCAGAGGAACACTTGTAAAACCGATGTGTTGTGATTTAGCTCGTTTCGGTCTAAAACAGCTTGTTTCGTTGTATTAAGCAAGAATACATGCTTTTCGCGCAGTTATAAGAGAAAAAGTTTTGAGGCGTATCAGAGGAACACTTGTAAAAGCGATGTGTTGTGATTTAGCTCGTTTCGGTCTAAAACAGCTTGCTTCGCTGTATTAAGCAAGAATACATGCTTTTCGCGCAGTTATAAGAGAAAAAGTTTTGACGAGTATCACGTGGATACTTGTAAAACCGATGCGTTCAGATACAGCTCGTTGCGGTCTAAAACAGCTTGATTCGTTGTATTAAGCACGAATACATGCTTTTCGCGCAGTTATAAGAGAAAAAGTTGACGAGTATCACGTGGATACTTGTAAAACCGATGAGTTCAGATACAGCTCGTTTCGGTCTAAAACAGCTTGTTTCGTTGGACTAAGCAGGAATACGTGGTTTTCGCGCAGTTATAAGAGAAAAAAAGTTTTGACGCGTATCAGAGGAACACTTGTAAAACCGATGTGTTGTGATTTAGCTCGTTTCGGTCTAAAACAGCTTGTATCGCTGTATTAAGCAAGAATACGTGCTTTTCGCGCATTTATAAGAGAAAAAGTTTTGACGCGTGTCACAGGGACACGTGTAAAACAGATTTGTTCAGATATAGCTCGTTTTGGTATAAAACAGCTTGTTTCGTTGTTTTAAGCACGAATACATGCTTTACGCGCAGTTATAGAAGAAAAACTTTTGACGCCTATTAGAGAGACACTTGTAAAACCGATGTGTTCAGATTTAGCTCATCTCGGTCTAAAACAGCTTGTTTCGTTGTATTAAGCACGAATACATGCTTTTTGCGCAGTTATAAAAGAAAAAGTTTTGAGGCGTATCAGAGGAACACTTGTAAAAGCGATGTGTTGTGATTTAGCTCGTTTCGGTCTAAAACAGCTTGTTTCGCTGTATTAAGCAAGAATACATGCTTTTCGCGCAGTTATAAGAGAAAAAGTTTTGACGAGTATCACGTGGATACTTGTAAAACCGATGCGTTCAGATACAGCTCGTTTCGGTCTAAAACAGCTTGATTCGTTGTATTAAGCACGAATACATGCTTTTCGCGCAGTTATAAGAGAAAAAGATTTGACGCGTGTCACAGGGACACTTGTAAAACCGATGTGTTGTGATTTAGCTCGTTTCGGTCTAAAACAGCTTGTTTCGTTGAACTAAGCACGAATACATGCTTTTCGCGCAGTTATAAGAGAAAAACGTTTTGACGCGTAACAGAGGAACACTTGTAAAAGCGATGTGTTGTGATTTAGCTCGTTTCGGTCTAAAACAGCTTGTTTCGCTGTATTAAGCAAGAATACATGCTTTTCGCGCAGTTATAAGAGAAAAAGTTTTGACGAGTATCACGTGGATACTTGTAAAACCGATGCGTTCAGATACAGCTCGTTTCGGTCTAAAACAGCTTGTTTCGTTGTATTAAGCAAGAATACATGCTTTTCGCGCAGTTATAAGAGAAAAAGATTTGACGCGTGTCACAGGGACACTTGTAAAACCGATGTGTTGTGATTCAGCTCGTTTCGGTCTAAAACAGCTTGTTTCGTTGAACTAAGCACGAATACATGCTTTTCGCGCAGTTATAAGAGAAAAAAGTTTTGACGCGTAACAGAGGAACACTTGTAAAACCGATGTGTTGTGATTTAGCTCGTTTCGGTCTAAAACAGCTTGTTTCGTCGTATTAAGCACGAATACATGCTTTTCGCGCAGTTATAAGAGAAAAAGTTTAGACGCGTATCAGAGGAACACTTGTAAAACCGATGTGTTGTGATTTAGCTCGTTTCGGTCTAAAACAGCTTGTTTCGTTGTATTAAGCAAGAATACATGCTTTTCGCGCAGTTATAAGAGAAAAAGTTTTGAGGCGTATCAGAGGAACACTTGTAAAAGAGATGTGTTGTGATTTAGCTCGTTTCGGTCTAAAACAGCTTGTTTCGCTGTATTAAGCAAGAATACATGCTTTTCGCGCAGTTATAAGAGAAAAAGTTTTGACGAGTATCAAGTGGATACTTGTAAAACCGATGCGTTCAGATACAGCTCGTTTCGGTCTAAAACAGCTTGATTCGTTGTATTAAGCACGAATACATGCTTTTCGCGCAGTTATAAGAGAAAAAGTTGACGAGTATCACGTGGATACTTGTAAAACCGATGCGTTCAGATACAGCTCGTTTCGGTCTAAAACAGCTTGTTTCGTTGGACTAAGCATGAATACGTGCTTTTCGCGCAGTTATAAGAGAAAAAAAGTTTTGACGCGTATCAGAGGAACACTTGTAAAACCGATGTGTTGTGATTTAGCTCGTTTCGGTCTAAAACAGCTTGTTTCGCTGTATTAAGCAAGAATACATGCTTTTCGCGCAGTTATAAGAGAAAAAGATATAAAGGCGTGTCACAGGGACACTAGTAAAACCGATGTGTTCAGATTTAGCTCGTTTCGGTCTAAAACAGCTTGTTTCGCTGTATTAAGAACGAATACATGCTTTTCGCGCAGGTATAAGAGAAAAAGTTTTGACGCGTGTCACAGGGACACTTGTAAAACCGATGTGTTCAGATTTAGGTCGTTTCGGTCTAAAACAGCTTGTTTCGCTGTATTAAGCAAGAATACGTGCTTTTCGCGCAGTTACAAGAGAAAAAGTTTTGACGCGTGTCACAGGGACACTTGTAAAACCGATGTGTTCAGATCTAGCTCGTTTTGGTGTAAAACAGCTTGTTTCGTTGTATTAAACACGAATACATGCTTTTTGCGCAGTTATAAGAGAAAAAGTTTAGACGCGTATCAGAGGAAAACTTGTAAAACCGATGTGTTGTGATTTAGCTCGTTTCGGTCTAAAACAGCTTGTTTCGTTGTATTAGGCAAGAATACATGCTTTTCGCGCAGTTATAAGAGAAAAAGTTTTGACGCCTATCAGAGGAACACTTGTAAAGCCGATGTGTTGTGATTTAGCTCGTTTCGGTCTAAAACAGCTTGTTTCGCTGTATTAAGCAAAAATACATGCTTTTCGCGCAGTTATAAGAGAAAAAAGTTTTGACGCGTATCAGAGGAACACTTGTAAAACCGATGTGTTGTGATTTAGCTCGTTTCGGTCTAAAACAGCTTGTTTCGCTGTATTAAGCAAGAATACATGCTTTTCGCGCAGTTATAAGAGAAAAAGATTTGACGCGTGTCACAGGGACACTTGTAAAACCGATGTGTTGTGATTTAGCTCGTTTCGGTCTAAAACAGCTTGTTTCGTTGAACTAAGCACGAATACATGCTTTTCGCGCAGTTATAAGAGAAAAAAGTTTTGACGCGTAACAGAGGAACACTTGTAAAACGGATGTGTTGTGATTTAGCTCGTTTCGGTCTAAAACAGCTTGTTTCGTTGTATTAAGCAAGAATACATGCTTTTCGCGCAGTTATAAGAGAAAAAGTTTTGACGCGTATTTTTGACGCGTATCAGAGGAAAACTTGTAAAACCGATGTGTTGTGATTTAGCTCGTTTCGGTCTAAAACAGCTTGTTTCGCTGTATTAAGCAAGAACACATGCTTTTCGCGCAGTTATAAGAGAAAAAGTTTTGACGCGTATCAGAGGAACACTTGTGAAACCGATGTGTTGTGATTTAGCTCGTTTCGGTCTAAAACAGCTTGTTTCGCTGTATTAAGCAAGATTACATGCTTTTCGCGCAGTTATTAAAGAAAAAGTTTTGACGAGTATCACGTGGAACACTTGTAATACCGATGTGTTGTGATTTGGCTCGCTTCGGTCTAAAACAGCTTGTTTCGTTGTATTAAGCAAGAATACATTCTTTTTGCGCAGTTATCAGAGAAAAAGTTTTGACGCGTATCAGAGGAACACTTGTAAAACCAATGTGTTCAGATTTACCTCGTTTCGGTCTAAAACAGCTTGTTTCGTTGAACTAAGCACGAATACATGCTTTTCGCGCAGTTATAAGAGAAAAACGTTTTGAAGCGTAACAGAGGAACACTTGTAAAACCGATGTGTTGTGATTTAGCTCGTTTCGGTCTAAAACAGCTTGTTTCGTTGTATTAAGCAAGAATACATGCTTTTCGCGCAGTTATAAGAGAAAAAGATTTGACGCGTGTCACAGGGACACTTGTAAAACCGATGTGTTGTGATTTAGCTCTTTTCGGTCTAAAACAGCTTGTTTCGTTGAACTAAGCACGAATACATGCTTTTCGCGCAGTTATAAGAGAAAAAAGTTTTGACGCGTAACAGAGGAACACTTGTAAAACCGATGTGTTGTGATTTAGCTCGTTTCGGTCTAAAACAGCTTGTTTCGTCGTATTAAGCACGAATACATGCTTTTCGCGCAGTTATAAGAGAAAAAGTTTAGACGCGTATCAGAGGAACACTTGTAAAACCGATGTGTTGTGATTTAGCTTGTTTCGGTCTAAAACAGCTTGTTTCGTTGTATTAAGCAAGAATACATGCTTTTCGCGCAGTTATAAGAGAAAAAGTTTTGAGGCCTATCAGAGGAACACTTGTAAAAGCGATGTGTTGTGATTTAGCTCGTTTCGGTCTAAAACAGCTTGTTTCGCTGTATTAAGCAAGAATACATGCTTTTCGCGCAGTTATAAGAGAAAAAGTTTTGACGAGTATCACGTGGATACTTGTAAAACCGATGCGTTCAGATACAGCTCGTTTCGGTCTAAAACAGCTTGATTCGTTGTATTAAGCACGAATACATGCTTTTCGCGCAGTTATAAGAGAAAAAGTTGACGAGTATCACGTGGATACTTGTAAAACCGATGCGTTCAGATACAGCTCGTTTCGGTCTAAAACAGCTTGTTTCGTTTTATTAAGCACGAATACATGCTTTTCGCGCAGTTATAAGAGAAAAAGTTTTGACGAGTATCACGTGGATACTTGTAAAACCGATGCGTTCAGATACAGCTCGTTTCGGTCTAAAACAGCTTGATTCGTTGTATTAAGCACGAATACATGCTTTTCGCGCAGTTATAAGAGAAAAAGTTGACGAGTATCACGTGGATACTTGTAAAACCGATGCGTTCAGATACAGCTCGTTTCGGTCTAAAACAGCTTGTTTCGTTTTATTAAGCACGAATACATGCTTTTCGCGCAGTTATAAGAGAAAAAGTTTTGACGCGTATCAGAGGAACACTTGTAAAACCGATGTGTTGTGATTTAACTCGTTTCGGTCTAAAACAGCTTGTTTCGCTGTATTAAGCAAGAATACATGCTTTTCGCGCAGTTATAAGAGAAAAAGTAGTGACGCGTGTCACAGGGACACTTGTAAAACCGATGTGTTCAGATTTGGCTCGTTTCGGTCTAAAACAGCTTGTTTCTTTGTATTAAGCACGAATACATGCTTTTCGCGCAGGTATAAGAGAAAAAGTTTTAAAGGCATGTCACAAGGACACTTGTAAAACCGATGTGTTCAGATTTACCTCGTTTCGGTCTAAAACAGCTTGTTTCGTTGGACTAAGCAGGAATACGTGCTTTTCGCGCAGTTATAAGAGAAAAAAAGTTTTGACGCGTATCAGAGGAACACTTGTAAAACCGATGTGTTGTGATTTAGCTCGTTTCGGTCTAAAACAGCTTGTTTCGTTGTATTAAGCAAGAATACATGCTTTTCGCGCAGTTATAAGAGAAAAAGTTTTGACGCGTATAAGAGGAACACTTGTAAAACCGATGTGTTGTGATTTAGCTCGTTTCGGTCTAAAACAGCTTGTTTCGCTGTATTAAGCAAGAATAGATGCTTTTCGCGCAGTTATTAGAGAAAAAGTTTTGACGAGTATCACGTGGAATACTTGTAATACCGATGTGTTGTGATTTGGCTCGCTTCGGTCTAAAACAGCTTGTTTCGTTGTATTAAGCAAGAATACATTCTTTTTGCGCAGTTATCAGAGAAAAAGTTTTGACGCGTATCAGAGGAACACTTGTAAAACCAATGTGTTGAGATTTACCTCGTTTCGGTCTAAAACAGCTTGTTTCGTTGAACTAAGCACGAATACATGCTTTTCGCGCAGTTATAAGAGAAAAAAGTTTTGAAGCGTAACAGAGGAACACTTGTAAAACCGATGTGTTGTGATTTAGCTCGTTTCGGTCTAAAACAGCTTGTTTCGTTGTATTAAGCAAGAATACATGCTTTTCGCGCAGTTCTAAGAGAAAAAGATTTGACGCGTGTCACAGGGACACTTGTAAAACCGATGTGTTGTGATTTAGCTCCTTTCGGTCTAAAACAGCTTGTTTCGTTGAACTAAGCACGAATACATGCTTTTCGCGCAGTTATAAGAGAAAAAAGTTTTGACGCGTAACAGAGGAACACTTGTAAAACCGATGTGTTGTGATCTAGCTCGTTTCGGTCTAAAACAGCTTGTTTCGTCGTATTAAGCACGAATACATGCTTTTCGCGCAGTTATAAGAGAAAAAGTTTAGACGCGTATCAGAGGAACACTTGTAAAACCGATGTGTTGTGATTTAGCTCGTTTCGGTCTAAAACAGCTTGTTTCGTTGTATTAAGCAAGAATACATGCTTTTCGCGCAGTTATAAGAGAAAAAGTTTTGAGGCGTATCAGAGGAACACTTGTAAAAGCGATGTGTTGTGATTTAGCTCGTTTCGGTCTAAAACAGCTTGTTTCGCTGTATTAAGCAAGAATACATGCTTTTCGCGCAGTTATAAGAGAAAAAGTTTTGACGAGTATCACGTGGATACTTGTAAAACCGATGCGTTCAGATACAGCTCGTTTCGGTTTAAAACAGCTTGTTTCGCTGTATTAAGCAAGAATACATGCTTTTCGCGCAGTTATAAGAGAAAAAGTTGTGACGCGTGTCACAGGGACACTTGTAAAACCGATGTGTTCAGATTTAGCTCGTTTCGGTCTAAAACAGCTTGTTTCGTTGTATTAAGCACGAATACATGCTTTTCGCGCAGGTATAAGAGAAAAAGTTTTAAAGGCATGTCACAAGGACACTTGTAAAACCGATGTGTTCAGATTTACCTCGTTTCGGTCTAAAACAGCTTGTTTCGTTGGACTAAGCAGGAATACGTGCTTTTCGCGCAGATATAAGAGAAAAAAAGTTTTGACGCGTATCAGAGGAACACTTGTAAAACCGATGTGTTGTGATTTAGCTCGTTTCGGTCTAAAACAGCTTGTTTCGTTGTATTAAGCAAGAATACATGCTTTTCGCGCAGTTATAAGAGAAAAAGTTTTGACGCGTATCAGAGGAACACTTGTAAAACCGATGTGTTGTGATTTAGCTCGTTTCGGTCTAAAACAGCTTGTTTCGCTGTATTAAGCAAGAATACATGCTTTTCGCGCAGTTATAAGAGAAAAAGTTTTGACGCGTATCAGAGGAACACTTGTAAAACCGATGTGTTGTGATTTAGCTCGTTTCGGTCTAAAACAGCTTGTTTCGTTGTATTAAGCAAGAATACATGCTTTTCGCGCAGTTATAAGAGAAAAAGATTTGACGCGTGTCACAGGGACACTTGTAAAACCGATGTGTTGTGATTTAGCTCGTTTCGGTCTAAAACAGCTTGTTTCGTTGAACTAAGCACGAATACATGCTTTTCGCGCAGTTATAAGAGAAAAAAGTTTTGACCCGTAACAGAGGAACACTTCTAAAACCGATGTGTTGTGATTTAGCTCGTTTCGGTCTAAAACAGCTTGTTTCGTCGTATTAAGCACGAATACATGCTTTTCGCGCAGTTATAAGAGAAAAAGTTTAGACGCGTATCAGAGGAACACTTGTAAAACCGATGTGTTGTGATTTAGCTCGTTTTGGTATAAAACAGCTTGTTTCGTTGTTTTAAGCACGAATACATGCTTTACGCGCAGGTATAGAAGAAAAACTTTTGACGCCTATTAGAGAGACACTTGTAAAACCGATGTGTTCAGATTTAGCTCATCTCGGTCTAAAACAGCTTGTTTCGTTGTATTAAGCACGAATACATGGTTTTTGCGCAGTTATAAAAGAAAAAGTTTTGAGGCGTATCAGAGGAACACTTGTAAAAGCGATGTGTTGTGATTTAGCTCGTTTCGGTCTAAAACAGCTTGTTTCGCTGTATTAAGCAAGAATACATGCTTTTCGCGCAGTTATAAGAGAAAAAGTTTTGACGAGTATCACGTGGATACTTGTAAAACCGATGCGTTCAGATACAGCTCGTTTCGGTCTAAAACAGCTTGATTCGTTGTATTAAGCACGAATACATGCTTTTCGCGCAGTTATAAGAGAAAAAGATTTGACGCGTGTCACAGGGACACTTGTAAAACCGATGTGTTGTGATTTAGCTCGTTTCGGTCTAAAACAGCTTGTTTCGTTGAACTAAGCACGAATACATGCTTTTCGCGCAGTTATAAGAGAAAAAAGTTTTGACGCGTAACAGAGGAACACTTGTAAAACCGATGTGTTGTGATTTAGCTAGTTTCGGTCTAAAACAGCTTGTTTCGTTGTATTAAGCAAGAATACATGCTTTTCGCGCAGTTATAAGAGAAAAAGTTTTGAGGCGTATCAGAGGAACACTTGTAAAAGCGATGTGTTGTGTTTTAGCTCGTTTCGGTCTAAAACAGCTTGTTTCGCTGTATTAAGCAAGAATACATGCTTTTCGCGCAGTTATAAGAGAAAAAGTTTTGACGAGTATCACGTGGATACTTGTAAAACCGATGCGTTCAGATACAGCTCGTTTCGGTCTAAAACAGCTTGTTTCGTTGTATTAAGCAAGAATACATGCTTTTCGCGCAGTTATAAGAGAAAAAGATTTGACGCGTGTCACAGGGACACTTGTAAAACCGATGTGTTGTGATTTAGCTCGTTTCGGTCTAAAACAGCTTGTTTCGTTGAACTAAGCACGAATACAAGCTTTTCGCGCAGTTATAAGAGAAAAAAAGTTTTGACGCGTAACAGAGGAACACTTGTAAAACCGATGTGTTGTGATTTAGCTCGTTTCGGTCTAAAACAGCTTGTTTCGTCGTATTAAGCACGAATACATGCTTTTCGCGCAGTTATAAGAGAAAAAGTTTAGACGCGTATCAGAGGAACACTTGTAAAACCGATGTGTTGTGATTTAGCTCGTTTCGGTCTAAACAGCTTGTTTCGTTGTATTAAGCAAGAATACATGCTTTTCGCGCAGTTATAAGAGAAAAAGTTTTGAGGCCTATCAGAGGAACACTTGTAAAAGCGATGTGTTGTGATTTAGCTCGTTTCGGTCTAAAACAGCTTGTTTCGCTGTATTAAGCAAGAATACATGCTTTTCGCGCAGTTATAAGAGAAAAAGTTTTGACGAGTATCAGGTGGATACTTGTAAAACCGATGCGTTCAGATACAGCTCGTTTCGGTCTAAAACAGCTTGATTCGTTGTATTAAGCACGAATACATGCTTTTCGCGCAGTTATAAGAGAAAAAGTTGACGAGTATCACGCGGATACTTGTAAAACCGATGCGTTCAGATACAGCTCGTTTCGGTCTAAAACAGCTTGTTTCGTTGGACTAAGCACGAATACATGCTTTTTGCGCAGTTATAAGAGAAAAAGTTTAGACGCGTATCAGAGGAAAACTTGTAAAAACCGATGTGTTGTGATTTAGCTCGTTTCGGTCTAAAACAGCTTGTTTCGTTGTATTAGGCAAGAATACATGCTTTTCGCGCAGTTATAAGAGAAAAAGTTTTGACGCCTATCTGAGGAACACTTGTAAAGCCGATGTGTTGTGATTTAGCTCGTTTCGGTCTAAAACAGCTTGTTTCGCTGTATTAAGCAAAAATACATGCTTTTCGCGCAGTTATAAGAGAAAAAAGTTTTGACGCGTATCAGAGGAACACTTGTAAAACCGATGTGTTGTGATTTAGCTCGTTTCGGTCTAAAACAGCTTGTTTCGCTGTATTAAGCAAGAATACATGCTTTTCGCGCAGTTATAAGAGAAAAAGATTTGACGCGTGTCACAGGGACACTTGTAAAACCGATGTGTTGTGATTTAGCTCGTTTCGGTCTAAAACAGCTTGTTTCGTTGAACTAAGCACGAATACATGCTTTTCGCGCAGTTATAAGAGAAAAAAGTTTTGACGCGTAACAGAGGAACACTTGTAAAACGGATGTGTTGTGATTTAGCTCGTTTCGGTCTAAAACAGCTTGTTTCGTTGTATTAAGCAAGAATACATGCTTTTCGCGCAGTTATAAGAGAAAAAGTTTTGACGCGTATTTTTGACGCGTATCAGAGGAACACTTGTAAAACCGATGTGTTGTGATTTAGCTCGTTTCGGTCTAAAACAGCTTGTTTCGCTGTATTAAGCAAGAATACATGCTTTTCGCGCAGTTATAAGAGAAAAAGTTTTGACGCGTATCAGAGGAACACTTGTGAAACCGATGTGTTGTGATTTAGCTCGTTTCGGTCTAAAACAGCTTGTTTCGCTGTATTAAGCAAGATTACATGCTTTTCGCGCAGTTATTAAAGAAAAAGTTTTGACGAGTATCACGTGGAACACTTGTAATACCGATGTGTTGTGATTTGGCTCGCTTCGGTCTAAAACAGCTTGTTTCGTTGTATTAAGCAAGAATACATTCTTTTTGCGCAGTATTCAGAGAAAAAGTTTTGACGCGTATCATAGGAACACTTGTAAAACCAATGTGTTCAGATTTACCTCGTTTCGGTCTAAAACAGCTTGTTTCGTTGAACTAAGCACGAATACATGCTTTTCGCGCAGTTATAAGAGAAAAAAGTTTTGAAGCGTAACAGAGGAACACTTGTAAAACCGATGTGTTGTGATTTAGCTCGTTTCGGTCTAAAACAGCATGTTTCGTTGTATTAAGCAAGAATACATGCTTTTCGCGCAGTTATAAGAGAAAAAGATTTGACGCGTGTCACAGGGACACTTGTAAAACCGATGTGTTGTGATTTAGCTCGTTTCGGTCTAAAACAGCTTGTTTCGTCGTATTAAGCACGAATACATGCTTTTCGCGCAGTTATAAGAGAAAAAGTTTAGACGCGTATCAGAGGAACACTTGTAATACCGATGTGTTGTGATTTAGCTCGTTTCGGTCTAAAACAGCTTGTTTCGTTGTATTAAGCAAGAATACATGCTTTTCGCGCAGTTATAAGAGAAAAAGTTTTGAGGCGTATCAGAGGAACACTTGTAAAAGCGATGTGTTGTGATTTAGCTCGTTTCCGTCTAAAACAGCTTGTTTCGCTGTATTAAGCAAGAATACATGCTTTTCGCGCAGTTATAAGAGAAAAAGTTTTGACGAGTATCACGTGGATACTTGTAAAACCGAAGCGTTCAGATACAGCTCGTTTCGGTCTAAAACAGCTTGTTTCGTTTTATTAAGCACGAATACATGCTTTTCGCGCAGTTATAAGAGAAAAAGTTTTGACGCGTATCAGAGGAACACTTGTAAAACCGATGTGTTGTGATTTAGCTCGTTTCGGTCTAAAACAGCTTGTTTCGTTGTATTAAGCAAGAATACATGCTTTTCGCGCAGTTATAAGAGAAAAAGATTTGACGCGTGTCACAGGGACACTTGTAAAACCGATGTGTTGTGATTTAGCTCGTTTCGGTCTAAAACAGCTTGTTTCGTTGAACTAAGCACGAATACATGCTTTTCGCGCAGTTATAAGAGAAAAAAGTTTTGACGCGTAACAGAGGAACACTTCTAAAACCGATGTGTTGTGATTTAGCTCGTTTCGGTCTAAAACAGCTTGTTTCGTCGTATTAAGCACGAATACATGCTTTTCGCGCAGTTATAAGAGAAAAAGTTTAGACGCGTATCAGAGGAACACTTGTAAAACCGATGTGTTGTGATTTAGCTCGTTTCGGTCTAAAACAGCTTGTTTCGTTGTATTAAGCAAGAATACATGCTTTTCGCGCAGTTATAAGAGAAAAAGTTTTGAGGCGTATCAGAGGAACACTTGTAAAAGCGATGTGTTGTGATTTAGCTCGTTTTGGTATAAAACAGCTTGTTTCGTTGTTTTAAGCACGAATACATGCTTTACGCGCAGTTATAGAAGAAAAACTTTTGACGCCTATTAGAGAGACACTTGTAAAACCGATGTGTTCAGATTTAGCTCATCTCGGTCTAAAACAGCTTGTTTCGTTGTATTAAGCACGAATACATGCTTTTTGCGCAGTTATAGAAGAAAAAGTTTTGAGGCGTATCAGAGGAACACTTGTAAAAGCGATGTGTTGTGATTTAGCTCGTTTCGGTCTAAAACAGCTTGTTTCGCTGTATTAAGCAAGAATACATGCTTTTCGCGCAGTTATAAGAGAAAAAGTTTTGACGAGTATCACGTGGATACTTGTAAAACCGATGCGTTCAGATACAGCTCGTTTCGGTCTAAAACAGCTTGATTCGTTGTATTAAGCACGAATACATGCTTTTCGCGCAGTTATAAGAGAAAAAGATTTGACGCGTGTCACAGGGACACTTGTAAAACCGATGTGTTGTGATTTAGCTCGTTTCGGTCTAAAACAGCTTGTTTCGTTGAACTAAGCACGAATACATGCTTTTCGCGCAGTTATAAGAGAAAAAAGTTTTGACGCGTAACAGAGGAACACTTGTAAAACCGATGTGTTGTGATTTAGCTCGTTTCGGTCTAAAACAGCTTGTTTCGTTGTATTAAGCAAGAATACATGCTTTTCGCGCAGTTATAAGAGAAAAAGTTTTGAGGCGTATCAGAGGAACACTTGTAAAAGCGATGTGTTGTGATTTAGCTCGTTTCGGTCTAAAACAGCTTGTTTCGCTGTATTAAGCAAGAATACATGCTTTTCGCGCAGTTATAAGAGAAAAAGTTTTGACGAGTATCACGTGGATACTTGTAAAACCGATGCGTTCAGATACAGCTCGTTTCGGTCTAAAACAGCTTGTTTCGTTGTATTAAGCAAGAATACATGCTTTTCGCGCAGTTATAAGAGAAAAAGATTTGACGCGTGTCACAGGGACACTTGTAAAACCGATGTGTTGTGATTTAGCTCGTTTCGGTCTAAAACAGCTTGTTTCGTTGAACTAAGCACGAATACAAGCTTTTCGCGCAGTTATAAGAGAAAAAAGTTTTGACGCGTAACAGAGGAACACTTGTAAAACCGATGTGTTGTGATTTAGCTCGTTTCGGTCTAAAACAGCTTGTTTCGTCGTATTAAGCACGAATACATGCTTTTCGCGCAGTTATAAGAGAAAAAGTTTAGACGCGTATCAGAGGAACACTTGTAAAACCGATGTGTTGTGATTTAGCTCGTTTCGGTCTAAAACAGCTTGTTTCGTTGTATTAAGCAAGAATACATGCTTTTCGCGCAGTTATAAGAGAAAAAGTTTTGAGGCGTATCAGAGGAACACTTGTAAAAGCGATGTGTTGTGATTTAGCTCGTTTCGGTCTAAAACAGCTTGTTTCGCTGTATTAAGCAAGAATACATGCTTTTCGCGCAGTTATAAGATAAAAAGTTTTGACGAGTATCACGTGGATACTTGTAAAACCGATGCGTTCAGATACAGCTCGTTTCGGTCTAAAACAGCTTGATTCGTTGTATTAAGCACGAATACATGCTTTTCGCGCAGTTATAAGAGAAAAAGTTGACGAGTATCACGTGGACACTTGTAAAACCGATGCGTTCAGATACAGCTCGTTTCGGTCTAAAACAGCTTGTTTCGTTGGACTAAGCAGGAATACGTGCTTTTCGCGCAGTTATAAGAGAAAAAAAGTTTTGACGCGTATCAGAGGAAAACTTGTAAAACCGATGTGTTGTGATTTAGCTCGTTTCGGTCTAAAACAGCTTGTTTCGCTGTATTAAGCAAGAATACATGCTTTTCGCGCAGTTATAAGAGAAAAAGATTTAAAGGCGTGTCACAGGGACACTAGTAAAACCGATGTGTTCAGATTTAGCTCGTTTCGGTCTAAAACAGCTTGTTTCGCTGTATTAAGAACGAATACATGCTTTTCGCGCAGGTATAAGAGAAAAAGTTTTGACGCGTGTCACAGGGACACTTGTAAAACCGATGTGTTCAGATTTAGCTCGTTTCGGTCTAAAACAGCTTGTTTCGCTGTATTAAGCAAGAATACGTGCTTTTCGCGCAGTTACAAGAGAAAAAGTTTTGACGCGTGTCACAGGGACACTTGTAAAACCGATGTGTTCAGATCTAGCTCGTTTTGGTGTAAAACAGCTTGTTTCGTTGTATTAAGCACGAATACATGCTTTTTGCGCAGTTATAAGAGAAAAAGTTTAGACGCGTATCAGAGGAAAACTTGTAAAACCGATGTGTTGTGATTTAGCTCGTTTCGGTCTAAAACAGCTTGTTTCGTTGTATTAGGCAAGAATACATGCTTTTCGCGCAGTTATAAGAGAAAAAGTTTTGACGCCTATCTGAGGAACACTTGTAAAGCCGATGTGTTGTGATTTAGCTCGTTTCGGTCTAAAACAGCTTGTTTCGCTGTATTAAGCAAAAATACATGCTTTTCGCGCAGTTATAAGAGAAAAAAGTTTTGACGCGTATCAGAGGAACACTTGTAAAACCGATGTGTTGTGATTTAGCTCGTTTCGGTCTAAAACAGCTTGTTTCGCTGTATTAAGCAAGAATACATGCTTTTCGCGCAGTTATAAGAGAAAAAGATTTGACGCGTGTCACAGGGACACTTTTAAAACCGATGTGTTGTGATTTAGCTCGTTTCGGTCTAAAACAGCTTGTTTCGTTGAACTAAGCACGAATACATGCTTTTCGCGCAGTTATAAGAGAAAAAAGTTTTGACGCGTAACAGAGGAACACTTGTAAAACGGATGTGTTGTGATTTAGCTCGTTTCGGTCTAAAACAGCTTGTTTCGTTGTATTAAGCAAGAATACATGCTTTTCGCGCAGTTATAAGAGAAAAAGTTTTGACGCGTATTTTTGACGCGTATCAGAGGAACACTTGTAAAACCGATGTGTTGTGATTTAGCTCGTTTCGGTCTAAAACAGCTTGTTTCGCTGTATTAAGCAAGAATACATGCTTTTCGCGCAGTTATAAGAGAAAAAGTTTTGACGCGTATCAGAGGAACACTTGTGAAACCGATGTGTTGTGATTTAGCTCGTTTCGGTCTAAAACAGCTTGTTTCGCTGTATTAAGCAAGATTACATGCTTTTCGCGCAGTTATTAAAGAAAAAGTTTTGACGAGTATCACATGGAACACTTGTAATACCGATGTGTTGTGATTTGGCTCGCTTCGGTCTAAAACAGCTTGTTTCGTTGTATTAAGCAAGAATACATTCTTTTTGCGCAGTATTCAGAGAAAAAGTTTTGACGCGTATCATAGGAACACTTGTAAAACCAATGTGTTCAGATTTACCTCGTTTCGGTCTAAAACAGCTTGTTTCGTTGAACTAAGCACGAATACATGCTTTTCGCGCAGTTATAAGAGAAAAAAGTTTTGAAGCGTAACAGAGGAACACTTGTAAAACCGATGTGTTGTGATTTAGCTCGTTTCGGTCTAAAACAGCTTGTTTCGTTGTATTAAGCAAGAATACATGCTTTTCGCGCAGTTATAAGAGAAAAAGATTTGACGCGTGTCACAGGGACACTTGTAAAACCGATGTGTTGTGATTTAGCTCTTTTCGGTCTAAAACAGCTTGTTTCGTTGAACTAAGCACGAATACATGCTTTTCGCGCAGTTATAAGAGAAAAAAGTTTTGACGCGTAACAGAGGAACACTTGTAAAACCGATGTGTTGTGATTTAGCTCGTTTCGGTCTAAAACAGCTTGTTTCGTCGTATTAAGCACGAATACATGCTTTACGCGCAGTTATAAGAGAAAAAGTTTAGACGCGTATCAGAGGAACACTTGTAATACCGATGTGTTGTGATTTAGCTCGTTTCGGTCTAAAACAGCTTGTTTCGTTGTATTAAGCAAGAATACATGCTTTTCGCGCAGTTATAAGAGAAAAAGTTTTGAGGCGTATCAGAGGCACACTTGTAAAAGCGATGTGTTGTGATTTAGCTCGTTTCCGTCTAAAACAGCTTGTTTCGCTGTATTAAGCAAGAATACATGCTTTTCGCGCAGTTATAAGAGAAAAAGTTTTGACGAGTATCACGTGGATACTTGTAAAACCGATGCGTTCAGATACAGCTCGTTTCGGTCTAAAACAGCTTGTTTCGTTTTATTAAGCACGAATACATGCTTTTCGCGCAGTTATAAGAGAAAAAGTTTTGACGCGTGTCACAGGGACACTTGTAAAACCGATGTGTTCAGATTTAGCTCGTTTCGGTCTAAAACAGCTTGTTTCTTTGTATTAAGCACGAATACATGCTTTTCGCGCAGGTATAAGAGAAAAAGTTTTAAAGGCATGTCACAAGGACACTTGTAAAACCGATGTGTTCAGATTTACCTCGTTTCGGTCTAAAACAGCTTGTTTCGTTGGACTAAGCAGGAATACGTGCTTTTCGCGCAGTTATAAGAGAAAAAAAGTTTTGACGCGTATCAGAGGAACACTTGTAAAACCGATGTGTTGTGATTTAGCTCGTTTCGGTCTAAAACAGCTTGTTTCGTTGTATTAAGCAAGAATACATGCTTTTCGCGCAGTTATAAGAGAAAAAGTTTTGACGCGTATAAGAGGAACACTTGTAAAACCGATGTGTTGTGATTTAGCTCGTTTCGGTCTAAAACAGCTTGTTTCGCTGTATTAAGCAAGAATACATGCATTTCGCGCAGTTATTAGAGAAAAAGTTTTGACGAGTATCACGTGGAACACTTGTAATACAGATGTGTTGTGATTTGGCTCGCTTCGGTCTAAAACAGCTTGTTTCGTTGTATTAGGCAAGAATACATTCTTTTTGCGCAGTTATCAGAGAAAAAGTTTTGACGCGTATCAGAGGAACACTTGTAAAACCAATGTGTTGAGATTTACCTCGTTTCGGTCTAAAACAGCTTGTTTCGTTGAACTAAGCACGAATACATGCTTTTCGCGCAGTTATAAGAGAAAAAAGTTTTGAAGCGTAACAGAGGAACACTTGTAAAACCGATGTGTTGTGATTTAGCTCGTTTCGGTCTAAAACAGCTTGTTTCGTTGTATTAAGCAAGAATACATGCTTTTCGCGCAGTTATAAGAGAAAAAGATTTGACGCGTGTCACAGGGACACTTGTAAAACCGATGTGTTGTGATTTAGCTCCTTTCGGTCTAAAACAGCTTGTTTCGTTGAACTAAGCACGAATACATGCTTTTCGCGCAGTTATAAGAGAAAAAAGTTTTGACGCGTAACAGAGGAACACTTGTAAAACCGATGTATTGTGATCTAGCTCGTTTCGGTCTAAAACAGCTTGTTTCGTCGTATTAGGCACGAATACATGCTTTTCGCGCAGTTATAAGAGAAAAAGTTTAGACGCGTATCAGAGGAACACTTGTAAAACCGATGTGTTGTGATTTAGCTCGTTTCGGTCTAAAACAGCTTGTTTCGTTGTATTAAGCAAGAATACACGCTTTTCGCGCAGTTATAAGAGAAAAAGTTTTGAGGCGTATCAGAGGAACACTTGTAAAAGCGATGTGTTGTGATTTAGCTCGTTTCGGTCTAAAACAGCTTGTTTCGCTGTATTAAGCAAGAATACATGCTTTTCGCGCAGTTATAAGAGAAAAAGTTTTGACGAGTATCACGTGGATACTTGTAAAACCGATGCGTTCAGATACAGCTCGTTTCGGTCTAAAACAGCTTGTTTCGCTGTATTAAGCAAGAATACATGCTTTTCGCGCAGTTATAAGAGAAAAAGTTGTGACGCGTGTCACAGGGACACTTGTAAAACCGATGTGTTCAGATTTAGCTCGTTTCGGTCTAAAACAGCTTGTTTCGTTGTATTAAGCACGAATACATGCTTTTCGCGCAGGTATAAGAGAAAAAGTTTTAAAGGCATGTCACAAGGACACTTGTAAAACCGATGTGTTCAGATTTACCTCGTTTCGGTCTAAAACAGCTTGTTTCGTTGGACTAAGCAGGAATACGTGCTTTTCGCGCAGTTATAAGAGAAAAAAAGTTTTGACGCGTATCAGAGGAACACTTGTAAAACCGATGTGTTGTGATTTAGCTCGTTTCGGTCTAAAACAGCTTGTTTCGTTGTATTAAGCAAGAATACATGCTTTTCGCGCAGTTATAACAGAAAAAGTTTTGACGCGTATCAGAGGAACACTTGTAAAACCGATGTGTTGTGATTTAGCTCGTTTCGGTCTAAAACAGCTTGTTTCGCTGTATTAAGCAAGAATACATGCTTTTCGCGCAGTTATAAGAGAAAAAGTTTTGACGCGTATCAGAGGAACACTTGTAAAACCGATGTGCTGTGATTTAGCTCGTTTCGGTCTAAAACAGCTTGTTTCGTTGTATTAAGCAAGAATACATGCTTTTCGCGCAGTTATAAGAGAAAAAGATTTGACGCGTGTCACAGGGACACTTGTAAAACCGATGTGTTGTGATTTAGCTCGTTTCGGTCTAAAACAGCTTGTTTCGTTGAACTAAGCACGAATACATGCTTTTCGCGCAGTTATAAGAGAAAAAAGTTTTGACGCGTAACAGAGGAACACTTCTAAAACCGATGTGTTGTGATTTAGCTCGTTTCGGTCTAAAACAGCTTGTTTCGTCGTATTAAGCACGAATACATGCTTTTCGCGCAGTTATAAGAGAAAAAGTTTAGACGCGTATCAGAGGAACACTTGTAAAACCGATGTGTTGTGATTTAGCTCGTTTCGGTCTAAAACAGCTTGTTTCGTTGTATTAAGCAAGAATACATGCTTTTCGCGCAGTTATAAGAGAAAAAGTTTTGAGGCGTATCAGAGGAACACTTGTAAAAGCGATGTGTTGTGATTTAGCTCGTTTCGGTCTAAAACAGCTTGTTTCGCTGTATTAAGCAAGAATACATGCTTTTCGCGCAGTTATAAGAGAAAAAGTTTTGACGAGTATCACGTGTTTACTTGCAAAACCGATGCGTTCAGATACAGCTCGTTTCGGTCTAAAACAGCTTGTTTCGCTGTATTAAGCAAGAATACATGCTTTTCGCGCAGTTATAAGAGAAAAAGTTGTGACGCGTGTCACAGGGACACTTGTAAAACCGATGTGTTCAGATTTAGCTCGTTTCGGTCTAAAACAGCTTGTTTCGTTGTATTAAGCACGAATACATGCTTTTCGCGCAGGTATAAGAGAAAAAGTTTTAAAGGCATGTGACAAGGACACTTGTAAAACCGATGTGTTCAGATTTACCTCGTTTCGGTCTAAAACAGCTTGTTTCGTTGGACTAAGCAGGAATACGTGCTTTTCGCGCAGTTATAAGAGAAAAAAAGTTTTGACGCGTATCAGAGGAACACTTGTAAAACCGATGTGTTGTGATTTAGCTCGTTTCGGTCTAAAACAGCTTGTTTCGTTGTATTAAGCAAGAATACATGCTTTTCGCGCAGTTATAACAGAAAAAGTTTTGACGCGTATCAGAGGAACACTTGTAAAACCGATGTGTTGTGATTTAGCTCGTTTCGGTCTAAAACAGCTTGTTTCGCTGTATTAAGCAAGAATACATGCTTTTCGCGCAGTTATAAGAGAAAAAGTTTTGACGCGTATCAGAGGAACACTTGTAAAACCGATGTGTTGTGATTTAGCTCGTTTCGGTCTAAAACAGCTTGTTTCGTTGTATTAAGCAAGAATACATGCTTTTTGCGCAGTTATAAAAGAAAAAGTTTTGACGCGTATCAGAGGAACACTTGTAAAACCGATGTGTTGTGATTTAGCTCGTTTCGGTCTAAAACAGCCTGTTTCGCTGTATTAAGCAAGAATACATGCTTTTCGCGCAGTTATAAGAAAAAAAGTTTAGACGCGTATCAGAGGAACACTTGTAAAACCGATGTGTTGTGATTTAGCTCGTTTTGGTCTAAAACAGCTTGTTTCGTTGTATTAAGCAAGAATACATGCTTTTCGCGCAATTATAAGAGAAAAAGTTTTGACGCGTGTCACAGGGACACTTGTAAAACCGATGTGTTCAGATTTAGCTCTTTTCGGTCTAAAACAGCTTGTTTCGTTGAACTAAGCACGAATACATGGTTTCGCGCAGTTATAAGAGAAAAAAGTTTTGACGCCTATCAGAGGAACACTTGTAAAACCGATGTGTTGTGATTTAGCTCGTTTCGGTCTAAAACAGCTTGTTTCGCTGTATTAAGCAAGAATACATGCTTTTCGCGCAGTTATAAGAGAAAAAGTTTTGACGCGTGTCACAGGGACACTTGTCAAACCGATGTGTTCAGATTTAGCTCGTTTCGGTCTAAAACAGCTTGTTTCGTCGTATTAAGCACGAATACATGCTTTTCGCGCAGTTGTAAGAGAAAAAGTTTAGACGCGTATCAGAGGAACACTTGTAAAACCGATGTGTTCAGATTTAGCTCGTTTCGGTCTAAAACAGCTTGTTTCGTTGTATTAAGCACGAATACATGCTTTTCGCGCAGTTATAAAAGAAAAAGTTTAGACGCGTATCAGAGGAACACTTGTAAAACCGATGTGTTGTGATTTAGCTCGTTTCGGTCTAAAACAGCTTGTTTCGTTGTATTAAGCAAGAATACATGCTTTTCGCGCAGTTATAAGAGAAAAAGATTTGACGCGTGTCACAGGGACACTTGTAAAACCGATGTGTTGTGATTTAGCTCCTTTCGGTCTAAAACAGCTTGTTTCGTTGAACTAAGCACGAATACATGCTTTTCGCGCAGTTATAACAGAAAAAGTTTTGACGCGTATCAGAGGAACACTTGTAAAACCGATGTGTTGTGATTTAGCTCGTTTCGGTCTAAAACAGCTTGTTTCGCTGTATTAAGCAAGAATACATGCTTTTCGCGCAGTTATAACAGAAAAAGTTTTGACGCGTATCAGAGGAACACTTGTAAAACCGATGTGTTGCGATTTAGCTCGTTTCGGTCTAAAACAGCTTGTTTCGCTGTATTAAGCAAGAATACATGCTTTTCGCGCAGTTATAAGAGAAAAAGTTTTGACGCGTATCAGAGGAACACTTGTAAAACCGATGTGTTGTGATTTAGCTCGTTTCGGTCTAAAACAGCTTGTTTCGTTGTATTAAGCAAGAATACATGCTTTTCGCGCAGTTATAAGAGAAAAAGATTTGACGCGTGTCACAGGGACACTTGTAAAACCGATGTGTTGTGATTTAGCTCGTTTCGGTCTAAAACAGCTTGTTTCGTTGAACTAAGCACGAATACATGCTTTTCGCGCAGTTATAAGAGAAAAAAGTTTTGACGCGTAACAGAGGAACACTTCTAAAACCGATGTGTTGTGATTTAGCTCGTTTCGGTCTACAACAGCTTTTTTCGTCGTATTAAGCACGAATACATGCTTTTCGCGCAGTTATAAGAGAAAAAGTTTAGACGCGTATCAGAGGAACACTTGTAAAACCGATGTGTTGTGATTTAGCTCGTTTCGGTCTAAAACAGCTTGTTTCGTTGTATTAAGCAAGAATACATGCTTTTCGCGCAGTTATAAGAGAAAAAGTTTTGAGGCGTATCAGAGGAACACTTGTAAAAGCGATGTGTTGTGATTTAGCTCGTTTCGGTCTAAAACAGCTTGTTTCGCTGTATTAAGCAAGAATACATGCTTTTCGCGCAGTTATAAGAGAAAAAGTTTTGACGAGTATCACGTGGATACTTGTAAAACCGATGCGTTCAGATACAGCTCGTTTCGGTCTAAAACAGCTTGATTCGTTGTATTAAGCACGAATACATGCTTTTCGCGCAGTTATAAGAGAAAAAGTTGACGAGTATCACGTGGATACTTGTAAAACCGATGCGTTCAGATACAGCTCGTTTCGGTCTAAAACAGCTTGTTTCGTTGGACTAAGCAGGAATACGTGGTTTTCGCGCAGTTATAAGAGAAAAAAAGTTTTGACGCGTATCAGAGGAACACTTGTAAAACCGATGTGTTGTGATTTAGCTCGTTTCGGTCTAAAACAGCTTGTTTCGCTGTATTAAGCAAGATTACATGCTTTTCGCGCAGTTATTAGAGAAAAAGTTTTGACGAGTATCACGTTGAACACTTGTAACACCGATGTGTTGATTTGGCTCGCTTCGGTCTAAAACAGCTTGTTTCGTTGTATTAAGCAAGAATACATTCTTTTTGCGCAGTTATCAAAGAAAAAGTTTTGACGCGTATCAGAGGAACACTTGTAAAACCAGTGTGTTCAGATTTACCTCGTTTCGGTCTAAAACAGATTGTTTCGTTGAACTAAGCACGAATACATGCTTTTCGCGCAGTTATAAGAGAAAAAAGTTTTGAAGCGTAACAGAGGAACTTGTAAAACCGATGTGTTGTGATTTAGCTCGTTTCGGTCTAAAACAGCTTGTTTCGTTGTATTAAGCAAGAATACATGCTTTTCGCGCAGTTATAAGAGAAAAAGATTTGACGCGTGTCACAGGGACACTTGTAAAACCGATGTGTTGTGATTTAGCTCGTTTCGGTCTAAAACAGCTTGTTTCGTTGAACTAAGCACGAATACATGCTTTTCGCGCAGTTATAAGAGAAAAAAGTTTTGACGCGTAACAGAGGAACACTTGTAAAACCGATGTGTTGTGATTTAGCTCGTTTCGGTCTAAAACAGCTTGTTTCGTCGTATTAAGCACGAATACATGCTTTTCGCGCAGTTATAAGAGAAAAAGTTTAGACGCGTATCAGAGGAACACTTGTAAAACCGATGTGTTGTGATTTAGCTCGTTTCGGTCTAAAACAACTTGTTTCGTTGTATTAAGCAAGAATACATGCTTTTCGCGCAGTTATAAGAGAAAAAGTTTTGAGGCGTATCAGAGGAACACTTGTAAAAGCGATGTGTTGTGATTTAGCTCGTTTCGGTCTAAAACAGCTTGTTTCGTTGTATTAAGCAAGAATACATGCTTTTCGCGCAGTTATAAGAGAAAAAGATTTGACGCGTGTCACAGGGACACTTGTAAAACCGATGTGTTGTGATTTAGCTCGTTTCGGTCTAAAACAGCTTGTTTCGTTGAACTAAGCACGAATACATGCTTTTCGCGCAGTTATAAGAGAAAAAAGTTTTGACGCGTAACAGAGGAACACTTGTAAAACCGATGTGTTGTGATTTAGCTCGTTTCGGTCTAAAACAGCTTGTTTCGTCGTATTAAGCACGAATACATGCTTTTCGCGCAGTTATAAGAGAAAAAGTTTTGACGCGTATCAGAGGAACACTTGTAAAACCAATGTGTTCAGATTTACCTCGTTTCGGTCTAAAACAGATTGTTTCGTTGAACTAAGTGCGAATACATGCTTTTCGCGCAGTTATAAGAGAAAAAAGTTTAGACGCGTATCAGAGGAACACTTGTAAAACCGATGTGTTGTGATTTAGCTCGTTTCGGTCTAAAACAGCTTGTTTCGTTGTATTAAGCAAGAATACATGCTTTTCGCGCAGTTATAAGAGAAAAAGATTTGACGCCTGTCACAGGGACACTTGTAAAACCGATGTGTTGTGATTTAGCTCGTTTCGGTCTAAAACAGCTTGTTTCGTTGAACTAAGCACGAATACATGCTTTTCGCGCAGTTATAAGAGAAAAAAGTTTTGACGCGTAACAGAGGAACACTTGTAAAACCGATGTGTTGTGATTTAGCTCGTTTCGGTCTAAAACAGCTTGTTTCGTCGTATTAAGCACGAATACATGCTTTTCGCGCAGTTATAAGAGAAAAAGTTTAGACGCGTATCAGAGGAACACTTGTAAAACCGATGCGTTGTGATTTAGCTCGTTTCGGTCTAAAACAGCTTGTTTCGCTGTATTAAGCAAGAATACATGCTTTTCGCGCAGTTATAATAGAAAAAGTTTTGACGAGTATCACGTGGATACTTGTAAAACCGATGCTTTCAGATGCAGCTCGATTCGGTCTAAAACAGCTTGATTCGTTTTATTAAGCACGAATACATGCTTTTCGCGCAGTTATAAGAGAAAAAGTTTTGACGCGTATCAGAGGAACACTTGTAAAACCGATGTGTTGTGATTTAACTCGTTTCGGTCTAAAACAGCTTGTTTCGCTGTATTAGGCAAGAATACATGCTTTTCGCGCAGTTATAAGAGAAAAAGTTGTGACGCGTGTCACAGGGACACTTGTAAAACCGATGTGTTCAGATTTAGCTCGTTTCGGTCTAAAACAGCTTGTTTCGTTGTATTAAGCACGAATACATGCTTTTCGCGCAGGTATAGGAGAAAAAGTTTTAAAGGCATGTCACAGGCACACTTGTAAAACCGATGTGTTCAGATTTACCTCGTTTCGGTCTAAAACAGCTTGTTTCGTTGGACTAAGCAGGAATACGTGCTTTTCGCGCAGTTATAAGAGAAAAAAAGTTTTGACGCGTATCAGAGGAACACTTGTAAAACCGATGTGTTGTGATTTAGCTCGTTTCGGTCTAAAACAGCTTGTTTCGCTGTATTAAGCAAGAATACGTGCTTTTCGCGCATTTATAAGAGAAAAAGTTTTGACGCGTGTCACAGGGACACGTGTAAAACCGATGTGTTCAGATATAGCTCGTTTTGGTATAAAACAGCTTGTTTCGTTGTTTTAAGCACGAATACATGCTTTAGCGCAGGTATAGAAGAAAAAGTTTTGACGCGTATCAGAGGAACACTTGTAAAACCGATGTGTTGTGATTTAGCTCGTTTCGGTCTAAAACAGCTTGTTTCGCTGTATTAAGGAAGAATACATGCTTTTCGCGCAGTTATAAGAGAAAAAGTTTTGACGCGTATCAGAGGAACACTTGTAAAACCGATGTGTTGTGATTTAGCTCGTTTCGGTCTAAAACAGCTTGTTTCGCTGTATTAAGCAAGATTACATGCTTTTCGCGCAGTTATTAGAGAAAAAGTTTTGACGAGTATCACGTGGAACACTTGTAATACCGATGTGTTGTGATTTGGCTCGTTTCGGTCTAAAACAGCTTGTTTCGTTGTATTAAGCAAGAATAAATTCTTTTCGCGCAGTTATCAGAGAAAAAGTTTTGACGCGTATCAGAAGAAAACTTGTAAAACCAATGTGTTCAGATTTACCTCGTTTCGGTCTAAAACAGCTTGTTTCGTTGAACTAAGCACGAATACATGCTTTTCGCGCAGTTATAAGAGAAAAAAGTTTTGAAGCGTAACAGAGGAACACTTGTAAAACCGATGTGTTGTGATTTAGCTCGTTTCGGTCTAAAACAGCTTGTTTCGCTGTATTAAGCAAGAATACATGCTTTTCGCGCAGTTATAAGAGAAAAAGATTTGACGCGTGTCACAGGGACACTTGTAAAACCGATGTGTTGTGATTTAGCTCGTTTCGGTCTAAAACAGCTTGTTTCGTTGAACTAAGCACGAATACATGCTTTTCGCGCAGTTATAAGAGAAAAAAGTTTTGACGCGTAACAGAGGAACACTTGTAAAACCGATGTGTTGTGATTTAGCTCGTTTCGGTCTAAAACAGCTTGTTTCGCTGTATTAAGCAAGAATACATGCTTTTCGCGCAGTTATAAGAGAAAAAGTTTTCACGCGTGTCACAGGGACACTTGTAAAACCGATGTGTTCAGATTTAGCTCGTTTCGGTCTAAAACAGCTTGTTTCGTCGTATTAAGCACGAATACATGCTTTTCGCGCAGTTATAAGAGAAAAAGTTTAGACGCGTATCAGAGGAACACTTGTAAAACCGATGTGTTCAGATTTAGCTCGTTTCGGTCTAAAACAGCTTGTTTCGTTGTATTAAGCACGAATACATGCTTTTCGCGCAGTTATAAGAGAAAAAGTTTAGACGCGTATCAGAGCAACACTTGTAAAACCGATGTGTTGTGATTTAGCTCGTTTCGGTCTAAAACAGCTTGTTTCGTTGTATTAAGCAAGAATACATGCTTTTCGCGCAGTTATAAGAGAAAAAGATTTGACGCGTATCAGAGGAAAACTTGTAAAGCCGATGTGTTGTGATTTAGCTCGTTTCTGTCTAAAACAGCTTGTTTCACTGTATTAAGCAGGAATACATGCTTTTCGCGCCGTTATAAGAGAAAACGTTGTGACGCGTGTCACAGGGACGCTTGTAAAACCGATGTGTTCAGATTTAGCTCGTTTCGGTCTAAAACAACTTGTTTCGTTGTATTAGGCACGAATACATGCTTTTCGCGCAGGTATAAGAGAAAAAGTTTTAAAGGCATGTCACAGGGACACTTGTAAAACCGATGTGTTCAAATTTACCTCGTTTCGGTCTAAAACAGCTTGTTTCGTTGGACTAAGCAAGAATACACGCTTTTCGCGCAGTTATAAGAGCAAAAGTTTTGACGCGTATCACAGGGACACTTGTAAAACCGATGTGTTCAGATTTAGCTCGTTTCGGTCTAAAACAGCTTGTTTCGTCGTATTAAGCACAAATACATGCTTTTCGCGCAGTTATAAGAGAAAAAGTTTTGACGCGTATCAGAGGAACACTTGTAAAACCGATGTGTTGTGATTTAGCTCGTTTCGGTCTAAAACAGCTTGTTTCGCTGTATTAAGGAAGAATACATGCTTTTCGCGCAGTTATAAGAGAAAAAGTTTTGACGCGTATCAGAGGAACACTTGTAAAACCGATGTGTTGTGATTTAGCTCGTTTCGGCCTAAAACAGCTTGTTTCGCTGTATTAAGCAAGATTACATGCTTTTCGCGCAGTTATCAGAGAAAAAGTTTTGACGAGTATCACGTGGAACACTTGTAATACCGATGTGTTGTGATTTGGCTCGTTTCGGTCTAAAACAACTTGTTTCGTTGTATTAAGCAAGAATACATTCTTTTCGCGCAGTTATCAGAGAAAAAGTTTTGACGCGTATCAGAGGAACACTTGTAAAACCAATGTGTTCAGATTTACCTCGTTTCGGTCTAAAACAGCTTGTTTCGTTGAACTAAGCACGAATACATGCTTTTCGCGCAGTTATAAGAGAAAAAAGTTTTGAAGCGTAACAGAGGAACACTTGTAAAACCGATGTGTTGTGATTTAGCTCGTTTCGGTCTAAAACAGCTTGTTTCGCTGTATTAAGCAAGAATACATGCTTTTCGCGCAGTTATAAGAGAAAAAGATTTGACGCGTGTCACAGGGACACTTGTAAAACCGATGTGTTGTGATTTAGCTCGTTTCGGTCTAAAACAGCTTGTTTCGTTGAACTAAGCACGAATACATGCTTTTCGCGCAGTTATAAGAGAAAAAAGTTTTGACGCGTAACAGAGGAACACTTGTAAAACCGATGTGTTGTGATTTAGCTCGTTTCGGTCTAAAACAGCTTGTTTCGTTGTATTAAGCAAGAATACATGCTTTTCGCGCAGTTATAAGAGAAAAAGTTTTGACGCGTGTCACAGGGACACTTGTAAAACCGATGTGTTCAGATTTAGCTCGTTTCGGTCTAAAACAGCTTGTTTCGTTGAACTAAGCACGAATACATGCTTTTCGCGCAGTTATAAGAGAAAAAAGTTTTTACGCCTATCAGAGGAACACTTGTAAAACCGATGTGTTGTGATTTAGCTCGTTTCGGTCTAAAACAGCTTGTTTCGCTGTATTAAGCAAGAATACATGCTTTTCGCGCAGTTATAAGAGAAAAAGTTTTGACGCGTGTCACAGGGACACTTGTAAAACCGATGTGTTCAGATTTAGCTCGTTTCGGTCTAAAACAGCTTGTTTCGTCGTATTAAGCACGAATACATGCTTTTCGCGCAGTTATAAGAGAAAAAGTTTTGACGCGTATCAGAGGAACACTTGTAAAACCGATGTGTTGTGATTTAGCTCGTTTCGGTCTAAAACAGCTTGTTTCGCTGTATTAAGCAAGATTACATGCTTTTCGCGCAGTTATTAGAGAAAAAGTTTTGAGTATCACGTGGAACACTTGTAATACCGATGTGTTGTGATTTGGCTCGTTTCGGTCTAAAACAGCTTGTTTCGTTGTATTAAGCAAGAATACATTCTTTTCGCGCAGTTATCAGAGAAAAATTTTTGACGCGTATCAGAGGAACACTTGTAAAACCAATGTGTTCAGATTTACCTCGTTTCGGTCTAAAACAGCTTGTTTCGTTGAACTAAGCACGAATACATGCTTTTCGCGCAGTTATAAGAGAAAAAAGTTTTGAAGCGTAACAGAGGAACACTTGTAAAACCGATGTGTTGTGATTTAGCTCGTTTCGGTCTAAAACAGCTTGTTTCGCTGTATTAAGCATGAATACATGCTTTTCGCGCAGTTATAAGAGAAAAAGATTTGACGCGTGTCACAGGGACACTTGTAAAACCGATGTGTTGTGATTTAGCTCGTTTCGGTCTAAAACAGCTTGTTTCGTTGAACTAAGCACGAATACATGCTTTTCGCGCAGTTATAAGAGAAAAAAGTTTTGACGCGTAACAGAGGAACACTTGTAAAACCGATGTGTTGTGATTTAGCTCGTTTCGGTCTAAAACAGCTTGTTTCGTCGTATTAAGCACGAATACATGCTTTTCGCGCAGTTATAAGAGAAAAAGTTTAGACGCGTATCAGAGGAACACTTGTAAAACCGATGTGTTGTGATTTTGCTCGTTTCGGTCTAAAACAGCTTGTTTCGTTGGACTAAGCAAGAATACATGCTTTTCGCGCAGTTATAAGAGAAAAAGTTTTGACGCGTGTCACAGGGACACTTGTAAAACCGATGTGTTCAGATTTAGCTCGTTTCGGTCTAAAACAGCTTGTTTCGTCGTATTAAGCACGAATACATGCTTTTCGCGCAGTTATAAGAGAAAAAGTTTTGACGCGTATCAGAGGAACACTTGTAAAACCGATGTGTTGTGATTTAGCTCGTTTCGGTCTAAAACAGCTTGTTTCGCTGTATTAAGGAAGAATACATGCTTTTCGCGCAGTTATAAGAGAAAAAGTTTTGACGCGTATCAGAGGAACACTTGTAAAACCGATGTGTTGTGATTTAGCTCGTTTCGGTCTAAAACAGCTTGTTTCGCTGTATTAAGCAAGATTACATGCTTTTCGCGCAGTTATAAGAGAAAAAAGTTTTGACGCGTAACAGAGGAACACTTGTAAAACCGATGTGTTGTGATTTAGCTCGTTTCGGTCTAAAACAGCTTGTTTCGTCGTATTAAGCACGAATACATGCTTTTCGCGCAGTTATAAGAGAAAAAGTTTAGACGCGTATCAGAGGAACACTTGTAAAACCGATGTGTTGTGATTTTGCTCGTTTCGGTCTAAAACAGCTTGTTTCGTTGTATTAAGCAAGAATACATGCTTTTCGCGCAGTTATAAGAGAAAAAGTTTTGAGGCGTATCAGAGGAACACTTGTAAAAGCGATGTGTTGTGATTTAGCTCGTTTCGGTCTAAAACAGCTTGTTTCGCTGTATTAAGCAAGAATACATGCTT
This sequence comes from Amblyomma americanum, assembly GCF_052857255.1. Taxonomy (NCBI): domain Eukaryota; kingdom Metazoa; phylum Arthropoda; class Arachnida; order Ixodida; family Ixodidae; genus Amblyomma; species Amblyomma americanum. The sequence continues at coordinate 722,875 of NW_027526497.1, forward strand.
TTCGCGCAGTTATAGGAGAAAAAGTTTTGACGAGTATCACGTGGATACTTGTAAAACCGATGCGTTCAGATACAGCTCGTTTCGGTCTAAAACAGCTTGATTCGTTGTATTAAGCACGAATACATGCTTTTCGCGCAGTTATAAGAGAAAAAGTTGAAGAGTATCACCTGGATACTTGTAAAACCGATGCGTTCAGATACAGCTCGTTTCGGTCTAAAACAGCTTGTTTCGTTTTATTAGGCACGAATACATGCTTTTCGCGCAGTTATAAGAGAAAAAGTTTTGACGCGTATCAGAGGAACACTTGTAAAACCGATCTCTTGTGATTTAACTCGTTTCGGTATAAAACAGCTTGTTTCGCTGTATTAAGCAAGAATACATGCTTTTCGCGCCGTTATAAGAGAAAACGTTGTGACGCGTGTCACAGGGACGCTTGTAAAACGGATGTGTTCAGATTTAGCTCGTTTCGGTCTAAAACAACTTGTTTCGTTGTATTAAGCACGAATACATGCTTTTCGCGCAGGTATAAGAGAAAAAGTTTTAAAGGCATGTCACAGGGACACTTGTAAAACCGATGTGTTCAAATTTACCTCGTTTCGGTCTAAAACAGCTTGTTTCGTTGGACTAAGCAAGAATACATGCTTTTCGCGCAGTTATAAGAGAAAAAGTTTTGACGCGTATCACAGGGACACTTGTAAAACCGATGTGTTCAGATTTAGCTCGTTTCGGTCTAAAACAGCTTGTTTCGTCGTATTAAGCACAAATACATGCTTTTCGCGCAGTTATAAGAGAAAAAGTTTTGACGCGTATCAGAGGAACACTTGTAAAACCGATGTGTTGTGATTTAGCTCGTTTCGGTCTAAAACAGCTTGTTTCGCTGTATTAAGCAAGATTACATGCTTTTCGCGCAGTTATTAGAGAAAAAGTTTTGACGAGTATCACGTGGAACACTTGTAATACCGATGTGTTGTGATTTGGCTCGTTTCGGTCTAAAACAGCTTGTTTCGTTGTATTAAGCAAGAATACATTCTTTTCGCGCAGTTATCAGAGAAAAAGTTTTGACGCGTATCAGAGGAAAACTTGTAAAACCAATGTGTTCAGATTTACCTCATTTCGGTCTAAAACAGCTTGTTTCGTTGAACTAAGCACGAATACATGCTTTTCGCGCAGTTATAAGAGAAAAAAGTTTTGAAGCGTAACAGAGGAACACTTGTAAAACCGATGTGTTGTGATTTAGCTCGTTTCGGTCTAAAACAGCTTGTTTCGCTGTATTAAGCAAGAATACATGCTTTTCGCGCAGTTATAAGAGAAAAAGATTTGACGCGTGTCACAGGGACACTTGTAAAACCGATGTGTTGTGATTTAGCTCGTTTCGGTCTAAAACAGCTTGTTTCGTCGAACTAAGCACGAATACATGCTTTTCGCGCAGTTATAAGAGAAAAAAGTTTTGACGCGTAACAGAGGAACACTTGTAAAACCGATGTGTTGTGATTTAGCTCGTTTCGGTCTAAAACAGCTTGTTTCGCTGTAATAAGCAAGAATACATGCTTTTCGCGCAGTTATAAGAGAAAAAGTTTTCACGCGTGTCACAGGGACACTTGTAAAACCGATGTGTTCAGATTTAGCTCGTTTCGGTCTAAAACAGCTTGTTTCGTCGTATTAAGCACGAATACATGCTTTTCGCGCAGTTATAGGAGAAAAAGTTTAGACGCGTATCAGAGGAACACTTGTAAAACCGATGTGTTCAGATTTAGCTCGTTTCGGTCTAAAACAGCTTGTTTCGTTGTATTAAGCACGAATACATGCTTTTCGCGCAGTTATAAGAGAAAAAGTTTAGACGCGTATCAGAGCAACACTTGTAAAACCGATGTGTTGTGATTTAGCTCGTTTCGGTCTAAAACAGCTTGTTTCGTTGTATTAAGCAAGAATACATGCTTTTCGCGCAGTTATAAGAGAAAAAGATTTGACGCGTATCAGAGGAACACTTGTAAAGCCGATGTGTTGTGATTTAGCTCGTTTCGGTCTAAAACAGCTTGTTTCGCTGTATTAAGGAAGAATACATGCTTTTCGCGCAGTTATAAGAGAAAAAGTTTTGACGCGTATCAGAGGAACACTTGTAAAACCGATGTGTTGTGATTTAGCTCGTTTCGGTCTAAAACAGCTTGTTTCGCTGTATTAAGCAAGAATACATGCTTTTCGCGCAGTTATAAGAGAAAAAGTTTTGACGCGTGTCACAGGGACACTTGTAAAACCGATGTGTTCAGATTTAGCTCGTTTCGGTCTAAAACAGCTTGTTTCGTCGTATTAAGCACGAATACATGCTTTTCGCGCAGTTATAAGAGAAAAAGTTTTGACGCGTATCAGAGGAACACTTGTAATACCGATGTGTTGTGATTTGGCTCGTTTCGGTCTAAAACAGCTTGTTTCGTTGTATTAAGCAAGAATACATTCTTTTCGCGCAGTTATCAGAGAAAAATTTTTGACGCGTATCAGAGGAACACTTGTAAAACCAATGTGTTCAGATTTACCTCGTTTCGGTCTAAAACAGCTTGTTTCGTTGAACTAAGCACGAATACATGCTTTTCGCGCAGTTATAAGAGAAAAAGATTTGACGCGTGTCACAGGGACACTTGTAAAACCGATGTGTTGTGATTTAGCTCGTTTCGGTCTAAAACAGCTTGTTTCGTTGAACTAAGCACGAATACATGCTTTTCGCGCAGTTATAAGAGAAAAAGGTTTTGACGCGTAACAGAGGAACACTTGTAAAACCGATGTGTTGTGATTTAGCTCGTTTCGGTCTAAAACAGCTTGTTTCGTCGTATTAAGCACGAATACATGCTTTTCGCGCAGTTATAAGAGAAAAAGTTTAGACGCGTATCAGAGGAACACTTGTAAAACCGATGTGTTGTGATTTTGCTCGTTTCGGTCTAAAACAGCTTGTTTCGTTGGACTAAGCAAGAATACATGCTTTTCGCGCAGTTATAGGAGAAAAAGTTTTGACGCGTATCAGAGGAACACTTGTAAAACCGATGTGTTGTGATTTAGCTCGTTTCGGTCTAAAACAGCTTGTTTCGCTGTATTAAGCAAGATTACATGCTTTTCGCGCAGTTATCAGAGAAAAAGTTTTGACGAGTATCACGTGGAACACTTGTAATACCGATGTGTTGTGATTTGGCTCGTTTCGGTCTAAAACAACTTGTTTCGTTGTATTAAGCAAGAATACATTCTTTTCGCGCAGTTATCAGAGAAAAAGTTTTGACGCGTATCAGAGGAACACTTGTAAAACCAATGTGTTCAGATTTACCTCGTTTCGGTCTAAAACAGCTTGTTTCGTTGAACTAAGCACGAATACATGCTTTTCGCGCAGTTATAAGAGAAAAAAGTTTTGAAGCGTAACAGAGGAACACTTGTAAAACCGATGTGTTGTGATTTAGCTCGTTTCGGTCTAAAACAGCTTGTTTCGCTGTATTAAGCAAGAATACATGCTTTTCGCGCAGTTATAAGAGAAAAAGATTTGACGCGTGTCACAGGGACACTTGTCAAACCGATGTGTTGTGATTTAGCTCGTTTCGGTCTAAAACAGCTTGTTTCGTTGAACTAAGCACGAATACATGCTTTTCGCGCAGTTATAAGAGAAAAAAGTTTTGACGCGTAACACAGGAACACTTGTAAAACCGATGTGTTGTGATTTAGCTCGTTTCGGTCTAAAACAGCTTGTTTCGTCGTATTAAGCACGAATACATGCTTTTCGCGCAGTTATAAGAGAAAAAGTTTAGACGCGTATCAGAGGAACACTTGTAAAACCGATGTGTTGTGATTTTGCTCGTTTCGGTCTAAAACAGCTTGTTTCGTTGGACTAAGCAAGAATACATGCTTTTCGCGCAGTTATAAGAGAAAAAGTTTTGACGCGTATCAGAGGAACACTTGTAAAACCGATGTGTTGTGATTTAGCTCGTTTCGGTCTAAAACAGCTTGTTTCGCTGTATTAAGCAAGATTACATGCTTTTCGCGCAGTTATCAGAGAAAAAGTTTTGACGAGTATCACGTGGAACACTTGTAATACCGATGTGTTGTGATTTGGCTCGTTTCGGTCTAAAACAACTTGTTTCGTTGTATTAAGCAAGAATACATTCTTTTCGCGCAGTTATCAGAGAAAAAGTTTTGACGCGTATCAGAGGAACACTTGTAAAACCAATGTGTTCAGATTTACCTCGTTTCGGTCTAAAACAGCTTGTTTCGTTGAACTAAGCACGAATACATGCTTTTCGCGCAGTTATAAGAGAAAAAAGTTTTGAAGCGTAACAGAGGAACACTTGTAAAACCGATGTGTTGTGATTTAGCTCGTTTCGGTCTAAAACAGCTTGTTTCGCTGTATTAAGCAAGAATACATGCTTTTCGCGCAGTTATAAGAGAAAAAGATTTGACGCGTGTCACAGGGACACTTGTAAAACCGATGTGTTGTGATTTAGCTCGTTTCGGTCTAAAACAGCTTGTTTCGTTGAACTAAGCACGAATACATGCTTTTCGCGCAGTTATAAGAGAAAAAAGTTTTGACGCGTAACAGAGGAACACTTGTAAAACCGATGTGTTGTGATTTAGCTCGTTTCGGTCTAAAACAGCTTGTTTCGTTGTATTAAGCAAGAATACATGCTTTTCGCGCAGTTATAAGAGAAAAAGTTTTGACTCGTGTCACAGGGACACTTGTAAAACCGATGTGTTCAGATTTAGCTCGTTTCGGTCTAAAACAGCTTGTTTCGTTGAACTAAGCACGAATACATGCTTTTCGCGCAGTTATAAGAGAAAAATGTTTTGACGCCTATCAGAGGAACACTTGTAAAACCGATGTGTTGTGATTTAGCTCGTTTCGGTCTAAAACAGCTTGTTTCGCTGTATTAAGCAAGAATACATGCTTTTCGCGCAGTTATAAGAGAAAAAGTTTTGACGCGTGTCACAGGGACACTTGTAAAACCGATGTGTTCAGATTTAGCTCGTTTCGGTCTAAAACAGCTTGTTTCGTCGTATTAAGCACGAATACATGCTTTTCGCGCAGTTATAAGAGAAAAAGTTTTGACGCGTATCAGAGGAACACTTGTAAAACCGATGTGTTGTGATTTAGCTCGTTTCGGTCTAAAACAGCTTGTTTCGCTGTATTAAGGAAGAATACATGCTTTTCGCGCAGTTATAAGAGAAAAAGTTTTGACGCGTATCAGAGGAACACTTGTAAAACCGATGTGTTGTGATTTAGCTCGTTTCGGTCTAAAACAGCTTGTTTCGCTGTATTAAGCAAGATTACATGCTTTTCGCGCAGTTATAAGAGAAAAAAGTTTTGACGCGTAACAGAGGAACACTTGTAAAACCGATGTGTTGTGATTTAGCTCGTTTCGGTCTAAAACAGCTTGTTTCGTCGTATTAAGCACGAATACGTGCTTTTCGCGCAGTTATAAGAGAAAAAGTTTTGAGGCGTATCAGAGGAACACTTGTAAAAGCGATGTGTTGTGATTTAGCTCGTTTCGGTCTAAAACAGCTTGTTTCGCTGTATTAAGCAAGAATACATGCTTTTCGCGCAGTTATAGGAGAAAAAGTTTTGACGAGTATCACGTGGATACTTGTAAAACCGATGCGTTCAGATACAGCTCGTTTCGGTCTAAAACAGCTTGATTCGTTGTATTAAGCACGAATACATGCTTTTCGCGCAGTTATAAGAGAAAAAGTTGGAGTATCACCTGGATACTTGTAAAACCGATGCGTTCAGATACAGCTCGTTTCGGTCTAAAACAGCTTGTTTCGTTTTATTAGGCACGAATACATGCTTTTCGCGCAGTTATAAGAGAAAAAGTTTTGACGCGTATCAGAGGAACACTTGTAAAACCGATCTGTTGTGATTTAACTCGTTTCGGTATAAAACAGCTTGTTTCGCTGTATTAAGCAAGAATACATGCTTTTCGCGCCGTTATAAGAGAAAACGTTGTGACGCGTGTCACAGGGACGCTTGTAAAACGGATGTGTTCAGATTTAGCTCGTTTCGGTCTAAAACAACTTGTTTCGTTGTATTAAGCACGAATACATGCTTTTCGCGCAGGTATAAGAGAAAAAGTTTTAAAGGCATGTCACAGGGACACTTGTAAAACCGATGTGTTCAAATTTACCTCGTTTCGGTCTAAAACAGCTTGTTTCGTTGGACTAAGCAAGAATACATGCTTTTCGCGCAGTTATAAGAGAAAAAGTTTTTACGCGTATCACAGGGACACTTGTAAAACCGATGTGTTCAGATTTAGCTCGTTTCGGTCTAAAACAGCTTGTTTCGTCGTATTAAGCACAAATACATGCTTTTCGCGCAGTTATAAGAGAAAAAGTTTTGACGCGTATCAGAGGAACACTTGTAAAACCGATGTGTTGTGATTTAGCTCGTTTCGGTCTAAAACAGCTTGTTTCGCTGTATTAAGGAAGAATACATGCTTTTCGCGCAGTTATAAGAGAAAAAGTTTTGACGCGTATCAGAGGAACACTTGTAAAACCGATGTGTTGTGATTTAGCTCGTTTCGGTCTAAAACAGCTTGTTTCGCTGTATTAAGCAAGATTACATGCTTTTCGCGCAGTTATTAGAGAAAAAGTTTTGACGAGTATCACGTGGAACACTTGTAATACCGATGTGTTGTGATTTGGCTCGTTTCGGTCTAAAACAGCTTGTTTCGTTGTATTAAGCAAGAATACATTCTTTTCGCGCAGTTATCAGAGAAAAAGTTTTGACGCGTATCAGAGGAAAACTTGTAAAACCAATGTGTTCAGATTTACCTCGTTTCGGTCTAAAACAGCTTGTTTCGTTGAACTAAGCACGAATACATGCTTTTCGCGCAGTTATAAGAGAAAAAAGTTTTGAAGCGTAACAGAGGAACACTTGTAAAACCGATGTGTTGTGATTTAGCTCGTTTCGGTCTAAAACAGCTTGTTTCGTTGAACTAAGCACGAATACATGCTTTTCGCGCAGTTATAAGAGAAAAAAGTTTTGACGCGTAACACAGGAACACTTGTAAAACCGATGTGTTGTGATTTAGCTCGTTTCGGTCTAAAACAGCTTGTTTCGTCGTATTAAGCACGAATACATGCTTTTCGCGCAGTTATAAGAGAAAAAGTTTAGACGCGTATCAGAGGAACACTTGTAAAACCGATGTGTTGTGATTTTGCTCGTTTCGGTCTAAAACAGCTTGTTTCGTTGGACTAAGCAAGAATACATGCTTTTCGCGCAGTTATAAGAGAAAAAGTTTTGACGCGTATCAGAGGAACACTTGTAAAACCGATGTGTTGTGATTTAGCTCGTTTCGGTCTAAAACAGCTTGTTTCGCTGTATTAAGCAAGATTACATGCTTTTCGCGCAGTTATCAGAGAAAAAGTTTTGACGAGTATCACGTGGAACACTTGTAATACCGATGTGTTGTGATTTGGCTCGTTTCGGTCTAAAACAACTTGTTTCGTTGTATTAAGCAAGAATACATTCTTTTCGCGCAGTTATCAGAGAAAAAGTTTTGACGCGTATCAGAGGAACACTTGTAAAACCAATGTGTTCAGATTTACCTCGTTTCGGTCTAAAACAGCTTGTTTCGTTGAACTAAGCACGAATACATGCTTTTCGCGCAGTTATAAGAGAAAAAAGTTTTGAAGCGTAACAGAGGAACACTTGTAAAACCGATGTGTTGTGATTTAGCTCGTTTCGGTCTAAAACAGCTTGTTTCGCTGTATTAAGCAAGAATACATGCTTTTCGCGCAGTTATAAGAGAAAAAGATTTGACGCGTGTCACAGGGACACTTGTAAAACCGATGTGTTGTGATTTAGCTCGTTTCGGTCTAAAACAGCTTGTTTCGTTGAACTAAGCACGAATACATGCTTTTCGCGCAGTTATAAGAGAAAAAAGTTTTGACGCGTAACAGAGGAACACTTGTAAAACCGATGTGTTGTGATTTAGCTCGTTTCGGTCTAAAACAGCTTGTTTCGTTGTATTAAGCAAGAATACATGCTTTTCGCGCAGTTATAAGAGAAAAAGTTTTGACTCGTGTCACAGGGACACTTGTAAAACCGATGTGTTCAGATTTAGCTCGTTTCGGTCTAAAACAGCTTGTTTCGTTGAACTAAGCACGAATACATGCTTTTCGCGCAGTTATAAGAGAAAAATGTTTTGACGCCTATCAGAGGAACACTTGTAAAACCGATGTGTTGTGATTTAGCTCGTTTCGGTCTAAAACAGCTTGTTTCGCTGTATTAAGCAAGAATACATGCTTTTCGCGCAGTTATAAGAGAAAAAGTTTTGACGCGTGTCACAGGGACACTTGTAAAACCGATGTGTTCAGATTTAGCTCGTTTCGGTCTAAAACAGCTTGTTTCGTCGTATTAAGCACGAATACATGCTTTTCGCGCAGTTATAAGAGAAAAAGTTTTGACGCGTATCAGAGGAACACTTGTAAAACCGATGTGTTGTGATTTAGCTCGTTTCGGTCTAAAACAGCTTGTTTCGCTGTATTAAGGAAGAATACATGCTTTTCGCGCAGTTATAAGAGAAAAAGTTTTGACGCGTATCAGAGGAACACTTGTAAAACCGATGTGTTGTGATTTAGCTCGTTTCGGTCTAAAACAGCTTGTTTCGCTGTATTAAGCAAGATTACATGCTTTTCGCGCAGTTATAAGAGAAAAAAGTTTTGACGCGTAACAGAGGAACACTTGTAAAACCGATGTGTTGTGATTTAGCTCGTTTCGGTCTAAAACAGCTTGTTTCGTCGTATTAAGCACGAATACATGCTTTTCGCGCAGTTATAAGAGAAAAAGTTTTGAGGCGTATCAGAGGAACACTTGTAAAAGCGATGTGTTGTGATTTAGCTCGTTTCGGTCTAAAACAGCTTGTTTCGCTGTATTAAGCAAGAATACATGCTTTTCGCGCAGTTATAGGAGAAAAAGTTTTGACGAGTATCACGTGGATACTTGTAAAACCGATGCGTTCAGATACAGCTCGTTTCGGTCTAAAACAGCTTGATTCGTTGTATTAAGCACGAATACATGCTTTTCGCGCAGTTATAAGAGAAAAAGTTGAAGAGTATCACCTGGATACTTGTAAAACCGATGCGTTCAGATACAGCTCGTTTCGGTCTAAAACAGCTTGTTTCGTTTTATTAGGCACGAATACATGCTTTTCGCGCAGTTATAAGAGAAAAAGTTTTGACGCGTATCAGAGGAACACTTGTAAAACCGATCTGTTGTGATTTAACTCGTTTCGGTATAAAACAGCTTGTTTCGCTGTATTAAGCAAGAATACATGCTTTTCGCGCCGTTATAAGAGAAAACGTTGTGACGCGTGTCACAGGGACGCTTGTAAAACGGATGTGTTCAGATTTAGCTCGTTTCGGTCTAAAACAACTTGTTTCGTTGTATTAAGCACGAATACATGCTTTTCGCGCAGGTATAAGAGAAAAAGTTTTAAAGGCATGTCACAGGGACACTTGTAAAACCGATGTGTTCAAATTTACCTCGTTTCGGTCTAAAACAGCTTGTTTCGTTGGACTAAGCAAGAATACATGCTTTTCGCGCAGTTATAAGAGAAAAAGTTTTTACGCGTATCACAGGGACACTTGTAAAACCGATGTGTTCAGATTTAGCTCGTTTCGGTCTAAAACAGCTTGTTTCGTCGTATTAAGCACAAATACATGCTTTTCGCGCAGTTATAAGAGAAAAAGTTTTGACGCGTATCAGAGGAACACTTGTAAAACCGATGTGTTGTGATTTAGCTCGTTTCGGTCTAAAACAGCTTGTTTCGCTGTATTAAGGAAGAATACATGCTTTTCGCGCAGTTATAAGAGAAAAAGTTTTGACGCGTATCAGAGGAACACTTGTAAAACCGATGTGTTGTGATTTAGCTCGTTTCGGTCTAAAACAGCTTGTTTCGCTGTATTAAGCAAGATTACATGCTTTTCGCGCAGTTATTAGAGAAAAAGTTTTGACGAGTATCACGTGGAACACTTGTAATACCGATGTGTTGTGATTTGGCTCGTTTCGGTCTAAAACAGCTTGTTTCGTTGTATTAAGCAAGAATACATTCTTTTCGCGCAGTTATCAGAGAAAAAGTTTTGACGCGTATCAGAGGAAAACTTGTAAAACCAATGTGTTCAGATTTACCTCGTTTCGGTCTAAAACAGCTTGTTTCGTTGAACTAAGCACGAATACATGCTTTTCGCGCAGTTATAAGAGAAAAAAGTTTTGAAGCGTAACAGAGGAACACTTGTAAAACCGATGTGTTGTGATTTAGCTCGTTTCGGTCTAAAACAGCTTGTTTCGCTGTATTAAGCAAGAATACATGCTTTTCGCGCAGTTATAAGAGAAAAAGATTTGACGCGTGTCACAGGGACACTTGTAAAACCGATGTGTTGTGATTTAGCTCGTTTCGGTCTAAAACAGCTTGTTTCGTCGAACTAAGCACGAATACATGCTTTTCGCGCAGTTATAAGAGAAAAAAGTTTTGACGCGTAACAGAGGAACACTTGTAAAACCGATGTGTTGTGATTTAGCTCGTTTCGGTCTAAAACAGCTTGTTTCGCTGTATTAAGCAAGAATACATGCTTTTCGCGCAGTTATAAGAGAAAAAGTTTTCACGCGTGTCACAGGGACACTTGTAAAACCGATGTGTTGTGATTTAGCTCGTTTCGGTCTAAAACAGCTTGTTTCGCTGTATTAAGCAAGATTACATGCTTTTCGCGCAGTTAATAGAGAAAAAGTTTTGAGTATCACGTCGAACACTTGTAATACCGATGTGTTGTGATTTGGCTCGTTTCGGTCTAAAACAGCTTGTTTCGTTGTATTAAGCAAGAATACATTCTTTTCGCGCAGTTATCAGAGAAAAATTTTTGACGCGTATCAGAGGAACACTTGTAAAACCAATGTGTTCAGATTTACCTCGTTTCGGTCTAAAACAGCTTGTTTCGTTGAACTAAGCACGAATACATGCTTTTCGCGCAGTTATAAGGGAAAAAAGTTTTGAAGCGTAACAGAGGAACACTTGTAAAACCGATGTGTTGTGATTTTGCTCGTTTCGGTCTAAAACAGCTTGTTTCGTTGGACTAAGCAAGAATACATGCTTTTCGCGCAGTTATAAGAGAAAAAGTTTTGACGCGTATCACAGGGACACTTGTAAAACCGATGTGTTCAGATTTAGCTCGTTTCGGTCTAAAACAGCTTGTTTCGTCGTATTAAGCACAAATACATGCTTTTCGCGCAGTTATAAGAGAAAACGTTTTGACGCGTATCAGAGGAACACTTGTAAAACCGATGTGTTGTGATTTAGCTCGTTTCGGTCTAAAACAGCTTGTTTCGCTGTATTAAGCAAGATTACATGCTTTTCGCGCAGTTATCAGAGAAAAAGTTTTGACGAGTATCACGTGGAACACTTGTAATACCGATGTGTTGTGATTTGGCTCGTTTCGGTCTAAAACAACTTGTTTCGTTGTATTAAGCAAGAATACATTCTTTTCGCGCAGTTATCAGAGAAAAAGTTTTGACGCGTATCAGAGGAACACTTGTAAAACCAATGTGTTCAGATTTACCTCGTTTCGGTCTAAAACAGCTTGTTTCGTTGAACTAAGCACGAATACATGCTTTTCGCGCAGTTATAAGAGAAAAAAGTTTTGAAGCGTAACAGAGGAACACTTGTAAAACCGATGTGTTGTGATTTAGCTCGTTTCGGTCTAAAACAGCTTGTTTCGCTGTATTAAGCAAGAATACATGCTTTTCGCGCAGTTATAAGAGAAAAAGATTTGACGCGTGTCACAGGGACACTTGTAAAACCGATGTGTTGTGATTTAGCTCGTTTCGGTCTAAAACAGCTTGTTTCGTTGAACTAAGCACGAATACATGCTTTTCGCGCAGTTATAAGAGAAAAAAGTTTTGACGCGTAACAGAGGAACACTTGTAAAACCGATGTGTTGTGATTTAGCTCGTTTCGGTCTAAAACAGCTTGTTTCGTTGTATTAAGCAAGAATACATGCTTTTCGCGCAGTTATAAGAGAAAAAGTTTTGACGCGTGTCACAGGGACACTTGTAAAAAAGATGTGTTCAGATTTAGCTCGTTTCGGTCTAAAACAGCTTGTTTCGTTGAACTAAGCACGAATACATGCTTTTCGCGCAGTTATAAGAGAAAAAAGTTTTGACGCCTATCAGAGGAACACTTGTAAAACCGATGTGTTGTGATTTAGCTCGTTTCGGTCTAAAACAGCTTGTTTCGCTGTATTAAGCAAGAATACATGCTTTTCGCGCAGTTATAAGAGAAAAAGTTTAGACGCGTATTAGAGGAACACTTGTAAAACCGATGTGTTGTGATTTAGCTCGTTTCGGTCTAAAACAGCTTGTTTCGTTGTATTAAGCAAGAATACATGCTTTTCGCGCAGTTATAAGAGAAAAAGTTTTGACGCGTGTCACAGGGACACTTGTAAAACCGATGTGTTCAGATTTAGCTCGTTTCGGTCTAAAACAGCTTGTTTCGTTGAACTAAGCACGAATACATGCTTTTCGCGCAGTTATAAGAGAAAAAAGTTTTGACGCCTATCAGAGGAACACTTGTAAAACCGATGTGTTGTGATTTAGCTCGTTTCGGTCTAAAACAGCTTGTTTCGCTGTATTAAGCAAGAATACATGCTTTTCGCGCAGTTATAAGAGAAAAAGTTTTGACGCGTGTCACAGGGACACTTGTAAAACCGATGTGTTCAGATTTAGCTCGTTTCGGTCTAAAACAGCTTGTTTCGTCGTATTAAGCACGAATACATGCTTTTCGCGCAGTTATAAGAGAAAAAGTTTTGACGCGTATCAGAGGAACACTTGTAAAACCGATGTGTTGTGATTTAGCTCGTTTCGGTCTAAAACAGCTTGTTTCGCTGTATTAAGGAAGAATACATGCTTTTCGCGCAGTTATAAGAGAAAAAGTTTTGACGCGTATCAGAGGAACACTTGTTAAACCGATGTGTTGTGATTTAGCTCGTTTCGGTCTAAAACAGCTTGTTTCGCTGTATTAAGCAAGATTACATGCTTTTCGCGCAGTTAATAGAGAAAAAGTTTTGAGTATCACGTCGAACACTTGTAATACCGATGTGTTGTGATTTGGCTCGTTTCGGTCTAAAACAGCTTGTTTCGTTGTATTAAGCAAGAATACATTCTTTTCGCGCAGTTATCAGAGAAAAATTTTTGACGCGTATCAGAGGAACACTTGTAAAACCAATGTGTTCAGATTTACCTCGTTTCGGTCTAAAACAGCTTGTTTCGTTGAACTAAGCACGAATACATGCTTTTCGCGCAGTTATAAGAGAAAAAAGTTTTGAAGCGTAACAGAGGAACACTTGTAAAACCGATGTGTTGTGATTTAGCTCGTTTCGGTCTAAAACAGCTTGTTTCGCTGTATTAAGCAAGAATACATGCTTTTCGCGCAGTTATAAGAGAAAAAGATTTGACGCGTGTCACAGGGACACTTGTAAAACCGATGTGTTGTGATTTAGCTCGTTTCGGTCTAAAACAGCTTGTTTCGTTGAACTAAGCACGAATACATGCTTTTCGCGCAGTTATAAGAGAAAAAAGTTTTGACGCGTAACAGAGGAACACTTGTAAAACCGATGTGTTGTGATTTAGCTCGTTTCGGTCTAAAACAGCTTGTTTCGTCGTATTAAGCACGAATACATGCTTTTCGCGCAGTTATAAGAGAAAAAGTTTAGACGCGTATTAGAGGAACACTTGTAAAACCGATGTGTTGTGATTTAGCTCGTTTCGGTCTAAAACAGCTTGTTTCGCTGTATTAAGCAAGAATACCTGCTTTTCGCGCAGTTATAAGAAAAAAAGTTTTGACACGTGTCACAGGGACACTTGTAAAACCGATGTGTTCAGATTTAGCTCGTTTCGGTCTAAAACAGCTTGTTTCGTCGTATTAAGCACGAATACATGCTTTTCGCGCAGTTATAAGAGAAAAAGTTTTGACGCGTATCAGAGGAACACTTGTAAAACCGATGTGTTGTGATTTAGCTCGTTTCGGTCTAAAACAGCTTGTTTCGCTGTATTAAGGAAGAATACATGCTTTTCGCGCAGTTATAAGAGAAAAAGTTTTGACGCGTATCAGAGGAACACTTGTAAAACCGATGTGTTGTGATTTAGCTCGTTTCCGTCTAAAACAGCTTGTTTCGCTGTATTAAGCAAGAATACATGCTTTTCGCGCAGTTATAAGAGAAAAAGTTTAGACGCGTATTAGAGGAACACTTGTAAAACCGATGTGTTGTGATTTAGCTCGTTTCGGTCTAAAACAGCTTGTTTCGTTGTATTAAGCAAGAATACATGCTTTTCGCGCAGTTATAAGAGAAAAAGTTTTGACGCGTGTCACAGGGACACTTGTAAAACCGATGTGTTCAGATTTAGCTCGTTTCGGTCTAAAACAGCTTGTTTCGTTGAACTAAGCACGAATACATGCTTTTCGCGCAGTTATAAGAGAAAAAAGTTTTGACGCCTATCAGAGGAACACTTGTAAAACCGATGTGTTGTGATTTAGCTCGTTTCGGTCTAAAACAGCTTGTTTCGCTGTATTAAGCAAGAATACATGCTTTTCGCGCAGTTATAAGAGAAAAAGTTTTGACGCGTGTCACAGGGACACTTGTAAAACCGATGTGTTCAGATTTAGCTCGTTTCGGTCTAAAACAGCTTGTTTCGTCGTATTAAGCACGAATACATGCTTTTCGCGCAGTTATAAGAGAAAAAGTTTTGACGCGTATCAGAGGAACACTTGTAAAACCGATGTGTTGTGATTTAGCTCGTTTCGGTCTAAAACAGCTTGTTTCGCTGTATTAAGGAAGAATACATGCTTTTCGCGCAGTTATAAGAGAAAAAGTTTTGACGCGTATCAGAGGAACACTTGTTAAACCGATGTGTTGTGATTTAGCTCGTTTCGGTCTAAAACAGCTTGTTTCGCTGTATTAAGCAAGATTACATGCTTTTCGCGCAGTTAATAGAGAAAAAGTTTTGAGTATCACGTCGAACACTTGTAATACCGATGTGTTGTGATTTGGCTCGTTTCGGTCTAAAACAGCTTGTTTCGTTGTATTAAGCAAGAATACATTCTTTTCGCGCAGTTATCAGAGAAAAATTTTTGACGCGTATCAGAGGAACACTTGTAAAACCAATGTGTTCAGATTTACCTCGTTTCGGTCTAAAACAGCTTGTTTCGTTGAACTAAGCACGAATACATGCTTTTCGCGCAGTTATAAGAGAAAAAAGTTTTGAAGCGTAACAGAGGAACACTTGTAAAACCGATGTGTTGTGATTTAGCTCGTTTCGGTCTAAAACAGCTTGTTTCGCTGTATTAAGCAAGAATACATGCTTTTCGCGCAGTTATAAGAGAAAAAAATTTGACGCGTGTCACAGGGACACTTGTAAAACCGATGTGTTGTGATTTAGCTCGTTTCGGTCTAAAACAGCTTGTTTCGTTGAACTAAGCACGAATACATGCTTTTCGCGCAGTTATAAGAGAAAAAAGTTTTGACGCGTAACAGAGGAACACTTGTAAAACCGATGTGTTGTGATTTAGCTCGTTTCGGTCTAAAACAGCTTGTTTCGTCGTATTAAGCACGAATACATGCTTTTCGCGCAGTTATAAGAGAAAAAGTTTAGACGCGTATTAGAGGAACACTTGTAAAACCGATGTGTTGTGATTTAGCTCGTTTCGGTCTAAAACAGCTTGTTTCGCTGTATTAAGCAAGAATACATGCTTTTCGCGCAGTTATAAGAAAAAAAGTTTTGACACGTGTCACAGGGACACTTGTAAAACCGATGTGTTCAGATTTAGCTCGTTTCGGTCTAAAACAGCTTGTTTCGTCGTATTAAGCACGAATACATGCTTTTCGCGCAGTTATAAGAGAAAAAGTTTTGACGCGTATCAGAGGAACACTTGTAAAACCGATGTGTTGTGATTTAGCTCGTTTCGGTCTAAAACAGCTTGTTTCGCTGTATTAAGGAAGAATACATGCTTTTCGCGCAGTTATAAGAGAAAAAGTTTTGACGCGTATCAGAGGAACACTTGTAAAACCGATGTGTTGTGATTTAGCTCGTTTCCGTCTAAAACAGCTTGTTTCGCTGTATTAAGCAAGATTACATGCTTTTCGCGCAGTTATTAGAGAAAAAGTTTTGAGTATCACGTGGAACACTTGTAATACCGATGTGTTGTGATTTGGCTCGTTTCGGTCTAAAACAGCTTCTTTCGTTGTATTAAGCAAGAATACATTCTTTTCGCGCAGTTATCAGAGAAAATTTTTGACGCGTATCAGAGGAACACTTGTAAAACCAATGTGTTCAGATTTACCTCGTTTCGGTCTAAAACAGCTTGTTTCGTTGAACTAAGCACGAATACATGCTTTTCGCGCAGTTATAAGAGAAAAAAGTTTTGAAGCGTAACAGAGGAACACTTGTAAAACCGATGTGTTGTGATTTAGCTCGTTTCGGTCTAAAACAGCTTGTTTCGCTGTATTAAGCAAGAATACATGCTTTTCGCGCAGTTATAAGAGAAAAAGATTTGACGCGTGTCACAGGGACACTTGTAAAACCGATGTGTTGTGATTTAGCTCGTTTCGGTCTAAAACAGCTTGTTTCGTTGAACTAAGCACGAATACATGCTTTTCGCGCAGTTATAAGAGAAAAAAGTTTTGAAGCGTAACAGAGGAACACTTGTAAAACCGATATGTTGTGATTTAGCTCGTTTCGGTCTAAAACAGCTTGTTTCGCTGTATTAAGCAAGAATACATGCTTTTCGCGCAGTTATAAGAGAAAAAGATTTGACGCGTGTCACAGGGACACTTGTAAAACCGATGTGTTGTGATTTAGCTCGTTTCGGTCTAAAACAGCTTGTTTCGTTGAACTAAGCACGAATACATGCTTTTCGCGCAGTTATAAGAGAAAAAAGTTTTGACGCGTAACAGAGGAACACTTGTAAAACCGATGTGTTGTGATTTAGCTCGTTTCGGTCTAAAACAGCTTGTTTCGTCGTATTAAGCACGAATACATGCTTTTCGCGCAGTTATAAGAGAAAAAGTTTAGACGCGTATCAGAGGAACACTTGTAAAACCGATGTGTTGTGATTTTGCTCGTTTCGGTCTAAAACAGCTTGTTTCGTTGGACTAAGCAAGAATACATGCTTTTCGCGCAGTTATAAGAGAAAAAGTTTTGACGCGTATCACAGGGACACTTGTAAAACCGATGTGTTCAGATTTAGCTCGTTTCGGTCTAAAACAGCTTGTTTCGTTGAACTAAGCACGAATACATGCTTTTCGCGCAGTTATCAGAGAAAAAGTTTTGACGAGTATCACGTGGAACACTTGTAATACCGATGTGTTGTGATTTGGCTCGTTTCGGTCTAAAACAACTTGTTTCGTTGTATTAAGCAAGAATACATTCTTTTCGCGCAGTTATCAGAGAAAAAGTTTTGACGCGTATCAGAGGAACACTTGTAAAACCAATGTGTTCAGATTTACCTCGTTTCGGTCTAAAACAGCTTGTTTCTTTGAACTAAGCACGAATACATGCTTTTCGCGCAGTTATAAGAGAAAAAAGTTTTGAAGCGTAACAGAGGAACACTTGTAAAACCGATGTGTTGTGATTTAGCTCGTTTCGGTCTAAAACAGCTTGTTTCGCTGTATTAAGCAAGAATACATGCTTTTCGCGCAGTTATAAGAGAAAAAGATTTGACGCGTGTCACAGGGACACTTGTAAAACCGATGTGTTGTGATTTAGCTCGTTTCGGTCTAAAACAGCTTGTTTCGTTGAACTAAGCACGAATACATGCTTTTCGCGCAGTTATAAGAGAAAAAAGTTTTGAAGCGTAACAGAGGAACACTTGTAAAACCGATGTGTTGTGATTTAGCTCGTTTCGGTCTAAAACAGCTTGTTTCGCTGTATTAAGCAAGAATACATGCTTTTCGCGCAGTTATAAGAGAAAAAGATTTGACGCGTGTCACAGGGACACTTGTAAAACCGATGTGTTGTGATTTAGCTCGTTTCGGTCTAAAACAGCTTGTTTCGTTGAACTAAGCACGAATACATGCTTTTCGCGCAGTTATAAGAGAAAAAAGTTTTGACGCGTAACAGAGGAACACTTGTAAAACCGATGTGTTGTGATTTAGCTCGTTTCGGTCTAAAACAGCTTGTTTCGTCGTATTAAGCACGAATACATGCTTTTCGCGCAGTTATAAGAGAAAAAGTTTAGACGCGTATCAGAGGAACACTTGTAAAACCGATGTGTTGTGATTTTGCTCGTTTCGGTCTAAAACAGCTTGTTTCGTTGGACTAAGCAAGAATACATGCTTTTCGCGCAGTTATAAGAGAAAAAGTTTTGACGCGTATCACAGGGACACTTGTAAAACCGATGTGTTCAGATTTAGCTCGTTTCGGTCTAAAACAGCTTGTTTCGTTGAACTAAGCACGAATACATGCTTTTCGCGCAGTTATCAGAGAAAAAGTTTTGACGAGTATCACGTGGAACACTTGTAATACCGATGTGTTGTGATTTGGCTCGTTTCGGTCTAAAACAACTTGTTTCGTTGTATTAAGCAAGAATACATTCTTTTCGCGCAGTTATCAGAGAAAAAGTTTTGACGCGTATCAGAGGAACACTTGTAAAACCAATGTGTTCAGATTTACCTCGTTTCGGTCTAAAACAGCTTGTTTCTTTGAACTAAGCACGAATACATGCTTTTCGCGCAGTTATAAGAGAAAAAAGTTTTGAAGCGTAACAGAGGAACACTTGTAAAACCGATGTGTTGTGATTTAGCTCGTTTCGGTCTAAAACAGCTTGTTTCGCTGTATTAAGCAAGAATACATGCTTTTCGCGCAGTTATAAGAGAAAAAGATTTGACGCGTGTCACAGGGACACTTGTAAAACCGATGTGTTGTGATTTAGCTCGTTTCGGTCTAAAACAGCTTGTTTCGTTGAACTAAGCACGAATACATGCTTTTCGCGCAGTTATAAGAGAAAAAGTTTTGACGCGTATCAGAGGAACACTTGTAAAACCGATGTGTTGTGATTTAGCTCGTTTCGGTCTAAAACAGCTTGTTTCGCTGTATTAAGGAAGAATACATGCTTTTCGCGCAGTTATAAGAGAAAAAGTTTTGACGCGTATCAGAGGAACACTTGTAAAACCGATGTGTTGTGATTTAGCTCGTTTCGGTCTAAAACAGCTTGTTTCGCTGTATTAAGCAAGATTACATGCTTTTCGCGCAGTTAATAGAGAAAAAGTTTTGAGTATCACGTCGAACACTTGTAATACCGATGTGTTGTGATTTGGCTCGTTTCGGTCTAAAACAGCTTGTTTCGTTGTATTAAGCAAGAATACATTCTTTTCGCGCAGTTATCAGAGAAAAATTTTTGACGCGTATCAGAGGAACACTTGTAAAACCAATGTGTTCAGATTTACCTCGTTTCGGTCTAAAACAGCTTGTTTCGTTGAACTAAGCACGAATACATGCTTTTCGCGCAGTTATAAGAGAAAAAAGTTTTGAAGCGTAACAGAGGAACACTTGTAAAACCGATGTGTTGTGATTTAGCTCGTTTCGGTCTAAAACAGCTTGTTTCGCTGTATTAAGCAAGAATACATGCTTTTCGCGCAGTTATAAGAGAAAAAGATTTGACGCGTGTCACAGGGGCACTTGTAAAACCGATGTGTTGTGATTTAGCTCGTTTCGGTCTAAAACAGCTTGTTTCGTTGAACTAAGCACGAATACATGCTTTTCGCGCAGTTATAAGAGAAAAAAGTTTTGACGCGTAACAGAGGAACACTTGTAAAACCGATGTGTTGTGATTTAGCTCGTTTCGGTCTAAAACAGCTTGTTTCGTCGTATTAAGCACGAATACATGCTTTTCGCGCAGTTATAAGAGAAAAAGTTTAGACGCGTATTAGAGGAACACTTGTAAAACCGATGTGTTGTGATTTTGCTCGTTTCGGTCTAAAACAGCTTGTTTCGTTGTATTAAGCAAGAATACATGCTTTTCGCGCAGTTATAAGAGAAAAAGTTTTGAGGCGTATCAGAGGAACACTTGTAAAAGCGATGTGTTGTGATTTAGCTCGTTTCGGTCTAAAACAGCTTGTTTCGCTGTATTAAGCAAGATTACATGCTTTTCGCGCAGTTAATAGAGAAAAAGTTTTGAGTATCACGTCGAACACTTGTAATACCGATGTGTTGTGATTTGGCTCGTTTCGGTCTAAAACAGCTTGTTTCGTTGTATTAAGCAAGAATACATTCTTTTCGCGCAGTTATCAGAGAAAAATTTTTGACGCGTATCAGAGGAACACTTGTAAAACCAATGTGTTCAGATTTACCTCGTTTCGGTCTAAAACAGCTTGTTTCGTTGAACTAAGCACGAATACATGCTTTTCGCGCAGTTATAAGAGAAAAAAGTTTTGAAGCGTAACAGAGGAACACTTGTAAAACCGATGTGTTGTGATTTAGCTCGTTTCGGTCTAAAACAGCTTGTTTCGCTGTATTAAGCAAGAATACATGCTTTTCGCGCAGTTATAAGAGAAAAAGATTTGACGCGTGTCACAGGGACACTTGTAAAACCGATGTGTTGTGATTTAGCTCGTTTCGGTCTAAAACAGCTTGTTTCGTTGAACTAAGCACGAATACATGCTTTTCGCGCAGTTATAAGAGAAAAAAGTTTTGAAGCGTAACAGAGGAACACTTGTAAAACCGATGTGTTGTGATTTAGCTCGTTTCGGTCTAAAACAGCTTGTTTCGCTGTATTAAGCAAGAATACATGCTTTTCGCGCAGTTATAAGAGAAAAAGATTTGACGCGTGTCACAGGGACACTTGTAAAACCGATGTGTTGTGATTTAGCTCGTTTCGGTCTAAAACAGCTTGTTTCGTTGAACTAAGCACGAATACATGCTTTTCGCGCAGTTATAAGAGAAAAAAGTTTTGACGCGTAACAGAGGAACACTTGTAAAACCGATGTGTTGTGATTTAGCTCGTTTCGGTCTAAAACAGCTTGTTTCGTCGTATTAAGCACGAATACATGCTTTTCGCGCAGTTATAAGAGAAAAAGTTTAGACGCGTATTAGAGGAACACTTGTAAAACCGATGTGTTGTGATTTAGCTCGTTTCGGTCTAAAACAGCTTGTTTCGTTGTATTAAGCAAGAATACATGCTTTTCGCGCAGTTATAAGAGAAAAAGTTTTGACGCGTGTCACAGGGACACTTGTAAAACCGATGTGTTCAGATTTAGCTCGTTTCGGTCTAAAACAGCTTGTTTCGTTGAACTAAGCACGAATACATGCTTTTCGCGCAGTTATAAGAGAAAAAAGTTTTGACGCCTATCAGAGGAACACTTGTAAAACCGATGTGTTGTGATTTAGCTCGTTTCGGTCTAAAACAGCTTGTTTCGCTGTATTAAGCAAGAATACATGCTTTTCGCGCAGTTATAAGAGAAAAAGTTTTGACGCGTGTCACAGGGACACTTGTAAAACCGATGTGTTCAGATTTAGCTCGTTTCGGTCTAAAACAGCTTGTTTCGTCGTATTAAGCACGAATACATGCTTTTCGCGCAGTTATAAGAGAAAAAGTTTTGACGCGTATCAGAGGAACACTTGTAAAACCGATGTGTTGTGATTTAGCTCGTTTCGGTCTAAAACAGCTTGTTTCGCTGTATTAAGGAAGAATACATGCTTTTCGCGCAGTTATAAGAGAAAAAGTTTTGACGCGTATCAGAGGAACACTTGTAAAACCGATGTGTTGTGATTTAGCTCGTTTCGGTCTAAAACAGCTTGTTTCGCTGTATTAAGCAAGATTACATGCTTTTCGCGCAGTTAATAGAGAAAAAGTTTTGATTATCACGTCGAACACTTGTAATACCGATGTGTTGTGATTTGGCTCGTTTCGGTCTAAAACAGCTTGTTTCGTTGTATTAAGCAAGAATACATTCTTTTCGCGCAGTTATCAGAGAAAAATTTTTGACGCGTATCAGAGGAACACTTGTAAAACCAATGTGTTCAGATTTACCTCGTTTCGGTCTAAAACAGCTTGTTTCGTTGAACTAAGCACGAATACATGCTTTTCGCGCAGTTATAAGAGAAAAAAGTTTTGAAGCGTAACAGAGGAACACTTGTAAAACCGATGTGTTGTGATTTAGCTCGTTTCGGTCTAAAACAGCTTGTTTCGCTGTATTAAGCAAGAATACATGCTTTTCGCGCAGTTATAAGAGAAAAAGATTTGACGCGTGTCACAGGGACACTTGTAAAACCGATGTGTTGTGATTTAGCTCGTTCCGGTCTAAAACAGCTTGTTTCGTTGAACTAAGCACGAATACATGCTTTTCGCGCAGTTATAAGAGAAAAAAGTTTTGACGCGTAACAGAGGAACACTTGTAAAACCGATGTGTTGTGATTTAGCTCGTTTCGGTCTAAAACAGCTTGTTTCGTCGTATTAAGCACGAATACATGCTTTTCGCGCAGTTATAAGAGAAAAAGTTTAGACGCGTATCAGAGGAACACTTGTAAAACCGATGTGTTGTGATTTTGCTCGTTTCGGTCTAAAACAGCTTGTTTCGTTGGACTAAGCAAGAATACATGCTTTTCGCGCAGTTATAAGAGAAAAAGTTTTGACGCGTATCACAGGGACACTTGTAAAACCGATGTGTTCAGATTTAGCTCGTTTCGGTCTAAAACAGCTTGTTTCGTCGTATTAAGCACAAATACATGCTTTTCGCGCAGTTATAAGAGAAAACGTTTTGACGCGTATCAGAGGAACACTTGTAAAACCGATGTGTTGTGATTTAGCTCGTTTCGGTCTAAAACAGCTTGTTTCGCTGTATTAAGCAAGATTACATGCTTTTCGCGCAGTTATCAGAGAAAAAGTTTTGACGAGTATCACGTGGAACACTTGTAATACCGATGTGTTGTGATTTGGCTCGTTTCGGTCTAAAACAACTTGTTTCGTTGTATTAAGCAAGAATCCATTCTTTTCGCGCAGTTATCAGAGAAAAAGTTTTGACGCGTATCAGAGGAACACTTGTAAAACCAATGTGTTCAGATTTACCTCGTTTCGGTCTAAAACAGCTTGTTTCTTTGAACTAAGCACGAATACATGCTTTTCGCGCAGTTATAAGAGAAAAAAGTTTTGAAGCGTAACAGAGGAACACTTGTAAAACCGATGTGTTGTGATTTAGCTCGTTTCGGTCTAAAACAGCTTGTTTCGCTGTATTAAGCAAGAATACATGCTTTTCGCGCAGTTATAAGAGAAAAAGATTTGACGCGTGTCACAGGGACACTTGTAAAACCGATGTGTTCAGATTTAGCTCGTTTCGGTCTAAAACAGCTTGTTTCGTTGAACTAAGCACGAATACATGCTTTTCGCGCAGTTATAAGAGAAAAAAGTTTTGACGCCTATCAGAGGAACACTTGTAAAACCGATGTGTTGTGATTTAGCTCGTTTCGGTCTAAAACAGCTTGTTTCGCTGTATTAAGCAAGAATACATGCTTTTCGCGCAGTTATAAGAGAAAAAGTTTTGACGCGTGTCACAGGGACACTTGTAAAACCGATGTGTTCAGATTTAGCTCGTTTCGGTCTAAAACAGCTTGTTTCGTCGTATTAAGCACGAATACATGCTTTTCGCGCAGTTATAAGAGAAAAAGTTTTGACGCGTATCAGAGGAACACTTGTAAAACCGATGTGTTGTGATTTAGCTCGTTTCGGTCTAAAACAGCTTGTTTCGCTGTATTAAGGAAGAATACATGCTTTTCGCGCAGTTATAAGAGAAAAAGTTTTGACGCGTATCAGAGGAACACTTGTAAAACCGATGTGTTGTGATTTAGCTCGTTTCGGTCTAAAACAGCTTGTTTCGCTGTATTAAGCAAGATTACATGCTTTTCGCGCAGTTAATAGAGAAAAAGTTTTGAGTATCACGTCGAACACTTGTAATACCGATGTGTTGTGATTTGGCTCGTTTCGGTCTAAAACAGCTTGTTTCGTTGTATTAAGCAAGAATACATTCTTTTCGCGCAGTTATCAGAGAAAAATTTTTGACGCGTATCAGAGGAACACTTGTAAAACCAATGTGTTCAGATTTACCTCGTTTCGGTCTAAAACAGCTTGTTTCGTTGAACTAAGCACGAATACATGCTTTTCGCGCAGTTATAAGAGAAAAAAGTTTTGAAGCGTAACAGAGGAACACTTGTAAAACCGATGTGTTGTGATTTAGCTCGTTTCGGTCTAAAACAGCTTGTTTCGCTGTATTAAGCAAGAATACATGCTTTTCGCGCAGTTATAAGAGAAAAAGATTTGACGCGTGTCACAGGGACACTTGTAAAACCGATGTGTTGTGATTTAGCTCGTTTCGGTCTAAAACAGCTTGTTTCGTTGAACTAAGCACGAATACATGCTTTTCGCGCAGTTATAAGAGAAAAAAGTTTTGACGCGTAACAGAGGAACACTTGTAAAACCGATGTGTTGTGATTTAGCTCGTTTCGGTCTAAAACAGCTTGTTTCGTCGTATTAAGCACGAATACATGCTTTTCGCGCAGTTATAAGAGAAAAAGTTTAGACGCGTATTAGAGGAACACTTGTAAAACCGATGTGTTGTGATTTTGCTCGTTTCGGTCTAAAACAGCTTGTTTCGTTGTATTAAGCAAGAATACATGCTTTTCGCGCAGTTATAAGAGAAAAAGTTTTGAGGCGTATCAGAGGAACACTTGTAAAAGCGATGTGTTGTGATTTAGCTCGTTTCGGTCTAAAACAGCTTGTTTCGCTGTATTAAGCAAGAATACATGCTTTTCGCGCAGTTATAGGAGAAAAAGTTTTGACGAGTATCACGTGGATACTTGTAAAACCGATGCGTTCAGATACAGCTCGTTTCGGTCTAAAACAGCTTGATTCGTTGTATTAAGCACGAATACATGCTTTTCGCTCAGTTATAAGAGAAAAAGTTGAAGAGTATCACCTGGATACTTGTAAAACCGATGCGTTCAGATACAGCTCGTTTCGGTCTAAAACAGCTTGTTTCGTTTTATTAGGCACGAATACATGCTTTTCGCGCAGTTATAAGAGAAAAAGTTTTGACGCGTATCAGAGGAACACTTGTAAAACCGATCTGTTGTGATTTAACTCGTTTCGGTATAAAACAGCTTGTTTCGCTGTATTAAGCAAGAATACATGCTTTTCGCGCAATTATAAAAGAAAAAGTTGTGACGCGTGTCACAGGGACACTTGTAAAACCGATGTGTTCAGATTTAGCTCGTTTCGGTCTAAAACAGCTTGTTTCGTTGTATTAAGCACGAATACATGCTTTTCGCGCAGGTATAAGAGAAAAAGTTTTAAAGGCATGTCACAAGGACACTTGTAAAACCGATGTGTTCAGATTTACCTCGTTTCGGTCTAAAACAGCTTGTTTCGTTGGACTAAGCAGGAATACGTGCTTTTCGCGCAGTTATAAGAGAAAAAAAGTTTTGACGCGTATCAGAGGAACACTTGTAAAACCGATGTGTTGTGATTTAGCTCGTTTCGGTCTAAAACAGCTTGTTTCGCTGTATTAAGCAAGAATACGTGCTTTTCGCGCATTTATAAGAGAAAAAGTTTTGACGCGTATCACAGGGACACGTGTAAAACCGATGTGTTCAGATATAGCTCGTTTTGGTATAAAACAGCTTGTTTTGTTGTTTTAAGCACGAATACATGCTTTACGCGCAGTTATAGAACAAAAACTTTTGACGCGTATTAGAGACACTTGTAAAACCGATGTGTTCAGATTTAGCTCATCTCGGTCTAAAACAGCTTGTTTCGTTGTATTAAGCACGAATACATGCTTTTCGCGCAGTTATAAAAGAAAAAGTTTTGACGCGTATCAGAGGAACACTTGTAAAACCGATGTGTTGTGATTTAGCTCGTTTCGGTCTAAAACAGCCTGTTTCGCTGTATTAAGCACGAATACATGATTTCGCGCAGTTACAAGAAAAAAAGTTTAGACGCGTATCAGAGGAACACTTGTAAAACCGATGTGTTGTGATTTAGCTCGTTTCGGTCTAAAACAGCTTGTTTCGTTGTATTAAGCAAGAATACATGCTTTTCGCGCAGTTATAAGAGAAAAAGTTTTGACACGTGTCACAGGGACACTTGTAAAACCGATGTGTTCAGATTTACCTCGTTTCGGTCTAAAACAGCTTGTTTCGTTGAACTAAGCACGAATACATGCTTTTCGCGCAGTTATAAGAGAAAAAAGTTTTGACGCCTATCAGAGGAACACTTGTAAAACCGATGTGTTGTGATTTAGCTCGTTTCGGTCTAAAACAGCTTGTTTCGCTGTATTAAGCAAGAATACATGCTTTTCGCGCAGTTATAAGAGAAAAAGTTTTGACGCGTGTCACAGGGACACTTGTAAAACCGATGTGTTCAGATTTAGCTCGTTTCGGTCTAAAACAGCTTGTTTCGTCGTATTAATCACGAATACATGCTTTTCGCGCAGTTATAAGAGAAAAAGTTTAGACGCGTATCAGAGGAACACTTGTAAAACCGATGTGTTGTGATTTAGCTCGTTTCGGTCTAAAACAGCTTGTTTCGCTGTATTAAGGAAGAATACATGCTTTTCGCGCAGTTATAAGAGAAAAAGTTTTGACGCGTATCAGAGGAACACTTGTAAAACCGATGTGTTGTGATTTAGCTCGTTTCGGTCTAAAACAGCTTGTTTCGCTGTATTAAGCAAGATTACATGCTTTTCGCGCAGTTAATAGAGAAAAAGTTTTGAGTATCACGTCGAACACTTGTAATACCGATGTGTTGTGATTTGGCTCGTTTCGGTCTAAAACAGCTTGTTTCGTTGTATTAAGCAAGAATACATTCTTTTCGCGCAGTTATCAGAGAAAAATTTTTGACGCGTATCAGAGGAACACTTGTAAAACCAATGTGTTCAGATTTACCTCGTTTCGGTCTAAAACAGCTTGTTTCGTTGAACTAAGCACGAATACATGCTTTTCGCGCAGTTATAAGAGAAAAAAGTTTTGAAGCGTAACAGAGGAACACTTGTAAAACCGATGTGTTGTGATTTAGCTCGTTTCGGTCTAAAACGGCTTGTTTCGCTGTATTAAGCAAGAATACATGCTTTTCGCGCAGTTATAAGAGAAAAAGATTTGACGCGTGTCACAGGGACACTTGTAAAACCGATGTGTTGTGATTTAGCTCGTTTCGGTCTAAAACAGCTTGTTTCGTTGAACTAAGCACGAATACATGCTTTTCGCGCAGTTATAAGAGAAAAAAGTTTTGACGCGTAACAGAGGAACACTTGTAAAACCGATGTGTTGTGATTTAGCTCGTTTCGGTCTAAAACAGCTTGTTTCGTCGTATTAAGCACGAATACATGCTTTTCGCGCAGTTATAAGAGAAAAAGTTTAGACGCGTATTAGAGGAACACTTGTAAAACCGATGTGTTGTGATTTTGCTCGTTTCGGTCTAAAACAGCTTGTTTCGTTGTATTAAGCAAGAATACATGCTTTTCGCGCAGTTATAAGAGAAAAAGTTTTGAGGCGTATCAGAGGAACACTTGTAAAAGCGATGTGTTGTGATTTAGCTCGTTTCGGTCTAAAACAGCTTGTTTCGCTGTATTAAGCAAGAATACATGCTTTTCGCGCAGTTATAGGAGAAAAAGTTTTGACGAGTATCACGTGGATACTTGTAAAACCGATGCGTTCAGATACAGCTCGTTTCGGTCTAAAACAGCTTGATTCGTTGTATTAAGCACGAATACATGCTTTTCGCGCAGTTATAAGAGAAAAAGTTGAAGAGTATCACCTGGATACTTGTAAAACCGATGCGTTCAGATACAGCTCGTTTCGGTCTAAAACAGCTTGTTTCGTTTTATTAGGCACGAATACATGCTTTTCGCGCAGTTATAAGAGAAAAAGTTTTGACGCGTATCAGAGGAACACTTGTAAAACCGATCTGTTGTGATTTAACTCGTTTCGGTATAAAACAGCTTGTTTCGCTGTATTAAGCAAGAATACATGCTTTTCGCGCAGTTATAAAAGAAAAAGTTGTGACGCGTGTCACAGGGACACTTGTAAAACCGATGTGTTCAGATTTAGCTCGTTTCGGTCTAAAACAGCTTGTTTCGTTGTATTAAGCACGAATACATGCTTTTCGCGCAGGTATAAGAGAAAAAGTTTTAAAGGCATGTCACAAGGACACTTGTAAAACCGATGTGTTCAGATTTACCTCGTTTCGGTCTAAAACAGCTTGTTTCGTTGGACTAAGCAGGAATACGTGCTTTTCGCGCAGTTATAAGAGAAAAAAAGTTTTGACGCGTATCAGAGGAACACTTGTAAAACCGATGTGTTGTGATTTAGCTCGTTTCGGTCTAAAACAGCTTGTTTCGCTGTATTAAGCAAGAATACGTGCTTTTCGCGCATTTATAAGAGAAAAAGTTTTGACGCGTATCACAGGGACACGTGTAAAACCGATGTGTTCAGATATAGCTCGTTTTGGTATAAAACAGCTTGTTTTGTTGTTTTAAGCACGAATACGTGCTTTACGCGCAGTTATAGAACAAAAACTTTTGACGCGTATTAGAGACACTTGTAAAACCGATGTGTTCAGATTTAGCTCATCTCGGTCTAAAACAGCTTGTTTCGTTGTATTAAGCACGAATACATGCTTTTCGCGCAGTTATAAAAGAAAAAGTTTTGACGCGTATCAGAGGAACACTTGTAAAACCGATGTGTTGTGATTTAGCTCGTTTCGGTCTAAAACAGCCTGTTTCGCTGTATTAAGCACGAATACATGATTTCGCGCAGTTACAAGAAAAAAAGTTTAGACGCGTATCAGAGGAACACTTGTAAAACCGATGTGTTGTGATTTAGCTTGTTTCGGTCTAAAACAGCTTGTTTCGTTGTATTAAGCAAGAATACATGCTTTTCGCGCAGTTATAAGAGAAAAAGTTTTGACACGTGTAACAGGGACACTTGTAAACCCGATGTGTTCAGATTTAGCTCGTTTCGGTCTAAAACAGCTTGTTTCGTTGAACTAAGCACGAATACATGCTTTTCGCGCAGTTATAAGAGAAAAAAGTTTTGACGCCTATCAGAGGAACACTTGTAAAACCGATGTGTTGTGATTTAGCTCGTTTCGGTCTAAAACAGCTTGTTTCGCTGTATTAAGCAAGAATACATGCTTTTCGCGCAGTTATAAGAGAAAAAGTTTTGACGCGTGTCACAGGGACACTTGTAAAACCGATGTGTTCAGATTTAGCTCGTTTCGGTCTAAAACAGCTTGTTTCGTCGTATTAATCACGAATACATGCTTTTCGCGCAGTTATAAGAGAAAAAGTTTAGACGCGTATCAGAGGAACACTTGTAAAACCGATGTGTTCAGATTTAGCTCGTTTCGGTCTAAAACAGCTTGTTTCGTTGTATTAAGCACGAATACATGCTTTTCGCGCAGTTATAAGAGAAAAAGTTTAGACGCGTATCAGAGGAACACTTGTAAAACCGATGTGTTGTGATTTAGCTCGTTTCGGTCTAAAACAGCTTGTTTCGTTGTATTAAGCAAGAATACATGCTTTTCGCGCAGGTATAAGAGAAAAAGTTTTGACGCGTGTCACAGGGACACTTGTAAAACCGATGTGTTCAGATTTAGCTCGTTTCGGTCTAAAACAGCTTGTTTCGCTGTATTAAGCAAGAATACGTGCTTTTCGCGCAGTTACAAGAGAAAAAGTTTTGACGCGTGTCACAGGGACACTTGTAAAACCGATGTGTTCAGATTTAGCTCGTTTCGGTCTAAAACAGCTTGTTTCGTTGAACTAAGCACGAATACATGCTTTTCGCGCAGTTATAAGAGAAAAAAGTTTTGACGCCTATCAGAGGAAAACTTGTAAAACCGATGTGTTGTGATTTAACTCGTTTCGGTCTAAAACAGCTTGTTTCGCTGTATTAAGCAAGAATACATGCTTTTCGCGCAGTTATAAGAGAAAAAGTTTTGACGCGTGTCACAGGGACACTTGTAAAACCGATTTGTTCAGATTTAGCTCGTTTCGGTCTAAAACAGCTTGTTTCGTCGTATTAATCACGAATACATGCTTTTCGCGCAGTTATAAGAGAAAAAGTTTAGACGCGTATCAGAGGAACACTTGTAAAACCGATGTGTTCAGATTTAGCTCGTTTCGGTCTAAAACAGCTTGTTTCGTTGTATTAAGCACGAATACATGCTTTTCGCGCAGTTATAAGAGAAAAAGTTTAGACGCGTATCAGAGGAACACTTGTAAAACCGATGTGTTGTGATTTAGCTCGTTTCGGTCTAAAACAGCTTGTTTCGTTGTATTAAGCAAGAATACATGCTTTTCGCGCAGTTATAAGAGAAAAAGATTTGACGCGTATCAGAGGAACACTTGTAAAGCCGATGTGTTGTGATTTAGCTCGTTTCGGTCTAAAACAGCTTGTTTCGCTGTATTAAGCAGGAATACATGCTTTTCGCGCAGTTATAAGAGAAAACGTTGTGACGCGTGTCACAGGGACACTTGTAAAACCGATGTGTTCAGATTTAGCTCGTTTCGGTCTAAAACAGCTTGTTTCGTCGTATTAAGCACAAATACATGCTTTTCGCGCAGGTATAAGAGAAAAAGTTTTGACGAGTATCACGTGGAACACTTGTAATACCGATGTGTTGTGATTTGGCTCGTTTCGGTCTAAAACAGCTTGTTTCGTTGTATTAAGCAAGAATACATTCTTTTCGCGCAGTTATCAGAGAAAAAGTTTTGACGCGTATCAGAGGAACACTTGTAAAACCAATGTGTTCAGATTTACCTCGTTTCGGCCTAAAACAGCTTGTTTCGTTGAACTAAGCACGAATACATGCTTTTCGCGCAGTTATAAGAGAAAAAAGTTTTGAAGCGTAACAGAGGAACACTTGTAAAACCGATGTGTTTTGATTTAGCTCGTTTCGGTCTAAAACAGCTTGTTTCGCTGTATTAAGCAAGAATACATGCATTTCGCGCAGTTATAAGAGAAAAAGATTTGACGCGTGTCACAGGGACACTTGTAAAACCGATGTGTTGTGATTTAGCTCGTTTCGGTCTAAAACAGCTTGTTTCGTTGAACTAAGCACGAATACGTGCTTTTCGCGCAGTTATAAGAGAAAAAAAGTTTTGACGCGTATCAGAGGAACACTTGTAAAACCGATGTGTTGTGATTTAGCTCGTTTCGGTCTAAAACAGCTTGTTTCGCTGTATTAAGCAAGAATACGTGCTTTTCGCGCATTTATAAGAGAA
Source organism: Amblyomma americanum (assembly GCF_052857255.1). Classification (NCBI taxonomy): domain Eukaryota; kingdom Metazoa; phylum Arthropoda; class Arachnida; order Ixodida; family Ixodidae; genus Amblyomma; species Amblyomma americanum. The sequence continues at coordinate 754,150 of NW_027526497.1, forward strand.
AAAGTTTTGACGCGTATCACAGGGACACGTGTAAAACCGATGTGTTCAGATATAGCTCGTTTTGGTATAAAGCAGCTTGTTTTGTTGTTTTAAGCACGAATACATGCTTTACGCGCAGTTATAGAACAAAAACTTTTGACGCGTATTAGAGACACTTGTAAAACCGATGTGTTCAGATTTAGCTCATCTCGGTCTAAAACAGCTTGTTTCGTTGTATTAAGCACGAATACATGCTTTTCGCGCAGTTATAAAAGAAAAAGTTTTGACGCGTATCAGAGGAACACTTGTAAAACCGATGTGTTGTGATTTAGCTCGTTTCGGTCTAAAACAGCCTGTTTCGCTGTATTAAGCACGAATACATGATTTCGCGCAGTTACAAGAAAAAAAGTTTAGACGCGTATCAGAGGAACACTTGTAAAACCGATGTGTTGTGATTTAGCTCGTTTCGGTCTAAAACAGCTTGTTTCGTCGTATTAATCACGAATACATGCTTTTCGCGCAGTTATAAGAGAAAAAGTTTAGACGCGTATCAGAGGAACACTTGTAAAACCGATGTGTTCAGATTTAGCTCGTTTCGGTCTAAAACAGCTTGTTTCGTTGTATTAAGCACGAATACATGCTTTTCGCGCAGTTATAAGAGAAAAAGTTCAGACGCGTATCAGAGGAACACTTGTAAAACCGATGTGTTGTGATTTAGCTCGTTTCGGTCTAAAACAGCTTGTTTCGTTGTATTAAGCAAGAATACATGCTTTTCGCGCAGTTATAAGAGAAAAAGATTTGACGCGTATCAGAGGAACACTTGTAAAGCCGATGTGTTGTGATTTAGCTCGTTTCGGTCTAAAACAGCTTGTTTCGCTGTATTAAGCAGGAATACATGCTTTTCGCGCAGTTATAAGAGAAAACGTTGTGACGCGTGTCACAGGGACACTTGTAAAACCGATGTGTTCAGATTTAGCTCGTTTCGGTCTAAAACAGCTTGTTTCGTCGTATTAAGCACAAATACATGCTTTTCGCGCAGGTATAAGAGAAAAAGTTTTGACGAGTATCACGTGGAACACTTGTAATACCGATGTGTTGTGATTTGGCTCGTTTCGGTCTAAAACAGCTTGTTTCGTTGTATTAAGCAAGAATACATTCTTTTCGCGCAGTTATCAGAGAAAAAGTTTTGACGCGTATCAGAGGAACACTTGTAAAACCAATGTGTTCAGATTTACCTCGTTTCGGTCTAAAACAGCTTGTTTCGTTGAACTAAGCACGAATACATGCTTTTCGCGCAGTTATAAGAGAAAAAAGTTTTGAAGCGTAACAGAGGAACACTTGTAAAACCGATGTGTTTTGATTTAGCTCGTTTCGGTTTAAAACAGCTTGTTTCGCTGTATTAAGCAAGAATACATGCATTTCGCGCAGTTATAAGAGAAAAAGATTTGACGCGTGTCACAGGGACACTTGTAAAACCGATGTGTTGTGATTTAGCTCGTTTCGGTCTAAAACAGCTTGTTTCGTTGAACTAAGCACGAATACGTGCTTTTCGCGCAGTTATAAGAGAAAAAAAGTTTTGACGCGTATCAGAGGAACACTTGTAAAACCGATGTGTTGTGATTTAGCTCGTTTCGGTCTAAAACAGCTTGTTTCGCTGTATTAAGCAAGAATACGTGCTTTTCGCGCATTTATAAGAGAAAAAGTTTTGACGCGTATCACAGGGACACGTGTAAAACCGATGTGTTCAGATATAGCTCGTTTTGGTATAAAACAGCTTGTTTTGTTGTTTTAAGCACGAATACATGCTTTACGCGCAGTTATAGAACAAAAACTTTTGACGCGTATTAGAGACACTTGTAAAACCGATGTGTTCAGATTTAGCTCATCTCGGTCTAAAACAGCTTGTTTCGTTGTATTAAGCACGAATACATGCTTTTCGCGCAGTTATAAAAGAAAAAGTTTTGACGCGTATCAGAGGAACACTTGTAAAACCGATGTGTTGTGATTTAGCTCGTTTCGGTCTAAAACAGCCTGTTTCGCTGTATTAAGCACGAATACATGATTTCGCGCAGTTACAAGAAAAAAAGTTTAGACGCGTATCAGAGGAACACTTGTAAAATCGATGTGTTGTGATTTAGCTCGTTTCGGTCTAAAACAGCTTGTTTCGTTGTATTAAGCAAGAATACATGCTTTTCGCGCAGTTATAAGAGAAAAAGTTTTGACACGTGTCACAGGGACACTTGTAAAACCGATGTGTTCAGAATTAGCTCGTTTCGGTCTAAAACAGCTTGTTTCGTTGAACTAAGCAAGAATACATGCTTTTCGCGCAGTTATAAGAGAAAAAAGTTTTGACGCCTATCAGAGGAACACTTGTAAAACCGATGTGTTGTGATTTAGCTCGCTTCGGTCTAAAACAGCTTGTTTCGCTGTATTAAGCAAGAATACATGCTTTTCGCGCAGTTATAAGAGAAAAAGTTTTGACGCGTGTCACGGGACACTTGTAAAACCGATGTGTTCAGATTTAGCTCGTTTCGGTCTAAAACAGCTTGTTTCGTCGTATTAATCACGAATACATGCTTTTCGCGCAGTTATAAGAGAAAAAGTTTAGACGCGTATCAGAGGAACACTTGTAAAACCGATGTGTTCAGATTTAGCTCGTTTCGGTCTAAAACAGCTTGTTTCGTTGTATTAAGCACGAATACATGCTTTTCGCGCAGTTATAAGAGAAAAAGTTTAGACGCGTATCAGAGGAACACTTGTAAAACCGATGTGTTGTGATTTAGCTCGTTTCGGTCTAAAACAGCTTGTTTCGTTGTATTAAGCAAGAATACATGCTTTTCGCGCAGGTATAAGAGAAAAAGTTTTGACGCGTGTCACAGGGACACTTGTAAAACCGATGTGTTCAGATTTAGCTCGTTTCGGTCTAAAACAGCTTGTTTCGCTGTATTAAGCAAGAATACGTGCTTTTCGCGCAGTTACAAGAGAAAAAGTTTTGACGCGTGTCACAGGGACACTTGTAAAACCGATGTGTTCAGATTTAGCTCGTTTCGGTCTAAAACAGCTTGTTTCGTTGAACTAAGCACGAATACATGCTTTTCGCGCAGTTATAAGAGAAAAAAGTTTTGACGCCTATCAGAGGAAAACTTGTAAAACCGATGTGTTTTGATTTAGCTCGTTTCGGTCTAAAACAGCTTGTTTCGCTGTATTAAGCAAGAATACATGCATTTCGCGCAGTTATAAGAGAAAAAGATTTGACGCGTGTCACAGGGACACTTGTAAAACCGATGTGTTGTGATTTAGCTCGTTTCGGTCTAAAACAGCTTGTTTCGTCGTATTAATCACGAATACATGCTTTTCGCGCAGTTATAAGAGAAAAAGTTTAGACGCGTATCAGAGGAACACTTGTAAAACCGATGTGTTCAGATTTAGCTCGTTTCGGTCTAAAACAGCTTGTTTCGTTGTATTAAGCACGAATACATGCTTTTCGCGCAGTTATAAGAGAAAAAGTTTAGAAGCGTATCAGAGGAACACTTGTAAAACCGATGTGTTGTGATTTAGCTCGTTTCGGTCTAAAACAGCTTGTTTCGTTGTATTAAGCAAGAATACATGCTTTTCGCGCAGTTATAAGAGAAAAAGATTTGACGCGTATCAGAGGAACACTTGTAAAGCCGATGTGTTGTGATTTAGCTCGTTTCGGTCTAAAACAGCTTGTTTCGCTGTATTAAGCAGGAATACATGCTTTTCGCGCAGTTATAAGAGAAAACGTTGTGACGCGTGTCACAGGGACACTTGTAAAACCGATGTGTTCAGATTTAGCTCGTTTCGGTCTAAAACAACTTGTTTCGTTGTATTAAGCACGAATACATGCTTTTCGCGCAGGTATAAGAGAAAAAGTATTAAAGGCATGTCACAGGGACACTTGTAAAACCGATGTGTTCAAATTTACCTCGTTTCGGTCTAAAACAGCTTGTTTCGTTGGACTAAGCAAGAATACATGCTTTTCGCGCAGTTATAAGAGAAAAAGTTTTGACGCGTATCACAGGGACACTTGTAAAACCGATGTGTTCAGATTTAGCTCGTTTCGGTCTAAAACAGCTTGTTTCGTCGTATTAAGCACAAATACATGCTTTTCGCGCAGGTATAAGAGAAAAAGTTTTGACGAGTATCACGTGGAACACTTGTAATACCGATGTGTTGTGATTTGGCTCGTTTCGGTCTAAAACAGCTTGTTTCGTTGTATTAAGCAAGAATACATTCTTTTCGCGCAGTTATCAGAGAAAAAGTTTTGACGCGTATCAGAGGAACACTTGTAAAACCAATGTGTTCAGATTTACCTCGTTTCGGTCTAAAACAGCTTGTTTCTTTGAACTAAGCACGAATAGATGCTTTTCGCGCAGTTATAAGAGAAAAAAGTTTTGAAGCGTAACAGAGGAACACTTGTAAAACCGATGTGTTTTGATTTAGCTCGTTTCGGTCTAAAACAGCTTGTTTCGCTGTATTAAGCAAGAATACATGCTTTTCGCGCAGTTATAAGAGAAAAAGATTTGACGCGTGTCACAGGGACACTTGTAAAACCGATGTGTTGTGATTTAGCACGTTTCGGTCTAAAACAGCTTGTTTCGTTGAACTAAGCACGAATACATGCTTTTCGCGCAGTTATAAGAGAAAAAAAGTTTTGACGCGTATCAGAGGAACACTTGTAAAACCGATGTGTTGTGATTTAGCTCGTTTCGGTCTAAAACAGCTTGTTTCGCTGTATTAAGCAAGAATAAGTGCTTTTCGCGCATTTATAAGAGAAAAAGTTTTGACGCGTGTCACAGGGACACGTGTAAAACCGATGTGTTCAGATATAGCTCGTTTTGGTATAAAACAGCTTGTTTCGTTGTTTTAAGCACGAATACATGCTTTACGCGCAGTTATAGAACAAAAACTTTTGACGCGTATTAGAGAGACACTTGTAAAACCGATGTGTTGTGATTTAGCTCGTTTCGGTCTAAAACAGCCTGTTTCGCTGTATTAAGCACGAATACATGCTTTTCGCGCAGTTATAAGAAAAAAAGTTTAGACGCGTATCAGAGGAACACTTGTAAAACCGATGTGTTGTGATTTAGCTCATTTCGGTCTAAAACAGCTTGTTTCGTTGTATTAAGCAAGAATACATGCTTTTCGCGCAGTTATAAGAGAAAAAGTTTTGACGCGTGTCACAGGGACACTTGTAAAACCGATGTGTTCAAATTTAGCTCGTTTCGGTCTAAAACAGCTTGTTTCGTTGAACTAAGCACGAATACATGCTTTTCGCGCAGTTATAAGAGAAAAAAGTTTTGACGCCTATCAGAGGAACACTTGTAAAACCGATGTGTTGTGATTTAGCTCGTTTCGGTCTAAAACAGCTTGTTTCGCTGTATTAAGCAAGAATACATGCTTTTCGCGCAGTTATAAGAGAAAAAGTTTTGACGCGTGTCACAGGGACACTTGTAAAACCGATGTGTTCAGATTTAGCTCGTTTCGGTCTAAAACAGCTTGTTTCGTCGTATTAATCACGAACACATGCTTTTCGCGCAGTTATAAGAGAAAAAGTTTAGACGCGTATCAGAGGAACACTTGTAAAACCGATGTGTTCAGATTTAGCTCGTTTCGGTCTAAAACAGCTTGTTTCGTTGTATTAAGCACGAATACATGCTTTTCGCGCAGTTATAAGAGAAAAAGTTTAGACGCGTATCAGAGGAACACTTGTAAAACCGATGTGTTGTGATTTAGCTCGTTTCGGTCTAAAACAGCTTGTTTCGTTGTATTAAGCAAGAATACATGCTTTTCGCGCAGGTATAAGAGAAAAAGTTTTGACGCGTGTCACAGGGACACTTGTAAAACCGATGTGTTCAGATTTAGCTCGTTTCGGTCTAAAACAGCTTGTTTCGCTGTATTAAGCAAGAATACGTGCTTTTCGCGCAGTTACAAGAGAAAAAGTTTTGACGCGTGTCACAGGGACACTTGTAAAACCGATGTGTTCAGATTTAGCTCGTTTCGGTCTAAAACAGCTTGTTTCGTTGAACTAAGCACGAATACATGCTTTTCGCGCAGTTATAAGAGAAAAAAGTTTTGACGCCTATCAGAGGAACACTTGTAAAACCGATGTGTTGTGATTTAACTCGTTTCGGTCTAAAACAGCTTGTTTCGCTGTATTAAGCAAGAATACATGCTTTTCGCGCAGTTATAAGAGAAAAAGTTTTGACGCGTGTCACAGGGACACTTGTAAAACCGATGTGTTCAGATTTAGCTCGTTTCGGTCTAAAACAGCTTGTTTCGTCGTATTAATCACGAATACATGCTTTTCGCGCAGTTATAAGAGAAAAAGTTTAGACGCGTATCAGAGGAACACTTGTAAAACCGATGTGTTCAGATTTAGCTCGTTTCGGTCTAAAACAGCTTGTTTCGTTGTATTAAGCACGAATACATGCTTTTCGCGCAGTTATAAGAGAAAAAGTTTAGACGCGTATCAGAGGAACACTTGTAAAACCGATGTGTTGTGATTTAGCTCGTTTCAGTCTAAAACAGCTTGTTTCGTTGTATTAAGCAAGAATACATGCTTTTCGCGCAGTTATAAGAGAAAAAGATTTGACGCGTATCAGAGGAACACTTGTAAAGCCGATGTGTTGTGATTTAGCTCGTTTCGGTCTAAAACAGCTTGTTTCGCTGTATTAAGCAGGAATACATGCTTTTCGCGCAGTTATAAGAGAAAACGTTGTGACGCGTGTCACAGGAACACTTGTAAAACCGATGTGTTCAGATTTAGCTCGTTTCGGTCTAAAACAACTTGTTTCGTTGTATTAAGCACGAATACATGCTTTTCGCGCAGGTATAAGAGAAAAAGTATTAAAGGCATGTCACAGGGACACTTGTAAAACCGATGTGTTCAAATTTACCTCGTTTCGGTCTAAAACAGCTTGTTTCGTTGGACTAAGCAAGAATACATGCTTTTCGCGCAGTTATAAGAGAAAAAGTTTTGACGCGTATCACAGGGACACTTGTAAAACCGATGTGTTCAGATTTAGCTCGTTTCGGTCTAAAACAGCTTGTTTCGTCGTATTAAGCACAAATACATGCTTTTCGCGCAGGTATAAGAGAAAAAGTTTTGACGAGTATCACGTGGAACACTTGTAATACCGATGTGTTGTGATTTGGCTCGTTTCGGTCTAAAACAGCTTGTTTCGTTGTATTAGGCAAGAATACATTCTTTTCGCGCAGTTATCAGAGAAAAAGTTTTGACGCGTATCAGAGGAACACTTGTAAAACCAATGTGTTCAGATTTACCTCGTTTCGGTCTAAAACAGCTTGTTTCGTTGAACTAAGCACGAATACATGCTTTTCGCGCAGTTATAAGAGAAAAAAGTTTTGAAGCGTAACAGAGGAACACTTGTAAAACCGATGTGTTTTGATTTAGCTCGTTTCGGTCTAAAACAGCTTGTTTCGCTGTATTAAGCAAGAATACATGCTTTTCGCGCAGTTATAAGAGAAAAAGATTTGACGCGTGTCACAGGGACACTTGTAAAACCGATGTGTTGTGATTTAGCTCGTTTCGGTCTAAAACAGCTTGTTTCGTTGAACTAAGCACGAATACATGCTTTTCGCGCAGTTATAAGAGAAAAAAAGTTTTGACGCGTATCAGAGGAACACTTGTAAAACCGATGTGTTGTGATTTAGCTCGTTTCGGTCTAAAACAGCTTGTTTCGCTGTATTAAGCAAGAATACGTGCTTTTCGCGCATTTATAAGAGAAAAAGTTTTGACGCGTGTCACAGGGACACGTGTAAAACCGATGTGTTCAGATATAGCTCGTTTTGGTATAAAACAGCTTGTTTCGTTGTTTTAAGCACGAATACATGCTTTACGCGCAGTTATAGAACAAAAACTTTTGACGCGTATTAGAGAGACACTTGTAAAACCGATGTGTTGTGATTTAGCTCGTTTCGGTCTAAAACAGCCTGTTTCGCTGTATTAAGCACGAATACATGCTTTTCGCGCAGTTATAAGAAAAAAAGTTTAGACGCGTATCAGAGGAACACTTGTAAAACCGATGTGTTGTGATTTAGCTCGTTTCGGTCTAAAACAGCTTGTTTCGTTGTATTAAGCAAGAATACATGCTTTTCGCGCAGTTATAAGAGAAAAAGTTTTGACGCGTGTCACAGGGACACTTGTAAAACCGATGTGTTCAAATTTAGCTCGTTTCGGTCTAAAACAGCTTGTTTCGTTGAACTAAGCACGAATACATGCTTTTCGCGTAGTTATAAGAGAAAAAAGTTTTGACGCCTATCAGAGGAACACTTGTAAAACCGATGTGTTGTGATTTAGCTCGTTTCGGTCTAAAACAGCTTGTTTCGCTGTATTACGCAAGAATACATGCTTTTCGCGCAGTTATAAGAGAAAAAGTTTTGACGCGTGTCACAGGGACACTTGTAAACCGATGTGTTCAGATTTAGCTCGTTTCGGTCTAAAACAGCTTGTTTCGTCGTATTAATCACGAACACATGCTTTTCGCGCAGTTATAAGAGAAAAAGTTTAGACGCGTATCAGAGGAACACTTGTAAAACCGATGTGTTCAGATTTAGCTCGTTTCGGTCTAAAACAGCTTGTTTCGTTGTATTAAGCACGAATACATGCTTTTCGCGCAGTTATAAGATAAAAAGTTTAGACGCGTATCAGAGGAACACTTGTAAAACCGATGTGTTGTGATTTAACTCGTTTCGGTCTAAAACAGCTTGTTTCGTTGTATTAAGCAAGAATACATGCTTTTCGCGCAGTTATAAGAGAAAAAGATTTGACGCGTATCAGAGGAACACTTGTAAAGCCGATGTGTTGTGATTTAGCTCGTTTCGGTCTAAAACAGCTTGTTTCGCTGTATTAAGCAGGAATACATGCTTTTCGCGCAGTTATAAGAGAAAACGTTGTGACGCGTGTCACAGGGACACTTGTAAAACCGATGTGTTCAGATTTAGCTCGTTTCGGTCTAAAACAACTTGTTTCGTTGTATTAAGCACGAATACATGCTTTTCGCGCAGGTATAAGAGAAAAAGTTTTAAAGGCATGTCACAGGGACACTTGTAAAACCGATGTGTTCAAATTTACCTCGTTTCGGTCTAAAACAGCTTGTTTCGTTGGACTAAGCAAGAATACATGCTTTTCGCGCAGTTATAAGAGAAAAAGTTTTGACGCGTATCACAGGGACACTTGTAAAACCGATGTGTTCAGATTTAGCTCGTTTCGGTCTAAAACAACTTGTTTCGTTGTATTAAGCACGAATACATGCTTTTCGCGCAGGTATAAGAGAAAAAGGTATTAAAGGCATGTCACAGGGACACTTGTAAAACCGATGTGTTCAAATTTACCTCGTTTCGGTCTAAAACAGCTTGTTTCGTTGGACTAAGCAAGAATACATGCTTTTCGCGCAGTTATAAGAGAAAAAGTTTTGACGCGTATCACAGGGACACTTGTAAAACCGATGTGTTCAGATTTAGCTCGTTTCGGTCTAAAACAGCTTGTTTCGTCGTATTAAGCACAAATACATGCTTTTCGCGCAGGTATAAGAGAAAAAGTTTTGACGAGTATCACGTGGAACACTTGTAATACCGATGTGTTGTGATTTGGCTCGTTTCGGTCTAAAACAGCTTGTTTCGTTGTATTAAGCAAGAATACATTCTTTTCGCGCAGTTATCAGAGAAAAAGTTTTGACGCGTATCAGAGGAACACTTGTAAAACCAATGTGTTCAGATTTACCTCGTTTCGGTCTAAAACAGCTTGTTTCGTTGAACTAAGCACGAATAGATGCTTTTCGCGCAGTTATAAGAGAAAAAAGTTTTGAAGCGTAACAGAGGAACACTTGTAAAACCGATGTGTTTTGATTTAGCTCGTTTCGGTCTAAAACAGCTTGTTTCGCTGTATTAAGCAAGAATACATGCTTTTCGCGCAGTTATAAGAGAAAAAGATTTGACGCGTGTCACAGGGACACTTGTAAAACCGATGTGTTGTGATTTAGCACATTTCGGTCTTAAACAGCTTGTTTCGTTGAACTAAGCACGAATACATGCTTTTCGCGCAGTTATAAGAGAAAAAAAGTTTTGACGCGTATCAGGGGAACACTTGTAAAACCGATGTGTTGTGATTTAGCTCGTTTCGGTCTAAAACAGCTTGTTTCGCTGTAATAAGCAAGAATAAGTGCTTTTCGCGCATTTATAAGAGAAAAAGTTTTGACGCGTGTCACAGGGACACGTGTAAAACCGATGTGTTCAGATATAGCTCGTTTTGGTATAAAACAGCTTGTTTCGTTGTTTTAAGCACGAATACATGCTTTACGCGCAGTTATAGAACAAAAACTTTTGACGCGTATTAGAGAGACACTTGTAAAACCGATGTGTTGTGATTTAGCTCGTTTCGGTCTAAAACAGCCTGTTTCGCTGTATTAAGCACGAATACATGCTTTTCGCGCAGTTATAAGAAAAAAAGTTTAGACGCGTATCAGAGGAACACTTGTAAAACCGATGTGTTGTGATTTAGCTCGTTTCGGTCTAAAACAGCTTGTTTCGTTGTATTAAGCAAGAATACATGCTTTTCGCGCAGTTATAAGAGAAAAAGTTTTGACGCGTGTCACAGGGACACTTGTAAAACCGATGTGTTCAAATTTAGCTCGTTTCGGTCTAAAACAGCTTGTTTCGTTGAACTAAGCACGAATACATGCTTTTCGCGCAGTTATAAGAGAAAAAAGTTTTGACGCCTATCAGAGGAACACTTGTAAAACCGATGTGTTGTGATTTAGCTCGTTTCGGTCTAAAACAGCTTGTTTCGCTGTATTAAGCAAGAATACATGCTTTTCGCGCAGTTATAAGAGAAAAAGTTTTGACGCGTGTCACAGGGACACTTGTAAAACCGATGTGTTCAGATTTAGCTCGTTTCGGTCTAAAACAGCTTGTTTCGTCGTATTAATCACGAACACATGCTTTTCGCGCAGTTATAAGAGAAAAAGTTTAGGCGCGTATCAGAGGAACACTTGTAAAACCGATGTGTTCAGATTTAGCTCGTTTCGGTCTAAAACAGCTTGTTTCGTTGTATTAAGCACGAATACATGCTTTTCGCGCAGTTATAAGAGAAAAAGTTTAGACGCGTATCAGAGGAACACTTGTAAAACCGATGTGTTGTGATTTAGCTCGTTTCGGTCTAAAACAGCTTGTTTCGTTGTATTAAGCAAGAATACATGCTTTTCGCGCAGGTATAAGAGAAAAAGTTTTGACGCGTGTCACAGGGACACTTGTAAAACCGATGTGTTCAGATTTAGCTCGTTTCGGTCTAAAACAGCTTGTTTCGCTGTATTAAGCAAGAATACGTGCTTTTCGCGCAGTTACAAGAGAAAAAGTTTTGACGCGTGTCACAGGGACACTTGTAAAACCGATGTGTTCAGATTTAGCTCGTTTCGGTCTAAAACAGCTTGTTTCGTTGAACTAAGCACGAATACATGCTTTTCGCGCAGTTATAAGAGAAAAAAGTTTTGACGCCTATCAGAGGAACACTTGTAAAACCGATGTGTTGTGATTTAACTCGTTTCGGTCTAAAACAGCTTGTTTCGCTGTATTAAGCAAGAATACATGCTTTTCGCGCAGTTATAAGAGAAAAAGTTTTGACGCGTGTCACAGGGACACTTGTAAAACCGATGTGTTCAGATTTAGCTCGTTTCGGTCTAAAACAGCTTGTTTCGTCGTATTAATCACGAATACATGCTTTTCGCGCAGTTATAAGAGAAAAAGTTTAGACGCGTATCAGAGGAACACTTGTAAAACCGATGTGTTCAGATTTAGCTCGTTTCGGTCTAAAACAGCTTGTTTCGTTGTATTAAGCACGAATACATGCTTTTCGCGCAGTTATAAGAGAAAAAGTTTAGACGCGTATCAGAGGAACACTTGTAAAACCGATGTGTTGTGATTTAGCTCGTTTCGGTCTAAAACAGCTTGTTTCGTTGTATTAAGCAAGAATACATGCTTTTCGCGCAGTTATAAGAGAAAAAGATTTGACGCGTATCAGAGGAACACTTGTAAAGCCGATGTGTTGTGATTTAGCTCGTTTCGGTCTAAAACAGCTTGTTTCGCTGTATTAAGCAGGAATACATGCTTTTCGCGCAGTTATAAAAGAAAACGTTGTGACGCGTGTCACAGGAACACTTGTAAAACCGATGTGTTCAGATTTAGCTCGTTTCGGTCTAAAACAACTTGTTTCGTTGTATTAAGCACGAATACATGCTTTTCGCGCAGGTATAAGAGAAAAAGTATTAAAGGCATGTCACAGGGACACTTGTAAAACCGATGTGTTCAAATTTACCTCGTTTCGGTCTAAAACAGCTTGTTTCGTTGGACTAAGCAAGAATACATGCTTTTCGCGCAGTTATAAGAGAAAAAGTTTTGACGCGTATCACAGGGACACTTGTAAAACCGATGTGTTCAGATTTAGCTCGTTTCGGTCTAAAACAGCTTGTTTCGTCGTATTAAGCACAAATACATGCTTTTCGCGCAGGTATAAGAGAAAAAGTTTTGACGAGTATCACGTGGAACACTTGTAATACCGATGTGTTGTGATTTGGCTCGTTTCGGTCTAAAACAGCTTGTTTCGTTGTATTAAGCAAGAATACATTCTTTTCGCGCAGTTATCAGAGAAAAAGTTTTGACGCGTATCAGAGGAACACTTGTAAAACCAATGTGTTCAGATTTACCTCGTTTCGGTCTAAAACAGCTTGTTTCGTTGAACTAAGCACGAATACATGCTTTTCGCGCAGTTATAAGAGAAAAAAGTTTTGAAGCGTAACAGAGGAACACTTGTAAAACCGATGTGTTTTGATTTAGCTCGTTTCGGTCTAAAACAGCTTGTTTCGTTGTATTAAGCACGAATACATGCTTTTCGCGCAGTTATAAGAGAAAAAGTTTAGACGCGTATCAGAGGAACACTTGTAAAACCGATGTGTTGTGATTTAGCTCGTTTCGGTCTAAAACAGCTTGTTTCGTTGTATTAAGCAAGAATACATGCTTTTCGCGCAGGTATAAGAGAAAAAGTTTTGACGCGTGTCACAGGGACACTTGTAAAACCGATGTGTTCAGATTTAGCTCGTTTCGGTCTAAAACAGCTTGTTTCGCTGTATTAAGCAAGAATACGTGCTTTTCGCGCAGTTACAAGAGAAAAAGTTTTGACGCGTGTCACAGGGACACTTGTAAAACCGATGTGTTCAGATTTAGCTCGTTTCGGTCTAAAACAGCTTGTTTCGTTGAACTAAGCACGAATACATGCTTTTCGCGCAGTTATAAGAGAAAAAAGTTTTGACGCCTATCAGAGGAACACTTGTAAAACCGATGTGTTGTGATTTAACTCGTTTCGGTCTAAAACAGCTTGTTTCGCTGTATTAAGCAAGAATACATGCTTTTCGCGCAGTTATAAGAGAAAAAGTTTTGACGCGTGTCACAGGGACACTTGTAAAACCGATGTGTTCAGATTTAGCTCGTTTCGGTCTAAAACAGCTTGTTTCGTCGTATTAATCACGAATACATGCTTTTCGCGCAGTTATAAGAGAAAAAGTTTAGACGCGTATCAGAGGAACACTTGTAAAACCGATGTGTTCAGATTTAGCTCGTTTCGGTCTAAAACAGCTTGTTTCGTTGTATTAAGCACGAATACATGCTTTTCGCGCAGTTATAAGAGAAAAAGTTTAGACGCGTATCAGAGGAACACTTGTAAAACCGATGTGTTGTGATTTAGCTCGTTTCGGTCTAAAACAGCTTGTTTCGTTGTATTAAGCAAGAATACATGCTTTTCGCGCAGTTATAAGAGAAAAAGATTTGACGCGTATCAGAGGAACACTTGTAAAGCCGATGTGTTGTGATTTAGCTCGTTTCGGTCTAAAACAGCTTGTTTCGCTGTATTAAGCAGGAATACATGCTTTTCGCGCAGTTATAAAAGAAAACGTTGTGACGCGTGTCACAGGAACACTTGTAAAACCGATGTGTTCAGATTTAGCTCGTTTCGGTCTAAAACAACTTGTTTCGTTGTATTAAGCACGAATACATGCTTTTCGCGCAGGTATAAGAGAAAAAGTATTAAAGGCATGTCACAGGGACACTTGTAAAACCGATGTGTTCAAATTTACCTCGTTTCGGTCTAAAACAGCTTGTTTCGTTGGACTAAGCAAGAATACATGCTTTTCGCGCAGTTATAAGAGAAAAAGTTTTGACGCGTATCACAGGGACACTTGTAAAACCGATGTGTTCAGATTTAGCTCGTTTCGGTCTAAAACAGCTTGTTTCGTCGTATTAAGCACAAATACATGCTTTTCGCGCAGGTATAAGAGAAAAAGTTTTGACGAGTATCACGTGGAACACTTGTAATACCGATGTGTTGTGATTTGGCTCGTTTCGGTCTAAAACAGCTTGTTTCGTTGTATTAAGCAAGAATACATTCTTTTCGCGCAGTTATCAGAGAAAAAGTTTTGACGCGTATCAGAGGAACACTTGTAAAACCAATGTGTTCAGATTTACCTCGTTTCGGTCTAAAACAGCTTGTTTCGTTGAACTAAGCACGAATACATGCTTTTCGCGCAGTTATAAGAGAAAAAAGTTTTGAAGCGTAACAGAGGAACACTTGTAAAACCGATGTGTTTTGATTTAGCTCGTTTCGGTCTAAAACAGCTTGTTTCGCTGTATTAAGCAAGAATACATGCTTTTCGCGCAGTTATAAGAGAAAAAGATTTGACGCGTGTCACAGGGACACTTGTAAAACCGATGTGTTGTGATTTAGCTCGTTTCGGTCTAAAACAGCTTGTTTCGTTGAACTAAGCACGAATACATGCTTTTCGCGCAGTTATAAGAGAAAAAAAGTTTTGACGCGTATCAGAGGAACACTTGTAAAACCGATGTGTTGTGATTTAGCTCGTTTCGGTCTAAAACAGCTTGTTTCGCTGTATTAAGCAAGAATACGTGCTTTTCGCGCATTTATAACAGAAAAAGTTTTGACGCGTGTCACAGGGACACGTGTAAAACCGATGTGTTCAGATATAGCTCGTTTTGGTATAAAACAGCTTGTTTCGTTGTTTTAAGCACGAATACATGCTTTACGCGCAGTTATAGAACAAAAACTTTTGACGCGTATTAGAGAGACACTTGTAAAACCGATGTGTTGTGATTTAGCTCGTTTCGGTCTAAAACAGCCTGTTTCGCTGTATTAAGCACGAATACATGCTTTTCGCGCAGTTATAAGAAAAAAAGTTTAGACGCGTATCAGAGGAACACTTGTAAAACCGATGTGTTGTGATTTAGCTCGTTTCGGTCTAAAACAGCTTGTTTCGTTGTATTAAGCAAGAATACATGCTTTTCGCGCAGTTATAAGAGAAAAAGTTTTGACGCGTGTCACAGGGACACTTGTAAAACCGATGTGTTCAAATTTAGCTCGTTTCGGTCTAAAACAGCTTGTTTCGTTGAACTAAGCACGAATACATGCTTTTCGCGTAGTTATAAGAGAAAAAAGTTTTGACGCCTATCAGAGGAACACTTGTAAAACCGATGTGTTGTGATTTAGCTCGTTTCGGTCTAAAACAGCTTGTTTCGCTGTATTACGCAAGAATACATGCTTTTCGCGCAGTTATAAGAGAAAAAGTTTTGACGCGTGTCACAGGGACACTTGTAAACCGATGTGTTGTGATTTAGCTCGTTTCGGTCTAAAACAGCTTGTTTCGCTGTATTAAGCAGGAATACATGCTTTTCGCGCAGTTATAAGAGAAAACGTTGTGACGCGTGTCACAGGGACACTTGTAAAACCGATGTGTTCAGATTTAGCTCGTTTCGGTCTAAAACAACTTGTTTCGTTGTATTAAGCACGAATACATGCTTTTCGCGCAGGTATAAGAGAAAAAGTTTTAAAGGCATGTCACAGGGACACTTGTAAAACCGATGTGTTCAAATTTACCTCGTTTCGGTCTAAAACAGCTTGTTTCGTTGGACTAAGCAAGAATACATGCTTTTCGCGCAGTTATAAGAGAAAAAGTTTTGACGCGTGTCACAGGGACACTTGTAAAACCGATGTGTTCAGATTTAGCTCGTTTCGGTCTAAAACAACTTGTTTCGTTGTATTAAGCACGAATACATGCTTTTCGCGCAGTTATAAGAGAAAAAGTTTTGACGCGTGTCACAGGGACACTTGTAAACCGATGTGTTGTGATTTAGCTCGTTTCGGTCTAAAACAGCTTGTTTCGCTGTATTAAGCAGGAATACATGCTTTTCGCGCAGTTATAAGAGAAAACGTTGTGACGCGTGTCACAGGGACACTTGTAAAACCGATGTGTTCAGATTTAGCTCGTTTCGGTCTAAAACAACTTGTTTCGTTGTATTAAGCACGAATACATGCTTTTCGCGCAGGTATAAGAGAAAAAGTTTTAAAGGCATGTCACAGGGACACTTGTAAAACCGATGTGTTCAAATTTACCTCGTTTCGGTCTAAAACAGCTTGTTTCGTTGGACTAAGCAAGAATACATGCTTTTCGCGCAGTTATAAGAGAAAAAGTTTTGACGCGTATCACAGGGACACTTGTAAAACCGATGTGTTCAGATTTAGCTCGTTTCGGTCTAAAACAACTTGTTTCGTTGTATTAAGCACGAATACATGCTTTTCGCGCAGGTATAAGAGAAAAAGTATTAAAGGCATGTCACAGGGACACTTGTAAAACCGATGTGTTCAAATTTACCTCGTTTCGGTCTAAAACAGCTTGTTTCGTTGGACTAAGCAAGAATACATGCTTTTCGCGCAGTTATAAGAGAAAAAGTTTTGACGCGTATCACAGGGACACTTGTAAAACCGATGTGTTCAGATTTAGCTCGTTTCGGTCTAAAACAGCTTGTTTCGTCGTATTAAGCACAAATACATGCTTTTCGCGCAGGTATAAGAGAAAAAGTTTTGACGAGTATCACGTGGAACACTTGTAATACCGATGTGTTGTGATTTGGCTCGTTTCGGTCTAAAACAGCTTGTTTCGTTGTATTAAGCAAGAATACATTCTTTTCGCGCAGTTATCAGAGAAAAAGTTTTGACGCGTATCAGAGGAACACTTGTAAAACCAATGTGTTCAGATTTACCTCGTTTCGGTCTAAAACAGCTTGTTTCGTTGAACTAAGCACGAATAGATGCTTTTCGCGCAGTTATAAGAGAAAAAAGTTTTGAAGCGTAACAGAGGAACACTTGTAAAACCGATGTGTTTTGATTTAGCTCGTTTCGGTCTAAAACAGCTTGTTTCGCTGTATTAAGCAAGAATACATGCTTTTCGCGCAGTTATAAGAGAAAAAGATTTGACGCGTGTCACAGGGACACTTGTAAAACCGATGTGTTGTGATTTAGCACGTTTCGGTCTTAAACAGCTTGTTTCGTTGAACTAAGCACGAATACATGCTTTTCGCGCAGTTATAAGAGAAAAAAAGTTTTGACGCGTATCAGAGGAACACTTGTAAAACCGATGTGTTGTGATTTAGCTCGTTTCGGTCTAAAACAGCTTGTTTCGCTGTATTAAGCAAGAATAAGTGCTTTTCGCGCATTTATAAGAGAAAAAGTTTTGACGCGTGTCACAGGGACACGTGTAAAACCGATGTGTTCAGATATAGCTCGTTTTGGTATAAAACAGCTTGTTTCGTTGTTTTAAGCACGAATACATGCTTTACGCGCAGTTATAGAACAAAAACTTTTGACGCGTATTAGAGAGACACTTGTAAAACCGATGTGTTGTGATTTAGCTCGTTTCGGTCTAAAACAGCCTGTTTCGCTGTATTAAGCACGAATACATGCTTTTCGCGCAGTTATAAGAAAAAAAGTTTAGACGCGTATCAGAGGAACACTTGTAAAACCGATGTGTTGTGATTTAGCTCGTTTCGGTCTAAAACAGCTTGTTTCGTTGTATTAAGCAAGAATACATGCTTTTCGCGCAGTTATAAGAGAAAAAGTTTTGACGCGTGTCACAGGGACACTTGTAAAACCGATGTGTTCAAATTTAGCTCGTTTCGGTCTAAAACAGCTTGTTTCGTTGAACTAAGCACGAATACATGCTTTTCGCGCAGTTATAAGAGAAAAAAGTTTTGACGCCTATCAGAGGAACACTTGTAAAACCGATGTGTTGTGATTTAGCTCGTTTCGGTCTAAAACAGCTTGTTTCGCTGTATTAAGCAAGAATACATGCTTTTCGCGCAGTTATAAGAGAAAAAGTTTTGACGCGTGTCACAGGGACACTTGTAAAACCGATGTGTTCAGATTTAGCTCGTTTCGGTCTAAAACAGCTTGTTTCGTCGTATTAATCACGAACACATGCTTTTCGCGCAGTTATAAGAGAAAAAGTTTAGACGCGTATCAGAGGAACACTTGTAAAACCGATGTGTTCAGATTTAGCTCGTTTCGGTCTAAAACAGCTTGTTTCGTTGTATTAAGCACGAATACATGCTTTTCGCGCAGTTATAAGAGAAAAAGTTTAGACGCGTATCAGAGGAACACTTGTAAAACCGATGTGTTGTGATTTAGCTCGTTTCGGTCTAAAACAGCTTGTTTCGTTGTATTAAGCAAGAATACATGCTTTTCGCGCAGGTATAAGAGAAAAAGTTTTGACGCGTGTCACAGGGACACTTGTAAAACCGATGTGTTCAGATTTAGCTCGTTTCGGTCTAAAACAGCTTGTTTCGCTGTATTAAGCAAGAATACGTGCTTTTCGCGCAGTTACAAGAGAAAAAGTTTTGACGCGTGTCACAGGGACACTTGTAAAACCAATGTGTTCAGATTTAACTCGTTTCGGTCTAAAACAGCTTGTTTCGTTGAACTAAGCACGAATACATGCTTTTCGCGCAGTTATAAGAGAAAAAAGTTTTGACGCCTATCAGAGGAACACTTGTAAAACCGATGTGTTGTGATTTAACTCGTTTCGGTCTAAAACAGCTTGTTTCGCTGTATTAAGCAAGAATACATGCTTTTCGCGCAGTTATAAGAGAAAAAGTTTTGACGCGTGTCACAGGGACACTTGTAAAACCGATGTGTTCAGATTTAGCTCGTTTCGGTCTAAAACAGCTTGTTTCGTCGTATTAATCACGAATACATGCTTTTCGCGCAGTTATAAGAGAAAAAGTTTAGACGCGTATCAGAGGAACACTTGTAAAACCGATGTGTTCAGATTTAGCTCGTTTCGGTCTAAAACAACTTGTTTCGTTGTATTAAGCACGAATACATGCTTTTCGCGCAGGTATAAGAGAAAAAGTATTAAAGGCATGTCACAGGGACACTTGTAAAACCGATGTGTTCAAATTTACCTCGTTTCGGTCTAAAACAGCTTGTTTCGTTGGACTAAGCAAGAATACATGCTTTTCGCGCAGTTATAAGAGAAAAAGTTTTGACGCGTATCACAGGGACACTTGTAAAACCGATGTGTTCAGATTTAGCTCGTTTCGGTCTAAAACAGCTTGTTTCGTCGTATTAAGCACAAATACATGCTTTTCGCGCAGGTATAAGAGAAAAAGTTTTGACGAGTATCACGTGGAACACTTGTAATACCGATGTGTTGTGATTTGGCTCGTTTCGGTCTAAAACAGCTTGTTTCGTTGTATTAAGCAAGAATACATTCTTTTCGCGCAGTTATCAGAGAAAAAGTTTTGACGCGTATCAGAGGAACACTTGTAAAACCAATGTGTTCAGATTTACCTCGTTTCGGTCTAAAACAGCTTGTTTCGTTGAACTAAGCACGAATAGATGCTTTTCGCGCAGTTATAAGAGAAAAAAGTTTTGAAGCGTAACAGAGGAACACTTGTAAAACCGATGTGTTTTGATTTAGCTCGTTTCGGTCTAAAACAGCTTGTTTCGCTGTATTAAGCAAGAATACATGCTTTTCGCGCAGTTATAAGAGAAAAAGATTTGACGCGTGTCACAGGGACACTTGTAAAACCGATGTGTTGTGATTTAGCACGTTTCGGTCTTAAACAGCTTGTTTCGTTGAACTAAGCACGAATACATGCTTTTCGCGCAGTTATAAGAGAAAAAAAGTTTTGACGCGTATCAGAGGAACACTTGTAAAACCGATGTGTTGTGATTTAGCTCGTTTCGGTCTAAAACAGCTTGTTTCGCTGTATTAAGCAAGAATAAGTGCTTTTCGCGCATTTATAAGAGAAAAAGTTTTGACGCGTGTCACAGGGACACGTGTAAAACCGATGTGTTCAGATATAGCTCGTTTTGGTATAAAACAGCTTGTTTCGTTGTTTTAAGCACGAATACATGCTTTACGCGCAGTTATAGAACAAAAACTTTTGACGCGTATTAGAGAGACACTTGTAAAACCGATGTGTTGTGATTTAGCTCGTTTCGGTCTAAAACAGCCTGTTTCGCTGTATTAAGCACGAATACATGCTTTTCGCGCAGTTATAAGAAAAAAAGTTTAGACGCGTATCAGAGGAACACTTGTAAAACCGATGTGTTGTGATTTAGCTCGTTTCGGTCTAAAACAGCTTGTTTCGTTGTATTAAGCAAGAATACATGCTTTTCGCGCAGTTATAAGAGAAAAAGTTTTGACGCGTGTCACAGGGACACTTGTAAAACCGATGTGTTCAAATTTAGCTCGTTTCGGTCTAAAACAGCTTGTTTCGTTGAACTAAGCACGAATACATGCTTTTCGCGCAGTTATAAGAGAAAAAAGTTTTGACGCCTATCAGAGGAACACTTGTAAAACCGATGTGTTGTGATTTAGCTCGTTTCGGTCTAAAACAGCTTGTTTCGCTGTATTAAGCAAGAATACATGCTTTTCGCGCAGTTATAAGAGAAAAAGTTTTGACGCGTGTCACAGGGACACTTGTAAAACCGATGTGTTCAGATTTAGCTCGTTTCGGTCTAAAACAGCTTGTTTCGTCGTATTAATCACGAACACATGCTTTTCGCGCAGTTATAAGAGAAAAAGTTTAGACGCGTATCAGAGGAACACTTGTAAAACCGATGTGTTCAGATTTAGCTCGTTTCGGTCTAAAACAGCTTGTTTCGTTGTATTAAGCACGAATACATGCTTTTCGCGCAGTTATAAGAGAAAAAGTTTAGACGCGTATCAGAGGAACACTTGTAAAACCGATGTGTTGTGATTTAGCTCGTTTCGGTCTAAAACAGCTTGTTTCGTTGTATTAAGCAAGAATACATGCTTTTCGCGCAGGTATAAGAGAAAAAGTTTTGACGCGTGTCACAGGGACACTTGTAAAACCGATGTGTTCAGATTTAGCTCGTTTCGGTCTAAAACAGCTTGTTTCGCTGTATTAAGCAAGAATACGTGCTTTTCGCGCAGTTACAAGAGAAAAAGTTTTGACGCGTGTCACAGGGACACTTGTAAAACCAATGTGTTCAGATTTAACTCGTTTCGGTCTAAAACAGCTTGTTTCGTTGAACTAAGCACGAATACATGCTTTTCGCGCAGTTATAAGAGAAAAAAGTTTTGACGCCTATCAGAGGAACACTTGTAAAACCGATGTGTTGTGATTTAACTCGTTTCGGTCTAAAACAGCTTGTTTCGCTGTATTAAGCAAGAATACATGCTTTTCGCGCAGTTATAAGAGAAAAAGTTTTGACGCGTGTCACAGGGACACTTGTAAAACCGATGTGTTCAGATTTAGCTCGTTTCGGTCTAAAACAGCTTGTTTCGTCGTATTAATCACGAATACATGCTTTTCGCGCAGTTATAAGAGAAAAAGTTTAGACGCGTATCAGAGGAACACTTGTAAAACCGATGTGTTCAGATTTAGCTCGTTTCGGTCTAAAACAGCTTGTTTCGTTGTATTAAGCACGAATACATGCTTTTCGCGCAGTTATAAGAGAAAAAGTTTAGACGCGTATCAGAGGAACACCTGTAAAACCGATGTGTTGTGATTTAGCTCGTTTCTGTCTAAAACAGCTTGTTTCGTTGTATTAAGCAAGAATACATGCTTTTCGCGCAGTTATAAGAGAAAAAGATTTGACGCGTATCAGAGGAACACTTGTAAAGCCGATGTGTTGTGATTTAGCTCGTTTCGGTCTAAAACAGCTTGTTTCGCTGTATTAAGCAGGAATACATGCTTTTCGCGCAGTTATAAGAGAAAACGTTGTGACGCGTGTCACAGGGACACTTGTTAAACCGATGTGTTCAGATTTAGCTCGTTTCGGTCTAAAACAACTTGTTTCGTTGTATTAAGCACGAATACATGCTTTTCGCGCAGGTATAAGAGAAAAAGTATTAAAGGCATGTCACAGGGACACTTGTAAAACCGATGTGTTCAAATTTACCTCGTTTCGGTCTAAAACAGCTTGTTTCGTTGGACTAAGCAAGAATACATGCTTTTCGCGCAGTTATAAGAGAAAAAGTTTTGACGCGTATCACAGGGACACTTGTAAAACCGATGTGTTCAGATTTAGCTCGTTTCGGTCTAAAACAGCTTGTTTCGTCGTATTAAGCACAAATACATGCTTTTCGCGCAGGTATAAGAGAAAAAGTTTTGACGAGTATCACGTGGAACACTTGTAATACCGATGTGTTGTGATTTGGCTCGTTTCGGTCTAAAACAGCTTGTTTCGTTGTATTAAGCAAGAATACATTCTTTTCGAGCAGTTATCAGAGAAAAAGTTTTGACGCGTATCAGAGGAACACTTGTAAAACCAATGTGTTCAGATTTACCTCGTTTCGGTCTAAAACAGCTTGTTTCGTTGAACTAAGCACGAATACATGCTTTTCGCGCAGTTATAAGAGAAAAAAGTTTTGAAGCGTAACAGAGGAACACTTGTAAAACCGATGTGTTTTGATATAGCTCGTTTCGGTCTAAAACAGCTTGTTTCGCTGTATTAAGCAAGAATACATGCTTTTCGCGCAGTTAAAAGAGAAAAAGATTTGACGCGTGTCACAGGGACACTTGTAAAACCGATGTGTTGTGATTTAGCTCGTTTCGGTCTAAAACAGCTTGTTTCGTTGAACTAAGCACGAATACATGCTTTTCGCGCAGTTATAAGAGAAAAAAAGTTTTGACGCGTATCAGAGGAACACTTGTAAAACCGATGTGTTGTGATTTAGCTCGTTTCGGTCTAAAACAGCTTGTTTCGCTGTATTAAGCAAGAATACGTGCTTTTCGCGCATTTATAAGAGAAAAAGTTTTGACGCGTGTCACAGGGACACGTGTAAAACCGATGTGTTCAGATATAGCTCGTTTTGGTATAAAACAGCTTGTTTCGTTGTTTTAAGCACGAATACATGCTTTACGCGC
This sequence comes from Amblyomma americanum, assembly GCF_052857255.1. NCBI lineage: Eukaryota > Metazoa > Arthropoda > Arachnida > Ixodida > Ixodidae > Amblyomma > Amblyomma americanum. The sequence goes on from NW_027526497.1 coordinate 777,406, forward strand.
AGTTATAGAACAAAAACTTTTGACGCGTATTAGAGAGACACTTGTAAAACCGATGTGTTGTGATTTAGCTCGTTTCGGTCTAAAACAGCCTGTTTCGCTGTATTAAGCACGAATACATGCTTTTCGCGCAGTTATAAGAAAAAAAGTTTAGACGCGTATCAGAGGAACACTTGTAAAACCGATGTGTTGTGATTTAGCTCGTTTCGGTCTAAAACAGCTTGTTTCGTTGTATTAAGCAAGAATACATGCTTTTCGCGCAGTTATAAGAGAAAAAGTTTTGACGCGTGTCACAGGGACACTTGTAAAACCGATGTGTTCAAATTTAGCTCGTTTCGGTCTAAAACAGCTTGTTTCGTTGAACTAAGCACGAATACATGCTTTTCGCGCAGTTATAAGAGAAAAAAGTTTTGACGCCTATCAGAGGAACACTTGTAAAACCGATGTGTTGTGATTTAGCTCGTTTCGGTCTAAAACAGCTTGTTTCGCTGTATTAAGCAAGAATACATGCTTTTCGCGCAGTTATAAGAGAAAAAGTTTTGACGCGTGTCACAGGGACACTTGTAAACCGATGTGTTCAGATTTAGCTCGTTTCGGTCTAAAACAGCTTGTTTCGTCGTATTAATCACGAACACATGCTTTTCGCGCAGTTATAAGAGAAAAAGTTTAGACGCGTATCAGAGGAACACTTGTAAAACCGATGTGTTCAGATTTAGCTCGTTTCGGTCTAAAACAGCTTGTTTCGTTGTATTAAGCACGAATACATGCTTTTCGCGCAGTTATAAGATAAAAAGTTTAGACGCGTATCAGAGGAACACTTGTAAAACCGATGTGTTGTGATTTAGCTCGTTTCGGTCTAAAACAGCTTGTTTCGTTGTATTAAGCAAGAATACATGCTTTTCGCGCAGTTATAAGAGAAAAAGATTTGACGCGTATCAGAGGAACACTTGTAAAGCCGATGTGTTGTGATTTAGCTCGTTTCGGTCTAAAACAGCTTGTTTCGCTGTATTAAGCAGGAATACATGCTTTTCGCGCAGTTATAAGAGAAAACGTTGTGACGCGTGTCACAGGGACACTTGTAAAACCGATGTGTTCAGATTTAGCTCGTTTCGGTCTAAAACAACTTGTTTCGTTGTATTAAGCACGAATACATGCTTTTCGCGCAGGTATGAGAGAAAAAGTTTTAAAGGCATGTCACAGGGACACTTGTAAAACCGATGTGTTCAAATTTACCTCGTTTCGGTCTAAAACAGCTTGTTTCGTTGGACTAAGCAAGAATACATGCTTTTCGCGCAGTTATAAGAGAAAAAGTTTTGACGCGTATCACAGGGACACTTGTAAAACCGATGTGTTCAGATTTAGCTCGTTTCGGTCTAAAACAGCTTGTTTCGCTGTATTAAGCAAGAATACATGCTTTTCGCGCAGTTATAAGAGAAAAAGATTTGACGCGTGTCACAGGGACACTTGTAAAACCGATGTGTTGTGATTTAGCTCGTTTCGGTCTAAAACAGCTTGTTTCGTTGTATTAAGCAAGAATACATGCTTTTCGCGCAGTTATAAGAGAAAAAGTTTTGAGGCGTATCAGAGGAACACTTGTAAAAGCGATGTGTTGTGATTTAGCTCGTTTCCGTCTAAAACAGCTTGTTTCGCTGTATTAAGCAAGAATACATGCTTTTCGCGCAGTTATAAGAGAAAAAGTTTTGACGAGTATCACGTGGATACTTGTAAAACCGATGCGTTCAGATACAGCTCGTTTCGGTCTAAAACAGCTTGATTCGTTGTATTAAGCACGAATACATGCTTTTCGCGCAGTTATAAGAGAAAAAGTTGACGAGTATCACGTGGATACTTGTAAAACCGATGCGTTCAGATACAGCTCGTTTCGGTCTAAAACAGCTTGTTTCGTTTTATTAAGCACGAATACATGCTTTTCGCGCAGTTATAAGAGAAAAAGTTTTGACGCGTATCAGAGGAACACTTGTAAAACCGATGTGTTGTGATTTAACTCGTTTCGGTCTAAAACAGCTTGTTTCGCTGTATTAAGCAAGAATACATGCTTTTCGCGCAGTTATAGGAGAAAAAGTAGTGACGCGTGTCACAGGGACACTTGTAAAACCGATGTGTTCAGATTTAGCTCGTTTCGGTCTAAAACAGCTTGTTTCTTTGTATTAAGCACGAATACATGCTTTTCGCGCAGGTATAAGAGAAAAAGTTTTAAAGGCATGTCACAAGGACACTTGTAAAACCGATGTGTTCAGATTTACCTCGTTTCGGTCTAAAACAGCTTGTTTCGTTGGACTAAGCCGGAATACGTGCTTTTCGCGCAGTTATAAGAGAAAAAAAGTTTTGACGCGTATCAGAGGAACACTTGTAAAACCGATGTGTTGTGATTTAGCTCGTTTCGGTCTAAAACAGCTTGTTTCGTTGTATTAAGCAAGAATACATGCTTTTCGCGCAGTTATAAGAGAAAAAGTTTTGACGCGTATAAGAGGAACACTTGTAAAACCGATGTGTTGTGATTTAGCTCGTTTCGGTCTAAAACAGCTTGTTTCGCTGTATTAAGCAAGAATACATGCTTTTCGCGCAGTTATTAGAGAAAAAGTTTTGACGAGTATCACGTGGAACACTTGTAATACCGATGTGTTGTGATTTGTCTCGCTTCGGTCTAAAACAGCTTGTTTCGTTGTATTAAGCAAGAATACATTCTTTTTGCGCAGTTATCAGAGAAAAAGTTTTGACGCGTATCAGAGGAACACTTGTAAAACCAGTGTGTTGAGATTTACCTCGTTTCGGTCTAAAACAGCTTGTTTCGTTGAACTAAGCACGAATACATGCTTTTCGCGCAGTTATAAGAGAAAAAAGTTTTGACGCCTATCAGAGGAACACTTGTAAAACCGATGTGTTGTGATTTAACTCGTTTCGGTCTAAAACAGCTTGTTTCGCTGTATTAAGCAAGAATACATGCTTTTCGCGCAGTTATAAGAGAAAAAGTTTTGACGCGTGTCACAGGGACACTTGTAAAACCGATGTGTTCAGATTTAGCTCGTTTCGGTCTAAAACAGCTTGTTTCGTCGTATTAATCACGAATACATGCTTTTCGCGCAGTTATAAGAGAAAAAGTTTAGACGCGTATCAGAGGAACACTTGTAAAACCGATGTGTTCAGATTTAGCTCGTTTCGGTCTAAAACAGCTTGTTTCGTTGTATTAAGCACGAATACATGCTTTTCGCGCAGTTATAAGAGAAAAAGTTTAGACGCGTATCAGAGGAACACCTGTAAAACCGATGTGTTGTGATTTAGCTCGTTTCGGTCTAAAACAGCTTGTTTCGTTGTATTAAGCAAGAATACATGCTTTTCGCGCAGTTATAAGAGAAAAAGATTTGACGCGTATCACAGGGACACTTGTTAAACCGATGTGTTCAGATTTAGCTCGTTTCGGTCTAAAACAACTTGTTTCGTTGTATTAAGCACGAATACATGCTTTTCGCGCAGGTATAAGAGAAAAAGTATTAAAGGCATGTCACAGGGACACTTGTAAAACCGATGTGTTCAAATTTACCTCGTTTCGGTCTAAAACAGCTTGTTTCGTTGGACTAAGCAAGAATACATGCTTTTCGCGCAGTTATAAGAGAAAAAGTTTTGACGCGTATCACAGGGACACTTACTTGTAAAACCGATGTGTTCAGATTTAGCTCGTTTCGGTCTAAAACAGCTTGTTTCGTCGTATTAAGCACAAATACATGCTTTTCGCGCAGGTATAAGAGAAAAAGTTTTGACGAGTATCACGTGGAACACTTGTAATACCGATGTGTTGTGATTTGGCTCGTTTCGGTCTAAAACAGCTTGTTTCGTTGTATTAAGCAAGAATACATTCTTTTCGAGCAGTTATCAGAGAAAAAGTTTTGACGCGTATCAGAGGAACACTTGTAAAACCAATGTGTTCAGATTTACCTCGTTTCGGTCTAAAACAGCTTGTTTCGTTGAACTAAGCACGAATACATGCTTTTCGCGCAGTTATAAGCGAAAAAAGTTTTGAAGCGTAACAGAGGAACACTTGTAAAACCGATGTGTTTTGATATAGCTCGTTTCGGTCTAAAACAGCTTGTTTCGCTGTATTAAGCAAGAATACATGCTTTTCGCGCAGTTAAAAGAGAAAAAGATTTGACGCGTGTCACAGGGACACTTGTAAAACCGATGTGTTGTGATTTAGCTCGTTTCGGTCTAAAACAGCTTGTTTCGTTGAACTAAGCACGAATACATGCTTTTCGCGCAGTTATAAGAGAAAAAAAGTTTTGACGCGTATCAGAGGAACACTTGTAAAACCGATGTGTTGTGATTTAGCTCGTTTCGGTCTAAAACAGCTTGTTTCGCTGTATTAAGCAAGAATACGTGCTTTTCGCGCATTTATAAGAGAAAAAGTTTTGACGCGTGTCACAGGGACACGTGTAAAACCGATGTGTTCAGATATAGCTCGTTTTGGTATAAAACAGCTTGTTTCGTTGTTTTAAGCACGAATACATGCTTTACGCGCAGTTATAGAACAAAAACTTTTGACGCGTATTAGAGAGACACTTGTAAAACCGATGTGTTGTGATTTAGCTCGTTTCGGTCTAAAACAGCCTGTTTCGCTGTATTAAGCACGAATACATGCTTTTCGCGCAGTTATAAGAAAAAAAGTTTAGACGCGTATCAGAGGAACACTTGTAAAACCGATGTGTTGTGATTTAGCTCGTTTCGGTCTAAAACAGCTTGTTTCGTTGTATTAAGCAAGAAAACATGCTTTTCGCGCAGTTATAAGAGAAAAAGTTTTGACGCGTGTCACAGGGACACTTGTAAAACCGATGTGTTCAAATTTAGCTCGTTTCGGTCTAAAACAGCTTGTTTCGTTGAACTAAGCACGAATACATGCTTTTCGCGCAGTTATAAGAGAAAAAAGTTTTGACGCCTATCAGAGGAACACTTGTAAAACCGATGTGTTGTGATTTAGCTCGTTTCGGTCTAAAACAGCTTGTTTCGCTGTATTAAGCAAGAATACATGCTTTTCGCGCAGTTATAAGAGAAAAAGTTTTGACGCGTGTCACAGGGACACTTGTAAACCGATGTGTTCAGATTTAGCTCGTTTCGGTCTAAAACAGCTTGTTTCGTCGTATTAATCACGAACACATGCTTTTCGCGCAGTTATAAGAGAAAAAGTTTAGACGCGTATCAGAGGAACACTTGTAAAACCGATGTGTTCAGATTTAGCTCGTTTCGGTCTAAAACAGCTTGTTTCGTTGTATTAAGCACGAATACATGCTTTTCGCGCAGTTATAAGATAAAAAGTTTAGACGCGTATCAGAGGAACACTTGTAAAACCGATGTGTTGTGATTTAGCTCGTTTCGGTCTAAAACAGCTTGTTTCGTTGTATTAAGCAAGAATACATGCTTTTCGCGCAGTTATAAGAGAAAAAGATTTGACGCGTATCAGAGGAACACTTGTAAAGCCGATGTGTTGTGATTTAGCTCGTTTCGGTCTAAAACAGCTTGTTTCGCTGTATTAAGCAGGAATACATGCTTTTCGCGCAGTTATAAGAGAAAACGTTGTGACGCGTGTCACAGGGACACTTGTAAAACCGATGTGTTCAGATTTAGCTCGTTTCGGTCTAAAACAACTTGTTTCGTTGTATTAAGCACGAATACATGCTTTTCGCGCAGGTATGAGAGAAAAAGTTTTAAAGGCATGTCACAGGGACACTTGTAAAACCGATGTGTTCAAATTTACCTCGTTTCGGTCTAAAACAGCTTGTTTCGTTGGACTAAGCAAGAATACATGCTTTTCGCGCAGTTATAAGAGAAAAAGTTTTGACGCGTATCACAGGGACACTTGTAAAACCGATGTGTTCAGATTTAGCTCGTTTCGGTCTAAAACAGCTTGTTTCGCTGTATTAAGCAAGAATACATGCTTTTCGCGCAGTTATAAGAGAAAAAGATTTGACGCGTGTCACAGGGACACTTGTAAAACCGATGTGTTGTGATTTAGCTCGTTTCGGTCTAAAACAGCTTGTTTCGTTGTATTAAGCAAGAATACATGCTTTTCGCGCAGTTATAAGAGAAAAAGTTTTGAGGCGTATCAGAGGAACACTTGTAAAAGCGATGTGTTGTGATTTAGCTCGTTTCCGTCTAAAACAGCTTGTTTCGCTGTATTAAGCAAGAATACATGCTTTTCGCGCAGTTATAAGAGAAAAAGTTTTGACGAGTATCACGTGGATACTTGTAAAACCGATGCGTTCAGATACAGCTCGTTTCGGTCTAAAACAGCTTGATTCGTTGTATTAAGCACGAATACATGCTTTTCGCGCAGTTATAAGAGAAAAAGTTGACGAGTATCACGTGGATACTTGTAAAACCGATGCGTTCAGATACAGCTCGTTTCGGTCTAAAACAGCTTGTTTCGTTTTATTAAGCACGAATACATGCTTTTCGCGCAGTTATAAGAGAAAAAGTTTTGACGCGTATCAGAGGAACACTTGTAAAACCGATGTGTTGTGATTTAACTCGTTTCGGTCTAAAACAGCTTGTTTCGCTGTATTAAGCAAGAATACATGCTTTTCGCGCAGTTATAGGAGAAAAAGTAGTGACGCGTGTCACAGGGACACTTGTAAAACCGATGTGTTCAGATTTAGCTCGTTTCGGTCTAAAACAGCTTGTTTCGTCGTATTAATCACGAACACATGCTTTTCGCGCAGTTATAAGAGAAAAAGTTTAGACGCGTATCAGAGGAACACTTGTAAAACCGATGTGTTCAGATTTAGCTCGTTTCGGTCTAAAACAGCTTGTTTCGTTGTATTAAGCACGAATACATGCTTTTCGCGCAGTTATAAGATAAAAAGTTTAGACGCGTATCAGAGGAACACTTGTAAAACCGATGTGTTGTGATTTAGCTCGTTTCGGTCTAAAACAGCTTGTTTCGTTGTATTAAGCAAGAATACATGCTTTTCGCGCAGTTATAAGAGAAAAAGATTTGACGCGTATCAGAGGAACACTTGTAAAGCCGATGTGTTGTGATTTAGCTCGTTTCGGTCTAAAACAGCTTGTTTCGCTGTATTAAGCAGGAATACATGCTTTTCGCGCAGTTATAAGAGAAAACGTTGTGACGCGTGTCACAGGGACACTTGTAAAACCGATGTGTTCAGATTTAGCTCGTTTCGGTCTAAAACAACTTGTTTCGTTGTATTAAGCACGAATACATGCTTTTCGCGCAGGTATGAGAGAAAAAGTTTTAAAGGCATGTCACAGGGACACTTGTAAAACCGATGTGTTCAAATTTACCTCGTTTCGGTCTAAAACAGCTTGTTTCGTTGGACTAAGCAAGAATACATGCTTTTCGCGCAGTTATAAGAGAAAAAGTTTTGACGCGTATCACAGGGACACTTGTAAAACCGATGTGTTCAGATTTAGCTCGTTTCGGTCTAAAACAGCTTGTTTCGCTGTATTAAGCAAGAATACATGCTTTTCGCGCAGTTATAAGAGAAAAAGATTTGACGCGTGTCACAGGGACACTTGTAAAACCGATGTGTTGTGATTTAGCTCGTTTCGGTCTAAAACAGCTTGTTTCGTTGTATTAAGCAAGAATACATGCTTTTCGCGCAGTTATAAGAGAAAAAGTTTTGAGGCGTATCAGAGGAACACTTGTAAAAGCGATGTGTTGTGATTTAGCTCGTTTCCGTCTAAAACAGCTTGTTTCGCTGTATTAAGCAAGAATACATGCTTTTCGCGCAGTTATAAGAGAAAAAGTTTTGACGAGTATCACGTGGATACTTGTAAAACCGATGCGTTCAGATACAGCTCGTTTCGGTCTAAAACAGCTTGATTCGTTGTATTAAGCACGAATACATGCTTTTCGCGCAGTTATAAGAGAAAAAGTTGACGAGTATCACGTGGATACTTGTAAAACCGATGCGTTCAGATACAGCTCGTTTCGGTCTAAAACAGCTTGTTTCGTTTTATTAAGCACGAATACATGCTTTTCGCGCAGTTATAAGAGAAAAAGTTTTGACGCGTATCAGAGGAACACTTGTAAAACCGATGTGTTGTGATTTAACTCGTTTCGGTCTAAAACAGCTTGTTTCGCTGTATTAAGCAAGAATACATGCTTTTCGCGCAGTTATAGGAGAAAAAGTAGTGACGCGTGTCACAGGGACACTTGTAAAACCGATGTGTTCAGATTTAGCTCGTTTCGGTCTAAAACAGCTTGTTTCTTTGTATTAAGCACGAATACATGCTTTTCGCGCAGGTATAAGAGAAAAAGTTTTAAAGGCATGTCACAAGGACACTTGTAAAACCGATGTGTTCAGATTTACCTCGTTTCGGTCTAAAACAGCTTGTTTCGTTGGACTAAGCCGGAATACGTGCTTTTCGCGCAGTTATAAGAGAAAAAAAGTTTTGACGCGTATCAGAGGAACACTTGTAAAACCGATGTGTTGTGATTTAGCTCGTTTCGGTCTAAAACAGCTTGTTTCGTTGTATTAAGCAAGAATACATGCTTTTCGCGCAGTTATTAGAGAAAAAGTTTTGACGAGTATCACGTGGAACACTTGTAATACCGATGTGTTGTGATTTGTCTCGCTTCGGTCTAAAACAGCTTGTTTCGTTGTATTAAGCAAGAATACATTCTTTTTGCGCAGTTATCAGAGAAAAAGTTTTGACGCGTATCAGAGGAACACTTGTAAAACCAGTGTGTTGAGATTTACCTCGTTTCGGTCTAAAACAGCTTGTTTCGTTGAACTAAGCACGAATACATGCTTTTCGCGCAGTTATATGTGAAAAAAGTTTTGAAGCGTAACAGAGGAACACTTGTAAAACCGATGTGTTGTGATTTAGCTCGTTTCGGTCTAAAACAGCTTGTTTCGTTGTATTAAGCAAGAATACATGCTTTTCGCGCAGTTATAAGAGAAAAAGATTTGACGCGTGTCACAGGGACACTTGTAAAACCGATGTGTTGTGATTTAGCTCCTTTCGGTCTAAAACAGCTTGTTTCGTTGTATTAAGCAAGAATACATGCTTTTCGCGCAGTTATAAGAGAAAAAGTTTTGAGGCGTATCAGAGGAACACTTGTAAAAGCGATGTGTTGTGATTTAGCTCGTTTCGGTCTAAAACAGCTTGTTTCGCTGTATTAAGCAAGAATACATGCTTTTCGCGCAGTTATAAGAGAAAAAGTTTTGACGAGTATCACGTGGATACTTGTAAAACCGATGCGTTCAGATACAGCTCGTTTCGGTCTAAAACAGCTTGTTTCGCTGTATTAAGCAAGAATACATGCTTTTCGCGCAGTTATAAGAGAAAAAGTTGTGACGCGTGTCACAGGGACACTTGTAAAACCGATGTGTTCAGATTTAGCTCGTTTCGGTCTAAAACAGCTTGTTTCGTTGTATTAAGCACGAATACATGGTTTTCGCGCAGGTATAAGAGAAAAAGTTTTAAAGGCATGTCACAAGGACACTTGTAAAACCGATGTGTTCAGATTTACCTCGTTTCGGTCTAAAACAGCTTGTTTCGTTGGACTAAGCAGGAATACGTGCTTTTCGCGCAGTTATAAGAGAAAAAAAGTTTTGACGCGTATCAGAGGAACACTTGTAAAACCGATGTGTTGTGATTTAGCTCGTTTCGGTCTAAAACAGCTTGTTTCGTTGTATTAAGCAAGAATACATGCTTTTCGCGCAGTTATAAGAGAAAAAGTTTTGACGCGTATCAGAGGAACACTTGTAAAACCGATGTGTTGTGATTTAGCTCGTTTCGGTCTAAAACAGCTTGTTTCGCTGTATTAAGCAAGAATACATGCTTTTCGCGCAGTTATAAGAGAAAAAGTTTTGACGCGTATCAGAGGAACACTTGTAAAACCGATGTGTTGTGATTTAGCTCGTTTCGGTCTAAAACAGCTTGTTTCGTTGTATTAAGCAAGAATACATGCTTTTCGCGCAGTTATAAGAGAAAAAGATTTGACGCGTGTCACAGGGACACTTGTAAAACCGATGTGTTGTGATCTAGCTCGTTTCCGTCTAAAACAGCTTGTTTCGCTGTATTAAGCAAAAATACATGCTTTTCGCGCAGTTATAAGAGAAAAAGTTTTGACGAGTATCACGTGGATACTTGTAAAACCGATGCGTTCAGATACAGCTCGTTTCGGTCTAAAACAGCTTGATTCGTTGTATTAAGCACGAATACATGCTTTTCGCGCAGTTATAAGAGAAAAAGTTGACGAGTATCACGTGGATACTTGTAAAACCGATGCGTTCAGATACAGCTCGTTTCGGTCTAAAACAGCTTGTTTCGTTTTATTAAGCACGAATACATGCTTTTCGCGCAGTTATAAGAGAAAAAGTTTTGACGCGTATCAGAGGAACACTTGTAAAACCGATGTGTTGTGATTTAACTCGTTTCGGTCTAAAACAGCTTGTTTCGCTGTATTAAGCAAGAATACATGCTTTTCGCGCAGTTATAGGAGAAAAAGTAGTGACGCGTGTCACAGGGACACTTGTAAAACCGATGTGTTCAGATTTAGCTCGTTTCGGTCTAAAACAGCTTGTTTCTTTGTATTAAGCACGAATACATGCTTTTCGCGCAGGTATAAGAGAAAAAGTTTTAAAGGCATGTCACAAGGACACTTGTAAAACCGATGTGTTCAGATTTACCTCGTTTCGGTCTAAAACAGCTTGTTTCGTTGGACTAAGCCGGAATACGTGCTTTTCGCGCAGTTATAAGAGAAAAAAAGTTTTGACGCGTATCAGAGGAACACTTGTAAAACCGATGTGTTGTGATTTAGCTCGTTTCGGTCTAAAACAGCTTGTTTCGTTGTATTAAGCAAGAATACATGCTTTTCGCGCAGTTATAAGAGAAAAAGTTTTGACGCGTATAAGAGGAACACTTGTAAAACCGATGTGTTGTGATTTTGCTCGTTTCGGTCTAAAACAGCTTGTCTCGCTGTATTAAGCAAGAATACATGCTTTTCGCGCAGTTATTAGAGAAAAAGTTTTGACGAGTATCACGTGGAACACTTGTAATACCGATGTGTTGTGATTTGTCTCGCTTCGGTCTAAAACAGCTTGTTTCGTTGTATTAAGCAAGAATACATTCTTTTTGCGCAGTTATCAGAGAAAAAGTTTTGACGCGTATCAGAGGAACACTTGTAAAACCATAGTGTTGAGATTTACCTCGTTTCGGTCTAAAACAGCTTGTTTCGTTGAACTAAGCACGAATACATGCTTTTCGCGCAGTTATAAGATAAAAAGTTTAGACGCGTATCAGAGGAACACTTGTAAAACCGATGTGTTGTGATTTAGCTCGTTTCGGTCTAAAACAGCTTGTTTCGTTGTATTAAGCAAGAATACATGCTTTTCGCGCAGTTATAAGAGAAAAAGATTTGACGCGTATCAGAGGAACACTTGTAAAGCCGATGTGTTGTGATTTAGCTCGTTTCGGTCTAAAACAGCTTGTTTCGCTGTATTAAACAGGAATACATGCTTTTCGCGCAGTTATAAGAGAAAACGTTGTGACGCGTGTCACAGGGACACTTGTAAAACCGATGTGTTCAGATTTAGCTCGTTTCGGTCTAAAACAACTTGTTTCGTTGTATTAAGCACGAATACATGCTTTTCGCGCAGGTATAAGAGAAAAAGTTTTAAAGGCATGTCACAGGGACACTTGTAAAACCGATGTGTTCAAATTTACCTCGTTTCGGTCTAAAACAGCTTGTTTCGTTGGACTAAGCAAGAATACATGCTTTTCGCGCAGTTATAAGAGAAAAAGTTTTTACGCGTATCACAGGGACACTTGTAAAACCGATGTGTTCAGATTTAGCTCGTTTCGGTCTAAAACAGCTTGTTTCGCTGTATTAAGCAAGAATACATGCTTTTCGCGCAGTTATAAGAGAAAAAGATTTGACGCGTGTCACAGGGACACTTGTAAAACCGATGTGTTGTGATTTAGCTCGTTTCAGTCTAAAACAGCTTGTTTCGTTGTATTAAGCAAGAATACATGCTTTTCGCGCAGTTATAAGAGAAAAAGTTTTGAGGCGTATCAGAGGAACACTTGTAAAAGCGATGTGTTGTGATTTAGCTCGTTTCCGTCTAAAACAGCTTGTTTCGCTGTATTAAGCAAGAATACATGCTTTTCGCGCAGTTATAAGAGAAAAAGTTTTGACGAGTATCACGTGGATACTTGTAAAACCGATGCGTTCAGATACAGCTCGTTTCGGTCTAAAACAGCTTGATTCGTTGTATTAAGCACGAATACATGCTTTTCGCGCAGTTATAGGAGAAAAAGTTGACGAGTATCACGTGGATACTTGTAAAACCGATGCGTTCAGATACAGCTCGTTTCGGTCTAAAACAGCTTGTTTCGTTTTATTAAGCACGAATACATGCTTTTCGCGCAGTTATAAGAGAAAAAGTTTTGACGCGTATCAGAGGAACACTTGTAAAGCCGATGTGTTGTGATTTAGCTCGTTTCGGTCTAAAACAGCTTGTTTCGCTGTATTAAGCAGGAATACATGCTTTTCGCGCAGTTATAAGAGAAAACGTTGTGACGCGTGTCACAGGGACACTTGTAAAACCGATGTGTTCAGATTTAGCTCGTTTCGGTCTAAAACAACTTGTTTCGTTGTATTAAGCACGAATACATGCTTTTCGCGCAGGTATAAGAGAAAAAGTATTAAAGGCATGTCACAGGGACACTTGTAAAACCGATGTGTTCAAATTTACCTCGTTTCGGTCTAAAACAGCTTGTTTCGTTGGACTAAGCAAGAATACATGCTTTTCGCGCAGTTATAAGAGAAAAAGTTTTGACGCGTATCACAGGGACACTTGTAAAACCGATGTGTTCAGATTTAGCTCGTTTCGGTCTAAAACAGCTTGTTTCGTCGTATTAAGCACAAATACATGCTTTTCGCGCAGGTATAAGAGAAAAAGTTTTGACGAGTATCACGTGGAACACTTGTAATACCGATGTGTTGTGATTTGGCTCGTTTCGGTCTAAAACAGCTTGTTTCGTTGTATTAAGCAAGAATACATTCTTTTCGCGCAGTTATCAGAGAAAAAGTTTTGACGCGTATCAGAGGAACACTTGTAAAACCAATGTGTTCAGATTTACCTCGTTTCGGTCTAAAACAGCTTGTTTCGTTGAACTAAGCACGAATACATGCTTTTCGCGCAGTTATAAGAGAAAAAAGTTTTGAAGCGTAACAGAGGAACACTTGTAAAACCGATGTGTTTTGATATAGCTCGTTTCGGTCTAAAACAGCTTGTTTCGCTGTATTAAGCAAGAATACATGCTTTTCGCGCAGTTATAAGAGAAAAAGATTTGACGCGTGTCACAGGGACACTTGTAAAACCGATGTGTTGTGATTTAGCTCGTTTCGGTCTAAAACAGCTTGTTTCGTTGAACTAAGCACGAATACATGCTTTTCGCGCAGTTATAAGAGAAAAAAAGTTTTGACGCGTATCAGAGGAACACTTGTAAAACCGATGTGTTGTGATTTAGCTCGTTTCGGTCTAAAACAGCTTGTTTCGCTGTATTAAGCAAGAATACGTGCTTTTCGCGCATTTATAAGAGAAAAAGTTTTGACGCGTGTCACAGGGACACGTGTAAAACCGATGTGTTCAGATATAGCTCGTTTTGGTATAAAACAGCTTGTTTCGTTGTTTTAAGCACGAATACATGCTTTACGCGCAGTTATAGAACAAAAACTTTTGACGCGTATTAGAGAGACACTTGTAAAACCGATGTGTTGTGATTTAGCTCGTTTCGGTCTAAAACAGCCTGTTTCGCTGTATTAAGCACGAATACATGCTTTTCGCGCAGTTATAAGAAAAAAAGTTTAGACGCGTATCAGAGGAACACTTGTAAAACCGATGTGTTGTGATTTAGCTCGTTTCGGTCTAAAACAGCTTGTTTCGTTGTATTAAGCAAGAATACATGCTTTTCGCGCAGTTATAAGAGAAAAAGTTTTGACGCGTGTCACAGGGACACTTGTAAAACCGATGTGTTCAAATTTAGCTCGTTTCGGTCTAAAACAGCTTGTTTCGTTGAACTAAGCACGAATACATGCTTTTCGCGCAGTTATAAGAGAAAAAAGTTTTGACGCCTATCAGAGGAACACTTGTAAAACCCATGTGTTGTGATTTAGCTCGTTTCGGTCTAAAACAGCTTGTTTCGCTGTATTAAGCAAGAATACATGCTTTTCGCGCAGTTATAAGAGAAAAAGTTTTGACGCGTGTCACAGGGACACTTGTAAACCGATGTGTTCAGATTTAGCTCGTTTCGGTCTAAAACAGCTTGTTTCGTCGTATTAATCACGAACACATGCTTTTCGCGCAGTTATAAGAGAAAAAGTTTAGACGCGTATCAGAGGAACACTTGTAAAACCGATGTGTTCAGATTTAGCTCGTTTCGGTCTAAAACAGCTTGTTTCGTTGTATTAAGCACGAATACATGCTTTTCGCGCAGTTATAAGATAAAAAGTTTAGACGCGTATCAGAGGAACACTTGTAAAACCGATGTGTTGTGATTTAGCTCGTTTCGGTCTAAAACAGCTTGTTTCGTTGTATTAAGCAAGAATACATGCTTTTCGCGCAGTTATAAGAGAAAAAGATTTGACGCGTATCAGAGGAACACTTGTAAAGCCGATGTGTTGTGATTTAGCTCGTTTCGGTCTAAAACAGCTTGTTTCGCTGTATTAAGCAGGAATACATGCTTTTCGCGCAGTTATAAGAGAAAACGTTGTGACGCGTGTCACAGGGACACTTGTAAAACCGATGTGTTCAGATTTAGCTCGTTTCGGTCTAAAACAACTTGTTTCGTTGTATTAAGCACGAATACATGCTTTTCGCGCAGGTATAAGAGAAAAAGTTTTAAAGGCATGTCACAGGGACACTTGTAAAACCGATGTGTTCAAATTTACCTCGTTTCGGTCTAAAACAGCTTGTTTCGTTGGACTAAGCAAGAATACATGCTTTTCGCGCAGTTATAAGAGAAAAAGTTTTGACGCGTATCACAGGGACACTTGTAAAACCGATGTGTTCAGATTTAGCTCGTTTCGGTCTAAAACAGCTTGTTTCGCTGTATTAAGCAAGAATACATGCTTTTCGCGCAGTTATAAGAGAAAAAGATTTGACGCGTGTCACAGGGACACTTGTAAAACCGATGTGTTGTGATTTAGCTCGTTTCGGTCTAAAACAGCTTGTTTCGTTGTATTAAGCAAGAATACATGCTTTTCGCGCAGTTATAAGAGAAAAAGTTTTGAGGCGTATCAGAGGAACACTTGTAAAAGCGATGTGTTGTGATTTAGCTCGTTTCCGTCTAAAACAGCTTGTTTCGCTGTATTAAGCAAGAATACATGCTTTTCGCGCAGTTATAAGAGAAAAAGTTTTGACGAGTATCACGTGGATACTTGTAAAACCGATGCGTTCAGATACAGCTCGTTTCGGTCTAAAACAGCTTGATTCGTTGTATTAAGCACGAATACATGCTTTTCGCGCAGTTATAAGAGAAAAAGTTGACGAGTATCACGTGGATACTTGTAAAACCGATGCGTTCAGATACAGCTCGTTTCGGTCTAAAACAGCTTGTTTCGTTTTATTAAGCACGAATACATGCTTTTCGCGCAGTTATAAGAGAAAAAGTTTTGACGCGTATCAGAGGAACACTTGTAAAACCGATGTGTTGTGATTTAACTCGTTTCGGTCTAAAACAGCTTGTTTCGCTGTATTAAGCAAGAATACATGCTTTTCGCGCAGTTATAGGAGAAAAAGTAGTGACGCGTGTCACAGGGACACTTGTAAAACCGATGTGTTCAGATTTAGCTCGTTTCGGTCTAAAACAGCTTGTTTCTTTGTATTAAGCACGAATACATGCTTTTCGCGCAGGTATAAGAGAAAAAGTTTTAAAGGCATGTCACAAGGACACTTGTAAAACCGATGTGTTCAGATTTACCTCGTTTCGGTCTAAAACAGCTTGTTTCGTTGGACTAAGCCGGAATACGTGCTTTTCGCGCAGTTATAAGAGAAAAAAAGTTTTGACGCGTATCAGAGGAACACTTGTAAAACCGATGTGTTGTGATTTAGCTCGTTTCGGTCTAAAACAGCTTGTTTCGTTGTATTAAGCAAGAATACATGCTTTTCGCGCAGTTATAAGAGAAAAAGTTTTGACGCGTATAAGAGGAACACTTGTAAAACCGATGTGTTGTGATTTAGCTCGTTTCGGTCTAAAACAGCTTGTTTCGCTGTATTAAGCAAGAATACATGCTTTTCGCGCAGTTATTAGAGAAAAAGTTTTGACGAGTATCACGTGGAACACTTGTAATACCGATGTGTTGTGATTTGTCTCGCTTCGGTCTAAAACAGCTTGTTTCGTTGTATTAAGCAAGAATACATTCTTTTTGCGCAGTTATCAGAGAAAAAGTTAGTTTTGACGCGTATCAGAGGAACACTTGTAAAACCAATGTGTTGAGATTTACCTCGTTTCGGTCTAAAACAGCTTGTTTCGTTGAACTAAGCACGAATACATGCTTTTCGCGCAGTTATATGTGAAAAAAGTTTTGAAGCGTAACAGAGGAACACTTGTAAAACCGATGTGTTGTGATTTAGCTCGTTTCGGTCTAAAACAGCTTGTTTCGTTGTATTAAGCAAGAATACATGCTTTTCGCCCAGTTATAAGAGAAAAAGATTTGACGCGTGTCACAGGGACACTTGTAAAACCGATGTGTTGTGATTTAGCTCCTTTCGGTCTAAAACAGCTTGTTTCGTTGAACTAAGCACGAATACATGCTTTTCGCGCAGTTATAAGAGAAAAAAGTTTTGACGCGTAACAGAGGAACACTTGTAAAACCGATGTGTTGTGATCTAGCTCGTTTCGGTCTAAAACAGCTTGTTTCGTCGTATTAAGCACGAATACATGCTTTTCGCGCAGTTATAAGAGAAAACGTTTAGACGCGTATCAGAGGAACACTTGTAAAACCGATGTGTTGTGATTTAGCTCGTTTCGGTCTAAAACAGCTTGTTTCGTTGTATTAAGCAAGAATACATGCTTTTCGCGCAGTTATAAGAGAAAAAGTTTTGAGGCGTATCAGAGGAACACTTGTAAAAGCGATGTGTTGTGATTTAGCTCGTTTCGGTCTAAAACAGCTTGTTTCGCTGTATTAAGCAAGAATACATGCTTTTCGCGCAGTTATAAGAGAAAAAGTTTTGACGAGTATCACGTGGATACTTGTAAAACCGATGCGTTCAGATACAGCTCGTTTCGGTCTAAAACAGCTTGTTTCGCTGTATTAAGCAAGAATACATGCTTTTCGCGCAGTTATAAGAGAAAAAGTTGTGACGCGTGTCACAGGGACACTTGTAAAACCGATGTGTTGTGATTTAGCTCGTTTCGGTCTAAAACAGCTTGTTTCGTTGTATTAAGCAAGAATACATGCTTTTCGCGCAGTTATAAGAGAAAAAGTTTTGACGCGTATCAGAGGAACACTTGTAAAACCGATGTGTTGTGATTTAGCTCGTTTCGGTCTAAAACAGCTTGTTTCGCTGTATTAAGCAAGAATACATGCTTTTCGCGCAGTTATAAGAGAAAAAGTTTTGACGCGTATCAGAGGAACACTTGTAAAACCGATGTGTTGTGATTTAGCTCGTTTCGGTCTAAAACAGCTTGTTTCGTTGTATTAAGCAAGAATACATGCTTTTCGCGCAGTTATAAGAGAAAAAGATTTGACGCGTGTCACAGGGACACTTGTAAAACCGATGTGTTGTGATCTAGCTCGTTTCCGTCTAAAACAGCTTGTTTCGCTGTATTAAGCAAGAATACATGCTTTTCGCGCAGTTATAAGAGAAAAAGTTTTGACGAGTATCACGTGGATACTTGTAAAACCGATGCGTTCAGATACAGCTCGTTTCGGTCTAAAACAGCTTGATTCGTTGTATTAAGCACGAATACATGCTTTTCGCGCAGTTATAAGAGAAAAAGTTGACGAGTATCACGTGGATACTTGTAAAACCGATGCGTTCAGATACAGCTCGTTTCGGTCTAAAACAGCTTGTTTTGTTTTATTAAGCACGAATACATGCTTTTCGCGCAGTTATAAGAGAAAAAGTTTTGACGCGTATCAGAGGAACACTTGTAAAACCGATGTGTTGTGATTTAACTCGTTTCGGTCTAAAACAGCTTGTTTCGCTGTATTAAGCAAGAATACATGCTTTTCGCGCAGTTATAGGAGAAAAAGTAGTGACGCGTGTCACAGGGACACTTGTAAAACCGATGTGTTCAGATTTAGCTCGTTTCGGTCTAAAACAGCTTGTTTCTTTGTATTAAGCACGAATACATGCTTTTCGCGCAGGTATAAGAGAAAAAGTTTTAAAGGCATGTCACAAGGACACTTGTAAATCCGATGTGTTCAGATTTACCTCGTTTCGGTCTAAAACAGCTTGTTTCGTTGGACTAAGCCGGAATACGTGCTTTTCGCGCAGTTATAAGAGAAAAAAAGTTTTGACGCGTATCAGAGGAACACTTGTAAAACCGATGTGTTGTGATTTAGCTCGTTTCGGTCTAAAACAGCTTGTTTCGTTGTATTAAGCAAGAATACATGCTTTTCGCGCAGTTATAAGAGAAAAAGTTTTGACGCGTATAAGAGGAACACTTGTAAAACCGATGTGTTGTGATTTTGCTCGTTTCGGTCTAAAACAGCTTGTTTCGCTGTATTAAGCAAGAATACATGCTTTTCGCGCAGTTATTAGAGAAAAAGTTTTGACGAGTATCACGTGGAACACTTGTAATACCGATGTGTTGTGATTTGTCTCGCTTCGGTCTAAAACAGCTTGTTTCGTTGTATTAAGCAAGAATACATTCTTTTTGCGCAGTTATCAGAGAAAAAGTTTTGACGCGTATCAGAGGAACACTTGTAAAACCAATGTGTTGAGATTTACCTCGTTTCGGTCTAAAACAGCTTGTTTCGTTGAACTAAGCACGAATACATGCTTTTCGCGCAGTTATAAGATAAAAAGTTTAGACGCGTATCAGAGGAACACTTGTAAAACCGATGTGTTGTGATTTAGCTCGTTTCGGTCTAAAACAGCTTGTTTCGATGTATTAAGCAAGAATACATGCTTTTCGCGCAGTTATAAGAGAAAAAGATTTGAGGCGTATCAGAGGAACATTTGTAAAAGCGATGTGTTGTGATTTAGCTCGTTTCCGTCTAAAACAGCTTGTTGCGCTGTATTAAGCAAGAATACATGCTTTTCGCGCAGTTATAAGAGAAAAAGTTTTGACGAGTATCACGTGGATACTTGTAAAACCGATGCGTTCAGATACAGCTCGTTTCGGTCTAAAACAGCTTGATTCGTTGTATTAAGCACGAATACATGCTTTTCGCGCAGTTATAAGAGAAAAAGTTGACGAGTATCACGTGGATACTTGTAAAACCGATGCGTTCAGATACAGCTCGTTTCGGTCTAAAACAGCTTGTTTCGTTTTATTAAGCACGAATACATGCTTTTCGCGCAGTTATAAGAGAAAAAGTTTTGACGCGTATCAGAGGAACACTTGTAAAACCGATGTGTTGTGATTTAACTCGTTTCGGTCTAAAACAGCTTGTTTCGCTGTATTAAGCAAGAATACATGCTTTTCGCGCAGTTATAGGAGAAAAAGTAGTGACGCGTGTCACAGGGACACTTGTAAAACCGATGTGTTCAGATTTAGCTCGTTTCGGTCTAAAACAGCTTGTTTCTTTGTATTAAGCACGAATACATGCTTTTCGCGCAGGTATAAGAGAAAAAGTTTTAAAGGCATGTCACAAGGACACTTGTAAAACCGATGTGTTCAGATTTACCTCGTTTCGGTCTAAAACAGCTTGTTTCGTTGGACTAAGCAAGAATACATGCTTTTCGCGCAGTTATAAGAGAAAAAGTTTTGACGCGTATCACAGGGACACTTGTAAAACCGATGTGTTCAGATTTAGCTCGTTTCGGTCTAAAACAGCTTGTTTCGCTGTATTAAGCAAGAATACATGCTTTTCGCGCAGTTATAAGAGAAAAAGATTTGACGCGTGTCACAGGGACACTTGTAAAACCGATGTGTTGTGATTTAGCTCGTTTCAGTCTAAAACAGCTTGTTTCGTTGTATTAAGCAAGAATACATGCTTTTCGCGCAGTTATAAGAGAAAAAGTTTTGAGGCGTATCAGAGGAACATTTGTAAAAGCGATGTGTTGTGATTTAGCTCGTTTCCGTCTAAAACAGCTTGTTTCGCTGTATTAAGCAAGAATACATGCTTTTCGCGCAGTTATAAGAGAAAAAGTTTTGACGAGTATCACGTGGATACTTGTAAAACCGATGCGTTCAGATACAGCTCGTTTCGGTCTAAAACAGCTTGATTCGTTGTATTAAGCACGAATACATGCTTTTCGCGCAGTTATAAGAGAAAAAGTTGACGAGTATCACGTGGATACTTGTAAAACCGATGCGTTCAGATACAGCTCGTTTCGGTCTAAAACAGCTTGTTTCGTTTTATTAAGCACGAATACATGCTTTTCGCGCAGTTATAAGAGAAAAAGTTTTGACGCGTATCAGAGGAACACTTGTAAAACCGATGTGTTGTGATTTAACTCGTTTCGGTCTAAAACAGCTTGTTTCGCTGTATTAAGCAAGAATACATGCTTTTCGCGCAGTTATAGGAGAAAAAGTAGTGACGCGTGTCACAGGGACACTTGTAAAACCGATGTGTTCAGATTTAGCTCGTTTCGGTCTAAAACAGCTTGTTTCTTTGTATTAAGCACGAATACATGCTTTTCGCGCAGGTATAAGAGAAAAAGTTTTAAAGGCATGTCACAAGGACACTTGTAAAACCGATGTGTTCAGATTTACCTCGTTTCGGTCTAAAACAGCTTGTTTCGTTGGACTAAGCCGGAATACGTGCTTTTCGCGCAGTTATAAGAGAAAAAAAGTTTTCACGCGTATCAGAGGAACACTTGTAAAACCGATGTGTTGTGATTTAGCTCGTTTCGGTCTAAAACAGCTTGTTTCGTTGTATTAAGCAAGAATACATGCTTTTCGCGCAGTTATAAGAGAAAAAGTTTTGACGCGTATAAGAGGAACACTTGTAAAACCGATGTGTTGTGATTTAGCTCGTTTCGGTCTAAAACAGCTTGTTTCGCTGTATTAAGCAAGAATACATGCTTTTCGCGCAGTTATTAGAGAAAAAGTTTTGACGAGTTTCACGTGGAACACTTGTAATACCGATGTGTTGTGATTTGTCTCGCTTCGGTCTAAAACAGCTTGTTTCGTTGTATTAAGCAAGAATACATTCTTTTTGCGCAGTTATCAGAGAAAAAGTTTTGACGCGTATCAGAGGAACACTTGTAAAACCAATGTGTTGAGATTTACCTCGTTTCGGTCTAAAACAGCTTGTTTCGTTGAACTAAGCACGAATACATGCTTTTCGCGCAGTTATATGTGAAAAAAGTTTTGAAGCGTAACAGAGGAACACTTGTAAAACCGATGTGTTGTGATTTAGCTCGTTTCGGTCTAAAACAGCTTGTTTCGTTGTATTAAGCAAGAATACATGCTTTTCGCGCAGTTATAAGAGAAAAAGATTGGACGCGTGTCACAGGGACAATTGTAAAACCGATGTGTTGTGATTTAGCTCCTTTCGGTCTAAAACAGCTTGTTTCGTTGAACTAAGCACGAATACATGCTTTTCGCGCAGTTATAAGAGAAAAAAGTTTTGACGCGTAACAGAGGAACACTTGTAAAACCGATGTGTTGTGATCTAGCTCGTTTCGGTCTAAAACAGCTTGTTTCGTCGTATTAAGCACGAATACATGCTTTTCGCGCAGTTATAAGAGAAAAAGTTTAGACGCGTATCAGAGGAACACTTGTAAAACCGATGTGTTGTGATTTAGCTCGTTTCGGTCTAAAACAGCTTGTTTCGTTGTATTAAGCAAGAATACATGCTTTTCGCGCAGTTATAAGAGAAAAAGTTTTGAGGCGTATCAGAGGAACACTTGTAAAAGCGATGTGTTGTGATTTAGCTCGTTTCGGTCTAAAACAGCTTGTTTCGCTGTATTAAGCAAGAATACATGCTTTTCGCGCAGTTATAAGAGAAAAAGTTTTGACGAGTATCACGTGGATACTTGTAAAACCGATGCGTTCAGATACAGCTCGTTTCGGTCTAAAACAGCTTGTTTCGCTGTATTAAGCAAGAATACATGCTTTTCGCGCAGTTATAAGAGAAAAAGTTGTGACGCGTGTCACAGGGACACTTGTAAAACCGATGTGTTCAGATTTAGCTCGTTTCGGTCTAAAACAGCTTGTTTCGTTGTATTAAGCACGAATACATGCTTTTCGCGCAGGTATAAGAGAAAAAGTTTTAAAGGCATGTCACAAGGACACTTGTAAAACCGATGTGTTCAGATTTACCTCGTTTCGGTCTAAAACAGCTTGTTTCGTTGGACTAAGCAGGAATACGTGCTTTTCGCGCAGTTATAAGAGAAAAAAAGTTTTGACGCGTATCAGAGGAACACTTGTAAAACCGATGTGTTGTGATTTAGCTCGTTTCGGTCTAAAACAGCTTGTTTCGTTGTATTAAGCAAGAATACATGCTTTTCGCGCAGTTATAAGAGAAAAAGTTTTGACGCGTATCAGAGGAACACTTGTAAAACCGATGTGTTGTGATTTAGCTCGTTTCGGTCTAAAACAGCTTGTTTCGCTGTATTAAGCAAGAATACATGCTTTTCGCGCAGTTATAAGAGAAAAAGTTTTGACGCGTATCAGAGGAACACTTGTAAAACCGATGTGTTGTGATTTAGCTCGTTTCGGTCCAAAACAGCTTGTTTCGTTGTATTAAGCAAGAATACATGCTTTTCGCGCAGTTATAAGAGAAAAAGATTTGACGCGTGTCACAGGGACACTTGTAAAACCGATGTGTTGTGATCTAGCTCGTTTCCGTCTAAAACAGCTTGTTTCGCTGTATTAAGCAAGAATACATGCTTTTCGCGCAGTTATAAGAGAAAAAGTTTTGACGAGTATCACGTGGATACTTGTAAAACCGATGCGTTCAGATACAGCTCGTTTCGGTCTAAAACAGCTTGATTCGTTGTATTAAGCACGAATACATGCTTTTCGCGCAGTTATAAGAGAAAAAGTTGACGAGTATCACGTGGATACTTGTAAAACCGATGCGTTCAGATACAGCTCGTTTCGGTCTAAAACAGTTTGTTTCGTTTTATTAAGCACGAATACATGCTTTTCGCGCAGTTATAAGAGAAAAAGTTTTGACGCGTATCAGAGGAACACTTGTAAAACCGATGTGTTGTGATTTAACTCGTTTCGGTCTAAAACAGCTTGTTTCGCTGTATTAAGCAAGAATACATGCTTTTCGCGCAGTTATAGGAGAAAAAGTAGTGACGCGTGTCACAGGGACACTTGTAAAACCGATGTGTTCAGATTTAGCTCGTTTCGGTCTAAAACAGCTTGTTTCTTTGTATTAAGCACGAATACATGCTTTTCGCGCAGGTATAAGAGAAAAAGTTTTAAAGGCATGTCACAAGGACACTTGTAAAACCGATGTGTTCAGATTTACCTCGTTTCGGTCTAAAACAGCTTGTTTCGTTGGACTAAGCCGGAATACGTGCTTTTCGCGCAATTATAAGAGAAAAAAAGTTTTGACGCGTATCAGAGGAACACTTGTAAAACCGATGTGTTGTGATTTAGCTCGTTTCGGTCTAAAACAGCTTGTTTCGTTGTATTAAGCAAGAATACATGCTTTTCGCGCAGTTATAAGAGAAAAAGTTTTGACGCGTATAAGAGGAACACTTGTAAAACCGATGTGTTGTGATTTAGCTCGTTTCGGTCTAAAACAGCTTGTTTCGCTGTATTAAGCAAGAATACATGCTTTTCGCGCAGTTATTAGAGAAAAAGTTTTGACGAGTATCACGTGGAACACTTGTAATACCGATGTGTTGTGATTTGTCTCGCTTCGGTCTAAAACAGCTTGTTTCGTTGTATTAAGCAAGAATACATTCTTTTTGCGCAGTTATCAGAGAAAAAGTTTTGACGCGTATCAGAGGAACACTTGTAAAACCAATGTGTTGAGATTTACCTCGTTTCGGTCTAAAACAGCTTGTTTCGTTGAACTAAGCACGAATACATGCTTTTCGCGCAGTTATAAGTGAAAAAAGTTTTGAAGCGTAACAGAGGAACAAATGTAAAACCGATGTGTTGTGATTTAGCTCGTTTCGGTCTAAAACAGCTTGTTTCGTTGTATTAAGCAAGAATACATGCTTTTCGCGCAGTTATAAGAGAAAAAGATTTGACGCGTGTCACAGGGACACTTGTAAAACCGATGTGTTGTGATTTAGCTCCTTTCGGTCTAAAACAGCTTGTTTCGTTGAACTAAGCACGAATACATGCTTTTCGCGCAGTTATAAGAGAAAAAAGTTTTGACGCGTAACAGAGGAACACTTGTAAAACCGATGTGTTGTGATCTAGCTCGTTTCGGTCTAAAACAGCTTGTTTCGTCGTATTAAGCACGAATACATGCTTTTCGCGCAGTTATAAGAGAAAAAGTTTAGACGCGTATCAGAGGAACACTTGTAAAACCGATGTGTTGTGATTTAGCTCTTTTCGGTCTAAAACAGCTTGTTTCGTTGTATTAAGCAAGAATACATGCTTTTCGCGCAGATATAAGAGAAAAAGTTTTGAGGCGTATCAGAGGAACACTTGTAAAAGCGATGTGTTGTGATTTAGCTCGTTTCGGTCTAAAACAGCTTGTTTCGCTGTATTAAGCAAGAATACATGCTTTTCGCGCAGTTATAAGAGAAAAAGTTTTGACGAGTATCACGTGGATACTTGTAAAACCGATGCGTTCAGATACAGCTCGTTTCGGTCTAAAACAGCTTGTTTCGCTGTATTAAGCAAGAATACATGCTTTTCGCGCAGTTATAAGAGAAAAAGTTGTGACGCGTGTCACAGGGACACTTGTAAAACCGATGTGTTCAGATTTAGCTCGTTTCGGTCTAAAACAGCTTGTTTCGTTGTATTAAGCACGAATACATGCTTTTCGCGCAGGTATAAGAGAAAAAGTTTTAAAGGCATGTCACAAGGACACTTGTAAAACCGATGTGTTCAGATTTACCTCGTTTCGGTCTAAAACAGCTTGTTTCGTTGGACTAAGCAGGAATACGTGCTTTTCGCGCAGTTATAAGAGAAAAAAAGTTTTGACGCGTATCAGAGGAACACTTGTAAAACCGATGTGTTGTGATTTAGCTCGTTTCGGTCTAAAACAGCTTGTTTCGTTGTATTAAGCAAGAATACATGCTTTTCGCGCAGTTATAAGAGAAAAAGTTTTGACGCGTATCAGAGGAACACTTGTAAAACCGATGTGTTGTGATTTAGCTCGTTTCGGTCTAAAACAGCTTGTTTCGCTGTATTAAGCAAGAATACATGCTTTTCGCGCAGTTATAAGAGAAAAAGTTTTGACGCGTATCAGAGGAACACTTGCAAAACCGATGTGTTGTGATTTAGCTCGTTTCGGTCTAAAACAGCTTGTTTCGTTGTATTAAGCAAGAATACATGCTTTTCGCGCAGTTATAAGAGAAAAAGATTTGACGCGTGTCACAGGGACACTTGTAAAACCGATGTGTTGTGATTTAGCTCGTTTCGGTCTAAAACAGCTTGTTTCGTTGAACTAAGCACGAATACATGCTTTTCGCGCAGTTATAAGAGAAAAAAGTTTTGACGCGTAACAGAGGAACACTTCTAAAACCGATGTGTTGTGATTTAGCTCGTTTCGGTCTAAAACAGCTTGTTTCGTTGTATTAAGCAAGAATACATGCTTTTCGCGCAGTTATAAGAGAAAAAGTTTTGACGCGTATCAGAGGAACACTTGTAAAACCGATGTGTTGTGATTTAGCTCGTTTCGGTCTAAAACAGCTTGTTTCGCTGTATTAAGCAAGAATACATGCTTTTCGCGCAGTTATAAGAGAAAAAGTTTTGACGCGTATCAGAGGAACACTTGTAAAACCGATGTGTTGTGATTTAGCTCGTTTCGGTCCAAAACAGCTTGTTTCGTTGTATTAAGCAAGAATACATGCTTTTCGCGCAGTTATAAGAGAAAAAGATTTGACGCGTGTCACAGGGACACTTGTAAAACCGATGTGTTGTGATCTAGCTCGTTTCCGTCTAAAACAGCTTGTTTCGCTGTATTAAGCAAGAATACATGCTTTTCGCGCAGTTATAAGAGAAAAAGTTTTGACGAGTATCACGTGGATACTTGTAAAACCGATGCGTTCAGATACAGCTCGTTTCGGTCTAAAACAGCTTGATTCGTTGTATTAAGCACGAATACATGCTTTTCGCGCAGTTATAAGAGAAAAAGTTGACGAGTATCACGTGGATACTTGTAAAACCGATGCGTTCAGATACAGCTCGTTTCGGTCTAAAACAGCTTGTTTCGTTTTATTAAGCACGAATACATGCTTTTCGCGCAGTTATAAGAGAAAAAGTTTTGACGCGTATCAGAGGAACACTTGTAAAACCGATGTGTTGTGATTTAACTCGTTTCGGTCTAAAACAGCTTGTTTCGCTGTATTAAGCAAGAATACATGCTTTTCGCGCAGTTATAGGAGAAAAAGTAGTGACGCGTGTCACAGGGACACTTGTAAAACCGATGTGTTCAGATTTAGCTCGTTTCGGTCTAAAACAGCTTGTTTCTTTGTATTAAGCACGAATACATGCTTTTCGCGCAGGTATAAGAGAAAAAGTTTTAAAGGCATGTCACAAGGACACTTGTAAAACCGATGTGTTCAGATTTACCTCGTTTCGGTCTAAAACAGCTTGTTTCGTTGGACTAAGCCGGAATACGTGCTTTTCGCGCAGTTATAAGAGAAAAAAAGTTTTGACGCGTATCAGAGGAACACTTGTAAAACCGATGTGTTGTGATTTAGCTCGTTTCGGTCTAAAACAGCTTGTTTCGTTGTATTAAGCAAGAATACATGCTTTTCGCGCAGTTATAAGAGAAAAAGTTTTGACGCGTATAAGAGGAACACTTGTAAAACCGATGTGTTGTGATTTAGCTCGTTTCGGTCTAAAACAGCTTGTTTCGCTGTATTAAGCAAGAATACATGCTTTTCGCGCAGTTATTAGAGAAAAAGTTTTGACGAGTATCACGTGGAACACTTGTAATACCGATGTGTTGTGATTTGTCTCGCTTCGGTCTAAAACAGCTTGTTTCGTTGTATTAAGCAAGAATACATTCTTTTTGCGCAGTTATCAGAGAAAAAGTTTTGACGCGTATCAGAGGAACACTTGTAAAACCAATGTGTTGAGATTTACCTCGTTTCGGTCTAAAACAGCTTGTTTCGTTGAACTAAGCACGAATACATGCTTTTCGCGCAGTTATAAGTGAAAAAAGTTTTGAAGCGTAACAGAGGAACAAATGTAAAACCGATGTGTTGTGATTTAGCTCGTTTCGGTCTAAAACAGCTTCTTTCGTTGTATTAAGCAAGAATACATGCTTTTCGCGCAGTTATAAGAGAAAAAGATTTGACGCGTGTCACAGGGACACTTGTAAAACCGATGTGTTGTGATTTAGCTCCTTTCGGTCTAAAACAGCTTGTTTCGTTGAACTAAGCACGAATACATGCTTTTCGCGCAGTTATAAGAGAAAAAAGTTTTGACGCGTAACAGAGGAACACTTGTAAAACCGATGTGTTGTGATCTAGCTCGTTTCGGTCTAAAACAGCTTGTTTCGTCGTATTAAGCACGAATACATGCTTTTCGCGCAGTTATAAGAGAAAAAGTTTAGACGCGTATCAGAGGAACACTTGTAAAACCGATGTGTTGTGATTTAGCTCGTTTCGGTCTAAAACAGCTTGTTTCGTTGTATTAAGCAAGAATACATGCTTTTCGCGCAGATATAAGAGAAAAAGTTTTGAGGCGTATCAGAGGAACACTTGTAAAAGCGATGTGTTGTGATTTAGCTCGTTTCGGTCTAAAACAGCTTGTTTCGCTGTATTAAGCAAGAATACATGCATTTCGCGCAGTTATAAGAGAAAAAGTTTTGACGAGTATCACGTGGATACTTGTAAAACCGATGCGTTCAGATACAGCTCGTTTCGGTCTAAAACAGCTTGTTTCGCTGTATTAAGCAAGAATACATGCTTTTCGCGCAGTTATAAGAGAAAAAGTTGTGACGCGTGTCACAGGGACACTTGTAAAACCGATGTGTTCAGATTTAGCTCGTTTCGGTCTAAAACAGCTTGTTTCGTTGTATTAAGCACGAATACATGCTTTTCGCGCAGGTATAAGAGAAAAAGTTTTAAAGGCATGTCACAAGGACACTTGTAAAACCGATGTGTTCAGATTTACCTCGTTTCGGTCTAAAACAGCTTGTTTCGTTGGACTAAGCAGGAATACGTGCTTTTCGCGCAGTTATAAGAGAAAAAAAGTTTTGACGCGTATCAGAGGAACACTTGTAAAACCGATGTGTTGTGATTTAGCTCGTTTCGGTCTAAAACAGCTTGTTTCGTTGTATTAAGCAAGAATACATGCTTTTCGCGCAGTTATAAGAGAAAAAGTTTTGACGCGTATCAGAGGAACACTTGTAAAACCGATGTGTTGTGATTTAGCTCGTTTCGGTCTAAAACAGCTTGTTTCGCTGTATTAAGCAAGAATACATGCTTTTCGCGTAGTTATAAGAGAAAAAGTTTTGACGCGTATCAGAGGAACACTTGCAAAACCGATGTGTTGTGATTTAGCTCGTTTCGGTCTAAAACAGCTTGTTTCGTTGTATTAAGCAAGAATACATGCTTTTCGCGCAGTTATAAGAGAAAAAGATTTGACGCGTGTCACAGGGACACTTGTAAAACCGATGTGTTGTGATTTAGCTCGTTTCGGTCTAAAACAGCTTGTTTCGTTGAACTAAGCACGAATACATGCTTTTCGCGCAGTTATAAGAGAAAAAAGTTTTGACGCGTAACAGAGGAACACTTCTAAAACCGATGTGTTGTGATTTAGCTCGTTTCGGTCTAAAACAGCTTGTTTCGTCGTATTAAGCACGAATACATGCTTTTCGCGCAGTTATAAGAGAAAAAGTTTAGACGCGTATCAGAGGAACACTTGTAAAACCGATGTGTTGTGATTTGTCTCGCTTCGGTCTAAAACAGCTTGTTTCGTTGTATTAAGCAAGAATACATTCTTTTTGCGCAGTTATCAGAGAAAAAGTTTTGACGCGTATCAGAGGAACACTTGTAAAACCAATGTGTTGAGATTTACCTCGTTTCGGTCTAAAACAGCTTGTTTCGTTGAACTAAGCACGAATACATGCTTTTCGCGCAGTTATAAGTGAAAAAAGTTTTGAAGCGTAACAGAGGAACAAATGTAAAACCGATGTGTTGTGATTTAGCTCGTTTCGGTCTAAAACAGCTTGTTTCGTTGTATTAAGCAAGAATACATGCTTTTCGCGCAGTTATAAGAGAAAAAGATTTGACGCGTGTCACAGGGACACTTGTAAAACCGATGTGTTGTGATTTAGCTCCTTTCGGTCTAAAACAGCTTGTTTCGTTGAACTAAGCACGAATACATGCTTTTCGCGCAGTTATAAGAGAAAAAAGTTTTGACGCGTAACAGAGGAACACTTGTAAAACCGATGTGTTGTGATCTAGCTCGTTTCGGTCTAAAACAGCTTGTTTCGTCGTATTAAGCACGAATACATGCTTTTCGCGCAGTTATAAGAGAAAAAGTTTAGACGCGTATCAGAGGAACACTTGTAAAACCGATGTGTTGTGATTTAGCTCGTTTCGGTCTAAAACAGCTTGTTTCGTTGTATTAAGCAAGAATACATGCTTTTCGCGCAGATATAAGAGAAAAAGTTTTGAGGCGTATCAGAGGAACACTTGTAAAAGCGATGTGTTGTGATTTAGCTCGTTTCGGTCTAAAACAGCTTGTTTCGCTGTATTAAGCAAGAATACATGCTTTTCGCGCAGTTATAAGAGAAAAAGTTTTGACGAGTATCACGTGGATACTTGTAGAACCGATGCGTTCAGATACAGCTCGTTTCGGTCTAAAACAGCTTGTTTCGCTGTATTAAGCAAGAATACATGCTTTTCGCGCAGTTATAAGAGAAAAAGTTGTGACGCGTGTCACAGGGACACTTGTAAAACCGATGTGTTCAGATTTAGCTCGTTTCGGTCTAAAACAGCTTGTTTCGTTGTATTAAGCACGAATACATGCTTTTCGCGCAGGTATAAGAGAAAAAGTTTTAAAGGCATGTCACAAGGACACTTGTAAAACCGATGTGTTCAGATTTACCTCGTTTCGGTCTAAAACAGCTTGTTTCGTTGGACTAAGCAGGAATACGTGCTTTTCGCGCAGTTATAAGAGAAAAAAAGTTTTGACGCGTATCAGAGGAACACTTGTAAAACCGATGTGTTGTGATTTAGCTCGTTTCGGTCTAAAACAGCTTGTTTCGTTGTATTAAGCAAGAATACATGCTTTTCGCGCAGTTATAAGAGAAAAAGTTTTGACGCGTATCAGAGGAACACTTGTAAAACCGATGTGTTGTGATTTAGCTCGTTTCGGTCTAAAACAGCTTGTTTCGCTGTATTAAGCAAGAATACATGCTTTTCGCGCAGTTATAAGAGAAAAAGTTTTGACGCGTATCAGAGGAACACTTGCAAAACCGATGTGTTGTGATTTAGCTCGTTTCGGTCTAAAACAGCTTGTTTCGTTGTATTAAGCAAGAATACATGCTTTTCGCGCAGTTATAAGAGAAAAAGATTTGACGCGTGTCACAGGGACACTTGTAAAACCGATGTGTTGTGATTTAGCTCGTTTCGGTCTAAAACAGCTTGTTTCGTTGAACTAAGCACGAATACATGCTTTTCGCGCAGTTATAAGAGAAAAAAGTTTTGACGCGTAACAGAGGAACACTTCTAAAACCGATGTGTTGTGATTTAGCTCGTTTCGGTCTAAAACAGCTTGTTTCGTCGTATTAAGCACGAATACATGCTTTTCGCGCAGTTATAAGAGAAAAAGTTTAGACGCGTATCAGAGGAACACTTGTAAAACCGATGTGTTGTGATTTAGCTCGTTTCGGTCTAAAACAGCTTGTTTCGTTGTATTAAGCAAGAATACATGCTTTTCGCGCAGTTATAAGAGAAAAAGTTTTGAAGCGTATCAGAGGAACACTTGTAAAAGCGATGTGTTGTGATTTAGCTCGTTTCGGTCTAAAACAGCTTGTTTCGCTGTATTAAGCAAGAATACATGCTTTTCGCGCAGTTATAAGAGAAAAAGTTTTGACGAGTATCACGTGGATACTTGTAAAACCGATGCGTTCAGATACAGCTCGTTTCGGTCTAAAACAGCTTGATTCGTTGTATTAAGCACGAATACATGCTTTTCGCGCAGTTATAAGAGAAAAAGCTGACGAGTATCACGTGGATACTTGTAAAACCGATGCGTTCAGATACAGCTCGTTTCGGTCTAAAACAGCTTGTTTCGTTGGACTAAGCAGGAATACGTGGTTTTCGCGCAGTTATAAGAGAAAAAAAGTTTTGACGCGTATCAGAGGAACACTTGTAAAAGCGATGTGTTGTGATTTAGCTCGTTTCGGTCTAAAACAGCTTGTTTCGCTGTATTAAGCAAGAATACGTGCTTTTCGCGCATTTATAAGAGAAAAAGTTTTGACGCGTGTCACAGGGACACGTGTAAAACCGATTTGTTCAGATATAGCTCGTTTTGGTATAAAACAGCTTGTTTCGTTGTTTTAAGCACGAATACATGCTTTACGCGCAGTTATAGAAGAAAAACTTTTGACGCCTATTAGAGAGACACTTGTAAAACCGATGTGTTCAGATTTAGCTCATCTCGGTCTAAAACAGCTTGTTTCGTTGTATTAAGCACGAATACATGCTTTTTGCGCAGTTATAAAAGAAAAAGTTTTGACGCGTATCAGAGGAACACTTGTAAAACCGATGTGTTGTGATTTAGCTCGTTTCGGTCTAAAACAGCCTGTTTCGCTGTATTAAGCAAGAATACATGCTTTTCGCGCAGTTATAAGAAAAAAAGTTTAGACGCGTATCAGAGGAACACTTGTAAAACCGATGTGTTGTGATTTAGCTCGTTTCGGTCTAAAACAGCTTGTTTCGTTGTATTAAGCAAGAATACATGCTTTTCGCGCAGTTATAAGAGAAAAAGTTTTGACGCGTGTCACAGGGACACTTGTAAAACCGATGTGTTCAGATTTAGCTCTTTTCGGTCTAAAACAGCTTGTTTCGTTGAACTAAGCACGAATACATGGTTTCGCGCAGTTATAAGCGAAAAAAGTTTTGACGCCTATCAGAGGAACACTTGTAAAACCGATGTGTTGTGATTTAGCTCGTTTCGGTCTAAAACAGCTTGTTTCGCTGTATTAAGCAAGAATACATGCTTTTCGCGCAGTTATAAGAGAAAAAGTTTTGACGCGTGTCACAGGGACACTTGTAAAACCGATGTGTTCAGATTTAGCTCGTTTCGGTCTAAAACAGCTTGTTTCGTCGTATTAATAACGAATACATGCTTTTCGCGCAGTTGTAAGAGAAAAAGTTTAGACGCGTATCAGAGGAACACTTGCAAAACCGATGTGTTGTGATTTAGCTCGTTTCGGTCTAAAACAGCTTGTTTCGTTGTATTAAGCAAGAATACATGCTTTTCGCGCAGTTATAAGAGAAAAAGATTTGACGCGTGTCACAGGGACACTTGTAAAACCGATGTGTTGTGATTTAGCTCGTTTCGGTCTAAAACAGCTTGTTTCGTTGAACTAAGCACGAATACATGCTTTTCGCGCAGTTATAAGAGAAAAAAGTTTTGACGCGTAACAGAGGAACACTTCTAAAACCGATGTGTTGTGATTTAGCTCGTTTCGGTCTAAAACAGCTTGTTTCGTCGTATTAAGCACGAATACATGCTTTTCGCGCAGTTATAAGAGAAAAAGTTTAGACGCGTATCAGAGGAACACTTGTAAAACCGATGTGTTGTGATTTGTCTCGCTTCGGTCTAAAACAGCTTGTTTCGTTGTATTAAGCAAGAATACATTCTTTTTGCGCAGTTATCAGAGAAAAAGTTTTGACGCGTATCAGAGGAACACTTGTAAAACCAATGTGTTGAGATTTACCTCGTTTCGGTCTAAAACAGCTTGTTTCGTTGAACTAAGCACGAATACATGCTTTTCGCGCAGTTATAAGTGAAAAAAGTTTTGAAGCGTAACAGAGGAACAAATGTAAAACCGATGTGTTGTGATTTAGCTCGTTTCGGTCTAAAACAGCTTGTTTCGTTGTATTAAGCAAGAATACATGCTTTTCGCGCAGTTATAAGAGAAAAAGATTTGACGCGTGTCACAGGGACACTTGTAAAACCGATGTGTTGTGATTTAGCTCCTTTCGGTCTAAAACAGCTTGTTTCGTTGAACTAAGCACGAATACATGCTTTTCGCGCAGTTATAAGAGAAAAAAGTTTTGACGCGTAACAGAGGAACACTT
Organism: Amblyomma americanum; assembly: GCF_052857255.1. Lineage (NCBI taxonomy): Eukaryota > Metazoa > Arthropoda > Arachnida > Ixodida > Ixodidae > Amblyomma > Amblyomma americanum. The sequence goes on from NW_027526497.1 coordinate 810,927, forward strand.
GTAAAACCGATGTGTTGTGATCTAGCTCGTTTCGGTCTAAAACAGCTTGTTTCGTCGTATTAAGCACGAATACATGCTTTTCGCGCAGTTATAAGAGAAAAAGTTTAGACGCGTATCAGAGGAACACTTGTAAAACCGATGTGTTGTGATTTAGCTCGTTTCGGTCTAAAACAGCTTGTTTCGTTGTATTAAGCAAGAATACATGCTTTTCGCGCAGATATAAGAGAAAAAGTTTTGAGGCGTATCAGAGGAACACTTGTAAAAGCGATGTGTTGTGATTTAGCTCGTTTCGGTCTAAAACAGCTTGTTTCGCTGTATTAAGCAAGAATACATGCTTTTCGCGCAGTTATAAGAGAAAAAGTTTTGACGAGTATCACGTGGATACTTGTAGAACCGATGCGTTCAGATACAGCTCGTTTCGGTCTAAAACAGCTTGTTTCGCTGTATTAAGCAAGAATACATGCTTTTCGCGCAGTTATAAGAGAAAAAGTTGTGACGCGTGTCACAGGGACACTTGTAAAACCGATGTGTTCAGATTTAGCTCGTTTCGGTCTAAAACAGCTTGTTTCGTTGTATTAAGCACGAATACATGCTTTTCGCGCAGGTATAAGAGAAAAAGTTTTAAAGGCATGTCACAAGGACACTTGTAAAACCGATGTGTTCAGATTTACCTCGTTTCGGTCTAAAACAGCTTGTTTCGTTGGACTAAGCAGGAATACGTGCTTTTCGCGCAGTTATAAGAGAAAAAAAGTTTTGACGCGTATCAGAGGAACACTTGTAAAACCGATGTGTTGTGATTTAGCTCGTTTCGGTCTAAAACAGCTTGTTTCGTTGTATTAAGCAAGAATACATGCTTTTCGCGCAGTTATAAGAGAAAAAGTTTTGACGCGTATCAGAGGAACACTTGTAAAACCGATGTGTTGTGATTTAGCTCGTTTCGGTCTAAAACAGCTTGTTTCGCTGTATTAAGCAAGAATACATGCTTTTCGCGCAGTTATAAGAGAAAAAGTTTTGACGCGTATCAGAGGAACACTTGCAAAACCGATGTGTTGTGATTTAGCTCGTTTCGGTCTAAAACAGCTTGTTTCGTTGTATTAAGCAAGAATACATGCTTTTCGCGCAGTTATAAGAGAAAAAGATTTGACGCGTGTCACAGGGACACTTGTAAAACCGATGTGTTGTGATTTAGCTCGTTTCGGTCTAAAACAGCTTGTTTCGTTGAACTAAGCACGAATACATGCTTTTCGCGCAGTTATAAGAGAAAAAAGTTTTGACGCGTAACAGAGGAACACTTCTAAAACCGATGTGTTGTGATTTAGCTCGTTTCGGTCTAAAACAGCTTGTTTCGTCGTATTAAGCACGAATACATGCTTTTCGCGCAGTTATAAGAGAAAAAGTTTAGACGCGTATCAGAGGAACACTTGTAAAACCGATGTGTTGTGATTTAGCTCGTTTCGGTCTAAAACAGCTTGTTTCGTTGTATTAAGCAAGAATACATGCTTTTCGCGCAGTTATAAGAGAAAAAGTTTTGAAGCGTATCAGAGGAACACTTGTAAAAGCGATGTGTTGTGATTTAGCTCGTTTCGGTCTAAAACAGCTTGTTTCGCTGTATTAAGCAAGAATACATGCTTTTCGCGCAGTTATAAGAGAAAAAGTTTTGACGAGTATCACGTGGATACTTGTAAAACCGATGCGTTCAGATACAGCTCGTTTCGGTCTAAAACAGCTTGATTCGTTGTATTAAGCACGAATACATGCTTTTCGCGCAGTTATAAGAGAAAAAGCTGACGAGTATCACGTGGATACTTGTAAAACCGATGCGTTCAGATACAGCTCGTTTCGGTCTAAAACAGCTTGTTTCGTTGGACTAAGCAGGAATACGTGGTTTTCGCGCAGTTATAAGAGAAAAAAAGTTTTGACGCGTATCAGAGGAACACTTGTAAAAGCGATGTGTTGTGATTTAGCTCGTTTCGGTCTAAAACAGCTTGTTTCGCTGTATTAAGCAAGAATACGTGCTTTTCGCGCATTTATAAGAGAAAAAGTTTTGACGCGTGTCACAGGGACACGTGTAAAACCGATTTGTTCAGATATAGCTCGTTTTGGTATAAAACAGCTTGTTTCGTTGTTTTAAGCACGAATACATGCTTTACGCGCAGTTATAGAAGAAAAACTTTTGACGCCTATTAGAGAGACACTTGTAAAACCGATGTGTTCAGATTTAGCTCATCTCGGTCTAAAACAGCTTGTTTCGTTGTATTAAGCACGAATACATGCTTTTTGCGCAGTTATAAAAGAAAAAGTTTTGACGCGTATCAGAGGAACACTTGTAAAACCGATGTGTTGTGATTTAGCTCGTTTCGGTCTAAAACAGCCTGTTTCGCTGTATTAAGCAAGAATACATGCTTTTCGCGCAGTTATAAGAAAAAAAGTTTAGACGCGTATCAGAGGAACACTTGTAAAACCGATGTGTTGTGATTTAGCTCGTTTCGGTCTAAAACAGCTTGTTTCGTTGTATTAAGCAAGAATACATGCTTTTCGCGCAGTTATAAGAGAAAAAGTTTTGACGCGTGTCACAGGGACACTTGTAAAACCGATGTGTTCAGATTTAGCTCTTTTCGGTCTAAAACAGCTTGTTTCGTTGAACTAAGCACGAATACATGGTTTCGCGCAGTTATAAGCGAAAAAAGTTTTGACGCCTATCAGAGGAACACTTGTAAAACCGATGTGTTGTGATTTAGCTCGTTTCGGTCTAAAACAGCTTGTTTCGCTGTATTAAGCAAGAATACATGCTTTTCGCGCAGTTATAAGAGAAAAAGTTTTGACGCGTGTCACAGGGACACTTGTAAAACCGATGTGTTCAGATTTAGCTCGTTTCGGTCTAAAACAGCTTGTTTCGTCGTATTAATAACGAATACATGCTTTTCGCGCAGTTGTAAGAGAAAAAGTTTAGACGCGTATCAGAGGAACACTTGTAAAACCGATGTGTTCAGATTTAGCTCGTTTCGGTCTAAAACAGCTTGTTTCGTTGTATTAAGCACGAATACATGCTTTTCGCGCAGTTATAAAAGAAAAAGTTTAGACGCGTATCAGAGGAACACTTGTAAAACCGATGTGTTGTGATTTAGCTCGTTTCGGTCTAAAACAGCTTGTTTCGTTGTATTAAGCAAGAATGCATGCTTTTCGCGCAGTTATAAGAGAAAAAGATTTGACGCGTATTAGAGGAACACTTGTAAAGCCGATGTGTTGTGATTTAGCTCGTTTCGGTCTAAAACAGCTTGTTTCGCTGTATTAAGCAGGAATACATGCTTTTCGAGCAGTTATAAGAGAAAACGTTGTGAGGCGTGTCACAGGGACACTTGTAAAACCGATGTGTTCAAATTTAGCTCGTTTCGGTCTAAAACAACTTGTTTCGTTGTATTAAGCACGAATACATGCTTTTCGCGCAGGTATAAGAGAAAAAGTTTTAAAGACATGTCACAAGGACACTTGTAAAACCGATGTGTTCAGATTTACCTCGTTTCGGTCTAAAACAGCTTGTTTCGTTGGACTAAGCAGGAATACGTGCTTTTCGCGCAGTTATAAGAGAAAAAAAGTTTTGACGCGTATCAGAGGAACACTTGTAAAACCGATGTGTTGTGATTTAGCTCGTTTCGGTCTAAAACAGCTTGTTTCGCTGTATTAAGCAAGAATACGTGCTTTTCGCGCATTTATAAGAGAAAAAGTTTTGACGCGCGTCACAGGGACACGTGTAAAACCGATGTGTTCAGATATAGCTCGTTTTGGTATAAAACAGCTTGTTTCGTTGTTTTAAGCACGAATACATGCTTTACGCGCAGTTATAGAAGAAAAACTTTTGACGCCTATTAGAGAGACACTTGTAAAACCGATGTGTTCAGATTTAGCTCATCTCGGTCTAAAACAGCTTGTTTCGCTGTATTAAGCAAGAATACATGCTTTTCGCGCAGTTATAAGAAAAAAAGTTTAGATGCGTATCAGAGGAAAACTTGTAAAACCGATGTGTTGTGATTTAGCTCGTTTCGGTCTAAAACAGCTTGTTTCGTTGTATTAACAAGAATACATGCTTTTCGCGCAGTTATAAGAGAAAAAGTTTTGACGCGTGTCACAGGGACACTTGTAAAACCGATGTGTTCAGATTTAGCTCGTTTCGGTCTAAAACAGCTTGTTTCGTTGAACTAAGCAAGAATACATGCTTTTCGCGCAGTTATAAGAGAAAAAAGTTTTGACGCCTATCAGAGGGACACTTGTAAAACCGATGTGTTGTGATTTAGCTCGTTTCGGTCTAAAACAGCTTGTTTCGTTGTATTAACAAGAATACATGCTTTTCGCGCAGTTATAAGAGAAAAAGTTTTGACGCGTGTCACAGGGACACTTGTAAAACCGATGTGTTCAGATTTAGCTCGTTTCGGTCTAAAACAGCTTGTTTCGTTGAACTAAGCACGAATACATGCTTTTCGCGCAGTTATAAGAGAAAAAAGTTTTGACGCCTATCAGAGGAACACTTGTAAAACCGATGTGTTGTGATTTAGCTCGTTTCGGTCTAAAACAGCTTGTTTCGTTGTATTAAGCACGAATACATGCTTTTCGCGCAGTTATAAGAGAAAAAGTTTAGACGCGTATCAGAGGAACACTTGTAAAACCGATGTGTTGTGATTTAGCTCGTTTCGGTCTAAAACAGCTTGTTTCGTTGTATTAAGCAAGAATACATGCTTTTCGCGCAGTTATAAGAGAAAAAGATTTGACGCGTATCAGAGGAACACTTGTAAAGCCGATGTGTTGTGATTTAGCTCGTTTCGGTCTAAAACAGCTTGTTTCGCTGTATTAAGCAGGAATACATGCTTTTCGCGCAGTTATAAGAGAAAACGTTGTGACGCGTGTCACAGGGACACTTGTAAAACCGATGTGTTCAGATTTAGCTCGTTTCGGTCTAAAACAACTTGTTTCCTTGTATTAAGCACGAATACATGCTTTTCGCGCAGGTATAAGAGAAAAAGTTTTAAAGGCATGTCACAGGGACACTTGTAAAACCGATGTGTTCAAATTTACCTCGTTTCGGTCTAAAACAGCTTGTTTCGTTGGACTAAGCAAGAATACATGCTTTTCGCGCAGTTATAAGAGAAAAAGTTTTGACGCGTATCACAGGGACACTTGTAAAACCGATGTGTTGTGATTTAGCTCGTTTCGGTCTAAAACAGCTTGTTTCGCTGTATTAAGGAAGAATACATGCTTTTCGCGCAGTTATAAGAGAAAAAGTTTTGACGCGTATCAGAGGAACACTTGTAAAACCGATGTGTTGTGATTTAGCTCGTTTCGGTCTAAAACAGCTTGTTTCGCTGTATTAAGCAAGATTACATGCTTTTCGCGCAGTTATGAGAGAAAAAGTTTTGACGAGTATCACGGTGAACACTTGTAATACAGATGTGTTCTGATTTGGCTCGCTTCGGTCTAAAACAGCTTGTTTCGTTGTATTAAGCAAGAATACATTCTTTTTGCGCAGTTATCAAAGAAAAAGTTTTGACGCGTATCAGAGGAACACTTGTAAAACCAATGTGTTCAGATTTACCTCGTTTCGGTCTAAAACAGATTGTTTCGTTGAACTAAGCACGAATACATGCTTTTCGCGCAGTTATAAGAGAAAAAAGTTTTGAAGCGTAACACAGGAACACTTGTAAAACCGATGTGTTGTGATTTAGCTCGTTTCGGTCTAAAACAGCTTGTTTCGTTGTATTAAGCAAGAATACATGCTTTTCGCGCAGTTATAAGAGAAAAAGATTTGACGCGTGTCACAGGGACACTTGTAAAACCGATGTGTTGTGATTTAGCTCGTTTCGGTCTAAAACAGCTTGTTTCGTTGAACTAAGCACGAATACATGCTTTTCGCGCATTTATAAGAGAAAAAAGTTTTGACGCGTAACAGAGGAACACTTGTAAAGCCGATGTGTTGTGATTTAGCTCGTTTCGGTCTAAAACAGCTTGTTTCGTCGTATTAAGCACGAATACATGCTTTTCGCGCAGTTATAAGAGAAAAAGTTTTGACGCGTATCAGAGGAACACTTGTAAAACCAATGTGTTCAGATTTACCTCGTTTCGGTCTAAAACAGATTGTTTCGTTGAACTAAGCACGAATACATGCTTTTCGCGCAGTTATAAGAGAAAAAAGTTTTGAAGCGTAACAGAGGAACACTTGTAAAACCGATGTGTTGTGATTTAGCTCGTTTCGGTCTAAAACAGCTTGTTTCGTTGTATTAAGCAAGAATACATGCTTTTCGCGCAGTTATAAGAGAAAAAGATTTGACGCGTGTCACAGGGACACTTGTAAAACCGATGTGTTGTGATTTAGCTCGTTTCGGTCTAAAACAGCTTGTTTCGTTGAACTAAGCACGAATACATGCTTTTCGCGCAGTTATAAGAGAAAAAAGTTTTGACGCGTAACAGAGGAACACTTGTAAAACCGATGTGTTGTGATTTAGCTCGTTTCGGTCTAAAACAGCTTGTTTCGTCGTATTAAGCACGAATACATGCTTTTCGCGCAGTTATAAGAGAAAAAGTTTAGACGCGTATCAGAGGAACACTTGTAAAACCGATGTGTTGTGATTTAGCTCGTTTCGGTCTAAAACAACTTGTTTCGTTGTATTAAGCAAGAATACATGCTTTTCGCGCAGTTATAAGAGAAAAAGTTTTGAGGCGTATCAGAGGAACACTTGTAAAAGCGATGTGTTGTGATTTAGCTCGTTTCGGTCTAAAACAGCTTGTTTCGTCGTATTAAGCACGAATACATGCTTTTCGCGCAGTTATAAGAGAAAAAGTTTTGACGCGTGTCACAGGGACACTTGTAAAACCGATGTGTTCAGATTTAGCTCGTTTCGGTCTAAAACAGCTTGCTTCGTTGTATTAAGCACGAATACATGATTTTCGCACAGTTATAAGAGAAAAAGTTTAGACGCGTATCAGAGGAACACTTGTAAAACCGATGTGTTGTGATTTAGCTCGTTTCGGTCTAAAACAGCTTGTTTCGTTGTATTAAGCAAGAATACATGCTTTTCGCGCAGTTATAAGAGAAAAAGTTTTAAAGGCGTGTCACAGGGACACTAGTAAAACCGATGTGTTCAGATTTAGCTTGTTTCGGTCTAAAACAGCTTGTTTCGCTGTATTAAGCAAGAATACGTGCTTTTCGCGCAGTTACAAGAGAAAAAGTTTTGACGCGTGTCACAGGGACACTTGTAAAACCGATGTGTTCAGATCTAGCTCGTTTTGGTGTAAAACAGCTTGTTTCGTTGTATTAAGCACGAATACATGCTTTTCGCGCAGTTATAAGAGAAAAAGTTTAGACGCGTATCAGAGGAACACGTGTAAAACCGATGTGTCGTGATTTAGCTCGTTTCGGTCTAAAACAGCTTGTTTCGTTATATTAAGCAAGAATACATGCTTTTCGCGCAGTTATAAGAGAAAAAGTTTTGACGCGTATCAGAGGAACACTTGTAAAACCGATGTGTTGTGATTTAGCTCGTTTCGGTCTAAAACAGCTTGTTTCGCTGTATTAAGCAAGAATACATGCTTTTCGCGCAGTTATAAGAGAAAAAGTTTTGACGCGTGTCACAGGGACACTTGTGAAACCGATGTGTTCAGATTTACCTCGTTTCGGTCTAAAACAGCTTGTTTCGTTGAACTAAGCACGAATACATGCTTTTCGCGCAGTTATAAGAGAAAAAAGTTTTAAAGGCGTGTCACAGGGACACTAGTAAAACCGATGTGTTCAGATTTAGCTCGTTTCGGTCTAAAACAGCTTGTTTCGCTGTATTAAGCAAGAATACGTGCTTTTCGCGCAGTTACAAGAGAAAAAGTTTTGACGCGTGTCACAGGGACACTTGTAAAACCGATGTGTTCAGATCTAGCTCGTTTTGGTGTAAAACAGCTTGTTTCGTTGTATTAAGCAGGAATACATGCTTTTCGCGCAGTTATAAGAGAAAAAGTTTAGACGCGTATCAGAGGAACACGTGTAAAACCGATGTGTCGTGATTTAGCTCGTTTCGGTCTAAAACAGCTTGTTTCGTTGTATTAAGCAAGAATACATGCTTTTCGCGCAGTTATAAGAGAAAAAGTTTTGACGCGTATCAGAGGAACACTTGTAAAACCGATGTGTTGTGATTTAGCTCGTTTCGGTCTAAAACAGCTTGTTTCGCTGTATTAAGCAAGAATACATGCTTTTCGCGCAGTTATAAGAGAAAAAGTTTTGACGCGTGTCACAGGGACACTTGTGAAACCGATGTGTTCAGATTTACCTCGTTTCGGTCTAAAACAGCTTGTTTCGTTGAACTAAGCACGAATACATGCTTTTCGCGCAGTTATAAGAGAAAAAAGTTTTGACGCGTATCAGAGGAACACTTGTAAATCCGATGTGTTGTGATTTAGCTCGTTTCGGTCTAAAACAGCTTGTTTCGCTGTATTAAGCTAGAATACATGCTTTTCGCGCAGTTATAAGAGAAAAAGTTTTGACGCGTGTCACAGGGACACTTGTAAAACCGATGTGTTGTGATTTAGCTCGTTTTGGTCTAAAACAGCTTGTTTCGCTGTATTAAGCAAGAATACATGCTTTTCGCGCAGTTATAAGAGAAAAAGTTTTGACGCGTGTCACAGGAACACTTGTAAAACCGATGTGTTCAGATTTAGCTCGTTTCGGTCTAAAACAGCTTGTTTCGTCGTATTAAGCACGAATACATGCTTTTCGCGCAGTTATAAGAGAAAAAAAGTTTTGACGCGTATCAGAGGAACACTTGTAAAACCGATGTGTTGTGATTTAACTCGTTTCGGTCTAAAACAGCTTGTTTCGTTGTATTAAGCAAGAATACATGCTTTTCGCGCAGTTATAAGAGAAAAAGTTTTAAAGGCGTGTCACAGGGACACTAGTAAAACCGATGTGTTCAGATTTAGCTCGTTTCGATCTAAAACAGCTTGTTTCGCTGTATTAGGCACGAATACATGCTTTTCGCGCAGTTATAAGAGAAAAAGTTTAGACGCGTATCAGAGGAACACTTGTAAAACCGATGTGTTCAGATTTAGCTCGTTTCGGTCTAAAACAGCTTGTTTCGCTGTATTAAGCAAGAATACGTGCTTTTCGCGCAGTTACAAGAGAAAAAGTTTTGACGCGTGTCACAGGGACACTTGTAAAACCGATGTGTTCAGATCTAGCTCGTTTTGGTGTAAAACAGCTTGTTTCGTTGTATTAAGCACGAATACATGCTTTTCGCGCAGTTATAAGAGAAAAAGTTTAGACGCGTATCAGAGGAACACGTGTAAAACCGATGTGTTGTGATTTAGCTCGTTTCGGTCTTAAACAGCTTGTTTCGTTGTATTAAGCAAGAATACATGCTTTTCCCGCAGTTATAAGAGAAAAAGTTTTGACGCATATCAGAGGAACACTTTTAAAACCGATGTGTTGTGATTTAGCTCGTTTCGGTCTAAAACAGCTTGTTTCGTTGTATTAAGCACGAATACATGCTTTTCGCGCAGTTATAAGAGAAAAAGTTTAGACGCGTATCAGTGGAACACTTGTAAAACCGATGTGTTGTGATTTAGCTCGTTTCGGTCTAAAACAGCTTGTTTCGTTGTAATAAGCAAGAATACATGCTTTTCGCGCAGTTATAAGAGAAAAAGATTTGACGCGTATCAGAGGAACACTTGTAAAACCGATGTGTTGTGATTTAGCTCGTTTCGGTCTAAAACAGCTTGTTTCGCTGTATTAAGCAAGAATACATGCTTTTCGCGCAGTTATAAGAGAAAAAGTTTTGACGCCTGTCACAGGGACACTTGTAAAACCGATGTGTTCAGATTTACCTCGTTTCGGTCTAAAACAGCTTGTTTCGTTGAACTAAGCACGAATACATGCTTTTCGCGCAGTTATAAGAGAAAAAAGTTTTGACGCGTATCAGAGGAACACTTGTAAAACCGATGTGTTGTGATTTAGCTCGTTTCGGTCTAAAACCGCTTGTTTCGCTGTATTAAGCAAGAATACATGCTTTTCGCGCAGTTATAAGAGAAAAAGTTTAGACGCGTATCAGAGGAACACTTGTAAAACCGATGAGTTGTGATTCAGCTCGTTTCGGTCTAAAACAGCTTGTTTCGTTGTATTAAGCAAGAATACATGTTTTCGCGCAGTTATAAGAGAAAAAGATTTGACGCGTATCAGAAGAACACTTGTAAAGCCGATGTGTTGTGATTTAGCTCGTTTCGGTCTAGAACAGCTTGTTTCGCTGTATTAAGCAGGAATACATGCTTTTCGCGCAGTTATAAGAGAAAAAGTTTTAAAGGCGTGTCACAGGGACACTTGTAAAACCGATGTGTTCAGATTTACCCCGTTTCGGTCTAAAACAGCTTGTTTCGTTAGACTAAGCATGAATACATGCTTTTCGCGCTGTTATAAGAGAAAAAAAGTTTTGACGCGTATCAGAGGAACACTTGTAAAACCGATGTGTTGTGATTTAACTCGTTTCGGTCTAAAACAGGTTGTTTCGTTGTATTAAGCAAGAATACATGCTTTTCGCGCAGTTATAAGAGAAAAAGTTTTGACGCGTGTCACAGGGACGCTTGTAAAACCGATGTGTTCAGATTTAGCTCGTTTCGGTCTAAAACAGCTTGTTTCGTTGTATTAAGCACGAATACATGCTTTTCGCGCAGTTATAAGAGAAAAAGTTTAGACGCGTATCAGAGGAACACTTGTAAAACCGATGTGTTGTGATTTAGCTCGTTTCGGTCTGAAACAACTTGTTTCGTTGTATTAAGCAAGAATACATGCTTTTCGCGCAGTTATAAGAGAAAAAGTTTTGACGCGTATCAGAGGAACACTTGTAAAACCGATGTGTTGTGATTTAGCTCGTTTCGGTCTAAAACAGCTTGTTTCGCTGTATTAAGCAAGAATACATGCTTTTCGCGCAGTTATAAGAGAAAAAGTTTTGACGCGTGTCACAGGGACACTTGTAAAATCGATGTGTTCAGATTTACCTCGTTTCGGTCTAAAACAGCTTGTTTCGTTGAACTAAGCACGAATACATGCTTTTCGCGCAGTTATAAGAGAAAAAAGTTTTGACGCGTATCACAGGAACACTTGTAAAACCGATGTTTTGTGATTTAGCTCGTTTCGGTCTAAAACAGCTTGTTTCGCTGTATTAAGCAAGAATACATGCTTTTCGCGCAGTTATAAGAGAAAAAGTTTTGACGCGTGTCACAGGGACACTTGTAAAACCGATGTGTTGTGATTTAGGTCGTTTCGGTCTAAAACAGCTTGTTTCGTTGTATTAAGCAAGAATACATGCTTTTCGCTCAGTTATAAGAGAAAAAGTTTTGACGCGTATCAGAGGAACACTTGTAAAACCGATGTGTTGTGATTTAGCTCGTTTCGGTCTAAAACAGCTTGTTTCGCTGTATTAAGCAAGAATACATGCTTTTCGCGCAGTTATAAGAGAAAAAGTTTTGACGCGTGTCACAGGGACACTTGTAAAACCGATGTGTTCAAATTTACCTCGTTTCGGTCTAAAACAGCTTGTTGCGTTGTATTAAGCAAGAATACATGTTTTCGCGCAGTTATAAGAGAAAAAAATTTGACGCCTATCAGAGGAACACTTGTAAAGCCGATGTGTTGTGATTTAGCTCGTTTCGGTCTAAAACAGCTTGTTTCGCTGTATTAAGCACGAATACATGCTTTTCGCGCAGTTATAAGAGAAAAAGTTTAGACGCGTATCAGAGGAACACTTGTAAAACCGATGTGTTGTGATTTAGCTCGTTCCGGTCTAAAACAGCTTGTTTCGTTGTATTAGGCAAGAATACATGCTTTTCGCGCAGTTATAAGAGAAAAAGTTTTAAAGGCGTGTCACAGGGACACTAGTAAAACCGATGTGTTCAGATTTAGCTCATTTCGGTCTAAAACAGCTTGTTTCGCTGTATTAAGCACGAATACATGCTTTTCGCGCAGGTATAAGAGAAAAAGTTTTGACGCGTGTCACAGGGACACTTGTAAAACCGATGTGTTCAGATTTAGCTCGTTTCGGTCTAAAACAGCTTGTTTCGCTGTATTAAGCAAGAATACGTGCTTTTCGCGCAGTTACAAGAGAAAAAGTTTTAAAGGCGTGTCCCAGGAACACTTGTAAAACCGATGTGTTCAGATTTACCTCGTTCTGGTCGAAAACAGCTTGTTTCGTTGAACTAAGCACGAATACGTGCTTTTGGCGCAGTTATAAGAGAAAAAAGTTTTGAAGCGTATCAGAGGAACACTTGTAAAACCGATGTGTTCAGATTTAGCTCGCTTCAGTCTAAAACAGCTTGTTTCCTTGTATTAGGCAAGAATACATGCTTTTCGCGCAGTTATAAGAGAAAAAGTTTTAAAGGCGTGTCACAGGGACACTAGTAAAACCGATGTGTTCAGATTTAGCTCATTTCGGTCTAAAACAGCTTGTTTCGCTGTATTAAGCACGAATACATGCTTTTCGCGCAGGTATAAGAGAAAAAGTTTTGACGCGTGTCACAGGGACACTTGTAAAACCGATGTGTTCAGATTTAGCTCGTTTCGGTCTAAAACAGCTTGTTTCGCTGTATTAAGCAAGAATACGTGCTTTTCGCGCAGTTACAAGAGAAAAAGTTTTGACGCGTGTCACAGGGACACTTGTAAAACCGATGTGTTCAGATCTAGCTCGTTTTGGTGTAAAACAGCTTGTTTCGTTGTATTAAGCACGAATACATGCTTTTCGCGCAGTTATAAAAGAAAAAGTTTAGACGCGTATCAGAGGAACACTTGTAAAACCGATGTGTTGTGATTTAGCTCGTTTCGGTCTAAAACAGCTTGTTTCGTTGTATTAAGCACGAATACATGCTTTTCGCGCAGTTATAAGAGAAAAAGTTTAGACGCGTATCAGTGGAACACTTGTAAAACCGATGTGTTGTGATTTAGCTCGTTTCGGTCTAAAACAGCTTGTTTCGTTGTATTAAGCAAGAATACATGCTTTTCGCGCAGTTATAAGAGAAAAAAGTTTTGACGCGTATCAGAAGAACACTTGTAAAACCGATGTGTTGTGATTTAGCTCGTTTCGGTCTAAAACAGCTTGTTTCGTTGTATTAAGCACGAATACATGCTTTTCGCGCAGTTATAAGAGAAAAAGTTTTGACGCGTGTCACAGGGACACTTGTAAAACCGATGTGTTGTGATTTAGCTCGTTTCGGTCTAAAATAGCTTGTTTCGCTGTATTAAGCAAGAATACATGCTTTTCGCGCAGTTATAAGAGAAAAAGTTTTGACGCGTGTCACAGGGACACTTGTAAAACCGATGTGTTCAGATTTAGCTCGTTTCGGTCTAAAACAGCTTGTTTCGTTGTATTAAGCACGAATACATGCTTTTCGCGCAGTTATAAGAGAAAAAGTTTAGACGCGTATCAGAGGAACACTTGTAAAACCGATGTGTTGTGATTTAGCTCGTTTCGGTCTAAAACAGCTTGTTTCGTTGTATTAAGCAAGAATACATGCTTTTCGTGCAGTTATAAGAGAAAAAGTTTTAAAGGCGTGTCACAGGGACACTAGTAAAACCGATGTGTTCAGATTTAGCTCGTTTCGATCTAAAACAGCTTGTTTCGCTGTATTAAGCACGAATACATGCTTTTCGCGCAGGTATAAGAGAAAAAGTTTTGACGCGTGTCACAGGGACACTTGTAAAACCGATGTGTTCAGATTTAGCTCGTTTCGGTCTAAAACAGCTTGTTTCGCTGTATTAAGCAAGAATACGTGCTTTTCGCGCAGTTACAAGAGAAAAAGTTTTGACGCGTGTCACAGGGACACTTGCAAAACCGATGTGTTCAGATCTAGCTCGTTTTGGTGTAAAACAGCTTGTTTCGTTGTATTAAGCACGAATACATGCTTTTCGCGCAGTTATAAGCGAAAAAGTTTAGACGCGTATCAGAGGAACACGTGTAAAACCGATGTGTTGTGATTTAGCTCGTTTCAATCTTAACCAGCTTGTTTCGCTGTATTAAGCAAGAATACATGCTTTTCGCGCAGTTATAAGAGAAAAAGTTTTGACGCGTATCAGAGGAACACTTGTAAAACCGATGTGTTGTGATTTAGCTCGTTTCGGTCTAAAACAGCTTGTTTCGCTGTATTAAGCAAGAATACATGCTTTTCGCGCAGTTATAAGAGAAAAAGTTTTGACGAGTGTCACAGGGACACTTGTAAAACCGATGTGTTCAAATTTACCTCGTTTCGGTCTAAAACAGCTTGTTTCGTTGTATTAAGCAAGAATACATGTTTTCGCGCAGTTATAAGAGAAAAAAATTTGACGCCTATCAGAGGAACACTTGTAAAGCCGATGTGTTGTGATTTAGCTCGTTTCGGTCTAAAACAGCTTGTTTCGCTGTATTAAGCACGAATACATGCTTTTCGCGCAGTTATAAGAGAAAAAGTTTAGACGCGTATTAGAGGAACACCTGTAAAACCGATGTGTTGTGATTTAGCTCGTTCCGGTCTAAAACAGCTTGTTTCGTTGTATTAGGCAAGAATACATGCTTTTCGCGCAGTTATAAGAGAAAAAGTTTTAACGCGTGTCACAGGGACACTTGTAAAACCGATGTGTTCAAATTTACCTCGTTTCGGTCTAAAACAGCTTGTTTCGTTGTATTAAGCAAGAATACATGTTTTCGCGCAGTTATAAGAGAAAAAAATTTGACGCCTATCAGAGGAACACTTGTAAAGCCGATGTGTTGTGATTTAGCTCGTTTCGGTCTAAAACAGCTTGTTTCGCTGTATTAAGCACGAATACATGCTTTTCGCGCAGTTATAAGAGAAAAAGTTTAGACGCGTATTAGAGGAACACCTGTAAAACCGATGTGTTGTGATTTAGCTCGTTCCGGTCTAAAACAGCTTGTTTCGTTGTATTAGGCAAGAATACATGCTTTTCGCGCAGTTATAAGAGAAAAAGTTTTAAAGGCGTGTCACAGGGACACTAGTAAAACCGATGTGTTCAGATTTAGCTCATTTCGGTCTAAAACAGCTTGTTTCGCTGTATTAAGCACGAATACATGCTTTTCGCGCAGGTATAAGAGAAAAAGTTTTGACGCGTGTCACAGGGACACTTGTAAAACCGATGTGTTCAGATTTAGCTCGTTTCGGTCTAAAACAGCTTGTTTCGCTGTATTAAGCAAGAATACGTGCTTTTCGCGCAGTTACAAGAGAAAAAGTTTTGACGCGTGTCACAGGGACACTTGTAAAACCGATGTGTTCAGATCTAGCTCGTTTTGGTGTAAAACAACTTGTTGCGTTGTATTAAGCACGAATACATGCTTTTCGCGCAGTTATAAGAGAAAAAGTTTAGACGCGTATCAGAGGAACACTTGTAAAACCGATGTGTTGTGATTTAGCTCGTTTCGGTCTGAAACAGCTTGTTTCGTTGTATTAAGCAAGAATACATGCTTTTCGCGCAGTTATAAGAGAAAAAGTTTTGACGCGTATCAGGGGAACACTTGTAAAACCGATGTGTTGTGATTTAGCTCGTTTCGGTCTAAAACAGCTTGTTTCGCTGTATTAAGCAAGAATACATGCTTTTCGCGCAGTTATAAGAGAAAAAGTTTTGACGCGTGTCACAGGGACACTTGTAAAACCGATGTGTTCAGATTTACCTCGTTTCGGTCTAAAACAGCTTGTTTCGTTGAACTAAGCACGAATACATGCTTTTCGCGCAGTTATAAGAGAAAAAGTTTTGACGCGTATCAGAAGAACACTTGTAAAACCGATGTGTTGTGATTTAGCTCGTTTCGGTTCTTAAACAGCTTGTTTCGTTGAACTAAGCAAGAATACATGCTTTTCGCGCAGTTATAAGAGAAAAAAGTTTTGACGCGTATCAGAGGAACACTTGTAAAACCGATGTGTTGTGATTTAGCTCGTTTTGGTCTAAAACAACTTCTTTCGCTGTATTAAGCAAGAATACATGCTTTTCGCGCAGTTATAAGAGAAAAAGTTTTGACGCGTGTCACAGGAACACTTGTAAAACCGATGTGTTCAGATTTAGCTCGTTTCGGTCTAAAACAGCTTGTTTCGTCGTATTAAGCACGAATACATGCTTTTCGCGCAGTTATAAGAGAAAAAAGTTTTGACGCGTAGCAGAGGAACACTTGTAAAACCGATGTGTTGTGATTTAACTCGTTTCGGTCTAAAACAGCTTGTTTCGTTGTATTAAGCAAGAATACATGCTTTTCGCGCAGTTATAAGAGAAAACGTTTTGACGCGTATCAGAGGAACACTTGTTAAACCGATGTGTTGTGATTTAGCTCGTTTCGGTCTAAAACAGCTTGTTTCGCTGTATTAAGCAAGAATACATGCTTTTCGCGCAGTTATAAGAGAAAAAGTTTTGACGCGTGTCACAGGGACACTTGTAAAACCGATGTGTTCAGATTTAGCTCGTTTCGGTCTAAAACAGCTTGCTTCGTTGTATTAAGCACGAATACATGATTTTCGCACAGTTATAAGAGAAAAAGTTTAGACGCGTATCAGAGGAACACTTGTAAAACCGATGTGTTGTGATTTAGCTCGTTTCGGTCTAAAACAGCTTGTTTCGTTGTATTAAGCAAGAATACATGCTTTTCGCGCAGTTATAAGAGAAAAAGTTTTAAAGGCGTGTCACAGGGACACTAGTAAAACCGATGTGTTCAGATTTAGCTCGTTTCGGTCTAAAACAGCTTGTTTCGCTGTATTAAGCAAGAATACGTGCTTTTCGCGCAGTTACAAGAGAAAAAGTTTTGACGCGTGTCACAGGGACACTTGTAAAACCGATGTGTTCAGATCTAGCTCGTTTTGGTGTAAAACAGCTTGTTTCGTTGTATTAAGCACGAATACATGCTTTTCGCGCAGTTATAAGAGAAAAAGTTTAGACGCGTATCAGAGGAACACGTGTAAAACCGATGTGTCGTGATTTAGCTCGTTTCGGTCTAAAACAGCTTGTTTCGTTATATTAAGCAAGAATACATGCTTTTCGCGCAGTTATAAGAGAAAAAGTTTTGACGCGTATCAGAGGAACACTTGTAAAACCGATGTGTTGTGATTTAGCTCGTTTCGGTCTAAAACAGCTTGTTTCGCTGTATTAAGCAAGAATACATGCTTTTCGCGCAGTTATAAGAGAAAAAGTTTTGACGCGTGTCACAGGGACACTTGTGAAACCGATGTGTTCAGATTTACCTCGTTTCGGTCTAAAACAGCTTGTTTCGTTGAACTAAGCACGAATACATGCTTTTCGCGCAGTTATAAGAGAAAAAAGTTTTAAAGGCGTGTCACAGGGACACTAGTAAAACCGATGTGTTCAGATTTAGCTCGTTTCGGTCTAAAACAGCTTGTTTCGCTGTATTAAGCAAGAATACGTGCTTTTCGCGCAGTTACAAGAGAAAAAGTTTTGACGCGTGTCACAGGGACACTTGTAAAACCGATGTGTTCAGATCTAGCTCGTTTTGGTGTAAAACAGCTTGTTTCGTTGTATTAAGCACGAATACATGCTTTTCGCGCAGTTATAAGAGAAAAAGTTTAGACGCGTATCAGAGGAACACGTGTAAAACCGATGTGTCGTGATTTAGCTCGTTTCGGTCTAAAACAGCTTGTTTCGTTGTATTAAGCAAGAATACATGCTTTTCGCGCAGTTATAAGAGAAAAAGTTTTGACGCGTATCAGAGGAACACTTGTAAAACCGATGTGTTGTGATTTAGCTCGTTTCGGTCTAAAACAGCTTGTTTCGCTGTATTAGGCAAGAATACATGCTTTTCGCGCAGTTATAAGAGAAAAAGTTTTGACGCGTGTCACAGGGACACTTGTGAAACCGATGTGTTTAGATTTACCTCGTTTCGGTCTAAAACAGCTTGTTTCGTTGAACTAAGCACGAATACATGCTTTTCGCGCAGTTATAAGAGAAAAAAGTTTTGACGCGTATCAGAGGAACACTTGTAAATCCGATGTGTTGTGATTTAGCTCGTTTCGGTCTAAAACAGCTTGTTTCGCTGTATTAAGCTAGAATACATGCTTTTCGCGCAGTTATAAGAGAAAAAGTTTTGACGCGTGTCACAGGGACACTTGTAAAACCGATGTGTTGTGATTTAGCTCGTTTTGGTCTAAAACAGCTTGTTTCGCTGTATTAAGCAAGAATACATGCTTTTCGCGCAGTTATAAGAGAAAAAGTTTTGACGCGTGTCACAGGAACACTTGTAAAACCGATGTGTTCAGATTTAGCTCGTTTCGGTCTAAAACAGCTTGTTTCGTCGTATTAAGCACGAATACATGCTTTTCGCGCAGTTATAAGAGAAAAAAAGTTTTGACGCGTATCAGAGGAACACTTGTAAAACCGATGTGTTGTGATTTAACTCGTTTCGGTCTAAAACAGCTTGTTTCGTTGTATTAAGCAAGAATACATGCTTTTCGCGCAGTTATAAGAGAAAAAGTTTTGACGCGTATCAGAGGAACACTTGTAAAACCGATGTGTTGTGATTTAGCTCGTTTCGGTCTAAAATAGCTTGTTTCGCTGTATTAAGCAAGAATTCATGCTTTTCGCGCAGTTATAAGAGAAAAAGTTTTGACGCGTGTCACAGGGACACTTGTAAAACCGATGTGTTCAGATTTAGCTCGTTTCGGTCTAAAACAGCTTGTTTCGTTGTATTAAGCACGAATACATGCTTTTCGCGCAGTTATAAGAGAAAAAGTTTAGACGCGTATCAGAGGAACACTTGTAAAACTGATGTGTTGTGATTTAGCTCGTTTCGGTCTAAAACAGCTTGTTTCGTTGTATTAAGCAAGAATACATGCTTTTCGCGCAGTTATAAGAGAAAAAGTTTTAAAGGCGTGTCACAGGGACACTAGTAAAACCGATGTGTTCAGATTTAGCTCGTTTCGATCTAAAACAGCTTGTTTCGCTGTATTAGGCACGAATACATGCTTTTCGCGCAGTTATAAGAGAAAAAGTTTAGACGCGTATCAGAGGAACACTTGTAAAACCGATGTGTTCAGATTTAGCTCGTTTCGGTCTAAAACAGCTTGTTTCGCTGTATTAAGCAAGAATACGTGCTTTTCGCGCAGTTACAAGAGAAAAAGTTTTGACGCGTGTCACAGGGACACTTGTAAAACCGATGTGTTCAGATCTAGCTCGTTTTGGTGTAAAACAGCTTGTTTCGTTGTATTAAGCACGAATACATGCTTTTCGCGCAGTTATAAGAGAAAAAGTTTAGACGCGTATCAGAGGAACACGTGTAAAACCGATGTGTTGTGATTTAGCTCGTTTCGGTCTTAAACAGCTTGTTTCGTTGTATTAAGCAAGAATACATGCTTTTCGCGCAGTTATAAGAGAAAAAGTTTTGACGCATATCAGAGGAACACTTGTAAAACCGATGTGTTGTGATTTAGCTCGTTTCGGTCTAAAACAGCTTGTTTCGTTGTATTAAGCACGAATACATGCTTTTCGCGCAGTTATAAGAGAAAAAGTTTAGACGCGTATCAGTGGAACACTTGTAAAACCGATGTGTTGTGATTTAGCTCGTTTCGGTCTAAAACAGCTTGTTTCGTTGTAATAAGCAAGAATACATGCTTTTCGCGCAGTTATAAGAGAAAAAGATTTGACGCGTATCAGAGGAACACTTGTAAAACCGATGTGTTGTGATTTAGCTCGTTTCGGTCTAAAACAGGTTGTTTCGCTGTATTAAGCAAGAATACATGCTTTTCGCGCAGTTATAAGAGAAAAAGTTTTGACGCCTGTAACAGGGACACTTGTAAAACCGATGTGTTCAGATTTACCTCGTTTCGGTCTAAAACAGCTTGTTTCGTTGAACTAAGCACGAATACATGCTTTTCGCGCAGTTATAAGAGAAAAAAGTTTTGACGCGTATCAGAGGAACACTTGTAAAACCGATGTGTTGTGATTTAGCTCGTTTCGGTCTAAAACCGCTTGTTTCGCTGTATTAAGCAAGAATACATGCTTTTCGCGCAGTTATAAGAGAAAAAGTTTAGACGCGTATCAGAGGAACACTTGTAAAACCGATGAGTTGTGATTCAGCTCGTTTCGGTCTAAAACAGCTTGTTTCGTTGTATTAAGCAAGAATACATGTTTTCGCGCAGTTATAAGAGAAAAAGATTTGACGCGTATCAGAAGAACACTTGTAAAGCCGATGTGTTGTGATTTAGCTCGTTTCGGTCTAGAACAGCTTGTTTCGCTGTATTAAGCAGGAATACATGCTTTTCGCGCAGTTATAAGAGAAAAAGTTTTAAAGGCGTGTCACAGGGACACTTGTAAAACCGATGTGTTCAGATTTACCCCGTTTCGGTCTAAAACAGCTTGTTTCGTTAGACTAAGCATGAATACATGCTTTTCGCGCTGTTATAAGAGAAAAAGTTTTGACGCGTATCAGAGGAACACTTGTAAAACCGATGTGTTGTGATTTAGCTCGTTTCGGTCTAAAACAGCTTGTTTCGTTGTATTAAGCAAGAATACATGCTTTTCGCGCAGTTATAAGAGAAAAAGTTTTGACGCGTATCAGAAGAACACTTGTAAAACCGATGTGTTGTGATTTAGCTCGTTTCGGTCTAAAACAGCTTGTTTCGTTGAACTAAGCATGAATACGTGCTTTTCGCGCAGTTATAAGAGAAAAAAGTTTTGACGCGTATCAGAGGAACACTTGTAAAACCGATGTGTTGTGATTTAGCTCGTTTTGGTCTAAAACAGCTTGTTTCGCTGTATTAAGCAAGAATACATGCTTTTCGCGCAGTTATAAAAGAAAAAGTTTTGACGCGTGTCACAGGGACACTTGTAAAACCGATGTGTTCAGATTTAGCTCGTTTCGGTCTAAAACAGCTTGTTTCGTCGTATTAAGCACGAATACATGCTTTTCGCGCAGTTATAAGAGAAAAAAAGTTTTGACGCGTATCAGAGGAACACTTGTAAAACCGATGTGTTGTGATTTAACTCGTTTCGGTCTAAAACAGGTTGTTTCGTTGTATTAAGCAAGAATACATGCTTTTCGCGCAGTTATAAGAGAAAAAGTTTTGACGCGTGTCACAGGGACGCTTGTAAAACCGATGTGTTCAGATTTAGCTCGTTTCGGTCTAAAACAGCTTGTTTCGTTGTATTAAGCACGAATACATGCTTTTCGCGCAGTTATAAGAGAAAAAGTTTAGACGCGTATCAGAGGAACACTTGTAAAACCGATGTGTTGTGATTTAGCTCGTTTCGGTCTGAAACAACTTGTTTCGTTGTATTAAGCAAGAATACATGCTTTTCGCGCAGTTATAAGAGAAAAAGTTTTGACGCGTATCAGAGGAACACTTGTAAAACCGATGTGTTGTGATTTAGCTCGTTTCGGTCTAAAACAGCTTGTTTCGCTGTATTAAGCAAGAATACATGCTTTTCGCGCAGTTATAAGAGAAAAAGTTTTGACGCGTGTCACAGGGACACTTGTAAAATCGATGTGTTCAGATTTACCTCGTTTCGGTCTAAAACAGCTTGTTTCGTTGAACTAAGCACGAATACATGCTTTTCGCGCAGTTATAAGAGAAAAAAGTTTTGACGCGTATCACAGGAACACTTGTAAAACCGATGTTTTGTGATTTAGCTCGTTTCGGTCTAAAACAGCTTGTTTCGCTGTATTAAGCAAGAATACATGCTTTTCGCGCAGTTATAAGAGAAAAAGTTTTGACGCGTGTCACAGGGACACTTGTAAAAACCGATGTGTTGTGATTTAGGTCGTTTCGGTCTAAAACAGCTTGTTTCGTTGTATTAAGCAAGAATACATGCTTTTCGCTCAGTTATAAGAGAAAAAGTTTTGACGCGTATCAGAGGAACACTTGTAAAACCGATGTGTTGTGATTTAGCTCGTTTCGGTCTAAAACAGCTTGTTTCGCTGTATTAAGCAAGAATACATGCTTTTCGCGCAGTTATAAGAGAAAAAGTTTTGACGCGTGTCACAGGGACACTTGTAAAACCGATGTTTTCAGATCTAGCTCGTTTTGGTGTAAAACAGCTTGTTTCGTTGTATTAAGCACAAATACATGCTTTTCGCGCAGTTATAAGAGAAAAAGTTTAGACGCGTATCAGAGGAACACTTGTAAAACCGATGTGTTGTGATTTAGCTCGTTTCGGTCTAAAACAGCTTGTTTCGTTGAACTAAGCAAGAATACATGCTTTTCGCGCAGTTATAAGAGAAAAAAGTTTTGACGCGTATCAGAGGAACACTTGTAAAACCGATGTGTTGTGATTTAGCTCGTTTCGGTCTAAAACAGCTTGTTTCGCTGTATTAAGCAAGAATACATGCTTTTCGCGCAGTTAAAAGAGAAAAAGTTTTGACGCGTGTCACAGGGACACTTGTAAAACCGATGTGTTCAAATTTACCTCGTTTCGGTCTAAAACAGCTTGTTGCGTTGTATTAAGCAAGAATACATGTTTTCGCGCAGTATAAGAGAAAAGAATTTGACGCCTATCAGAGGAACACTTGTAAAGCCGATGTGTTGTGATTTAGCTCGTTTCGGTCTAAAACAGCTTGTTTCGCTGTATTAAGCACGAATACATGCTTTTCGCGCAGTTATAAGAGAAAAAGTTTAGACGCGTATCAGAGGAACACTTGTAAAACCGATGTGTTGTGATTTAGCTCGTTCCGGTCTAAAACAGCTTGTTTCGTTGTATTAGGCAAGAATACATGCTTTTCGCGCAGTTATAAGAGAAAAAGTTTTAAAGGCGTGTCACAGGGACACTAGTAAAACCGATGTGTTCAGATTTAGCTCATTTCGGTCTAAAACAGCTTGTTTCGCTGTATTAAGCACGAATACATGCTTTTCGCGCAGGTATAAGAGAAAAAGTTTTGACGCGTGTCACAGGGACACTTGTAAAACCGATGTGTTCAGATTTAGCTCGTTTCGGTCTAAAACAGCTTGTTTCGCTGTATTAAGCAAGAATACGTGCTTTTCGCGCAGTTACAAGAGAAAAAGTTTTAAAGGCGTGTCCCAGGAACACTTGTAAAACCGATGTGTTCAGATTTACCTCGTTCTGGTCGAAAACAGCTTGTTTCGTTGAACTAAGCACGAATACGTGCTTTTGGCGCAGTTATAAGAGAAAAAAGTTTTGAAGCGTATCAGAGGAACACTTGTAAAACCGATGTGTTCAGATTTAGCTCGCTTCAGTCTAAAACAGCTTGTTTCCTTGTATTAGGCAAGAATACATGCTTTTCGCGCAGTTATAAGAGAAAAAGTTTTAAAGGCGTGTCACAGGGACACTAGTAAAACCGATGTGTTCAGATTTAGCTCATTTCGGTCTAAAACAGCTTGTTTCGCTGTATTAAGCACGAATACATGCTTTTCGCGCAGGTATAAGAGAAAAAGTTTTGACGCGTGTCACAGGGACACTTGTAAAACCGATGTGTTCAGATTTAGCTCGTTTCGGTCTAAAACAGCTTGTTTCGCTGTATTAAGCAAGAATACGTGCTTTTCGCGCAGTTACAAGAGAAAAAGTTTTGACGCGTGTCACAGGGACACTTGTAAAACCGATGTGTTCAGATCTAGCTCGTTTTGGTGTAAAACAGCTTGTTTCGTTGTATTAAGCACGAATACATGCTTTTCGCGCAGTTATAAAAGAAAAAGTTTAGACGCGTATCAGAGGAACACTTGTAAAACCGATGTGTTGTGATTTAGCTCGTTTCGGTCTAAAACAGCTTGTTTCGTTGTATTAAGCACGAATACATGCTTTTCGCGCAGTTATAAGAGAAAAAGTTTAGACGCGTATCAGTGGAACACTTGTAAAACCGATGTGTTGTGATTTAGCTCGTTTCGGTCTAAAACAGCTTGTTTCGTTGTATTAAGCAAGAATACATGCTTTTCGCGCAGTTATAAGAGAAAAAAGTTTTGACGCGTATCAGAGGAACACTTGTAAAACCGATGTGTTGTGATTTAGCTCGTTTCGGTCTAAAACAGCTTGTTTCGTTGTATTAAGCACGAATACATGCTTTTCGCGCAGTTATAAGAGAAAAAGTTTTGACGCGTGTCACAGGGACACTTGTAAAACCGATGTGTTCAGATTTAGCTCGTTTCAGTCTAAAACAGCTTGTTTCGTTGTATTAAGCACGAATACATGCTTTTCGCGCAGTTATAAGAGAAAAAGTTTTGACGCGTGTCACAGGAACACTTGTAAAACCGATGTGTTCAGATTTAGCTCGTTTCGGTCTAAAACAGCTTGTTTCGTCGTATTAAGCACGAATACATGCTTTTCGCGCAGTTATAAGAGAAAAAAGTTTTGACGCGTATCAGAGGAACACTTGTACAACCGGTGTTGTGATTTAACTCGTTTCGGTCTAAAACAGCTTGTTTCGTTGTATTAAGCAAGAATACATGCTTTTCGCGCAGTTATAAGAGAAAAAGTTTTGACGCGTATAAGAGGAACACTTGTAAAACCGATGTGTTGTGATTTAGCTCGTTTCGGTCTAAAATAGCTTGTTTCGCTGTATTAAGCAAGAATACATGCTTTTCGCGCAGTTATAAGAGAAAAAGTTTTGACGCGTGTCACAGGGACACTTGTAAAACCGATGTGTTCAGATTTAGCTCGTTTCGGTCTAAAACAGCTTGTTTCGTTGTATTAAGCACGAATACATGCTTTTCGCGCAGTTATAAGAGAAAAAGATTAGACGCGTATCAGAGGAACACTTGTAAAACCGATGTGTTGTGATTTAGCTCGTTTCGGTCTAAAACAGCTTGTTTCGTTGTATTAAGCAAGAATACATGCTTTTCGCGCAGTTATAAGAGAAAAAGTTTCAAAGGCGTGTCACAGGGACACTAGTAAAACCGATGTGTTCAGATGTAGCTCGTTTCGATCTAAAACAGCTTGTTTCGCTGTATTAAGCACGAATACATGCTTTTCGCGCAGGTATAAGAGAAAAAGTTTTGACGCGTGTCACAGGGACACTTGTAAAACCGATGTGTTCAGATTTAGCTCGTTTCGGTCTAAAACAGCTTGTTTCGCTGTATTAAGCAAGAATACGTGCTTTTCGCGCAGTTACAAGAGAAAAAGTTTTGAGGCGTGTCACAGGGACACTTGTAAAACCGATGTGTTCAGATGTAGCTCGTTTCGATCTAAAACAGCTTGTTTCGCTGTATTAAGCACGAATACATGCTTTTCGCGCAGTTATAAGAGAAAAAGTTTAGACGCGTATCAGAGGAACACGTGTAAAACCGATGTGTTCAGATTTAGCTCGTTTCGGTCTAAAACAGCTTGTTTCGCTGTATTAAGCAAGAATACGTGCTTTTCGCGCAGTTACAAGAGAAAAAGTTTTGAGGCGTGTCACAGGAACACTTGTAAAACCGATGTGTTGTGATTTAGCTCGTTTCGGTCTAAAACAGCTTGTTTCGTTGTATTAAGCACGAATACATGCTTTTCGCGCAGTTATAAGAGAAAAAGTTTAGACGCGTATCAGTGGAACACTTGTAAAACCGATGTGTTGTGATTTAGCTCGTTTCGGTCTAAAACAGCTTGTTTCGTTGTAATAAGCAAGAATACATGCTTTTCGCGCAGTTATAAGAGAAAAAGTTTTGACGCGTATCAGAGGAACACTTGTAAAACCGATGTGTTGTGATTTAGCTCGTTTCGGTCTAAAACAGCTTGTTTCGCTGTATTAAGCAAGAATACATGCTTTTCGCGCAGTTATAAGAGAAAAAGTTTTGACGCCTGTCACAGGGACACTTGTAAAACCGATGTGTTCAGATTTACCTCGTTTCGGTCTAAAACAGCTTGTTTCGTTGAACTAAGCACGAATACATGCTTTTCGCGCAGTTATAAGAGAAAAAAGTTTTGACGCGTATCAGAGGAACACTTGTAAAACCGATGTGTTTGGATTTAGCTCGTTTCGGTCTAAAACCGCTTGTTCCGCTGTATTAAGCAAGAATACATGCTTTTCGCGCAGTTATAAGAGAAAAAGTTTAGACGCGTATCAGAGGAACACTTGTAAAACCGATGAGTTGTGATTCAGCTCGTTTCGGTCTAAAACAGCTTGTTTCGTTGTATTAAGCAAGAATACATGTTTTCGCGCAGTTATAAGAGAAAAAGATTTGACGCGTATCAGAAGAACACTTGTAAAGCCGATGTGTTGTGATTTAGCTCGTTTCGGTCTAGAACAGCTTGTTTCGCTGTATTAAGCAGGAATACATGCTTTTCGCGCAGTTATAAGAGAAAAAGTTTTAAAGGCGTGTCACAGGGACACTTGTAAAACCGATGTGTTCAGATTTACCCCGTTTCGGTCTAAAACAGCTTGTTTCGTTAGACTAAGCATGAATACATGCTTTTCGCGCTGTTATAAGAGAAAAAGTTTTGACGCGTATCAGAGGAACACTTGTAAAACCGATGTGTTGTGATTTAGCTCGTTTCGGTCTAAAACAGCTTGTTTCGTTGTATTAAGCAAGAATACATGCTTTTCGCGCAGTTATAAGAGAAAAAGTTTTGACGCGTATCAGAAGAACACTTGTAAAACCGATGTGTTGTGATTTAGCTCGTTTCGGTCTAAAACAGCTTGTTTCGTTGAACTAAGCATGAATACGTGCTTTTCGCGCAGTTATAAGAGAAAAAAGTTTTGACGCGTATCAGAGGAACACTTGTAAAACCGATGTGTTGTGATTTAGCTCGTTTTGGTCTAAAACAGCTTGTTTCACTGTATTAAGCAAGAATACATGCTTTTCGCGCAGTTATAAAAGAAAAAGTTTTGACGCGTGTCACAGGGACACTTGTAAAACCGATGTGTTCAGATTTAGCTCGTTTCGGTCTAAAACAGCTTGTTTCGTCGTATTAAGCACGAATACATGCTTTTCGCGCAGTTATAAGAGAAAAAAAGTTTTGACGCGTATCAGAGGAACACTTGTAAAACCGATGTGTTGTGATTTAGCTCGTTTCGGTCTAAAACAGCTTGTTTCGTTGTATTAAGCAAGAATACATGCTTTTCGCGCAGTTATAAGAGAAAAAGTTTTGACGCGTATCAGAGGAACACTTGTAAAACCGATGTGTTGTGATTTAGCTCGTTTCGGTCTGAAACAGCTTGTTTCGTTGTATTAAGCAAGAATACATGCTTTTTGCGCAGTTATAAGAGAAAAAGTTTTGACGCGTATCAGAGGAACACTTGTAAAACCGATGTGTTGTGATTTAGCTCGTTTCGATCTAAAACAGCTTGTTTCGCTGTAATAAGCAAGAATACATGCTTTTCGCGCAGTTATAAGAGAAAAAGTTTTGACGCGTGTCACAGGGACACTTGTAAAACCGATGTGTTCAGATCTAGCTCGTTTTGGTCTAAAACAGCTTGTTTCGTTGAACTAAGCACGAATACATGCTTTTCGCGCAGTTATAAGAGAAAAAGTTTAGACGCGTATCAGAGGAACACTTGTAAAACCGATGTGTTGTGATTTAGCTCGTTTCGGTCTAAAACAGCTTGTTTCGTTGAACTAAGCAAGAATACATGCTTTTCGCGCAGTTATAAGAGAAAAAAGTTTTGACGCGTATCAGAGGAACACTTGTAAAACCGATGTGTTGTGATTTAGCTCGTTTCGGTCTAAAACAGCTTGTTTCGCTGTATTAAGCAAGAATACATGCTTTTCGCGCAGTTAAAAGAGAAAAAGTTTTGACGCGTGTCACAGGGACACTTGTAAAACCGATGTGTTCAAATTTACCTCGTTTCGGTCTAAAACAGCTTGTTGCGTTGTATTAAGCAAGAATACATGTTTTCGCGCAGTTATAAGAGAAAAAAATTTGACGCCTATCAGAGGAACACTTGTAAAGCCGATGTGTTGTGATTTAGCTCGTTTCGGTCTAAAACAGCTTGTTTCGCTGTATTAAGCACGAATACATGCTTTTCGCGCAGTTATAAGAGAAAAAGTTTAGACGCGTATCAGAGGAACACTTGT
This sequence comes from Amblyomma americanum, assembly GCF_052857255.1. NCBI lineage: Eukaryota > Metazoa > Arthropoda > Arachnida > Ixodida > Ixodidae > Amblyomma > Amblyomma americanum. The sequence goes on from NW_027526497.1 coordinate 838,845, forward strand.
AAAACCGATGTGTTGTGATTTAGCTCGTTCCGGTCTAAAACAGCTTGTTTCGTTGTATTAGGCAAGAATACATGCTTTTCGCGCAGTTATAAGAGAAAAAGTTTTAAAGGCGTGTCACAGGGACACTAGTAAAACCGATGTGTTCAGATTTAGCTCATTTCGGTCTAAAACAGCTTGTTTCGCTGTATTAAGCACGAATACATGCTTTTCGCGCAGGTATAAGAGAAAAAGTTTTGACGCGTGTCACAGGGACACTTGTAAAACCGATGTGTTCAGATTTAGCTCGTTTCGGTCTAAAACAGCTTGTTTCGCTGTATTAAGCAAGAATACGTGCTTTTCGCGCAGTTACAAGAGAAAAAGCTTTAAAGGCGTGTCCCAGGAACACTTGTAAAACCGATGTGTTCAGATTTACCTCGTTCTGGTCGAAAACAGCTTGTTTCGTTGAACTAAGCACGAATACGTGCTTTTGGCGCAGTTATAAGAGAAAAAAGTTTTGAAGCGTATCAGAGGAACACTTGTAAAACCGATGTGTTGTGATTTAGCTCGTTTCGGTCTAAAACAGCTTGTTTCGCTGTATTAAGCAAGAATACATGCTTTTCGCGCAGTCATAAGAGAAAAAGTTTTGACGCGTGTCACAAGGACACTTGTAAAACCGATGTGTTCAGATCTAGCTCGTTTTGGTGTAAAACAGCTTGTTTCGTTGTATTAAGCACGAAGACATGCTTTTCGCGCAGTTATAAGAGAAAAAGTTTAGACGCGTATCAGAGGAACACGTGTAAAACCGATGTGTTGTGATTTAGCTCGTTTCGGTCTTAAACAGCTTGTTTCGTTGTATTAAGCAAGAATACATGCTTTTCGCGCAGTTATAAGAGAAAAAGTTTTGACGCGTATCAGAGGAACACTTGTAAAACCGATGTGTTGTGATTTAGCTCGTTTCGGTCTAAAACAGCTTGTTTCTTTGTATTAAGCAAGAATACATGCTTTTCGCGCAGTTATAAGAGAAAAAGTTTTGACGCGTATCAGAACACTTGTAAAACCGATGTGTTGTGATTTAGCTCGTTTCGGTCTAAAACAGCTTGTTTCGTTGAACTAAGCATGAATACGTGCTTTTCGCGCAGTTATAAGAGAAAAAAGTTTTGACGCGTATCAGAGGAACACTTGTAAAACCGATGTGTTGTGATTTAGCTCGTTTTGGTCTAAAACAGCTTGTTTCACTGTATTAAGCAAGAATACATGCTTTTCGCGCAGTTATAAAAGAAAAAGTTTTGACGCGTGTCACAGGGACACTTGTAAAACCGATGTGTTCAGATTTAGCTCGTTTCGGTCTAAAACAGCTTGTTTCGTCGTATTAAGCACGAATACATGCTTTTCGCGCAGTTATAAGAGAAAAAAAGTTTTGACGCGTATCAGAGGAACACTTGTAAAACCGATGTGTTGTGATTTAGCTCGTTTCGGTCTAAAACAGCTTGTTTCGATGTATTAAGCAAGAATACATGCTTTTCGCGCAGTTATAAGAGAAAAAGTTTTGACGCGTATCAGAGGAACACTTGTAAAACCGATGTGTTGTGATTTAGCTCGTTTCGGTCTGAAACAGCTTGTTTCGTTGTATTAAGCAAGAATACATGCTTTTTGCGCAGTTATAAGAGAAAAAGTTTTGACGCGTATCAGAGGAACACTTGTAAAACCGATGTGTTGTGATTTAGCTCGTTTCGGTCTAAAACAGCTTGTTTCGCTGTATTAAGCAAGAATACATGCTTTTCGCGCAGTTATAAGAGAAAAAGTTTTGACGCGTGTCACAGGGACACTTGTAAAATCGATGTGTTCAGATTTACCTCGTTTCGGTCTAAAACAGCTTGTTTCGTTGAACTAAGCACGAATACATGCTTTTCGCGCAGTTATAAGAGAAAAAAGTTTTGACGCGTATCACAGGAACACTTGTAAAACCGATGTTTTGTGATTTAGCTCGTTTCGGTCTAAAACAGCTTGTTTCGCTGTATTAAGCAAGAATACATGCTTTTCGCGCAGTTATAAGAGAAAAAGTTTTGACGCGTGTCACAGGGACACTTGTAAAACCGATGTGTTGTGATTTAGCTCGTTTCGGTCTAAAACAGCTTGTTTCGTTGTATTAAGCAAGAATACATGCTTTTCGCTCAGTTATAAGAGAAAAAGTTTTGACGCGTATCAGAGGAACACTTGTAAAACCGATGTGTTGTGATTTAGCTCGTTTCGGTCTAAAACAGCTTGTTTCGCTGTATTAAGCAAGAATACATGCTTTTCGCGCAGTTATAAGAGAAAAAGTTTTGACGCGTGTCACAGGGACACTTGTAAAACCGATGTTTTCAGATCTAGCTCGTTTTGGTGTAAAACAGCTTGTTTCGTTGTATTAAGCACGAATACATGCTTTTCGCGCAGTTATAAGAGAAAAAGTTTAGACGCGTATCAGAGGAACACTTGTAAAACCGATGTGTTGTGATTTAGCTCGTTTCGGTCTAAAACAGCTTGTTTCGTTGAACTAAGCAAGAATACATGCTTTTCGCGCAGTTATAAGAGAAAAAAGTTTTGACGCGTATCAGAGGAACACTTGTAAAACCGATGTGTTGTGATTTAGCTCGTTTCGGTCTAAAACAGCTTGTTTCGCTGTATTAAGCAAGAATACATGCTTTTCGCGCAGTTAAAAGAGAAAAAGTTTTGACGCGTGTCACAGGGACACTTGTAAAACCGATGTGTTCAAATTTACCTCGTTTCGGTCTAAAACAGCTTGTTGCGTTGTATTAAGCAAGAATACATGTTTTCGCGCAGTTATAAGAGAAAAAAATTTGACGCCTATCAGAGGAACACTTGTAAAGCCGATGTGTTGTGATTTAGCTCGTTTCGGTCTAAAACAGCTTGTTTCGCTGTATTAAGCACGAATACATGCTTTTCGCGCAGTTATAAGAGAAAAAGTTTAGACGCGTATCAGAGGAACACTTGTAAAACCGATGTGTTGTGATTTAGCTCGTTCCGGTCTAAAACAGCTTGTTTCGTTGTATTAGGCAAGAATACATGCTTTTCGCGCAGTTATAAGAGAAAAAGTTTTAAAGGCGTGTCACAGGGACACTAGTAAAACCGATGTGTTCAGATTTAGCTCATTTCGGTCTAAAACAGCTTGTTTCGCTGTATTAAGCACGAATACATGCTTTTCGCGCAGGTATAAGAGAAAAAGTTTTGACGCGTGTCACAGGGACACTTGTAAAACCGATGTGTTCAGATTTAGCTCGTTTCGGTCTAAAACAGCTTGTTTCGCTGTATTAAGCAAGAATACGTGCTTTTCGCGCAGTTACAAGAGAAAAAGTTTTAAAGGCGTGTCCCAGGAACACTTGTAAAACCGATGTGTTCAAATTTACCTCGTTCTGGTCGAAAACAGCTTGTTTCGTTGAACTAAGCACGAATACGTGCTTTTGGCGCAGTTATAAGAGAAAAAAGTTTTGAAGCGTATCAGAGGAACACTTGTAAAACCGATGTGTTGTGATTTAGCTCGTTTCGGTCTAAAACAGCTTGTTTCGCTGTATTAAGCAAGAATACATGCTTTTCGCGCAGTCATAAGAGAAAAAGTTTTGACGCGTGTCACAAGGACACTTGTAAAACCGATGTGTTCAGATCTAGCTCGTTTTGGTGTAAAACAGCTTGTTTCGTTGTATTAAGCACGAAGACATGCTTTTCGCGCAGTTATAAGAGAAAAAGTTTTAAAGGCGTGTCACAGGGACACTAGTAAAACCGATGTGTTCAGATTTAGCTCATTTCGGTCTAAAACAGCTTGTTTCGCTGTATTAAGCACGAATACATGCTTTTCGCGCAGGTATAAGAGAAAAAGTATTGACGCGTGTCACAGGGACACTTGTAAAACCGATGTGTTCAGATTTAGCTCGTTTCGGTCTAAAACAGCTTGTTTCGCTGTATTAAGCAAGAATACGTGCTTTTCGCGCAGTTACAAGAGAAAAAGTTTTGAAGCGTGTCACAGGGACACTTGTAAAACCGATGTGTTCAGATCTAGCTCGTTTTGGTGTAAAACAGCTTGTTCCGTTGTATTAAGCACGAATACGTGCTTTTCGCGCAGTTACAAGAGAAAAAGTTTTGAGGCGTGTCACAGGGACACTTGTAAAACCGATGTGTTCAGATCTAGCTCGTTTTGGTGTAAAACAGCTTGTTTCGTTGTATTAAGCACGAAGACATGCTTTTCGCGCAGTTATAAGAGAAAAAGTTTAGACGCGTATCAGAGGAACACGTGTAAAACCGATGTGTTGTGATTTAGCTCGTTTCGGTCTTAAACAGCTTGTTTCGTTGTATTAAGCAAGAATACATGCTTTTCGCGCAGTTATAAGAGAAAAAGTTTTGACGCGTATCAGAGGAACACTTGTAAAACCGATGTGTTGTGATTTAGCTCGTTTCGGTCTAAAACAGCTTGTTTCGTTGTATTAAGCACGAATACATGCTTTTCGCGCAGTTATAAGAGGAAAAGTTTAGACGCGTATCAGTGGAACACTTGTAAAACCGATGTGTTGTGATTTAGCTCGTTTCGGTCTAAAACAGCTTGTTTCGTTGTATTAAGCAAGAATACATGCTTTTCGCGCAGTTATAAGAGAAAAAGTTTTGACGCGTGTCACAGGGACACTTGTAAAACCGATGTGTTGTGATTTAGCTCGTTTCGGTCTAAAACAGCTTGTTTCGTTGTATTAAGCAAGAATACATGCTTTTCGCGCAGTTATAAGAGAAAAAGTTTTAAAGGCGTGTCACAGGGACACTAGTAAAACCGATGTGTTCAGATTTAGCTCGTTTCGATCTAAAACAGTTTGTTTCGCTGTATTAAGCACGAATACATGCTTTTCGCGCAGTTATAAGAGAAAAAGTTTAGACGCGTATCAGAGGAACACGTGTAAAACCGATGTGTTGTGATTTAGCTCGTTTCGGTCTAAAACAGCTTGTTTCGTTGTATTAAGCAAGAATACATGCTTTTCGCGCAGTTATAAGAGAAAAAGTTTTGACGCGTATCAGAGGAACACTTGTAAAACCGATGTGTTGTGATTTAGCTCGTTTCGGTCTAAAACAGCTTGTTTCGCTGTATTAAGCAAGAATACATGCTTTTCGCGCAGTTATAAGAGAAAAAGTTTTGACGCGTGTCACAGGGACACTTGTGAAACCGATGTGTTCAGATTTACCTCGTTTCGGTCTAAAACAGCTTGTTTCGTTGAACTAAGCACGAATACATGCTTTTCGCGCAGTTATAAGAGAAAAAAGTTTTGACGCGTATCAGAGGAACACTTGTAAAACCGATGTGTTGTGATTTAGCTCGTTTCGGTCTAAAACAGCTTGTTTCGCTGTATTAAGCCAGAATACATGCTTTTCGCGCAGTTATAAGAGAAAAAGTTTTGACGCGTGTCACAGGGACACTTGTAAAACCGATGTGTTGTGATTTAGCTCGTTTTGGTCTAAAACAGCTTGTTTCGCTGTATTAAGCAAGAATACATGCTTTTCGCGCAGTTATAAGAGAAAAAGTTTTGACGCGTGTCACAGGAACACTTGTAAAACCGATGTGTTCAGATTTAGCTCGTTTCGGTCTAAAACAGCTTGTTTCGTCGTATTAAGCACGAATGCATGCTTTTCGCGCAGTTATAAGAGAAAAAAAGTTTTGACGCGTATCAGAGGAACACTTGTAAAACCGATGTGTTGTGATTTAACTCGTTTCGGTCTAAAACAGCTTGTTTCGTTGTATTAAGCACGAATACATGCTTTTCGCGCAGTTATAAGAGAAAAAGTTTAGACGCGTATCAGAGGAACACTTGTAAAACCGATGTGTTGTGATTTAGCTCGTTTCGGTCTAAAACAGCTTGTTTCGTTGTATTAAGCAAGAATACATGCTTTTCGCGCAGTTATAAGAGAAAAAGTTTTAAAGGCGTGTCACAGGGACACTAGTAAAACCGATGTGTTCAGATTTAGCTCGTTTCGATCTAAAACAGCTTGTTTCGCTGTATTAAGCACGAATACATTCTTTTCGCGCAGGTATAAGAGAAAAAGTTTTGACGCGTGTCACAGGGACACTTGTAAAACCGATGTGTTCAGATTTAGCTCGTTTCGGTCTAAAACAGCTTGTTTCGCTGTATTAAGCAAGAATACGTGCTTTTCGCGCAGTTACAAGAGAAAAAGTTTTGACGCGTGTCACAGGGACACTTGTAAAACCGATGTGTTCAGATCTAGCTCGTTTTGGTGTAAAACAGCTTGTTTCGTTGTATTAAGCACGAATACATGCTTTTCGCGCAGTTATAAGAGAAAACGTTTAGACGCGTATCAGAGGAACACTTGTAAAACCGATGTGTTGTGATTTAGCTCGTTTCGGTCTAAAACAGCTTGTTTCGCTGTATTAGGCAAGAATACATGCTTTTCGCGCAGTTATAAGAGAAAAAGTTTTGACGCGTGCCACAGGGACACTTGTAAAACCGATGTGTTGTGATTCAGCTCGTTTCGGTCTAAAACAGCTTGTTTCGTTGTATTAAGCAAGAATACATGTTTTCGCGCAGTTATAAGAGAAAAAAATTTGACGCGTATCAGAGGAACACTTGTAAAGCCGATGTGTTGTGATTTAGCTCGTTTCGGTCTAAAACAGCTTGTTTCGCTGTATTAAGCACGAATACATGCTTTTCGCGCAGTTATAAGAGAAAAAGTTTAGACGCGTATCAGAGGAACACTTGTAAAACCGATGTGTTGTGATTTAGCTCGTTCCGGTCTAAAACAGCTTGTTTCCTTGTATTAGGCAAGAATACATGCTTTTCGCGCAGTTATAAGAGAAAAAGTTTTAAAGGCGCGTCACAAGGACACTAGTAAAACCGATGTGTTCAGATTTAGCTCATTTCGGTCTAAAACAGCTTGTTTAGCTGTATTAAGCACGAATACATGCTTTTCGCGCAGGTATAAGAGAAAAAGTTTTGACGCGTGTCACAGGGACACTTGTAAAACCGATGTGTTCAGATTTAGCTCGTTTCGGTCTAAAACAGCTTGTTTCGCTGTATTAAGCAAGAATACGTGCTTTTCGCGCAGTTACAAGAGAAAAAGTTTTGACGCGTGTCACAGGGACACTTGTAAAACCGATGTGTTCAGATCTAGCTCGTTTTGGTGTAAAACAGCTTGTTTCGTTATATTAAGCACGAATACATGCTTTTCGCGCAGTTATAAAAGAAAAAGTTTAGACGCGTATCAGAGGAACACTTGTAAAACCGATGTGTTGTGATTTAGCTCGTTTCGGCCTAAAACAGCTTGTTTCGTTGTATTAAGCACGAATACATGCTTTTCGCGCAGTTATAAGAGAAAAAGTTTAGACGCGTATCAGTGGAACACTTGTAAAACCGATGTGTTGTGATTTAGCTCGTTTCGGTCTAAAACAGCTTGTTTCGTTGTATTAAGCAAGAATACATGCTTTTCGCGCAGTTATAAGAGAAAAAGTTTTGACGCGTGTCACAGGGACACTTGTAAAACCGATGTGTTCAGATTTAGCTCGTTTCAGTCTAAAACAGCTTGTTTCGTTGTATTAAGCACGAATACATGCTTTTCGCGCAGTTATAAGAGAAAAAGTTTAGACGCGTATCAGAGGAACACTTGTAAAACCGATGTGTTGTGATTTAGCTCGTTTCGGTCTAAAACAGCTTGTTTCGTTGTATTAAGCAAGAATACATGCTTTTCGCGCAGTTATAAGAGAAAAAGTTTTAAAGGCGTGTCACAGGGACACTAGTAAAACCGATGTGTTCAGATTTAGCTCGTTTCGATCTAAAACAGTTTGTTTCGCTGTATTAAGCACGAATACATGCTTTTCGCGCAGGTATAAGAGAAAAAGTTTTGACGCGTGTCACAGGGACACTTGTAAAACCAATGTGTTCAGATTTAGCTCGTTTCGGTCTAAAACAGCTTGTTTCGCTGTATTAAGCAAGAATACGTGCTTTTCGCGCAGTTACAAGAGAAAAAGTTTTGACACGTGTCACAGAGACACTTGTAAAACCGGTGTGTTCAGATCTAGCTCGTTTTGGTGTAAAACAGCTTGTTTTGTTGTATTAAGCACGAATACATGCTTTTCGCGCAGTTATAAGAGAAAAAGTTTAGACGCGTATCAGAGGAACACGTGTAAAACCGATGTGTTGTGATTTAGCTCGTTTCGGTCTAAAACAGCTTGTTTCGTTGTATTAAGCAAGAATACATGCTTTTCGCGCAGTTATAAGAGAAAAAGTTTTAAAGGCGTGTCACAGGGACACTAGTAAAACCGATGTGTTCAGATTTAGCTCGTTTCGATCTAAAACAGCTTGTTTCGCTGTATTAAGCACGAATACATGCTTTTCGCGCAGGTATAGGAGAAAAAGTTTTGACGCGTGTCACAGGGACACTTGTAAAACCGATGTGTTCAGATTTAGCTCGTTTCGGTCTAAAACAGCTTGTTTCGTTGTATTAAGCAAGAATACATGCTTTTCGCGCAGTTATAAGAGAAAAAGTTTAGACGCGTATCAGTGGAACACTTGTAAAACCGATGAGTTGTGATTTAGCTCGTTTTGGTCTAAAACAGCTTGTTTCGTTGTATTAAGCAAGAATACATGCTTTTCGCGCAGTTATAAGAGAAAAAGTTTTGACGCGTATCAGAGGAACACTTGTAAAACCGATGTGTTGTGATTTAGCTCGTTTCGGTCTAAAACAGCTTGTTTCGCTGTATTAAGCAAGAATACATGCTTTTCGCGCAGTTATAAGAGAAAAAGTTTTGACGCCTGTCACAGGGACACTTGTAAAACCGATGTGTTCAGATTTACCTCGTTTCGGTCTAAAACAGCTTGTTTCGTTGAACTAAGCACGAATACATGCTTTTCGCGCAGTTATAAGAGAAAAAAGTTTTGACGCGTATCAGAGGAACACTTGTAAAACCGATGTGTTGTGATTTAGCTCGTTTCGGTCTAAAACAGCTTGTTTCGCTGTATTAAGCAAGAATACATGCTTTTCGCGCAGTTATAAGAGAAAAAGTTTTGACGCGTGTCACAGGGACACTTGTAAAACCGATGTGTTGTGATTCAGCTCGTTTCGGTCTAAAACAGCTTGTTTCGTTGTATTAAGCAAGAATACATGTTTTCGCGCAGTTATAAGAGAAAAAATTTGACGCGTATCAGAGGAACACTTGTAAAGCCGATGTGTTGTGATTTAGCTCGTTTCGGTCTAAAACAGCTTGTTTCGCTGTATTAAGCACGAATACATGCTTTTCGCGCAGTTATAAGAGAAAAAGTTTAGACGCGTATCAGAGGAACACTTGTAAAACCGATGTGTTGTGATTTAGCTCGTTCCGGTCTAAAACAGCTTGTTTCCTTGTATTAGGCAAGAATACATGCTTTTCGCGCAGTTATAAGAGAAAAAGTTTTAAAGGCGTGTCACAGGGACACTAGTAAAACCGATGTGTTCAGATTTAGCTCATTTTGGTCTAAAACAGCTTGTTTCGCTGTATTAAGCACGAATACATGCTTTTCGCGCAGGTATAAGAGAAAAAGTTTTGACGCGTGTCACAGGGACACTTGTAAAACCGATGTGTTCAGATTTAGCTCGTTTCGGTCTAAAACAGCTTGTTTCGCTGTATTAAGCAAGAATACGTGCTTTTCGCGCAGTTACAAGAGAAAAAGTTTTGACGCGTGTCACAGGGACACTTGTAAAACCGATGTGTTCAGATCTAGCTCGTTTTGGTGTAAAACAGCTTGTTTCGTTGTATTAAGCACGAATACATGCTTTTCGCGCAGTTATAAAAGAAAAAGTTTAGACGCGTATCAGAGGAACACTTGTAAAACCGATGTGTTGTGATTTAGCTCGTTTCGGTCTAAAACAGCTTGTTTCGTTGTATTAAGCACGAATACATGCTTTTCGCGCAGTTATAAGAGAAAAAGTTTAGACGCGTATCAGTGGAACACTTGTAAAACCGATGTGTTGTGATTTAGCTCGTTTCGGTCTAAAACAGCTTGTTTCGTTGTATTAAGCAAGAATACATGCTTTTCGCGCAGTTATAAGAGAAAAAGTTTTGACGCATGTCACAGGGACACTTGTAAAACCGATGTGTTCAGATTTAGCTCGTTTCAGTCTAAAACAGCTTGTTTCGTTGTATTAAGCACGAATACATGCTTTTCGCGCAGTTATAAGAGAAAAAGTTTAGACGCGTATCAGAGGAACACTTGTAAAACCGATGTGTTGTGATTTAGCTCGTTTCGGTCTAAAACAGCTTGTTTCGTTGTATTAAGCAAGAATACATGCTTTTCGCGCAGTTATAAGAGAAAAAGTTTTAAAGGCGTGTCACAGGGACACTAGTAAAACCGATGTGTTCAGATTTAGCTCGTTTCGATCTAAAACAGTTTGTTTCGCTGTATTAAGCACGAATACATGCTTTTCGCGCAGGTATAAGAGAAAAAGTTTTGACGCGTGTCACAGGGACACTTGTAAAACCAATGTGTTCAGATTTAGCTCGTTTCGGTCTAAAACAGCTTGTTTCGCTGTATTAAGCAAGAATAGGTGCTTTTCGCGCAGTTACAAGAGAAAAAGTTTTGACACGTGTCACAGAGACACTTGTAAAACCGGTGTGTTCAGATCTAGCTCGTTTTGGTGTAAAACAGCTTGTTTCGTTGTATTAAGCACGAATACATGCTTTTCGCGCAGTTATAAGAGAAAAAGTTTAGACGCGTATCAGAGGAACACGTGTAAAACCGATGTGTTGTGATTTAGCTCGTTTCGGTCTTAAACAGCTTGTTTCGTTGTATTAAGCAAGAATACATGCTTTTCGCGAAGTTATAAGAGAAAAAGTTTTGACGCGTATCAGAGGAACACTTGTAAAACCGATGTGTTGTGATTTAGCTCGTTTCGGTCTAAAACAGCTTGTTTCGTTGTATTAAGCACGAATACATGCTTTTCGCGCAGTTATAAGAGAAAAAATTTGACGCGTATCAGAGGAACACTTGTAAAGCCGATGTGTTGTGATTTAGCTCGTTTCGGTCTAAAACAGCTTGTTTCGTTGTATTAAGCACGAATACATGCTTTTCGCGCAGTTATAAGAGAAAAAATTTGACGCGTATCAGAGGAACACTTGTAAAGCCGATGTGTTGTGATTTAGCTCGTTTCGGTCTAAAACAGCTTGTTTCGCTGTATTAAGCAAGAATACATGCTTTTCGCGCAGTTATAAGAGGAAAAGTTTTGACGCCTGTCACAGGGACACTTGTAAAACCGATGTGTTCAGATTTACCTCGTTTCGGTCTAAAACAGCTTGTTTCGTTGAACTAAGCACGAATACATGCTTTTCGCGCAGTTATAAGAGAAAAAAGTTTTGACGCGTATCAGAGGAACACTTGTAAAACCGATGTGTTGTGATTTAGCTCGTTTCGGTCTAAAACAGCTTGTTTCGCTGTATTAAGCAAGAATACATGCTTTTCGCGCAGTTATAAGAGAAAAAGTTTTGACGCGTGTCACAGGGACACTTGTAAAACCGATGTGTTGTGATTCAGCTCGTTTCGGTCTAAAACAGCTTGTTTCGTTGTATTAAGCAAGAATACATGTTTTCGCGCAGTTATAAGAGAAAAAATTTGACGCGTATCAGAGGAACACTTGTAAAGCCGATGTGTTGTGATTTAGCTCGTTTCGGTCTAAAACAGCTTGTTTCGCTGTATTAAGCACGAATACATGCTTTTCGCGCAGTTATAAGAGAAAAAGTTTAGACGCGTATCAGAGGAACACTTGTAAAACCGATGTGTTGTGATTTAGCTCGTTCCGGTCTAAAACAGCTTGTTTCCTTGTATTAGGCAAGAATACATGCTTTTCGCGCAGTTATAAGAGAAAAAGTTTTAAAGGCGTGTCACAGGGACACTAGTAAAACCGATGTGTTCAGATTTAGCTCATTTTGGTCTAAAACAGCTTGTTTCGCTGTATTAAGCACGAATACATGCTTTTCGCGCAGGTATAAGAGAAAAAGTTTTGACGCGTGTCACAGGGACACTTGTAAAACCGATGTGTTCAGATTTAGCTCGTTTCGGTCTAAAACAGCTTGTTTCGCTGTATTAAGCAAGAATACGTGCTTTTCGCGCAGTTACAAGAGAAAAAGTTTTGACGCGTGTCACAGGGACACTTGTAAAACCGATGTGTTCAGATCTAGCTCGTTTTGGTGTAAAACAGCTTGTTTCGTTGTATTAAGCACGAATACATGCTTTTCGCGCAGTTATAAAAGAAAAAGTTTAGACGCGTATCAGAGGAACACTTGTAAAACCGATGTGTTGTGATTTAGCTCGTTTCGGTCTAAAACAGCTTGTTTCGTTGTATTAAGCACGAATACATGCTTTTCGCGCAGTTATAAGAGAAAAAGTTTAGATGCGTATCAGTGGAACACTTGTAAAACCGATGTGTTGTGATTTAGCTCGTTTCGGTCTAAAACAGCTTGTTTCGTTGTATTAAGCAAGAATACATGCTTTTCGCGCAGTTATAAGAGAAAAAGTTTTGACGCATGTCACAGGGACACTTGTAAAACCGATGTGTTCAGATTTAGCTCGTTTCAGTCTAAAACAGCTTGTTTCGTTGTATTAAGCACGAATACATGCTTTTCGCGCAGTTATAAGAGAAAAAGTTTAGACGCGTATCAGAGGAACACTTGTAAAACCGATGTGTTGTGATTTAGCTCGTTTCGGTCTAAAACAGCTTGTTTCGTTGTATTAAGCAAGAATACATGCTTTTCGCGCAGTTATAAGAGAAAAAGTTTTAAAGGCGTGTCACAGGGACACTAGTAAAACCGATGTGTTCAGATTTAGCTCGTTTCGATCTAAAACAGTTTGTTTCGCTGTATTAAGCACGAATACATGCTTTTCGCGCAGGTATAAGAGAAAAAGTTTTGACGCGTGTCACAGGGACACTTGTAAAACCAATGTGTTCAGATTTAGCTCGTTTCGGTCTAAAACAGCTTGTTTCGCTGTATTAAGCAAGAATACGTGCTTTTCGCGCAGTTACAAGAGAAAAAGTTTTGACACGTGTCACAGAGACACTTGTAAAACCGGTGTGTTCAGATCTAGCTCGTTTTGGTGTAAAACAGCTTGTTTCGTTGTATTAAGCACGAATACATGCTTTTCGCGCAGTTATAAGAGAAAAAGTTTAGACGCGTATCAGAGGAACACGTGTAAAACCGATGTGTTGTGATTTAGCTCGTTTCGGTCTTAAACAGCTTGTTTCGTTGTATTAAGCAAGAATACATGCTTTTCGCGAAGTTATAAGAGAAAAAGTTTTGACGCGTATCAGAGGAACACTTGTAAAACCGATGTGTTGTGATTTAGCTCGTTTCGGTCTAAAACAGCTTGTTTCGTTGTATTAAGCACGAATACATGCTTTTCGCGCAGTTATAAGAGAAAAAGTTTAGACGCGTATCAGTGGAACACTTGTAAAACCGATGAGTTGTGATTTAGCTCGTTTCGGTCTAAAACAGCTTGTTTCGTTGTATTAAGCAAGAATACATGCTTTTCGCGCAGTTATAAGAGAAAAAGTTTTGACGCGTATCAGAGGAACACTTGTAAAACCGATGTGTTGTGATTTAGCTCGTTTCGGTCTAAAACAGCTTGTTTCGCTGTATTAAGCAAGAATACATGCTTTTCGCGCAGTTATAAGAGAAAAAGTTTTGACGCCTGTCACAGGGACACTTGTAAAACCGATGTGTTCAGATTTACCTCGTTTCGGTCTAAAACAGCTTGTTTCGTTGAACTAAGCACGAATACATGCTTTTCGCGCAGTTATAAGAGAAAAATGTTTTGACGCGTATCAGAGGAACACTTGTAAAACCGATGTGCTGTGATTTAGCTCGTTTCGGTCTAAAACAGCTTGTTTCGCTGTATTAAGCAAGAATACATGCTTTTCGCGCAGTTATAAGAGAAAAAGTTTTGACGCGTGTCACAGGGACACTTGTAAAACCGATGTGTTGTGATTCAGCTCGTTTCGGTCTAAAACAGCTTGTTTCGTTGTATTAAGCAAGAATACATGTTTTCGCGCAGTTATAAGAGAAAAAAATTTGACGCGTATCAGAGGAACACTTGTAAAGCCGATGTGTTGTGATTTAGCTCGTTTCGGTCTAAAACAGCTTGTTTCGCTGTATTAAGCACGAATACATGCTTTTCGCGCAGTTATAAGAGAAAAAGTTTAGACGCGTATCAGAGGAACACTTGTAAAACCGATGTGTTGTGATTTAGCTCGTTCCGGTCTAAAACAGCTTGTTTCCTTGTATTAGGCAAGAATACATGCTTTTCGCGCAGTTATAAGAGAAAAAGTTTTAAAGGCGTGTCACAGGGACACTAGTAAAACTGATGTGTTCAGATTTAGCTCATTTCGGTCTAAAACAGCTTGTTTCGCTGTATTAAGCACGAATACATGCTTTTCGCGCAGGTATAAGAGAAAAAGTTTTGACGCGTGTCACAGGGACACTTGTAAAACCGATGTGTTCAGATTTAGCTCGTTTCGGTCTAAAACAGCTTGTTTCGCTGTATTAAGCAAGAATACGTGCTTTTCGCGCAGTTACAAGAGAAAAAGTTTTGACGCGTGTCACAGGGACACTTGTAAAACCGATGTGTTCAGATCTAGCTCGTTTTGGTGTAAAACAGCTTGTTTCGTTGTATTAAGCACGAATACATGCTTTTCGCGCAGTTATAAAAGAAAAAGTTTAGACGCGTATCAGAGGAACACTTGTAAAACCGATGTGTTGTGATTTAGCTCGTTGTGGTCTAAAACAGCTTGTTTCGTTGTATTAAGCAAGAATACATGCTTTTCGCGCAGTTATAAGAGAAAAAGTTTTGACGCGTATCAGAGGAACACTTGTAAAACCGATGTGTTGTGATTTAGCTCGTTTCGGTCTAAAACAGCTTGTTTCGCTGTATTAAGCAAGAATACATGCTTTTCGCGCAGTTATAAGAGAAAAAGTTTTGACGCGTGTCACAGGGACACTTGTAAAACCGATGTGTTCAGATTTACCTCGTTTCGGTCTAAAACAGCTTGTTTCTTTGTATTAAGCAAGAATACATGTTTTCGCGCAGTTATAAGAGAAAAAAATTTGACGCGTATCAGAGGAACACTTGTAAAGCCGATGTGTTGTGATTTAGCTCGTTTCGGTCTAAAACAGCTTGTTTCGCTGTATTAAGCACGAATACATGCTTTTCGCGCAGTTATAAGAGAAAAAGTTTAGACGCGTATCAGAGGAACACTTGTAAAACCGATGTGTTGTGATTTAGCTCGTTCCGGTCTAAAACAGCTTGTTTCCTTGTATTAGGCAAGAATACATGCTTTTCGCGCAGTTATAAGAGAAAAAGTTTTAAAGGCGTGTCACAGGGACACTAGTAAAACTGATGTGTTCAGATTTAGCTCATTTCGGTCTAAAACAGCTTGTTTCGCTGTATTAAGCACGAATACATGCTTTTCGCGCAGGTATAAGAGAAAAAGTTTTGACGCGTGTCACAGGGACACTTGTAAAACCGATGTGTTCAGATTTAGCTCGTTTCGGTCTAAAACAGCTTGTTTCGCTGTATTAAGCAAGAATACGTGCTTTTCGCGCAGTTACAAGAGAAAAAGTTTTGACGCGTGTCACAGGGACACTTGTAAAACCGATGTGTTCAGATCTAGCTCGTTTTGGTGTAAAACAGCTTGTTTCATTGTATTAAGCACGAATACATGCTTTTCGCGCAGTTATAAAAGAAAAAGTTTAGACGCGTATCAGAGGAACACTTGTAAAACCGATGTGTTGTGATTTAGCTCGTTGTGGTCTAAAACAGCTTGTTTCGTTGTATTAAGCAAGAATACATGCTTTTCGCGCAGTTATAAGAGAAAAAGTTTTGACGCGTATCAGAGGAACACTTGTAAAACCGATGTGTTGTGATTTAGCTCGTTTCGGTCTAAAACAGCTTGTTTCGCTGTATTAAGCAAGAATACATGCTTTTCGCGCAGTTATAAGAGAAAAAGTTTTGACGCGTGTCACAGGGACACTTGTAAAACCGATGTGTTCAGATTTACCTCGTTTCGGTCTAAAACAGCTTGTTTCTTTGTATTAAGCAAGAATACATGTTTTCGCGCAGTTATAAGAGAAAAAAATTTGACGCGTATCAGAGGAACACTTGTAAAGCCGATGTGTTGTGATTTAGCTCGTTTCGGTCTAAAACAGCTTGTTTCGCTGTATTAAGCACGAATACATGCTTTTCGCGCAGTTTTAAGAGAAAAAGTTTAGACGCGTATCAGAGGAACACTTGTAAAACCGATGTGTTGTGATTTAGCTCGTTCCGGTCTAAAACAGCTTGTTTCGTTGTATTAGGCAAGAATACATGCTTTTCGCGCAGTTATAAGAGAAAAAGTTTTAAAGGCGTGTCACAGGGACACTAGTAAAACCGATGTGTTCAGATTTAGCTCATTTCGGTCTAAAACAGCTTGTTTCGCTGTATTAAGCACGAATACATGCTTTTCGCGCAGGTATAAGAGAAAAAGTTTTGACGCGTGTCACAGGGACACTTGTAAAATCGATGTGTTCAGATCTAGCTCGTTTTGGTGTAAAACAGCTTGTTTCTTTGTATTAAGCACGAATACATGCTTTTCGCGCAGTTAGAAAGAGAAAAAGTTTAGACGCGTATCAGAGGAACACTTGTAAAACCGATGTGTTGTGATTTAGCTCGTTTCGGTCTAAAACAGCTTGTTTCGTTGTATTAAGCAAGAATACATGCTTTTCGCACAGTTATAAGAAAAAAAGTTTTGACGCGTATCAGAGGAACACTTGTAAAACCGATGTGTTGTGATTTAGCTCGTTTCGGTCTAAAACAGCTTATTTCGCTGTGTTAAGCAAGAATACATGCTTTTCTCGCAGTTATAAGAGAAAAAGTTTTGACGCGTGTCACAGGGACACTTGTAAAACCGATGTGTTAAGATTTACCTCGTTTCGGTCTGAAACAGCTTGTTCCGTTGAACTAAGCACGAATACATGCTTTTCGCGCAGTTATAAGAGAAAAAAGTATTGACGCGTATCAGAGGAAAACTTGTAAAACCGAAGTGTTGTGATTTAGCTCGTTTCGGTCTAAAACAGCTTGTTTCGCTGTATTAAGCAAGAATACATGCTTTTCGCGCAGTTATAAGAGAAAAAGTTTTGACGCGTGTCACAGGGACACTTGTAAAACCGATGTGTTGTGATTTAGCTCGTTTCGGTCTAAAACAGCTTGTTTCGTTGTATGAAGCAAGAATACATGCTTTTCGCGCAGTTATAAGAGAAAAAGTTTTGACGCGTATCAGAGGAACACTTGTAAAACCGATGTGTTGTGATTTAGCTCGTTTCGGTCTAAAACAGCTTGTTTCGCTGTATTATGCAAGAATACATGCTTTTCGCGCAGTTATAAGAGAAAATGTTTTGACGCGTGTCACAGGGACACTTGTAAAACCTATGTGTTCAGATCTAGCTCGTTTTGGTGTAAAACAGCTTGTTTCGTTGTATTAAGCACGAATACATGCTTTTCGCGCAGTTATAGAAGAAAAAGTTTAGACGCGTATCAGAGGAACACTTGTAAAACCGATGTGTTGTGATTTAGCTCGTATCGGTCTAAAACAGCTTGTTTCGTTGTATTAAGCAAGAATACATGCTTTTCGCGCAGTTATAAGAGAAAAAGTTTAGACGCGTATCAGTGGAACACTTGTAAAACCGATGTGTTGTGATTAGCTCGTTTCGGTCTAAAACAACTTGTTTCGTTGTATTAAGCAAGAATACATGCTTTTCGCGCAGTTATAAGAGAAAAAGTTTTGACGCGTGTCACAGGGACACTTGTAAAACCGATGTGTTCAGATTTAGCTCGTTTCGGTCTAAAACAGCTTGTTTCGTTGTATTAAGCACGAATACATGCTTTTCGCGCAGTTATAAGAGAAAAAGTTTTGACGCGTGTCACAGGGACACTTGTAAAACCGATGTGTTCAGATTTACCTCGTTTCGGTCTAAAACAGCTTGTTTCTTTGTATTAAGCAAGAACACATGTTTTCGCGCAGTTATAAGAGAAAAAAATTTGACGCGTATCAGAGGAACACTTGTAAAGCCGATGTGTTGTGATTTAGCTCGTTTCGGTCTAAAACAGCTTGTTTCGTTGTATTAGGCAAGAATACATGCTTTTCGCGCAGTTATAAGAGAAAAAGTTTTAAAGGCGTGTCACAGGGACACTAGTAAAACCGATGTGTTCAGATTTACCTCATTTCGGTCTAAAACAGCTTGTTTCGCTGTATTAAGCACGAATACATGCTTTTCGCGCAGGTATAAGAGAAAAAGTTTTGACGCGTGTCACAGGGACACTTGTAAAACCGATGTGTTCAGATTTACATCGTCTCGGTCTAAAACAGCTTGTTTCGCTGTATTAGCAAGAATAGGTGCTTTTCGCGCAGTTACAAGAGAAAAAGTTTTGACGCGTGTCACAGGGACACTTGTAAAACCGATGTGTTCAGATCTAGCTCGTTTTGGTGTAAAACAACTTGTTTCTTTGTATTAAGCACGAATACATGCTTTTCGCGCAGTTAGAAAGAGAAAAAGTTTAGACGCGTATCAGAGGAACACTTGTAAAACCGATGTGTTGTGATTTAGCTCGTTTCGGTCTAAAACAGCTTGTTTCGTTGTATTAAGCAAGAATACATGCTTTTCACACAGTTATAAGAGAAAAAGTTTGACTCGTATCAGAGGAACACTTGTAAAACCGATGTGTTGTGATTTAGCTCGTTTCGGTCTAAAACAGCTTATTTCGCTGTATTAAGCAAGAATACATGCTTTTCGCGCAGTTATAAGAGAAAAAGTTTTGACGCGTGTCACAGGGACACTTGTAAAACCGATGTGTTCACATTTACCTCGTTTCGGTCTGAAACAGCTTGTTTCGTTGTATTAAGCAAGAATACATGCTTTTCGCGCAGTTATAAGAGAAAAAGTTTAGACGCGTATCAGTGGAACACTTGTAAAACCGATGTGTTGTGATTCAGCTCGTTTCGGTCTAAAACAGCTTGTTTCGTTGTATTAAGCAAGAATACATGTTTTCGCGCAGTTATAAGAGAAAAAAATTTGACGCGTATCAGAGGAACACTTGTAAAGCCGATGTGTTGTGATTTAGCTCGTTTCGGTCTAAAACAGCTTGTTTCGCTGTATTAAGCACGAATACATGCTTTTCGCGCAGTTATAAGAGAAAAAGTTTAGACGCGTATCAGAGGAACACTTGTAAAACCGATGTGTTGTGATTTAGCTCGTTCCGGTCTAAAACAGCTTGTTTCCTTGTATTAGGCAAGAATACATGCTTTTCGCGCAGTTATAAGAGAAAAAGTTTTAAAGGCGTGTCACAGGGACACTAGTAAAACTGATGTGTTCAGATTTAGCTCATTTCGGTCTAAAACAGCTTGTTTCGCTGTATTAAGCACGAATACATGCTTTTCGCGCAGGTATAAGAGAAAAAGTTTTGACGCGTGTCACAGGGACACTTGTAAAACCGATGTGTTCAGATTTAGCTCGTTTCGGTCTAAAACAGCTTGTTTCGCTGTATTAAGCAAGAATACGTGCTTTTCGCGCAGTTACAAGAGAAAAAGTTTTGACGCGTGTCACAGGGACACTTGTAAAACCGATGTGTTCAGATCTAGCTCGTTTTGGTGTAAAACAGCTTGTTTCGTTGTATTAAGCACGAATACATGCTTTTCGCGCAGTTATAAAAGAAAAAGTTTAGACGCGTATCAGAGGAACACTTGTAAAACCGATGTGTTGTCATTTAGCTCGTTGTGGTCTAAAACAGCTTGTTTCGTTGTATTAAGCAAGAATACATGCTTTTCGCGCAGTTATAAGAGAAAAAGTTTTGACGCGTATCAGAGGAACACTTGTAAAACCGATGTGTTGTGATTTAGCTCGTTTCGGTCTAAAACAGCTTGTTTCGCTGTATTAAGCAAGAATACATGCTTTTCGCGCAGTTATAAGAGAAAAAGTTTTGACGCGTGTCACAGGGACACTTGTAAAACCGATGTGTTCAGATTTACCTCGTTTCGGTCTAAAACAGCTTGTTTCTTTGTATTAAGCAAGAATACATGTTTTCGCGCAGTTATAAGAGAAAAAAATTTGACGCGTATCAGAGGAACACTTGTAAAGCCGATGTGTTGTGATTTAGCTCGTTTCGGTCTAAAACAGCTTGTTTCGCTGTATTAAGCACGAATACATGCTTTTCGCGCAGTTTTAAGAGAAAAAGTTTAGACGCGTATCAGAGGAACACTTGTAAAACCGATGTGTTGTGATTTAGCTCGTTCCGGTCTAAAACAGCTTGTTTCGTTGTATTAGGCAAGAATACATGCTTTTCGCGCAGTTATAAGAGAAAAAGTTTTAAAGGCGTGTCACAGGGACACTAGTAAAGCCGATGTGTTCAGATTTAGCTCACTTCGGTCTAAAACAGCTTGTTTCGCTGTATTAAGCACGAATACATGCTTTTCGCGCAGGTATAAGAGAAAAAGTTTTGACGCGTGTCACAGGGACACTTGTAAAACCGATGTGTTCAGATTTAGCTCGTTTCGGTCTAAAACAGCTTGTTTCGCTGTATTAGCAAGAATACGTGCTTTTCGCGCAGTTACAAGAGAAAAAGTTTTGACGCGTGTCACAGGGACACTTGTAAAATCGATGTGTTCAGATCTAGCTCGTTTTGGTGTAAAACAGCTTGTTTCTTTGTATTAAGCACGAATACATGCTTTTCGCGCAGTTAGAAAGAGAAAAAGTTTAGACGCGTATCAGAGGAACACTTGTAAAACCGATGTGTTGTGATTTAGCTCGTTTCGGTCTAAAACAGCTTGTTTCGTTGTATTAAGCAAGAATACATGCTTTTCGCACAGTTATAAGAAAAAAAGTTTTGACGCGTATCAGAGGAACACTTGTAAAACCGATGTGTTGTGATTTAGCTCGTTTCGGTCTAAAACAGCTTATTTCGCTGTGTTAAGCAAGAATACATGCTTTTCTCGCAGTTATAAGAGAAAAAGTTTTGACGCGTGTCACAGGGACACTTGTAAAACCGATGTGTTAAGATTTACCTCGTTTCGGTCTGAAACAGCTTGTTTCGTTGAACTAAGCACGAATACATGCTTTTCGCGCAGTTATAAGAGAAAAAAGTATTGACGCGTATCAGAGGAAAACTTGTAAAACCGATGTGTTGTGATTTAGCTCGTTTCGGTCTAAAACAGCTTGTTTCGCTGTATTAAGCAAGAATACATGTTTTCGCGCAGTTATAAGAGAAAAAGTTTTGACGCGTGTCACAGGGACACTTGTAAAACCGATGTGTTGTGATTTAGCTCGTTTCGGTCTAAAACAGCTTGTTTCGTTGTATGAAGCAAGAATACATGCTTTTCGCGCAGTTATAAGAGAAAAAGTTTTGACGCGTATCAGAGGAACACTTGTAAAACCGATGTGTTGTGATTTAGCTCGTTTCGGTCTAAAACAGCTTGTTTCGCTGTATTAAGCAAGAATACATGCTTTTCGCGCAGTTATAAGAGAAAATGTTTTGACGCGTGTCACAGGGACACTTGTAAAACCTATGTGTTCAGATCTAGCTCGTTTTGGTGTAAAACAGCTTGTTTCGTTGTATTAAGCACGAATACATGCTTTTCGCGCAGTTATAGAAGAAAAAGTTTAGACGCGTATCAGAGGAACACTTGTAAAACCGATGTGTTGTGATTTAGCTCGTATCGGTCTAAAACAGCTTGTTTCGTTGTATTAAGCAAGAATACATGCTTTTCGCGCAGTTATAAGAGAAAAAGTTTAGACGCGTATCAGTGGAACACTTGTAAAACCGATGTGTTGTGATTTAGCTCGTTTCGGTCTAAAACAACTTGTTTCGTTGTATTAAGCAAGAATACATGCTTTTCGCGCAGTTATAAGAGAAAAAGTTTTGACGCGTGTCACAGGGACACTTGTAAAACCGATGTGTTCAGATTTAGCTCGTTTCGGTCTAAAACAGCTTGTTTCGTTGTATTAAGCACGAATACATGCTTTTCGCGCAGTTATAAGAGAAAAAGTTTTGACGCGTGTCACAGGGACACTTGTAAAACCGATGTGTTCAGATTTACCTCGTTTCGGTCTAAAACAGCTTGTTTCTTTGTATTAAGCAAGAACACATGTTTTCGCGCAGTTATAAGAGAAAAAAATTTGACGCGTATCAGAGGAACACTTGTAAAGCCGATGTGTTGTGATTTAGCTCGTTTCGGTCTAAAACAGCTTGTTTCGTTGTATTAGGCAAGAATACATGCTTTTCGCGCAGTTATAAGAGAAAAAGTTTTAAAGGCGTGTCACAGGGACACTAGTAAAACCGATGTGTTCAGATTTACCTCATTTCGGTCTAAAACAGCTTGTTTCGCTGTATTAAGCACGAATACATGCTTTTCGCGCAGGTATAAGAGAAAAAGTTTTGACGCGTGTCACAGGGACACTTGTAAAACCGATGTGTTCAGATTTACATCGTCTCGGTCTAAAACAGCTTGTTTCGCTGTATTAGCAAGAATACGTGCTTTTCGCGCAGTTACAAGAGAAAAAGTTTTGACGCGTGTCACAGGGACACTTGTAAAACCGATGTGTTCAGATCTAGCTCGTTTTGGTGTAAAACAACTTGTTTCTTTGTATTAAGCACGAATACATGCTTTTCGCGCAGTTAGAAAGAGAAAAAGTTTAGACGCGTATCAGAGGAACACTTGTAAAACCGATGTGTTGTGATTTAGCTCGTTTCGGTCTAAAACAGCTTGTTTCGTTGTATTAAGCAAGAATACATGCTTTTCACACAGTTATAAGAGAAAAAGTTTGACGCGTATCAGAGGAACACTTGTAAAACCGATGTGTTGTGATTTAGCTCGTTTCGGTCTAAAACAGCTTATTTCGCTGTATTAAGCAAGAATACATGCTTTTCGCGCAGTTATAAGAGAAAAAGTTTTGACGCGTGTCACAGGGACACTTGTAAAACCGATGTGTTCACATTTACCTCGTTTCGGTCTGAAACAGCTTGTTTCGTTGTATTAAGCAAGAATACATGCTTTTCGCGCAGTTATAAGAGAAAAAGTTTAGACGCGTATCAGTGGAACACTTGTAAAACCGATGTGTTCAGATTTAGCTCGTTTCGGTCTAAAACAGCTTGTTTCGTTGTATTAAGCACGAATACATGCTTTTCGCGCAGTTATAAGAGAAAAAGTTTAGACGCGTATCAGAGGAACACTTGTAAAACCGATGTGTTGTGATTTAGCTCGTTTCGGTCTAAAACAGCTTGTTTCGCTGTATTAAGCAAGAATACGTGCTTTTCGCGCAGTTACAAGAGAAAAAGTTTTGACGCGTGTCACAGGGACACTTGTAAAACCGATGTGTTCAGATCTAGCTCGTTTTGGTGTAAAACAGCTTGTTTCGTTGTATTAAGCACGAATACATGCTTTTCGCGCAGTTATAAGAGAAAAAGTTTAGACGCGTATCAGAGGAACACGTGTAAAACCGATGTGTTGTTATTTAGCTCGTTTCGGTCTAAAACAACTTGTTTCGTTGTATTAAGCAAGAATACATGCTTTTCGCGCAGTTATAAGAGAAAAAGTTTTGACGCGTATCAGAGGAACACTTGTAAAACCGATGTGTTATGATTTAGCTCGTTTCGGTCTAAAACAGCTTGTTTCGCTGTATTAAGCAAGAATACATGCTTTTCGCGCAGTTATAAGAGAAAAAGTTTTGACGCGTGTCACAGGGACACTTGTGAAACCGATGTGTTCAGATTTACCTCGTTTCGGTCTAAAACAGCTTGTTTCGTTGAACTAAGCACGAATACATGCTTTTCGCGCAGTTATAAGAGAAAAAAGTTTTGACGCGTATCAGAGGAACACTTGTAAAACCGATGTGTTGTGATTTAGCTCGTTTCTGTCTAAAACAGCTTGTTTCGCTGTATTAGGCTAGAATACATGCTTTTCGCGCAGTTATAAGAGAAAAAGTTTTGACGCGTGTCACAGGGACACTTGTAAAACCGATGTGTTGTGATTTAGCTCGTTTTGGTCTAAAACAACTTGTTTCGCTGTATTAAGCAAGAATACATGCTTTTCGCGCAGTTATAAGAGAAAAAGTTTTGACGCGTGTCACAGGAACACTTGTAAAACCGATGTGTTCAGATTTAGCTCGTTTCGGTCTAAAACAGCTTGTTTCGTCGTATTAAGCACGAATACATGCTTTTCGCGCAGTTATAAGAGAAAAAAAGTTTTGACGCTTATCAGAGGAACACTTGTAAAACCGATGTGTTGTGATTTAACTCGTTTCGGTCTAAAACAGCTTGTTTCGTTGTATTAAGCAAGAATACATGCTTTTCGCGCAGTTATAAGAGAAAAAGTTTTGACGCGTATCAGAGGAACACTTGTAAAACCGATGTGTTGTGATTTAGCTCGTTTCGGTCTAAAATAGCTTGTTTCGCTGTATTAAGCAAGAATACATGCTTTTCGGCAGTTATAAGAGAAAAAGTTTTGACGCGTGTCACAGGGACACTGGTAAAACCGATGTGTTCAGATTTAGCTCGTTTCGGTCTAAAACAGCTTGTTTCGTTGTATTAAGCACGAATACATGCTTTTCGCGCAGTTATAAGAGAAAAAGTTTAGACGCGTATCAGAGGAACACGTGTAAAACCGATGTGTTGTGATTTAGCTCGTTTCGGTCTTAAACAGCTTGTTTCGCTGTATTAAGCAAGAATACATGCTTTTCGCGCAGTTATAAGAGAAAAAGTTTTGACGCGTGTCACAGGGACACTTGTGAAACCGGTGTGTTCAGATTTACCTCGTTTCGGTCTAAAACAGCTTGTTTCGTTGAACTAAGCACGAATACATGCTTTTCGCGCAGTTATAAGAGAAAAAAGTTTTGACGCGTATCAGAGGAACACTTGTAAAACCGATGTGTTGTGATTTAGCTCGTTTCTGTCTAAAACAGCTTGTTTCGCTGTATTAAGCTAGAATACATGCTTTTCGCGCAGTTATAAGAGAAAAAGTTTTGACGCGTGTCACAGGGACACTTGTAAAACCGATGTGTTGTGATTTAGCTCGTTTTGGTCTAAAACAACTTGTTTCGCTGTATTAAGCAAGAATACATGCTTTTCGCGCAGTTATAAGAGAAAAAGTTTTGACGCGTGTCACAGGAACACTTGTAAAACCGATGTGTTCAGATTTAGCTCGTTTCGGTCTGAAACAGCTTGTTTCGTTGAACTAAGCACGAATACATGCTTTTCGCGCAGTTATAAGAGAAAAAAGTATTGACGCGTATCAGAGGAAAACTTGTAAAACCGATGTGTTGTGATTTAGCTCGTTTCGGTCTAAAACAGCTTGTTTCGCTGTATTAAGCAAGAATACATGCTTTTCGCGCAGTTGTAAGAGAAAAAGTTTTGACGCGTATCAGAGGAACACTTGTAAAACCGATGTGTTGTGATTTAGCTCGTATCGGTCTAAAACAACTTGTTTCGTTGTATTAAGCAAGAATACATGCTTTTCGCGCAGTTATAAGAGAAAAAGTTTAGACGCGTATCAGTGGAACACTTGTAAAACCGATGTGTTCAGATTTAGCTCGTTTCAGTCTAAAACAGCTTGTTTTGTTGTATTAAGCACGAATACATGCTTTTCGCGCAGTTATAAGAGAAAAAGTTTAGACGCGTATCAGAGGAACACTTGTAAAACCGATGTGTTGTGATTTAGCTCGTTTCGGTCTAAAACAGCTTGTTTCGTGTTATTAAGCAAGAATACATGCTTTTCGCGCAGTTATAAGAGAAAAAGTTTTAAAGGCGTGTCACAGGGACACTAGTAAAACCGATGTGTTCAGATTTAGCTCGTTTCGATCTAAAACAGCTTGTTTCGCTGTATTAAGCACGAATACATGCTTTTCGCGCAGGTATAAGAGAAAAAGTTTTGACGCGTGTCACAGGGACACTTGTAAAACCAATGTGTTCAAATTTAGCTCGTTTCGGTCTAAAACAGCTTGTTTCGCTGTATTAAGCAAGAATACGTGCTTTTCGCGCAGTTACAAGAGAAAAAGTTTTGACGCGTGTCACAGGGACACTTGTAAAACCGATGTGTTCAGATCTAGCTCGTTTTGGTGTAAAACAGCTTGTTTCGTTGTATTAAGCACGAATACATGCTTTTCGCGCAGTTATAAGAGAAAAAGTTTAGACGCGTATCAGAGGAACACGTGTAAAACCGATGTGTTGTGATTTAGCTCGTTTCGGTCTAAAACAACTTGTTTCGTTGTATTAAGCAAGAATACATGCTTTTCGCGCAGTTATAAGAGAAAAAGTTTTGACGCGTATCAGAGGAACACTTGTAAAACCGATGTGTTATGATTTAGCTCGTTTCGGTCTAAAACAGCTTGTTTCGCTGTATTAAGCAAGAATACATGCTTTTCGCGCAGTTATAAGAGAAAAAGTTTTGACGCGTGTCACAGGGACACTTGTGAAACCGATGTGTTCAGATTTACCTCGTTTCGGTCTAAAACAGCTTGTTTCGTTGAACTAAGCACGAATACATGCTTTTCGCGCAGTTATAAGAGAAAAAAGTTTTGACGCGTATCAGAGGAACACTTGTAAAACCGATGTGTTGTGATTTAGCTCGTTTCTGTCTAAAACAGCTTGTTTCGCTGTATTAGGCTAGAATACATGCTTTTCGCGCAGTTATAAGAGAAAAAGTTTTGACGCGTGTCACAGGGACACTTGTAAAACCGATGTGTTCAGATCTATCTCGTTTTGGTGTAAAACAGCTTGTTTCGTTGTATTAAGCACGAATACATGCTTTTCGCGCAGTTATAAGAGAAAAAGTTTAGACGCGTATCAGAGGAACACGTGTAAAACCGATGTGTTGTGATTTAGCTCGTTTCGGTCTAAAACAACTTGTTTCGTTGTATTAAGCATGAATACATGCTTTTCGCGCAGTTATAAGAGAAAAAGTTTTGACGCGTATCAGAGGAACACTTGTAAAACCGATGTGTTATGATTTAGCTCGTTTCGGTCTAAAACAGCTTGTTTCGCTGTATTAAGCAAGAATACATGCTTTTCGCGCAGTTATAAGAGAAAAAGTTTTGACGCGTGTCACAGGGACACTTGTGAAGCCGATGTGTTCAGATTTACCTCGTTTCGGTCTAAAACAGCTTGTTTCGTTGAACTAAGCACGAATACATGCTTTTCGCGCAGTTATAAGAGAAAAAAGTTTTGACGCGTATCAGAGGAACACTTGTAAAACCGATGTGTTGTGATTTAGCTCGTTTCTGTCTAAAACAGCTTGTTTCGCTGTATTAGGCTAGAATACATGCTTTTCGCGCAGTTATAAGAGAAAAAGTTTTGACGCGTGTCACAGGGACACTTGTAAAACCGATGTGTTGTGATTTAGCTCGTTTTGGTCTAAAACAACTTGTTTCGCTGTATTAAGCAAGAATACATGCTTTTCGCGCAGTTATAAGAGAAAAAGTTTTGACGCGTGTCACAGGAACACTTGTAAAACCGATGTGTTCAGATTTAGCTCGTTTCGGTCTAAAACAGCTTGTTTCGTCGTATTAAGCACGAATACATGCTTTTCGCGCAGTTATAAGAGAAAAAAAGTTTTGACGCTTATCAGAGGAACACTTGTAAAACCGATGTGTTGTGATTTAACTCGTTTCGGTCTAAAACAGCTTGTTTCGTTGTATTAAGCAAGAATACATGCTTTTCGCGCAGTTATAAGAGAAAAAGTTTTGACGCGTATCAGAGGAACACTTGTAAAACCGATGTGTTGTGATTTAGCTCGTTTCGGTCTAAAATAGCTTGTTTCGCTGTATTAAGCAAGAATACATGCTTTTCGGCAGTTATAAGAGAAAAAGTTTTGACGCGTGTCACAGGGACACTGGTAAAACCGATGTGTTCAGATTTAGCTCGTTTCGGTCTAAAACAGCTTGTTTCGTTGTATTAAGCACGAATACATGCTTTTCGCGCAGTTATAAGAGAAAAAGTTTAGACGCGTATCAGAGGAACACGTGTAAAACCGATGTGTTGTGATTTAGCTCGTTTCGGTCTTAAACAGCTTGTTTCGCTGTATTAAGCAAGAATACATGCTTTTCGCGCAGTTATAAGAGAAAAAGTTTTGACGCGTGTCACAGGGACACTTGTGAAACCGATGTGTTCAGATTTACCTCGTTTCGGTCTAAAACAGCTTGTTTCGTTGAACTAAGCACGAATACATGCTTTTCGCGCAGTTATAAGAGAAAAAAGTTTTGACGCGTATCAGAGGAACACTTGTAAAACCGATGTGTTGTGATTTAGCTCGTTTCTGTCTAAAACAGCTTGTTTCGCTGTATTAAGCTAGAATACATGCTTTTCGCGCAGTTATAAGAGAAAAAGTTTTGACGCGTGTCACAGGGACACTTGTAAAACCGATGTGTTGTGATTTAGCTCGTTTTGGTCTAAAACAACTTGTTTCGCTGTATTAAGCAAGAATACATGCTTTTCGCGCAGTTATAAGAGAAAAAGTTTTGACGCGTGTCACAGGAACACTTGTAAAACCGATGTGTTCAGATTTAGCTCGTTTCGGTCTGAAACAGCTTGTTTCGTTGAACTAAGCACGAATACATGCTTTTCGCGCAGTTATAAGAGAAAAAAGTATTGACGCGTATCAGAGGAAAACTTGTAAAACCGATGTGTTGTGATTTAGCTCGTTTCGGTCTAAAACAGATTGTTTCGCTGTATTAAGCAAGAATACATGCTTTTCGCGCAGTTGTAAGAGAAAAAGTTTTGACGCGTATCAGAGGAACACTTGTAAAACCGATGTGTTGTGATTTAGCTCGTATCGGTCTAAAACAGCTTGTTTCGTTGTATTAAGCAAGAATACATGCTTTTCGCGCAGTTATAAGAGAAAAAGTTTAGACGCGTATCAGTGGAACACTTGTAAAACCGATGTGTTCAGATTTAGCTCGTTTCGGTCTAAAACAGCTTGTTTCGTTGTATTAAGCACGAATACATGCTTTTCGCGCAGTTATAAGAGAAAAAGTTTAGACGCGTATCAGAGGAACACTTGTAAAACCGATGTGTTGTGATTTAGCTCGTTTCGGTCTAAAACAGCTTGTTTCGTGTTATTAAGCAAGAATACATGCTTTTCGCGCAGTTATAAGAGAAAAAGTTTTAAAGGCGTGTCACAGGGACACTAGTAAAACCGATGTGTTCAGATTTAGCTCGTTTCGATCTAAAACAGCTTGTTTCGCTGTATTAAGCACGAATACATGCTTTTCGCGCAGTTATAAGAGAAAAAGTTTTGACGCGTGTCACAGGGACACTTGTAAAACCGATGTGTTGTGATTTAGCTCGTTTTGGTCTAAAACAACTTGTTTCGCTGTATTAAGCAAGAATACATGCTTTTCGCGCAGTTATAAGAGAAAAAGTTTTGACGCGTGTCACAGGAACACTTGTAAAACCGATGTGTTCAGATTTAGCTCGTTTCGGTCTAAAACAGCTTGTTTCGTCGTATTAAGCACGAATACATGCTTTTCGCGCAGTTATAAGAGAAAAAAAGTTTTGACGCGTATCAGAGGAACACTTGTAAAACCGATGTGTTGTGATTTAGCTCGTTTCGGTGTAAAACAGCTTGTTTCGTTGTATTAAGCACGAATACATGCTTTTCGCGCAGTTATAAGAGAAAAAGTTTAGACGCGTATCAGAGGAACACTTGTAAAACCGATGTGTTGTGATTTAGCTCGTATCGGTCTAAAACAGCTTGTTTCGTTGTATTAAGCAAGAATACATGCTTTTCGCGCAGTTATAAGAGAAAAAGTTTAGACGCGTATCAGTGGAACACTTGTAAAACCGATGTGTTCAGATTTAGCTCGTTTCGGTGTAAAACAGCTTGTTTCGTTGTATTAAGCACGAATACATGCTTTTCGCGCAGTTATAAGAGAAAAAGTTTAGACGCGTATCAGAGGAACACGTGTAAAACCGATGTGTTGTGATTTAGCTCGTTTCGGTCTAAAACAACTTGTTTCGTTGTATTAAGCATGAATACATGCTTTTCGCGCAGTTATAAGAGAAAAAGTTTTGACGCGTATCAGAGGAACACTTGTAAAACCGATGTGTTATGATTTAGCTCGTTTCGGTCTAAAACAGCTTGTTTCGCTGTATTAAGCAAGAATACATGCTTTTCGCGCAGTTATAAGAGAAAAAGTTTTGACGCGTGTCACAGGGACACTTGTGAAACCGATGTGTTCAGATTTACCTCGTTTCGGTCTAAAACAGCTTGTTTCGTTGAACTAAGCACGAATACATGCTTTTCGCGCAGTTATAAGAGAAAAAAGTTTTGACGCGTATCAGAGGAACACTTGTAAAACCGATGTGTTGTGATTTAGCTCGTTTCTGTCTAAAACAGCTTGTTTCGCTGTATTAGGCTAGAATACATGCTTTTCGCGCAGTTATAAGGGAAAAAGTTTTGACGCGTGTCACAGGGACACTTGTAAAACCGATGTGTTGTGATTTAGCTCGTTTTGGTCTAAAACAACTTGTTTCGCTGTATTAAGCAAGAATACATGCTTTTCGCGCAGTTATAAGAGAAAAAGTTTTGACGCGTGTCACAGGAACACTTGTAAAACCGATGTGTTCAGATTTAGCTCGTTTCGATCTAAAACAGCTTGTTTCGCTGTATTAAGCACGAATACATGCTTTTCGCGCAGTTATAAGAGAAAAAGTTTTGACGCGTGTCACAGGGACACTTGTAAAACCGATGTGTTGTGATTTAGCTCGTTTTGGTCTAAAACAACTTGTTTCGCTGTATTAAGCAAGAATACATGCTTTTCGCGCAGTTATAAGAGAAAACGTTTTGACGCGTGTCACAGGAACACTTGTAAAACCGATGTGTTCAGATTTAGCTCGTTTCGGTCTAAAACAGCTTGTTTCGTCGTATTAAGCACGAATACATGCTTTTCGCGCAGTTATAAGAGAAAAAAAGTTTTGACGCTTATCAGAGGAACACTTGTAAAACCGATGTGTTGTGATTTAACTCGTTTCGGTCTAAAACAGCTTGTTTCGTTGTATTAAGCAAGAATACATGCTTTTCGCGCAGTTATAAGAGAAAAAGTTTTGACGCGTATCAGAGGAACACTTGTAAAACCGATGTGTTGTGATTTAGCTCGTTTCGGTCTAAAACAGCTT
This sequence comes from Amblyomma americanum, assembly GCF_052857255.1. Taxonomy (NCBI): domain Eukaryota; kingdom Metazoa; phylum Arthropoda; class Arachnida; order Ixodida; family Ixodidae; genus Amblyomma; species Amblyomma americanum. The sequence goes on from NW_027526497.1 coordinate 870,011, forward strand.
GTTTCGCTGTATTAAGCAAGAATACATGCTTTTCGCGCAGTTATAAGAGAAAAAGTTTTGACGCATGTCACAGGGACACTTGTGAAACCGATGTGTTCAGATTTACCTCGTTTCGGTCTAAAACAGCTTGTTTCGTTGAACTAAGCACGAATACATGCTTTTCGCGCAGTTATAAGAGAAAAAAGTTTTGACGCGTATCAGAGGAACACTTGTAAAACCGATGTGTTGTGATTTAGCTCGTTTCTGTCTAAAACAGCTTGTTTCGCTGTATTAGGCTAGAATACATGCTTTTCGCGCAGTTATAAGAGAAAAAGTTTTGACGCGTGTCACAGGGACACTTGTAAAACCGATGTGTTGTGATTTAGCTCGTTTTGGTCTAAAACAACTTGTTTCGCTGTATTAAGCAAGAATACATGCTTTTCGCGCAGTTATAAGAGAAAAAGTTTTGACGCGTGTCACAGGAACACTTGTAAAACCGATGTGTTCAGATTTAGCTCGTTTCGGTCTAAAACAGCTTGTTTCGTCGTATTAAGCACGAATACATGCTTTTCGCGCAGTTATAATAGAAAAAAAGTTTTGACGCTTATCAGAGGAACACTTGTAAAACCGATGTGTTGTGATTTAACTCGTTTCGGTCTAAAACAGCTTGTTTCGTTGTATTAAGCAAGAGTACATGCTTTTCGCGCAGTTATAAGATGAAAAGTTTTGACGCGTATCAGAGGAACACTTGTAAAACCGATGTGTTGTGATTTAGCTCGTTTCGGTCTAAAATAGCTTGTTTCGCTGTATTAAGCAAGAATACATGCTTTTCGGCAGTTATAAGAGAAAAAGTTTTGACGCGTGTCACAGGGACACTGGTAAAACCGATGTGTTCAGATTTAGCTCGTTTCGGTCTAAAACAGCTTGTTTCGTTGTATTAAGCACGAATACATGCTTTTCGCGCAGTTATAAGAGAAAAAGTTTAGACGCGTATCAGAGGAACACGTGTAAAACCGATGTGTTGTGATTTAGCTCGTTTCGGTCTTAAACAGCTTGTTTCGCTGTATTAAGCAAGAATACATGCTTTTCGCGCAGTTATAAGAGAAAAAGTTTTGACGCGTGTCACAGGGACACTTGTGAAACCGATGTGTTCAGATTTACCTCGTTTCGGTCTAAAACAGCTTGTTTCGTTGAACTAAGCACGAATACATGCTTTTCGCGCAGTTATAAGAGAAAAAAGTTTTGACGCGTATCAGAGGAACACTTGTAAAACCGATGTGTTGTGATTTAGCTCGTTTCTGTCTGAAACAGCTTGTTTCGCTGTATTAAGCTAGAATACATGCTTTTCGCGCAGTTATAAGAGAAAAAGTTTTGACGCGTGTCACAGGGACACTTGTAAAACCGATGTGTTGTGATTTAGCTCGTTTTGGTCTAAAACAACTTGTTTCGCTGTATTAAGCAAGAATACATGCTTTTCGCGCAGTTATAAGAGAAAAAGTTTTGACGCGTGTCACAGGAACACTTGTAAAACCGATGTGTTCAGATTTAGCTCGTTTCGGTCTAAAACAGCTTGTTTCGTCGTATTAAGCACGAATACATGCTTTTCGCGCAGTTATAAGAGAAAAAAAGTTTTGACGCATATCAGAGGAACACTTGTAAAACCGATGTGTTGTGATTTAACTCGTTTCGGTCTAAAACAGCTTGTTTCGTTGTATTAAGCAAGAATACATGCTTTTCGCGCAGTTATAAGAGAAAAAGTTTTGACGCGTATCAGAGGAACACTTGTAAAACCGATGTGTTGTGATTTAGCTCGTTTCGGTCTAAAATAGCTTGTTTCGCTGTATTAAGCAAGAATACATGCTTTTCGGCAGTTATAAGAGAAAAAGTTTTGACGCGTGTCACAGGGACACTGGTAAAACCGATGTGTTCAGATTTAGCTCGTTTCGGTCTAAAACAGCTTGTTTCGTTGTATTAAGCACGAATACATGCTTTTCGCGCAGTTATAAGAGAAAAAGTTTAGACGCGTATCAGAGGAACACTTGTAAAACCGATGTGTTGTGATTTAGCTCGTTTCGGTCTAAAACAGCTTGTTTCGTTGTATTAAGCAAGAATACATGCTTTTCGCGCAGTTATAAGAGAAAAAGTTTTAAAGGCGTGTCACAGGGACACTAGTAAAACCGATGTGTTCAGATTTAGCTCGTTTCGATCTAAAACAGCTTGTTTCGCTGTATTAAGCACGAATACATGCTTTTCGCGCAGGTATAAGAGAAAAAGTTTTGACGCGTGTCACAGGGACACTTGTAAAACCGATGTGTTCAGATTTAGCTCGTTTCGGTCTAAAACAGCTTGTTTCGCTGTATTAAGCAAGAATACGTGCTTTTCGCGCAGTTACAAGAGAAAAAGTTTTGACGCGTGTCACAGGGACACTTGTAAAACCGATGTGTTCAGATCTAGCTCGTTTTGGTGTAAAACAGCTTGTTTCGTTGTATTAAGCACGAATACATGCTTTTCGCGCAGTTATAAGAGAAAAAGTTTAGACGCGTATCAGAGGAACACGTGTAAAACCGATGTGTTGTGATTTAGCTCGTTTCGGTCTTAAACAGCTTGTTTCGTTGTATTAAGCAAGAATACATGCTTTTCGCGCAGTTATAAGAGAAAAAGTTTTGACGCGTATCAGAGGAACACTTGTAAAACCGATGTGTTGTGATTTAGCTCGTTTCGGTCTAAAACAGCTTGTTTCGTTGTATTAAGCACGAATACATGCTTTTCGCGCAGTTATAAGAGAAAAAGTTTAGACGCGTATCAGAGGAAAACTTGTAAAACCGATGTGTTGTGATTTAGCTCGTTTCGGTCTAAAACAGCTTGTTTCGTTGTATTAAGCAAGAATACATGCTTTTCGCGCAGTTATAAGAGAAAAAGCTTTGACGCCTGTCACAGGGACACTTGTAAAACCGATGTGTTCAGATTTACCTCGTTTCGGTCTAAAACAGCTTGTTTCGTTGAACTAAGCACGAATACATGCTTTTCGCGCAGTTATAAGAGAAAAAAGTTTTGACGCGTATCAGAGGAACACTTGTAAAACCGATGTGTTGTGATTTAGCTCGTTTCGGTCTAAAGCAGCTTGTTTTGCTGTATTAGGCAAGAATACATGCTTTTCGCGCAGTTATAAGAGAAAAAGTTTTGACGCGTGTCACAGGGACACTTGTAAAACCGATGTGTTGTGATTCAGCTCGTTTCGGTCTAAAACAGCTTGTTTCGTTGTATTAAGCAAGAATACATGTTTTCGCGCAGTTATAAGAGAAAAAAATTTGACGCGTATCAGAGGAACACTTGTAAAGCCGATGTGTTGTGATTTAGCTCGTTTCGGTCTAAAACAGCTTGTTTCGCTGTATTAAGCACGAATACATGCTTTTCGCGCAGTTATAAGAGAAAAAGTTTAGACGCGTATCAGAGGAACACTTGTAAAACCGATGTGTTGTGATTTAGCTCGTTCCGGTCTAAAACAGCTTGTTTCGTTGTATTAGGCAAGAATACATGCTTTTCCCGCAGTTATAAGAGAAAAAGTTTTAAAGGCGTGTCACAGGGACACTAGTAAAACCGATGTGTTCAGATTTAGCTCATTTCGGTCTAAAACAGCTTGTTTCGCTGTATTAAGCACGAATACATGCTTTTCGCGCAGGTATAAGAGAAAAAGTTTTGACGCGTGTCACAGGGACACTTGTAAAACCGATGTGTTCAGATCTAGCTCGTTTTGGTGTAAAACAGCTTGTTTCGTTGAACTAAGCACGAATACATGCTTTTCGCGCAGTTATAAGAGAAAAAGTTTAGACGCGTATCAGAGGAACACTTGTAAAACCGATGTGTTGTGATTTAGCTCGTTTCTGTCTAAAACAGCTTGTTTCGCTGTATTAAGCTAGAATACATGCTTTTCGCGCAGTTATAAGAGAAAAAGTTTTGACGCGTGTCACAGGGACACTTGTAAAACCGATGTGTTGTGATTTAGCTCGTTTTGGTCTAAAACAACTTGTTTCGCTGTATTAAGCAAGAATACATGCTTTTCGCGCAGTTATAAGAGAAAAAGTTTTGACGCGTGTCACAGGAACACTTGTAAAACCGATGTGTTCAGATTTAGCTCGTTTCGGTCTAAAACAGCTTGTTTCGTCGTATTAAGCACGAATACATGCTTTTCGCGCAGTTATAAGAGAAAAAAAGTTTTGACGCGTATCAGAGGAACACTTGTAAAACCGATGTGTTGTGATTTAACTCGTTTCGGTCTAAAACAGCTTGTTTCGTTGTATTAAGCAAGAATACATGCTTTTCGCGCAGTTATAAGAGAAAAAGTTTTGACGCGTATCAGAGGAACACTTGTAAAACCGATGTGTTGTGATTTAGCTCGTTTCGGTCTAAAATAGCTTGTTTCGATGTATTAAGCAAGAATACATGCTTTTCGGCAGTTATAAGAGAAAAAGTTTTGACGCGTGTCACAGGGACACTGGTAAAACCGATGTGTTCAGATTTAGCTCGTTTCGGTCTAAAACAGCTTGTTTCGTTGTATTAAGCACGAATACATGCTTTTCGCGCAGTTATAAGAGAAAAAGTTTAGACGCGTATCAGAGGAACACTTGTAAAACCGATGTGTTGTGATTTAGCTCGTTTCGGTCTAAAACAGCTTGTTTCGTTGTATTAAGCAAGAATACATGCTTTTCGCGCAGTTATAAGAGAAAAAGTTTTAAAGGCGTGTCACAGGGACACTAGTAAAACCGATGTGTTCAGATTTAGCTCGTTTCGATCTAAAACAGCTTGTTTCGTTGTATTAAGCACGAATACATGCTTTTCGCGCAGGTATAAGAGAAAAAGTTTTGACGCGTGTCACAGGGACACTTGTAAAACCGATGTGTTCAGATTTAGCTCGTTTCGGTCTAAAACAGCTTGTTTCGCTGTATTAAGCAAGAATACGTGGTTTTCGCGCAGTTACAAGAGAAAAAGTTTTGACGCGTGTCACACGGACACTTGTAAAACCGATGTGTTCAGATCTAGATCGTTTTGGTGTAAAACAGCTTGTTTCGTTGTATTAAGCACGAATACATGCTTTTCGCGCAGTTATAAGAGAAAAAGTTTAGACGCGTATCAGAGGAACACGTGTAAAACCGATGTGTTGTGATTTAGCTCGTTTCGGTCTTAAACAGCTTGTTTCGTTGTATTAAGCACGAATACATGCTTTTCGCGCAGTTATAAGAGAAAAAGTTTAGACGCGTATCAGTGGAACACTTGTAAAACCGATGTGTTGTGATTTAGCTCGTTTCGGTCTAAAACAGCTTGTTTCGTTGTATTAAGCAAGAATACATGCTTTTCGCGCAGTTATAAGAGAAAAAGTTTTGACGCGTATCAGAGGAAAACTTGTAAAACCGATGTGTTGTGATTTAGCTCGTTTCGGTCTAAAACAGCTTGTTTCGCTGTATTAAGCAAGAATACATGCTTTTCGCGCAGTTATAAGAGAAAAAGTTTTGAGGCCTGTCACAGGGACACTTGTAAAACCGATGTGTTCAGATTTACCTCGTTTCGGTCTAAAACAGCTTGTTTCGTTGAACTAAGCACGAATACATGCTTTTCGCGCAGTTATAAGAGAAAAAAGTTTTGACGCGTATCAGAGGAACACTTGTAAAACCGATGTGTTGTGATTTAGCTCGTTTCGGTCTAAAACAGCTTGTTTTGCTGTATTAGGCAAGAATACATGCTTTTCGCGCAGTTATAAGAGAAAAAGTTTTGACGCGTGTCACAGGGACACTTGTAAAACCGATGTGTTGTGATTCAGCTCGTTTCGGTCTAAAACAGCTTGTTTCGTTGTATTAAGCAAGAATACATGTTTTTGCGCAGTTATAAGAGAAAAAAATTTGACGCGTATCAGAGGAACACTTGTAAAGCCGATGTGTTGTGATTTAGCTCGTTTCGGTCTAAAACAGCTTGTTTCGCTGTATTAAGCACGAATACATGCTTTTCGCGCAGTTATAAGAGAAAAAGTTTAGACGCGTATCAGAGGAACACTTGTAAAACCGATGTGTTGTGATTTAGCTCGTTCCGGTCTAAAACAGCTTGTTTCGTTGTATTAGGCAAGAATACATGCTTTTCCCGCAGTTATAAGAGAAAAAGTTTTAAAGGCGTGTCACAGGGACACTAGTAAAACCGATGTGTTCAGATTTAGCTCATTTCGGTCTAAAACAGCTTGTTTCGCTGTATTAAGCACGAATACATGCTTTTCGCGCAGGTATAAGAGAAAAAGTTTTGACGCGTGTCACAGGGACACTTGTAAAACCGATGTGTTCAGATCTAGCTCGTTTTGGTGTAAAACAGCTTGTTTCGTTGAACTAAGCACGAATACATGCTTTTCGCGCAGTTATAAGAGAAAAAGTTTAGACGCGTATCAGAGGAACACGTGTAAAACCGATGTGTTGTGATTTAGCTCGTTTCGGTCTTAAACAGCTTGTTTCGCTGTATTAAGCAAGAATACATGCTTTTCGCGCAGTTATAAGAGAAAAAGTTTTGACGCGTGTCACAGGGACACTTGTGAAACCGATGTGTTCAGATTTACCTCGTTTCGGTCTAAAACAGCTTGTTTCGTTGAACTAAGCACGAATACATGCTTTTCGCGCAGTTATAAGAGAAAAAAGTTTTGACGCGTATCAGAGGAACACTTGTAAAACCGATGTGTTGTGATTTAGCTCGTTTCTGTCTAAAACAGCTTGTTTCGCTGTATTAAGCTAGAATACATGCTATTCGCGCAGTTATAAGAGAAAAAGTTTTGACGCGTGTCACAGGGACACTTGTAAAACCGATGTGTTGTGATTTAGCTCGTTTTGGTCTAAAACAACTTGTTTCGCTGTATTAAGCAAGAATACATGCTTTTCGCGCAGTTATAAGAGAAAAAGTTTTGACGCGTGTCACAGGAACACTTGTAAAACCGATGTGTTCAGATTTAGCTCGTTTCGGTCTGAAACAGCTTGTTTCGTTGAACTAAGCACGAATACATGCTTTTCGCGCAGTTATAAGAGAAAAAAGTATTGACGCGTATCAGAGGAAAACTTGTAAAACCGATGTGTTGTGATTTAGCTCGTTTCGGTCTAAAACATCTTGTTTCGCTGTATTAAGCAAGAATACATGCTTTTCGCGCAGTTGTAAGAGAAAAAGTTTTGACGCGTATCAGAGGAACACTTGTAAAACCGATGTGTTGTGATTTAGCTCGTATCGGTCTAAAACAGCTTGTTTCGTTGTATTAAGCAAGAATACATGCTTTTCGCGCAGTTATAAGAGAAAAAGTTTAGACGCGTATCAGTGGAACACTTGTAAAACCGATGTGTTCAGATTTAGCTCGTTTCGGTCTAAAACAGCTTGTTTCGTTGTATTAAGCACGAATACATGCTTTTCGCGCAGTTATAAGAGAAAAAGTTTAGACGCGTATCAGAGGAACACTTGTAAAACCGATGTGTTGTGATTTAGCTCGTTTCGGTCTAAAACAGCTTGTTTCGTTGTATTAAGCAAGAATACATGCTTTTCGCGCAGTTATAAGAGAAAAAGTTTTAAAGGCGTGTCACAGGGACACTAGTAAAACCGATGTGTTCAGATTTAGCTCGTTTCGATCTAAAACAGCTTGTTTCGCTGTATTAAGCACGAATACATGCTTTTCGCGCAGGTATAAGAGAAAAAGTTTTGACGCGTGTCACAGGGACACTTGTAAAACCAATGTGTTCAAATTTAGCTCGTTTCGGTCTAAAACAGCTTGTTTCGCTGTATTAAGCAAGAATACGTGCTTTTCGCGCAGTTACAAGAGAAAAAGTTTTGACGCGTGTCACAGGGACACTTGTAAAACCGATGTGTTCAGATCTAGCTCGTTTTGGTGTAAAACAGCTTGTTTCGTTGTATTAAGCACGAATACATGCTTTTCGCGCAGTTATAAGAGAAAAAGTTTAGACGCGTATCAGAGGAACACGTGTAAAACCGATGTGTTGTGATTTAGCTCGTTTCGGTCTAAAACAACTTGTTTCGTTGTATTAAGCAAGAATACATGCTTTTCGCGCAGTTATAAGAGAAAAAGTTTTGACGCGTATCAGAGGAACACTTGTAAAACCGATGTGTTATGATTTAGCTCGTTTCGGTCTAAAACAGCTTGTTTCGCTGTATTAAGCAAGAATACATGCTTTTCGCGCAGTTATAAGAGAAAAAGTTTTGACGCGTATCAGAGGAACACTTGTAAAACCGATGTGTTGTGATTTAGCTCGTTTCTGTCTAAAACAGCTTGTTTCGCTGTATTAGGCTAGAATACATGCTTTTCGCGCAGTTATAAGAGAAAAAGTTTTGACGCGTGTCACAGGGACACTTGTAAAACCGATGTGTTGTGATTTAGCTCGTTTTGGTCTAAAACAACTTGTTTCGCTGTATTAAGCAAGAATACATGCTTTTCGCGCAGTTATAAGAGAAAAAGTTTTGACGCGTGTCACAGGAACACTTGTAAAACCGATGTGTTCAGATTTAGCTCGTTTCGGTCTAAAACAGCTTGTTTCGTCGTATTAAGCACGAATACATGCTTTTCGCGCAGTTATAAGAGAAAAAAAGTTTTGACGCTTATCAGAGGAACACTTGTAAAACCGATGTGTTGTGATTTAACTCGTTTCGGTCTAAAACAGCTTGTTTCGTTGTATTAAGCAAGAATACATGCTTTTCGCGCAGTTATAAGAGAAAAAGTTTTGACGCGTATCAGAGGAACACTTGTAAAACCGATGTGTTGTGATTTAGCTCGTTTCGGTCTAAAATAGCTTGTTTCGCTGTATTAAGCAAGAATACATGCTTTTCGGCAGTTATAAGAGAAAAAGTTTTGACGCGTGTCACAGGGACACTGGTAAAACCGATGTGTTCAGATTTAGCTCGTTTCGGTCTAAAACAGCTTGTTTCGTTGTATTAAGCACGAATACATGCTTTTCGCGCAGTTATAAGAGAAAAAGTTTAGACGCGTATCAGAGGAACACGTGTAAAACCGATGTGTTGTGATTTAGCTCGTTTCGGTCTTAAACAGCTTGTTTCGCTGTATTAAGCAAGAATACATGCTTTTCGCGCAGTTATAAGAGAAAAAGTTTTGACGCGTGTCACAGGGACACTTGTGAAACCGATGTGTTCAGATTTACCTCGTTTCGGTCTAAAACAGCTTGTTTCGTTGAACTAAGCACGAATACATGCTTTTCGCGCAGTTATAAGAGAAAAAAGTTTTGACGCGTATCAGAGGAACACTTGTAAAACCGATGTGTTGTGATTTAGCTCGTTTCTGTCTAAAACAGCTTGTTTCGCTGTATTAAGCTAGAATACATGCTTTTCGCGCAGTTATAAGAGAAAAAGTTTTGACGCGTGTCACAGGGACACTTGTAAAACCGATGTGTTGTGATTTAGCTCGTTTTAGTCTAAAACAACTTGTTTCGCTGTATTAAGCAAGAATACATGCTTTTCGATCAGTTATAAGAGAAAAAGTTTTGACGCGTGTCACAGGAACACTTGTAAAACCGATGTGTTCAGATTTAGCTCGTTTCGGTCTAAAACAGCTTGTTTCGTCGTATTAAGCACGAATACATGCTTTTCGCGCAGTTATAAGAGAAAAAAAGTTTTGACGCGTATCAGAGGAACACTTGTAAAACCGATGTGTTGTGATTTAACTCGTTTCGGTCTAAAACAGCTTGTTTCGTTGTATTAAGCAAGAATACATGCTTTTCGCGCAGTTATAAGAGAAAAAGTTTTGACGCGTATCAGAGGAACACTTGTAAAACCGATGTGTTGTGATTTAGCTCGTTTCGGTCTAAAATAGCTTGTTTCGCTGTATTAAGCAAGAATACATGCTTTTCGGCAGTTATAAGAGAAAAAGTTTTGACGCGTGTCACAGGGACACTGGTAAAACCGATGTGTTCAGATTTAGCTCGTTTCGGTCTAAAACAGCTTGTTTCGTTGTATTAAGCACGAATACATGCTTTTCGCGCAGTTATAAGAGAAAAAGTTTAGACGCGTATCAGAGGAACACTTGTAAAACCGATGTGTTGTCATTTAGCTCGTTTCGGTCTAAAACAGCTTGTTTCGTTGTATTAAGCAAGAATACATGCTTTTCGCGCAGTTATAAGAGAAAAAGTTTTAAAGGCGTGTCACAGGGACACTAGTAAAACCGATGTGTTCAGATTTAGCTCGTTTCGATCTAAAACAGCTTGTTTCGCTGTATTAAGCACGAATACATGCTTTTCGCGCAGGTATAAGAGAAAAAGTTTTGACGCGTGTCACAGGGACACTTGTAAAACCGATGTGTTCAGATTTAGCTCGTTTCGGTCTAAAACAGCTTGTTTCGCTGTATTAAGCAAGAATACGTGCTTTTCGCGCAGTTACAAGAGAAAAAGTTTTGACGCGTGTCACAGGGACACTTGTAAAACCGATGTGTTCAGATCTAGCTCGTTTTGGTGTAAAACAGCTTGTTTCGTTGTATTAAGCACGAATACATGCTTTTCGCGCAGTTATAAGAGAAAAAGTTTAGACGCGTATCAGAGGAACACGTGTAAAACCGATGTGTTGTGATTTAGCTCGTTTCGGTCTTAAACAGCTTGTTTCGTTGTATTAAGCAAGAATACATGCTTTTCGCGCAGTTATAAGAGAAAAAGTTTTGACGCGTATCAGAGGAACACTTGTAAAACCGATGTGTTGTGATTTAGCTCGTTTCGGTCTAAAACAGCTTGTTTCGTTGTATTAAGCACGAATACATGCTTTTCGCGCAGTTATAAGAGAAAAAAGAGAAAAAGTTTAGACGCGTATCAGTGGAACACTTGTAAAACCGATGTGTTGTGATTTAGCTCGTTTCGGTCTAAAACAGCTTGTTTCGTTGTATTAAGCAAGAATACATGCTTTTCGCGCAGTTATAAGAGAAAAAGTTTTGACGCGTATCAGAGGAACACGTGTAAAACCGATGAGTTGTGATTTAGCTCGTTTCGGTCTAAAACAGCTTGTTTCGCTGTATTAAGCAAGAATACATGCTTTTCGCGCAGTTATAAGAGAAAAAGTTTTGACGCCTGTCACAGGGACACTTGTAAAACCGATGTGTTCAGATTTACCTCGTTTCGGTCTAAAACAGCTTGTTTCGTTGAACTAAGCACGAATACATGCTTTTCGCGCAGTTATAAGAGAAAAAAGTTTTGACGCGTATCAGAGGAACACTTGTAAAACCGATGTGTTGTGATTTAGCTCGTTTCGGTCTAAAACAGCTTGTTTTGCTGTATTAGGCAAGAATACATGCTTTTCGCGCAGTTATAAGAGAAAAAGTTTTGACGCGTGTCACAGGGACACTTGTAAAACCGATGTGTTGTGATTCAGCTCGTTTCGGTCTAAAACAGCTTGTTTCGTTGTATTAAGCAAGAATACATGTTTTCGCGCAGTTATAAGAGAAAAAAATTTGACGCGTATCAGAGGAACACTTGTAAAGCCGATGTGTTGTGATTTAGCTCGTTTCGGTCTAAAACAGCTTGTTTCGCTGTATTAAGCACGAATACATGCTTTTCGCGCAGTTATAAGAGAAAAAGTTTAGACGCGTATCAGAGGAACACTTGTAAAACCGATGTGTTGTGATTTAGCTCGTTCCGGTCTAAAACAGCTTGTTTCGTTGTATTAGGCAAGAATACATGCTTTTCCCGCAGTTATAAGAGAAAAAGTTTTAAAGGCGTGTCACAGGGACACTAGTAAAACCGATGTGTTCAGATTTAGCTCATTTCGGTCTAAAACAGCTTGTTTCGCTGTATTAAGCACGAATACATGCTTTTCGCGCAGGTATAAGAGAAAAAGTTTTGACGCGTGTCACAGGGACACTTGTAAAACCGATGTGTTCAGATCTAGCTCGTTTTGGTGTAAAACAGCTTGTTTCGTTGTATTAAGCACGAATACATGCTTTTCGCGCAGTTATAAAAGAAAAAGTTTAGACGCGTATCAGAGGACCACTTGTAAAACCGATGTGTTGTGATTTAGCTCGTTTCGGTCTAAAACAGCTTGTTTCGTTGTATTAAGCAAGAATACATGCTTTTCGCGCAGTTATAAGAGAAAAAGTTTTGACGCGTATCAGAGGAACACTTGTAAAACCGATGTGTTGTGATTTAGCTCGTTTCGGTCTAAAACAGCTTGTTTCGCTGTATTAAGCAAGAATACATGCTTTTCGCGCAGTTATAAGAGAAAAAGTTTTGACGCGTGTCACAGGGACACTTGTAAAACCGATGTGTTGTGATTTACCTCGTTTCGGTCTAAAACAGCTTGTTTCCTTGTATTAAGCAAGAATACATGTTTTCGCGCAGTTATAAGAGAAAAAAATTTGACGCGTATCAGAGGAACACTTGTAAAGCCGATGTGTTGTGATTTAGCTCGTTTCGGTCTAAAACAGCTTGTTTCGCTGTATTAAGACGAATACATGCTTTTCGCGCAGTTTTAAGAGAAAAAGTTTAGACGCGTATCAGAGGAACACTTGTAAAACCGATGTGTTGTGATTTAACTCGTTCCGGTCTAAAACAGCTTGTTTCGTTGTATTAGGCAAGAATACATGCTTTTCGCGCAGTTATAAGAGAAAAAGTTTTAAAGGCGTGTCACAGGGACACTATTAAAACCGATGTGTTCAGATTTAGCTCATTTCGGTCTAAAACAGCTTGTTTCGCTGTATTAAGCATGAATACATGCTTTTCGCGCAGGTATAAGAGAAAAAGTTTTGACGCGTGTCACAGGGACACTTGTAAAACCGATGTGTTCAGATTTAGCTCGTTTCGGTCTAAAACAGCTTGTTTCGCTGTATTAGCAAGAATACGTGCTTTTCGCGCAGTTACAAGAGAAAAAGTTTTGACGCGTGTCACAGGGACACTTGTAAAACCGATGTGTTCAGATCTAGCTCGTTTTGGTGTAAAACAACTTGTTTCTTTCTATTAAGCACGAATACATGCTTTTCGCGCAGTTAGAAAGAGAAAAAGTTTAGACGCGTATCAGAGGAACACTTGTAAAACCGATGTGTTGTGATTTAGCTCGTTTCGGTCTAAAACAGCTTGTTTCGTTGTATTAAGCAAGAATACATGCTTTTCGCACAGTTATAAGAGAAAAAGTTTGACGCGTATCAGAGGAACACTTGTAAAACCGATGTGTTGTGATTTAGCTCGTTTCGGTCTAAAACAGCTTATTTCGCTGCATTAAGCAAGAATACATGCTTTTCGCGCAGTTATAAGAGAAAAAGTTTTGACGCGTGTCACAGGGACACTTGTAAAACCGATGTGTTCAGATTTACCTCGTTTCGGTCTGAAACAGCTTGTTTCGTTGAACTAAGCACGAATACATGCTTTTCGCGCAGTTATAAGAGAAAAAAGTATTGACGCGTATCAGAGGAAAACTTGTAAAACCGATGTGTTGTGATTTAGCTCGTTTCGGTCTAAAACAGCTTGTTTCGCTGTATTAAGCAAGAATACATGCTTTTCGCGCAGTTGTAAGAGAAAAAGTTTTGACGCGTATCAGAGGAACACTTGTAAAACCGATGTGTTGTGATTTAGCTCGTATCGGTCTAAAACAGCTTGTTTCGTTGTATTAAGCAAGAATACATGCTTTTCGCGCAGTTATAAGAGAAAAAGTTTAGACGCGTATCAGTGGAACACTTGTAAAACCGATGTGTTCAGATTTAGCTCGTTTCGGTCTAAAACAGCTTGTTTCGCTGTATTAAGCAAGAATACATGCTTTTCGCGCAGTTATAAGAGAAAAAGTTTTGACGCGTGTCACAGGGACACTTGTAAAACCGATGTGTTGTGATTTACCTCGTTTCGGTCTAAAACAGCTTGTTTCCTTGTATTAAGCAAGAATACATGTTTTCGCGCAGTTATAAGAGAAAAAAATTTGACGCGTATCAGAGGAACACTTGTAAAGCCGATGTGTTGTGATTTAGCTCGTTTCGGTCTAAAACAGCTTGTTTCGCTGTATTAAGCACGAATACATGCTTTTCGCGCAGTTATAAGAGAAAAAGTTTAGACGCGTATCAGAGGAACACTTGTAAAACCGATGTGTTGTGATTTAGCTCGTTCCGGTCTAAAACAGCTTGTTTCGTTGTATTAGGCAAGAATACATGCTTTTCCCGCAGTTATAAGAGAAAAAGTTTTAAAGGCGTGTCACAGGGACACTAGTAAAACCGATGTGTTCAGATTTAGCTCATTTCGGTCTAAAACAGCTTGTTTCGCTGTATTAAGCACGAATACATGCTTTTCGCGCAGGTATAAGAGAAAAAGTTTTGACGCGTGTCACAGGGACACTTGTAAAACCGATGTGTTCAGATCTAGCTCGTTTTGGTGTAAAACAGCTTGTTTCGTTGTATTAAGCACGAATACATGCTTTTCGCGCAGTTATAAAAGAAAAAGTTTAGACGCGTATCAGAGGACCACTTGTAAAACCGATGTGTTGTGATTTAGCTCGTTTCGGTCTAAAACAGCTTGTTTCGTTGTATTAAGCAAGAATACATGCTTTTCGCGCAGTTATAAGAGAAAAAGTTTTGACGCGTATCAGAGGAACACTTGTAAAACCGATGTGTTGTGATTTAGCTCGTTTCGGTCTAAAACAGCTTGTTTCGCTGTATTAAGCAAGAATACATGCTTTTCGCGCAGTTATAAGAGAAAAAGTTTTGACGCGTGTCACAGGGACACTTGTAAAACCGATGTGTTGTGATTTACCTCGTTTCGGTCTAAAACAGCTTGTTTCCTTGTATTAAGCAAGAATACATGTTTTCGCGCAGTTATAAGAGAAAAAAATTTGACGCGTATCAGAGGAACACTTGTAAAGCCGATGTGTTGTGATTTAGCTCGTTTCGGTCTAAAACAGCTTGTTTCGCTGTATTAAGACGAATACATGCTTTTCGCGCAGTTTTAAGAGAAAAAGTTTAGACGCGTATCAGAGGAACACTTGTAAAACCGATGTGTTGTGATTTAACTCGTTCCGGTCTAAAACAGCTTGTTTCGTTGTATTAGGCAAGAATACATGCTTTTCGCGCAGTTATAAGAGAAAAAGTTTTAAAGGCGTGTCACAGGGACACTATTAAAACCGATGTGTTCAGATTTAGCTCATTTCGGTCTAAAACAGCTTGTTTCGCTGTATTAAGCACGAATACATGCTTTTCGCGCAGGTATAAGAGAAAAAGTTTTGACGCGTGTCACAGGGACACTTGTAAAACCGATGTGTTCAGATTTAGCTCGTTTCGGTCTAAAACAGCTTGTTTCGCTGTATTAGCAAGAATACGTGCTTTTCGCGCAGTTACAAGAGAAAAAGTTTTGACGCGTGTCACAGGGACACTTGTAAAACCGATGTGTTCAGATCTAGCTCGTTTTGGTGTAAAACAACTTGTTTCTTTCTATTAAGCACGAATACATGCTTTTCGCGCAGTTAGAAAGAGAAAAAGTTTAGACGCGTATCAGAGGAACACTTGTAAAACCGATGTGTTGTGATTTAGCTCGTTTCGGTCTAAAACAGCTTGTTTCGTTGTATTAAGCAAGAATACATGCTTTTCGCACAGTTATAAGAGAAAAAGTTTGACGCGTATCAGAGGAACACTTGTAAAACCGATGTGTTGTGATTTAGCTCGTTTCGGTCTAAAACAGCTTATTTCGCTGCATTAAGCAAGAATACATGCTTTTCGCGCAGTTATAAGAGAAAAAGTTTTGACGCGTGTCACAGGGACACTTGTAAAACCGATGTGTTCAGATTTACCTCGTTTCGGTCTGAAACAGCTTGTTTCGTTGAACTAAGCACGAATACATGCTTTTCGCGCAGTTATAAGAGAAAAAAGTATTGACGCGTATCAGAGGAAAACTTGTAAAACCGATGTGTTGTGATTTAGCTCGTTTCGGTCTAAAACAGCTTGTTTCGCTGTATTAAGCAAGAATACATGCTTTTCGCGCAGTTGTAAGAGAAAAAGTTTTGACGCGTATCAGAGGAACACTTGTAAAACCGATGTGTTGTGATTTAGCTCGTATCGGTCTAAAACAGCTTGTTTCGTTGTATTAAGCAAGAATACATGCTTTTCGCGCAGTTATAAGAGAAAAAGTTTAGACGCGTATCAGTGGAACACTTGTAAAACCGATGTGTTCAGATTTAGCTCGTTTCGGTCTAAAACAGCTTGTTTCGTTGTATTAAGCACGAATACATGCTTTTCGCGCAGTTATAAGAGAAAAAGTTTAAACGCGTATCAGAGGAACACTTGTAAAACCGATGTGTTGTGATTTAGCTCGTTTCGGTCTAAAACAGCTTGTTTCGTTGTATTAAGCAAGAATACATGCTTTTCGCGCAGTTATAAGAGAAAAAGTTTTAAAGGCGTGTCACAGGGACACTAGTAAAATCGATGTGTTCAGATTTAGCTCGTTTCGATCTAAAACAGCTTGTTTCGCTGTATTAAGCACGAATACATGCTTTTCGCGCAGGTATAAGAGAAAAAGTTTTGACGCGTGTCACAGGGACACTTGTAAAACCAATGTGTTCAAATTTAGCTCGTTTCGGTCTAAAACAGCTTGTTTCGCTGTATTAAGCAAGAATACGTGCTTTTCGCGCAGTTACAAGAGAAAAAGTTTTGACGCGTGTCACAGGGACACTTGTAAAACCGATGTGTTCAGATCTAGCTCGTTTTGGTGTAAAACAGCTTGTTTCGTTGTATTAAGCACGAATACATGCTTTTCGCGCAGTTATAAGAGAAAAAGTTTAGACGCGTATCAGAGGAACACGTGTAAAACCGATGTGTTGTGATTTAGCTCGTTTCGGTCTAAAACAGCTTGTTTCGCTGTATTAAGCAAGAATACATGCTTTTCGCGCAGTTATAAGAGAAAAAGTTTTGACGCGTATCAGAGGAACACTTGTAAAACCGATGTGTTGTGATTTAGCTCGTTTCTGTCTAAAACAGCTTGTTTCGCTGTATTAGGCTAGAATACATGCTTTTCGCGCAGTTATAAGAGAAAAAGTTTTGACGCGTGCCACAGGGACACTTGTAAAACCGATGTGTTCAGATTTACCTCGTTTCGGTCTAAAACAGCTTGTTTCGTTGAACTAAGCACGAATACATGCTTTTCGCGCAGTTATAAGAGAAAAAAGTTTTGACGCGTATCAGAGGAACACTTGTAAAACCGATGTGTTGTGATTTAGCTCGTTTCGGTCTAAAACAGCTTGTTTTGCTGTATTAGGCAAGAATACATGCTTTTCGCGCAGTTATAAGAGAAAAAGTTTTGACGCGTGTCACAGGGACACTTGTAAAACCGATGTGTTGTGATTCAGCTCGTTTCGGTCTAAAACAGCTTGTTTCGTTGTATTAAGCAAGAATACATGTTTTCGCGCAGTTATAAGAGAAAAAAATTTGACGCGTATCAGAGGAACACTTGTAAAGCCGATGTGTTGTGATTTAGCTCGTTTCGGTCTAAAACAGCTTGTTTCGCTGTATTAAGCACGAATACATGCTTTTCGCGCAGTTATAAGAGAAAAAGTTTAGACGCGTATCAGAGGAACACTTGTAAAACCGATGTGTTGTGATTTAGCTCGTTCCGGTCTAAAACAGCTTGTTTCGTTGTATTAGGCAAGAATACATGCTTTTCCCGCAGTTATAAGAGAAAAAGTTTTAAAGGCGTGTCACAGGGACACTAGTAAAACCGATGTGTTCAGATTTAGCTCATTTCGGTCTAAAACAGCTTGTTTCGCTGTATTAAGCACGAATACATGCTTTTCGCGCAGGTATAAGAGAAAAAGTTTTGACGCGTGTCACAGGGACACTTGTAAAACCGATGTGTTCAGATCTAGCTCGTTTTGGTGTAAAACAGCTTGTTTCGTTGTATTAAGCACGAATACATGCTTTTCGCGCAGTTATAAAAGAAAAAGTTTAGACGCGTATCAGAGGACCACTTGTAAAACCGATGTGTTGTGATTTAGCTCGTTTCGGTCTAAAACAGCTTGTTTCGTTGTATTAAGCAAGAATACATGCTTTTCGCGCAGTTATAAGAGAAAAAGTTTTGACGCGTATCAGAGGAACACTTGTAAAACCGATGTGTTGTGATTTAGCTCGTTTCGGTCTAAAACAGCTTGTTTCGCTGTATTAAGCAAGAATACATGCTTTTCGCGCAGTTATAAGAGAAAAAGTTTTGACGCGTATCAGAGGAACACTTGTAAAACCGATGTGTTGTGATTTACCTCGTTTCGGTCTAAAACAGCTTGTTTCCTTGTATTAAGCAAGAATACATGTTTTCGCGCAGTTATAAGAGAAAAAAATTTGACGCGTATCAGAGGAACACTTGTAAAGCCGATGTGTTGTGATTTAGCTCGTTTCGGTCTAAAACAGCTTGTTTCGCTGTATTAAGCACGAATACATGCTTTTCGCGCAGTTTTAAGAGAAAAAGTTTAGACGCGTATCAGAGGAACACTTGTAAAACCGATGTGTTGTGATTTAACTCGTTCCGGTCTAAAACAGCTTGTTTCGTTGTATTAGGCAAGAATACATGCTTTTCGCGCAGTTATAAGAGAAAAAGTTTTAAAGGCGTGTCACAGGGACACTATTAAAACCGATGTGTTCAGATTTAGCTCGTTTTGGTGTAAAACAACTTGTTTCTTTCTATTAAGCACGAATACATGCTTTTCGCGCAGTTAGAAAGAGAAAAAGTTTAGACGCGTATCAGAGGAACACTTGTAAAACCGATGTGTTGTGATTTAGCTCGTTTCGGTCTAAAACAGCTTGTTTCGTTGTATTAAGCAAGAATACATGCTTTTCGCACAGTTATAAGAGAAAAAGTTTGACGCGTATCAGAGGAACACTTGTAAAACCGATGTGTTGTGATTTAGCTCGTTTCGGTCTAAAACAGCTTATTTCGCTGCATTAAGCAAGAATACATGCTTTTCGCGCAGTTATAAGAGAAAAAGTTTTGACGCGTGTCACAGGGACACTTGTAAAACCGATGTGTTCAGATTTACCTCGTTTCGGTCTGAAACAGCTTGTTTCGTTGAACTAAGCACGAATACATGCTTTTCGCGCAGTTATAAGAGAAAAAAGTATTGACGCGTATCAGAGGAAAACTTGTAAAACCGATGTGTTGTGATTTAGCTCGTTTCGGTCTAAAACAGCTTGTTTCGCTGTATTAAGCAAGAATACATGCTTTTCGCGCAGTTGTAAGAGAAAAAGTTTTGACGCGTATCAGAGGAACACTTGTAAAACCGATGTGTTGTGATTTAGCTCGTATCGGTCTAAAACAGCTTGTTTCGTTGTATTAAGCAAGAATACATGCTTTTCGCGCAGTTATAAGAGAAAAAGTTTAGACGCGTATCAGTGGAACACTTGTAAAACCGATGTGTTCAGATTTAGCTCGTTTCGGTCTAAAACAGCTTGTTTCGTTGTATTAAGCACGAATACATGCTTTTCGCGCAGTTATAAGAGAAAAAGTTTAAACGCGTATCAGAGGAACACTTGTAAAACCGATGTGTTGTGATTTAGCTCGTTTCGGTCTAAAACAGCTTGTTTCGTTGTATTAAGCAAGAATACATGCTTTTCGCGCAGTTATAAGAGAAAAAGTTTTAAAGGCGTGTCACAGGGACACTAGTAAAATCGATGTGTTCAGATTTAGCTCGTTTCGATCTAAAACAGCTTGTTTCGCTGTATTAAGCACGAATACATGCTTTTCGCGCAGGTATAAGAGAAAAAGTTTTGACGCGTGTCACAGGGACACTTGTAAAACCAATGTGCTCAAATTTAGCTCGTTTCGGTCTAAAACAGCTTGTTTCGCTGTATTAAGCAAGAATACGTGCTTTTCGCGCAGTTACAAGAGAAAAAGTTTTGACGCGTGTCACAGGGACACTTGTAAAACCGATGTGTTCAGATCTAGCTCGTTTTGGTGTAAAACAGCTTGTTTCGTTGTATTAAGCACGAATACATGCTTTTCGCGCAGTTATAAGAGAAAAAGTTTAGACGCGTATCAGAGGAACACGTGTAAAACCGATGTGTTGTGATTTAGCTCGTTTCGGTCTAAAACAGCTTGTTTCGCTGTATTAAGCAAGAATACATGCTTTTCGCGCAGTTATAAGAGAAAAAGTTTTGACGCGTATCAGAGGAACACTTGTAAAACCGATGTGTTGTGATTTAGCTCGTTTCTGTCTAAAACAGCTTGTTTCGCTGTATTAGGCTAGAATACATGCTTTTCGCGCAGTTATAAGAGAAAAAGTTTTGACGCGTGCCACAGGGACACTTGTAAAACCGATGTGTTGTGATTTAGCTCGTTTTGGTCTAAAACAACTTGTTTCGCTGTATTAAGCAAGAATACATGCTTTTCGCGCAGTTATAAGAGAAAAAGTTTTGACGCGTGTCACAGGAACACTTGTAAAACCGATGTGTTCAGATTTAGCTCGTTTCGGTCTAAAACAGCTTGTTTCGTCGTATTAAGCACGAATACATGCTTTTCGCGCAGTTATAGGAGAAAAAAAGTTTTGACGCGTATCAGAGGAACACTTGTAAAACCGATGTGGTGTGATTTAACTCGTTTCGGTCTAAAACAGCTTGTTTCGTTGTATTAAGCAAGAATACATGCTTTTCGCGCAGTTATAAGAGAAAAAGTTTTGACGCGTATCAGAGGAACACTTGTAAAACCGATGTGTTGTGATTTAGCTCCTTTCGGTCTAAAATAGCTTGTTTCGCTGTATTAAGCAAGAATACATGCTTTTCGGCAGTTATAAGAGAAAAAGTTTTGACGCGTGTCACAGGGACACTGGTAAAACCGATGTGTTCAGATTTAGCTCGTTTCGGTCTAAAACAGCTTGTTTCGTTGTATTAAGCACGAATACATGCTTTTCGCGCAGTTATAAGAGAAAAAGTTTAGACGCGTATCAGAGGAACACTTGTAAAACCGATGTGTTGTGATTTAGCTCGATTCGGTCTAAAACAGCTTGTTTCGTTGTATTAGGCAAGAATACATGCTTTTCGCGCAGTTATAAGAGAAAAAGTTTTAAAGGCGTGTCACAGGGACACTAGTAAAACCGATGTGTTCAGATTTAGCTCGTTTCGATCTAAAACAGCTTGTTTCGCTGTATTAAGCACGAATACATGCTTTTCGCGCAGGTATAAGAGAAAAAGTTTTGACGCGTGTCACAGGGACACTTGTAAAACCGATGTGTTCAGATTTAGCTCGTTTCGGTCTAAAACAGCTTGTTTCGCTGTATTAAGCAAGAATACGTGCTTTTCGCGCAGTTACAAGAGAAAAAGGTTTTGACGCGTGTCACAGGGACACTTGTAAAACCGATGTGTTCAGATCTAGCTCGTTTTGGTGTAAAACAGCTTGTTTCGTTGTATTAAGCACGAATACATGCTTTTCGCGCAGTTATAAGAGAAAAAGTTTAGACGCGTATCAGAGGAACACGTGTAAAACCGATGTGTTGTGATTTAGCTCGTTTCGGTCTTAAACAGCTTGTTTCGCTGTATTAAGCAAGAATACATGCTTTTCGCGCAGTTATAAGAGAAAAAGTTTTGACGCGTGTCACAGGGACACTTGTGAAACCGATGTGTTCAGATTTACCTCGTTTCGGTCTAAAACAGCTTGTTTCGTTGAACTAAGCACGAATACATGCTTTTCGCGCAGGTATAAGAGAAAAAAGTTTTGACGCGTATCAGAGGAACACTTGTAAAACCGATGTGTTGTGATTTAGCTCGTTTCTGTCTAAAACAGCTTGTTTCGCTGTATTAAGCTAGAATACATGCTTTTCGCGCAGTTATAAGAGAAAAAGTTTTGACGCGTGTCACAGGGACACTTGTAAAACCGATGTGTTGTGATTTAGCTCGTTTTGGTCTAAAACAACTTGTTTCGCTGTATTAAGCAAGAATACATGCTTTTCGCGCAGTTATAAGAGAAAAAGTTTTGACGCGTGTCACAGGAACACTTGTAAAACCGATGTGTTCAGATTTAGCTCGTTTCGGTCTAAAACAGCTTGTTTCGTCGTATTAAGCACGAATACATGCTTTTCGCGCAGTTATAAGAGAAAAAAAGTTTTGACGCGTATCAGAGGAACACTTGTAAAACCGATGTGTTGTGATTTAACTCGTTTCGGTCTAAAACAGCTTGTTTCGTTGTATTAAGCAAGAATACATGCTTTTCGCGCAGTTATAAGAGAAAAAGTTTTGACGCGTATCAGAGGAACACTTGTAAAGCCGATGTGTTGTGATTTAGCTCGTTTCGGTCTAAAATAGCTTGTTTCGCTGTATTAAGCAAGAATACATGCTTTTCGGCAGTTATAAGAGAAAAAGTTTTGACGCGTGTCACAGGGACACTGGTAAAACCGATGTGTTCAGATTTAGCTCGTTTCGGTCTAAAACAGCTTGTTTCGTTGTATTAAGCACGAATACATGCTTTTCGCGCAGTTATAAGAGAAAAAGTTTAGACGCGTATCAGAGGAACACTTGTAAAACCGATGTGTTGTGATTTAGCTCGTTTCGGTCTAAAACAGCTTGTTTCGTTGTATTAAGCAAGAATACATGCTTTTCGCGCAGTTATAAGAGAAAAAGTTTTAAAGGCGTGTCACAGGGACACTAGTAAAACCGATGTGTTCAGATTTAGCTCGTTTCGATCTAAAACAGCTTGTTTCGCTGTATTAAGCACGAATACATGCTTTTCGCGCAGGTATAAGAGAAAAAGTTTTGACGCGTGTCACAGGGACACTTGTAAAACCGATGTGTTCAGATTTAGCTCGTTTCGGTCTAAAACAGCTTGTTTCGTTGTATTAAGCACGAATACATGCTTTTCGCGCAGTTATAAGAGAAAAAGTTTAGACGCGTATCAGTGGAACACTTGTAAAACCGATGTGTTCAGATCTAGCTCGTTTTGGTGTAAAACAGCTTGTTTCGTTGTATTAAGCACGAATACATGCTTTTCGCGCAGTTATAAGAGAAAAAGTTTAGACGCGTATCAGAGGAACACGTGTAAAACCGATGTGTTGTGATTTAGCTCGTTTCGGTCTTAAACAGCTTGTTTCGTTGTATTAAGCAAGAATACATGCTTTTCGCGCAGTTATAAGAGAAAAAGTTTTGACGCGTATCAGAGGAACACTTGTAAAACCGATGTGTTGTGATTTAGCTCGTTTCGGTCTAAAACAGCTTGTTTCGTTGTATTAGGCACGAATACATGCTTTTCGCGCAGTTATAAGAGAAAAAGTTTAGACGCGTATCAGTGGAACACTTGTAAAACCGATGTGTTGTGATTTAGCTCGTTTCGGTCTAAAACAGCTTGTTTCGTTGTATTAAGCAAGAATACATGCTTTTCGCGCAGTTATAAGAGAAAAAGTTTTGACGCGTATCAGAGGAAAACTTGTAAAACCGATGTGTTGTGATTTAGCTCGTTTCGGTCTAAAACAGCTTGTTTTGCTGTATTAAGCAAGAATACATGCTTTTCGCGCAGTTATAAGAGAAAAAGTTTTGACGCCTGTCACAGGGACACTTGTAAAACCGATGTGTTCAGATTTACCTCGTTTCGGTCTAAAACAGCTTGTTTCGTTGAACTAAGCACGAATACATGCTTTTCGCGCAGTTATAAGAGAAAAAAGTTTTGACGCGTATCAGAGGAACACTTGTAAAACCGATGTGTTGTGATTTAGCTCGTTTCGGTCTAAAACAGCTTGTTTTGCTGTATTAGGCAAGAATACATGCTTTTCGCGCAGTTATAAGAGAAAAAGTTTTGACGCGTGTCACAGGGACACTTGTAAACCGATGTGTTGTGATTCAGCTCGTTTCGGTCTAAAACAGCTTGTTTCGTTGTATTAAGCAAGAATACATGTTTTCGCGCAGTTATAAGAGAAAAAAATTTGACGCGTATCAGAGGAACACTTGTAAAGCCGATGTGTTGTGATTTAGCTCGTTTCGGTCTAAAACAGCTTGTTTCGCTGTATTAAGCACGAATACATGCTTTTCGCGCAGTTATCAGAGAAAAAGTTTAGACGCGTATCAGAGCAACACTTGTAAAACCGATGTGTTGTGATTTAGCTCGT
The DNA here is from genome assembly GCF_052857255.1 of Amblyomma americanum. Lineage (NCBI taxonomy): Eukaryota > Metazoa > Arthropoda > Arachnida > Ixodida > Ixodidae > Amblyomma > Amblyomma americanum. The sequence continues at coordinate 894,020 of NW_027526497.1, forward strand.
TCCGGTCTAAAACAGCTTGTTTCGTTGTATTAGGCAAGAATACATGCTTTTCCCGCAGTTATAAGAGAAAAAGTTTTAAAGGCGTGTCACAGGGACACTAGTAAAACCGATGTGTTCAGATTTAGCTCATTTCGGTCTAAAACAGCTTGTTTCGCTGTATTAATCACGAATACATGCTTTTCGCGCAGGTATAAGAGAAAAAGTTTTGACGCGTGTCACAGGGACACTTGTAAAACCGATGTGTTCAGATCTAGCTCGTTTTGGTGTAAAACAGCTTGTTTCGTTGTATTAAGCACGAATACATGCTTTTCGCGCAGTTATAAAAGAAAAAGTTTAGACGCGTATCAGAGGACCACTTGTAAAACCGATGTGTTGTGATTTAGCTCGTTTCGGTCTAAAACAGCTTGTTTCGTTGTATTAAGCAAGAATACATGCTTTTCGCGCAGTTATAAGAGAAAAAGTTTTGACGCGTATCAGAGGAACACTTGTAAAACCGATGTGTTGTGATTTAGCTCGTTTCGGTCTAAAACAGCTTGTTTCGCTGTATTAAGCAAGAATACATGCTTTTCGCGCAGTTATAAGAGAAAAAGTTTTGACGCGTGTCACAGGGACACTTGTAAAACCGATGTGTTCAGATTTACCTCGTTTCGGTCTAAAACAGCTTGTTTCTTTGTATTAAGCAAGAATACATGTTTTCGCGCAGTTATAAGAGAAAAAAATTTGACGCGTATCAGAGGAACACTTGTAAAGCCGATGTGTTGTGATTTAGCTCGTTTCGGTCTAAAACAGCTTGTTTCGCTGTATTAAGCACGAATACATGCTTTTCGCGCAGTTTTAAGAGAAAAAGTTTAGACGCGTATCAGAGGAACACTTGTAAAACCGATGTGTTGTGATTTAACTCGTTCCGGTCTAAAACAGCTTGTTTCGTTGTATTAGGCAAGAATACATGCTTTTCGCGCAGTTATAAGAGAAAAAGTTTTAAAGGCGTGTCACAGGGACACTAGTAAAACCGATGTGTTCAGATTTAGCTCATTTCGGTCTAAAACAGCTTGTTTCGCTGTATTAAGCACGAATACATGCTTTTCGCGCAGGTATAAGAGAAAAAGTTTTGACGCGTGTCACAGGGACACTTGTAAAACCGATGTGTTCAGATTTAGCTCGTTTCGGTCTAAAACAGCTTGTTTCGCTGTATTAGCAAGAATACGTGCTTTTCGCGCAGTTACAAGAGAAAAAGTTTTGACGCGTGTCACAGGGACACTTGTAAAACCGATGTGTTCAGATCTAGCTCGTTTTGGTGTAAAACAGCTTGTTTCGTTGAACTAAGCACGAATACATGCTTTTCGCGCAGTTAGAAAGAGAAAAAGTTTAGACGCGTATCAGAGGAACACTTGTAAAACCGATGTGTTGTGATTTAGCTCGTTTCGGTCTAAAACAGCTTGTTTCGTTGTATTAAGCAAGAATACATGCTTTTCGCACAGTTATAAGAGAAAAAGTTTTGACGCGTATCAGAGGAACACTTGTAAAACCGATGTGTTGTGATTTAGCTCGTTTCGGTCTAAAACAGCTTATTTCGCTGTATTAAGCAAGAATACATGCTTTTCGCGCAGTTATAAGAGAAAAAGTTTTGACGCGTGTCACAGGGACACTTGTAAAACCGATGTGTTCAGATTTACCTCGTTTCGGTCTGAAACAGCTTGTTTCGTTGAACTAAGCACGAATACATGCTTTTCGCGCAGTTATAAGAGAAAAAAGTATTGACGCGTATCAGAGGAAAACTTGTAAAACCGATGTGTTATGATTTAGCTCGTTTCGGTCTAAAACAGCTTGTTTCGCTGTATTAAGCAAGAATACATGCTTTTCGCGCAGTTATAAGAGAAAAAGTTTTGACGCGTGTCACAGGGACACTTGTAAAACCGATGTGTTGTGATTTAGCTCGTTTCGGTCTAAAACAGCTTGTTTCGTTGTATGAAGCAAGAATACATGCTTTTCGCGCAGTTATAGGAGAAAAAGTTTTGACGCGTATCAGAGGAACACTTGTAAAACCGATGTGTTGTGATTTAGCTCGTTTCGGTCTAAAACAGCTTGTTTCGCTGTATTAAGCAAGAATACATGCTTTTCGCGCAGTTATAAGAGAAAATGTTTTGACGCGTGTCACAGGGACACTTGTAAAACCTATGTGTTCAGATCTAGCTCGTTTTGGTGTAAAACAGCTTGTTTCGTTGTATTAAGCACGAATACATGCTTTTCGCGCAGTTATAGAAGAAAAAGTTTAGACGCGTATCAGAGGAACACTTGTAAAACCGATGTGTTGTGATTTAGCTCGTATCGGTCTAAAACAGCTTGTTTCGTTGTATTAAGCAAGAATACATGCTTTTCGCGCAGTTATAAGAGAAAAAGTTTTGACGCGTATCAGAAGAACACTTGTAAAACCGATGTGTTGTGATTTAGCTCGTTTCGGTCTAAAACAGCTTGTTTCGTTGAACTAAGCAAGAATACATGCTTTTCGCACAGTTATAAGAGAAAAAAGTTTTGACGCGTATCAGAGGAACACTTGTAAAACCGATGTGTTGTGATTTAGCTCGTTTTGGTCTAAAACAGCTTGTTTCGCTGTATTAAGCAAGAATACATGCTTTTCGCGCAGTTATAAGAGAAAAAGTTTTGACGCGTGTCACAGGAACACTTGTAAAACCGATGTGTTCAGATTTAGCTCGTTTCGGTCTAAAACAGCTTGTTTCGTCGTATTAAGCACGAATACATGCTTTTCGCGCAGTTATAAGAGAAAAAAAGTTTTCACGCGTATCAGAGGAACACTTCTAAAACCGATGTGTTGTGATTTAACTCGTTTCGGTCTAAAACAGCTTGTTTCTTTGTATTAAGCAAGAATACATGCTTTTCGCGCAGTTATAAGAGAAAACGTTTTGACGCGTATCAGAGGAACACTTGTAAAACCGATGTGTTGTGATTTAGCTCGTTTCGGTCTAAAACAGCTTGTTTCGCTGTATTAAGCAAGAATACATGCTTTTCGCGCAGTTATAAGAGAAAAAGTTTTGACGCGTGTCACAGGGCCACTTGTAAAACCGATGTGTTCAGATTTAGCTCGTTTCGGTCTAAAACAGCTTGTTTCGTTGTATTAAGCACGAATACATGCTTTTCGCGCAGTTATAAGAGAAAAAGTTTAGACGCGTATCAGAGGAACACTTGTATAACCGATGTGTTGTGAGTTAGCTCGTTTCGGTCTAAAACAGCTTGTTTCGTTGTATTAAGCAAGAATACATGCTTTTCGCGCAGTTATAAGAGAAAAAGTTTTAAAGGCGTGTCACAGGGACACTAGTAAAACCGATGTGTTCAGATTTAGCTCGTTTCGATCTAAAACAGCTTGTTTCGCTGTATTAAGCACGAATACATGCTTTTCGCGCAGGTATAAGAGAAAAAGTTTTGACGCGTGTCACAGGGACACTTGTAAAACCGATGTGTTCAGATTAAGCTCGTTTCGGTCTAAAACAGCTTGTTTCGCTGTATTAAGCAAGAATACGTGCTTTTCGCGCAGTTACAAGAGAAAAAGTTTTGACGCGTGTCACAGGGACACTTGTAAAACCGATGTGTTCAGATCTAGCTGGTTTTGGTGTAAAACAGCTTGTTTCGTTGTATTAAGCACAAATACATGCTTTTCGCGCAGTTATAAGAGAAAAAGTTTAGACGCGTATCACAGGAACACTTGTAAAACCGATGTGTTGTGATTTAGCTCGTTTCGGTCTAAAACAGCTTGTTTCGCTGTATTAAGCAAGAATACATGCTTTTCGCGCAGTTGTAAGAGAAAAAGTTTTGACGCGTATCAGAGGAACACTTGTAAAACCGATGTGTTGTGATTTAGCTCGTATCGGTCTAAAACAGCTTGTTTCGTTGTATTAAGCAAGAATACATGCTTTTCGCGCAGTTATAAGAGAAAAAGTTTAGACGCGTATCAGTGGAACACTTGTAAAACCGATGTGTTCAGATTTAGCTCGTTTCGGTCTAAAACAGCTTGTTTCGCTGTATTAAGCAAGAATACATGCTTTTCGCGCAGTTATAAGAGAAAAAGTTTTGACGCGTGTCACAGGGACACTTGTAAAACCGATGTGTTGTGATTTACCTCGTTTCGGTCTAAAACAGCTTGTTTCCTTGTATTAAGCAAGAATACATGTTTTCGCGCAGTTATAAGAGAAAAAAATTTGACGCGTATCAGAGGAACACTTGTAAAGCCGATGTGTTGTGATTTAGCTCGTTTCGGTCTAAAACAGCTTGTTTCGCTGTATTAAGCACGAATACATGCTTTTCGCGCAGTTATAAGAGAAAAAGTTTAGACGCGTATCAGAGGAACACTTGTAAAACCGATGTGTTGTGATTTAGCTCGTTCCGGTCTAAAACAGCTTGTTTCGTTGTATTAGGCAAGAATACATGCTTTTCCCGCAGTTATAAGAGAAAAAGTTTTAAAGGCGTGTCACAGGGACACTAGTAAAACCGATGTGTTCAGATTTAGCTCATTTCGGTCTAAAACAGCTTGTTTCGCTGTATTAAGCACGAATACATGCTTTTCGCGCAGGTATAAGAGAAAAAGTTTTGACGCGTGTCACAGGGACACTTGTAAAACCGATGTGTTCAGATCTAGCTCGTTTTGGTGTAAAACAGCTTGTTTCGTTGTATTAAGCACGAATACATGCTTTTCGCGCAGTTATAAAAGAAAAAGTTTAGACGCGTATCAGAGGACCACTTGTAAAACCGATGTGTTGTGATTTAGCTCGTTTCGGTCTAAAACAGCTTGTTTCGTTGTATTAAGCAAGAATACATGCTTTTCGCGCAGTTATAAGAGAAAAAGTTTTGACGCGTATCAGAGGAACACTTGTAAAACCGATGTGTTGTGATTTAGCTCGTTTCGGTCTAAAACAGCTTGTTTCGCTGTATTAAGCAAGAATACATGCTTTTCGCGCAGTTATAAGAGAAAAAGTTTTGACGCGTGTCACAGGGACACTTGTAAAACCGATGTGTTGTGATTTACCTCGTTTCGGTCTAAAACAGCTTGTTTCCTTGTATTAAGCAAGAATACATGTTTTCGCGCAGTTATAAGAGAAAAAAATTTGACGCGTATCAGAGGAACACTTGTAAAGCCGATGTGTTGTGATTTAGCTCGTTTCGGTCTAAAACAGCTTGTTTCGCTGTATTAAGACGAATACATGCTTTTCGCGCAGTTTTAAGAGAAAAAGTTTAGACGCGTATCAGAGGAACACTTGTAAAACCGATGTGTTGTGATTTAACTCGTTCCGGTCTAAAACAGCTTGTTTCGTTGTATTAGGCAAGAATACATGCTTTTCGCGCAGTTATAAGAGAAAAAGTTTTAAAGGCGTGTCACAGGGACACTATTAAAACCGATGTGTTCAGATTTAGCTCATTTCGGTCTAAAACAGCTTGTTTCGCTGTATTAAGCACGAATACATGCTTTTCGCGCAGGTATAAGAGAAAAAGTTTTGACGCGTGTCACAGGGACACTTGTAAAACCGATGTGTTCAGATTTAGCTCGTTTCGGTCTAAAACAGCTTGTTTCGCTGTATTAGCAAGAATACGTGCTTTTCGCGCAGTTACAAGAGAAAAAGTTTTGACGCGTGTCACAGGGACACTTGTAAAACCGATGTGTTCAGATCTAGCTCGTTTTGGTGTAAAACAACTTGTTTCTTTCTATTAAGCACGAATACATGCTTTTCGCGCAGTTAGAAAGAGAAAAAGTTTAGACGCGTATCAGAGGAACACTTGTAAAACCGATGTGTTGTGATTTAGCTCGTTTCGGTCTAAAACAGCTTGTTTCGTTGTATTAAGCAAGAATACATGCTTTTCGCACAGTTATAAGAGAAAAAGTTTGACGCGTATCAGAGGAACACTTGTAAAACCGATGTGTTGTGATTTAGCTCGTTTCGGTCTAAAACAGCTTATTTCGCTGCATTAAGCAAGAATACATGCTTTTCGCGCAGTTATAAGAGAAAAAGTTTTGACGCGTGTCACAGGGACACTTGTAAAACCGATGTGTTCAGATTTACCTCGTTTCGGTCTGAAACAGCTTGTTTCGTTGAACTAAGCACGAATACATGCTTTTCGCGCAGTTATAAGAGAAAAAAGTATTGACGCGTATCAGAGGAAAACTTGTAAAACCGATGTGTTGTGATTTAGCTCGTTTCGGTCTAAAACAGCTTGTTTCGCTGTATTAAGCAAGAATACATGCTTTTCGCGCAGTTGTAAGAGAAAAAGTTTTGACGCGTATCAGAGGAACACTTGTAAAACCGATGTGTTGTGATTTAGCTCGTATCGGTCTAAAACAGCTTGTTTCGTTGTATTAAGCAAGAATACATGCTTTTCGCGCAGTTATAAGAGAAAAAGTTTAGACGCGTATCAGTGGAACACTTGTAAAACCGATGTGTTCAGATTTAGCTCGTTTCGGTCTAAAACAGCTTGTTTCGTTGTATTAAGCACGAATACATGCTTTTCGCGCAGTTATAAGAGAAAAAGTTTAAACGCGTATCAGAGGAACACTTGTAAAACCGATGTGTTGTGATTTAGCTCGTTTCGGTCTAAAACAGCTTGTTTCGTTGTATTAAGCAAGAATACATGCTTTTCGCGCAGTTATAAGAGAAAAAGTTTTAAAGGCGTGTCACAGGGACACTAGTAAAATCGATGTGTTCAGATTTAGCTCGTTTCGATCTAAAACAGCTTGTTTCGCTGTATTAAGCACGAATACATGCTTTTCGCGCAGGTATAAGAGAAAAAGTTTTGACGCGTGTCACAGGGACACTTGTAAAACCAATGTGTTCAAATTTAGCTCGTTTCGGTCTAAAACAGCTTGTTTCGCTGTATTAAGCAAGAATACGTGCTTTTCGCGCAGTTACAAGAGAAAAAGTTTTGACGCGTGTCACAGGGACACTTGTAAAACCGATGTGTTCAGATCTAGCTCGTTTTGGTGTAAAACAGCTTGTTTCGTTGTATTAAGCACGAATACATGCTTTTCGCGCAGTTATAAGAGAAAAAGTTTAGACGCGTATCAGAGGAACACGTGTAAAACCGATGTGTTGTGATTTAGCTCGTTTCGGTCTAAAACAGCTTGTTTCGCTGTATTAAGCAAGAATACATGCTTTTCGCGCAGTTATAAGAGAAAAAGTTTTGACGCGTATCAGAGGAACACTTGTAAAACCGATGTGTTGTGATTTAGCTCGTTTCTGTCTAAAACAGCTTGTTTCGCTGTATTAGGCTAGAATACATGCTTTTCGCGCAGTTATAAGAGAAAAAGTTTTGACGCGTGCCACAGGGACACTTGTAAAACCGATGTGTTCAGATTTACCTCGTTTCGGTCTAAAACAGCTTGTTTCGTTGAACTAAGCACGAATACATGCTTTTCGCGCAGTTATAAGAGAAAAAAGTTTTGACGCGTATCAGAGGAACACTTGTAAAACCGATGTGTTGTGATTTAGCTCGTTTCGGTCTAAAACAGCTTGTTTTGCTGTATTAGGCAAGAATACATGCTTTTCGCGCAGTTATAAGAGAAAAAGTTTTGACGCGTGTCACAGGGACACTTGTAAAACCGATGTGTTGTGATTCAGCTCGTTTCGGTCTAAAACAGCTTGTTTCGTTGTATTAAGCAAGAATACATGTTTTCGCGCAGTTATAAGAGAAAAAAATTTGACGCGTATCAGAGGAACACTTGTAAAGCCGATGTGTTGTGATTTAGCTCGTTTCGGTCTAAAACAGCTTGTTTCGCTGTATTAAGCACGAATACATGCTTTTCGCGCAGTTATAAGAGAAAAAGTTTAGACGCGTATCAGAGGAACACTTGTAAAACCGATGTGTTGTGATTTAGCTCGTTCCGGTCTAAAACAGCTTGTTTCGTTGTATTAGGCAAGAATACATGCTTTTCCCGCAGTTATAAGAGAAAAAGTTTTAAAGGCGTGTCACAGGGACACTAGTAAAACCGATGTGTTCAGATTTAGCTCATTTCGGTCTAAAACAGCTTGTTTCGCTGTATTAAGCACGAATACATGCTTTTCGCGCAGGTATAAGAGAAAAAGTTTTGACGCGTGTCACAGGGACACTTGTAAAACCGATGTGTTCAGATCTAGCTCGTTTTGGTGTAAAACAGCTTGTTTCGTTGTATTAAGCACGAATACATGCTTTTCGCGCAGTTATAAAAGAAAAAGTTTAGACGCGTATCAGAGGACCACTTGTAAAACCGATGTGTTGTGATTTAGCTCGTTTCGGTCTAAAACAGCTTGTTTCGTTGTATTAAGCAAGAATACATGCTTTTCGCGCAGTTATAAGAGAAAAAGTTTTGACGCGTATCAGAGGAACACTTGTAAAACCGATGTGTTGTGATTTAGCTCGTTTCGGTCTAAAACAGCTTGTTTCGCTGTATTAAGCAAGAATACATGCTTTTCGCGCAGTTATAAGAGAAAAAGTTTTGACGCGTATCAGAGGAACACTTGTAAAACCGATGTGTTGTGATTTACCTCGTTTCGGTCTAAAACAGCTTGTTTCCTTGTATTAAGCAAGAATACATGTTTTCGCGCAGTTATAAGAGAAAAAAATTTGACGCGTATCAGAGGAACACTTGTAAAGCCGATGTGTTGTGATTTAGCTCGTTTCGGTCTAAAACAGCTTGTTTCGCTGTATTAAGCACGAATACATGCTTTTCGCGCAGTTTTAAGAGAAAAAGTTTAGACGCGTATCAGAGGAACACTTGTAAAACCGATGTGTTGTGATTTAACTCGTTCCGGTCTAAAACAGCTTGTTTCGTTGTATTAGGCAAGAATACATGCTTTTCGCGCAGTTATAAGAGAAAAAGTTTTAAAGGCGTGTCACAGGGACACTATTAAAACCGATGTGTTCAGATTTAGCTCGTTTTGGTGTAAAACAACTTGTTTCTTTCTATTAAGCACGAATACATGCTTTTCGCGCAGTTAGAAAGAGAAAAAGTTTAGACGCGTATCAGAGGAACACTTGTAAAACCGATGTGTTGTGATTTAGCTCGTTTCGGTCTAAAACAGCTTGTTTCGTTGTATTAAGCAAGAATACATGCTTTTCGCACAGTTATAAGAGAAAAAGTTTGACGCGTATCAGAGGAACACTTGTAAAACCGATGTGTTGTGATTTAGCTCGTTTCGGTCTAAAACAGCTTATTTCGCTGCATTAAGCAAGAATACATGCTTTTCGCGCAGTTATAAGAGAAAAAGTTTTGACGCGTGTCACAGGGACACTTGTAAAACCGATGTGTTCAGATTTACCTCGTTTCGGTCTGAAACAGCTTGTTTCGTTGAACTAAGCACGAATACATGCTTTTCGCGCAGTTATAAGAGAAAAAAGTATTGACGCGTATCAGAGGAAAACTTGTAAAACCGATGTGTTGTGATTTAGCTCGTTTCGGTCTAAAACAGCTTGTTTCGCTGTATTAAGCAAGAATACATGCTTTTCGCGCAGTTGTAAGAGAAAAAGTTTTGACGCGTATCAGAGGAACACTTGTAAAACCGATGTGTTGTGATTTAGCTCGTATCGGTCTAAAACAGCTTGTTTCGTTGTATTAAGCAAGAATACATGCTTTTCGCGCAGTTATAAGAGAAAAAGTTTAGACGCGTATCAGTGGAACACTTGTAAAACCGATGTGTTCAGATTTAGCTCGTTTCGGTCTAAAACAGCTTGTTTCGTTGTATTAAGCACGAATACATGCTTTTCGCGCAGTTATAAGAGAAAAAGTTTAAACGCGTATCAGAGGAACACTTGTAAAACCGATGTGTTGTGATTTAGCTCGTTTCGATCTAAAACAGCTTGTTTCGCTGTATTAAGCACGAATACATGCTTTTCGCGCAGGTATAAGAGAAAAAGTTTTGACGCGTGTCACAGGGACACTTGTAAAACCAATGTGCTCAAATTTAGCTCGTTTCGGTCTAAAACAGCTTGTTTCGCTGTATTAAGCAAGAATACGTGCTTTTCGCGCAGTTACAAGAGAAAAAGTTTTGACGCGTGTCACAGGGACACTTGTAAAACCGATGTGTTCAGATCTAGCTCGTTTTGGTGTAAAACAGCTTGTTTCGTTGTATTAAGCACGAATACATGCTTTTCGCGCAGTTATAAGAGAAAAAGTTTAGACGCGTATCAGAGGAACACGTGTAAAACCGATGTGTTGTGATTTAGCTCGTTTCGGTCTAAAACAGCTTGTTTCGCTGTATTAAGCAAGAATACATGCTTTTCGCGCAGTTATAAGAGAAAAAGTTTTGACGCGTATCAGAGGAACACTTGTAAAACCGATGTGTTGTGATTTAGCTCGTTTCTGTCTAAAACAGCTTGTTTCGCTGTATTAGGCTAGAATACATGCTTTTCGCGCAGTTATAAGAGAAAAAGTTTTGACGCGTGCCACAGGGACACTTGTAAAACCGATGTGTTGTGATTTAGCTCGTTTTGGTCTAAAACAACTTGTTTCGCTGTATTAAGCAAGAATACATGCTTTTCGCGCAGTTATAAGAGAAAAAGTTTTGACGCGTGTCACAGGAACACTTGTAAAACCGATGTGTTCAGATTTAGCTCGTTTCGGTCTAAAACAGCTTGTTTCGTCGTATTAAGCACGAATACATGCTTTTCGCGCAGTTATAGGAGAAAAAAAGTTTTGACGCGTATCAGAGGAACACTTGTAAAACCGATGTGGTGTGATTTAACTCGTTTCGGTCTAAAACAGCTTGTTTCGTTGTATTAAGCAAGAATACATGCTTTTCGCGCAGTTATAAGAGAAAAAGTTTTGACGCGTATCAGAGGAACACTTGTAAAACCGATGTGTTGTGATTTAGCTCCTTTCGGTCTAAAATAGCTTGTTTCGCTGTATTAAGCAAGAATACATGCTTTTCGGCAGTTATAAGAGAAAAAGTTTTGACGCGTGTCACAGGGACACTGGTAAAACCGATGTGTTCAGATTTAGCTCGTTTCGGTCTAAAACAGCTTGTTTCGTTGTATTAAGCACGAATACATGCTTTTCGCGCAGTTATAAGAGAAAAAGTTTAGACGCGTATCAGAGGAACACTTGTAAAACCGATGTGTTGTGATTTAGCTCGATTCGGTCTAAAACAGCTTGTTTCGTTGTATTAGGCAAGAATACATGCTTTTCGCGCAGTTATAAGAGAAAAAGTTTTAAAGGCGTGTCACAGGGACACTAGTAAAACCGATGTGTTCAGATTTAGCTCGTTTCGATCTAAAACAGCTTGTTTCGCTGTATTAAGCACGAATACATGCTTTTCGCGCAGGTATAAGAGAAAAAGTTTTGACGCGTGTCACAGGGACACTTGTAAAACCGATGTGTTCAGATTTAGCTCGTTTCGGTCTAAAACAGCTTGTTTCGCTGTATTAAGCAAGAATACGTGCTTTTCGCGCAGTTACAAGAGAAAAAGGTTTTGACGCGTGTCACAGGGACACTTGTAAAACCGATGTGTTCAGATCTAGCTCGTTTTGGTGTAAAACAGCTTGTTTCGTTGTATTAAGCACGAATACATGCTTTTCGCGCAGTTATAAGAGAAAAAGTTTAGACGCGTATCAGAGGAACACGTGTAAAACCGATGTGTTGTGATTTAGCTCGTTTCGGTCTTAAACAGCTTGTTTCGCTGTATTAAGCAAGAATACATGCTTTTCGCGCAGTTATAAGAGAAAAAGTTTTGACGCGTGTCACAGGGACACTTGTGAAACCGATGTGTTCAGATTTACCTCGTTTCGGTCTAAAACAGCTTGTTTCGTTGAACTAAGCACGAATACATGCTTTTCGCGCAGGTATAAGAGAAAAAAGTTTTGACGCGTATCAGAGGAACACTTGTAAAACCGATGTGTTGTGATTTAGCTCGTTTCTGTCTAAAACAGCTTGTTTCGCTGTATTAAGCTAGAATACATGCTTTTCGCGCAGTTATAAGAGAAAAAGTTTTGACGCGTGTCACAGGGACACTTGTAAAACCGATGTGTTGTGATTTAGCTCGTTTTGGTCTAAAACAACTTGTTTCGCTGTATTAAGCAAGAATACATGCTTTTCGCGCAGTTATAAGAGAAAAAGTTTTGACGCGTGTCACAGGAACACTTGTAAAACCGATGTGTTCAGATTTAGCTCGTTTCGGTCTAAAACAGCTTGTTTCGTCGTATTAAGCACGAATACATGCTTTTCGCGCAGTTATAAGAGAAAAAAAGTTTTGACGCGTATCAGAGGAACACTTGTAAAACCGATGTGTTGTGATTTAACTCGTTTCGGTCTAAAACAGCTTGTTTCGTTGTATTAAGCAAGAATACATGCTTTTCGCGCAGTTATAAGAGAAAAAGTTTTGACGCGTATCAGAGGAACACTTGTAAAGCCGATGTGTTGTGATTTAGCTCGTTTCGGTCTAAAATAGCTTGTTTCGCTGTATTAAGCAAGAATACATGCTTTTCGGCAGTTATAAGAGAAAAAGTTTTGACGCGTGTCACAGGGACACTGGTAAAACCGATGTGTTCAGATTTAGCTCGTTTCGGTCTAAAACAGCTTGTTTCGTTGTATTAAGCACGAATACATGCTTTTCGCGCAGTTATAAGAGAAAAAGTTTAGACGCGTATCAGAGGAACACTTGTAAAACCGATGTGTTGTGATTTAGCTCGTTTCGGTCTAAAACAGCTTGTTTCGTTGTATTAAGCAAGAATACATGCTTTTCGCGCAGTTATAAGAGAAAAAGTTTTAAAGGCGTGTCACAGGGACACTAGTAAAACCGATGTGTTCAGATTTAGCTCGTTTCGATCTAAAACAGCTTGTTTCGCTGTATTAAGCACGAATACATGCTTTTCGCGCAGGTATAAGAGAAAAAGTTTTGACGCGTGTCACAGGGACACTTGTAAAACCGATGTGTTCAGATTTAGCTCGTTTCGGTCTAAAACAGCTTGTTTCGTTGTATTAAGCACGAATACATGCTTTTCGCGCAGTTATAAGAGAAAAAGTTTAGACGCGTATCAGTGGAACACTTGTAAAACCGATGTGTTCAGATCTAGCTCGTTTTGGTGTAAAACAGCTTGTTTCGTTGTATTAAGCACGAATACATGCTTTTCGCGCAGTTATAAGAGAAAAAGTTTAGACGCGTATCAGAGGAACACGTGTAAAACCGATGTGTTGTGATTTAGCTCGTTTCGGTCTTAAACAGCTTGTTTCGTTGTATTAAGCAAGAATACATGCTTTTCGCGCAGTTATAAGAGAAAAAGTTTTGACGCGTATCAGAGGAACACTTGTAAAACCGATGTGTTGTGATTTAGCTCGTTTCGGTCTAAAACAGCTTGTTTCGTTGTATTAGGCACGAATACATGCTTTTCGCGCAGTTATAAGAGAAAAAGTTTAGACGCGTATCAGTGGAACACTTGTAAAACCGATGTGTTGTGATTTAGCTCGTTTCGGTCTAAAACAGCTTGTTTCGTTGTATTAAGCAAGAATACATGCTTTTCGCGCAGTTATAAGAGAAAAAGTTTTGACGCGTATCAGAGGAAAACTTGTAAAACCGATGTGTTGTGATTTAGCTCGTTTCGGTCTAAAACAGCTTGTTTTGCTGTATTAAGCAAGAATACATGCTTTTCGCGCAGTTATAAGAGAAAAAGTTTTGACGCCTGTCACAGGGACACTTGTAAAACCGATGTGTTCAGATTTACCTCGTTTCGGTCTAAAACAGCTTGTTTCGTTGAACTAAGCACGAATACATGCTTTTCGCGCAGTTATAAGAGAAAAAAGTTTTGACGCGTATCAGAGGAACACTTGTAAAACCGATGTGTTGTGATTTAGCTCGTTTCGGTCTAAAACAGCTTGTTTTGCTGTATTAGGCAAGAATACATGCTTTTCGCGCAGTTATAAGAGAAAAAGTTTTGACGCGTGTCACAGGGACACTTGTAAACCGATGTGTTGTGATTCAGCTCGTTTCGGTCTAAAACAGCTTGTTTCGTTGTATTAAGCAAGAATACATGTTTTCGCGCAGTTATAAGAGAAAAAAATTTGACGCGTATCAGAGGAACACTTGTAAAGCCGATGTGTTGTGATTTAGCTCGTTTCGGTCTAAAACAGCTTGTTTCGCTGTATTAAGCACGAATACATGCTTTTCGCGCAGTTATCAGAGAAAAAGTTTAGACGCGTATCAGAGCAACACTTGTAAAACCGATGTGTTGTGATTTAGCTCGTTCCGGTCTAAAACAGCTTGTTTCGTTGTATTAGGCAAGAATACATGCTTTTCCCGCAGTTATAAGAGAAAAAGTTTTAAAGGCGTGTCACAGGGACACTAGTAAAACCGATGTGTTCAGATTTAGCTCATTTCGGTCTAAAACAGCTTGTTTCGCTGTATTAATCACGAATACATGCTTTTCGCGCAGGTATAAGAGAAAAAGTTTTGACGCGTGTCACAGGGACACTTGTAAAACCGATGTGTTCAGATCTAGCTCGTTTTGGTGTAAAACAGCTTGTTTCGTTGTATTAAGCACGAATACATGCTTTTCGCGCAGTTATAAAAGAAAAAGTTTAGACGCGTATCAGAGGACCACTTGTAAAACCGATGTGTTGTGATTTAGCTCGTTTCGGTCTAAAACAGCTTGTTTCGTTGTATTAAGCAAGAATACATGCTTTTCGCGCAGTTATAAGAGAAAAAGTTTTGACGCGTATCAGAGGAACACTTGTAAAACCGATGTGTTGTGATTTAGCTCGTTTCGGTCTAAAACAGCTTGTTTCGCTGTATTAAGCAAGAATACATGCTTTTCGCGCAGTTATAAGAGAAAAAGTTTTGACGCGTGTCACAGGGACACTTGTAAAACCGATGTGTTCAGATTTACCTCGTTTCGGTCTAAAACAGCTTGTTTCTTTGTATTAAGCAAGAATACATGTTTTCGCGCAGTTATAAGAGAAAAAAATTTGACGCGTATCAGAGGAACACTTGTAAAGCCGATGTGTTGTGATTTAGCTCGTTTCGGTCTAAAACAGCTTGTTTCGCTGTATTAAGCACGAATACATGCTTTTCGCGCAGTTTTAAGAGAAAAAGTTTAGACGCGTATCAGAGGAACACTTGTAAAACCGATGTGTTGTGATTTAACTCGTTCCGGTCTAAAACAGCTTGTTTCGTTGTATTAGGCAAGAATACATGCTTTTCGCGCAGTTATAAGAGAAAAAGTTTTAAAGGCGTGTCACAGGGACACTAGTAAAACCGATGTGTTCAGATTTAGCTCATTTCGGTCTAAAACAGCTTGTTTCGCTGTATTAAGCACGAATACATGCTTTTCGCGCAGGTATAAGAGAAAAAGTTTTGACGCGTGTCACAGGGACACTTGTAAAACCGATGTGTTCAGATTTAGCTCGTTTCGGTCTAAAACAGCTTGTTTCGCTGTATTAGCAAGAATACGTGCTTTTCGCGCAGTTACAAGAGAAAAAGTTTTGACGCGTGTCACAGGGACACTTGTAAAACCGATGTGTTCAGATCTAGCTCGTTTTGGTGTAAAACAGCTTGTTTCGTTGAACTAAGCACGAATACATGCTTTTCGCGCAGTTAGAAAGAGAAAAAGTTTAGACGCGTATCAGAGGAACACTTGTAAAACCGATGTGTTGTGATTTAGCTCGTTTCGGTCTAAAACAGCTTGTTTCGTTGTATTAAGCAAGAATACATGCTTTTCGCACAGTTATAAGAGAAAAAGTTTTGACGCGTATCAGAGGAACACTTGTAAAACCGATGTGTTGTGATTTAGCTCGTTTCGGTCTAAAACAGCTTATTTCGCTGTATTAAGCAAGAATACATGCTTTTCGCGCAGTTATAAGAGAAAAAGTTTTGACGCGTGTCACAGGGACACTTGTAAAACCGATGTGTTCAGATTTACCTCGTTTCGGTCTGAAACAGCTTGTTTCGTTGAACTAAGCACGAATACATGCTTTTCGCGCAGTTATAAGAGAAAAAAGTATTGACGCGTATCAGAGGAAAACTTGTAAAACCGATGTGTTATGATTTAGCTCGTTTCGGTCTAAAACAGCTTGTTTCGCTGTATTAAGCAAGAATACATGCTTTTCGCGCAGTTATAAGAGAAAAAGTTTTGACGCGTGTCACAGGGACACTTGTAAAACCGATGTGTTGTGATTTAGCTCGTTTCGGTCTAAAACAGCTTGTTTCGTTGTATGAAGCAAGAATACATGCTTTTCGCGCAGTTATAGGAGAAAAAGTTTTGACGCGTATCAGAGGAACACTTGTAAAACCGATGTGTTGTGATTTAGCTCGTTTCGGTCTAAAACAGCTTGTTTCGCTGTATTAAGCAAGAATACATGCTTTTCGCGCAGTTATAAGAGAAAATGTTTTGACGCGTGTCACAGGGACACTTGTAAAACCTATGTGTTCAGATCTAGCTCGTTTTGGTGTAAAACAGCTTGTTTCGTTGTATTAAGCACGAATACATGCTTTTCGCGCAGTTATAGAAGAAAAAGTTTAGACGCGTATCAGAGGAACACTTGTAAAACCGATGTGTTGTGATTTAGCTCGTATCGGTCTAAAACAGCTTGTTTCGTTGTATTAAGCAAGAATACATGCTTTTCGCGCAGTTATAAGAGAAAAAGTTTTGACGCGTATCAGAAGAACACTTGTAAAACCGATGTGTTGTGATTTAGCTCGTTTCGGTCTAAAACAGCTTGTTTCGTTGAACTAAGCAAGAATACATGCTTTTCGCACAGTTATAAGAGAAAAAAGTTTTGACGCGTATCAGAGGAACACTTGTAAAACCGATGTGTTGTGATTTAGCTCGTTTTGGTCTAAAACAGCTTGTTTCGCTGTATTAAGCAAGAATACATGCTTTTCGCGCAGTTATAAGAGAAAAAGTTTTGACGCGTGTCACAGGAACACTTGTAAAACCGATGTGTTCAGATTTAGCTCGTTTCGGTCTAAAACAGCTTGTTTCGTCGTATTAAGCACGAATACATGCTTTTCGCGCAGTTATAAGAGAAAAAAAGTTTTCACGCGTATCAGAGGAACACTTCTAAAACCGATGTGTTGTGATTTAACTCGTTTCGGTCTAAAACAGCTTGTTTCTTTGTATTAAGCAAGAATACATGCTTTTCGCGCAGTTATAAGAGAAAACGTTTTGACGCGTATCAGAGGAACACTTGTAAAACCGATGTGTTGTGATTTAGCTCGTTTCGGTCTAAAACAGCTTGTTTCGCTGTATTAAGCAAGAATACATGCTTTTCGCGCAGTTATAAGAGAAAAAGTTTTGACGCGTGTCACAGGGCCACTTGTAAAACCGATGTGTTCAGATTTAGCTCGTTTCGGTCTAAAACAGCTTGTTTCGTTGTATTAAGCACGAATACATGCTTTTCGCGCAGTTATAAGAGAAAAAGTTTAGACGCGTATCAGAGGAACACTTGTATAACCGATGTGTTGTGAGTTAGCTCGTTTCGGTCTAAAACAGCTTGTTTCGTTGTATTAAGCAAGAATACATGCTTTTCGCGCAGTTATAAGAGAAAAAGTTTTAAAGGCGTGTCACAGGGACACTAGTAAAACCGATGTGTTCAGATTTAGCTCGTTTCGATCTAAAACAGCTTGTTTCGCTGTATTAAGCACGAATACATGCTTTTCGCGCAGGTATAAGAGAAAAAGTTTTGACGCGTGTCACAGGGACACTTGTAGAACCGATGTGTTCAGATTAAGCTCGTTTCGGTCTAAAACAGCTTGTTTCGCTGTATTAAGCAAGAATACGTGCTTTTCGCGCAGTTACAAGAGAAAAAGTTTTGACGCGTGTCACAGGGACACTTGTAAAACCGATGTGTTCAGATCTAGCTGGTTTTGGTGTAAAACAGCTTGTTTCGTTGTATTAAGCACAAATACATGCTTTTCGCGCAGTTATAAGAGAAAAAGTTTAGACGCGTATCACAGGAACACTTGTAAAACCGATGTGTTGTGATTTAGCTCGTTTCGGTCTAAAACAGCTTGTTTCGCTGTATTAAGCAAGAATACATGCTTTTCGCGCAGTTATAAGAGAAAAAGTTTTGACGCGTGTCACAGGGACACTTGTAAAACCGATGTGTTCAGATTTAGCACCTTTCGGTCTAAAACAGCTTGTTTCGCTGTATTAAGCAAGAATACGTGCTTTTCGCGCAGTTACAAGAGAAAAAGTTTTGACGCGTGTCACAGGGACACTTGTAAAACCGATGTGTTCAGATCTAGCTCGTTTTGGTGTGAAACAGCTTGTTTCGTTGTATTAAGCACGAATACATGCTTTTCGCGCAGTTATAAGAGAAAAAGTTTAGACGCTTATCAGAGGAACACGTGTAAAACCGATGTGTTGTGATTTAGCTCGTTTCGGTCTAAAACAGCTTGTTTCGTTGTATTAAGCAAGAATACACGCTTTTCGCGCAGTTCTAAGAGAAAAAGTTTTGACGCGTATCAGAGGAACACTTGTAAAACCAATGTGTTGTGATTTAGCTCGTTTCGGTCTAAAACAGCTTGTTTCGCTGTATTAAGCAAGAATACATGCTTTTCGCGCAGTTATAAGAGAAAAAGTTTTGACGCGTGTCACAGGGACACTTGTAAAACCGACGTGTTCAGATTTACCTCGTTTCGGTCTAAAACAGCTTGTTTCGTTGAACTAAGCACGAATACATGCTTTTCGCGCAGTTATAATAGAAAAAAGTTTTGACGCGTATCAGAGGAACACTTGTAAAACCGATGTGTTTTGATTTAGCTCGTTTTGGTCTAAAACAGCTTGTTTCGCTGTATTAAGCAAGAATTCGTGCTTTTCGCGCAGTTATAAGAGAAAAAGTTTTGACGCGTGTCACAGGGACACTTGTAAAACCTATGTGTTCAGATCTAGCTCGTTTCGGTCTAAAACAGCTTCTTTCGTTGTATTAAGCACGAATACATGCCTTTCGCGCAGTTATAAGAGAAAAAGTTTAGACGCGTATCAGAGGAACACTTGTAAAACCGATGTGTTGTGATTTACCCCGTTTCGGTCTAAAACAGCTTGTTTCGTTAGACTAAGCACGAATACATGCTTTTCGCGCAGTTATAAGAGAAAAAGTTTTGATGCGTATCAGAGGAACACTTGTAAAACCGATGTGTTGTGATTTAGCTCGTTTCGGTCTAAAACAGCTTGTTTCGTTGTATTAAGCAGGAATACATGCTTTTCGCGCAGTTATAAGAGAAAAAGTTTTGACGCGTATCAGAAGAACACTTGTAAAACCGATGTGTTGTGATTTAGCTCGTTTCGGTCTAAAACAGCTTGTTTCGCTGTATTAAGCTAGAATACATGCTTTTCGCGCAGTTATAAGAGAAAAAGTTTTGACGCGTGTCACAGGGACACTTGTAAAACCGATGTGTTGTGATTTAGCTCGTTTCGGTCTAAAACAGCTTGTTTCGTTGTATTAAGCAAAAATACATGCTTTTCGCGCAGTTATAAAAAGTTTTGACGCGTATCAGAGGAACACTTGTAAAACCGATGTGTTGTGATTTAGCTCGTTTCGGTCTAAAACAGCTTGTTTCGCTGTATTAAGCAAGAATACATGCTTTTCGCGCAGTTATAAGAGAAAATGTTTTGACGCGTGTCACAGGGACACTTGTAAAACCTATGTGTTCAGATCTAGCTCGTTTTGGTGTAAAACAGCTTGTTTCGTTGTATTAAGCACGAATACATGCTTTTCGCGTAGTTATAGAAGAAAAAAGTTTAGACGCGTATCAGAGGAACACTTGTAAAACCGATGTGTTGTGATTTAGCTCGTATCGGTCTAAAACAGCTTGTTTCGTTGTATTAAGCAAGAATACATGCTTTTCGCGCAGTTATAAGAGAAAAAGTTTTGACGCGTATCAGAAGAACACTTGTAAAACCGATGTGTTGTGATTTAGCTTGTTTCGGTCTAAAACAGCTTGTTTCGTTGAACTAAGCAAGAAATACATGCTTTTCGCACAGTTATAAGAGAAAAAGTTTTGACGCGTATCAGAGGAACACTTGTAAAACCGATGTGTTGTGATTTAGCTCGTTTTGGTCTAAAACAGCTTGTTTCGCTGTAATAAGCAAGAATACATGCTTTTCGCGCAGTTATAAGAGAAAAAGTTTTGACGCGTGTCACAGGAACACTTGTAAAACCGATGTGTTCAGATTTAGCTCGTTTCGGTCTAAAACAGCTTGTTTCGTCGTATTAAGCACGAATACATGCTTTTCGCGCAGTTATAAGAGAAAAAAAGTTTTCACGCGGTATCAGAGGAACACTTGTAAAACCGATGTGTTGTGATTTAACTCGTTTCGGTCTAAAACAGCTTGTTTCGTTGTATTAAGCAAGAATACATGCTTTTCGCGCAGTTATAAGAGAAAAAGTTTTGACGCGTATCAGAGGAACACTTGTAAAACCGATGTGTTGTGATTTAGCTCGTTTCGGTCTAAAACAGCTTGTTTCGCTGTATTAAGCAAGAATACATGCTTTTCGCGCAGTTATAAGAGAAAAAGTTTTGACCGCGTGTCACAGGGCCACTTGTAAAACCGATGTGTTCAGATTTAGCTCGTTTCGGTCTAAAACAGCTTGTTTCGTCGTATTAAGCACGAATACATGCTTTTCGCGCAGTTATAAGAGAAAAAAAGTTTTGACGCGTATCAGAGGAACAACTTGTAAAACCGATTTGTTGTGATTTAACTCGTTTCGGTCTAAAACAGCTTGTTTCGTTGTATTAAGCAAGAATACATGCTTTTCGCGCAGTTATAAGAGAAAAAGTTTTGACGCGTATCAGAGGAAACACTTGTAAAACCGATGTGTTGTGATTTAGCTCGTTTCGGTCTAAAATAGCTTGTTTCGCTGTATTAAGCAAGAATACATGCTTTTCGGCAGTTATAAGAGAAAAAGTTTTGACGCGTGTCACAGGGACACTGGTAAAACCGATGTGTTCAGATTTAGCTCGTTTCGGTCTAAAACAGCTTGTTTCGTTGTATTAAGCACGAATACATGCTTTTCGCGCAGTTATAAGAGAAAAAGTTTAGACGCGTATCAGAGGAACACTTGTAAAACCGATGTGTTGTGATTTAGCTCGTTTCGGTCTAAAACAGCTTGTTTCGTTGTATTAAGCAAGAATACATGCTTTTCGCGCAGTTATAAGAGAAAAAGTTTTAAAGGCGTGTCACAGGGACACTAGTAAAACCGATGTGTTCAGATTTAGCTCGTTTCGATCTAAAACAGCTTGTTTCGCTGTATTAAGCACGAATACATGCTTTTCGCGCAGGTATAAGAGAAAAAGTTTTGACGCGTGTCACAGGGACACTTGTAAAACCGATGTGTTCAGATTTAGCTCGTTTCGGTCTAAAACAGCTTGTTTCGTTGTATTAAGCACGAATACATGCTTTTCGCGCAGTTATAAGAGAAAAAGTTTAGACGCGTATCAGTGGAACACTTGTAAAACCGATGTGTTCAGATCTAGCTCGTTTTGGTGTAAAACAGCTTGTTTCGTTGTATTAAGCACGAATACATGCTTTTCGCGCAGTTATAAGAGAAAAAGTTTAGACGCGTATCAGAGGAACACGTGTAAAACCGATGTGTTGTGATTTAGCTCGTTTCGGTCTTAAACAGCTTGTTTCGTTGTATTAAGCAAGAATACATGCTTTTCGCGCAGTTATAAGAGAAAAAGTTTTGACGCGTATCAGAGGAACACTTGTAAAACCGATGTGTTGTGATTTAGCTCGTTTCGGTCTAAAACAGCTTGTTTCGTTGTATTAGGCACGAATACATGCTTTTCGCGCAGTTATAAGAGAAAAAGTTTAGACGCGTATCAGTGGAACACTTGTAAAACCGATGTGTTGTGATTTAGCTCGTTTCGGTCTAAAACAGCTTGTTTCGTTGTATTAAGCAAGAATACATGCTTTTCGCGCAGTTATAAGAGAAAAAGTTTTGACGCGTATCAGAGGAAAACTTGTAAAACCGATGTGTTGTGATTTAGCTCGTTTCGGTCTAAAACAGCTTGTTTTGCTGTATTAAGCACGAATACATGCTTTTC
This sequence comes from Amblyomma americanum, assembly GCF_052857255.1. NCBI lineage: Eukaryota > Metazoa > Arthropoda > Arachnida > Ixodida > Ixodidae > Amblyomma > Amblyomma americanum. The sequence continues at coordinate 916,027 of NW_027526497.1, forward strand.
GCGCAGTTATAAAAGAAAAAGTTTAGACGCGTATCAGAGGACCACTTGTAAAACCGATGTGTTGTGATTTAGCTCGTTTCGGTCTAAAACAGCTTGTTTCGTTGTATTAAGCAAGAATACATGCTTTTCGCGCAGTTATAAGAGAAAAAGTTTTGACGCGTATCAGAGGAACACTTGTAAAACCGATGTGTTGTGATTTAGCTCGTTTCGGTCTAAAACAGCTTGTTTCGCTGTATTAAGCAAGAATACATGCTTTTCGCGCAGTTATAAGAGAAAAAGTTTTGACGCGTGTCACAGGGACACTTGTAAAACCGATGTGTTCAGATTTACCTCGTTTCGGTCTAAAACAGCTTGTTTCTTTGTATTAAGCAAGAATACATGTTTTCGCGCAGTTATAAGAGAAAAAAATTTGACGCGTATCAGAGGAACACTTGTAAAGCCGATGTGTTGTGATTTAGCTCGTTTCGGTCTAAAACAGCTTGTTTCGCTGTATTAAGGACGAATACATGCTTTTCGCGCAGTTTTAAGAGAAAAAGTTTAGACGCGTATCAGAGGAACACTTGTAAAACCGATGTGTTGTGATTTAACTCGTTCCGGTCTAAAACAGCTTGTTTCGTTGTATTAGGCAAGAATACATGCTTTTCGCGCAGTTATAAGAGAAAAAGTTTTAAAGGCGTGTCACAGGGACACTAGTAAAACCGATGTGTTCAGATTTAGCTCATTTCGGTCTAAAACAGCTTGTTTCGCTGTATTAAGCACGAATACATGCTTTTCGCGCAGGTATAAGAGAAAAAGTTTTGACGCGTGTCACAGGGACACTTGTAAAACCGATGTGTTCAGATTTAGCTCGTTTCGGTCTAAAACAGCTTGTTTCGCTGTATTAGCAAGAATACGTGCTTTTCGCGCAGTTACAAGAGAAAAAGTTTTGACGCGTGTCACAGGGACACTTGTAAAACCGATGTGTTCAGATCTAGCTCGTTTTGGTGTAAAACAGCTTGTTTCGTTGAACTAAGCACGAATACATGCTTTTCGCGCAGTTAGAAAGAGAAAAAGTTTAGACGCGTATCAGAGGAACACTTGTAAAACCGATGTGTTGTGATTTAGCTCGTTTCGGTCTAAAACAGCTTGTTTCGTTGTATTAAGCAAGAATACATGCTTTTCGCACAGTTATAAGAGAAAAAGTTTTGACGCGTATCAGAGGAACACTTGTAAAACCGATGTGTTGTGATTTAGCTCGTTTCGGTCTAAAACAGCTTATTTCGCTGTATTAAGCAAGAATACATGCTTTTCGCGCAGTTATAAGAGAAAAAGTTTTGACGCGTGTCACAGGGACACTTGTAAAACCGATGTGTTGTGATTTAGCTCGTTTCGGTCTAAAACAGCTTGTTTCGTTGTATGAAGCAAGAATACATGCTTTTCGCGCAGTTATAAGAGAAAAAGTTTTGACGCGTATCAGAGGAACACTTGTAAAACCGATGTGTTGTGATTTAGCTCGTTTCGGTCTAAAACAGCTTGTTTCGCTGTATTAAGCAAGAATACATGCTTTTCGCGCAGTTATAAGACAAAATGTTTTGACGCGTGTCACAGGGACACTTGTAAAACCTATGTGTTCAGATCTAGCTCGTTTTGGTGTAAAACAGCTTGTTTCGTTGTATTAAGCACGAATACATGCTTTTCGCGCAGTTATAGAAGAAAAAGTTTAGACGCGTATCAGAGGAACACTTGTAAAACCGATGTGTTGTGATTTAGCTCGTATCGGTCTAAAACAGCTTGTTTCGTTGTATTAAGCAAGAATACATGCTTTTCGCGCAGTTATAAGAGAAAAAGTTTTGACGCGTATCAGAAGAACACTTGTAAAACCGATGTGTTGTGATTTAGCTCGTTTCGGTCTAAAACAGCTTGTTTCGTTGAACTAAGCAAGAATACATGCTTTTCGCACAGTTATAAGAGAAAAAAGTTTTGACGCGTATCAGAGGAACACTTGTAAAACCGATGTGTTGTGATTTAGCTCGTTTTGGTCTAAAACAGCTTGTTTCGCTGTATTAAGCAAGAATACATGCTTTTCGCGCAGTTATAAGAGAAAAAGTTTTGACGCGTGTCACAGGAACACTTGTAAAACCGATGTGTTCAGATTTAGCTCGTTTCGGTCTAAAACAGCTTGTTTCGTCGTATTAAGCACGAATACATGCTTTTCGCGCAGTTATAAGAGAAAAAAAGTTTTCACGCGTATCAGAGGAACACTTCTAAAACCGATGTGTTGTGATTTAACTCGTTTCGGTCTAAAACAGCTTGTTTCTTTGTATTAAGCAAGAATACATGCTTTTCGCGCAGTTATAAGAGAAAAAGTTTTGACGCGTATCAGAGGAACACTTGTAAAACCGATGTGTTGTGATTTAGCTCGTTTCGGTCTAAAACAGCTTGTTTCGCTGTATTAAGCAAGAATACATGCTTTTCGCGCAGTTATAAGAGAAAAATTTTGACGCGTGTCACAGGGCCACTTGTAAAACCGATGTGTTCAGATTTAGCTCGTTTCGGTCTAAAACAGCTTGTTTCGTTGTATTAAGCACGAATACATGCTTTTCGCGCAGTTATAAGAGAAAAAGTTTAGACGCGTATCAGAGGAACACTTGTATAACCGATGTGTTGTGAGTTAGCTCGTTTCGGTCTAAAACAGCTTGTTTCGTTGTATTAAGCAAGAATACATGCTTTTCGCGCAGTTATAAGAGAAAAAGTTTTAAAGGCGTGTCACAGGGACACTAGTAAAACCGATGTGTTCAGATTTAGCTCGTTTCGATCTAAAACAGCTTGTTTCGCTGTATTAAGCACGAATACATGCTTTTCGCGCAGGTATAAGAGAAAAAGTTTTGACGCGTGTCACAGGGACACTTGTAAAACCGATGTGTTCAGATTAAGCTCGTTTCGGTCTAAAACAGCTTGTTTCGCTGTATTAAGCAAGAATACGTGCTTTTCGCGCAGTTACAAGAGAAAAAGTTTTGACGCGTGTCACAGGGACACTTGTAAAACCGATGTGTTCAGATCTAGCTGGTTTTGGTGTAAAACAGCTTGTTTCGTTGTATTAAGCACAAATACATGCTTTTCGCGCAGTTATAAGAGAAAAAGTTTAGACGCGTATCACAGGAACACTTGTAAAACCGATGTGTTGTGATTTAGCTCGTTTCGGTCTAAAACAGCTTGTTTCGCTGTATTAAGCAAGAATACATGCTTTTCGCGCAGTTATAAGAGAAAAAGTTTTGACGCGTGTCACAGGGACACTTGTAAAACCGATGTGTTCAGATTTAGCACCTTTCGGTCTAAAACAGCTTGTTTCGCTGTATTAAGCAAGAATACGTGCTTTTCGCGCAGTTACAAGAGAAAAAGTTTTGACGCGTGTCACAGGGACACTTGTAAAATCGATGTGTTCAGATCTAGCTCGTTTTGGTGTAAAACAGCTTGTTTCGTTGTATTAAGCACGAATACATGCTTTTCGCGCAGTTATAAAAGAAAAAGTTTAGACGCGTATCAGAGGAACACTTGTAAAACCGATGTGTTGTGATTTAGCTCGTTTCGGTCTAAAACAGCTTGTTTCGTTGTATTAAGCAAGAATACATGCTTTTCGCGCAGTTATAAGAGAAAAAGTTTTGACGCGTGTCACAGGGACACTTGTAAAACCGATGTGTTCAGATTTACCTCGTTTCGGTCTAAAACAGCTTGTTTCTTTGTATTAAGCAAGAATACATGTTTTCGCGCAGTTATAAGAGAAAAAAATTTGACGCGTATCAGAGGAACACTTGTAAAGCCGATGTGTTGTGATTTAGCTCGTTTCGGTCTAAAACAGCTTGTTTCGCTGTATTAAGCACGAATACATGCTTTTCGAACAGTTTTAAGAGAAAAAGTTTAGACGCGTATCAGAGGAACACTTGTAAAACCGATGTGTTGTGATTTAGCTCGTTCCGGTCTAAAACAGCTTGTTTCGTTGTATTAGGCAAGAATACATGCTTTTCGCGCAGTTATAAGAGAAAAAGTTTTAAAGACGTGTCACAGGGACACTAGTAAAACCGATGTGTTCAGATTTAGCTCATTTCGGTCTAAAACAGCTTGTTTCGCTGTATTAAGCACGAATACATGCTTTTCGCGCAGGTATAAGAGAAAAAGTTTTGACGCGTGTCACAGGGACACTTGTAAAACCGATGTGTTCAGATTTAGCTCGTTTCGGTCTAAAACAGCTTGTTTCGCTGTATTAGCAAGAATACGTGCTTTTCGCGCAGTTACAAGAGAAAAAGTTTTGACGCGTGTCACAGGGACACTTGTAAAACCGATGTGTTCAGATCTAGCTCGTTTTGGTGTAAAACACCTTGTTTCGTTGTATTAAGCACGAATACATGCTTTTCGCGCAGTTAGAAAGAGAAAAAGTTTAGACGCGTATCAGAGGAACACTTGTAAAACCGATGTGTTGTGATTTAGCTCGTTTCGGTCTAAAATAGCTTGTTTCGTTGTATTAAGCAAGAATACATGCTTTTCGCGCAGTTATAAGAGAAAAAGTTTTGACGCGTGTCACAGGGACACTTGTAAAACCGATGTGTTCAGATTTACCTTGTTTCGGTCTGAAACAGCTTGTTTCGTTGAACTAAGCACGAATACATGCTTTTCGCGCAGTTATAAGAGAAAAAAGTATTGACGCGTATCAGAGGAACACTTGTAAAACCGATGTGTTGTGATTTAGCTCGTTTCGGTCTAAAACAGCTTGTTTCGCTGTATTAAGCAAGAATACATGCTTTTCGCGCAGTTATAAGAGAAAAAGTTTTGACGCGTGCCACAGGGACACTTGTAAAACCTATGTGTTCAGATCTAGCTCGTTTTGGTGTAAAACAGCTTGTTTCGTTGTATTAAGCACGAATACATGCTTTTCGCGCAGTTATAGAAGAAAAAGTTTAGACGCGTATCAAAGGAACACTTGTAAAACCGATGTGTTGTGATTTAGCTCGTATCGGTCTAAAACAGCTTGTTTCGTTGTATTAAGCAAGAATACATGCTTTTCGCGCAGTTATAAGAGAAAAAGTTTTGACGCGTATCAGAAGAACACTTGTAAAACCGATGTGTTGTGATTTAGCTCGTTTCGGTCTAAAACAGCTTGTTTCGCTGTATTAAGCAAGAATACATGCTTTTCGCGCAGTTATAAGAGAAAAAGTTTTGACGCGTGTCACAGGGACACTTGTAAAACCGATGTGTTCAGATTTAGCTCGTTTCGGTCTAAAACAGCTTGTTTCGTTGTATTAAGCACGAATACATGCTTTTCGCGCAGTTATAAGAGAAAAAGTTTAGACGCGTATCAGAGGAACACTTGTACAACCGATGTGTTGTGAGTTAGCTCGTTTCGGTCTAAAACAGCTTGTTTCGTTGTATTAAGCAAGAATACATGCTTTTCGCGCAGTTATAAGAGAAAAAGTTTTAAAGGCGTGTCACAGGGACACTAGTAAAACCGATGTGTTCAGATTTAGCTCGTTTCGATCTAAAACAGCTTGTTTCGCTGTATTAAGCACGAATACATGCTTTTCGCGCAGGTATAAGAGAAAAAGTTTTGACGGGTGTCACAGGGACACTTGTAAAACCGATGTGTTCAGATTTAGCTCGTTTCGGTCTAAAACAGCTTGTTTCGCTGATTAAGCAAGAATACGTGCTTTTCGCGCAGTTACAAGAGAAAAAGTTTTGACGCGTGTCACAGGGACACTTGTAAAACCGATGTGTTCAGATCTAGCTCGTTTTGGTGTGAAACAGCTTGTTTCGTTGTATTAAGCACGAATACATGCTTTTCGCGCAGTTATAAGAGAAAAAGTTTAGACGCTTATCAGAGGAACACGTGTAAAACCGATGTGTTGTGATTTAGCTCGTTTCGGTCTAAAACAGCTTGTTTCGTTGTATTAAGCAAGAATACACGCTTTTCGCGCAGTTATAAGAGAAAAAGTTTTGACGCGTATCAGAGGAACACTTGTAAAACCAATGTGTTGTGATTTAGCTCGTTTCGGTCTAAAACAGCTTGTTTCGCTGTATTAAGCAAGAATACATGCTTTTCGCGCAGTTATAAGAGAAAAAGTTTTGACGCGTGTCACAGGGACACTTGTAAAACCGACGTGTTCAGATTTACCTCGTTTCGGTCTAAAACAGCTTGTTTCGTTGAACTAAGCACGAATACATGCTTTTCGCGCAGTTATAAGAGAAAAAAGTTTTGACGCGTATCAGAGGAACACTTGTAAAACCGATGTGTTTTGATTTAGCTCGTTTTGGTCTAAAACAGCTTGTTTCGCTGTATTAAGCAAGAATTCGTGCTTTTCGCGCAGTTATAAGAGAAAAAGTTTTGACGCGTGTCACAGGGACACTTGTAAAACCTATGTGTTCAGATCTAGCTCGTTTCGGTCTAAAACAGCTTCTTTCGTTGTATTAAGCACGAATACATGCCTTTCGCGCAGTTATAAGAGAAAAAGTTTAGACGCGTATCAGAGGAACACTTGTAAAACCGATGTGTTGTGATTTACCCCGTTTCGGTCTAAAACAGCTTGTTTCGTTAGACTAAGCACGAATACATGCTTTTCGCGCAGTTATAAGAGAAAAAGTTTTGATGCGTATCAGAGGAACACTTGTAAAACCGATGTGTTGTGATTTAGCTCGTTTCGGTCTAAAACAGCTTGTCTCGTTGTATTAAGCAGGAATACATGCTTTTCGCGCAGTTATAAGAGAAAAGTTTTGACGCGTATCAGAAGAACACTTGTAAAACCGATGTGTTGTGATTTAGCTCGTTTCGGTCTAAAACAGCTTGTTTCGCTGTATTAAGCTAGAATACATGCTTTTCGCGCAGTTATAAGAGAAAAAGTTTTGACGCGTGTCACAGGGACACTTGTAAAACCGATGTGTTGTGATTTAGCTCGTTTCGGTCTAAAACAGCTTGTTTCGTTGTATTAAGCAAAAATACATGCTTTTCGCGCAGTTATAAGAGAAAAAGTTTTGACGCGTATCAGAGGAACACTTGTAAAACCGATGTGTTGTGATTTAGCTCGTTTCGGTCTAAAACAGCTTGTTTCGCTGTATTAAGCAAGAATACATGCTTTTCGCGCAGTTATAAGAGAAAATGTTTTGACGCGTGTCACAGGGACACTTGTAAAACCTATGTGTTCAGATCTAGCTCGTTTTGGTGTAAAACAGCTTGTTTCGTTGTATTAAGCACGAATACATGCTTTTCGCGTAGTTATAGAAGAAAAAGTTTAGACGCGTATCAGAGGAACACTTGTAAAACCGATGTGTTGTGATTTAGCTCGTATCGGTCTAAAACAGCTTGTTTCGTTGTATTAAGCAAGAATACATGCTTTTCGCGCAGTTATAAGAGAAAAAGTTTTGACGCGTATCAGAAGAACACTTGTAAAACCGATGTGTTGTGATTTAGCTCGTTTCGGTCTAAAACAGCTTGTTTCGCTGTATTAAGAAAGAATACATGCTTTTCGCGCAGTTATAAGAGAAAATGTTTTGACGCGTGTCACAGGGACACTTGTAAAACCTATGTGTTCAGATCTAGCTCGTTTTGGTGTAAAACAGCTTGTTTCGTTGTATTAAGCACGAATACATGCTTTTCGCGTAGTTATAGAAGAAAAAGTTTAGACGCGTATCAGAGGAACACTTGTAAAACCGATGTGTTGTGATTTAGCTCGTATCGGTCTAAAACAGCTTGTCTCGTTGTATTAAGCAGGAATACATGCTTTTCGCGCAGTTATAAGAGAAAAAGTTTTGACGCGTATCAGAAGAACACTTGTAAAACCGATGTGTTGTGATTTAGCTCGTTTCGGTCTAAAACAGCTTGTTTCGCTGTATTAAGCTAGAATACATGCTTTTCGCGCAGTTATAAGAGAAAATGTTTTGACGCGTGTCACAGGGACACTTGTAAAACCTATGTGTTCAGATCTAGCTCGTTTTGGTGTAAAACAGCTTGTTTCGTTGTATTAAGCACGAATACATGCTTTTCGCGTAGTTATAGAAGAAAAAGTTTAGACGCGTATCAGAGGAACACTTGTAAAACCGATGTGTTGTGATTTAGCTCGTTTTGGTCTAAAACAGCTTGTTTCGCTGTATTAAGCAAGAATACATGCTTTTCGCGCAGTTATAAGAGAAAAAGTTTTGACGCGTGTCACAGGAACACTTGTAAAACCGATGTGTTCAGATTTAGCTCGTTTCGGTCTAAAACAGCTTGTTTCGTCGTATTAAGCACGAATACATGCTTTTCGCGCAGTTATAAGAGAAAAAAAGTTTTCACGCGTATCAGAGGAACACTTGTAAAACCGATGTGTTGTGATTTAACTCGTTTCGGTCTAAAACAGCTTGTTTCGTTGTATTAAGCAAGAATACATGCTTTTCGCGCAGTTATAAGAGAAAAAGTTTTGACGCGTATCAGAGGAACACTTGTAAAACCGATGTGTTGTGATTTAGCTCGTTTCGGTCTAAAACAGCTTGTTTCGCTGTATTAAGCAAGAATACATACTTTTCGCGCAGTTATAAGAGAAAAAGTTTTGACGCGTGTCACAGGGCCACTTGTAAAACCGATGTGTTCAGATTTAGCTCGTTTCGGTCTAAAACAGCTTGTTTCGTTGTATTAAGCACGAATACATGCTTTTCGCGCAGTTATAAGAGAAAAAGTTTAGACGCGTATCAGAGGAACACTTGTACAACCGATGTGTTGTGAGTTAGCTCGTTTCGGTCTAAAACAGCTTGTTTCGTTGTATTAAGCAAGAATACATGCTTTTCGCGCAGTTATAAGAGAAAAAGTTTTAAAGGCGTGTCACAGGGACACTAGTAAAACCGATGTGTTCAGATTTAGCTCGTTTCGATCTAAAACAGCTTGTTTCGCTGTATTAAGCACGAATACATGCTTTTCGCGCAGGTATAAGAGAAAAAGTTTTGACGCGTGTCACAGGGACACTTGTAAAACCGATGTGTTCAGATTAAGCTCGTTTCGGTCTAAAACAGCTTGTTTCGCTGTATTAAGCAAGAATACGTGCTTTTCGCGCAGTTACAAGAGAAAAGTTTTGACGCGTGTCACAGGGACACTTGTAAAACCGATGTGTTCAGATCTAGCTGGTTTTGGTGTAAAACAGCTTGTTTTGTTGTATTAAGCACAAATACATGCTTTTCGCGCAGTTATAAGAGAAAAAGTTTAGACGCGTATCACAGGAACACTTGTAAAACCGATGTGTTGTGATTTAGCTCGTTTCGGTCTAAAACAGCTTGTTTCGCTGTATTAAGCAAGAATACATGCTTTTCGCGCAGTTATAAGAGAAAAAGTTTTGACGCGTGTCACAGGGACACTTGTAAAACCGATGTGTTCAGATTTAGCACGTTTCGGTCTAAAACAGCTTGTTTCGCTGTATTAAGCAAGAATACGTGCTTTTCGCGCAGTTACAAGAGAAAAAGTTTTGACGCGTGTCACAGGGACACTTGTAAAATCGATGTGTTCAGATCTAGCTCGCTTTGGTGTAAAACAGCTTGTTTCGTTGTATTAAGCACGAATACATGCTTTTCGCGCAGTTATAAAAGAAAAAGTTTAGACGCGTATCAGAGGAACACTTGTAAAACCGATGTGTTGTGATTTAGCTCGTTTCGGTCTAAAACAGCTTGTTTCGTTGTATTAAGCAAGAATACATGCTTTTCGCGCAGTTATAAGAGAAAAAGTTTTGACACGTATCAGAGGAACACTTGTAAAACCGATGTGTTGTGATTTAGCTAGTTTCGGTCTAAAACAGCTTGTTTCTTTGTATTAAGCAAGAATACATGTTTTCGCGCAGTTATAAGAGAAAAAAATTTGACGCTTATCAGAGGAACACTTGTAAAGCCGATGTGTTGTGATTTAGCTCGTTTCGGTCTAAAACAGCTTGTTTCGCTGTATTAAGCACGAATACATGCTTTTCGAACAGTTTTAAGAGAAAAAGTTTAGACGCGTATCAGAGGAACACTTGTAAAACCGATGTGTTGTGATTTAGCTCGTTCCGGTCTAAAACAGCTTGTTTCGTTGTATTAGGCAAGAATACATGCTTTTCGCGCAGTTATAAGAGAAAAAGTTTTAAAGGCGTGTCACAGGGACACTAGTAAAACCGATGTGTTCAGATTTAGCTCATTTCTGTCTAAAACAGCTTGTTTCGCTGTATTAAGCACGAATACATGCTTTTCGCGCAGGTATAAGAGAAAAAGTTTTGACGCGTGTCACAGGGACACTTGTAAAACCGATGTGTTCAGATTTAGCTCGTTTCGGTCTAAAACAGCTTGTTTCGCTGTATTAGCAAGAATACGTGCTTTTCGCGCAGTTACAAGAGAAAAAGTTTTGACGCGTGTCACAGGGACACTTGTAAAACCGATGTGTTCAGATCTAGCTCGTTTTGGTGTAAAACACCTTGTTTCGTTGTATTAAGCACGAATACATGCTTTTCGCGCAGTTAGAAAGAGAAAAAGTTTAGACGCGTATCAGAGGAACACTTGTAAAACCGATGTGTTGTGATTTAGCTCGTTTCGGTCTAAAATAGCTTGTTTCGTTGTATTAAGCAAGAATACATGCTTTTCGCGCAGTTATAAGAGAAAAAGTTTTGACGCGTATCAGAGGAACACTTGTAAAACCGATGTGTTGTGATTTAGCTCGTTTCGGTCTAAAACAGCTTATTTCGCTGTATTAAGCAAGAATACATGCTTTTCGCGCAGTTATAAGAGAAAAAGTTTTGACGCGTGTCACAGGGACACTTGTAAAACCGATGTGTTCAGATTTACCTCGTTTCGGTCTGAAACAGCTTGTTTCGTTGAACTAAGCACGAATACATGCTTTTCGCGCAGTTATAAGAGAAAAAAGTATTGACGCGTATCAGAGGAACACTTGTAAAACCGATGTGTTGTGATTTAGCTCGTTTCGGTCTAAAACAGCTTGTTTCGCTGTATTAAGCAAGAATACATGCTTTTCGCGCAGTTATAAGAGAAAAAGTTTTGACGCGTGTCACAGGGACACTTGTAAAACCTATGTGTTCAGATCTAGCTCGTTTTGGTGTAAAACAGCTTGTTTCGTTGTATTAAGCACGAATACTTGCTTTTCGCGCAGTTATAGAAGAAAAAGTTTAGACGCGTATCAAAGGAACACTTGTAAAACCGATGTGTTGTGATTTAGCTCGTATCGGTCTAAAACAGCTTGTTTCGTTGTATTAAGCAAGAATACATGCTTTTCGCGCAGTTATAAGAGAAAAAGTTTTGACGCGTATCAGAAGAACACTTGTAAAACCGATGTGTTGTCATTTAGCTCGTTTCGGTCTAAAACAGCTTGTTTCGCTGTATTAAGCTAGAATACATGCTTTTCGCGCAGTTATAAGAGAAAAAGTTTTGACGCGTGTCACAGGGACACTTGTAAAACCGATGTGTTGTGATTTAGCTCGTTTCGGTCTAAAACAGCTTGTTTCGTTGTATTAGAAAAAAATACATGCTTTTCGCGCAGTTATAAGAGAAAAAGTTTTGACGCGTATCAGAGGAACACTTGTAAAACCGATGTGTTGTGGTTTAGCTCGTTTCGGTCTAAAACAGCTTGCTTCGCTGTATTAAGCAAGAATACATGCTTTTCGCGCAGTTATAAGAGAAAAAGTTTTGACGCGTGTCACAGGGACACTTGTAAAACCGATGTGTTCAGATTTAGCTCGTTTCGGTTTAAAACAACTTGTTTCGCTGTATTAGGCACGAATACATGCTTTTCGCGCAGGTATAAGAGAAAAAGTTTTGACGCGTGTCACAGGGACACTTGTAAAACCGATGTGTTCAGATTTAGCTCGTTTCGGTCTAAAACAGCTTGTTTCGCTGTATTAAGCAAAAATACGTGCTTTTCGCGCAGTTACAAGAGAAAAAGTTTTGACGCGTGTCACAGGGACACTTGTAAAACCGATGTGTTCAGATCTAGCTCGTTTTGGTGTAAAACAGCTTGTTTCGTTGTATTAAGCACGAATACATGCTTTTCGCGCAGTTATAAGAGAAAAAATTTTGACGCGTATCAGAGGAACACTTGTAAAACCGATGTGTTGTGATTTAGCTCGTTTTGGTCTAAAACAGCTTGTTTCGCTGTATTAAGCAAGAATAAGTGCTTTTCGCGCAGTTATAAGAGAAAAAGTTTAGACGCGTATCAGAGGAACACGTGTAAAACCGATGTGTTGTGATTTAGCTCGTTTCGGTCTAAAACAGCTTGTTTCGTTGTATTAAGCAAGAATACATGCTTTTCGCGCAGTTATAAGAGAAAAAGTTTTGACGCGTATCAGAGGAACACTTGTAAAACCGATGTGTTGTGATTTAGCTCGTTTCGGTCTAAAACAGCTTGTTTCGCTGTATTAAGCAAGAATACATGCTTTTCGCGCAGTTATAAGAGAAAAAGTTTTGACGCGTTTCACAGGGACACTTGTAAAACCGATGTGTTCAGATTTACCTCGTTTCGGTCTAAAACAGCTTGTTTCGGTGAACTAAGCACGAATACATGCTTTTCGCGCAGTTATAAGAGAAAAAATTTTGACGCGTATCAGAGGAACACTTGTAAAACCGATGTGTTGTGATTTAGCTCGTTTTGGTCTAAAACAGCTTGTTTCGCTGTATTAAGCAAGAATAAGTGCTTTTCGCGCAGTTATAAGAGAAAAAGTTTTGACGCGTGTCACAGGGACACTTGTAAAACCGATGTGTTCAGATCTAGCTCGTTTCGGTCTAAAACAGCTTCTTTCGTTGTATTAAGCACGAATACATGCCTTTCGCGCAGTTATAAGAGAAATAGTTTAGACGCGTATCAGAGGAACACTTGTAAAACCGATGTGTTGTGATTTAGCTCGTTTCGGTCTAAAACAGCTTGTTTCGCTGTATTAAGCAAGAATACATGCTTTTCGCGCAGTTATAAGAGAAAAAGTTTTGACGCGTGTCACAGGGACACTTGTAAAACCGATGTGTTCAGATTTACCTCGTTTCGGTCTAAAACAGCTTGTTTCGTTGAACTAAGCACGAATACATGCTTTTCGCGCAGTTATAAGAGAAAAAAGTTTTGACGCGTATCAGAGGAACACTTGTAAAACCGATGTGTTGTGATTTAACTCGTTTCGGTCTAAAACAGCTTGTTTCGTTGTATTAGGCAAGAATACATGCTTTTCGCGCAGTTATAAGAGAAAAAGTTTTGACGCGTATCAGAGGAACACTTGTAAAACCGATGTGTTGTGATTTAGCTGGTTTCGGTCTAAAACAGCTTGTTTCGCTGTATTAAGCAAGAATACATGCTTTTCGCGCAGTTATAAGAGAAAAAGTTTTGACGCGTGTCACAGGGACACTTGTAAAACCGATGTGTTCAGATTTAGCTCGTTTCGGTCTAAAACAGCTTGTTTCGTTGTATTAAGCACGAATACATGCTTTTCGCGCAGTTATAAGAGAAAAAGTTTAGACGCGTATCAGAGGAACACTTGTACAACCGATGTGTTGTGAGTTAGCTCGTTTCGGTCTAAAACAGCTTGTTTCGTTGTATTAAGCAAGAATACATGCTTTTCGCGCAGTTATAAGAGAAAAAGTTTTAAAGGCGTGTCACAGGGACACTAGTAAAACCGATGTGTTCAGATTTAGCTCGTTTCGATCTAAAACAGCTTGTTTCGCTGTATTAAGCACGAATACATGCTTTTCGCGCAGGTATAAGAGAAAAAGTTTTGACGGGTGTCACAGGGACACTTGTAAAACCGATGTGTTCAGATTTAGCTCGTTTCGGTCTAAAACAGCTTGTTTCGCTGATTAAGCAAGAATACGTGCTTTTCGCGCAGTTACAAGAGAAAAAGTTTTGACGCGTGTCACAGGGACACTTGTAAAACCGATGTGTTCAGATCTAGCTCGTTTTGGTGTGAAACAGCTTGTTTCGTTGTATTAAGCACGAATACATGCTTTTCGCGCAGTTATAAGAGAAAAAGTTTAGACGCTTATCAGAGGAACACGTGTAAAACCGATGTGTTGTGATTTAGCTCGTTTCGGTCTAAAACAGCTTGTTTCGTTGTATTAAGCAAGAATACACGCTTTTCGCGCAGTTATAAGAGAAAAAGTTTTGACGCGTATCAGAGGAACACTTGTAAAACCAATGTGTTGTGATTTAGCTCGTTTCGGTCTAAAACAGCTTGTTTCGCTGTATTAAGCAAGAATACATGCCTTTCGCGCAGTTATAAGAGAAAAAGTTTAGACGCGTATCAGAGGAACACTTGTAAAACCGATGTGTTGTGATTTACCCCGTTTCGGTCTAAAACAGCTTGTTTCGTTAGACTAAGCACGAATACATGCTTTTCGCGCAGTTATAAGAGAAAAAGTTTTGATGCGTATCAGAGGAACACTTGTAAAACCGATGTGTTGTGATTTAGCTCGTTTCGGTCTAAAACAGCTTGTTTCGTTGTATTAAGCAGGAATACATGCTTTTCGCGCAGTTATAAGAGAAAAAGTTTTGACGCGTATCAGAAGAACACTTGTAAAACCGATGTGTTGTGATTTAGCTCGTTTCGGTCTAAAACAGCTTGTTTCGTTGTATTAAGCAAAAATACATGCTTTTCGCGCAGTTATAAGAGAAAAAGTTTTGACGCGTATCAGAGGAACACTTGTAAAACCGATGTGTTGTGATTTAGCTCGTTTCGGTCTAAAACAGCTTGTTTCGCTGTATTAAGCTAGAATACATGCTTTTCGCGCAGTTATAAGAGAAAAAGTTTTGACGCGTGTCACAGGGACACTTGTAAAACCGATGTGTTGTGATTTAGCTCGTTTCGGTCTAAAACAGCTTGTTTCGTTGTATTAAGCAAAAATACATGCTTTTCGCGCAGTTATAAGAGAAAAAGTTTTGACGCGTATCAGAGGAACACTTGTAAAACCGATGTGTTGTGATTTAGCTCGTTTCGGTCTAAAACAGCTTGCTTCGCTGTATTAAGCAAGAATACATGCTTTTCGCGCAGTTATAAGAGAAAAAGTTTTGACGCGTGTCACAGGGACACTTGTAAAACCGATGTGTTCAGATTTAGCTCGTTTCGGTTTAAAACAACTTGTTTCGCTGTATTAAGCACGAATACATGCTTTTCGCGCAGGTATAAGAGAAAAAGTTTTGACGCGTGTCACAGGGACACTTGTAAAACCGATGTGTTCAGATTTAGCTCGTTTCGGTCTAAAACAGCTTGTTTCGCTGTATTAAGCAAAAATACGTGCTTTTCGCGCAGTTACAAGAGAAAAAGTTTTGACGCGTGTCACAGGGACACTTGTAAAACCGATGTGTTCAGATCTAGCTCGTTTTGGTGTAAAACAGCTTGTTTCGTTGTATTGAGCACGAATACATGCTTTTCGCGCAGTTATAAGAGAAAAAGTTTAGACGCGTATCAGAGGAACACGTGTAAAACCGATGTGTTGTGATTTAGCTCGTTTCGGTCTAAAACAGCTTGTTTCGTTGTATTAAGCAAGAATACATGCTTTTCGCGCAGTTATAAGAGAAAACGTTTTGACGCGTATCAGAGGAACACTTGTAAAACCTATGTGTTGTGATTTAGCTCGTTTCGGTCTAAAACAGCTTGTTTCGCTGTATTAAGCAAGAATACATGCTTTTCGCGCAGTTATAAGAGAAAAAGTTTTGACGCGTTTCACAGGGACACTTGTAAAACCGATGTGTTCAGATTTACCTCGTTTCGGTCTAAAACAGCTTGTTTCGGTGAACTAAGCACGAATACATGCTTTTCGCGCAGTTATAAGAGAAAAAATTTTGACGCGTATCAGAGGAACACTTGTAAAACCGATGTGTTGTGATTTAGCTCGTTTTGGTCTAAAACAGCTTGTTTCGCTGTAGTAAGCAAGAATACGTGCTTTTCGCGCAGTTATAAGAGAAAAAGTTTTGACGCGTGTCACAGGGACACTTGTAAAACCGATGTGTTCAGATCTAGCTCGATTCGGTCTAAAACAGCTTCTTTCGTTGTATTAAGCACGAATACATGCCTTTCGCGCAGTTATAAGAGAAATAGTTTAGACGCGTATCAGAGGAACACTTGTAAAACCGATGTGTTGTGATTTACCCCGTTTCGGTCTAAAACAGCTTGTTTCGTTAGACTAAGCACGAATACATGCTTTTCGCGCAGTTATAAGAGAAAAAAGTTTTGACGCGTATCAGAGGAACACTTGTAAAACCGATGTGTTGTGATTTAGCTCGTTTCGGTCTAAAACAGCTTGTTTCGTTGTATTAAGCAAGAATACATGCTTTTCGCGCAGTTATAAGAGAAAAAGTGTTGACGCGTATCAGAAGAACACTTGTAAAACCGATGTGTTGTGATTTAGCTCGTTTCGGTCTAAAACAGCTTGTTTCGCTGTATTAAGCAAGAATACATGCTTTTCGCGCCGTTATAAGAGAAAAAGTTTTGACACGTGTCACAGGGACACTTGTAAAACCGATGTGTTGTGATTTAGCTCGTTTCGGTCTAAAACAGATTGTTTCGTTGTATTAAGCAAAAATACATGCTTTTCGCGCAGTTATAAGAGAAAAAGTTTTGACGCGTATCAGAGAAACACTTGTAAAACCGATGTGTTGTGATTTAGCTCGTTTCGGTCTAAAACAGCTTGTTTCGCTGTATTAAGCAAGAATACATGCTTTTCGCGCAGTTATAAGAGAAAAAGTTTTGACGCGTGTCACAGGGACACTTGTAAAACCGATGTGTTCAGATTTAGCTCGTTTCGGTTTAAAACAACTTGTTTCATTGTATTAAGCACGAATACATGCTTTTCGCGCAGTTATAAGAGAAAAAAGTTTTGACGCGTATCAGAGGAACACTTGTAAAACCGATGTGTTGTGATTTAGCTCGTTTTGGTCTAAAACAGCTTGTTTCGCTGTATTAAGCACGAATACATGCTTTTCGCGCAGGTATAAGAGAAAAAGTTTTGACGCGTGTCACAGGGACACTTGTAAAACCGATGTGTTCAGATTTATCTCGTTTCGGTCTAAAACAGCTTGTTTCGCTGTATTAAGCAAGAATACGTGTTTTTCGCGCAGTTACAAGAGAAAAAGTTTTGACGCGTGTCACAGGGACACTTGTAAAACCGATGTGTTCAGATCTAGCTGGTTTTGGTGTAAAACAGCTTGTTTCGTTGTATTAAGCGCAAATACATGCTTTTCGCGCAGTTATAAGAGAAAAAGTTTAGACGCGTATCAGAGGAACACGTGTAAAACCGATGTGTTGTGATTTAGCTCGTTTCAGTCTAAAACAGCTTGTTTCGTTGTATTAAGCAAGAATACATGCTTTTCGCGCAGTTATAAGAGAAAAAGTTTTGACGCGTATCAGAGGAACACTTGTAAAACCGATGTGTTGTGATTTAGCTCGTTTCGGTCTAAAACAGCTTGTTTCGCTGTATTAAGCAAGAATACATGCTTTTCGCGCAGTTATAAGAGAAAAAGTTTTGACGCGTTTCACAGGGACACTAGTAAAACCGATGTGTTCAGATTTACCTCGTTTCGGTCTAAAACAGCTTGTTTCGGTGAACTAAGCACGAATACATGCTTTTCGCGCAGTTATAGGAGAAAAAATTTTGACGCGTATCAGAGGAACACTTGTAAAACCGATGTGTTGTGATTTAGCTCGTTTTGGTCTAAAACAGCTTGTTTCGCTGTATTAAGCAAGAATACGTGCTTTTCGCGCAGTTATAAGAGAAAAAGTTTTGACGCGTGTCACAGGGACACTTGTAAAACCGATGTGTTCAGATCTAGCTCGTTTCGGTCTAAAACAGCTTCTTTCGTTGTATTAAGCACGAATACATTCCTTTCGCGCAGTTATAAGAGAAATAGTTTAGACGCTTATCAGAGGAACACTTGTAAAACCGATGTGTTGTGATTTACCCCGTTTCGGTCTAAAACAGCTTGTTTCGTTAGACTAAGCACGAATACATGCTTTTCGCGCAGTTATAAGAGAAAAAAGTTTTGACGCGTATCAGAGGAACACTTGTAAAACCGATGTGTTGTGATTTAGCTCGTTTCGGTCTAAAACAGCTTGTTTCGTTGTATTAAGCAAGAATACATGCTTTTCGCGCAGTTATAAGAGAAAAAGTTTTGACGCGTATCAGAAGAACACTTGTAAAACCGATGTGTTGTGATTTAGCTCGTTTCGGTCTAAAACAGCTTGTTTCGCTGTATTAAGCTAGAATACATGCTTTTCGCGCAGTTATAAGAGAAAAAGCTTTGACGCGTGTCACAGGGACACTTGTAAAACCGATGTGTTGTGATTTAGCTCGTTTCGGTCTAAAACAGATTGTTTCGTTGTATTACGCAAAAATACATGCTTTTCGCGCAGTTATAAGAGAAAAAGTTTTGACGCGTATCAGAGAAACACTTGTAAAACCGATGTGTTGTGATTTAGCTCGTTTCGGTCTAAAACAGCTTGTTTCGCTGTATTAAGCAAGAATACATGCTTTTCGCGCAGTTATAAGAGAAAAAATTTTGACGCGTGTCACAGGGACACTTGTAAAACCGATGTGTTCAGATTTAGCTCGTTTCGGTTTAAAACAACTTGTTTCATTGTATTAAGCACGAATACATGCTTTTCGCGCAGTTATAAGAGAAAAAAGTTTTGACGCGTATCAGAGGAACACTTGTAAAACCGATGTGTTGTGATTTAGCTCGTTTTGGTCTAAAACAGCTTGTTTCGCTGTATTAAACAAGAATACGTGCTTTTCGCGCAGTTATAAGAGAAAAAGTTTAGACGCGTATCAGAGGAACACTTGTACAACCGATGTGTTGTGAGTTAGCTCGTTTCGGTCTAAAACAGCTTGTTTCGTTGTATTAAGCAAGAATACATGCTTTTCGCGCAGTTATAAGAGAAAAAGTTTTAAAGGCATGTCACAGGGACACTAGTAAAACCGATGTGTTCAGATTTAGCTCGTTTCGATCTAAAACAGCTTGTTTCGCTGTATTAAGCACGAATACATGCTTTTCGCGCAGGTATAAGAGAAAAAGTTTTGACGCGTGTCACAGGGACACTTGTACAACCGATGTGTTGTGAGTTAGCTCGTTTCGGTCTAAAACAGCTTGTTTCGTTGTATTAAGCAAGAATACATGCTTTTCGCGTAGTTATAAGAGAAAAAGTTTTAAAGGCGTGTCACAGGGACACTAGTAAAACCAATGTGTTCAGATTTAGCTCGTTTCGATCTAAAACAGCTTCTTTCGTTGTATTAAGCACGAATACATGCCTTTCGCGCAGTTATAAGAGAAAAAGTTTAGACGCGTATCAGAGGAACACTTTTAAAACCGATGTGTTGTGATTTACCCCGTTTCGGTCTAAAACAGCTTTTTCGTTAGACTAAGCACGAATACATGCTTTTCGCGCAGTTATAAGAGAAAAAAGTTTTGACGGGTATCAGAGGAACACTTGTAAAACCAATGTGTTGTGATTTAGCTCGTTTCGGTCTAAAACAGCTTGTTTCGTTGTATTAAGCAAGAATACATGCTTTTCGCGCAGTTATAAGAGAAAAAGTTTTGACGCGTATCAGAAGAACACTTGTAAAACCGATGTGTTGTGATTTAGCTCGTTTCGGTCTAAAACAGCTTGTTTCGCTGTATTAAGCTAGAATACATGCTTTTCGCGCAGTTATAAGAGAAAAAGTTTTGACGCGTGTCACAGGGACACTTGTAAAACCGATGTGTTGTGATTTAGCTCGTTTCGGTCTAAAACAGCTTGTTTCGTTGTATTAAGCACGAATACATGCTTTTCGCGCAGTTATAAGAGAAAAAGTTTAGACGCGTATCAGAGGAACACTTGTAGAACCGATGTGTTGTGAGTTAGCTCGTTTCGGTCTAAAACAGCTTGTTTCGTTGTATTAAGCAAGAATACATGCTTTTCGCGTAGTTATAAGAGAAAAAGTTTTAAAGGCGTGTCACAGGGACACTAGTAAAACCAATGTGTTCAGATTTAGCTCGTTTCGATCTAAAACAGCTTGTTTCGCTGCATTAAGCAAGAATACGTGCTTTTCGCGCAGTTATAAGAGAAAAAGTTTTGACGCGTGTCACAGGGACACTTGTAAAACCGATGTGTTCAGATCTAGCTCGTTTCGGTCTAAAACAGCTTCTTTCGTTGTATTAAGCACGAATACATGCCTTTCGCGCAGTTATAAGAGAAAAAGTTTAGACGCGTATCAGAGGAACACTTGTAAAACCGATGTGTTGTGATTTACCCCGTTTCGGTCTAAAACAGCTTGTTTCGTTAGACTAAGCACGAATACATGCTTTTCGCGCAGTTATAAGAGAAAAAAGTTTTGACGCGTATCAGAGGAACACTTGTAAAACCGATGTGTTGTGATTTAGCTCGTTTCGGTCTAAAACAGCTTGTTTCGTTGTATTAAGCAAGATTACATGCTTTTCGCGCAGTTATAAGAGAAAAAGTTTTGACGCGTATCAGAAGAACACTTGTAAAACCGATGTGTTGTGATTTAGCTCGTTTCGGTCTAAAACAGCTTGTTTCGCTGTATTAGGCTAGAATACATGCTTTTCGCGCAGTTATAAGAGAAAAAGTTTTGACGCGTGTCACAGGGACACTTGTAAAACCGATGTGTTGTGATTTAGCTCGTTTCGGTCTAAAACAGCTTGTTTCGTTGTATTAAGCAAAAATACATGCTTTTCGCGCAGTTATAAGAGAAAAAGTTTTGACGCGTATCAGAGGAACACTTGTAAAACCGATGTGTTGTGATTTAGCTCGTTTCGGTCTAAAACAGCTTGCTTCGCTGTATTAAGCAAGAATACACGCTTTTCGCGCAGTTATAAGAGAAAAAGTTTTGACGCGTGTCACAGGGACACTTGTAAAACCGATGTGTTCAGATTTAGCTCGTTTCGGTTTAAAACAACTTGTTTCGCTGTATTAAGCACGAATACATGCTTTTCGCGCAGGTATAGGAGAAAAAGTTTTGACGCGTGTCACAGGGACACTTGTAAAACCGATGTGTTCAGATTTAGCTCGTTTCGGTCTAAAACAGCTTGTTTCGCTGTATTAAGCAAGAATACGTGCTTTTCGCGCAGTTACAAGAGAAAAAGTTTTGACGCGTGTCACAGGGAGACTTGTAAAACCGATGTGTTCAGATCTAGCTCGTTTTGGTGTAAAACAGCTTGTTTCGTTGTATTAAGCACGAATACATGCTTTTCGCGCAGTTATAAGAGAAAAAGTTTAGACGCGTATCAGAGGAACACGTGTAAAACCGATGTGTTGTGATTTAGCTCGTTTCGGTCTAAAACAGCTTGTTTCGTTGTATTAATCAAGAATACATGCTTTTCGCGCAGTTATAAGAGAAAAAGTTTTGACGCGTATCAGAGGAACACTTGTAAAACCGATGTGTTGTGATTTAGCTCGTTTCGGTCTAAAACAGCTTGTTTCGCTGTATTAAGCAAAAATACATGCTTTTCGCGCAGTTATAAGAGAAAACGTTTTGACGCGTGTCACAGGGACACTTGTAAAACCGATGTGTTCAGATTTACCTCGTTTCGGTCTAAAACAGCTTGTTTCGTTGAACTAAGCACGAATACATGCTTTTCGCGCAGTTATAAGAGAAAAAAGTTTTGACGCGTATCAGAGGAACACTTGTAAAACCGATGTGTTGTGATTTAGCTCGTTTTGGTCTAAAACAGCTTGTTTCGCTGTATTAAGCAAGAATACGTGCTTTTCGCGCAGATATAAGAGAAAAAGTTTTGACGCGTGTCACAGGGACACTTGTAAAACCGATGTGTTCAGATCTAGCTCGTTTCGGTCTAAAACAGCTTCTTTCGTTGTATTAAGCACGAATACATGCCTTTCGCGCAGTTATAAGAGAAAAAGTTTAGACGCGTATCAGAGGAACACTTGTAAAACCGATGTGTTGTGATTTACCCCGTTTCGGTCTAAAACAGCTTGTTTCGTTAGACTAAGCACGAATACATGCTTTTCGCGCAGTTATAAGAGAAAAAAGTTTTGACGCGTATCAGAGGAACACTTGTAAAACCGATGTGTTGTGATTTAGCTCGTTTCGGTCTAAAACAGCTTGTTTCGTTGTATTAAGCAAGAATACATGCTTTTCGCGCAGTTATAAGAGAAAAAGTTTTGACGCGTATCAGAAGAACACTTGTAAAACCGATGTGTTGTGATTTAGCTCGTTTCGGTTTAAAACAACTTGTTTCATTGTATTAAGCACGAATACATGCTTTTCGCGCTGTTATAAGAGAAAAAAGTTTTGACGCGTATCAGAGGAACACTTGTAAAACCGATGTGTTGTGATTTAGCTCGTTTTGGTCTAAAACAGCTTGTTTCGCTGTATTAAACAAGAATACGTGCTTTTCGCGCAGTTATAAGAGAAAAAGTTTTGACGCGTGTCACAGGGACACTTGTAAAACCGATGTGTTCAGATTTAGCTCGTTTCGGTCTAAAACAGCTTGTTTCGTTGTATTAAGCACGAATACATGTTTTTCGCGCAGTTTTAAGAGAAAAAGTTTTAAAGGCATGTCACAGGGACACTAGTAAAACCGATGTGTTCAGATTTAGCTCGTTTCGATCTAAAACAGCTTGTTTCGCTGTATTAAGCACGAATACATGCTTTTCGCGCAGGTATAAGAGAAAAAGTTTTGACGCGTGTCACAGGGACACTTGTACAACCGATGTGTTGTGAGTTAGCTCGTTTCGGTCTAAAACAGCTTGTTTCGTTGTATTAAGCAAGAATACATGCTTTTCGCGTAGTTATAAGAGAAAAAGTTTTAAAGGCGTGTCACAGGGACACTAGTAAAACCAATGTGTTCAGATTTAGCTCGTTTCGATCTAAAACAGCTTCTTTCGTTGTATTAAGCACGAATACATGCCTTTCGCGCAGTTATAAGAGAAAAAGTTTAGACGCGTATCAGAGGAACACTTTTAAAACCGATGTGTTGTGATTTACCCCGTTTCGGTCTAAAACAGCTTTTTCGTTAGACTAAGCACGAATACATGCTTTTCGCGCAGTTATAAGAGAAAAAAGTTTTGACGGGTATCAGAGGAACACTTGTAAAACCAATGTGTTGTGATTTAGCTCGTTTCGGTCTAAAACAGCTTGTTTCGTTGTATTAAGCAAGAATACATGCTTTTCGCGCAGTTATAAGAGAAAAAGTTTTGACGCGTATCAGAAGAACACTTGTAAAACCGATGTGTTGTGATTTAGCTCGTTTCGGTCTAAAACAGCTTGTTTCGCTGTATTAAGCTAGAATACATGCTTTTCGCGCAGTTATAAGAGAAAAAGTTTTGACGCGTGTCACAGGGACACTTGTAAAACCGATGTGTTGTGATTTAGCTCGTTTCGGTCTAAAACAGCTTGTTTCGTTGTATTAAGCACGAATACATGCTTTTCGCGCAGTTATAAGAGAAAAAGTTTAGACGCGTATCAGAGGAACACTTGTACAACCGATGTGTTGTGAGTTAGCTCGTTTCGGTCTAAAACAGCTTGTTTCGTTGTATTAAGCAAGAATACATGCTTTTCGCGTAGTTATAAGAGAAAAAGTTTTAAAGGCGTGTCACAGGGACACTAGTAAAACCAATGTGTTCAGATTTAGCTCGTTTCGATCTAAAACAGCTTGTTTCGCTGCATTAAGCAAGAATACGTGCTTTTCGCGCAGTTATAAGAGAAAAAGTTTTGACGCGTGTCACAGGGACACTTGTAAAACCGATGTGTTCAGATCTAGCTCGTTTCGGTCTAAAACAGCTTCTTTCGTTGTATTAAGCACGAATACATGCCTTTCGCGCAGTTATAAGAGAAAAAGTTTAGACGCGTATCAGAGGAACACTTGTAAAACCGATGTGTTGTGATTTACCCCGTTTCGGTCTAAAACAGCTTGTTTCGTTAGACTAAGCACGAATACATGCTTTTCGCGCAGTTATAAGAGAAAAAAGTTTTGACGCGTATCAGAGGAACACTTGTAAAACCGATGTGTTGTGATTTAGCTCGTTTCGGTCTAAAACAGCTTGTTTCGTTGTATTAAGCAAGATTACATGCTTTTCGCGCAGTTATAAGAGAAAAAGTTTTGACGCGTATCAGAAGAACACTTGTAAAACCGATGTGTTGTGATTTAGCTCGTTTCGGTCTAAAACAGCTTGTTTCGCTGTATTAGGCTAGAATACATGCTTTTCGCGCAGTTATAAGAGAAAACGTTTTGACGCGTGTCACAGGGACACTTGTAAAACCGATGTGTTGTGATTTAGCTCGTTTCGGTCTAAAACAGCTTGTTTCGTTGTATTAAGCAAAAATACATGCTTTTCGCGCAGTTATAAGAGAAAAAGTTTTGACGCGTATCAGAGGAACACTTGTAAAATCGATGTGTTGTGATTTAGCTCGTTTCGGTCTAAAACAGCTTGCTTCGCTGTATTAAGCAAGAATACACGCTTTTCGCGCAGTTATAAGAGAAAAAGTTTTGACGCGTGTCACAGGGACACTTGTAAAACCGATGTGTTCAGATTTAGCTCGTTTCGGTTTAAAACAACTTGTTTCGCTGTATTAAGCACGAATACATGCTTTTCGCGCAGGTATAGGAGAAAAAGTTTTGACGCGTGTCACAGGGACACTTGTAAAACCGATGTGTTCAGATTTAGCTCGTTTCGGTCTAAAACAGCTTGTTTCGCTGTATTAAGCAAGAATACGTGCTTTTCGCGCAGTTACAAGAGAAAAAGTTTTGACGCGTGTCACAGGGAGACTTGTAAAACCGATGTGTTCAGATCTAGCTCGTTTTGGTGTAAAACAGCTTGTTTCGTTGTATTAAGCACGAATACATGCTTTTCGCGCAGTTATAAGAGAAAAAGTTTAGACGCGTATCAGAGGAACACGTGTAAAACCGATGTGTTGTGATTTAGCTCGTTTCGGTCTAAAACAGCTTGTTTCGTTGTATTAATCAAGAATACATGCTTTTCGCGCAGTTATAAGAGAAAAAGTTTTGACGCGTATCAGAGGAACACTTGTAAAACCGATGTGTTGTGATTTAGCTCGTTTCGGTCTAAAACAGCTTGTTTCGCTGTATTAAGCAAAAATACATGCTTTTCGCGCAGTTATAAGAGAAAACGTTTTGACGCGTGTCACAGGGACACTTGTAAAACCGATGTGTTCAGATTTACCTCGTTTCGGTCTAAAACAGCTTGTTTCGTTGAACTAAGCACGAATACATGCTTTTCGCGCAGTTATAAGAGAAAAAAGTTTTGACGCGTATCAGAGGAACACTTGTAAAACCGATGTGTTGTGATTTAGCTCGTTTTGGTCTAAAACAGCTTGTTTCGCTGTATTAAGCAAGAATACGTGCTTTTCGCGCAGATATAAGAGAAAAAGTTTTGACGCGTGTCACAGGGACACTTGTAAAACCGATGTGTTCAGATCTAGCTCGTTTCGGTCTAAAACAGCTTCTTTCGTTGTATTAAGCACGAATACATGCCTTTCGCGCAGTTATAAGAGAAAAAGTTTAGACGCGTATCAGAGGAACACTTGTAAAACCGATGTGTTGTGATTTACCCCGTTTCGGTCTAAAACAGCTTGTTTCGTTAGACTAAGCACGAATACATGCTTTTCGCGCAGTTATAAGAGAAAAAAGTTTTGACGCGTATCAGAGGAACACTTGTAAAACCGATGTGTTGTGATTTAGCTCGTTTCGGTCTAAAACAGCTTGTTTCGTTGTATTAAGCAAGAATACATGCTTTTCGCGCAGTTATAAGAGAAAAAGTTTTGACGCGTATCAGAAGAACACTTGTAAAACCGATGTGTTGTGATTTAGCTCGTTTCGGTTTAAAACAACTTGTTTCATTGTATTAAGCACGAATACATGCTTTTCGCGCTGTTATAAGAGAAAAAAGTTTTGACGCGTATCAGAGGAACACTTGTAAAACCGATGTGTTGTGATTTAGCTCGTTTTGGTCTAAAACAGCTTGTTTCGCTGTATTAAACAAGAATACGTGCTTTTCGCGCAGTTATAAGAGAAAAAGTTTTGACGCGTGTCACAGGGACACTTGTAAAACCGATGTGTTCAGATTTAGCTCGTTTCGGTCTAAAACAGCTTGTTTCGTTGTATTAAGCACGAATACATGCTTTTCGCGCAGTTTTAAGAGAAAAAGTTTAGACGCGTATCAGAGGAACACTTGTACAACCGATGTGTTGTGAGTTAGCTCGTTTCTGTCTAAAGCAGCTTGTTTCGTTGTATTAAGCAAGAATACATGCTTTTCGCGTAGTTATAAGAGAAAAAGTTTTAAAGCGTGTCACAGGGACACTAGTAAAACCGATGTGTTCAGATTTATCTCGTTTCGATCTAAAACAGCTTGTTTCGCTGTATTAAGCAAGAATACGTGCTTTTCGCGCAGTTATAAGAGAAAAAGTTTTGACGCGTGTCACAGGGACACTTATAAAACCGATGTGTTCAGATCTAGCTCGTTTCGGTCTAAAACAGCTTCTTTCGTTGTATTAAGCACGAATACATGCCTTTCGCGCAGTTATAAGAGAAAAAGTTTAGACGCGTATCAGAGGAGCACTTGTAAAACCGATGTGTTGTGATTTACCCCGTTTCGGTCTAAAACAGCTTGTTTCGTTAGACTAAGCACGAATACATGCTTTTCGCGCAGTTATAAGAGAAAAAAGTTTTGACGCGTATCAGAGGAACACTTGTAAAATCGATGTGTTGTGAGTTAGCTCGTTTCGGTCTAAAACAGCTTGTTTCGTTGTATTAAGCAAGAATACATGCTTTTCGCGCAGTTATAAGAGAAAAAGTTTTAAAGGCGTGTCACAGGGACACTAGTAAAACCGATGTGTTCAGATTTAGCTCGTTTCGATCTAAAACAGCTTGTTTCGCTGTATTAAGCACGAATACATGCTTTTCGCGCAGGTATACGAGAAAAAGTTTTGACGCGTGTCACAGGGACACTTGTAAAACCGATGTGTTCAGATTTAGCTCGTTTCGGTCTAAAACAGCTTGTTTCGCTGTATTAAGCAAGAATACGTGCTTTTCGCGCAGTTACAAGAGAAAAAGTTTTGACGCGTGTCACAGGGACACTTGTAAAACCGATGTGTTCAGATCTAGCTGGTTTTGGTGTAAAAGAGCTTGTTTCGTTGTATTAAGCACAAATACATGCTTTTCGCGCAGTTATAAGAGAAAAAGTTTAGACGCGTATCAGAGGAACACGTGTAAAACCGATGTGTTGTGATTTAGCTCGTTTCAGTCTAAAACAGCTTGTTTCGTTGTATAAAGCAAGAATACATGCTTTTCGCGCAGTTATAAGAGAAAAAGGTTTCACGCGTATCAGAAGAACACTTGTAAAATCGATGTGTTGTGATTTAGCTCGTTTCGGTCTAAAACAGCTTGTTTCGTTGTATTAAGCTAGAATACATGCTTTTCGCGCAGTTATAAGAGAAAAAGTTTTGACGCGTGTCACAGGGACACTTGTAAAACCGATGTGTTGTGATTTAGCTCGTTTCGGTCTAAAACAGCTTGTTTCGTTGTATTAAGCAAAAATACATGCTTTTCGCGCAGTTATAAGAGAAAAAGTTTTAAAGGCGTGTCACAGGGACACTAGTAAAACCGATGTGTTCAGATTTAGCTCGTTTCGATCTAAAACAGCTTGTTTCGCTGCATTAAGCAAGAATACGTGCTTTTCGCGCAGTTATAAGAGAAAAAGTTTTGACGCGTGTCACAGGGACACTTGTAAAACCGATGTGTTCAGATCTAGCTCGTTTCGGTCTAAAACAGCTTCTTTCGTTGTATTAAGCACGAATACATGCCTTTCGCGCAGTTATAAGAGAAAAAGTTTAGACGCGTATCAGAGGAACACTTGTAAAACCGATGTGTTGTGATTTACCCCGTTTCGGTCTAAAACAGCTTGTTTCGTTAGACTAAGCACGAATACATGCTTTTCGCGCAGTTATAAGAGAAAAAAGTTTTGACGCGTATCAGAGGAACACTTGTAAAACCGATGTGTTGTGATTTAGCTCGTTTCGGTCTAAAACAGCTTGTTTCGTTGTATTAAGCAAGATTACATGCTTTTCGCGCAGTTATAAGAGAAAAAGTTTTGACGCGTATCAGAAGAACACTTGTAAAACCGATGTGTTGTGATTTAGCTCGTTTCGGTCTAAAACAGCTTGTTTCGCTGTATTAAGCTAGAATACATGCTTTTCGCGCAGTTATAAGAGAAAAAGTTTTGACGCGTGTCACAGGGACACTTGTAAAACCGATGTGTTGTGATTTAGCTCGTTTCGGTCTAAAACAGCTTGTTTCGTTGTATTAAGCAAAAATACATGCTTTTCGCGCAGTTATAAGAGAAAAAGTTTTGACGCGTATCAGAGGAACACTTGTAAAACCGATGTGTTGTGATTTAGCTCGTTTCGGTCTAAAACAGCTTGCTTCGCTGTATTAAGCAAGAATACACGCTTTTCGCGCAGTTATAAGAGAAAAAGGTTTCACGCGTATCAGAAGAACACTTGTAAAATCGATGTGTTGTGATTTAGCTCGTTTCGGTCTAAAACAGCTTGTTTCGCTGTATTAAGCTAGAATACATGCTTTTCGCGCAGTTATAAGAGAAAAAGTTTTGACGCGTGTCACAGGGACACTTGTAAAACCGATGTGTTGTGATTTAGCTCGTTTCGGTCTAAAACAGCTTGTTTCGTTGTATTAAGCAAAAATACATGCTTTTCGCGCAGTTATAAGAGAAAAAGTTTTGACGCGTATCAGAGGAACACTTGTAAAACCGAAGTGTTGTGATTTAGCTCGTTTCGGTCTAAAACAGCTTGTTTCGCTGTATTAGGCAGGAATACATGCTTTTCGCGCAGTTATAAGAGAAAAAGTTTTAAAGGCATGTCACAGGGACACTTGTAAAACCGATGTGTTCAGATTTAACTCGTTTCGGTCTAAAACTACTTGTTTCGCTGTATTAAGCAAGAATACATGCTTTTCGCGCAGTTATAAGAGAAAAAGTTTAGACGCGTATCAGAGGAACACTTGTAAAACCGATGTGTTGTGATTTAGCTCGTTTCGGTCTAAAACAGCTTGTTTCGTTGTATTAAGCAAGAATACATGCTTTTCGCGCAGTTATAAGAGAAAAAGTTTTGACGCGTGTCACAGGGACACTTGTAAAACCGATGTGTTCAGATTTAGCTCGTTTCGGTCTAAAACAGCTTGTTTCGTTGTATTAAGCACGAATACATGCTTTTCGCGCAGTTATAAGAGAAAAAGTTTAGACGCGTATCAGAGGAACACTTGTACAACCGATGTGTTGTGAGTTAGCTCGTTTTGGTCTAAAACAGCTTGTTTCGTTGTATTAAGCAAGAATACATGCTTTTCGCGCAGTTATAAGAGAAAAAGTTTTAAAGGCGTGTCACAGGGACACTAGTAAAACCGATGTGTTCAGATTTAGCTCGTTTCGATCTAAAACAGCTTGTTTCGCTGTATTAAGCACGAATACATGCTTTTCGCGCAGGTATAAGAGAAAAAGTTTTGACGCGTGTCACAGGGACACTTGTAAAACCGATGTGTTCAGATTTAGCTCGTTTCGGTCTAAAACAGCTTGTTTCGCTGTATTAAGCAAGAATACGTGCTTTTCGCGCAGTTACAAGAGAAAAAGTTTTGACGCGTGTCACAGGGACACTTGTAAAACCGATGTGTTCAGATCTAGCTGGTTTTGGTGTAAAACAGCTTGTTTCGTTGTATTAAGCACAAATACATGCTTTTCGCGCAGTTATAAGAGAAAAAGTTTTGACGCGTATCAGAGGAACACGTGTAAAACCGATGTGTTCTGATTTAGCTCGTTTCGGTCTAAAACAGCTTGTTTCGCTGTATCAAGCTAGAATACATGCTTTTCGCGCAGTTATAAGAGAAAAAGTTTTGACGCGTGTCACAGGGACACTTGTAAAACCGATGTGTTGTGATTTAGCTCGTTTCGGTCTAAAACAGCTTGTTTCGTTGTATTAAGCAAAAATACATGCTTTTCGCGCAGTTATAAGAGAAAAAGTTTTGACGCGTATCAGAGGAACACTTGTAAAACCGAAGTGTTGTGATTTAGCTTGTTTCGCTGTATTAGGCAGGAATACATGCTTTTCGCGCAGTTATAAGAGAAAAAGTTTTAAAGGCATGTCACAGGGACACTTGTAAAACCGATGTGTTCAGATTTAACTCGTTTCGGTCTAAAACTACTTGTTTCGCTGTATTAAGCAAGAATACATGCTTTTCGCGCAGTTATAAGAGAAAAAGATTTGACGCGTATCAGAGGAACACTTGTAAAGCCGATGTGTTGTGATTTAGCTCGTTTCGGTTTAAAACAACTTGTTTCGCTGTATTAAGCACGAATACATGCTTTTCGCGCAGGTATAAGAAAAAAAGTTTTGACGCGTGTCACAGGGACACTTGTAAAGCCGATGTGTTGTGATTTAGCTCGTTTCGGTCTAAAACAGCTTGTTTTGTTGTATTAAGCAAGAATACATGCTTTTCGCGCAGTTATAAGTGAAAAAGTTTTAAAGGCGTGTCACAGGGACACTAGTAAAACCGATGTGTTCAGATTTAGCTCGTTTCGATCTAAAACAGCTTGTTTCGCTGTATTAAGCACGAATACATGCTTTTCGCGCAGGTATAAGAGAAAAAGTTTTGACGCGTGTCACAGGGACACTTGTAAAACCGATGTGTTCAGATTTAGCTCGTTTCGGTCTAAAACAGCTTGTTTCGCTGTATTATGCAAGAATACGTGCTTTTCGCGCAGTTACAAGAGAAAAAGTTTTGACGCGTGTCACAGGGGCACTTGTAAAACCGATGTGTTCAGATCTAGCTCGTTTTGGTGTGAAACAGCTTGTTTCGTTGTATTAAGCAAGA
The DNA here is from genome assembly GCF_052857255.1 of Amblyomma americanum. Taxonomy (NCBI): domain Eukaryota; kingdom Metazoa; phylum Arthropoda; class Arachnida; order Ixodida; family Ixodidae; genus Amblyomma; species Amblyomma americanum. The sequence continues at coordinate 946,859 of NW_027526497.1, forward strand.
ATACATGCTTTTCGCGCAGTTAAAAGAGAAAAAGTTTTGACGCGTGTCACAGGGACACTTGTAAAACCGATGTGTTCAGATTTACCTCGTTTCGGTCTAAAACAGCTTGTTTCGTTGAACTAAGCACGAATACATGCTTTTCGCGCAGTTATAAGAGAAAAAAGTTTTGACGCGTATCAGAGGAACACTTGTAAAACCGATGTGTTGTGATTTAGCTCGTTTCGGTCTAAAACAGCTTGTTTCGCTGTATTAAGCTAGAATACATGCTTTTCGCGCAGTTATAAGAGAAAAAGTTTTGACGCGTGTCACAGGGACACTTGTAAAACCGATGTGTTGTGATTTAGCTCGTTTCGGTCTAAAACAGCTTGTTTCGTTGTATTAGGCAAAAATACATGCTTTTCGCGCAGTTATAAGAGAAAAAGTTTTGACGCGTATCAGAGGAACACTTGTAAAACCGATGTGTTGTGATTTAGCTCGTTTCGGTCTAAAACAGCTTGTTTCGCTGTATTAAGCAAGAATACATGCTTTTCGCGCAGTTATAAGAGAAAAAGATTTGACGCGTGTCACAGGGACACTTGTAAAACCGATGTGTTCAGATTTAGCTCGTTTCGGTTTAAAACAATTTGTTTCATTGTATTAAGCACGAATACATGCTTTTCGCGCAGTTATAAGAGAAAAAAGTTTTGACGCGTATCAGAGGAACACTTGTAAAACCGATGTGTTGTGATTTAGCTCGTTTTGGTCTAAAACAGCTTGTTTCGCTGTAATAAGCAAGAATACGTGCTTTTCGCGCAGTTATAAGAGAAAAAGTTTTGACGCGTGTCACAGGGACACTTGTAAAACCGATGTGTTCAGATCTAGCTCGTTTCGGTCTAAAACAGCTTGTTTCGTTGTATTAAGCAAGAATACATGCTTTTCGCGCAGTTATAAGAGAAAAAGTTTTAAAAGCGTGTCACAGGGACACTAGTAAAACCGATGTGTTGTGATTTAGCTCGTTTCGGTCTAAAACAGCTTGTTTCGTTGTATTAAGCAAGAATACATGCTTTTCGCGCAGTTATAAGAGAAAAAGTTTTGACGCGTATCAGACGAACACTTGTAAAACCGATGTGTTGTGATTTAGCTCGTTTCGGTCTAAAACAGCTTGTTTCGCTGTATTAAGCAAGAATACATGCTTTTCGCGCAGTTATAAGAGAAAAAGTTTTGACGCGTGTCACAGGGACACTTGTAAAACCGATGTGTTGTGATTTAGCTCGTTTCGGAATAAAACAGCTTGTTTCGTTGTATTAAGCAAGAATACATGCTTTTCGCGCAGTTATAAGAGAAAAAGTTTTGACGCGTATCAGAGGAACACTTGTAAAACCGATGTGTTGTGATTTAGCTCGTTTCGGTCTAAAACAGCTTGTTTCGCTGTATTAAGCAAGAATACATGCTTTTCATGCAGTTATAAGAGAAAAAGTTTTGACGCGTGTCACAGGGACACTTGTAAAACCGATGTGTTCAGATTTAGCTCGTTTCGGTTTAAAACAACTTGTTTCGCTGTATTAAGCACGAATACATGCTTTTCGCGCAGGTATAAGAGAAAAAGTTTTGACGCGTGTCACAGGGACACTTGTAAAACCGATGTGTTCAGATTTAGCTCGTTTTGGTCTAAAACAGCTTGTTTCGCTGTATTAAGCAAGAATACGTGCTTTTCGCGCAGTTACAAGAGAAAAAGTTTTGACGCGTGTCACAGGGACACTTGTAAAACCGATGTGTTGATCTAGCTTGTTTTGGTGTAAAACAGCTTGTTTCGTTGTATTAAGCACGAATACATGCTTTTCGCGCAGTTATAAGAGAAAAAGTTTAGACGCGTATCAGAGGAACACTTGTAAAACCGATGTGTTGTGATTTAGCTCGTTTCGGTCTAAAACAGCTTGTTTCGTTGTATTAAGCAAGAATACATGCTTTTCGCGCCGTTAGAAGAGAAAAAGTTTTGACGCGTATCAGAGGAACACTTGTAAAACCGATGTGTTGTGATTTAGCTCGTTTCGGTCTAAAAGAGCTTGTTTAGCTGTATTAGGCAAGAATACATGCTTTTCGCGCAGTTATAAGAGAAAAAGTTTTGACGCGTGTCACAGGGACACTTGTAAAACCGATGTGTTCAGATCTAGCTCGTTTCGGTCTAAAACAGCTTCTTTCGTTGTATTAAGCACGAATACATGCCTTTCGCGCAGTTATAAGAGAAAAAGTTTAGACGCGTATCAGAGGAACACTTGTAAAACCGATGTGTTGTGATTTACCCCGTTTCGGTCTAAAACAGCTTGTTTCGTTAGACTAAGCACGAATACATGCTTTTCGCGCAGTTATAAGAGAAAAAAGTTTTGACGCGTATCAGAGGAACACTTGTAAAACCGATGTGTTGTGATTTAGCTCGTTTCGGTCTAAAACAGCTTGTTTCGTTGTATTAAGCAAGAATACATGCTTTTGGCGCCGTTAGAAGAGAAAAAGTTTTGACGCGTATCAGAGGAACACTTGTAAAACCGATGTGTTGTGATTTAGCTCGTTTCGGTCTAAAAGAGCTTGTTTCGCTGTATTAAGCACGAATACATGCTTTTCGCGCAGTTATAAGAGAAAAAGTTTTGACGCGTGTCACAGGGACACTTGTAAAACCGATGTGTTCAGATTTACCTCGTTTCGGTCTAAAACAGCTTGTTTCGTTGAACTAAGCACGAATACATGCTTTTCGCGCAGTTATAAGAGAAAAAAGTTTTGACGCGTATCAGAGGAACACTTGTAAAACCGATGTGTTGTGATTTATTTCGTTTCGGTCTAAAACAGCTTGTTTCGCTGTATTAAGCAAGAATACATGCTTTTCGCGCAGTTATAAGAGAACAAGTTTTGACGCGTGTCACAGGGACACTTGTAAAACCGATGTGTTGTGATTTAGCTCGTTTCGGATTAAAACAGCTTGTTTCGTTGTATTAAGCAAGAATACATGCTTTTCGCGCAGTTATAAGAGAAAAAGTTTTGACGCGTATCAGAGGAACACTTGTAAAACCGATGTGTTGTGATTTAGCTCGTTTCGGTCTAAAACAGCTTGTTTCGCTGTATAAGCAAGAATACATGCTTTTCGCGCAGTTATAAGAGAAAAAGTTTTGACGCGTGTCACAGGGACACTTGTAAAACCGATGTGTTCAGATTTAGCTCGTTTCGGTTTAAAACAACTTGTTTCGCTGTATTAAGCACGAATACATGCTTTTCGCGCAGGTATAAGAGAAAAAGTTTTGACGCGTGTCACAGGGACACTTGTAAAACCGATGTGTTCAGATTTAGCTCGTTTCGGTCTAAAACAGCTTGTTTCGCTGTATTAAGCAAGAATACGTGCTTCTCGCGCAGTTACAAGAGAAAAAGTTTTGACGCGTGTCACAGGGACACTTGTAAAACCGATGTGTTGATCTAGCTCGTTTTGGTGTAAAACAGCTTGTTTCGTTGTATTAAGCACGAATACATGCTTTTCGCGCAGTTATAAGAGAAAAAATTTAGACGCGTATCAGAGGAACACTTGTAAAACCGATGTGTTGTGATTTAGCTCGTTTCGGTCTAAAACAGCTTGTTTCGTTGTATTAAGCAAGAATACATGCTTTTCGCGCCGTTAGAAGAGAAAAAGTTTTGACGCGTATCAGAGGAACACTTGTAAAACCGATGTGTTGTGATTTAGCTCGTTTCGGTCTAAAAGAGCTTGTTTAGCTGTATTAGGCAAGAATACATGCTTTTCGCGCAGTTATAAGAGAAAAAGTTTTGACGCGTGTCACAGGGACACTTGTAAAACCGATGTGTTCAGATCTAGCTCGTTTCGGTCTAAAACAGCTTCTTTCGTTGTATTAAGCACGAATACATGCCTTTCGCGCAGTTATAAGAGAAAAAGTTTAGACGCGTATCAGAGGAACACTTGTAAAACCGATGTGTTGTGATTTACCCCGTTTCGGTCTAAAACAGCTTGTTTCGTTAGACTAAGCACGAATACATGCTTTTCGCGCAGTTATAAGAGAAAAAAGTTTTGACGCGTATCAGAGGAACACTTGTAAAACCGATGTGTTGTGATTTAGCTCGTTTCGGTCTAAAACAGCTTGTTTCGTTGTATTAAGCAAGAATACATGCTTTTCGCGCCGTTAGAAGAGAAAAAGTTTTGACGCGTATCAGAGGAACACTTGTAAAACCGATGTGTTGTGATTTAGCTCGTTTCGGTCTAAAAGAGCTTGTTTCGCTGTATTAAGCAAGAATACATGCTTTTCGCGCAGTTATAAGAGAAAAAGTTTTGACGCGTGTCACAGGGACACTTGTAAAACCGATGTGTTCAGATTTACCTCGTTTCGGTCTAAAACAGCTTGTTTCGTTGAACTAAGCACGAATACATGCTTTTCGCGCAGTTATAAGAGAAAAAAGTTTTGACGCGTATCAGAGGAACACTTGTAAAACCGATGTGTTGTGATTTAGCTCGTTTCGGTCTAAAACAGCTTGTTTCGCTGTATTAAGCAAGAATACATGCTTTTCGCGCAGTTATAAGAGAAAAAGTTTTGACGCGTGTCACAGGGACACTTGTAAAAGCGATGTGTTGTGATTTAGCTCGTTTCGGATTAAAACAGCTTGTTTCGTTGTATTAAGCAAGAATACATGCTTTTCGCGCAGTTATAAGAGAAAAAGTTTTGACGCGTATCAGAGGAACACTTGTAAAACCGATGTGTTGTGATTTAGCTCGTTTCGGTCTAAAACAGCTTGTTTCGCTGTATAAGCAAGAATACATGCTTTTCGCGCAGTTATAAGAGAAAAAGTTTTGACGCGTGTCACAGGGACACTTGTAAAACCGATGTGTTCAGATTTAGCTCGTTTCGGTTTAAAACAACTTGTTTCGCTGTATTAAGCACGAATACATGCTTTTCGCGCAGGTATAAGAGAAAAAGTTTTGACGCGTGTCACAGGGACACTTGTAAAACCGATGTGTTCAGATTTAGCTCGTTTCGGTCTAAAACAGCTTGTTTCGCTGTATTAAGCAAGAATACGTGCTTCTCGCGCAGTTACAAGAGAAAAAGTTTTGACGCGTGTCACAGGGACACTTGTAAAACCGATGTGTTGATCTAGCTCGTTTTGGTGTAAAACAGCTTGTTTCGTTGTATTAGGCACGAATACATGCTTTTCGCGCAGTTATAAGAGAAAAAATTTAGACGCGTATCAGAGGAACACTTGTAAAACCGATGTGTTGTGATTTAGCTCGTTTCGGTCTAAAACAGCTTGTTTCGTTGTATTAAGCAAGAATACATGCTTTTCGCGCCGTTAGAAGAGAAAAAGTTTTGACGCGTATCAGAGGAACACTTGTAAAACCGATGTGTTGTGATTTAGCTCGTTTCGGTCTAAAAGAGCTTGTTTCGCTGTATTAAGCAAGAATACATGCTTTTCGCGCAGTTATAAGAGAAAAAGTTTTGACGCGTGTCACAGGGACACTTGTAAAACCGATGTGTTCAGATCTAGCTCGTTTCGGTCTAAAACAGCTTCTTTCGTTGTATTAAGCACGAATACATGCCTTTCGCGCAGTTATAAGAGAAAAAGTTAAGACGCGTATCAGAGGAACACTTGTAAAACCGATGTGTTGTGATTTACCCCGTTTCGGTCTAAAACAGCTTGTTTCGTTAGACTAAGCACGAATACATGTTTTTCGCGCAGTTATAAGAGAAAAAAGTTTTGACGCGTATCAGAGGAACACTTGTAAAACCGATGTGTTGTGATTTAGCTCGTTTCGGTCTAAAACAGCTTGTTTAGTTGTATTAAGCAAGAATACATGCTTTTCGCGCAGTTATAAGAGAAAAAGTTTTGACGCGTATCAGAAGAACACTTGTAAAACCGATGTGTTGTGATTTAGCTCGTTTCGGTCTAAAACAGCTTGTTTCGTTGTATTAAGCAAGAATACATGCTTTTCGCGCAGTTATAAGTGAAAAAGTTTTAAAGGCGTGTCACAGGGACACTTGTAAAACCGATGTGTTGTGATTTAGCTCGTTTCGGTCTAAAACAGCTTGTTTCGTTGTATTAAGCAAAAATACATGCTTTTCGCGCAGTTATAAGAGAAAAAGTTTTGACGCGTATCAGAGGAACACTTGTAAAACCGATGTGTTGTGATTTAGCTCGTTTCGGTCTAAAACAGCTTGTTTCGCTGTATTAAGCAAGAATACATGCTTTTCGCGCAGTTATAAGAGAAAAAGTTTTGACGCGTGTCACAGGGACACTTGTAAAACCGATGTGTTCAGATTTAGCTCGTTTCGGTTTAAAACAACTTTTTTCATTGTATTAAGCACGAATACATGCTTTTCGCGCAGTTATAAGAGAAAAAAGTTTTGACGCGTATCAGAGGAACAGTTGTAAAACCGATGTGTTGTGATTTAGCTCGTTTTGGTCTAAAACAGCTTGTTTCACTGTATTAAGCAAGAATACGTGCTTTTCGCGCAGTTATAATAGAAAAAGTTTTGACGCGTGTCACAGGGACACTTGTAAAACCGATGTGTTCAGATCTAGCTCGTTTCGGTCTAAAACAGCTTCTTTCGTTGTATTAAGCACGAATACATGCTTTTCGCGCAGTTACAAGAAAAAAAGTTTTGACGCGTGTCACAGGGACACTTGTAAAACCGATGTGTTCAGATCTAGCTCGTTTCGGTCTAAAACAGCTTCTTTCGTTGTATTAAGCACGAATACATGCCTTTCGCGCAGTTATAAGAGAAAAAGTTAAGACGCGTATCAGAGGAACACTTGTAAAACCGATGTGTTGTGATTTACCCCGTTTCGGTCTAAAACAGCTTGTTTCGTTGTATTAAGCAAAAATACATGCTTTTCGCGCAGTTATAATAGAAAAAGTTTTGACGCGTATCAGAGGAACACTTGTAAAACCGATGTGTTGTGATTTAGCTCGTTTCGGTCTAAAACAGCTTGTTTCGCTGTATTAAGCAAGAATACATGCTTTTCGCGCAGTTATTAGAGAAAAAGTTTTGACGCGTGTCACAGGGACACTTGTAAAACCGATGTGTTCAGATTTAGCTCGTTTCGGTTTAATACAACTTTTTTCATTGTATTAAGCACGAATACATGCTTTTCGCGCAGTTATAAGAGAAAAAAGTTTTGACGCGTATCAGAGGAACACTTGTAAAACCGATGTGTTGTGATTTAGCTCGTTTCGGTCTAAAACAGCTTGTTTCGTTGTATTAAGCAAGAATACATGCTTTTCGCGCCGTTAGAAGAGAAAAAGTTTTGACGCGTATCAGAGGAACACTTGTAAAACCGATGTGTTGTGATTTAGCTCGTTTCGGTCTAAAAGAGCTTGTTTCGCTGTATTAAGCAAGAATACATGCTTTTCGCGCAGTTATAAGAGAAAAAGTTTTGACGCGTGTCACAGGGACACTTGTAAAACCGATGTGTTCAGATCTAGCTCGTTTCGGTCTAAAACAGCTTCTTTCGTTGTATTAAGCACGAATACATGCCTTTCGCGCAGTTATAAGAGAAAAAGTTAAGACGCGTATCAGAGGAACACTTGTAAAACCGATGTGTTGTGATTTACCCCGTTTCGGTCTAAAACAGCTTGTTTCGTTAGACTAAGCACGAATACATGTTTTTCGCGCAGTTATAAGAGAAAAAAGTTTTGACGCGTGTCACAGGGACACTTGTAAAACCGATGTGTTGATCTAGCTCGTTTTGGTGTAAAACAGCTTGTTTCGTTGTATTAGGCACGAATACATGCTTTTCGCGCAGTTATAAGAGAAAAAATTTAGACGCGTATCAGAGGAACACTTGTAAAACCGATGTGTTGTGATTTAGCTCGTTTCGGTCTAAAACAGCTTGTTTCGTTGTATTAAGCAAGAATACATGCTTTTCGCGCCGTTAGAAGAGAAAAAGTTTTGACGCGTATCAGAGGAACACTTGTAAAACCGATGTGTTGTGATTTAGCTCGTTTCGGTCTAAAAGAGCTTGTTTCGCTGTATTAAGCAAGAATACATGCTTTTCGCGCAGTTATAAGAGAAAAAGTTTTGACGCGTGTCACAGGGACACTTGTAAAACCGATGTGTTCAGATCTAGCTCGTTTCGGTCTAAAACAGCTTCTTTCGTTGTATTAAGCACGAATACATGCCTTTCGCGCAGTTATAAGAGAAAAAGTTAAGACGCGTATCAGAGGAACACTTGTAAAACCGATGTGTTGTGATTTACCCCGTTTCGGTCTAAAACAGCTTGTTTCGTTAGACTAAGCACGAATACATGTTTTTCGCGCAGTTATAAGAGAAAAAAGTTTTGACGCGTATCAGAGGAACACTTGTAAAACCGATGTGTTGTGATTTAGCTCGTTTCGGTCTAAAACAGCTTGTTTAGTTGTATTAAGCAAGAATACATGCTTTTCGCGCAGTTATAAGAGAAAAAGTTTTGACGCGTATCAGAAGAACACTTGTAAAACCGATGTGTTGTGATTTAGCTCGTTTCGGTCTAAAACAGCTTGTTTCGTTGTATTAAGCAAGAATACATGCTTTTCGCGCAGTTATAAGTGAAAAAGTTTTAAAGGCGTGTCACAGGGACACTTGTAAAACCGATGTGTTGTGATTTAGCTCGTTTCGGTCTAAAACAGCTTGTTTCGTTGTATTAAGCAAAAATACATGCTTTTCGCGCAGTTATAAGAGAAAAAGTTTTGACGCGTATCAGAGGAACACTTGTAAAACCGATGTGTTGTGATTTAGCTCGTTTCGGTCTAAAACAGCTTGTTTCGCTGTATTAAGCAAGAATACATGCTTTTCGCGCAGTTATAAGAGAAAAAGTTTTGACGCGTGTCACAGGGACACTTGTAAAACCGATGTGTTCAGATTTAGCTCGTTTCGGTTTAAAACAACTTTTTTCATTGTATTAAGCACGAATACATGCTTTTCGCGCAGTTATAAGAGAAAAAAGTTTTGACGCGTATCAGAGGAACAGTTGTAAAACCGATGTGTTGTGATTTAGCTCGTTTTGGTCTAAAACAGCTTGTTTCACTGTATTAAGCAAGAATACGTGCTTTTCGCGCAGTTATAATAGAAAAAGTTTTGACGCGTGTCACAGGGACACTTGTAAAACCGATGTGTTCAGATCTAGCTCGTTTCGGTCTAAAACAGCTTCTTTCGTTGTATTAAGCACGAATACATGCTTTTCGCGCAGTTACAAGAAAAAAAGTTTTGACGCGTGTCACAGGGACACTTGTAAAACCGATGTGTTCAGATCTAGCTCGTTTCGGTCTAAAACAGCTTCTTTCGTTGTATTAAGCACGAATACATGCCTTTCGCGCAGTTATAAGAGAAAAAGTTAAGACGCGTATCAGAGGAACACTTGTAAAACCGATGTGTTGTGATTTACCCCGTTTCGGTCTAAAACAGCTTGTTTCGTTGTATTAAGCAAAAATACATGCTTTTCGCGCAGTTATAATAGAAAAAGTTTTGACGCGTATCAGAGGAACACTTGTAAAACCGATGTGTTGTGATTTAGCTCGTTTCGGTCTAAAACAGCTTGTTTCGCTGTATTAAGCAAGAATACATGCTTTTCGCGCAGTTATTAGAGAAAAAGTTTTGACGCGTGTCACAGGGACACTTGTAAAACCGATGTGTTCAGATTTAGCTCGTTTCGGTTTAAAACAACTTTTTTCATTGTATTAAGCACGAATACATGCTTTTCGCGCAGTTATAAGAGAAAAAAGTTTTGACGCGTATCAGAGGAACACTTGTAAAACCGATGTGTTGTGATTTAGCTCGTTTCGGTCTAAAACAGCTTGTTTCGTTGTATTAAGCAAGAATACATGCTTTTCGCGCCGTTAGAAGAGAAAAAGTTTTGACGCGTATCAGAGGAACACTTGTAAAACCGATGTGTTGTGATTTAGCTCGTTTCGGTCTAAAAGAGCTTGTTTCGCTGTATTAAGCAAGAATACATGCTTTTCGCGCAGTTATAAGAGAAAAAGTTTTGACGCGTGTCACAGGGACACTTGTAAAACCGATGTGTTCAGATCTAGCTCGTTTCGGTCTAAAACAGCTTCTTTCGTTGTATTAAGCACGAATACATGCCTTTCGCGCAGTTATAAGAGAAAAAGTTAAGACGCGTATCAGAGGAACACTTGTAAAACCGATGTGTTGTGATTTACCCCGTTTCGGTCTAAAACAGCTTGTTTCGTTAGACTAAGCACGAATACATGTTTTTCGCGCAGTTATAAGAGAAAAAAGTTTTGACGCGTATCAGAGGAACACTTGTAAAACCGATGTGTTGTGATTTAGCTCGTTTTGGTCTAAAACAGCTTGTTTCGTTGTATTAAGCAAGAATACATGCTTTTCGCGCAGTTATAAGAGAAAAAGTTTTGACGCGTATCAGAAGAACACTTGTAAAACCGATGTGTTGTGATTTAGCTCGTTTCGGTCTAAAACAGCTTGTTTCGCTGTATTAAGCTAGAATACATGCTTTTCGCGCAGTTATAAGAGAAAAAGTTTTGACGCGTGTCACAGGGACACTTGTAAAACCGATGTGTTCAGATTTAGCTCGTTTCGGTTTAAAACAACTTGTTTCGCTGTATTAAGCACGAATACATGCTTTTCGCGCAGGTATAAGAGAAAAAGTTTTGACGCGTGTCACAGGGACACTTGTAAAACCGATGTGTTCAGATTTAGCTCGTTTCGGTCTAAAACAGCTTGTTTCGCTGTATTAAGCAAGAATACATGCTTTTCGCGCAGTTATAAGAGAAAAAGTTTTGACGCGTATCAGAAGAACACTTGTAAAATCGATGTGTTGTGATTTAGCTCGTTTCGGTCTAAAACAGCTTGTTTCGTTGTATTAAGCAAAAATACATGCTTTTCGCGCAGTTATAAGAGAAAAAGTTTTGACGCCTATCAGAGGAACACTTGTAAAACCGAAGTGTTGTGATTTAGCTCGTTTCGGTCTAAAACAGCTTGTTTCGCTGTATTAGGCAGGAATACATGCTTTTCGCGCAGTTATAAGAGAAAAAGTTTTAAAGGCATGTCACAGGGACACTTGTAAAACCGATGTGTTCAGATTTAACTCGTTTCGGTCTAAAACTACTTGTTTCGCTGTATTAAGCAAGAATACATGCTTTTCGCGCAGTTATAAGAGAAAAAGATTTGACGCGTATCAGAGGAACACTTGTAAAACCGATGTGTTGTGATTTAGCTCGTTTCGGTCTAAAACAGCTTGTTTCGTTGTATTAAGCAAGAATACATGCTTTTCGCGCAGTTATAAGAGAAAAAGTTTTGACGCGTGTCACAGGGACACTTGTATAACCGATGTGTTCAGATTTAGCTCGTTTCGGTTTAAAACAACTTGTTTCGCTGTATTAAGCACGAATACATGCTTTTCGCGCAGGTATAAGAGAAAAAGTTTTGACGCGTGTCACAGGGACATGTAAAGCCGATGTGTTGTGATTTAGCTCGTTTCGGTCTAAAACAGCTTGTTTCGTTGTATTAAGCAAGAATACATGCTTTTCGCGCAGTTATAAGTGAAAAAGTTTTAAAGGCGTGTCACAGGGACACTTGTAAAACCGATGTGTTGTGATTTAGCTCGTTTCGGTCTAAAACAGCTTGTTTCGTTGTATTAAGCAAAAATACATGCTTTTCGCGCAGTTATAAGAGAAAAAGTTTTGACGCGTATCAGAGGAACACTTGTAAAACCGATGTGTTGTGATTTAGCTCGTTTCGGTCTAAAACAGCTTGTTTCGCTGTATTAAGCAAGAATACATGCTTTTCGCGCAGTTATAAGAGAAAAAGTTTTGACGCGTGTCACAGGGACACTTGTAAAACCGATGTGTTCAGATTTAGCTCGTTTCGGTTTAAAACAACTTTTTTCATTGTATTAAGCACGAATACATGCTTTTCGCGCAGTTATAAGAGAAAAAAGTTTTGACGCGTATCAGAGGAACAGTTGTAAACCGATGTGTTGTGATTTAGCTCGTTTTGGTCTAAAACAGCTTGTTTCGCTGTATTAAGCAAGAATACGTGCTTTTCGCGCAGTTATAATAGAAAAAGTTTTGACGCGTGTCACAGGGACACTTGTAAAACCGATGTGTTCAGATCTAGCTCGTTTCGGTCTAAAACAGCTTCTTTCGTTGTATTAAGCACGAATACATGCTTTTCGCGCAGTTATAAGAGAAAAAGTTTAGACGCGTATCAGAGGAACAATTGTAAAACCGATGTGTTGTGATTTACCCCGTTTCGGTCTAAAACAGCTTGTTTCGTTAGACTAAGCACGAATACATGCTTTTCGCGCAGTTATAAGAGAAAAAAGTTTTGACGCGTATCAGAGGAACACTTGTAAAACCGATGTGTTGTGATTTAGCTCGTTTCGGTCTAAAACAGCTTGTTTCGCTGTATTAAGCTAGAATACATGCTTTTCGCGCAGTTATAAAAGAAAAAGTTTTGACGCGTGTCACAGGGACACTTGTAAAACCGATGTGTTGTGATTTAGCTCGTTTCGGTCTAAAACAGCTTGTTTCGTTGTATTAAGCAAAAATACATGCTTTTCGCGCAGTTATAAGAGAAAAAGTTTTAAAGGCGTGTCACAGGGACACTAGTAAAACCGATGTGTTGTGATTTAGCTCGTTTCGGTCTAAAACAGCTTGTTTCGTTGTATTAAGCAAGAATACATGCTTTTCGCGCAGTTATAAGAGAAAAAGTTTTGACGCGTATCAGAGGAACACTTGTAAAACCGATGTGTTGTGATTTAGCTCGTTTCGGTCTAAAACAGCTTGTTTCGCTGTATTAAGCAAGAATAAATGCTTTTCGCGCAGTTATAAGAGAAAAAGTTTTGACGCGTGTCACAGGGACACTTGTAAAACCGATGTGTTCAGATTTACCTCGTTTCGGTCTAAAACAGCTTGTTTCGTTGAACTAAGCACGAATACATGCTTTTCGCGCAGTTATAAGAGAAAAAAGTTTTGACGCGTATCAGAGGAACACTTGTAAAACCGATGTGTTGTGATTTAGCTCGTTTCGGTCTAAAACAGCTTGTTTCGCTGTATTAAGCAAGAATACATGCTTTTCGCGCAGTTATAAGAGAAAAAGTTTTGACGCGTGTCACAGGGACACTTGTAAAACCGATGTGTTGTGATTTAGCTCGTTTCGGATTAAAACAGCTTGTTTCGTTGTATTAAGCAAGAATACATGCTTTTCGCGCAGTTATAAGAGAAAAAGTTTTGACGCGTATCAGAGGAACACTTGTAAAATCGATGTGTTGTGATTTAGCTCGTTTCGGTCTAAAACAGCTTGTTTCGCTGTATTAAGCAAGAATACATGCTTTTCGCGCAGTTATAAGAGAAAAAGTTTTGACGCGTGTCACAGGGACACTTGTAAAACCGATGTGTTCAGATTTAGCTCGTTTCGGTTTAAAACAACTTGTTTCGCTGTATTAAGCACGAATACATGCTTTTCGCGCAGGTATAAGAGAAAAAGTTTTGACGCGTGTCACAGGGACACTTGTAAAACCGATGTGTTCAGATTTAGCTCGTTTCGGTCTAAAACAGCTTGTTTCGCTGTATTAAGCAAGAATACGTGCTTTTCGCGCAGTTACAAGAGAAAAAGTTTTGACGCGTGTCACAGAGACACTTGAAAAACCGATGTGTTGATCTAGCTTGTTTTGGTGTAAAACAGCTTGTTTCGTTGTATTAAGCACGAATACATGCTTTTCGCGCAGTTATAAGAGAAAAAGTTTAGACGCGTATCAAAGGAACACTTGTAAAACCGATGTGTTGTGATTTAGCTCGTTTCGGTCTAAAACAGCTTGCTTCGCTGTATTAAGCAAGAATACATGCTTTTCGCGCAGTTATAAGAGAAAAAGTTTTGACGCGTGTCACAGGGACACTTGTAAAACCGATGTGTTGTGATTTAGCTCGTTTCGGATTAAAACAGCTTGTTTCGTTGTATTAAGCAAGAATACATGCTTTTCGCGCAGTTATAAGAGAAAAAGGTTTGACGCGTATCAGAGGAACACTTGTAAAATCGATGTGTTGTGATTTAGCTCGTTTCGGTCTAAAACAGCTTGTTTCGCTGTATTAAGCAAGAATACATGCTTTTCGCGCAGTTATAAGAGAAAAAGTTTTGACGCGTGTCACAGGGACACTTGTAAAACCGATGTGTTCAGATCTAGCTGGTTTTGGTGTAAAACAGCTTGTTTCGTTGTATTAAGGACAAATACATGCTTTTCGCGCAGTTATAAGAGAAAAAGTTTAGACGCGTATCAGAGGAACACGTGTAAAACCGATGTGTTGTGATTTAGCTCGTTTCAGTCTAAAACAGCTTGTTTCGTTGTATTAAGCAAGAATACATGCTTTTCGCGCAGTTATAAGAGAAAAAGTTTTGACGCGTATCAGAGGAACAGTTGTAAAACCGATGTGTTGTGATTTAGCTCGTTTTGGTCTAAAACAGCTTGTTTCGCTGTATTAAGCAAGAATACGTGCTTTTCGCGCAGTTATAAGAGAAAAAGTTTTGACGCGTGTCACAGGGACACTTGTAAAACCGATGTGTTCAGATCTAGCTCGTTTCGGTCTAAAACAGCTTCTTTCGTTGTATTAAGCACGAATACATGCCTTTCGCGCAGTTATAAGAGAAAAAGTTTAGACGCGTATCAGAGGAACAATTGTAAAACCGATGTGTTGTGATTTACCCCGTTTCGGTCTAAAACAGCTTGTTTCGTTAGACTAAGCACGAATACATGCTTTTCGCGCAGTTATAAGAGAAAAAAGTTTTGACGCGTATCAGAGGAACACTTGTAAAACCGATGTGTTGTGATTTAGCTCGTTTCGGTCTAAAACAGCTTGTTTCGCTGTATTAAGCTAGAATACATGCTTTTCGCGCAGTTATAAAAGAAAAAGTTTTGACGCGTGTCACAGGGACACTTGTAAAACCGATGTGTTGTGATTTAGCTCGTTTCGGTCTAAAACAGCTTGTTTCGTTGTATTAAGCAAGAATACATGCTTTTCGCGCAGTTATAAGAGAAAAAGTTTTAAAGGCGTGTCACAGGGACACTAGTAAAACCGATGTGTTGTGATTTAGCTCGTTTTGGTCTAAAACAGCTTGTTTCGTTGTATTAAGCACGAATACATGCTTTTCGCGCAGTTATAAGAGAAAAAGTTTTGACGCGTATCAGAGGAACACTTGTAAAACCGATGTGTTGTGATTTAGCTCGTTTCGGTCTAAAACAGCTTGTTTCGCTGTATTAAGCAAGAATACATGCTTTTCGCGCAGTTATAAGAGAAAAAGTTTTGACGCGTGTCACAGGGACACTTGTAAAACCGATGTATTCAGATTTACTTCGTTTCGGTCTAAAACAGCTTGTTTCGTTGAACTAAGCAGGAATACATGCTTTTCGCGCAGTTATAAGAGAAAAAAGTTTTGACGCGTATCAGAGGAACACTTGTAAAACCGATGTGTTGTGATTTAGCTCGTTTCGGTCTAAAACAGCTTGTTTCGCTGTATTAAGCAAGAATACATGCTTTTCGCGCAGTTATAAGAGAAAAAGTTTTGACGCGTGTCACAGGGACACTTGTAAAACCGATGTGTTGTGATTTAGCTCGTTTCGGATTAAAACAGCTTGTTTCGTTGTAATAAGCAAGAATACATGCTTTTCGCGCAGTTATAAGAGAAAAAGTTTTGACGCGTATCAGAGGAACACTTGTAAAACCGATGTGTTGTGATTACGCTCGTTTCGGTCTAAAACAGCTTGTTTCGCTGTATTAAGCAAGAATACATGCTTTTCGCGCAGTTATAAGAGAAAAAGTTTTGACGCGTGTCACAGGGACACTTGTAAAACCGATGTGTTCAGATTTAGCTCGTTTCGGTTTAAAACAACTTGTTTCGCTGTTATAAGCACGAATACATGCTTTTCGCGCAGGTATAAGAGAAAAAGTTTTGACGCGTGTCACAGGGACACTTGTAAAACCGATGTGTTCAGATTTAGCTCGTTTCGGTCTAAAACAGCTTGTTTCGCTGTATTAAGCAAGAATACGTGCTTTTCGCGCAGTTACAAGAGAAAAAGTTTTGACGCGTGTCACAGGGAGACTTGTAAAACCGATGTGTTGATCTAGCTTGTTTTGGTGTAAAACAGCTTGTTTCGTTGTATTAAGCACGAATACATGCTTTTCGCGCAGTTATAAGAGAAAAAGTTTAGACGCGTATCAAAGGAACACTTGTAAAACCGATGTGTTGTGATTTACCCCGTTTCGGTCTAAAACAGCTTGTTTCGTTAGACTAAGCACGAATACATGTTTTTCGCGCAGTTATAAGAGAAAAAAGTTTTGACGCGTATCAGAGGAACACTTGTAAAACCGATGTGTTGTGATTTAGCTCGTTTTGGTCTAAAACAGCTTGTTTCGTTGTATTAAGCAAGAATACATGCTTTTCGCGCAGTTATAAGAGAAAAAGTTTTGACGCGTATCAGAAGAACACTTGTAAAACCGATGTGTTGTGATTTAGCTCGTTTCGGTCTAAAACAGCTTGTTTCGCTGTATTAAGCTAGAATACATGCTTTTCGCGCAGTTATAAGAGAAAAAGTTTTGACGCGTGTCACAGGGACACTTGTAAAACCGATGTGTTGTGATTTAGCTCGTTTCGGTCTAAAACAGCTTGTTTCGTTGTATTAAGCAAAAATACATGCTTTTCGCGCAGTTATAAGAGAAAAAGTTTTGACGCGTATCAGAGGAACACTTGTAAAACCGATGTGTTGTGATTTAGCTCGTTTCGGTCTAAAACAGCTTGCTTCGCTGTATTAAGCAAGAATACATGCTTTTCGCGCAGTTATAAGAGAAAAAGTTTTGACGCGTGTCACAGGGACACTTGTAAAACCGATGTGTTCAGATTTAGCTCGTTTCGGTTTAAAACAACTTGTTTCGCTGTATTAAGCACGAATACATGCTTTTCGCGCAGGTATAAGAGAAAAAGTTTTGACGCGTGTCACAGGGACACTTGTAAAACCGATGTGTTCAGATTTAGCTCGTTTCGGTCTAAAACAGCTTGTTTCGCTGTATTAAGCAAGAATACATGCTTTTCGCGCAGTTATAAGAGAAAAAGTTTTGACGCGTATCAGAAGAACACTTGTAAAATCGATGTGTTGTGATTTAGCTCGTTTCGGTCTAAAACAGCTTGTTTCGTTGTATTAAGCAAAAATACATGCTTTTCGCGCAGTTATAAGAGAAAAAGTTTTGACGCCTATCAGAGGAACACTTGTAAAACCGAAGTGTTGTGATTTAGCTCGTTTCGGTCTAAAACAGCTTGTTTCGCTGTATTAGGCAGGAATACATGCTTTTCGCGCAGTTATAAGAGAAAAAGTTTTAAAGGCATGTCACAGGGACACTTGTAAAACCGATGTGTTCAGATTTAACTCGTTTCGGTCTAAAACTACTTGTTTCGCTGTATTAAGCAAGAATACATGCTTTTCGCGCAGTTATAAGAGAAAAAGATTTGACGCGTATCAGAGGAACACTTGTAAAACCGATGTGTTGTGATTTAGCTCGTTTCGGTCTAAAACAGCTTGTTTCGTTGTATTAAGCAAGAATACATGCTTTTCGCGCAGTTATAAGAGAAAAAGTTTTGACGCGTGTCACAGGGACACTTGTATAACCGATGTGTTCAGATTTAGCTCGTTTCGGTTTAAAACAACTTGTTTCGCTGTATTAAGCACGAATACATGCTTTTCGCGCAGGTATAAGAGAAAAAGTTTTGACGCGTGTCACAGGGACATGTAAAGCCGATGTGTTGTGATTTAGCTCGTTTCGGTCTAAAACAGCTTGTTTCGTTGTATTAAGCAAGAATACATGCTTTTCGCGCAGTTATAAGTGAAAAAGTTTTAAAGGCGTGTCACAGGGACACTTGTAAAACCGATGTGTTGTGATTTAGCTCGTTTCGGTCTAAAACAGCTTGTTTCGTTGTATTAAGCAAAAATACATGCTTTTCGCGCAGTTATAAGAGAAAAAGTTTTGACGCGTATCAGAGGAACACTTGTAAAACCGATGTGTTGTGATTTAGCTCGTTTCGGTCTAAAACAGCTTGTTTCGCTGTATTAAGCAAGAATACATGCTTTTCGCGCAGTTATAAGAGAAAAAGTTTTGACGCGTGTCACAGGGACACTTGTAAAACCGATGTGTTCAGATTTAGCTCGTTTCGGTTTAAAACAACTTTTTTCATTGTATTAAGCACGAATACATGCTTTTCGCGCAGTTATAAGAGAAAAAAGTTTTGACGCGTATCAGAGGAACAGTTGTAAACCGATGTGTTGTGATTTAGCTCGTTTTGGTCTAAAACAGCTTGTTTCGCTGTATTAAGCAAGAATACGTGCTTTTCGCGCAGTTATAATAGAAAAAGTTTTGACGCGTGTCACAGGGACACTTGTAAAACCGATGTGTTCAGATCTAGCTCGTTTCGGTCTAAAACAGCTTCTTTCGTTGTATTAAGCACGAATACATGCTTTTCGCGCAGTTATAAGAGAAAAAGTTTAGACGCGTATCAGAGGAACAATTGTAAAACCGATGTGTTGTGATTTACCCCGTTTCGGTCTAAAACAGCTTGTTTCGTTAGACTAAGCACGAATACATGCTTTTCGCGCAGTTATAAGAGAAAAAAGTTTTGACGCGTATCAGAGGAACACTTGTAAAACCGATGTGTTGTGATTTAGCTCGTTTCGGTCTAAAACAGCTTGTTTCGCTGTATTAAGCTAGAATACATGCTTTTCGCGCAGTTATAAAAGAAAAAGTTTTGACGCGTGTCACAGGGACACTTGTAAAACCGATGTGTTGTGATTTAGCTCGTTTCGGTCTAAAACAGCTTGTTTCGTTGTATTAAGCAAAAATACATGCTTTTCGCGCAGTTATAAGAGAAAAAGTTTTAAAGGCGTGTCACAGGGACACTAGTAAAACCGATGTGTTGTGATTTAGCTCGTTTCGGTCTAAAACAGCTTGTTTCGTTGTATTAAGCAAGAATACATGCTTTTCGCGCAGTTATAAGAGAAAAAGTTTTGACGCGTATCAGAGGAACACTTGTAAAACCGATGTGTTGTGATTTAGCTCGTTTCGGTCTAAAACAGCTTGTTTCGCTGTATTAAGCAAGAATACATGCTTTTCGCGCAGTTATAAGAGAAAAAGTTTTGACGCGTGTCACAGGGACACTTGTAAAACCGATGTGTTCAGATTTACCTCGTTTCGGTCTAAAACAGCTTGTTTCGTTGAACTAAGCACGAATACATGCTTTTCGCGCAGTTATAAGAGAAAAAAGTTTTGACGCGTATCAGAGGAACACTTGTAAAACCGATGTGTTGTGATTTAGCTCGTTTCGGTCTAAAACAGCTTGTTTCGCTGTATTAAGCAAGAATACATGCTTTTCGCGCAGTTATAAGAGAAAAAGTTTTGACGCGTGTCACAGGGACACTTGTAAAACCGATGTGTTGTGATTTAGCTCGTTTCGGATTAAAACAGCTTGTTTCGTTGTATTAAGCAAGAATACATGCTTTTCGCGCAGTTATAAGAGAAAAAGTTTTGACGCGTATCAGAGGAACACTTGTAAAATCGATGTGTTGTGATTTAGCTCGTTTCGGTCTAAAACAGCTTGTTTCGCTGTATTAAGCAAGAATACATGCTTTTCGCGCAGTTATAAGAGAAAAAGTTTTGACGCGTGTCACAGGGACACTTGTAAAACCGATGTGTTCAGATTTAGCTCGTTTCGGTTTAAAACAACTTGTTTCGCTGTATTAAGCACGAATACATGCTTTTCGCGCAGGTATAAGAGAAAAAGTTTTGACGCGTGTCACAGGGACACTTGTAAAACCGATGTGTTCAGATTTAGCTCGTTTCGGTCTAAAACAGCTTGTTTCGCTGTATTAAGCAAGAATACGTGCTTTTCGCGCAGTTACAAGAGAAAAAGTTTTGACGCGTGTCACAGAGACACTTGAAAAACCGATGTGTTGATCTAGCTTGTTTTGGTGTAAAACAGCTTGTTTCGTTGTATTAAGCACGAATACATGCTTTTCGCGCAGTTATAAGAGAAAAAGTTTAGACGCGTATCAAAGGAACACTTGTAAAACCGATGTGTTGTGATTTAGCTCGTTTCGGTCTAAAACAGCTTGCTTCGCTGTATTAAGCAAGAATACATGCTTTTCGCGCAGTTATAAGAGAAAAAGTTTTGACGCGTGTCACAGGGACACTTGTAAAACCGATGTGTTGTGATTTAGCTCGTTTCGGATTAAAACAGCTTGTTTCGTTGTATTAAGCAAGAATACATGCTTTTCGCGCAGTTATAAGAGAAAAAGGTTTGACGCGTATCAGAGGAACACTTGTAAAATCGATGTGTTGTGATTTAGCTCGTTTCGGTCTAAAACAGCTTGTTTCGCTGTATTAAGCAAGAATACATGCTTTTCGCGCAGTTATAAGAGAAAAAGTTTTGACGCGTGTCACAGGGACACTTGTAAAACCGATGTGTTCAGATCTAGCTGGTTTTGGTGTAAAACAGCTTGTTTCGTTGTATTAAGGACAAATACATGCTTTTCGCGCAGTTATAAGAGAAAAAGTTTAGACGCGTATCAGAGGAACACGTGTAAAACCGATGTGTTGTGATTTACCCCGTTTCGGTCTAAAACAGCTTGTTTCGTTAGACTAAGCACGAATACATGCTTTTCGCGCAGTTATAAGAGAAAAAAGTTTTGACGCGTATCAGAGGAACACTTGTAAAACCGATGTGTTGTGATTTAGCTCGTTTCGGTCTAAAACAGCTTGTTTCGCTGTATTAAGCTAGAATACATGCTTTTCGCGCAGTTATAAAAGAAAAAGTTTTGACGCGTGTCACAGGGACACTTGTAAAACCGATGTGTTGTGATTTAGCTCGTTTCGGTCTAAAACAGCTTGTTTCGTTGTATTAAGCAAGAATACATGCTTTTCGCGCAGTTATAAGAGAAAAAGTTTTAAAGGCGTGTCACAGGGACACTAGTAAAACCGATGTGTTGTGATTTAGCTCGTTTCGGTCTAAAACAGCTTGTTTCGTTGTATTAAGCACGAATACATGCTTTTCGCGCAGTTATAAGAGAAAAAGTTTTGACGCGTATCAGAGGAACACTTGTAAAACCGATGTGTTGTGATTTAGCTCGTTTCGGTCTAAAACAGCTTGTTTCGTTGTATTAAGCAAAAATACATGCTTTTCGCGCTGTTATAAGAGAAAACGTTTTGACGCGTATCAGAGGAACACTTGTAAAACCGATGTGTTGTGATTTAGCTCGTTTCGGTCTAAAACAGCTTGTTTCGCTGTATTAAGCAAGAATACATGCTTTTCGCGCAGTTATAAGAGAAAAAGTTTTGACGCGTGTCACAGGGACACTTGTAAAACCGATGTGTTCAGATTTAGCTCGTTTCGGTTTAAAACAACTTTTTTCATTGTATTAAGCACGAATACATGCTTTTCGCGCAGTTATAAGAGAAAAACGTTTTGACGCGTATCAGAGGAACAGTTGTAAAACCGATGTGTTGTGATTTAGCTCGTTTTGGTCTAAAACAGCTTGTTTCGCTGTATTAAGCAAGAATACGTGCTTTTCGCGCAGTTATAAGAGAAAACGTTTTGACGCGTGTCACAGGGACACTTGTAAAACCGATGTGTTCAGATCTAGCTCGTTTCGGTCTAAAACAGCTTCTTTCGTTGTATTAAGCACGAATACATGCCTTTCGCGCAGTTATAAGAGAAAAAGTTTAGACGCGTATCAGAGGAACAATTGTAAAACCGATGTGTTGTGATTTACCCCGTTTCGGTCTAAAACAGCTTGTTTCGTTAGACTAAGCACGAATACATGCTTTTCGCGCAGTTATAAGAGAAAAAAGTTTGACGCGTATCAGAGGAACACTTGTAAAACCGATGTGTTGTGATTTAGCTCGTTTCGGTCTAAAACAGCTTGTTTCGCTGTATTAAGCAAGAATACATGCTTTTCGCGCAGTTATAAGAGAAAAAGTTTTGACGCGTGTCACAGGGACACTTGTAAAACCGATGTGTTCAGATTTAGCTCGTTTCGGTTTAAAACAACTTGTTTCGCTGTATTAAGCACGAATACATGCTTTTCGCGCAGGTATAAGAGAAAAAGTTTTGACGCGTGTCACAGGGACACTTGTAAAACCGATGTTTTCAGATTTAGCTCGTTTCGGTCTAAAACAGCTTGTTTCGCTGTATTAAGCAAGAATACGTGCTTTTCGCGCAGTTACAAGAGAAAAAGTTTTGACGCGTGTCACAGGGACACTTGTAAAACCGATGTGTTGATCTAGCTCGTTTTGGTGTAAAAGGGCTTGTTTCGTTGTATTAAGCACGAATACATGCTTTTCGCGCAGTTATAAGAGAAAAAGTTTTGACGCGTATCAGAGGAACACTTGTAAAACCGATGTGTTGTGATTTAGCTCGTTTCGGTCTAAAACAGCTTGTTTCGCTGTATTAAGCAAGAATACATGCTTTTCGCGCAGTTATAAGAGAAAAAGTTTTGACGCGTGTCACAGGGACACTTGTAAAACCGATGTGTTCAGATTTACCTCGTTTCGGTCTAAAACAGCTTGTTTCGTTGAACTAAGCACGAATACATGCTTTTCGCGCAGTTATAAGAGAAAAAAGTTTTGACGCGTATCAGAGGAACACTTGTAAAACCGATGTGTTGTGATTTAGCTCGTTTCGGTCTAAAACAGCTTGTTTCGCTGTATTAAGCAAGAATACATGCTTTTCGCGCAGTTATAAGAGAAAAAGTTTTGACGCGTGTCACAGGGACACTTGTAAAACCGATGTGTTGTGATTTAGCTCGTTTCGGATTAAAACAGCTTGTTTCGTTGTAATAAGCAAGAATACATGCTTTTCGCGCAGTTATAAGAGAAAAAGTTTTGACGCGTATCAGAGGAACACTTGTAAAACCGATGTGTTGTGATTACGCTCGTTTCGGTCTAAAACAGCTTGTTTCGCTGTATTAAGCAAGAATACATGCTTTTCGCGCAGTTATAAGAGAAAAAGTTTTGACGCGTGTCACAGGGACACTTGTAAAACCGATGTGTTCAGATTTAGCTCGTTTCGGTTTAAAACAACTTGTTTCGCTGTTATAAGCACGAATACATGCTTTTCGCGCAGGTATAAGAGAAAAAGTTTTGACGCGTGTCACAGGGACACTTGTAAAACCGATGTGTTCAGATTTAGCTCGTTTCGGTCTAAAACAGCTTGTTTCGCTGTATTAAGCAAGAATACGTGCTTTTCGCGCAGTTACAAGAGAAAAAGTTTTGACGCGTGTCACAGGGACACTTGTAAAACCGATGTGTTGATCTAGCTTGTTTTGGTGTAAAACAGCTTGTTTCGTTGTATTAAGCACGAATACATGCTTTTCGCGCAGTTATAAGAGAAAAAGTTTAGACGCGTATCAAAGGAACACTTGTAAAACCGATGTGTTGTGATTTAGCTCGTTTCGGTCTAAAACAGCTTGTTTCGTTGTATTAAGCAAGAATACATGCTTTTCGCGCCGTTAGAAGAGAAAACGTTTTGACGCGTATCAGTGGAACACTTGTAAAACCGATGTGTTGTGATTTAGCTCGTTTCGGTCTAAAACAACTTGTTTCGCTGTATTAAGCTAGAATACATGCTTTTCGCGCAGTTATAAGAGAAAAAGTTTTGACGCGTGTCACAGGGACACTTGTAAAACCGATGTGTTGTGATTTAGCTCGTTTCGGTCTAAAACAGCTTGTTTCGTTGTATTAAGCAAAAATACATGCTTTTCGCGCTGTTATAAGAGAAAAAGTTTTGACGCGTATCAGAGGAACACTTGTAAAACCGATGTGTTGTGATTTAGCTCGTTTCGGTCTAAAACAGCTTGTTTCGCTGTATTAAGCAAGAATACATGCTTTTCGCGCAGTTATAAGAGAAAAAGTTTTGACGCGTGTCACAGGGACACTTGTAAAACCGATGTGTTCAGATTTAGCTCGTTTCGGTTTAAAACAACTTTTTTCATTGTATTAAGCACGAATACATGCTTTTCGCGCAGTTATAAGAGAAAAACGTTTTGACGCTTATCAGAGGAACAGTTGTAAAACCGATGTGTTGTGATTTAGCTCGTTTTGGTCTAAAACAGCTTGTTTCGCTGTATTAAGCAAGAATACGTGCTTTTCGCGCAGTTATAAGAGAAAAAGTTTTGACGCGTGTCACAGGGACACTTGTAAAACCGATGTGTTCAGATCTAGCTCGTTTCGGTCTAAAACAGCTTCTTTCGTTGTATTAAGCACGAATACATGCCTTTCGCGCAGTTATAAGAGAAAAAGTTTAGACGCGTATCAGAGGAACAATTGTAAAACCGATGTGTTGTGATTTACCCCGTTTCGGTCTAAAACAGCTTGTTTCGTTAGACTAAGCACGAATACATGCTTTTCGCGCAGTTATAAGAGAAAAAAGTTTGACGCGTATCAGAGGAACACTTGTAAAACCGATGTGTTGTGATTTAGCTCGTTTCGGTCTAAAACAGCTTGTTTCGCTGTATTAAGCAAGAATACATGCTTTTCGCGCAGTTATAAGAGAAAAAGTTTTGACGCGTGTCACAGGGACACTTGTAAAACCGATGTGTTCAGATTTAGCTCGTTTCGGTTTAAAACAACTTGTTTCGCTGTATTAAGCACGAATACATGCTTTTCGCGCAGGTATAAGAGAAAAAGTTTTGACGCGTGTCACAGGGACACTTGTAAAACCGATGTTTTCAGATTTAGCTCGTTTCGGTCTAAAACAGCTTGTTTCGCTGTATTAAGCAAGAATACGTGCTTTTCGCGCAGTTACAAGAGAAAAAGTTTTGACGCGTGTCACAGGGACACTTGTAAAACCGATGTGTTGATCTAGCTCGTTTTGGTGTAAAAGGGCTTGTTTCGTTGTATTAAGCACGAATACATGCTTTTCGCGCAGTTATAAGAGAAAAAGTTTTGACGCGTATCAGAGGAACACTTGTAAAACCGATGTGTTGTGATTTAGCTCGTTTCGGTCTAAAACAGCTTGTTTCGCTGTATTAAGCAAGAATACATGCTTTTCGCGCAGTTATAAGAGAAAAAGTTTTGACGCGTGTCACAGGGACACTTGTAAAACCGATGTGTTCAGATTTACCTCGTTTCGGTCTAAAACAGCTTGTTTCGTTGAACTAAGCACGAATACATGCTTTTCGCGCAGTTATAAGAGAAAAAAGTTTTGACGCGTATCAGAGGAACACTTGTAAAACCGATGTGTTGTGATTTAGCTCGTTTCGGTCTAAAACAGCTTGTTTCGCTGTATTAAGCAAGAATACATGCTTTTCGCGCAGTTATAAGAGAAAAAGTTTTGACGCGTGTCACAGGGACACTTGTAAAACCGATGTGTTCAGATTTAGCTCGTTTCGGTTTAAAACAACTTCTTTCGCTGTATTAAGCACGAATACATGCTTTTCGCGCAGGTATAAGAGAAAAAGTTTTGACGCATGTCACAGGGACACTTGTAAAACCGATGTGTTCAGATTTAGCTCGTTTCGGTCTAAAACAGCTTGTTTCGCTGTATTAAGCAAGAATACGTGCTTTTCGCGCAGTTACAAGAGAAAAAGTTTTGACGCGTGTCACAGGGACACTTGTAAAACCGATGTGTTGATCTAGCTCGTTTTGGTGTAAAAGGGCTTGTTTCGTTGTATTAAGCACGAATACATGCTTTTCGCGCAGTTATAAGAGAAAAAGTTTTGACGCGTATCAGAGGAACACTTGTAAAACCGATGTGTTGTGATTTAGCTCGTTTCGGTCTAAAACAGCTTGTTTCGCTGTATTAAGCAAGAATACATGCTTTTCGCGCAGTTATAAGAGAAAAAGTTTTGACGCGTGTCACAGGGACACTTGTAAAACCGATGTGTTCAGATTTACCTCGTTTCGGTCTAAAACAGCTTGTTTCGTTGAACTAAGCACGAATACATGCTTTTCGCGCAGTTATAAGAGAAAAAAGTTTTGACGCGTATCAGAGGAACACTTGTAAAACCGATGTGTTGTGATTTAGCTCGTTTCGGTCTAAAACAGCTTGTTTCGCTGTATTAAGCAAGAATACATGCTTTTCGCGCAGTTATAAGAGAAAAAGTTTTGACGCGTGTCACAGGGACACTTGTAAAACCGATGTGTTGTGATTTAGCTCGTTTCGAATTAAAACAGCTTGTTTCGTTGTATTAAGCAAGAATACATGCTTTTCGCGCAGTTATAAGAGAAAAAGTTTTGACGCGTATCAGAGGAACACTTGTAAAACCGATGTGTTGTGATTTAGCTCGTTTCGGTCTAAAACAGCTTGTTTCGCTGTATTAAGCAAGAATACATGCTTTTCGCGCAGTTATAAGAGAAAAAGTTTTGACGCGTGTCACAGGGACACTTGTAAAACCGATGTGTTCAGATTTAGCTCGTTTCGGTTTAAAACAACTTGTTTCGCTGTATTAAGCACGAATACATGCTTTTCGCGCAGGTATAAGAGAAAAAGTTTTGACGCGTGTCACAGGGACACTTGTAAAACCGATGTGTTCAGATTTAGCTCGTTTCGGTCTAAAACAGCTTGTTTCGCTGTATTAGGCAAGAATACGTGCTTTTCGCGCAGTTACAAGAGAAAAAGTTTTGACGCGTGTCACAGGGACACTTGTAAAACCGATGTGTTGATCTAGCTTGTTTTGGTGTAAAACAGCTTGTTTCGTTGTATTAAGCACGAATACATGCTTTTCGCGCAGTTATAAGAGAAAAAGTTTAGACGCGTATCAAAGGAACACTTGTAAAACCGATGTGTTGTGATTTAGCTCGTTTCGGTCTAAAACAGCTTGTTTCGTTGTATTAAGCAAGAATACATGCTTTTCGCGCCGTTAGAAGAGAAAAAGTTTTGACGCGTATCAGAGGAACACTTGTAAAACCGATGTGTTGTGATTTAGCTCGTTTCGGTCTAAAACAGCTTGTTTCGCTGTATTAAGCTAGAATACATGCTTTTCGCGCAGTTATAAGAGAAAAAGTTTTGACGCGTGTCACAGGGACACTTGTAAAACCGATGTGTTGTGATTTAGCTCGTTTCGGTCTAAAACAGCTTGTTTCGTTGTATTAAGCACGAATACATGCTTTTCGCGCAGTTATAAGAGAAAAAGTTTAGACGCGTATCAAAGGAACACTTGTAAAACCGATGTGTTGTGATTTAGCTCGTTTCGGTCTAAAACAGCTTGTTTCGTTGTATTAAGCAAGAATACATGCTTTTCGCGCCGTTAGAAGAGAAAAAGTTTTGACGCGTATCAGAGGAACACTTGTAAAACCGATGTGTTGTGATTTAGCTCGTTTCGGTCTAAAATAGCTTGTTTCGCTGTATTAAGCTAGAATACATGCTTTTCGCGCAGTTATAAGAGAAAAAGTTTTGACGCGTGTCACAGGGACACTTGTAAAACCGATGTGTTGTGATTTGGCTCGTTTCGGTCTAAAACAGCTTGTTTCGTTGTATTAAGCAAAAATACATGCTTTTCGCGCAGTTATAAGAGAAAAAGGTTTGACGCGTATCAGAGGAACACTTGTAAAACCGATGTGTTGTGATTTAGCTCGTTTCGGTCTAAAACAGCTTGTTTCGCTGTATTAAGCAAGAATACATGCTTTTCGCGCAGTTATAAGAGAAAAAGTTTTGACGCGTGTCACAGGGACACTTGTAAAACCGATGTGTTCAGATTTAGCTCGTTTCGGTTTAAAACAACTTTTTTCATTGTATTAAGCACGAATACATGCTTTTCGCGCAGTTATAAGAGAAAAAAGTTTTGACGCGTATCAGAGGAACAGTTGTAAAACCGATGTGTTGTGATTTAGCTCGTTTTGGTCTAAAACAGCTTGTTTCGCTGTATTAAGCAAGAATACGTGCTTTTCGCGCAGTTATAAGAGAAAAAGTTTTGACGCGTGTCACAGGGTCACTTGTAAAACCGATGTGTTCAGATCTAGCTCGTTTCGGTCTAAAACAGCTTCTTTCGTTGTATTAAACACGAATACATGCCTTTCGCGCAGTTATAAGAGAAAAAGTTTAGACGCGTATCAGAGGAACAATTGTAAAACCGATGTGTTGTGATTTACCCCGTTTCGGTCTAAAACAGCTTGTTTCGTTAGACTAAGCACGAATACATGCTTTTCGCGCAGTTATAAGAGAAAAAAGTTTTGACGCGTATCAGAGGAACACTTGTAAAACCGATGTGTTGTGATTTAGCTCGTTTCGGATTAAAACAGCTTGTTTCGTTGTATTAGGCAAGAATACATGCTTTTCGCGCAGTTATAAGAGAAAAAGTTTTGACGCGTATCAGAGGAACACTTGTAAAACCGATGTGTTGTGATTTAGCTCGTTTCGGTCTAAAACAGCTTGTTTCGCTGTATTAAGCAAGAATACATGCTTTTCGCGCAGTTATAAGAGAAAAAGTTTTGACGCGTGTCACAGGGACACTTGTAAAACCGATGTGTTCAGATTTAGCTCGTTTCGGTTTAAAACAACTTGTTTCGCTGTATTAAGCACGAATACATGCTTTTCGCGCAGGTATAAGAGAAAAAGTTTTGACGCGTGTCACAGGGACACTTGTAAAACCGATGTGTTCAGATTTAGCTCGTTTCGGTCTAAAACAGCTTGTTTCGCTGTATTAAGCAAGAATACGTGCTTTTCGCGCAGTTACAAGAGAAAAAGTTTTGACGCGTGTCACAGGGACACTTGTAAAACCGATGTGTTGATCTAGCTCGTTTTGGTGTAAAAGGGCTTGTTTTGTTGTATTAAGCACGAATACATGCTTTTCGCGCAGTTATAAGAGAAAAAGTTTAGACGCGTATCAGAGGAACACTTGTAAAACCGATGTGTTGTGATTTAGCTCGTTTCGGTCTAAAACAGCTTGTTTCGTTGTATTAAGCAAGAATACATGCTTTTCGCGCCGTTAGAAGAGAAAAAGTTTTGACGCGTATCAGAGGAACACTTGTAAAACCGATGTGTTGTGATTTAGCTCGTTTCGGTCTAAAAGAGCTTGTTTCGCTGTATTAAGCAAGAATACATGCATTTCGCGCAGTTATAAGAGAAAAAGTTTTGACGCGTGTCACAGGGACACTTGTAAAACCGATGTGTTCAGATCTAGCTCGTTTCGGTCTAAAACAGCTTCTTTCGTTGTATTAAGCACGAATACATGCCTTTCGCGCAGTTATAAGAGAAAAAGTTTAGACGCGTATCAGAGGAACACTTGTAAAACCGATGTGTTGTGATTTACCCCGTTTCGGTCTAAAACAGCTTGTTTCGTTAGACTAAGCACGAATACATGCTTTTCGCGCAGTTATAAGAGAAAAAAGTTTTGACGCGTATCAGAGGAACACTTGTAAAACCGATGTGTTGTGATTTAGCTCGTTTCGGTCTAAAACAGCTTGTTTCGTTGTATTAAGCAAGAATACATGCTTTTCGCGCAGTTAAAAGAGAAAAAGTTTTGACGCGTATCAGAACACTTGTAAAACCGATGTGTTGCGATTTAGCTCGTTTCGGTCTAAAACAGCTTGTTTCGCGTATTAAGCTAGAATACATGCTTTTCGCGCAGTTATAAGAGAAAAAGTTTTGACGCGTGTCACAGGGACTTTTGTAAAACCGATGTGTTGTGATTTAGCTCGTTTCGGTCTAAAACAGCTTGTTTCGTTGTATTAAGCAAAAATACATGCTTTTCGCGCAGTTATAAGAGACAAAGTTTTGACGCGTATCAGAGGAACACTTGTAAAACCGATGTGTTGTGATTTAGCTCGTTTCGGTCTAAAACAGCTTGCTTCGCTGTATTAAGCAAGAATACATGCTTTTCGCGCAGTTATAAGAGAAAAAGTTTTGACGCGTGTCACAGGGACACTTGTAAAACCGATGTGTTCAGATTTAGCTCGTTTCGGTTTAAAACAACTTGTTTCGCTGTATTAAGCACGAATACATGCTTTTCGCGCAGGTATAAGAGAAAAAGTTTTGACGCGTGTCACAGGGACACTTGTAAAACCGATGTGTTCAGATTTAGCTCGTTTCGGTCTAAAACAGCTTGTTTCGCTGTATTAAGCAAGAATACGTGCTTTTCGCGCAGTTACAAGAGAAAAAGTTTTGACGCGTGTCACAGGGACACTTGTAAAACCGATGTGTTCAGATTTACCTCGTTTCGGTCTAAAACAGCTTGTTTCGTTGAACTAAGCACGAATACATGCTTTTCGCGCAGTTATAAGAGAAAAAAGTTTTGACGCGTATCAGAGGAACACTTGTAAAACCGATGTGTTGTGATTTAACTCGTTTTGGTCTAAAACAGCTTGTTTCGCTGTATTAAGCAAGAATACGTGCTTTTCGCGCAGATATAAGAGAAAAAGTTTTGACGCGTGTCACAGGGACACTTGTAAAACCGATGTGTTCAGATCTAGCTCGTTTCGGTCTAAAACAGCTTCTTTCGTTGTATTAAGCACGAATACATGCCTTTCGCGCAGTTATAAGAGAAAAAGTTTAGACGCGTATCAGAGGAACACTTGTAAAACCGATGTGTTGTGATTTACCCCGTTTCGGTCTAAAACAGCTTGTTTCGTTAGACTAAGCACGAATACATGCTTTTCGCGCAGTTATAAGAGAAAAAAGTTTTGACGCGTATCAGAGGAACACTTGTAAAACCGATGTGTTGTGATTTAGCTCGTTTCGGTCTAAAACAGCTTGTTTCGTTGTATTCAGCAAGAATACATGCTTTTCGCGCAGTTATAAGAGAAAAAGTTTTGACGCGTATAAGAAGAACACTTGTAAAACCGATGTGTTGTGATTTAGCTCGTTTCGGTCTAAAACAGCTTGTTTCGCTGTATTAAGCTAGAATACATGCTTTTCGCGCAGTTATAAGAGAAAAAGTTTTGACGCATATCAGAGGAACACTTGTAAAACCGATGTGTTGTGATTTAGCTCGTTTCGGTCTAAAACAGCTTGTTTCGCTGTATTAAGCAGGAATACATGCTTTTCGCGCAGTTATAAGAGAAAAAGTTTTGACGCGTGTCACAGGGACACTTGTAAAACCGATGTGTTCAGATTTAGCTCGTTTCGGTTTAAAACAACTTGTTTCATTGTATTAAGCACGAATACATTCTTTTCGCGCAGTTATAAGAGAAAAAAGTTTTGACGCGTATCAGGAACACTTGTAAAACCGATGTGTTGAGATTTAGCTCGTTTTGGTCTAAAACAGCTTGTTTCGCTGTATTAAACAAGAATACGTGCTTTTCGCGCAGTTATAAGAGAAAAAGTTTTGACGCATGTCACAGGGACACTTGTAAAACCGATGTGTTCAGATTTAGCTCGTTTCAGTCTAAAACAGCTTGTTTCGTTGTATTAAGCACGAATACATGCTTTTCGCGCAGTTATAAGAGAAAAACTTTAGACGCGTATCAGAGGAACACGTACAACCGATGTGTTGTGAGTTAGCTCGTTTCGGTCTTAAGCAGCTTGTTTCGTTGTATTAAGCAAGAATACATGCTTTTCGCGTAGTTATAAGATAAAAAGTTTTAAAGGCGTGTCACAGGGACACTAGTAAAACCGATGTGTTCAGATTTAGCTCGTTTCGATCTAAAACAGCTTGTTTCGCTGTATTAAGCAATAATATGTGCTTTTCGCGCAGTTATAAGAGAAAAAGTTTTGACGCGTGTCACAGGGACACTTGTAAAACCGATGTGTTCAGATCTAGCTCGTTTCGGTCTAAAACAGCTTCTTTCGTTGTATTAAGCACGAATACATGCCTTTCGCGCAGTTATAAGAGAAAAAGTTTAGACGCGTATCAGAGGAACACTTGTAAAAACGATGTGTTGTGATTTACCCCGTTTCGGTCTAAAACAGCTTGTTTCGTTAGACTAAGCACGAATACATGCTTTTCGCGCAGTTATAAGAGAAAAAAGTTTTGACGCGTATCAGAGGAACACTTGTAAAACCGATGTGTTCTGATTTAGCTCGTTTCGGTCTAAAACAGCTTGTTTCGTTGTATTAAGCAAGAATACATGCTTTTCGCGCAGTTATAAGAGAAAAAGTTTTGACGCGTGTCACAGGGACACTTGTAAAACCGATGTGTTCAGATTTAGCTCGTTTCGATCTAAAACAGCTTGTTTCGCTGTATTAAGCACGAATACATGCTTTTCGCGCAGGTATAAGAGAAAAAGTTTTGACGCGTGTCACAGGGACACTTGTAAAACCGATGTGTTCAGATTTAGCTCGTTTCGGTCTAAAACAGCTTGTTTCGCTGTATTAAGCAAGAATACGTGCTTTTCGCGCAGTTACAAGAGAAAAAGTTTTGACGCGTGTCACAGGGACACTTGTAAAACCGATGTGTTCAGATCTAGCTGGTTTTGGTGTAAAACAGCTTGTTTCGTTGTATTAAGCACAAATACATGCTTTTCGCGCAGTTATAAGAGAAAAAGTTTAGACGCGTATCAGAGGAACACGTGTAAAACCGATGTGTTGTGATTTAGCTCGTTTCAGTCTAAAACAGCTTGTTTCGTTGTATTAAGCAAGAATACATGCTTTTCGCGCAGTTATAAGAGAAAAAGTTTTGACGCGTATCAGAATAACACTTGTAAAATCGATGTGTTGTGATTTAGCTCGTTTCGGTCTAATACAGCTTGTTTCGCTGTATTAAGCTAGAATACATGCTTTTCGCGCAGTTATAAGAGAAAAAGTTTTGACGCGTGTCACAGGGACACTTGTAAAACCGATGTGTTGTGATTTAGCTCGTTTCGGTCTAAAACAGCTTGTTTCGTTGTATTAAGCAAAAATACATGCTTTTCGCGCAGTTATAAGAGAAAAAGTTTTGACGCGTATCAGAGGAACACTTGTAAAACCGAAGTGTTGTGATTTAGCTCGTTTCGGTCTAAAACAGCTTGTTTCGCTGTATTAGGCAGGAATACATGCTTTTCGCGCAGTTATAAGAGAAAAAGTTTTAAAGGCATGTCACAGGGACACTTGTAAAACCGATGTGTTCAGATTTAACTCGTTTCGGTCTAAAACTACTTGTTTCGCTGTATTAAGCAAGAATACATGCTTTTCGCGCAGTTATAAGAGAAAAAGATTTGACGCGTATCAGAGGAACACTTGTAAAGCCGATGTGTTGTGATTTAGCTCGTTTCGGTCTAAAACAGCTTGTTTCGTTGTATTAAGCAAGAATACATGCTTTTCGCGCAGTTATAAGAGAAAAAGTTTTGACGCGTGTCACAGGGACACTTGTAAAACCGATGTGTTCAGATTTAGCTCGTTTCGGTTTAAAACAACTTGTTTCGTTGTATTAAGCACGAATACATGCTTTTCGCGCAGGTATAAGAGAAAAAGTTTTGACGCGTGTCACAGGGACACTTGTAAAGCCGATGTGTTGTGATTTAGCTCGTTTCGGTCTAAAACAGCTTGTTTCGTTGTATTAAGCAAGAATACATGCTTTTCGCGCAGTTATAAGTGAAAAAGTTTTAAAGGCGTGTCACAGGGACACTAGTAAAACCGATGTGTTCAGATTTAGCTCGTTTCGATCTAAAACAGCTTGTTTCGCTGTATTAAGCACGAATACATGCTTTTCGCGCAGGTATAAGAGAAAAAGTTTTGACGCGTGTCACAGGGACACTTGTAAAACCGATGTGTTCAGATTTAGCTCGTTTCGGTCTAAAACAGCTTGTTTCGCTGTATTAAGCTAGAATACATGCTTTTCGCGCAGTTATAGGAGAAAAAGTTTTGACGCGTGTCACAGGGACACTTGTAAAACCGATGTGTTGTGATTTAGCTCGTTTCGGTCTAAAACAGCTTGTTTCGTTGTATTAAGCAAAAATACATGCTTTTCGCGCAGTTATAAGAGAAAAAGTTTTGACGCGTATCAGAGGAACACTTGTAAAACCGATGTGTTGTGATTTAGCTCGTTTCGGTCTAAAACAGCTTGTTTCGCTGTATTAAGCAAGAATACATGCTTTTCGCGCAGTTATAAGAGAAAAAGTTTTGACGCGTGTCACAGGGACACTTGTAAAACCGATGTGTTCAGATTTAGCTCGTTTCGGTTTAAAACAACTTGTTTCATTGTATTAAGCACGAATACATGCTTTTCGCGCAGTTATAACAGAAAAAAGTTTTGACGCGTATCAGAGGAACACTTGTAAAACCGATGTGTTGTGATTTAGCTCGTTTTGGTCTAAAACAGCTTGTTTCGCTGTATTAAGCAAGAATACGTGCTTTTCGCGCAGTTATAAGAGAAAAAGTTTTGACGCGTGTCACAGGGACACTTGTAAAACCGATGTGTTCAGATCTAGCTCGTTTCGGTCTAAAACAGCTTCTTTCGTTGTATTAAGCACGAATACATGCCTTTCGCGCAGTTATAAGAGAAAAAGTTCAGACGCGTATCAGAGGAACACTTGTAAAAAACCGATGTGTTGTGATTTACCCCGTTTCGGTCTAAAACAGCTTGTTTCGTTAGACTAAGCACGAATACATGCTTTTCGCGCAGTTATAAGAGAAAAAAGTTTTGACGCGTATCAGAGGAACACTTGTAAAACCGATGTGTTGTGATTTAGCTCGTTTCGGTCTAAAACAGCTTGTTTCGCTGTATTAAGCTAGAATACATGCTTTTCGCGCAGTTATAGAAGAAAAAGTTTTGACGCGTGTCACAGGGACACTTGTAAAACCGATGTGTTGTGATTTAGCTCGTTTCGGTCTAAAACAGCTTGTTTCGTTGTATTAAGCAAGAATACATGCTTTTCGCGCAGTTATAAGAGAAAAAGTTTTAAAGGCGTGTCACAGGGACACTAGTAAAACCGATGTGTTGTGATTTAGCTCGTTTCGGTCTAAAACAGCTTGTTTCGTTGTATTAAGCAAGAATACATGCTTTTCGCGCAGTTATAAGAGAAAAAGTTTTGACGCGTATTAGAGCAACACTTGTAAAACCGATGTGTTGTGATTTAGCTCGTTTCGGTCTAAAACAGCTTGTTTCGCTGTATTAAGCAAGAATACATGCTTTTCGCGCAGTTATAAGAGAAAAAGTTTTGACGCGTGTCAGAGGGACACTTGTAAAACCGATGTGTTCAGATTTACCTCGTTTCGGTCTAAAACAGCTTGTTTCGTTAAACTAAGCACGAATACATGCTTTTCGCGCAGTTATAAGAGAAAAAAGTTTTGACGCGTATCAGAGGAACACTTGTAAAACCGATGTGTTGTGATTTAGCTCGTTTCGGACTAAAACAGCTTGTTTCGCTGTATTAAGCAAGAATACATGCTTTTCGCGCAGTTATAAGAGAAAAAGTTTTGACGCGTGTCACAGGGACACTTGTAAAACCGATGTGTTGTGATTTAGCTCGTTTCGGATTAAAACAGCTTGTTTCGTTGTATTAAGCAAGAATACATGCTTTTCGCGCATTTATAAGAGAAAAAGTTTTGACGCGTATCAGAGGAACACTTGTAAAACCGATGTGTTGTGATTTAGCTCGTTTCGGTCTAAAACAGCTTGTTTCGCTGTATTAAGCAAGAATACATGCTTTTCGCGCAGTTATAAGAGAAAAAGTTTTGACGCGTGTCACAGGGACACTTGTAAAACCGATGTGTTCAGATTTAGCTCGTTTCGGTTTAAAACAACTTGTTTCGCTGTATTAAGCACGAATACATGCTTTTCGCGCAGGTATAAGAGAAAAAGTTTTGACGCGTGTCACAGGGACACTTGTAAAACCGATGTGTTCAGATTTAGCTCGTTTCGGTCTAAAACAGCTTGTTTCGCTGTATTAAGCAAGAATACGTGCTTTTCGCGCAGTTACAAGAGAAAAAGTTTTGACGCGTGTCACAGGGACACTTGTAAAACCGATGTGTTGATCTAGCTCGTTTTGGTGTAAAACAGCTTGTTTCGTTGTATTAAGCACGAATACATGCTTTTCGCGCAGTTATAAGAGAAAAAGTTTAGACGCGTATCAGAGGAACACTTGTAAAACCGATGTGTTGTGATTTAGCTCGTTTCGGTCTAAAACAGCTTGTTTCGTTGTATTAAGCAAGAATACATGCTTTTCGCGCCGTTAGAAGAGAAAAAGTTTTGACGCGTATCAGAGGAACACTTGTAAAACCGATGTGTTGTGATTTAGCTCGTTTCGGTCTAAAAGAGCTTGTTTCGCTGTATCAAGCAAGAATACATGCTTTTCGCGCAGTTATAAGAGAAAAAGTTTTGACGCGTGTCACAGGGACACTTGTAAAACCGATGTGTTCAGATTTACCTCGTTTCGGTCTAAAACAGCTTGTTTCGTTGAACTAAGCACGAATACATGCTTTTCGCGCAGTTATAAGTGAAAAAGTTTTGACGCGTGTCAGAGGAACACTTGTAAAACCGATGTGTTGTGATTTAGCTCGTTTCGGTCTAAAACAGCTTGATTCGCTGTATTAAGCAAGAATACATGCTTTTCGCGCAGTTATAAGAGAAAAAGTTTTGACGCGTGTCACAGGGACACTTGTAAAACCGATGTGTTCAGATTTACCCCGTTTCGGTCTAAAACAGCTTGTTTCGTTAGACTAAGCACGAATACATGCTTTTTGCGCAGTTATAAGCGAAAAAAATTTTGACGCGTATCAGAGGAACACTTGTAAACCGATGTGTTGTGATTTAGCTCGTTTCGGTCTAAAACAGCTTGTTTCGCTGTATTAAGCAAGAATACATGCTTTTCGTGCAGTTATAAGAGAAAAAGTTTTGACGCGTGTCACAGGGACACTTGTAAAACCGATGTGTTCAGATTTAGCTCGTTTCGGTCTAAAACAGCTTGTTTCGTTGTATTAAGCACGAATACATGCTTTTCGCGCAGTTATAAGAGGAAAAAGTTTTGACGCGTATCAGAGGAACACTTGTAAAACCGATGTGTTGTGATTTAGCTCGTTTCGGTCTAAAACAGCTTGTTTCGCTGTATTAAGCAAGAATACATGCTTTTCGCGCAGTATAAGAGAAAAAGTTTTGACGCGTGTCACAGGGACACTTGTAAAACCGATGTGTTCAGATTTAGCTCGTTTCGGTCTAAAACAGCTTGTTTCGTTGTATTAAGCACGAATACATGCTTTTCGCGCAGTTATAAGAGAAAAAAGTTTAGACGCGTACCAGAGGAACACTTGTAAAACCGATATGTTGTGATTTAGCTCGTTTCGGTCTAAAACAGCTTGTTCCGCTGTATTAAGCAAGAATACATGCTTTTCGCGCAGTTAAAAGAGAAAAAGTTTTGACGCGTGTCACAGGGACACTTGTAAAACCGATGTGTTCAGATTTAGCTCGTTTCGGTTTAAAACAACTTGTTTCGCTGTATTAAGCACGAATACATGCTTTTCGCGCAGGTATAAGAGAAAAAGTTTTGACGCGTGTCACAGGGACACTTGTAAAACCGATGTGTTCAGATTTAGCTCGTTTCGGTCTAAAACAGCTTGTTTCGTTGTATTAAGCACGAATACATGCTTTTCGCGCAGTTATAAGAGAAAAAGTTTAGACGCGTATCAGAGGAACACTTGTAAAACCGATGTGTTGTGATTTAGCTCGTTTCGGTCTAAAACAGCTTGTTTCGTTGTATTAAGCAAGAATACATGCTTTTCGCGCCGTTAGGAGAGAAAAAGTTTTGACGCGTATCAGAGGAACACTTGTAAAACCGATGTGTTGTGATTTAGCTCGTTTCGGTCTAAAAGAGCTTGTTTCGCTGTATTAAGCAAGAATACATGCTTTTCGCGCAGTTATAAGAGAAAAAGTTTTGACGCGTGTCACAGGGACACTTGTAAAGCCGATGTGTTGTGATTTAGCTCGTTTCGGTCTAAAACAGCTTGTTTCGTTGTATTAAGCAAGAATACATGCTTTTTGCGCAGTTATAAGTGAAAAAGTTTTGACGCGTGTCAGAGGAACACTTGTAAAACCGATGTGTTATGATTTAGCTCGTTTCGGTC
Source organism: Amblyomma americanum (assembly GCF_052857255.1). Taxonomy (NCBI): domain Eukaryota; kingdom Metazoa; phylum Arthropoda; class Arachnida; order Ixodida; family Ixodidae; genus Amblyomma; species Amblyomma americanum. Next base: position 984,766 of record NW_027526497.1, read on the forward strand.
TAAAACAGCTTGATTCGCTGTATTAAGCAAGAATACATGCTTTTCGCGCAGTTATAAGAGAAAAAGTTTTGACGCGTGTCACAGGGACACTTGTAAAACCGATGTGTTCAGATTTACCCCGTTTCGGTCTAAAACAGCTTGTTTCGTTAGACTAAGCACGAATACATGCTTTTCGCGCAGTTATAAGAGAAAAAAGTTTTGACGCGTATCAGAGGAACACTTGTAAAACCGATGTGTTGTGATTTAGCTCTTTTCGGTCTAAAACAGCTTGTTTCGCTGTATTAAGCAAGAATACATGCTTTTCGCGCAGTTATAAGAGAAAAAGTTTTGACGCGTGTCACAGGGACACTTGTAAAACCGATGTGTTCAGATTTAGCTCGTTTCGGTCTAAAACAGCTTGTTTCGTTGTATTAAGCACGAATACATGCTTTTCGTGCAGTTATAAGAGAAAAAGTTTAGACGCGTACCAGAGGAACACTTGTAAAACCGATGTGTTGTGATTTAGCTCGTTTCGGTCTAAAACAGCTTGTTTCGTTGTATTAAGCAAGAATACATGCTTTTCGCGCAGTTATAAGAGAAAAAGATTTGACGCGTATCAGAGGAACACTTTAAAGCCGATGTGTTGTGATTTAGCTCGTTTCGGTCTAAAACAGCTTGTTTCGCTGTATTAGGCAGGAATACATGCTTTTCGCGCAGTTATAAGAGAAAAAGTTTTAAGGGCATGTCACAGGGACACTTGTAAAACCGATGTGTTCAGATTTAGCTCGTTTCGGTCTAAAACTACTTGTTTCGCTGTATTAAGCAAGAATACATGCTTTTCGCGCAGTTATAAGAGAAAAAGATTTGACGCGTATCAGAGGAACACTTGTAAAGCCGATGTGTTGTGATTTAGCTCGTTTCGGTCTAAAACAGCTTGTTTCGTTGTATTAAGCAAGAATACATGCTTTTCGCGCAGTTATAAGAGAAAAAAGTTTTGACGCGTGTCAGAGGAACACTTGTAAAACCGATGTGTTGTGATTTAGCTCGTTTCGGTCTAAAACAGCTTGTTTCGCTGTATTAAGCAAGAATACATGCTTTTCGCGCAGTTATAAGAGAAAAAGTTTTGACGCGTGTCACAGGGACACTTGTAAAACCGATGTGTTGTGATTTAGCTCGTTTCGGATTAAAACAGCTTGTTTCGTTGTATTAAGCAAGAATACATGCTTTTCGCGCAGTTATAAGAGAAAAAGTTTGGCGCGTATCAGAGGAACACTTGTAAAACCGATGTGTTGTGATTTAGCTCGTTTCGGTCTAAAACAGCTTGTTTCGCTGTATTAAGCAAGAATACATGCTTTTCGCGCAGTTATAAGAGAAAAAGTTTTGACGCGTGTCACAGGGACACTTGTAAAACCGATGTGTTCAGATTTAGCTCGTTTCGGTTTAAAACAACTTGTTTCGCTGTATTAAGCACGAATACATGCTTTTCGCGCAGGTATAAGAGAAAAAGTTTTGACGCGTGTCACAGGGACACTTGTAAAACCGATGTGTTCAGATTTAGCTCGTTTCGGTCTAAAACAGCTTGTTTCGCTGTATTAAGCAAGAATACGTGCTTTTCGCGCAGTTACAAGAGAAAAAGTTTTGACGCGTGTCACAGGGACACTTGTAAAACCGATGTGTTCAGATTTAGCTCGTTTTGGTGTAAAACAGCTTGTTTCGTTGTATTAAGCACGAATACATGCTTTTCGCGCAGTTATAAGAGAAAAAGTTTAGACGCGTACCAGAGGAACACTTGTAAAACCGATGTGTTGTGATTTAGCTCGTTTCGGTCTAAAACAGCTTGTTTCGCTGTACTAAGCAAGAATACATGCTTTTCGCGCAGTTATAAGAGAAAAAGTTTTGACGCGTGTCACAGGGACACTTGTAAAGCCGATGTGTTGTGATTTAGCTCGTTTCGGTCTAAAACAGCTTGTTTCGTTGTATTAAGCAAGAATACATGCTTTTCGCGCAGTTATAAGTGAAAAAGTTTTGACGCGTGTCAGAGGAACACTTGTAAAACCGATGTGTTGTGATTTAGCTCGTTTCGGTCTAAAACAGCTTGATTCGTTGTATTAAGCAAGAATACATGCTTTTCGCGCAGTTATAAGAGAAAAAGTTTTGACGCGTGTCACAGGGACACTTGTAAAACCGATGTGTTCAGATTTACCCCGTTTCGGTCTAAAACAGCTTGTTTCGTTAGACTAAGCACGAATACATGCTTTTCGCGCAGTTACAAGAGAAAAAAATTTTGACGCGTATCAGAGGAACACTTGTAAAACCGATGTGTTGTGATTTAGCTCGTTTCGGTCTAAAACAGCTTGTTTCGCTGTATTAAGCAAGAATACATGCTTTTCGCGCAGTTATCAGAGAAAAAGTTTTGACGCGTGTCACAGGGACACTTGTAAAACCGATATGTTCAGATTTAGCTCGTTTCGGTCTAAAACAGCTTGTTTTGTCGTATTAAGCACGAATACATGCTTTTTGCGCAGTTATAAGAGAAAAAGTTTAGACGCGTATCAGAGGAACACTTGTAAAACCGATGTGTTGTGATTTAGCTCGTTTCGGTCTAAAACAGCTTGTTTCGCTGTATTAAGCAAGAATACATGCTTTTCGCGCAGTTATAAGAGAAAAAGTTTTGACGCGTGTCACAGGGACACTTGTAAAACCGATGTGTTCAGATTTAGCTCGTTTCGGTCTAAAACAGCTTGTTTCGTTGTATTAAGCACGAATACGTGCTTTTCGCGCAGTTATAAGAGAAAAAGTTTAGACGCGTACTAGAGGAACACTTGTAAAACCGATGTGTTGTGATTTAGCTCGCTTCGGTCTAAAACAGCTTGTTTCGTTGTATAAAGCAAGAATACATGCTTTTCGCGCCGTTAGAAGAGAAAAAGTTTTGACGCGTATCAGAGGAACACTTGTAAAACCGATGTGTTGTGATTTAGCTCGTTTCGGTCTAAAAGAGCATGTTTCGCTGTATTAAGCAAGAATACATGCTTTTCGCGCAGTTATAAGAGAAAAAGTTTTGACGCGTGTCACAGGGACACTTGTAAAACCGATGTGTTCAGATTTACCTCGTTTCGGTCTAAAACAGCTTGTTTCGTTGAACTAAGCACGAATACATGCTTTTCGCGCAGTTATAAGAGAAAAAAGTTTTGACGCGTATCAGAGGAACACTTGTAAAACCGATGTGTTGTGATTTAGCTCGTTTCGGTCTAAAACAGCTTGTTTCGCTGTATTAAGCAAGAATACATGCTTTTCGCGCAGTTATAAGAGAAAAAGTTTTGACGCGTGTCACAGGGACACTTGTAAAGCCGATGTGTTGTGATTTAGCTCGTTTCGGTCTAAAACAGCTTGTTTCGTTGTATTAAGCAAGAATACATGCTTTTCGCGCCGTTATAAGTGAAAAAGTTTTGACGCGTGTCAGAGGAACACTTGTAAAACCGATGTGTTGTGATTTAGCTCGTTTCGGTCTAAAACAGCTTGTTTCGCTGTATTAAGCAAGAATACATGCTTTTCGCGCAGTTATAAGAGAAAAAGTTTTGACGCGTGTCACAGGGACACTTGTAAAACCGATGTGTTGTGATTTAGCTCGTTTCGGATTAAAACAGCTTGTTTCGTTGTATTAAGCAAGAATACATGCTTTTCGCGCAGTTATAAGAAAAAAAGTTTTGACGCGTATCAGAGGAACACTTGTAAAACCGATGTGTTGTGATTTAGCTCGTTTCGGTCTAAAACAGCTTGTTTCGCTGTATTAAGCAAGAATACGTGCTTTTCGCGCAGTTACAAGAGAAAAAGTTTTGACGCGTGTCACAGGGACACTTGTAAAACCGATGTGTTCAGATTTAGCTCGTTTTGGTGTAAAACAGCTTGTTTCGTTAGACTAAGCACGAATACATGCTTTTCGCGCAGTTATAAGAGAAAAAGTTTAGACGCGTACCAGAGGAACACTTGTAAAACCGATGTGTTGTGATTTAGCTCGTTTCGGTCTAAAACAGCTTGTTTCGCTGTATTAAGCTAGAATACATGCTTTTCGCGCAGTTATAAAAGAAAAAGTTTTGACGCGTGTCACAGGGAGACTTGTAAAACCGATGTGTTGTGATTTAGCTCGTTTCGGTCTAAAACAGCTTGTTTCGTTGTATTAAGCAAGAATACATGCTTTTCGCGCAGTTATAAGAGAAAAAGTTTTAAAGGCGTGTCACAGGGACACTAGTAAAACCGATGTGTTGTGATTTAGCTCGTTTCGGTCTAAAACAGCTTGTTTCGTTGTATTAAGCAAGAATACATGCTTTTCGCGCAGTTATAAGAGAAAATGTTTTGACGCGTATCAGAGGAACACTTGTAAAACCGATGTGTTGTGATTTAGCTCGTTTCGGTCTAAAACAGCTTGTTTCACTGTATTAAGCAAGAATACATGCTTTTCGCGCAGTTATAAGAGAAAAAGTTTTGACGCGTGTCACAGGGACACTTGTAAAACCGATGCGTTCAGATTTACCTCGTTTCGGTCTAAAACAGCTTGTTTCGTTGAACTAAGCACGAATACATGCTTTTCGCGCAGTTATAAGAGAAAAAAGTTTTGACGCGTATCAGAGGAACACTTGTAAAACCGATGTGTTGTGATTTAGCTCGTTTCGGTCTAAAACAGCTTGTTTCGCTGTATTAAGCAAGAATACATGCTTTTCGCGCAGTTATAAGAGAAAAAGTTTTGACGCGTGTCACAGGGACACTTGTAAAACCGATGTGTTGTGATTTAGCTCGTTTCGGATTAAAACAGCTTGTTTCGTTGTATTAAGCAAGAATACATGCTTTTCGCGCAGTTATAAGAGAAAAAGTTTTGACGCGTATCAGAGGAACACTTGTAAAACCGATGTGTTGTGATTTACCCCGTTTCGGTCTAAAACAGCTTGTTTCGTTAGACTAAGCACGAATACATGCTTCTCGCACAGTTATAAGAGAAAAAAATTTTGACGCGTATCAGAAGAACACTTGTAAAACCGATGTGTTGTGATTTAGCTCGTTTCGGTCTAAAACAGCTTGTTTCGCTGTATTAAGCCCGAATACATGCTTTTCGCGCAGTTATAAGAGAAAAAGTTTTGACGCGTGTCACAGGGACACTTGTAAAACCGATGTGTTCAGATTTAGCTCGTTTCGGTCTAAAACAGCTTGTTTCGTTGTATTAAGCACGAATACATGCTTTTCGCGCAGTTATAAGAGAAAAAAGTTTTGACGCGTATCAGAGGAACACTTGTAAAACCGATGTGTTGTGATTTAGCTCGTTTCGGTCTAAAACAGCTTGTTTCGCTGTATTAAGCAAGAATACATGCTTTTCGCGCAGTTATAAGAGAAAAAGTTTTGACGCGTGTCACAGGGACACTTGTAAAACCGATGTGTTCAGATTTAGCTCGTTTCGGTCTAAAACAGCTTGTTTCGTTGTATTAAGCACGAATACATGCTTTTCGCGCAGTTATAAGAGAAAAAGTTTAGACGCGTACCAGAGGAACACTTGTAAAACCGATGTGTTGTGATTTAGCTCGTTTCGGTCTAAAACAGCTTGTTTCGTTGTATTATGCAAGAATACGTGCTTTTCGCGCAGTTATAAGAGAAAAAGATTTGACGCGTATCAGAGGAACACTTGTAAAGCCGATGTGTTGTGATTTAGCTCGTTTCGGTCTAAAACAGCTTGTTTCGCTGTATTAGGCAGGAATACATGCTTTTCGCGCAGTTATAAGAGAAAAAGTTTTAAAGGCATGTTACAGGGACACTTGTAAAACCGATGTGTTCAGATTTAGCTCGTTTCGGTCTAAAACTACTTGTTTCGCTGTATTAAGCACGAATACATGCTTTTCGCGCAGTTATAAGAGAAAAAAGTTTTGACGCGTATCAGAGGAACACTTGTAAAACCGATGTGTTGTGATTTAGCTCGTTTCGGTCTAAAACAGCTTGTTTCGTTGTATTATGCAAGAATACGTGCTTTTCGCGCAGTTATAAGAGAAAAAGATTTGACGCGTATCAGAGGAACACTTGTAAAGCCGATGTGTTGTGATTTAGCTCGTTTCGGTCTAAAACAGCTTGTTTCGCTGTATTAGGCAGGAATACATGCTTTTCGCGCAGTTATAAGAGAAAAAGTTTTAAAGGCATGTTACAGGGACACTTGTAAAACCGATGTGTTCAGATTTAGCTCGTTTCGGTCTAAAACTACTTGTTTCGCTGTATTAAGCACGAATACATGCTTTTCGCGCAGTTATAAGAGAAAAAAGTTTTGACGCGTATCAGAGGAACACTTGTAAAACCGATGTGTTGTGATTTAGCTCGTTTCGGTCTAAAACAGCTTGTTTCGCTGTATTAAGCAAGAATACATGCTTTTCGCGCAGTTATAAGAGAAAAAGTTTTGACGCGTGTCACAGGGACACTTGTAAAACCGATGTGTTCAGATTTAGCTCGTTTCGGTCTAAAACAGCTTGTTTCGTTGTATTAAGCACGAATACATGCTTTTCGCGCAGTTATAAGAGAAAAAGCTTAGACGCGTACCAGAGGAACACTTGTAAAGCCGATGTGTTGTGATTTAGCTCGTTTCGGTCTAAAACAGCTTGTTTCGTTGTATTAAGCAAGAATACATGCTTTTCGCGCAGTTATAAGAGAAAAACGTTTTGACGCGTGTCAGAGGAACACTTGTAAAACCGATGTGTTGTGATTTAGCTCGTTTCGGTCTAAAACAACTTGTTTCGCTGTATTAAGCAAGAATACATGCTTTTCGCGCAGTTATAAGAGAAAAAGTTTTGACGCGTGTCACAGGGACACTTGTAAAACCGATGTGTTGTGATTTAGCTCGTTTCGGATTAAAACAGCTTGTTTCGTTGTATTAAGCAAGAATACATGCTTTTCGCGCAGTTATAAGAGGAAAAGTTTTGACGCGTATCAGAGGAACACTTGTAAAACCGATGTGTTGTGATTTAGCTCGTTTCGGTCTAAAACAGCTTGTTTCGCTGTATTAAGCAAGAATACATGCTTTTCGCGCAGTTATAAGAGAAAAAGTTTTGACGCGTGTCACAGGGACATTTGTAAAACCGATGTGTTCAGATTTAGCTCGTTTCGGTTTAAAACAACTTGTTTCGCTGTATTAAGCACGAATACATGCTTTTCGCGCAGTTATAAGAGAAAAAAGTTTTGACGCGTATCAGAGGAACACTTGTAAAACCGATGTGTTGTGATTTAGCTCGTTTCGGTCTAAAACAGCTTGTTTCGCTGTATTAAGCAAGAATACATGCTTTTCGCGCAGTTATAAGAGAAAAAGTTTTACGCGTGTCACAGGGACACTTGTAAAACCGATGTGTTCAGATTTAGCTCGTTTCGGTCTAAAACAGCTTGTTTCGTTGTATTAAGCACGAATACATGCTTTTCGCGCAGTTATAAGAGAAAAAGTTTAGACGCGTACTAGAGGAACACTTGTAAAACCGATGTGTTGTGATTTAGCTCGTTTCGGTCTAAAACAGCTTGTTTCGTTGTATTAAGCAAGAATACATGCTTTTCGCGCCGTTAGAAGAGAAAAAGTTTTGACGCGTGTCACAGGGACACTTGTAAAACCGGTGTGTTCAGATTTACCCCGTTTCGGTCTAAAACAGCTTGTTTCGTTAGACTAAGCACGAATACATGCTTTTCGCGCAGTTATAAGAGAAAAAAATTTTGACGCGTATCAGAGGAACACTTGTAAAACCGATGTGTTGTGATTTAGCTCGTTTCGGTCTAAAACAGCTTGTTTCGCTGTATTAAGCAAGAATACATGCTTTTCGCGCAGTTATAAGAGAAAAAGTTTTGACGCGTGTCACAGGGACACCTGTAAAACCGATGTGTTCAGATTTAGCTCGTTTCGGTCTAAAACAGCTTGTTTCGTTGTATTAAGCATGAATACATGCTTTTCGCGCAGTTATAAGAGAAAAAAGTTTTGACGCGTATCAGAGGAACACTTGTAAAACCGATGTGTTGTGATTTAGCTCGTTTCGGTCTAAAACAGCTTGTTTCGCTGTATTAAGCAAGAATACATGCTTTTCGCGCAGTTATAAGAGAAAAAGTTTTGACGCGTGTCACAGGGACACTTGTAAAGCCGATGTGTTGTGATTTAGCTCGTTTCGGTCTAAAACAGCTTGTTTCGTTGTATTAAGCAAGAATACATGCTTTTCCCGCAGTTATAAGTGAAAAAGTTTTGACGCGTGTCGGAGGAACACTTGTAAAACCGATGTGTTGTGATTTAGCTCGTTTCGGTCTAAAACAGCTTGTTTCGCTGTATTAAGCAAGAATACATGCTTTTCGCGCAGTTATAAGAGAAAAAGTTTTGACGCGTCTCACAGGGACACTTGTAAAACCGATGTGTTCAGATTTAGCTCGTTTCGGTCTAAAACAGCTTGTTTCGTTGTATTAAGCACGAATACATGCTTTTCGCGCAGTTATAAGAGAAAAAAGTTTTGACGCGTATCAGAGGAACACTTGTAAAACCGATGTGTTGTGATTTAGCTCGTTTCGGTCTAAAACAGCTTGTTTCGCTGTATTAGGCAAGAATACATGCTTTTCGCGCAGTTATAAGAGAAAAAGTTTTGACGCGTGTCACAGGGACACTTGTAAAACCGATGTGTTGTGATTTAGATCGTTTCGGATTAAAACAGCTTGTTTCGTTGTATTAAGCACGAATACATGCTTTTCGCGCAGTTATAAGAGAAAAAGTATAGACGCGTACTAGAGGAACACTTGTAAAACCGATGTGTTGTGATTTAGCTCGTTTCGGTCTAAAACAGCTTGTTTCGTTGTATTAAGCAAGAATACATGCTTTTCGCGCCGTTAGAAGAGAAAAAGTTTTGACGCGTATCAGAGGAACACTTGTAAAACCGATGTGTTGTGATTTAGCTCGTTTCGGTCTAAAAGAGCTTGTTTCGCTGTATTAAGCAAGAATACATGCTTTTCGCGCAGTTATAAGAGAAAAAGTTTTGACGCGTATCAGAGGAACACTTGTAAAACCGATGTGTTGTGATTTAGCTCGTTTCGGTCTAAAACAGCCTGTTTCGCTGTATTAAGCAAGAATACATGCTTTTCGCGCAGTTATAAGAGAAAAAGTTTTGACGCGTGCCACAGGGACACTTGTAAAGCCGATGTGTTGTGATTTAGCTCGTTTCGGTCTAAAACAGCTTGTTTCGTTGTATTAAGCAAGAATACATGCTTTTCCCGCAGTTATAAGTGAAAAAGTTTTGACGCGTGTCAGAGGAACACTTGTAAAACCGATGTGTTGTGATTTAGCTCGTTTCGGTCTAAAACAGCTTGATTCGCTGTATTAAGCAAGAATACATGCTTTTCGCGCAGTTATAAGAGAAAAAGTTTTGACGCGTGTCACAGGGACGCTTGTAAAACCGATGTGTTCAGATTTACCCCGTTTCGGTCTAAAACAGCTTGTTTCGTTAGACTAAGCACGAATACATGCTTTTCGCGCAGTTATAAGAGAAAAAAATTTTGACGCGTATCAGAGGAACACTTGTAAAATCGATGTGTTGTGATTTAGCTCGTTTCGGTCTAAAACAGCTTGTTTCGCTGTATTAAGCAAGAATACATGCTTTTCGCGCAGTTATAAGAGAAAAAGTTTTGACGCGTGTCACAGGGACACTTGTAAAACCGATGTGTTCAGACTTAGCTCGTTTCGGTCTAAAACAGCTTGTTTCGTTGTATTAAGCACGAATACATGCTTTTCGCGCAGTTATAAGAGAAAAAAGTTTTGACGCGTATCAGAGGAACACTTGTAAAACCGATGTGTTGTAATTTAGCTCGTTTCGGTCTAAAACAGCTTGTTTCGCTGTATTAAGCAAGAATACATGCTTTTCGCGCAGTTATAAAAGAAAAAGTTTTGACGCGTGTCACAGGGACACTTGTAAAACCGATGTGTTCAGATTTAGCTCGTTTCGGTCTAAAACAGCTTGTTTCGTTGTATTAAGCACGAATACATGCTTTTCGCGCAGTTATAAGAGAAAAAGTTTAGACGCGTACCAGAGGAACACTTGTAAAACCGATGTGTTGTGATTTAGCTCGTTTCGGTCTAAAACAGCTTGTTTCGTTGTATTAAGCAAGAATACATGCTTTTCGCGCAGTTATATGAGAAAAAAGTTTTGACGCGTATCAGAGGAACACTTGTAAAACCGATGTGTTGTGATTTAGCTCGTTTCGGTCTAAAACAGCTTGTTTCGCTGTATTAAGCAAGAATACATGCTTTTCGCGCAGTTATAAGAGAAAAAGTTTTGACGCGTGTCACAGGGACACTTGTAAAACCGATGTGTTGTGATTTAGCTCGTTTCGGATTAAAACAGCTTGTTTCGTTGTATTAAGCAAGAATACATGCTTTTCGCGCAGTTATAAGAGAAAAAGTTTTGACGCGTATCAGAGGAACACTTGTAAAACCGATGTGTTGTGATTTAGCTCGTTTCGGTCTAAAACAGCTTGTTTCGCTGTATTAGGCAAGAATACATGCTTTTCGCGCAGTTATAAGAGAAAACGTTTTGACGCGTGCCACAGGGACACTTGTAAAACCGATGTGTTCAGATTTAGCTCGTTTCGGTTTAAAACAACTTGTTTCGCTGTATTAAGCACGAATACATGCTTTTCGCGCAGGTATGAGAAAAAGTTTTGACGCGTGTCACAGGGACACTTGTAAAACCGATGTGTTCAGATTTAGCTCGTTTCGGTCTAAAACAGCTTGTTTCGCTGTATTAAGCAAGAATACGTGCTTTTCGCGCAGTTACAAGAGAAAAAGTTTTGACGCGTGTCACAGGGACACTTGTAAAACCGATGTGTTGATCTAGCTCGTTTTGGTGTAAAACAGCTTGTTTCGTTGTATTAAGCACGAATACATGCTTTTCGCGCAGTTATAAGAGAAAAGGTTTAGACGCGTATCAGAGGAACACTTGTAAAACCGATGTGTTGTGATTTAGCTCGTTTCGGTCTAAAACAGCTTGTTTCGTTGTATTAAGCAAGAATACATGCTTTTCGCGCCGTTAGAAGACAAAAAGTTTTGACGCGTATCAGAGGAACACTTGTAAAACCGATGTGTTGTGATTTAGCTCGTTTCAGTCTAAAAGAGCTTGTTTCGCTGTATTAAGCAAGAATACATGCTTTTCGCGCAGTTATAAGAGAAAAAGTTTTGACGCGTGTCACAGGGACACTTGTAAAACCGATGTGTTCAGATTTACCTCGTTTCGGTCTAAAACAGCTTGTTTCGTTGAACTAAGCACGAATACATGCTTTTCGCGCAGTTATAAGAGAAAAAAGTTTTGACGCGTATCAGAGGAACACTTGTAAAACCGATGTGTTGTGATTTAGCTCGTTTCGGTCTAAAACAGCTTGTTTCGCTGTATTAAGCAAGAATACATGCTTTTCGCGCAGTTATAAGAGAAAAAGTTTTGACGCGTGTCACAGGGACACTTGTAAAGCCGATGTGTTGTGATTTAGCTCGTTTCGGTCTAAAACAGCTTGTTTCGTTGTATTAAGCAAGAATACATGCTTTTCGCGCAGTTATAAGTGAAAAAGTTTTGACGCGTGTCAGAGGAACACTTGTAAAACCGATGTGTTGTGATTTAGCTCGTTTCGGTCTAAAACGGCTTGATTCGCTGTATTAAGCAAGAATACATGCTTTTCGCGCAGTTATAAGAGAAAAAGTTTTGACGCGTGTCACAGGGACACTTGTAAAACCGATGTGTTCAGATTTACCCCGTTTCGGTCTAAAACAGCTTGTTTCGTTAGACTAAGCACGAATACATGCTTTTCGCGCAGTTATAAGTGAAAAAGTTTTGACGCGTGTCAGAGGAACACTTGTAAAACCGATGTGTTGTGATTTAGCTCGTTTCGGTCTAAAACAGCTTGTTTCGCTGTATTAAGCAAGAATACATGCTTTTCGCGCAGTTATAAAAGAAAAAGTTTTGACGCGTGTCACAGGGACACTTGTAAAGCCGATGTGTTGTGATTTAGCTCGTTTCGGTCTAAAACAGCTTGTTTCGTTGTATTAAGCAAGAATACATGCTTTTCGCGCAGTTATAAGTGAAAAAGTTTTGACGCGTGTCAGAGGAACACTTGTAAAGCCGATGTGTTGTGATTTAGCTCGTTTCGGTCTAAAACAGCTTGTTTCGCTGTATTAAGCAAGAATACATGCTTTTCGCGCAGTTATAAGAGAAAAAGTTTTGACGCGTGTCACAGGGACACTTGTAAAGCCGATGTGTTGTGATTTAGCTCGTTTCGGTCTAAAACAGCTTGTTTCGTTGTATTAAGCAAGAATACATGCTTTTCGCGCAGTTATAAGTGAAAAAGTTTTGACGCGTGTCAGAGGAACACTTGTAAAACCGATGTGTTGTGATTTAGCTCGTTTCGGTCTAAAACGGCTTGATTCGCTGTATTAAGCAAGAATACATGCTTTTCGCGCAGTTATAAGAGAAAAAGTTTTGACGCGTGTCACAGGGACACTTGTAAAACTGATGTGTTCAGATTTAGCTCGTTTCGGTCTAAAACAGCTTGTTTCTTTGTATTAAGCACGAATACATGCTTTTCGCGCAGTTATAAGAGAAAAAAGTTTTGACGCGTATCAGAGGAACACTTGTAAAACCGATGTGTTGTGATTTAGCTCGTTTCGGTCTAAAACAACTTGTTTCGCTGTATTAAGCAAGAATACATGCTTTTCGCGCAGTTATAAGAGAAAAAGTTTTGACGCGTGTCACAGGGACACTTGTAAAACCGATGTGTTCAGATTTAGCTCGTTTCGGTCTAAAACAGCTTGTTTCGTTGTATTAAGCACGAATACATGCTTTTCGCGCAGTTATAAGTGAAAAAGTTTAGACGCGTACCAGAGGAACACTTGTAAAACCGATGTGTTGTGATTTAGCTCGTTTCGGTCTAAAACAGCTTGTTTCGTTGTATTAAGCAAGAATACATGCTTTTCGCGCAGTTATAAGAGAAAAAGATTTGACGCGTATCAGAGGAACACTTGTAAAGCCGATGTGTTGTGATTTAGCTCGTTTCGGTCTAAAACAGCTTGTTTCGCTGTATTAGGCAGGAATACATGCTTTTCGCGCAGTTATAAGAGAAAAAGTTTTAAAGGCATGTCACAGGGACACTTGTAAAACCGATGTGTTCAGATTTAGCTCGTTTCGGTCTAAAACTACTTGTTTCGCTGTATTAAGCAAGAATACATGCTTTTCGCGCAGTTATAAGAGAAAAAGATTTGACGCGTATCAGAGGAACACTTGTAAAGCCGATGTGTTGTGATTTCGCTCGTTTCGGTCTAAAACAGCTTGTTTCGTTGTATTAAGCAAGAATACATGCTTTTCGCGCAGTTATAAGAGAAAAAAGTTTTGACGCGTGTCACAGGGACACTTGTAAAGCCGATGTGTTGTGATTTAGCTCGTTTCGGTCTAAAACAGCTTGTTTCGTTGTATTAAGCAAGAATACATGCTTTTCGCGCAGTTATAAGTGAAAAAGTTTTGACGCGTGTCAGAGGAACACTTGTAAAACCGATGTGTTGTGATTTAGCTCGTTTCGGTCTAAAACAGCTTGTTTCGCTGTATTAAGCAAGAATACATGCTTTTCGCGCAGTTATAAGAGAAAAAGTTTTGACGCGTGTCACAGGGACACTTGTAAAACCGATGTGTTCAGATTTACCCCGTTTCGGTCTAAAACAGCTTGTTTCGTTAGACTTAGCACGAATACATGCTATTCGCGCAGTTATAAGAGAAAAAAGTTTTGACGCGTATCAGAGGAACACTTGTAAAACCGATGTGTTGTGATTTAGCTCGTTTCGGTCCAAAACAGCTTGTTTCGCTGTATTAAGCTAGAATACATGCTTTTCGCGCAGTTATAAAAGAAAAAGTTTTGACGCGTGTCACAGGGACACTTGTAAAACCGATGTGTTGTGATTTAGCTCGTTTCGGTCTAAAACAGCTTGTTTCGTTGTATTAAGCAAGAATACATGCTTTTCGCGCAGTTATAAGAGAAAAAGTTTTAAAGGCGTGTCACAGGGACACTAGTAAAACCGATGTGTTGTGATTTAGCTCGTTTCGGTCTAAAACAGCTTGTTTCGTTGTATTAAGCAAGAATACATGCTTTTCGCGCAGTTATAAGAGAAAACGTTTTGACGCGTATCAGAGGAACACTTGTAAAACCGATGTGTTGTGATTTAGCTCGTTTCGGTCTAAAACAGCTTGTTTCGCTGTATTAAGCAAGAATACATGCTTTTCGCGCAGTTATAAGAGAAAAAGTTTTGACGCGTGTCACAGGGAAACTTGTAAAACCGATGTGTTCAGATTTACCTCGTTTCGGTCTAAAACAGCTTGTTTCGTTGAACTAAGCACGAATACATGCTTTTCGCGCAGTTATAAGAGAAAAAAGTTTTGACGCGTATCAGAGGAACACTTGTAAAACCGATGTGTTGTGATTTAGCTCGTTTCGGTCTAAAACAGCTTGTTTCGCTGTATTAAGCAAGAATACATGCTTTTCGCGCAGTTATAAGAGAAAAAGTTTTGACGCGTGTCACAGGGACACTTGTAAAACCGATGTGTTGTGATTTAGCTCGTTTCGGATTAAAACAGCTTGTTTCGTTGTATTAAGCAAGAATACATGCTTTTCGCGCAGTTATAAGAGAAAAAGTTTTGACGCGTATCAGAGGAACACTTGTAAAACCGATGTGTTGTGATTTAGCTCGTTTCGGTCTAAAACAGCTTGTTTCGCTGTATTAAGCAAGAATACATGCTTTTCGCGCAGTTATAAGAGAAAAAGTTTTGACGCGTGTCACAGGGACACTTGTAAAACCGATGTGTTCAGATTTAGCTCGTTTCGGTTTAAAACAACTTGTTTCGCTGTATTAAGCACGAATACATGCTTTTCGCGCAGGTATAAGAGAAAAAGTTTTGACGCGTGTCACAGGGACACTTGTAAAGCCCATGTGTTGTGATTTAGCTCGTTTCGGTCTAAAACAGCTTGTTTCGTTGTATTAAGCAAGAATACATGCTTTTCGCGCAGTTATAAGTGAAAAAGTTTTGACGCGTGTCAGAGGAACACTTGTAAAACCGATGTGTTGTGATTTAGCTCGTTTCGGTCTAAAACAGCTTGATTCGCTGTATTAAGCAAGAATACATGCTTTTCGCGCAGTTATAAGAGAAAAAGTTTTGACGCGTGTCACAGGGACACTTGTAAAACCGATGTGTTCAGATTTACCCCGTTTCGGTCTAAAACAGCTTGTTTCGTAAGACTAAGCACGAATACATGCTTTTCGCGCAGTTATAAGAGAAAAAAATTTTGACGCGTATCAGAGGAACACTTGTAAAACCGATGTGTTGTGATTTAGCTCGTTTCGGTCTAAAACAGCTTGTTTCGCTGTATTAAGCAAGAATACATGCTTTTCGCGCAGTTATAAGAGAAAAAGTTTTGACGCGTGTCACAGGGACACTTGTAAAACCGATGTGTTCAGATTTAGCTCGTTTCGGTCTAAAACAGCTTGTTTCGTTGTATTAAGCACGAATACATGCTTTTCGCGCAGTTATAAGAGAAAAAAGTTTTGACGCGTATCAGAGGAACACTTGTAAAACCGATGTGTTGTGATTTAGCTCGTTTCGGTCTAAAACAGCTTGTTTCGCTGTATTAAGCAAGAATACATGCTTTTCGCGCAGTTATAAGAGAAAAAGTTTTGACGCGTGTCACAGGGACACTTGTAAAACCGATGTGTTCAGATTTAGCTCGTTTCGGTCTAAAACAGCTTGTTTCGTTGTATTAAGCACGAATACATGCTTTTCGCGCAGTTATAAGAGAAAAAGTTTAGACGCGTACCAGAGGAACACTTGTAAAACCGATGTGTTGTGAGTTAGCTCGTTTCGTTCTAAAACAGCTTGTTTCGTTGTATTAAGCAAGAATACATGCTTTTCGCGCAGTTATAAGAGAAAAAGATTTGACGCGTATCAGAGGAACACTTGTAAAGCCGATGTGTTGTGATTTAGCTCGTTTCGGTCTAAAACAGCTTGTTTCGCTGTATTAGGCAGGAATACATGCTTTTCGCGCAGTTATAAGAGAAAAAGTTTTAAAGGCATGTCACAGGGACACTTGTAAAACCGATGTGTTCAGATTTAGCTCGTTTCGGTTTAAAACTACTTGTTTCGCTGTATTAAGCAAGAATACATGCTTTTCGCGCAGTTATAAGAGAAAAAGATTTGACGCGTATCAGAGGAACACTTGTAAAGCCGATGTGTTGTGATTTAGCTCGTTTCGGTCTAAAACAGCTTGTTTCGTTGTATTAAGCAAGAATACATGCTTTTCGCGCAGTTATAAGAGAAAAAGTTTTGACGCGTGTCACAGGGACACTTGTAAAACCGATGTTGTGATTTAGCTCGTTTCGGATTAAAACAGCTTGTTTCGCTGTATTAAGCAAGAATACATGCTTTTCGCGCAGTTATAAGAGAAAAAGTTTTGACGCGTATCAGAGGAACACTTGTAAAAACGATGTGTTGTGATTTAGCTCGTTTCGGTCTCAAACAGCTTGTTTCGCTGTATTAAGCAAGAATACATGCTTTTCCCGCAGTTATAAGAGAAAAAGTTTTCACGCGTGTCACAGGGACACTTGTAAAACCGATGTGTTCAGATTTAGCTCGTTCGGTTTAAAACAACTTGTTTCGCTCTATTAAGCAAGAATACGTGCTTTTCGCGCAGTTACAAGAGAAAAAGTTTTGACGCGTGTCACAGGGACACGTAAAACCGATGTGTTGATCTAGCTCGTTTTGGTGTAAAACAGCTTGTTTCGTTGTATTAAGCACGAATACATGCTTTTCGCGCCGTTAGAAGAGAAAAAGTTTAGACGCGTATCAGAGGAACACTTGTAAAACCGATGTGTTGTGATTTAGCTCGTTTCGGTCTAAAAGAGCTTGTTTCGCTGTATTAAGCAAGAATACATGCTTTTCGCGCAGTTATAAGAGAAAAAGTTTTGACGCGTGTCACAGGGACACTTGTAAAACCGATGTGTTCAGATTTACCTCGTTTCGGTCTAAAACAGCTTGTTTCGTTGAACTTAGCACGAATACATGCTTTTCGCGCAGTTATAAGAGAAAAAAGTTTTGACGCGTATCAGAGGAACACTTGTAAAACCGATGTGTTGTGATTTAGCTTGTTTCGGTCTAAAACAACTTGTTTCGCTGTATTAAGCAAGATACATGCTTTTCGCGCAGTTAAAAGAGAAAAAGTTTTGACGCGTGTCACAGGGACACTTGTAAAGCCGATGTGTTGTGATTTAGCTCGTTTCGGTCTAAAACAGCTTGTTTCGTTGTATTAAGCAAGAATACATGCTTTTCGCGCAGTTATAAGTGAAAAAGTTTTGACGCGTGTCAGAGGAACACTTGTAAAACCGATGTGTTGTGATTTAGCTCGTTTCGGTCTAAAACAGCTTGATTCGCTGTATTAAGCAAGAATACATGCTTTTCGCGCAGTTATAAGAGAAAAAGTTGTGACGCGTGTCACAGGGACACTTGTAAAACCGATGTGTTCAGATTTAGCTCGTTTCGGTCTAAAACAGCTTGTTTCGCTGTATTAAGCAGGAATACATGCTTTTCGCGCAGTTATAAGAGAAAAAGTTTTAAAGGCGTGTCACAGGGACACTTGTAAAACCGATGTGTTCAGATTTAGCTCGTTTCGGTCTAAAACAGCTTGTTTCGTTGTATTAAGCACGAATACATGCTTTTCGCGCAGTTATAAGAGAAAAAGTTTAGACGCGTACCAGAGGAACACTTGTAAAACCGATGTGTTGTGAGTTAGCTCGTTTCGGTCTAAAACAGCTTGTTTCGTTGTATTAAGCAAGAATACATGCTTTTCGCGCAGTTATAAGAGAAAAAGATTTGACGCGTATCAGAGGAACACTTGTAAAGCCGATGTGTTGTGATTTAGCTCGTTTCGGTCTAAAACAGCTTGTTTCGCTGTATTAGGCAGGAATACATGCTTTTCGCGCAGTTATAAGAGAAAAAGTTTTAAAGGCATGTCACAGGGACACTTGTAAAACCGATGTGTTCAGATTTAGCTCGTTTCGGTCTAAAACTACTTGTTTCGCTGTATTAAGCAAGAATACATGCTTTTCGCGCAGTTATAAGAAAAAAAGATTTGACGCGTATCAGAGGAACACTTGTAAAGCCGATGTGTTGTGATTTAGCTCGTTTCGGTCTAAAACAGCTTGTTTCGTTGTATTAATCAAGAATACATGCTTTTCGCGCAGTTATAAGAGAAAAAGTTTTGACGCGTGTCACAGGGACACTTGTAAAACCGATGTGTTGTGATTTAGCTCGTTTCGGATTAAAACAGCTTGTTTCGTTGTATTAAGCAAGAATACATGCTTTTCGCGCAGTTATAAGAGAAAAAGTTTTGACGCGTATCAGAGGAACACTTGTAAAAACGATGTGTTGTGATTTAGCTCGTTTCGGTCTCAAACAGCTTGTTTCGCTGTATTAAGCAAGAATACATGCTTTTCCCGCAGTTATAAGAGAAAAAGTTTTCACGCGTGTCACAGGGACACTTGTAAAACCGATGTGTTCAGATTTAGCTCGTTCGGTTTAAAACAACTTGTTTCGCTCTATTAAGCAAGAATACGTGCTTTTCGCGCAGTTACAAGAGAAAAAGTTTTGACGCGTGTCACAGGGACACGTAAAACCGATGTGTTGATCTAGCTCGTTTTGGTGTAAAACAGCTTGTTTCGTTGTATTAAGCACGAATACATGCTTTTCGCGCAGTTATAAGAGAAAAAGTTTAGACGCGTATCAGAGGAACACTTGTAAAACCGATGTGTTGTGATTTAGCTCGTTTCGGTCTAAAACAGCTTGTTTTGTTGTATTAAGCAAGAATACATGCTTTTCGCGCCGTTAGAAGAGAAAAAGTTTTGACGCGTATCAGAGGAACACTTGTAAAACCGATGTGTTGTGATTTAGCTCGTTTCGGTCTAAAAGAGCTTGTTTCGCTGTATTAAGCAAGAATACATGCTTTTCGCGCAGTTATAAGAGAAAAAGTTTTGACGCGTGTCACAGGGACACTTGTAAAACCGATGTGTTCAGATTTACCTCGTTTCGGTCTAAAACAGCTTGTTTCGTTGAACTTAGCACGAATACATGCTTTTCGCGCAGTTATAAGTGAAAAAAGTTTTGACGCGTATCAGAGGAACACTTGTAAAACCGATGTGTTGTGATTTAGCTCGTTTCGGTCTAAAACAACTTGTTTCGCTGTATTAAGCAAGATACATGCTTTTCGCGCAGTTATAAGAGAAAAAGTTTTGACGCGTGTCACAGGGACACTTGTAAAGCCGATGTGTTGTGATTTAGCTCGTTTCGGTCTAAAACAGCTTGTTTCGTTGTATTAAGCAAGAATACATGCTTTTCGCGCAGTTATAAGTGAAAAAGTTTTGACGCGTGTCAGAGGAACACTTGTAAAACCGATGTGTTGTGATTTAGCTCGTTTCGGTCTAAAACAGCTTGATTCGCTGTATTAAGCAAGAATACATGCTTTTCGCGCAGTTATAAGAGAAAAAGTTTTGACGCGTGTCACAGGGACACTTGTAAAACCGATGTGTTCAGATTTACCCCGTTTCGGTCTAAAACAGCTTGTTTCGTTAGACTAAGCACGAATACATGCTTTTCGCGCAGTTATAAGAGAAAAAAATTTTGACGCGTGTCAGAGGAACACTTGTAAAACCGATGTGTTGTGATTTAGCTCGTTTCGGTCTAAAACAGCTTGTTTCGCTGTATTAAGCACGAATACACGCTTTTCGCGCAGTTATAAGAGAAAAAGTTTAGACGCGTACCAGAGGAACACTTGTAAAACCGATGTGTTGTGATTTAGCTCGTTTCGGTCTAAAACAGCTTGTTTCGTTGTATTAAGCAAGAATACATGCTTTTCGCGCAGTTATAAGAGAAAAAGATTTGACGCGTATCAGAGGAACACTTGTAAAGCCGATGTGTTGTGATTTAGCTTGTTTCGGTCTAAAACAGCTTGTTTCGCTGTATTAGGCAGGAATACATGCTTTTCGCGCAGTTATAAGAGAAAAAGTTTTAATGGCATGTCACAGGGACACTTGTAAAACCGATGTGTTCAGATTTAGCTCGTTTCGGTCTAAAACTACTTGTTTCGCTGTATTAAGCAAGAATACATGCTTTTCGCGCAGTTATAAGAGAAAAAGATTTGACGCGTATCAGAGGAACACTTGTAAAGCCGATGTGTTGTGATTTCGCTCGTTTCGGTCTAAAACAGCTTGTTTCGTTGTATTAAGCAAGAATACATGCTTTTCGCGCAGTTATAAGAGAAAAACGTTTTGACGCGTGTCACAGGGACACTTGTAAAGCCGATGTGTTGTGATTTAGCTCGTTTCGGTCTAAAACAGCTTGTTTCGTTGTATTAAGCAAGAATACATGCTTTTCGCGCAGTTATAAGTGAAAAAGTTTTGACGCGTGTCAGAGGAACACTTGTAAAACCGATGTGTTGTGATTTAGCTCGTTTCGGTCTAAAACAGCTTGTTTCGCTGTATTAAGCAAGAATACATGCTTTTCGCGCAGTTATAAGAGAAAAAGTTTTGACGCGTGTCACAGGGACACTTGTAAAACCGATGTGTCGTGATTTAGCTCGTTTCGGTCTAAAACAGCTTGTTTCGCTGTATTAAGCAAGAATACATGCTTTTCGCGCAGTTATAAGAGAAAAAGTTTTGACGCGTGTCACAGGGACACTTGTAAAACCGATGTGTTCAGATTTAGCTCGTTTCGGTTTAAAACAACTTGTTTCGCTGTATTAAGCACGAATACATGCTTTTCGCGCAGGTATAGGAGAAAAAGTTTTGACGCGTGTCACAGGGACACTTGTAAAGCCGATGTGTTGTGATTTAGCTCGTTTCGGTCTAAAACAGCTTGTTTCGTTGTATTAAGCAAGAATACATGCTTTTCGCGCAGTTATAAGTGAAAAAGTTTTGACGCGTGTCAGAGGAACACTTGTAAAACCGATGTGTTCAGATTTAGCTCGTTTCGGTTTAAAACAACTTGTTTCGCTGTATTAAGCAAGAATACGTGCTTTTCGCGCAGTTACAAGAGAAAAAGTTTTGACGCGTGTCACAGGGACACTTGTAAAACCGATGTGTTGATCTAGCTCGTTTTGGTGTAAAACAGCTTGTTTCGCTGTATTAGGCAGGAATACATGCTTTTCGCGCAGTTATAAGAGAAAAAGTTTTAAAGGCATGTCACAGGGACACTTGTAAAACCGATGTGTTCAGATTTAGCTCGTTTCGGTCTAAAACTACTTGTTTCGCTGTATTAAGCAAGAATACATGCTTTTCGCGCAGTTATAAGAGAAAAAGATTTGACGCGTATCAGAGGAACACTTGTAAAGCCGATGTGTTGTGATTTCGCTCGTTTCGGTCTAAAACAGCTTGATTCGCTGTATTAAGCAAGAATACATGCTTTTCGCGCAGTTATAAGAGAAAACGTTTTGACGCGTGTCCCAGGGACACTTGTAAAACCGATGTGTTCAGATTTACCCCGTTTCGGTCTAAAACTACTTGTTTCGCTGTATTAAGCAAGAATACATGCTTTTCGCGCAGTTATAAGAGAAAAAGATTTGACGCGTATCAGAGGAACACTTGTAAAGCCGATGTGTTGTGATTTAGCTCGTTTCGGTCTAAAACAGCTTGTTTCGTTGTATTAATCAAGAATACATGCTTTTCGCGCAGTTATAAGAGAAAAAAGTTTTGACGCGTATCAGAGGAACACTTGTAAAACCTATGTGTTGTGATTTAACTCGTTTCGGTCTAAAACAGCTTGTTTCGCTGTATTAATCAAGAATACATGCTTTTCGCGCAGTTATAAGAGAAAAAGTTTTGACGCGTGTCACAGGGACACTTGTAAAACCGATGTGTTGTGATTTAGCTCGTTTCGGATTAAAACAGCTTGTTTAGTTGTATTAAGCAAGAATACATGCTTTTCGCGCAGTTATAAGAGAAAAAGTTTTGACGCGTATCAGAGGAACACTTGTAAAACCGATGTGTTGTGATTTAGCTCGTTTCGGTCTAAAACAGCTTGTTTCGTTGTATTAATCAAGAATACATGCTTTTCGCGCAGTTATTAGAGAAAAAAGTTTTGTCGCGTATCAGAGGAACACTTGTAAAACCTATGTGTTGTGATTTAACTCGTTTCGGTCTAAAACAGCTTGTTTCGCTGTATTAAGCAAGAATACATGCTTTTCGCGCAGTTATAAGAGAAAAAGTTTTGACGCGTGTCACAGGGACACTTGTAAAACCGATGTGTTGTGATTTAGCTCGTTTCGGATTAAAACAGCTTGTTTAGTTGTATTAAGCAAGAATACATGCTTTTCGCGCAGTTATAAGAGAAAAAGTTTTGACGCGTATCAGAGGAACACTTGTAAAACCGATGTGTTGTGATTTAGCTCGTTTCGGTCTAAAACAGCTTGTTTCGCTGTATTAAGCAAGAATACATGCTTTTCGCGCAGGGATAAGAGAAAAAGTTTTCACGCGTGTCACAGGGACACTTGTAAAACCGATGTGTTCAGATTTAGCTCGTTTCGGTTTAAAACAACTTGTTTCGCTGTATTAAGCAAGAATACGTGCTTTTCGCGCAGTTACAAGAGAAAAAGTTTTGACGCGTGTCACAGGGACACTTGTAAAACCGATGTGTTGATCTAGCTCGTTTTGGTGTAAAACAGCTTGTTTCGTTGTATTAAGCACGAATACATGCTTTTCGCGCAGTTATAAGAGAAAAAGTTTAGACGCGTATCAGAGGAACACTTGTAAAACCGATGTGTTGTGATTTAGCTCGTTTCGGTCTAAAACAGCTTGTTTCGTTGTATTAAGCAAGAATACATGCTTTTCGCGCCGTTAGAAGAGAAAAAGTTTTGACGCGTATCAGAGGAACACTTGTAAAACCGATGTGTTGTGATTTAGCTCGTTTCGGTCTAAAAGAGCTTGTTTCGCTGTATTAAGCAAGAATACATGCTTTTCGCGCAGTTATAAGAGAAAAAGTTTTAAAGGCATGTCACAGGGACACTTGTAAAACCGATGTGTTCAGATTTAGCTCGTTTCGGTCTAAAACTACTTGTTTCGCTGTATTAAGCAAGAATACATGCTTTTCGCGCAGTTGTAAGAGAAAAAAGTTTTGACGCGTATCAGAGGAACACTTGTAAAACCGATGTGGGTTGATTTAGCTCGTTTCGGTCTAAAACAACTTGTTTCGCTGTATTAAGCAAGATACATGCTTTTCGCGCAGTTATGAGAGAAAAAGTTTTGACGCGTGTCACAGGGACACTTGTAAAGCCGATGTGTTGTGATTTAGCTCGTTTCGGTCTAAAACAGCTTGTTTCGTTGTATTAAGCAAGAATACATGCTTTTCGCGCAGTTATAAGTGAAAAAGTTTTGACGCGTGTCAGAGGAACACTTGTAAAACCGATGTGTTGTGATTTAGCTCGTTTCGGTCTAAAACAGCTTGATTCGCTGTATTAAGCAAGAATACATGCTTTTCGCGCAGTTATAAGAGAAAAAGTTTTGACGCGTGTCACAGGGACACTTGTAAAACCGATGTGTTCAGATTTACCCCGTTTCGGTCTAAAACAGCTTGTTTCGTTAGACTAAGCACGAATACATGCTTTTCGCGCAGTTATAAGAGAAAAAAATTTTGACGCGTATCAGAGGAACACTTGTAAAACCGATGTGTTGTGATTTAGCTCGTTTCGGTCTAAAACAGCTTGTTTCGCTGTATTAAGCACGAATACACGCTTTTCGCGCAGTTATAAGAGAAAAAGTTTAGACGCGTACCAGAGGAACACTTGCAAAACCGATGTGTTGTGATTTAGCTCGTTTCGGTCTAAAACAGCTTGTTTCGTTGTATTAAGCAAGAATACATGCTTTTCGCGCAGTTATAAGAGAAAAAGATTTGACGCGTATCAGAGGAACACTTGTAAAGCCGATGTGTTGTGATTTAGCTTGTTTCGGTCTAAAACAGCTTGTTTCGCTGTATTAGGCAGGAATACATGCTTTTCGCGCAGTTATAAGAGAAAAAGTTTTAAAGGCATGTCACAGGGACACTTGTAAAACCGATGTGTTCAGATTTAGCTCGTTTCGGTCTAAAACTACTTGTTTCGCTGTATTAAGCAAGAATACATGCTTTTCGCGCAGTTATAAGAGAAAAAGATTTGACGCGTATCAGAGGAACACTTGTAAAGCCGATGTGTTGTGATTTCGCTCGTTTCGGTCTAAAACAGCTTGTTTCGTTGTATTAAGCAAGAATACATGCTTTTCGCGCAGTTATAAGAGAAAAAAGTTTTGACGCGTGTCACAGGGACACTTGTAAAGCCGATGTGTTGTGATTTAGCTCGTTTCGGTCTAAAACAGCTTGTTTCGTTGTATTAAGCAAGAATACATGCTTTTCGCGCAGTTATAAGTGAAAAAGTTTTGACGCGTGTCAGAGGAACACTTGTAAAACCGATGTGTTCAGATTTAGCTCGTTTCGGATTAAAACAACTTGTTTCGCTGTATTAAGCAAGAATACGTGCTTTTCGCGCAGTTACAAGAGAAAAAGTTTTGACGCGTGTCACAGGGACACTTGTAAAACCGATGTGTTGATCTAGCTCGTTTTGGTGTAAAACAGCTTGTTTCGCTGTAATAGGCAGGAATACATGCTTTTCGCGCAGTTATAAGAGAAAACGTTTTAAAGGCATGTCACAGGGACACTTGTAAAACCGATGTGTTCAGATTTAGCTCGTTTCGGTCTAAAACTACTTGTTTCGCTGTATTAAGCAAGAATACATGCTTTTCGCGCAGTTATAAGAGAAAAAGATTTGACGCGTATCAGAGGAACACTTGTAAAGCCGATGTGTTGTGATTTCGCTCGTTTCGGTCTAAAACAGCTTGATTCGCTGTATTAAGCAAGAATACATGCTTTTCGCGCAGTTATAAGAGAAAACGTTTTGACGCGTGTCACAGGGACACTTGTAAAACCGATGTGTTCAGATTTACCCCGTTTCGGTCTAAAACTACTTGTTTCGCTGTATTAAGCAAGAATACATGCTTTTCGCGCAGTTATAAGAGAAAAAGATTTGACGCGTATCAGAGGAACACTTGTAAAGCCGATGTGTTGTGATTTAGCTCGTTTCGGTCTAAAACAGCTTGTTTCGTTGTATTAATCAAGAATACATGCTTTTCGCGCAGTTATAAGAGAAAAAAGTTTTGACGCGTATCAGAGGAACACTTGTAAAACCGATGTGTTGTGATTTAACTCGTTTCGGTCTAAAACAGCTTGTTTCGCTGTATTAAGCAAGAATACATGCTTTTCGCGCAGTTATAAGAGAAAAAGTTTTGACGCGTGTCACAGGGACACTTGTAAAACCGATGTGTTGTGATTTAGCTCGTTTCGGATTAAAACAGCTTGTTTAGTTGTATTAGGCAAGAATACATGCTTTTCGCGCAGTTATAAGAGAAAAAGTTTTGACGCGTATCAGAGGAACACTTGTAAAACCGATGTGTTGTGATTTAGCTCGTTTCGGTCTAAAACAGCTTGTTTCGCTGTATTAAGCAAGAATACATGCTTTTCGCGCAGGGATAAGAGAAAAAGTTTTCACGCGTGTCACAGGGACACTTGTAAAACCGATGTGTTCAGATTTAGCTCGTTTCGGTTTAAAACAACTTGTTTCGCTGTATTAAGCAAGAATACGTGCTTTTCGCGCAGTTACAAGAGAAAAAGTTTTGACGCGTGTGACAGGGACACTTGTAAAACCGATGTGTTGATCTAGCTCGTTTTGGTGTAAAACAGCTTGTTTCGATGTATTAAGCACGAATACATGCTTTTCGCGCAGTTATAAGAGAAAAAGTTTAGACGCGTATCAGAGGAACACTTGTAAAACCGATGTGTTGTGATTTAGCTCGTTTCGGTCTAAAACAGCTTGTTTCGTTGTATTAAGCAAGAATACATGCTTTTCGCGCCGTTAGAAGAGAAAAAGTTTTGACGCGTATCAGAGGAACACTTGTAAAACCGATGTGTTGTGATTTAGCTCGTTTCGGTCTAAAAGAGCTTGTTTCGCTGTATTAAGCAAGAATACATGCTTTTCGCGCAGTTATAAGAGAAAACGTTTTGACGCGTGTCACAGGGACACTTGTAAAACCGATGTGTTCAGATTTACCTCGTTTCGGTCTAAAACAGCTTGTTTCGTTGAACTTAGCACGAATACATGCTTTTCGCGCAGTTGTAAGAGAAAAAAGTTTTGACGCGTATCAGAGGAACACTTGTAAAACCGATGTGTTGTGATTTAGCTCGTTTCGGTCTAAAACAACTTGTTTCGCTGTATTAAGCAAGATACATGCTTTTCGCGCAGTTATGAGAGAAAAAGTTTTGACGCGTGTCACAGGGACACTTGTAAAGCCGATGTGTTGTGATTTAGCTCGTTTCGGTCTAAAACAGCTTGTTTCGTTGTATTAAGCAAGAATACATGCTTTTCGCGCAGTTATAAGAGAAAAAGATTTGACGCGTATCAGAGGAACACTTGTAAAGCCGATGTGTTGTGATTTCGCTCGTTTCGGTCTAAAACAGCTTGATTCGCTGTATTAAGCAAGAATACATGCTTTTCGCGCAGTTATAAGAGAAAACGTTTTGACGCGTGTCACAGGGACACTTGTAAAACCGATGTGTTCAGATTTACCCCGTTTCGGTCTAAAACTACTTGTTTCGCTGTATTAAGCAAGAATACATGCTTTTCGCGCAGTTATAAGAGAAAAAGATTTGACGCGTATCAGAGGAACACTTGTAAAGCCGATGTGTTGTGATTTAGCTCGTTTCGGTCTAAAACAGCTTGTTTCGTTGTATTAATCAAGAATACATGCTTTTCGCGCAGTTATAAGAGAAAAAAGTTTTGACGCGTATCAGAGGAACACTTGTAAAACCGATGTGTTGTGATTTAACTCGTTTCGGTCTAAAACAGCTTGTTTCGCTGTATTAAGCAAGAATACATGCTTTTCGCGCAGTTATAAGAGAAAACGTTTTGACGCGTGTCACAGGGACACTTGTAAAACCGATGTGTTGTGATTTAGCTCGTTTCGGATTAAAACAGCTTGTTTAGTTGTATTAAGCAAGAATACATGCTTTTCGCGCAGTTATAAGAGAAAAAGTTTTGACGCGTATCAGAGGAACACTTGTAAAACCGATGTGTTGTGATTTAGCTCGTTTCGGTCTAAAACAGCTTGTTTCGCTGTATTAAGCAAGAATACATGCTTTTCGCGCAGGGATAAGAGAAAAAGTTTTCACGCGTGTCACAGGGACACTTGTAAAACCGATGTGTTCAGATTTAGCTCGTTTCGGTTTAAAACAACTTGTTTCGCTGTATTAAGCAAGAATACGTGCTTTTCGCGCAGTTACAAGAGAAAAAGTTTTGACGCGTGTCACAGGGACACTTGTAAAACCGATGTGTTGATCTAGCTCGTTTTGGTGTAAAACAGCTTGTTTCGTTGTATTAAGCACGAATACATGCTTTTCGCGCAGTTATAAGAGAAAAAGTTTAGACGCGTATCAGAGGAACACTTGTAAAACCGATGTGTTGTGATTTAGCTCGTTTCGGTCTAAAACAGCTTGTTTCGTTGTATTAAGCAAGAATACATGCTTTTCGCGCCGTTAGAAGAGAAAAAGTTTTGACGCGTATCAGAGGAACACTTGTAAAACCGATGTGTTGTGATTTAGCTCGTTTCGGTCTAAAAGAGCTTGTTTCGCTGTATTAAGCAAGAATACATGCTTTTCGCGCAGTTATAAGAGAAAAAGTTTTGACGCGT
Source organism: Amblyomma americanum (assembly GCF_052857255.1). NCBI lineage: Eukaryota > Metazoa > Arthropoda > Arachnida > Ixodida > Ixodidae > Amblyomma > Amblyomma americanum. The sequence continues at coordinate 1,012,595 of NW_027526497.1, forward strand.
GTCACAGGGACACTTGTAAAACCGATGTGTTCAGATTTACCTCGTTTCGGTCTAAAACAGCTTGTTTCGTTGAACTTAGCACGAATACATGCTTTTCGCGCAGTTGTAAGAGAAAAAAGTTTTGACGCGTATCAGAGGAACACTTGTAAAACCGATGTGTTGTGATTTAGCTCGTTTCGGTCTAAAACAACTTGTTTCGCTGTATTAAGCAAGATACATGCTTTTCGCGCAGTTATGAGAGAAAAAGTTTTGACGCGTGTCACAGGGACACTTGTAAAGCCGATGTGTTGTGATTTAGCTCGTTTCGGTTTAAAACAGCTTGTTTCGTTGTATTAAGCAAGAATACATGCTTTTCGCGCAGTTATAAGTGAAAAAGTTTTGACGCGTGTCAGAGGAACACTTGTAAAACCGATGTGTTGTGATTTAGCTCGTTTCGGTCTAAAACAGCTTGTTTCGTTGTATTAATCAAGAATACATGCTTTTCGCGCAGTTATAAGAGAAAAAAGTTTTGACGCGTATCAGAGGAACACTTGTAAAACCGATGTGTTGTGATTTAACTCGTTTCGGTCTAAAACAGCTTGTTTCGCTGTATTAAGCAAGAATACATGCTTTTCGCGCAGTTATAAGAGAAAAAGTTTTGACGCGTGTCACAGGGACACTTGTAAAACCGATGTGTTGTGATTTAGCTCGTTTCGGATTAAAACAGCTTGTTTAGTTGTATTAGGCAAGAATACATGCTTTTCGCGCAGTTATAAGAGAAAAAGTTTTGACGCGTATCAGAGGAACACTTGTAAAACCGATGTGTTGTGATTTAGCTCGTTTCGGTCTAAAACAGCTTGTTTCGCTGTATTAAGCAAGAATACATGCTTTTCGCGCAGGGATAAGAGAAAAAGTTTTCACGCGTGTCACAGGGACACTTGTAAAACCGATGTGTTCAGATTTAGCTCGTTTCGGTTTAAAACAACTTGTTTCGCTGTATTAAGCAAGAATACGTGCTTTTCGCGCAGTTACAAGAGAAAAAGTTTTGACGCGTGTGACAGGGACACTTGTAAAACCGATGTGTTGATCTAGCTCGTTTTGGTGTAAAACAGCTTGTTTCGATGTATTAAGCACGAATACATGCTTTTCGCGCAGTTATAAGAGAAAAAGTTTAGACGCGTATCAGAGGAACACTTGTAAAACCGATGTGTTGTGATTTAGCTCGTTTCGGTCTAAAACAGCTTGTTTCGTTGTATTAAGCAAGAATACATGCTTTTCGCGCCGTTAGAAGAGAAAAAGTTTTGACGCGTATCAGAGGAACACTTGTAAAACCGATGTGTTGTGATTTAGCTCGTTTCGGTCTAAAAGAGCTTGTTTCGCTGTATTAAGCAAGAATACATGCTTTTCGCGCAGTTATAAGAGAAAACGTTTTGACGCGTGTCACAGGGACACTTGTAAAACCGATGTGTTCAGATTTACCTCGTTTCGGTCTAAAACAGCTTGTTTCGTTGAACTTAGCACGAATACATGCTTTTCGCGCAGTTGTAAGAGAAAAAAGTTTTGACGCGTATCAGAGGAACACTTGTAAAACCGATGTGTTGTGATTTAGCTCGTTTCGGTCTAAAACAACTTGTTTCGCTGTATTAAGCAAGATACATGCTTTTCGCGCAGTTATGAGAGAAAAAGTTTTGACGCGTGTCACAGGGACACTTGTAAAGCCGATGTGTTGTGATTTAGCTCGTTTCGGTCTAAAACAGCTTGTTTCGTTGTATTAAGCAAGAATACATGCTTTTCGCGCAGTTATAAGAGAAAAAGATTTGACGCGTATCAGAGGAACACTTGTAAAGCCGATGTGTTGTGATTTCGCTCGTTTCGGTCTAAAACAGCTTGATTCGCTGTATTAAGCAAGAATACATGCTTTTCGCGCAGTTATAAGAGAAAACGTTTTGACGCGTGTCACAGGGACACTTGTAAAACCGATGTGTTCAGATTTACCCCGTTTCGGTCTAAAACTACTTGTTTCGCTGTATTAAGCAAGAATACATGCTTTTCGCGCAGTTATAAGAGAAAAAGATTTGACGCGTATCAGAGGAACACTTGTAAAGCCGATGTGTTGTGATTTAGCTCGTTTCGGTCTAAAACAGCTTGTTTCGTTGTATTAATCAAGAATACATGCTTTTCGCGCAGTTATAAGAGAAAAAAGTTTTGACGCGTATCAGAGGAACACTTGTAAAACCGATGTGTTGTGATTTAACTCGTTTCGGTCTAAAACAGCTTGTTTCGCTGTATTAAGCAAGAATACATGCTTTTCGCGCAGTTATAAGAGAAAACGTTTTGACGCGTGTCACAGGGACACTTGTAAAACCGATGTGTTGTGATTTAGCTCGTTTCGGATTAAAACAGCTTGTTTAGTTGTATTAAGCAAGAATACATGCTTTTCGCGCAGTTATAAGAGAAAAAGTTTTGACGCGTATCAGAGGAACACTTGTAAAACCGATGTGTTGTGATTTAGCTCGTTTCGGTCTAAAACAGCTTGTTTCGCTGTATTAAGCAAGAATACATGCTTTTCGCGCAGGGATAAGAGAAAAAGTTTTCACGCGTGTCACAGGGACACTTGTAAAACCGATGTGTTCAGATTTAGCTCGTTTCGGTTTAAAACAACTTGTTTCGCTGTATTAAGCAAGAATACGTGCTTTTCGCGCAGTTACAAGAGAAAAAGTTTTGACGCGTGTCACAGGGACACTTGTAAAACCGATGTGTTGATCTAGCTCGTTTTGGTGTAAAACAGCTTGTTTCGTTGTATTAAGCACGAATACATGCTTTTCGCGCAGTTATAAGAGAAAAAGTTTAGACGCGTATCAGAGGAACACTTGTAAAACCGATGTGTTGTGATTTAGCTCGTTTCGGTCTAAAACAGCTTGTTTCGTTGTATTAAGCAAGAATACATGCTTTTCGCGCCGTTAGAAGAGAAAAAGTTTTGACGCGTATCAGAGGAACACTTGTAAAACCGATGTGTTGTGATTTAGCTCGTTTCGGTCTAAAAGAGCTTGTTTCGCTGTATTAAGCAAGAATACATGCTTTTCGCGCAGTTATAAGAGAAAAAGTTTTGACGCGTGTCACAGGGACACTTGTAAAACCGATGTGTTCAGATTTACCTCGTTTCGGTCTAAAACAGCTTGTTTCGTTGAACTTAGCACGAATACATGCTTTTCGCGCAGTTGTAAGAGAAAAAAGTTTTGACGCGTATCAGAGGAACACTTGTAAAACCGATGTGTTGTGATTTAGCTCGTTTCGGTCTAAAACAACTTGTTTCGCTGTATTAAGCAAGATACATGCTTTTCGCGCAGTTATGAGAGAAAAAGTTTTGACGCGTGTCACAGGGACACTTGTAAAGCCGATGTGTTGTGATTTAGCTCGTTTCGGTTTAAAACAGCTTGTTTCGTTGTATTAAGCAAGAATACATGCTTTTCGCGCAGTTATAAGTGAAAAAGTTTTGACGCGTGTCAGAGGAACACTTGTAAAACCGATGTGTTGTGATTTAGCTCGTTTCGGTCTAAAACAGCTTGTTTCGTTGTATTAATCAAGAATACATGCTTTTCGCGCAGTTATAAGAGAAAAAAGTTTTGACGCGTGTCACAGGGACACTTGTAAAACCGATGTGTTGTGATTTAACTCGTTTCGGTCTAAAACAGCTTGTTTCGCTGTATTAAGCAAGAATACATGCTTTTCGCGCAGTTATAAGAGAAAAAGTTTTGACGCGTGTCACAGGGACACTTGTAAAACCGATGTGTTGTGATTTAGCTCGTTTCGGATTAAAACAGCTTGTTTAGTTGTATTAGGCAAGAATACATGCTTTTCGCGCAGTTATAAGAGAAAAAGTTTTGACGCGTATCAGAGGAACACTTGTAAAACCGATGTGTTGTGATTTAGCTCGTTTCGGTCTAAAACAGCTTGTTTCGCTGTATTAAGCAAGAATACATGCTTTTCGCGCAGGGATAAGAGAAAAAGTTTTCACGCGTGTCACAGGGACACTTGTAAAACCGATGTGTTCAGATTTAGCTCGTTTCGGTTTAAAACAACTTGTTTCGCTGTATTAAGCAAGAATACGTGCTTTTCGCGCAGTTACAAGAGAAAAAGTTTTGACGCGTGTGACAGGGACACTTGTAAAACCGATGTGTTGATCTAGCTCGTTTTGGTGTAAAACAGCTTGTTTCGATGTATTAAGCACGAATACATGCTTTTCGCGCAGTTATAAGAGAAAAAGTTTAGACGCGTATCAGAGGAACACTTGTAAAACCGATGTGTTGTGATTTAGCTCGTTTCGGTCTAAAACAGCTTGTTTCGTTGTATTAAGCAAGAATACATGCTTTTCGCGCCGTTAGAAGAGAAAAAGTTTTGACGCGTATCAGAGGAACACTTGTAAAACCGATGTGTTGTGATTTAGCTCGTTTCGGTCTAAAAGAGCTTGTTTCGCTGTATTAAGCAAGAATACATGCTTTTCGCGCAGTTATAAGAGAAAACGTTTTGACGCGTGTCACAGGGACACTTGTAAAACCGATGTGTTCAGATTTACCTCGTTTCGGTCTAAAACAGCTTGTTTCGTTGAACTTAGCACGAATACATGCTTTTCGCGCAGTTGTAAGAGAAAAAAGTTTTGACGCGTATCAGAGGAACACTTGTAAAACCGATGTGTTGTGATTTAGCTCGTTTCGGTCTAAAACAACTTGTTTCGCTGTATTAAGCAAGATACATGCTTTTCGCGCAGTTATGAGAGAAAAAGTTTTGACGCGTGTCACAGGGACACTTGTAAAGCCGATGTGTTGTGATTTAGCTCGTTTCGGTCTAAAACAGCTTGTTTCGTTGTATTAAGCAAGAATACATGCTTTTCGCGCAGTTATAAGAGAAAAAGATTTGACGCGTATCAGAGGAACACTTGTAAAGCCGATGTGTTGTGATTTCGCTCGTTTCGGTCTAAAACAGCTTGATTCGCTGTATTAAGCAAGAATACATGCTTTTCGCGCAGTTATAAGAGAAAACGTTTTGACGCGTGTCACAGGGACACTTGTAAAACCGATGTGTTCAGATTTACCCCGTTTCGGTCTAAAACTACTTGTTTCGCTGTATTAAGCAAGAATACATGCTTTTCGCGCAGTTATAAGAGAAAAAGATTTGACGCGTATCAGAGGAACACTTGTAAAGCCGATGTGTTGTGATTTAGCTCGTTTCGGTCTAAAACAGCTTGTTTCGTTGTATTAATCAAGAATACATGCTTTTCGCGCAGTTATAAGAGAAAAAAGTTTTGACGCGTATCAGAGGAACACTTGTAAAACCGATGTGTTGTGATTTAACTCGTTTCGGTCTAAAACAGCTTGTTTCGCTGTATTAAGCAAGAATACATGCTTTTCGCGCAGTTATAAGAGAAAACGTTTTGACGCGTGTCACAGGGACACTTGTAAAACCGATGTGTTGTGATTTAGCTCGTTTCGGATTAAAACAGCTTGTTTAGTTGTATTAAGCAAGAATACATGCTTTTCGCGCAGTTATAAGAGAAAAAGTTTTGACGCGTATCAGAGGAACACTTGTAAAACCGATGTGTTGTGATTTAGCTCGTTTCGGTCTAAAACAGCTTGTTTCGCTGTATTAAGCAAGAATACATGCTTTTCGCGCAGGGATAAGAGAAAAAGTTTTCACGCGTGTCACAGGGACACTTGTAAAACCGATGTGTTCAGATTTAGCTCGTTTCGGTTTAAAACAACTTGTTTCGCTGTATTAAGCAAGAATACGTGCTTTTCGCGCAGTTACAAGAGAAAAAGTTTTGACGCGTGTCACAGGGACACTTGTAAAACCGATGTGTTGATCTAGCTCGTTTTGGTGTAAAACAGCTTGTTTCGTTGTATTAAGCACGAATACATGCTTTTCGCGCAGTTATAAGAGAAAAAGTTTAGACGCGTATCAGAGGAACACTTGTAAAACCGATGTGTTGTGATTTAGCTCGTTTCGGTCTAAAACAGCTTGTTTCGTTGTATTAAGCAAGAATACATGCTTTTCGCGCCGTTAGAAGAGAAAAAGTTTTGACGCGTATCAGAGGAACACTTGTAAAACCGATGTGTTGTGATTTAGCTCGTTTCGGTCTAAAAGAGCTTGTTTCGCTGTATTAAGCAAGAATACATGCTTTTCGCGCAGTTATAAGAGAAAAAGTTTTGACGCGTGTCACAGGGACACTTGTAAAACCGATGTGTTCAGATTTACCTCGTTTCGGTCTAAAACAGCTTGTTTCGTTGAACTTAGCACGAATACATGCTTTTCGCGCAGTTGTAAGAGAAAAAAGTTTTGACGCGTATCAGAGGAACACTTGTAAAACCGATGTGTTGTGATTTAGCTCGTTTCGGTCTAAAACAACTTGTTTCGCTGTATTAAGCAAGATACATGCTTTTCGCGCAGTTATGAGAGAAAAAGTTTTGACGCGTGTCACAGGGACACTTGTAAAGCCGATGTGTTGTGATTTAGCTCGTTTCGGTTTAAAACAGCTTGTTTCGTTGTATTAAGCAAGAATACATGCTTTTCGCGCAGTTATAAGTGAAAAAGTTTTGACGCGTGTCAGAGGAACACTTGTAAAACCGATGTGTTGTGATTTAGCTCGTTTCGGTCTAAAACAGCTTGATTCGCTGTATTAAGCAAGAATACATGCTTTTCGCGCAGTTATAAGAGAAAAAGTTTTGACGCGTGTCACAGGGACACTTGTAAAACCGATGTGTTCAGATTTACCCCGTTTCGGTCTAAAACAGCTTGTTTCGTTAGACTAAGCACGAATACATGCTTTTCGCGCAGTTATAAGAGAAAAAAATTTTGACGCGTATCAGAGGAACACTTGTAAAACCGATGTGTTGTGATTTAGCTCGTTTCGGTCTAAAACAGCTTGTTTCGCTGTATTAAGCACGAATACACGCTTTTCGCGCAGTTATAAGAGAAAAAGTTTAGACGCGTACCAGAGGAACACTTGTAAAACCGATGTGTTGTGATTTAGCTCGTTTCGGTCTAAAACAGCTTGTTTCGTTGTATTAAGCAAGAATACATGCTTTTCGCGCAGTTATAAGAGAAAAAGATTTGACGCGTATCAGAGGAACACTTGTAAAGCCGATGTGTTGTGATTTAGCTTGTTTCGGTCTAAAACAGCTTGTTTCGCTGTATTAGGCAGGAATACATGCTTTTCGCGCAGTTATAAGAGAAAAAGTTTTAAAGGCATGTCACAGGGACACTTGTAAAACCGATGTGTTCAGATTTAGCTCGTTTCGGTCTAAAACTACTTGTTTCGCTGTATTAAGCAAGAATACATGCTTTTCGCGCAGTTATAAGAGAAAAAGATTTGACGCGTATCAGAGGAACACTTGTAAAGCCGATGTGTTGTGATTTCGCTCGTTTCGGTCTAAAACAGCTTGTTTCGTTGTATTAAGCAAGAATACATGCTTTTCGCGCAGTTATAAGAGAAAAAAGTTTTGACGCGTGTCACAGGGACACTTGTAAAGCCGATGTGTTGTGATTTAGCTCGTTTCGGTCTAAAACAGCTTGTTTCGTTGTATTAAGCAAGAATACATGCTTTTCGCGCAGTTATAAGTGAAAAAGTTTTGACGCGTGTCAGAGGAACACTTGTAAAACCGATGTGTTCAGATTTAGCTCGTTTCGGTTTAAAACAACTTGTTTCGCTGTATTAAGCAAGAATACGTGCTTTTCGCGCAGTTACAAGAGAAAAAGTTTTGACGCGTGTCAAAGGGACACTTGTAAAACCGATGTGTTGATCTAGCTCGTTTTGGTGTAAAACAGCTTGTTTCGCTGTATTAGGCAGGAATACATGCTTTTCGCGCAGTTATAAGAGAAAAAGTTTTAAAGGCATGTCACAGGGACACTTGTAAAACCGATGTGTTCAGATTTAGCTCGTTTCGGTCTAAAACTACTTGTTTCGCTGTATTAAGCAAGAATACATGCTTTTCGCGCAGTTATAAGAGAAAAAGATTTGACGCGTATCAGAGGAACACTTGTAAAGCCGATGTGTTGTGATTTCGCTCGTTTCGGTCTAAAACAGCTTGATTCGCTGTATTAAGCAAGAATACATGCTTTTCGCGCAGTTATAAGAGAAAACGTTTTGACGCGTGTCACAGGGACACTTGTAAAACCGATGTGTTCAGATTTACCCCGTTTCGGTCTAAAACTACTTGTTTCGCTGTATTAAGCAAGAATACATGCTTTTCGCGCAGTTATAAGAGAAAAAGATTTGACGCGTATCAGAGGAACACTTGTAAAGCCGATGTGTTGTGATTTAGCTCGTTTCGGTCTAAAACAGCTTGTTTCGTTGTATTAATCAAGAATACATGCTTTTCGCGCAGTTATAAGAGAAAAAAGTTTTGACGCGTATCAGAGGAACACTTGTAAAACCGATGTGTTGTGATTTAACTCGTTTCGGTCTAAAACAGCTTGTTTCGCTGTATTAAGCAAGAATACATGCTTTTCGCGCAGTTATAAGAGAAAAAGTTTTGACGCGTGTCACAGGGACACTTGTAAAACCGATGTGTTGTGATTTAGCTCGTTTCGGATTAAAACAGCTTGTTTAGTTGTATTAAGCAAGAATACATGCTTTTCGCGCAGTTATAAGAGAAAAAGTTTTGACGCGTATCAGAGGAACACTTGTAAAACCGATGTGTTGTGATTTAGCTCGTTTCGGTCTAAAACAGCTTGTTTCGCTGTATTAAGCAAGAATACATGCTTTTCGCGCAGGGATAAGAGAAAAAGTTTTCACGCGTGTCACAGGGACACTTGTAAAACCGATGTGTTCAGATTTAGCTCGTTTCGGTTTAAAACAACTTGTTTCGCTGTATTAAGCAAGAATACGTGCTTTTCGCGCAGTTACAAGAGAAAAAGTTTTGACGCGTGTCACAGGGACACTTGTAAAACCGATGTGTTGATCTAGCTCGTTTTGGTGTAAAACAGCTTGTTTCGTTGTATTAAGCACGAATACATGCTTTTCGCGCAGTTATAAGAGAAAACGTTTAGACGCGTATCAGAGGAACACTTGTAAAACCGATGTGTTGTGATTTAGCTCGTTTCGGTCTAAAACAGCTTGTTTCGTTGTATTAAGCAAGAATACATGCTTTTCGCGCCGTTAGAAGAGAAAAAGTTTTGACGCGTATCAGAGGAACACTTGTAAAACCGATGTGTTGTGATTTAGCTCGTTTCGGTCTAAAAGAGCTTGTTTCGCTGTATTAAGCAAGAATACATGCTTTTCGCGCAGTTATAAGAGAAAAAGTTTTGACGCGTGTCACAGGGACACTTGTAAAACCGATGTGTTCAGATTTACCTCGTTTCGGTCTAAAACAGCTTGTTTCGTTGAACTTAGCACGAATACATGCTTTTCGCGCAGTTGTAAGAGAAAAAAGTTTTGACGCGTATCAGAGGAACACTTGTAAAACCGATGTGTTGTGATTTAGCTCGTTTCGGTCTAAAACAACTTGTTTCGCTGTATTAAGCAAGATACATGCTTTTCGCGCAGTTATGAGAGAAAAAGTTTTGACGCGTGTCACAGGGACACTTGTAAAGCCGATGTGTTGTGATTTAGCTCGTTTCGGTCTAAAACAGCTTGTTTCGTTGTATTAAGCAAGAATACATGCTTTTCGCGCAGTTATAAGTGAAAAAGTTTTGACGCGTGTCAGAGGAACACTTGTAAAACCGATGTGTTGTGATTTAGCTCGTTTCGGTCTAAAACAGCTTGATTCGCTGTATTAAGCAAGAATACATGCTTTTCGCGCAGTTATAAGAGAAAAAGTTTTGACGCGTGTCACAGGGACACTTGTAAAACCGATGTGTTCAGATTTACCCCGTTTCGGTCTAAAACAGCTTGTTTCGTTAGACTAAGCACGAATACATGCTTTTCGCGCAGTTATAAGAGAAAAAAATTTTGACGCGTATCAGAGGAACACTTGTAAAACCGATGTGTTGTGATTTAGCTCGTTTCGGTCTAAAACAGCTTGTTTCGCTGTATTAAGCACGAATACACGCTTTTCGCGCAGTTATAAGAGAAAAAGTTTAGACGCGTGTCACAGGGACACTTGTAAAACCGATGTGTTCAGATTTACCTCGTTTCGGTCTAAAACAGCTTGTTTCGTTGAACTTAGCACGAATACATGCTTTTCGCGCAGTTGTAAGAGAAAAAAGTTTTGACGCGTATCAGAGGAACACTTGTAAAGCCGATGTGTTGTGATTTAGCTTGTTTCGGTCTAAAACAGCTTGTTTCGCTGTATTAGGCAGGAATACATGCTTTTCGCGCAGTTATAAGAGAAAAAGTTTTAAAGGCATGTCACAGGGACACTTGTAAAACCGATGTGTTCAGATTTAGCTCGTTTCGGTCTAAAACTACTTGTTTCGCTGTATTAAGCAAGAATACATGCTTTTCGCGCAGTTATAAGAGAAAAAGATTTGACGCGTATCAGAGGAACACTTGTAAAGCCGATGTGTTGTGATTTCGCTCGTTTCGGTCTAAAACAGCTTGTTTCGTTGTATTAAGCAAGAATACATGCTTTTCGCGCAGTTATAAGAGAAAAAAGTTTTGACGCGTGTCACAGGGACACTTGTAAAGCCGATGTGTTGTGATTTAGCTCGTTTCGGTCTAAAACAGCTTGTTTCGTTGTATTAAGCAAGAATACATGCTTTTCGCGCAGTTATAAGTGAAAAAGTTTTGACGCGTGTCAGAGGAACACTTGTAAAACCGATGTGTTGTGATTTAGCTCGTTTCGGTCTAAAACAGCTTGTTTCGCTGTATTAAGCAAGAATACATGCTTTTCGCGCAGTTATAAGAGAAAAAGTTTTGACGCGTGTCACAGGGACACTTGTAAAACCGATGTGTTGTGATTTAGCTCGTTTCGGTCTAAAACAGCTTGTTTCGCTGTATTAAGCAAGAATACATGCTTTTCGCGCAGTTATAAGAGAAAAAGTTTTGACGCGTGTCACAGGGACACTTGTAAAACCGATGTGTTCAGATTTAGCTCGTTTCGGTTTAAAACAACTTGTTTCGCTGTATTAAGCACGAATACATGCTTTTCGCGCAGGTATAGGAGAAAAAGTTTTGACGCGTGTCACAGGGACACTTGTAAAGCCGATGTGTTGTGATTTAGCTCGTTTCGGTCTAAAACAGCTTGTTTCGTTGTATTAAGCAAGAATACATGCTTTTCGCGCAGTTATAAGTGAAAAAGTTTTGACGCGTGTCAGAGGAACACTTGTAAAACCGATGTGTTGTGATTTAGCTCGTTTCGGTCTAAAACAGCTTGATTCGCTGTATTAAGCAAGAATACATGCTTTTCGCGCAGTTATAAGAGAAAAAGTTTTGACGCGTGTCACAGGGACACTTGTAAAACCGATGTGTTCAGATTTACCCCGTTTCGGTGTAAAACAGCTTGTTTCGTTAGACTAAGCACGAATACATGCTTTTCGCGCAGTTATAAGAGAGAAAAATTTTGACGCGTATCAGAGGAACACTTATAAAACCGATGTGTTGTGATTTAGCTCGTTTCGGTCTAAAACAGCTTGTTTCGCTGTATTAAGCAAGAATACATGCTTTTCGCGCAGTTATAAGAGAAAAAGTTTTGACGCGTGTCACAGGGACACTTGTAAAACCGATGTGTTCAGATTTAGCTCGTTTCGGTCTAAAACAGCTTGTTTCGTTGTATTAAACACGAATACATGCTTTTCGCGCAGTTATAAGAGAAAAAAGTTTTGACGCGTATCAGAGGAACACTTGTAAAACCGATGTGTTGTGATTTAGCTCGTTTCGGTCTAAAACAGCTTGTTTCGCTGTATTAAGCACGAATACACGCTTTTCGCGCAGTTATAAGAGAAAAAGTTTAGACGCGTACCAGAGGAACACTTGTAAAACCGATGTGTTGTGATTTAGCTCGTTTCGGTCTAAAACAGCTTGTTTCGTTGTATTAAGCAAGAATACATGCTTTTCGCGCAGTTATAAGACAAAAAGATTTGACGCGTATCAGAGGAACACTTGTAAAGCCGATGTGTTGTGATTTAGCTTGTTTCGCTCTAAAACAGCTTGTTTCGCTGTATTAGGCAGGAATACATGCTTTTCGCGCAGTTATAAGAGAAAAAGTTTTAAAGGCATGTCACAGGGACACTTGTAAAACCGATGTGTTCAGATTTAGCTCGTTTCGGTCTAAAACTACTTGTTTCGCTGTATTAAGCAAGAATACATGCTTTTCGCGCAGTTATAAGAGAAAAAGATTTGACGCGTATCAGAGGAACACTTGTAAAGCCGATGTGTTGTGATTTCGCTCGTTTCGGTCTAAAACAGCTTGTTTCGTTGTATTAAGCAAGAATACATGCTTTTCGCGCAGTTATAAGAGAAAAAAGTTTTGACGCGTGTCACAGGGACACTTGTAAAGCCGATATGTTGTGATTCGGCTCGTTTCGGTCTAAAACAGCTTGTTTCGTTGTATTAAGCAAGAATACATGCTTTTCGCGCAGTTATAAGTGAAAAAGTTTTGACGCGTGTCAGAGGAACACTTGTAAAACCGATGTGTTGTGATTTAGCTCGTTTCGGTCTAAAACAGCTTGTTTCGCTGTATTAAGCAAGAATACATGCTTTTCGCGCAGTTATAAGAGAAAAAGTTTTGACGCGTGTCACAGGGACACTTGTAAAACCGATGTGTTGTGATTTAGCTCGTTTCGGTCTAAAACAGCTTGTTTCGCTGTATTAAGCAAGAATACATGCTTTTCGCGCAGTTATAAGAGAAAAAGTTTTGACGCGTGTCACAGGGACACTTGTAAAACCGATGTGTTCAGATTTAGCTCGTTTCGGTTTAAAACAACTTGTTTCGCTGTATTAAGCACGAATACATGCTTTTCGCGCAGGTATAGGAGAAAAAGTTTTGACGCGTGTCACAGGGACACTTGTAAAGCCGATGTGTTGTGATTTAGCTCGTTTCGGTCTAAAACAGCTTGTTTCGTTGTATTAAGCAAGAATACATGCTTTTCGCGCAGTTATAAGTGAAAAAGTTTTGACGCGTGTCAGAGGAACACTTGTAAAACCGATGTGTTGTGATTTAGCTCGTTTCGGTCTAAAACAGCTTGATTCGCTGTATTAAGCAAGAATACATGCTTTTCGCGCAGTTATAAGAGAAAAAGTTTTGACGCGTGTCACAGGGACACTTGTAAAACCGATGTGTTCAGATTTACCCCGTTTCGGTGTAAAACAGCTTGTTTCGTTAGACTAAGCACGAATACATGCTTTTCGCGCAGTTATAAGAGAGAAAAATTTTGACGCGTATCAGAGGAACACTTATAAAACCGATGTGTTGTGATTTAGCTCGTTTCGGTCTAAAACAGCTTGTTTCGCTGTATTAAGCAAGAATACATGCTTTTCGCGCAGTTATAAGAGAAAAAGTTTTGACGCGTGTCACAGGGACACTTGTAAAACCGATGTGTTCAGATTTAGCTCGTTTCGGTCTAAAACAGCTTGTTTCGTTGTATTAAACACGAATACATGCTTTTCGCGCAGTTATAAGAGAAAAAAGTTTTGACGCGTATCAGAGGAACACTTGTAAAACCGATGTGATGTGATTTAGCTCGTTTCGGTCTAAAACAGCTTGTTTCGCTGTATTAAGCAAGAATACATGCTTTTCGCGCAGTTATAAGAGAAAAAGTTTTGACGCGTGTCACAGGGACACTTGTAAAACCGATGTGTTCAGATTTAGCTCGTTTCGGTCTAAAACAGCTTGTTTCGTTGTATTAAGCACGAATACATGCTTTTCGCGCAGTTATAAGAGAAAAAGTTTAGACGCGTACCAGAGGAACACTTGTAAAACCGATGTGTTGTGATTTAGCTCGTTTCGGTCTAAAACAGCTTGTTTCGTTGTATTAAGCAAGAATACATGCTTTTCGCGCAGTTATAAGAGAAAAAGATTTGACGCGTATCAGAGGAACACTTGTAAAGCCGATGTGTTGTGATTTAGCTCGTTTCGGTCTAAAACAGCTTGTTTCGCTGTATTAGGCAGGAATACATGCTTTTCGCGCAGTTATAAGAGAAAAAGTTTTAAAGGCATGTCACAGGGACACTTGTAAAATCGATGTGTTCAGATTTAGCTCGTTTCGGTCTAAAACTACTTGTTTCGCTGTATTAAGCAAGAATACATGCTTTTCGCGCAGTTATAAGAGAAAAAGATTTGACGCGTACAGAGGAACACTTGTAAAGCCGATGTGTTGTGATTTAGCTCGTTTCGGTCTAAAACAGCTTGTTTCGTTGTATTAAGCAAGAATACATGCTTTTCGCGCAGTTATAAGAGAAAAAGTTTTGACGCGTGTCACAGGGACACTTGTAAAACCGATGTGTTCAGATTTAGCTCGTTTCGGTCTAAAACAGCTTGTTTCGTTGTATTAAACACGAATACATGCTTTTCGCGCAGTTATAAGAGAAAAAAGTTTTGACGCGTATCAGAGGAACACTTGTAAAACCGATGTGATGTGATTTAGCTCGTTTCGGTCTAAAACAGCTTGTTTCGCTGTATTAAGCAAGAATACATGCTTTTCGCGCAGTTATAAGAGAAAAAGTTTTGACGCGTGTCACAGGGACACTTGTAAAACCGATGTGTTCAGATTTAGCTCGTTTCGGTCTAAAACAGCTTGTTTCGTTGTATTAAGCACGAATACATGCTTTTCGCGCAGTTATAAGAGAAAAAGTTTAGACGCGTACCAGAGGAACACTTGTAAAACCGATGTGTTGTGATTTAGCTCGTTTCGGTCTAAAACAGCTTGTTTCGTTGTATTAAGCAAGAATACATGCTTTTCGCGCAGTTATAAGAGAAAAAGATTTGACGCGTATCAGAGGAACACTTGTAAAGCCGATGTGTTGTGATTTAGCTCGTTTCGGTCTAAAACAGCTTGTTTCGCTGTATTAGGCAGGAATACATGCTTTTCGCGCAGTTATAAGAGAAAAAGTTTTAAAGGCATGTCACAGGGACACTTGTAAAATCGATGTGTTCAGATTTAGCTCGTTTCGGTCTAAAACTACTTGTTTCGCTGTATTAAGCAAGAATACATGCTTTTCGCGCAGTTATAAGAGAAAAAGATTTGACGCGTACAGAGGAACACTTGTAAAGCCGATGTGTTGTGATTTAGCTCGTTTCGGTCTAAAACAGCTTGTTTCGTTGTATTAAGCAAGAATACATGCTTTTCGCGCAGTTATAAGAGAAAAAAGTTTTGACGCGTGTCACAGGGACACTTGTAAAACCGATGTGTTGTGATTTAGCTCGTTTCGGATTAAAACAGCTTGTTTCGTTGTATTAAGCAAGAATACATGCTTTTCGCGCAGTTATAAGAGAAAAAGTTTTGACGCGTATCAGAGGAACACTTGTAAAACCGCTGTGTTGTGATTTAACTCGTTTCGGTCTAAAACAGCTTGTTTCGCTGTATTAAGCAAGAATACATGCTTTTCGCGCAGTTATAAGAGAAAAAAGTTTTGACGCGTATCAGAGGAACACTTGTAAAACCGATGTGTTGTGATTTAGCTCGTTTCGGTCTAAAACAGCTTGTTTCGCTGTATTAAGCAAGAATACATGCTTTTCGCGCAGTTATAAGAGAAAAAGTTTTGACGCGTGTCACAGGGACACTTGTAAAGCCGATGTGTTGTGATTTAGCTCGTTTCGATCTAAAACAGCTTGTTTCGTTGTATTAAGCAAGAATACATGCTTTTCGCGCAGTTAAAAGTGAAAAAGTTTTGACGCGTGTCAGAGGAACACTTGTAAAACCGATGTGTTGTGATTTAGCTCGTTTCGGTCTAAAACAGCTTGATTCGCTGTATTAAGCAAGAATACATGCTTTTCGCGCAGTTATAAGAGAAAAAGTTTTGACGCGTGTCACAGGGACACTTGTAAAACCGATGTGTTCAGATTTACCCCGTTTCGGTCTAAAACAGCTTGTTTCTTTAGACTAAGCACGAATACATGCTTTTCGCGCAGTTATAAGAGAAAAAAATTTTGACGCGTATCAGAGCAACACTTGTAAAACCGATGTGTTGTGATTTAGCTCGTTTCGGTCTAAAACAGCTTGTTTCGCTGTATTAAGCAAGAATACATGCTTTTCGCGCAGTTATAAGAGAAAAAGTTTTGACGCGTGTCACAGGGACACTTGTAAAACCGATGTGTTCAGATTTAGCTCGTTTCGGTCTAAAACAGCTTGTTTCGTTGTATTAAGCACGAATACATGCTTTTCGCGCAGTTATAAGAGAAAAAAGTTTTGACGCGTATCAGAGGAACACTTGTAAAACCGATGTGTTGTGATTTAGCTCGTTTCGGTCTAAAACAGCTTGTTTCGTTGTATTAAGCAAGAATACATGCTTTTCGCGCAGTTATAAGTGAAAAAGTTTTGACGCGTGTCAGAGGAACACTTGTAAAACCGATGTGTTGTGATTTAGCTCGTTTCGGTCTAAAACAGCTTGATTCGCTGTATTAAGCAAGAATACATGCTTTTCGCGCAGTTATAAGAGAAAAAGTTTTGACGCGTGTCACAGGGACACTTGTAAAACCGATGTGTTCAGATTTACCCCGTTTCGGTCTAAAACAGCTTGTTTCTTTAGACTAAGCACGATTACATGCTTTTCGCGCAGTTATAAGAGAAAAAAATTTTGACGCGTATCAGAGGAACACTTGTAAAACCGATGTGTTGTGATTTAGCTCGTTTCGGTCTAAAACAGCTTGTTTCGCTGTATTAAGCAAGAATACATGCTTTTCGCGCAGTTATAAGAGAAAAAGTTTTGACGCGTGTCACAGGGACACTTGTAAAACCGATGTGTTGTGATTTAGCTCGTTTCGGTCTAAAACAGCTTGTTTCGCTGTATTAAGCAAGAATACATGCTTTTCGCGCAGTTATAAGAGAAAAAGTTTTGACGCGTGTCACAGGGACACTTGTAAAACCGATGTGTTCAGATTTAGCTCGTTTCGGTCTAAAACAGCTTGTTTCGTTGTATTAAGCACGAATACATGCTTTTCGCGCAGTTATAAGAGAAAAAGTTTAGACGCGTACCAGAGGAACACTTGTAAAACCGATGTGTTGTGATTTAGCTCGTTTCGGTCTAAAACAGCTTGTTTCGTTGTATTAAGCAAGAATACATGCTTTTCGCGCCGTTAGAAGAGAAAAAGTTTTGACGCGTATCAGAGGAACACTTGTAAAACCGATGTGTTGTGGTTTAGCTCGTTTCGGTCTAAAAGAGCTTGTTTCGCTGTATTAAGCAAGAATACATGCTTTTCGCGCGGTTATAAGGGAAAAAGTTTTGACGCGTGTCACAGGGACACTTGTAAAACCGATGTGTTCAGATTTACCTCGTTTCGGTCTAAAACAGCTTGTTTCGTTGAACTAAGCACGAATACATGCTTTTCGCGCAGTTATAAGAGAAAAAAGTTTTGACGCGTATCAGAGGAACACTTGTAAAACCGATGTGTTGTGATTTAGCTCGTTTCGGTCTAAAACAACTTGTTTCGCTGTATTAAGCAAGATACATGCTTTTCGCGCAGTTATAAGAGAAAAAGTTTTGACGCGTGTCACAGGGACACTTGTAAAGCCGATGTGTTGTGATTTAGCTCGTTTCGGTCTAAAACAACTTGTTTCGTTGTATTAAGCAAGAATACATGCTTTTCGCGCAGTTATAAGTGAAAAAGTTTTGACGCGTGTCAGAGGAACACTTGTAAAACCGATGTGCTGTGATTTAGCTCGTTTCGGTCTAAAACAACTTGATTCGCTGTATTAAGCAAGAATACATGCTTTTCGCGCAGTTATAAGAGAAAAAGTTTTGACGCGTGTCACAGGGACACTTGTAAAACCGATGTGTTGTGATTTAGCTCGTTTCGGATTAAAACAGCTTGTTTCGTTGTATTAAGCAAGAATACATGCTTTTCGCGCAGTTAAAAGAGAAAAAGTTTTGACGCGTATCAGAGGAACACTTGTAAAACCGCTGTGTTGTGATTTAACTCGCTTCGGTCTAAAACAGCTTGTTTCGCTGTATTAAGCAAGAATACATGCTTTTCGCGCAATTATAAGAGAAAAAAGTTTTGACGCGTATCAGAGGAACACTTGTAAAACCGATGTGTTGTGATTTAGCTCGTTTCGGTCTAAAACAGCTTGTTTCGCTGTATTAAGCAAGAATACATGCTTTTCGCGCAGTTATAAGAGAAAAAGTTTTGACGCGTGTCACAGGGACACTTGTAAAGCCGATGTGTTGTGATTTAGCTCGTTTCGGTCTAAAACAGCTTGTTTCGCTGTATTAGGCAGGAATACATGCTTTTCGCGCAGTTATAAGAGAAAAAGTTTTAAAGGCATGTCACAGGGACACATGTAAAACCGATGTGTTCAGATTTAGCTCGTTTCGGTCTAAAACTACTTGTTTCGCTGTATTAAGCAAGAATACATGCTTTTCGCGCAGTTATAAGAGAAAAAGATTTGACGCGTATCAGAGGAACACTTGTAAAGCCGATGTGTTGTGATTTCGCTCGTTTCGGTCTAAAACAGCTCGTTTCGTTGTATTAAGCAAGAATACATGCTTTTCGCGCAGTTATAAGAGAAAAAAGTTTTGACGTGTATCAGAGGAACACTTGTAAAACCGATGTGTTGTGATTTAGCTCGTTTCGGTCTAAAACAGCTTGTTTCGCTGTATTAAGCAAGAATACATGCTTTTCGCGCAGTTATAAGAGAAATCGTTTTGACGCGTGTCACAGGGACACTTGTAAAGCCGATGTGTTGTGATTTAGCTCGTTTCGGTCTAAAACAGCTTGTTTCGTTGTATTAAGCAAGAATACATGCTTTTCGCGCAGTTATAAGTGAAAAAGTTTTGACGCGTGTCAGAGGAACACTTGTAAAACCGATGTGTTGTGATTTAGCTCGTTTCGGTCTAAAACAGCTTGTTTCGCTGTATTAAGCAAGAATACATGCTTTTCGCGCAGTTATAAGAGAAAAAGTTTTGACGCGTGTCACAGGGACACTTGTAAAACCGATGTGTTCAGATTTACCCCGTTTCGGTCTAAAACAGCTTGTTTCTTTAGACTAAGCACGAATACATGCTTTTCGCGCAGTTATAAGAGAAAAAAATTTTGACGCGTATCAGAGCAACACTTGTAAAACCGATGTGTTGTGATTTAGCTCGTTTCGGTCTAAAACAGCTTGTTTCGCTGTATTAAGCAAGAATACATGCTTTTCGCGCAGTTATAAGAGAAAAAGTTTTGACGCGTGTCACAGGGACACTTGTAAAACCGATGTGTTCAGATTTAGCTCGTTTCGGTCTAAAACAGCTTGTTTCGTTGTATTAAGCACGAATACATGCTTTTCGCGCAGTTATAAGAGAAAAAAGTTTTGACGCGTATCAGAGGAACACTTGTAAAACCGATGTGTTGTGATTTAGCTCGTTTCGGTCTAAAACAGCTTGTTTCGTTGTATTAAGCAAGAATACATGCTTTTCGCGCAGTTATAAGTGAAAAAGTTTTGACGCGTGTCAGAGGAACACTTGTAAAACCGATGTGTTGTGATTTAGCTCGTTTCGGTCTAAAACAGCTTGATTCGCTGTATTAAGCAAGAATACATGCTTTTCGCGCAGTTATAAGAGAAAAAGTTTTGACGCGTGTCACAGGGACACTTGTAAAACCGATGTGTTCAGATTTACCCCGTTTCGGTCTAAAACAGCTTGTTTCTTTAGACTAAGCACGATTACATGCTTTTCGCGCAGTTATAAGAGAAAAAAATTTTGACGCGTATCAGAGGAACACTTGTAAAACCGATGTGTTGTGATTTAGCTCGTTTCGGTCTAAAACAGCTTGTTTCGCTGTATTAAGCAAGAATACATGCTTTTCGCGCAGTTATAAGAGAAAAAGTTTTGACGCGTGTCACAGGGACACTTGTAAAACCGATGTGTTGTGATTTAGCTCGTTTCGGTCTAAAACAGCTTGTTTCGCTGTATTAAGCAAGAATACATGCTTTTCGCGCAGTTATAAGAGAAAAAGTTTTGACGCGTGTCACAGGGACACTTGTAAAACCGATGTGTTCAGATTTAGCTCGTTTCGGTCTAAAACAGCTTGTTTCGTTGTATTAAGCACGAATACATGCTTTTCGCGCAGTTATAAGAGAAAAAGTTTAGACGCGTACCAGAGGAACACTTGTAAAACCGATGTGTTGTGATTTAGCTCGTTTCGGTCTAAAACAGCTTGTTTCGTTGTATTAAGCAAGAATACATGCTTTTCGCGCCGTTAGAAGAGAAAAAGTTTTGACGCGTATCAGAGGAACACTTGTAAAACCGATGTGTTGTGGTTTAGCTCGTTTCGGTCTAAAAGAGCTTGTTTCGCTGTATTAAGCAAGAATACATGCTTTTCGCGCGGTTATAAGGGAAAAAGTTTTGACGCGTGTCACAGGGACACTTGTAAAACCGATGTGTTCAGATTTACCTCGTTTCGGTCTAAAACAGCTTGTTTCGTTGAACTAAGCACGAATACATGCTTTTCGCGCAGTTATAAGAGAAAAAAGTTTTGACGCGTATCAGAGGAACACTTGTAAAACCGATGTGTTGTGATTTAGCTCGTTTCGGTCTAAAACAACTTGTTTCGCTGTATTAAGCAAGATACATGCTTTTCGCGCAGTTATAAGAGAAAAAGTTTTGACTCGTGTCACAGGGACACTTGTAAAGCCGATGTGTTGTGATTTAGCTCGTTTCGGTCTAAAACAACTTGTTTCGTTGTATTAAGCAAGAATACATGCTTTTCGCGCAGTTATAAGTGAAAAAGTTTTGACGCGTGTCAGAGGAACACTTGTAAAACCGATGTGCTGTGATTTAGCTCGTTTCGGTCTAAAACAACTTGATTCGCTGTATTAAGCAAGAATACATGCTTTTCGCGCAGTTATAAGAGAAAAAGTTTTGACGCGTGTCACAGGGACACTTGTAAAACCGATGTGTTGTGATTTAGCTCGTTTCGGATTAAAACAGCTTGTTTCGTTGTATTAAGCAAGAATACATGCTTTTCGCGCAGTTAAAAGAGAAAAAGTTTTGACGCGTATCAGAGGAACACTTGTAAAACCGCTGTGTTGTGATTTAACTCGCTTCGGTCTAAAACAGCTTGTTTCGCTGTATTAAGCAAGAATACATGCTTTTCGCGCAGTTATAAGAGAAAAAAGTTTTGACGCGTATCAGAGGAACACTTGTAAAACCGATGTGTTGTGATTTAGCTCGTTTCGGTCTAAAACAGCTTGTTTCGCTGTATTAAGCAAGAATACATGCTTTTCGCGCAGTTATAAGAGAAAAAGTTTTGACGCGTGTCACAGGGACACTTGTAAAGCCGATGTGTTGTGATTTAGCTCGTTTCGGTCTAAAACAGCTTGTTTCGCTGTATTAGGCAGGAATACATGCTTTTCGCGCAGTTATAAGAGAAAAAGTTTTAAAGGCATGTCACAGGGACACATGTAAAACCGATGTGTTCAGATTTAGCTCGTTTCGGTCTAAAACTACTTGTTTCGCTGTATTAAGCAAGAATACATGCTTTTCGCGCAGTTATAAGAGAAAAAGATTTGACGCGTATCAGAGGAACACTTGTAAAACCGATGTGTTGTGATTTAGCTCGTTTCGGTCTAAAACAGCTTGTTTCGCTGTATTAAGCAAGAATACATGCTTTTCGCGCAGTTATAAGAGAAAAAGTTTTGACGCGTGTCACAGGGACACTTGTAAAGCCGATGTGTTGTGATTTAGCTCGTTTCGGTCTAAAACAGCTTGTTTCGTTGTATTAAGCAAGAATACATGCTTTTCGCGCAGTTAAAAGTGAAAAAGTTTTGACGCGTGTCAGAGGAACACTTGTAAAACCGATGTGTTGTGATTTAGCTCGTTTCGGTCTAAAACAGCTTGATTCGCTGTATTAAGCAAGAATACATGCTTTTCGCGCAGTTATAAGAGAAAAAGTTTTGACGCGTGTCACAGGGACACTTGTAAAACCGATGTGTTCAGATTTACCCCGTTTCGGTCTAAAACAGCTTGTTTCTTTAGACTAAGCACGAATACATGCTTTTCGCGCAGTTATAAGAGAAAAAAATTTTGACGCGTATCAGAGCAACACTTGTAAAACCGATGTGTTGTGATTTAGCTCGTTTCGGTCTAAAACAGCTTGTTTCGCTGTATTAAGCAAGAATACATGCTTTTCGCGCAGTTATAAGAGAAAAAGTTTTGACGCGTGTCACAGGGACACTTGTAAAACCGATGTGTTCAGATTTAGCTCGTTTCGGTCTAAAACAGCTTGTTTCGTTGTATTAAGCACGAATACATGCTTTTCGCGCAGTTATAAGAGAAAAAAGTTTTGACGCGTATCAGAGGAACACTTGTAAAACCGATGTGTTGTGATTTAGCTCGTTTCGGTCTAAAACAGCTTGTTTCGTTGTATTAAGCAAGAATACATGCTTTTCGCGCAGTTATAAGTGAAAAAGTTTTGACGCGTGTCAGAGGAACACTTGTAAAACCGATGTGTTGTGATTTAGCTCGTTTCGGTCTAAAACAGCTTGATTCGCTGTATTAAGCAAGAATACATGCTTTTCGCGCAGTTATAAGAGAAAAAGTTTTGACGCGTGTCACAGGGACACTTGTAAAACCGATGTGTTCAGATTTACCCCGTTTCGGTCTAAAACAGCTTGTTTCTTTAGACTAAGCACGATTACATGCTTTTCGCGCAGTTATAAGAGAAAAAAATTTTGACGCGTATCAGAGGAACACTTGTAAAACCGATGTGTTGTGATTTAGCTCGTTTCGGTCTAAAACAGCTTGTTTCGCTGTATTAAGCAAGAATACATGCTTTTCGCGCAGTTATAAGAGAAAAAGTTTTGACGCGTGTCACAGGGACACTTGTAAAACCGATGTGTTGTGATTTAGCTCGTTTCGGTCTAAAACAGCTTGTTTCGCTGTATTAAGCAAGAATACATGCTTTTCGCGCAGTTATAAGAGAAAAAGTTTTGACGCGTGTCACAGGGACACTTGTAAAACCGATGTGTTCAGATTTAGCTCGTTTCGGTCTAAAACAGCTTGTTTCGTTGTATTAAGCACGAATACATGCTTTTCGCGCAGTTATAAGAGAAAAAGTTTAGACGCGTACCAGAGGAACACTTGTAAAACCGATGTGTTGTGATTTAGCTCGTTTCGGTCTAAAACAGCTTGTTTCGTTGTATTAAGCAAGAATACATGCTTTTCGCGCCGTTAGAAGAGAAAAAGTTTTGACGCGTATCAGAGGAACACTTGTAAAACCGATGTGTTGTGGTTTAGCTCGTTTCGGTCTAAAAGAGCTTGTTTCGCTGTATTAAGCAAGAATACATGCTTTTCGCGCGGTTATAAGGGAAAAAGTTTTGACGCGTGTCACAGGGACACTTGTAAAACCGATGTGTTCAGATTTACCTCGTTTCGGTCTAAAACAGCTTGTTTCGTTGAACTAAGCACGAATACATGCTTTTCGCGCAGTTATAAGAGAAAAAAGTTTTGACGCGTATCAGAGGAACACTTGTAAAACCGATGTGTTGTGATTTAGCTCGTTTCGGTCTAAAACAACTTGTTTCGCTGTATTAAGCAAGATACATGCTTTTCGCGCAGTTATAAGAGAAAAAGTTTTGACGCGTGTCACAGGGACACTTGTAAAGCCGATGTGTTGTGATTTAGCTCGTTTCGGTCTAAAACAACTTGTTTCGTTGTATTAAGCAAGAATACATGCTTTTCGCGCAGTTATAAGTGAAAAAGTCTTGACGCGTGTCAGAGGAACACTTGTAAAACCGATGTGCTGTGATTTAGCTCGTTTCGGTCTAAAACAACTTGATTCGCTGTATTAAGCAAGAATACATGCTTTTCGCGCAGTTATAAGAGAAAAAGTTTTGACGCGTGTCACAGGGACACTTGTAAAACCGATGTGTTGTGATTTAGCTCGTTTCGGATTAAAACAGCTTGTTTCGTTGTATTAAGCAAGAATACATGCTTTTCGCGCAGTTAAAAGAGAAAAAGTTTTGACGCGTATCAGAGGAACACTTGTAAAACCGCTGTGTTGTGATTTAACTCGCTTCGGTCTAAAACAGCTTGTTTCGCTGTATTAAGCAAGAATACATGCTTTTCGCGCAGTTATAAGAGAAAAAAGTTTTGACGCGTATCAGAGGAACACTTGTAAAACCGATGTGTTGTGATTTAGCTCGTTTCGGTCTAAAACAGCTTGTTTCGCTGTATTAAGCAAGAATACATGCTTTTCGCGCAGTTATAAGAGAAAAAGTTTTGACGCGTGTCACAGGGACACTTGTAAAGCCGATGTGTTGTGATTTAGCTCGTTTCGGTCTAAAACAGCTTGTTTCGCTGTATTAGGCAGGAATACATGCTTTTCGCGCAGTTATAAGAGAAAAAGTTTTAAAGGCATGTCACAGGGACACATGTAAAACCGATGTGTTCAGATTTAGCTCGTTTCGGTCTAAAACTACTTGTTTCGCTGTATTAAGCAAGAATACATGCTTTTCGCGCAGTTATAAGAGAAAAAGATTTGACGCGTATCAGAGGAACACTTGTAAAGCCGATGTGTTGTGATTTCGCTCGTTTCGGTCTAAAACAGCTCGTTTCGTTGTATTAAGCAAGAATACATGCTTTTCGCGCAGTTATAAGAGAAAAAAGTTTTGACGTGTATCAGAGGAACACTTGTAAAACCGATGTGTTGTGATTTAGCTCGTTTCGGTCTAAAACAGCTTGTTTCGCTGTATTAAGCAAGAATACATGCTTTTCGCGCAGTTATAAGAGAAATCGTTTTGACGCGTGTCACAGGGACACTTGTAAAGCCGATGTGTTGTGATTTAGCTCGTTTCGGTCTAAAACAGCTTGTTTCGTTGTATTAAGCAAGAATACATGCTTTTCGCGCAGTTATAAGTGAAAAAGTTTTGACGCGTGTCAGAGGAACACTTGTAAAACCGATGTGTTGTGATTTAGCTCGTTTCGGTCTAAAACAGCTTGTTTCGCTGTATTAAGCAAGAATACATGCTTTTCGCGCAGTTATAAGAGAAAAAGTTTTGACGCGTGTCACAGGGACACTTGTAAAACCGATGTGTTCAGATTTACCCCGTTTCGGTCTAAAACAGCTTGTTTCTTTAGACTAAGCACGAATACATGCTTTTCGCGCAGTTATAAGAGAAAAAAATTTTGACGCGTATCAGAGCAACACTTGTAAAACCGATGTGTTGTGATTTAGCTCGTTTCGGTCTAAAACAGCTTGTTTCGCTGTATTAAGCAAGAATACATGCTTTTCGCGCAGTTATAAGAGAAAAAGTTTTGACGCGTGTCACAGGGACACTTGTAAAACCGATGTGTTCAGATTTAGCTCGTTTCGGTCTAAAACAGCTTGTTTCGTTGTATTAAGCACGAATACATGCTTTTCGCGCAGTTATAAGAGAAAAAAGTTTTGACGCGTATCAGAGGAACACTTGTAAAACCGATGTGTTGTGATTTAGCTCGTTTCGGTCTAAAACAGCTTGTTTCGTTGTATTAAGCAAGAATACATGCTTTTCGCGCAGTTATAAGTGAAAAAGTTTTGACGCGTGTCAGAGGAACACTTGTAAAACCGATGTGTTGTGATTTAGCTCGTTTCGGTCTAAAACAGCTTGATTCGCTGTATTAAGCAAGAATACATGCTTTTCGCGCAGTTATAAGAGAAAAAGTTTTGACGCGTGTCACAGGGACACTTGTAAAACCGATGTGTTCAGATTTACCCCGTTTCGGTCTAAAACAGCTTGTTTCTTTAGACTAAGCACGATTACATGCTTTTCGCGCAGTTATAAGAGAAAAAAATTTTGACGCGTATCAGAGGAACACTTGTAAAACCGATGTGTTGTGATTTAGCTCGTTTCGGTCTAAAACAGCTTGTTTCGCTGTATTAAGCAAGAATACATGCTTTTCGCGCAGTTATAAGAGAAAAAGTTTTGACGCGTGTCACAGGGACACTTGTAAAACCGATGTGTTGTGATTTAGCTCGTTTCGGTCTAAAACAGCTTGTTTCGCTGTATTAAGCAAGAATACATGCTTTTCGCGCAGTTATAAGAGAAAAAGTTTTGACGCGTGTCACAGGGACACTTGTAAAACCGATGTGTTCAGATTTAGCTCGTTTCGGTCTAAAACAGCTTGTTTCGTTGTATTAAGCACGAATACATGCTTCTCGCGCAGTTATAAGAGAAAAAGTTTAGACGCGTACCAGAGGAACACTTGTAAAACCGATGTGTTGTGATTTAGCTCGTTTCGGTCTAAAACAGCTTGTTTCGTTGTATTAAGCAAGAATACATGCTTTTCGCGCCGTTAGAAGAGAAAAAGTTTTGACGCGTATCAGAGGAACACTTGTAAAACCGATGTGTTGTGGTTTAGCTCGTTTCGGTCTAAAAGAGCTTGTTTCGCTGTATTAAGCAAGAATACATGCTTTTCGCGCGGTTATAAGGGAAAAAGTTTTGACGCGTGTCACAGGGACACTTGTAAAACCGATGTGTTCAGATTTACCTCGTTTCGGTCTAAAACAGCTTGTTTCGTTGAACTAAGCACGAATACATGCTTTTCGCGCAGTTATAAGAGAAAAAAGTTTTGACGCGTATCAGAGGAACACTTGTAAAACCGATGTGTTGTGATTTAGCTCGTTTCGGTCTAAAACAACTTGTTTCGCTGTATTAAGCAAGATACATGCTTTTCGCGCAGTTATAAGAGAAAAAGTTTTGACGCGTGTCACAGGGACACTTGTAAAGCCGATGTGTTGTGATTTAGCTCGTTTCGGTCTAAAACAACTTGTTTCGTTGTATTAAGCAAGAATACATGCTTTTCGCGCAGTTATAAGTGAAAAAGTTTTGACGCGTGTCAGAGGAACACTTGTAAAACCGATGTGCTGTGATTTAGCTCGTTTCGGTCTAAAACAACTTGATTCGCTGTATTAAGCAAGAATACATGCTTTTCGCGCAGTTATAAGAGAAAAAGTTTTGACGCGTGTCACAGGGACACTTGTAAAACCGATGTGTTGTGATTTAGCTCGTTTCGGATTAAAACAGCTTGTTTCGTTGTATTAAGCAAGAATACATGCTTTTCGCGCAGTTAAAAGAGAAAAAGTTTTGACGCGTATCAGAGGAACACTTGTAAAACCGCTGTGTTGTGATTTAACTCGCTTCGGTCTAAAACAGCTTGTTTCGCTGTATTAAGCAAGAATACATGCTTTTCGCGCAGTTATAAGAGAAAAAAGTTTTGACGCGTATCAGAGGAACACTTGTAAAACCGATGTGTTGTGATTTAGCTCGTTTCGGTCTAAAACAGCTTGTTTCGCTGTATTAAGCAAGAATACATGCTTTTCGCGCAGTTATAAGAGAAAAAGTTTTGACGCGTGTCACAGGGACACTTGTAAAGCCGATGTGTTGTGATTTAGCTCGTTTCGGTCTAAAACAGCTTGTTTCGCTGTATTAGGCAGGAATACATGCTTTTCGCGCAGTTATAAGAGAAAAAGTTTTAAAGGCATGTCACAGGGACACATGTAAAACCGATGTGTTCAGATTTAGCTCGTTTCGGTCTAAAACTACTTGTTTCGCTGTATTAAGCAAGAATACATGCTTTTCGCGCAGTTATAAGAGAAAAAGATTTGACGCGTATCAGAGGAACACTTGTAAAGCCGATGTGTTGTGATTTCGCTCGTTTCGGTCTAAAACAGCTCGTTTCGTTGTATTAAGCAAGAATACATGCTTTTCGCGCAGTTATAAGAGAAAAAAGTTTTGACGTGTATCAGAGGAACACTTGTAAAACCGATGTGTTGTGATTTAGCTCGTTTCGGTCTAAAACAGCTTGTTTCGCTGTATTAAGCAAGAATACATGCTTTTCGCGCAGTTATAAGAGAAATCGTTTTGACGCGTGTCACAGGGACACTTGTAAAGCCGATGTGTTGTGATTTAGCTCGTTTCGGTCTAAAACAGCTTGTTTCGTTGTATTAAGCAAGAATACATGCTTTTCGCGCAGTTATAAGTGAAAAAGTTTTGACGCGTGTCAGAGGAACACTTGTAAAACCGATGTGTTGTGATTTAGCTCGTTTCGGTCTAAAACAGCTTGTTTCGCTGTATTAAGCAAGAATACATGCTTTTCGCGCAGTTATAAGAGAAAAAGTTTTGACGCGTGTCACAGGGACACTTGTAAAACCGATGTGTTGTGATTTAGCTCGTTTCGGTCTAAAACAGCTTGTTTCGCTGTATTAAGCAAGAATACATGCTTTTCGCGCAGTTATAAGAGAAAAAGTTTTGACGCGTGTCACAGGGACACTTGTAAAACCGATGTGTTCAGATTTAGCTCGTTTCGGTTTAAAACAACTTGTTCCGCTGTATTAAGCACGAATACATGCTTTTCGCGCAGGTATAAGAGAAAAAGTTTTGACGCGTGTCACAGGGACACTTGTAAAGCCGATGTGTTGTGATTTAGCTCGTTTCGGTCTAAAACAGCTTGTTTCGTTGTATTAAGCAAGAATACATGCTTTTCGCGCAGTTATAAGTGAAAAAGATTTGACGCGTGTCAGAGGAACACTTGTAAAACCGATGTGTTGTGATTTAGCTCGTTTCGGTCTAAAACAGCTTGATTCGCTGTATTAAGCAAGAATACATGCTTTTCGCGCAGTGATAAGAGAAAAAGTTTTGACGCGTGTCACAGGGACACTTGTAAAACCGATGTGTTGCGATTTAGCTCGTTTCGGTCTCAAACAGCTTGTTTCGCTGTATTAAGCAAGAATACATGCTTTTCCCGCAGTTATAAGAGAAAAAGTTTTCACGCGTGTCACAGGGACACTTGTAAAACCGATGTGTTCAGATTTAGCTCGTTCGGTTTAAAACAACTTGTTTCGCTCTATTAAGCAAGAATACGTGCTTTTCGCGCAGTTACAAGAGAAAAAGTTTTGACGCGTGTCACAGAGACACGTAAAACCGATGTGTTGATCTAGCTCGTTTTGGTGTAAAACAGCTTGTTTCGTTGTATTAAGCACGAATACATGCTTTTCGCGCCGTTAGAAGAGAAAAAGTTTAGACGCGTATCAGAGGAACACTTGTAAAACCGATGTGTTGTGATTTAGCTCGTTTCGGTCCTAAAGAGCTTGTTTCGCTGTATTAAGCAAGAATACATGCTTTTCGCGCAGTTATAAGAGAAAAAGTTTTGACGCGTGTCACAGGGACACTTGTAAAACCGATGTGTTCAGATTTACCTCGTTTCGGTCTAAAACAGCTTGTTTCGTTGAACTTAGCACGAATACATGCTTTTCGCGCAGTTATAAGAGAAAAAAGTTTTGACGCGTATCAGAGGAACACTTGTAAAACCGATGTGTTGTGATTTAGCTCGTTTCGGTCTAAAACAACTTGTTTCGCTGTATTAAGCAAGATACATGCTTTTCGCGCAGTTATAAGAGAAAAAGTTTTGACGCGTGTCACAGGGACACTTGTAAAGCCGATGTGTTGTGATTTAGCTCGTTTCGGTCTAAAACAGCTTGTTTCGTTGTATTAAGCAAGAATACATGCTTTTCGCGCAGTTATAAGTGAAAAAGTTTTGACGCGTGTCAGAGGAACACTTGTAAAACCGATGTGTTGTGATTTAGCTCGTTTCGGTTTAAAACAGCTTGATTCGCTGTATTAAGCAAGAATACATGCTTTTCGCGCAGTTATAAGAGAAAAAGTTGTGACGCGTGTCACAGGGACACTTGTAAAACCGATGTGTTCAGATTTAGCTCGTTTCGGTCTAAAACAGCTTGTTTCGCTGTATTAAGCAGGAATACATGCTTTTCGCGCAGTTATAAGAGAAAAAGTTTTAAAGGCGTGTCACAGGGACACTTGTAAAACCGATGTGTTCAGATTTAGCTCGTTTCGGTCTAAAACAGCTTGTTTCGTTGTATTAAGCACGAATACATGCTTTTCGCGCAGTTATAAGAGAAAAAGTTTAGACGCGTACCAGAGGAACACTTGTAAAACCGATGTGTTGTGAGTTAGCTCGTTTCGGTCTAAAACAGCTTGTTTCGTTGTATTAAGCAAGAATACATGCTTTTCGCGCAGTTATTAGAGAAAAAGATTTGACGCGTATCAGAGGAACACTTGTAAAGCCGATGTGTTGTGATTTAGCTCGTTTCGGTCTAAAACAGCTTGTTTCGCTGTATTAGGCAGGAATACATGCTTTTCGCGCAGTTATAAGAGAAAAAGTTTTAAAGGCATGTCACAGGGACACTTGTAAAACCGATGTGTTCAGATTTAGCTCGTTTCGGTCTAAAACTACTTGTTTCGCTGTATTAAGCAAGAATACATGCTTTTCGCGCAGTTATAAGAGAAAAAGATTTGACGCGTATCAGAGGAACACTTGTAAAGCCGATGTGTTGTGATTTAGCTCGTTTCGGTCTAAAACAGCTTGTTTCGTTGTATTAAGCAAGAATACATGCTTTTCGCGCAGTTATAAGAGAAAAAGTTTTGACGCGTGTCACAGGGACACTTGTAAAACCGATGTGTTGTGATTTAGCTCGTTTCGGATTAAAACAGCTTGTTTCGTTGTATTAAGCAAGAATACATGCTTTTCGCGCAGTTATAAGAGAAAAAGTTTTGACGCGTATCAGAGGAACACTTGTAAAAACGATGTGTTGTGATTTAGCTCGTTTCGGTCTCAAACAGCTTGTTTCGCTGTATTAAGCAAGAATACATGCTTTTCCCGCAGTTATAAGAGAAAAAGTTTTCACGCGTGTCACAGGGACACTTGTAAAACCGATGTGTTCAGATTTAGCTCGTTCGGTTTAAAACAACTTGTTTCGCTCTATTAAGCAAGAATACGTGCTTTTCGCGCAGTTACAAGAGAAAAAGTTTTGACGCGTGTCACAGGGACACGTAAAACCGATGTGTTGATCTAGCTCGTTTTGGTGTAAAACAGCTTGTTTCGTTGTATTAAGCACGAATACATGCTTTTCGCGCAGTTATAAGAGAAAAAGTTTAGACGCGTATCAGAGGAACACTTGTAAAACCGATGTGCTGTGATTTAGCTCGTTTCGGTCTAAAACAGCTTGTTTTGTTGTATTAAGCAAGAATACATGCTTTTCGCGCCGTTAGAAGAGAAAAAGTTTTGACGCGTATCAGAGGAACACTTGTAAAACCGATGTGTTGTGATTTAGCTCGTTTCGGTCTAAAAGAGCTTGTTTCGCTGTATTAAGCAAGAATACATGCTTTTCGCGCAGTTATAAGAGAAAAAGTTTTGACGCGTGTCACAGGGACACTTGTAAAACCGATGTGTTCAGATTTACCTCGTTTCGGTCTAAAACAGCTTGTTTCGTTGAACTTAGCACGAATACATGCTTTTCGCGCAGTTATAAGAGAAAAAAGTTTTGACGCGTATCAGAGGAACACTTGTAAAACCGATGTGTTGTGATTTAGCTCGTTTCGGTCTAAAACAACTTGTTTCGCTGTATTAAGCAAGATACATGCTTTTCGCGCAGTTATAAGTGAAAAAGTTTTGACGCGTGTCAGAGGAACACTTGTAAAACCGATGTGTTGTGATTTAGCTCGTTTCGGTCTAAAACAGCTTGATTCGCTGTATTAAGCAAGAATACATGCTTTTCGCGCAGTTATAAGAGAAAAAGTTTTGACGCGTGTCACAGGGACACTTGTAAAACCGATGTGTTCAGATTTACCCCGTTTCGGTCTAAAACAGCTTGTTTCGTTAGACTAAGCACGAATACATGCTTTTCGCGCAGTTATAAGAGAAAAAAATTTTGACGCGTATCAGAGGAACACTTGTAAAACCGATGTGTTGTGATTTAGCTCGTTTCGGTCTAAAACAGCTTGTTTCGCTGTATTAAGCACGAATACACGCTTTTCGCGCAGTTATAAGAGAAAAAGTTTAGACGCGTACCAGAGGAACACTTGTAAAACCGATGTGTTGTGATTTAGCTCGTTTCGGTCTAAAACAGCTTGTTTCGTTGTATTAAGCAAGAATACATGCTTTTCGCGCAGTTATAAGAGAAAAAGATTTGACGCGTATCAGAGGAACACTTGTAAAGCCGATGTGTTGTGATTTAGCTTGTTTCGGTCTAAAACAGCTTGTTTCGCTGTATTAGGCAGGAATACATGCTTTTCGCGCAGTTATAAGAGAAAAAGTTTTAATGGCATGTCACAGGGACACTTGTAAAACCGATGTGTTCAGATTTAGCTCGTTTCGGTCTAAAACTACTTGTTTCGCTGTATTAAGCAAGAATACATGCTTTTCGCGCAGTTATAAGAGAAAAAGATTTGACGCGTATCAGAGGAACACTTGTAAAGCCGATGTGTTGTGATTTCGCTCGTTTCGGTCTAAAACAGCTTGTTTCGTTGTATTAAGCAAGAATACATGCTTTTCGCGCAGTTATAAGAGAAAAACGTTTTGACGCGTGTCACAGGGACACTTGTAAAGCTGATGTGTTGTGATTTAGCTCGTTTCGGTCTAAAACAGCTTGTTTCGTTGTATTAAGCAAGAATACATGCTTTTCGCGCAGTTATAAGTGAAAAAGTTTTGACGCGTGTCAGAGGAACACTTGTAAAACCGATGTGTTGTGATTTAGCTCGTTTCGGTCTAAAACAGCTTGTTTCGCTGTATTAAGCAAGAATACATGCTTTTCGCGCAGTTATAAGAGAAAAAGTTTTGACGCGTGTCACAGGGACACTTGTAAAACCGATGTGTTGTGATTTAGCTCGTTTCGGTCTAAAACAGCTTGTTTCGCTGTATTAAGCAAGAATACATGCTTTTCGCGCAGTTATAAGAGAAAAAGTTTTGACGCGTGTCACAGGGACACTTGTAAAACCGATGTGTTCAGATTTAGCTCGTTTCGGTTTAAAACAACTTGTTTCGCTGTATTAAGCACGAATACATGCTTTTCGCGCAGGTATAGGAGAAAAAGTTTTGACGCGTGTCACAGGGACACTTGTAAAGCCGATGTGTTGTGATTTAGCTCGTTTCGGTCTAAAACAGCTTGTTTCGTTGTATTAAGCAAGAATACATGCTTTTCGCGCAGTTATAAGTGAAAAAGTTTTGACGCGTGTCAGAGGAACACTTGTAAAACCGATGTGTTCAGATTTAGCTCGTTTCGGTTTAAAACAACTTGTTTCGCTGTATTAAGCAAGAATACGTGCTTTTCGCGCAGTTACAAGAGAAAAAGTTTTGACGCGTGCCACAGGGACACTTGTAAAACCGATGTGTTGATCTAGCTCGTTTTGGTGTAAAACAGCTTGTTTCGCTGTATTAGGCAGGAATACATGCTTTTCGCGCAGTTATAAGAGAAAAAGTTTTAAAGGCATGTCACAGGGACACTTGTAAAACCGATGTGTTCAGATTTAGCTCGTTTCGGTCTAAAACTACTTGTTTCGCTGTATTAAGCAAGAATACATGCTTTTCGCGCAGTTATAGGAGAAAAAGATTTGACGCGTATCAGAGGAACACTTGTAAAGCCGATGTGTTGTGATTTCGCTCGTTTCGGTCTAAAACAGCTTGATTCGCTGTATTAAGCAAGAATACATGCTTTTCGCGCAGTTATAAGAGAAAAAGTTTTGACGCGTGTCACAGGGACACTTGTAAAACCGATGTGTTCAGATTTACCCCGTTTCGGTCTAAAACTACTTGTTTCGCTGTATTAAGCAAGAATACATGCTTTTCGCGCAGTTATAAGAGAAAAAGATTTGACGCGTATCAGAGGAACACTTGTAAAGCCGATGTGTTGTGATTTAGCTCGTTTCGGTCTAAAACAGCTTGTTTCGTTGTATTAATCAAGAATACATGCTTTTCGCGCAGTTATAAGAGAAAAAAGTTTTGACGCGTATCAGAGGAACACTTGTAAAACCGATGTGTTGTGATTTAACTCGTTTCGGTCTAAAACAGCTTGTTTCGCTGTATTAAGCAAGAATACATGCTTTTCGCGCAGTTATAAGAGAAAAAGTTTTGACGCGTGTCACAGGGACACTTGTAAAACCGATGTGTTGTGATTTAGCTCGTTTCGGATTAAAACAGCTTGTTTCGTTGTATTAAGCAAGAATACATGCTTTTCGCGCAGTTATAAGAGAAAAAGTTTTGACGCGTATCAGAGGAACACTTGTAAAACCGATGTGTTGTGATTTAGCTCGTTTCGGTCTAAAACAGCTTGTTTCGCTGTATTAAGCAAGAATACATGCTTTTCGCGCAGGTATAAGAGAAAAAGTTTTCACGCGTGTCACAGGGACACTTGAAAAACCGATGTGTTCAGATTTAGCTCGTTTCGGTTTAAAACAACTTGTTTCGCTGTATTAAGAAAGAATACGTGCTTTTCGCGCAGTTACAAGAGAAAAAGTTTTGACGCGTGTCACAGGGACACTTGTAAAACCGATGTGTTGATCTAGCTCGTTTTGGTGTAAAACAGCTTGTTTCGTTGTATTAAGCACGAATACATGCTTTTCGCGCAGTATAAGAGAAAAAGTTTAGACGCGTATCAGAGGAACACTTGTAAAACCGATGTGTTGTGATTTAGCTCGTTTCGGTCTAAAACAGCTTGTTTCGTTGAACTTAGCACGAATACATGCTTTTCGCGCAGTTATAAGAGAAAAAAGTTTTGACGCGTATCAGAGGAACACTTGTAAAACCGATGTGTTGTGATTTAGCTCGTTTCGGTCTAAAACAACTTGTTTCGCTGTATTAAGCAAGATACATGCTTTTCGCGCAGTTATAAGAGAAAAAGTTTTGACGCGTGTCACAGGGACACTTGTAAAGCCGATGTGTTGTGATTTAGCTCGTTTCGGTCTAAAACAGCTTGTTTCGTTGTATTAAGCAAGAATACATGCTTTTCGCGCAGTTATAAGTGAAAAAGTTTTGACGCGTGTCAGAGGAACACTTGTAAAACCGATGTGTTGTGATTTAGCTCGTTTCGGTCTAAAACAGCTTGATTCGCTGTATTAAGCAAGAATACATGCTTTTCGCGCAGTTATAAGAGAAAAAGTTTTGACGCGTGTCACAGGGACACTTGTAAAACCGATGTGTTCAGATTTACCCCGTTTCGGTCTAAAACAGCTTGTTTCGTTAGACTAAGCACGAATACATGCTTTTCGCGCAGTTATAAGAGAAAAAAATTTTGACGCGTATCAGAGGAACACTTGTAAAACCGATGTGTTGTGATTTAGCTCGTTTCGGTCTAAAACAGCTTGTTTCGTTGTATTAAGCAAGAATACATGCTTTTCGCGCAGTTATAAGAGAAAAAGATTTGACGCGTATCAGAGGAACACTTGTAAAGCCGATGTGTTGTGATTTAGCTTGTTTCGGTCTAAAACAGCTTGTTTCGCTGTATTAGGCAGGAATACATGCTTTTCGCGCAGTTATAAGAGAAAAAGTTTTAAAGGCATGTCACAGGGACACTTGTAAAACCGATGTGTTCAGATTTAGCTCGTTTCGGTCTAAAACTACTTGTTTCGCTGTATTAAGCAAGAATACATGCTTTTCGCGCAGTTATAAGAGAAAAAGATTTGACGCGTATCAGAGGAACACTTGTAAAGCCGATGTGTTGTGATTTCGCTCGTTTCGGTCTAAAACAGCTTGTTTCGTTGTATTAAGCAAGAATACATGCTTTTCGCGCAGTTATAAGTGAAAAAGTTTTGACGCGTGTCAGAGGAACACTTGTAAAGCCGATGTGTTGTGATTTAGCTCGTTTCGGTCTAAAACAGCTTGTTTCGTTGTATTAATCAAGAATACATGCTTTTCGCGCAGTTATAAGAGAAAAAAGTTTTGACGCGTATCAGAGGAACACTTGTAAAACCGATGTGTTGTGATTTAACTCGTTTCGGTCTAAAACAGCTTGTTTCGCTGTATTAAGCAAGAATACATGCTTTTCGCGCAGTTATAAGAGAAAAAGTTTTGACGCGTGTCACAGGGACACTTGTAAAACCGATGTGTTGTGATTTAGCTCGTTTCGGTCTAAAACAGCTTGTTTCGCTGTATTAAGCAAGAATACATGCTTTTCGCGCAGGTATAAGAGAAAAAGTTTTCACGCGTGTCACAGGGACACTTGTAAAACCGATGTGTTCAGATTTAGCTCGTTTCGGTTTAAAACAACTTGTTTCGCTGTATTAAGCAAGAATACGTGCTTTTCGCGCAGTTACAAGAGAAAAAGTTTTGACGCGTGTCACAGGGACACTTGTAAAACCGATGTGTTGATCTAGCTCGTTTTGGTGTAAAACAGCTTGTTTCGTTGTATTAAGCACGAATACATGCTTTTCGCGCAGTTATAAGAGAAAAAGTTTAGACGCGTATCAGAGGAACACTTGTAAAACCGATGTGTTGTGATTTAGCTCGTTTCGGTCTAAAACAGCTTGTTTCGTTGTATTAAGCAAGAATACATGCTTTTCGCGCCGTTAGAAGAGAAAAAGTTTTGACGCGTATCAGAGGAACACTTGTAAAACCGATGTGTTGTGATTTAGCTCGTTTCGGTCTAAAAGAGCTTGTTTCGCTGTATTAAGCAAGAATACATGCTTTTCGCGCAGTTATAAGAGAAAAAGTTTTGACGCGTGTCACAGGGACACTTGTAAAACCGATGTGTTCAGATTTACCTCGTTTCGGTCTAAAACAGCTTGTTTCGTTGAACTTAGCACGAATACATGCTTTTCGCGCAGTTATAAGAGAAAAAAGTTTTGACGCGTATCAGAGGAACACTTGTAAAACCGATGTGTTGTGATTTAGCTCGTTTCGGTCTAAAACAACTTGTTTCGCTGTATTAAGCAAGATACATGCTTTTCGCGCAGTTATAAGAGAAAAAGTTTTGACGCGTGTCACAGGGACACTTGTAAAGCCGATGTGTTGTGATTTAGCTCGTTTCGGTCTAAAACAGCTTGTTTCGTTGTATTAAGCAAGAATACATGCTTTTCGCGCAGTTATAAGTGAAAAAGTTTTGACGCGTGTCAGAGGAACACTTGTAAAACCGATGTGTTGTGATTTAGCTCGTTTCGGTCTAAAACAGCTTGATTCGCTGTATTAAGCAAGAATACATGCTTTTCGCGCAGTTATAAGAGAAAAAGTTTTGACGCGTGTCACAGGGACACTTGTAAAACCGATGTGTTCAGATTTACCCCGTTTCGGTCTAAAACAGCTTGTTTCGTTAGACTAAGCACGAATACATGCTTTTCGCGCAGTTATAAGAGAAAAAAATTTTGACGCGTATCAGAGGAACACTTGTAAAACCGATGTGTTGTGATTTAGCTCGTTTCGGTCTAAAACAGCTTGTTTCGCTGTATTAAGCACGAATACACGCTTTTCGCGCAGTTATAAGAGAAAAAGTTTAGACGCGTACCAGAGGAACACTTGTAAAACCGATGTGTTGTGATTTAGCTCGTTTCGGTCTAAAACAGCTTGTTTCGTTGTATTAAGCAAGAATACATGCTTTTCGCGCAGTTATAAGAGAAAAAGATTTGACGCGTATCAGAGGAACACTTGTAAAGCCGATGTGTTGTGATTTAGCTTGTTTCGGTCTAAAACAGCTTGTTTCGCTGTATTAGGCAGGAATACATGCTTTTCGCGCAGTTATAAGAGAAAAAGCTTTAATGGCATGTCACAGGGACACTTGTAAAACCGATGTGTTCAGATTTAGCTCGTTTCGGTCTAAAACTACTTGTTTCGCTGTATTAAGCAAGAATACATGCTTTTCGCGCAGTTATAAGAGAAAAAGATTTGACGCGTATCAGAGGAACACTTGTAAAGCCGATGTGTTGTGATTTCGCTCGTTTCGGTCTAAAACAGCTTGTTTCGTTGTATTAAGCAAGAATACATGCTTTTCGCGCAGTTATAAGAGAAAAACGTTTTGACGCGTGTCACAGGGACACTTGTAAAGCTGATGTGTTGTGATTTAGCTCGTTTCGGTCTAAAACAGCTTGTTTCGTTGTATTAAGCAAGAATACATGCTTTTCGCGCAGTTATAAGTGAAAAAGTTTTGACGCGTGTCAGAGGAACACTTGTAAAACCGATGTGTTGTGATTTAGCTCGTTTCGGTCTAAAACAGCTTGTTTCGCTGTATTAAGCAAGAATACATGCTTTTCGCGCATTTATAAGAGAAAAAGTTTTGACGCGTGTCACAGGGACACTTGTAAAACCGATGTGTTGTGATTTAGCTCGTTTCGGTCTAAAACAGCTTGTTTCGCTGTATTAAGCAAGAATACATGCTTTTCGCGCAGTTATAAGAGAAAAAGTTTTGTCGCGTGTCACAGGGACACTTGTAAAACCGATGTGTTCAGATTTAGCTCGTTTCGGTTTAAAACAACTTGTTTCGCTGTATTAAGCACGAATACATGCTTTTCGCGCAGGTATAGGAGAAAAAGTTTTGACGCGTGTCACAGGGACACTTGTAAAGCCGATGTGTTGTGATTTAGCTCGTTTCGGTCTAAAACAGCTTGTTTCGTTGTATTAAGCAAGAATACATGCTTTTCGCGCAGTTATAAGTGAAAAAGTTTTGACGCGTGTCAGAGGAACACTTGTAAAACCGATGTGTTCAGATTTAGCTCGTTTCGGTTTAAAACAACTTGTTTCGCTGTATTAAGCAAGAATACGTGCTTTTCGCGCAGTTACAAGAGAAAAAGTTTTGACGCGTGTCACAGGGACACTTGTAAAACCGATGTGTTGATCTAGCTCGTTTTGGTGTAAAACAGCTTGTTTCGCTGTATTAGGCAGGAATACATGCTTTTCGCGCAGTTATAAGAGAAAAAGTTTTAAAGGCATGTCACAGGGACACTTGTAAAACCGATGTGTTCAGATTTAGCTCGTTTCGGTCTAAAACTACTTGTTTCGCTGTATTAAGCAAGAATACATGCTTTTCGCGCAGTTATAAGAGAAAAAGATTTGACGCGTATCAGAGGAACACTTGTAAAGCCGATGTGTTGTGATTTCGCTCGTTTCGGTCTAAAACAGCTTGATTCGCTGTATTAAGCAAGAATACATGCTTTTCGCGCAGTTATAAGAGAAAAAGTTTTGACGCGTGTCACAGGGACACTTGTAAAACCGATGTGTTCAGATTTACCCCGTTTCGGTCTAAAACTACTTGTTTCGCTGTATTAAGCAAGAATACATGCTTTTCGCGCAGTTATAAGAGAAAAAGATTTGACGCGTATCAGAGGAACACTTGTAAAGCCGATGTGTTGTGATTTAGCTCGTTTCGGTCTAAAACAGCTTGTTTCGTTGTATTAATCAAGAATACATGCTTTTCGCGCAGTTATAAGAGAAAAAAGTTTTGACGCGTATCAGAGGAACACTTGTAAAACCGATGTGTTGTGATTTAACTCGTTTCGGTCTAAAACAGCTTGTTTCGCTGTATTAAGCAAGAATACATGCTTTTCGCGCAGTTATAAGAGAAAAAGTTTTGACGCGTGTCACAGGGACACTTGTAAAACCGATGTGTTGTGATTTAGCTCGTTTCGGATTAAAACAGCTTGTTTCGTTGTATTAAGCAAGAATACATGCTTATCGCGCAGTTATAAGAGAAAAAGTTTTGACGCGTATCAGAGGAACACTTGTAAAACCGATTTGTTGTGATTTACCTCGTTTCGGTCTAAAACAGCTTGTTTCGCTGTATTAAGCAAGAATACATGCTTTTCGCGCAGGTATAAGAGAAAAAGTTTTCACGCGTGTCACAGGGACACTTGTAAAACCGATGTGTTCAGATTTAGCTCGTTTCGGTTTAAAACAACTTGTTTCGCTGTATTAAGCAAGAATACGTGCTTTTCGCGCAGTTACAAGAGAAAAAGTTTTGACGCGTGTCACAGGGACACTTGTAAAACCGATGTGTTGATCTAGCTCGTTTTGGTGTAAAACAGCTTGTTTCGTTGTATTAAGCACGAATACATGCTTTTCGCGCAGTTATAAGAGAAAAAGTTTAGACGCGTATCAGAGGAACACTTGTAAAACCGATGTGTTGTGATTTAGCTCGTTTCGGTCTAAAAGAGCTTGTTTCGCTGTATTAAGCAAGAATACATGCTTTTCGCGCAGTTATAAGAGAAAAAGTTCTGACGCGTGTCACAGGGACACTTGTAAAACCGATGTGTTCAGATTTACCTCGTTTCGGTCTAAAACAGCTTGTTTCGTTGAACTTAGCACGAATACATGCTTTTCGCGCAGTTATAAGAGAAAAAAGTTTTGACGCGTATCAGAGGAACACTTGTAAAACCGATGTGTTGTGATTTAGCTCGTTTCGGTCTAAAACAACTTGTTTCGCTGTATTAAGCAAGATACATGCTTTTCGCGCAGTTATAAGAGAAAAAGTTTTGACGCGTGTCACAGGGACACTTGTAAAGCCGATGTGTTGTGATTTAGCTCGTTTCGGTCTAAAACAGCTTGTTTCGTTGTATTAAGCAAGAATACATGCTTTTCGCGCAGTTATAAGTGAAAAAGTTTTGACGCGTGTCAGAGGAACACTTGTAAAACCGATGTGTTGTGATTTAGCTCGTTTCGGTCTAAAACAGCTTGATTCGCTGTATTAAGCAAGAATACATGCTTTTCGCGCAGTTATAAGATAAAAAGTTTTGACGCGTGTCACAGGGACACTTGTAAAACCGATGTGTTCAGATTTACCCCGTTTCGGTCTAAAACAGCTTGTTTCGTTAGACTAAGCACGAATACATGCTTTTCGCGCAGTTATAAGAGAAAAAAATTTTGACGCGTATCAGAGGAACACTTGTAAAACCGATGTGTTGTGATTTAGCTCGTTTCGGTCTAAAACAGCTTGTTTCGTTGTATTAAGCAAGAATACATGCTTTTCGCGCAGTTATAAGAGAAAAAGATTTGACGCGTATCAGAGGAACACTTGTAAAGCCGATGTGTTGTGATTTAGCTTGTTTCGGTCTAAAACAGCTTGTTTCGCTGTATTAGGCAGGAATACATGCTTTTCGCGCAGTTATAAGAGAAAAAGTTTTAAAGGCATGTCACAGGGACACTTGTAAAACCGATGTGTTCAGATTTAGCTCGTTTCGGTCTAAAACTACTTGTTTCGCTGTATTAAGCAAGAATACATGCTTTTCGCGCAGTTATAAGAGAAAAAGATTTGACGCGTATCAGAGGAACACTTGTAAAGCCGATGTGTTGTGATTTCGCTCGTTTCGGTCTAAAACAGCTTGTTTCGTTGTATTAAGCAAGAATACATGGTTTTCGCGCAGTTATAAGAGAAAAAAGTTTTGACGCGTGTCACAGGGACACTTGTAAAGCCGATGTGTTGTGATTTAGCTCGTTTCGGTCTAAAACAGCTTGTTTCGTTGTATTAAGCAAGAATACATGCTTTTCGCGCAGTTATAAGTGAAAAAGTTTTGACGCGTGTCAGAGGAACACTTGTAAAGCCGATGTGTTGTGATTTAGCTCGTTTCGGTCTAAAACAGCTTGTTTCGTTGTATTAATCAAGAATACATGCTTTTCGCGCAGTTATAAGAGAAAAAAGTTTTGACGCGTATCAGAGGAACACTTGTAAAACCGATGTGTTGTGATTTAACTCGTTTCGGTCTAAAACAGCTTGTTTCGTTGTATTAAGCAAGAATACATGCTTTTCGCGCCGTTAGAAGAGAAAAAGTTTTGACGCGTATCAGAGGAACACTTGTAAAACCGATGTGTTGTGATTTAGCTCGTTTCGGTCTAAAAGAGCTTGTTTCGCTGTATTAAGCAAGAATACATGCTTTTCGCGCAGTTATAAGAGAAAAAGTTTTGACGCGTGTCACAGGGACACTTGTAAAACCGATGTGTTCAGATTTACCTCGTTTCGGTCTAAAACAACTTGTTTCGTTGAACTTAGCACGAATACATGCTTTTCGCGCAGTTATAAGAGAAAAAAGTTTTGACGCGTATCAGAGGAACACTTGTAAAACCGATGTGTTGTGATTTAGCTCGTTTCGGTCTAAAACAACTTGTTTCGCTGTATTAAGCAAGATACATGCTTTTTGCGCAGTTATAAGAGAAAAAGTTTTGACGCGTGTCACAGGGACACTTGTAAAGCCGATGTGTTGTGATTTAGCTCGTTTCGGTCTAAAACTACTTGTTTCGCTGTATTAAGCAAGAATACATGCTTTTCGCGCAGTTATAAGAGAAAAAGATTTGACGCGTATCAGAGGAACACTTGTGAAGCCGATGTGTTGTGATTTCGCTCGTTTCGGTCTAAAACAGCTTGTTTCGTTGTATTAAGCAAGAATACATGGTTTTCGCGCAGTTATAAGAGAAAAAAGTTTTGACGCGTGTCACAGGGACACTTGTAAAGCCGATGTGTTGTGATTTAGCTCGTTTCGGTCTAAAAGGCTTGTTTCGTTGTATTAAGCAAGAATACATGCTTTTCGCGCAGTTATAAGTGAAAAAGTTTTGACGCGTGTCAGAGGAACACTTGTAAAACCGATGTGTTGTGATTTAGCTCGTTTCGGTCTAAAACAGCTTGTTTCGCTGTATTAAGCAAG
The DNA here is from genome assembly GCF_052857255.1 of Amblyomma americanum. NCBI lineage: Eukaryota > Metazoa > Arthropoda > Arachnida > Ixodida > Ixodidae > Amblyomma > Amblyomma americanum. The sequence goes on from NW_027526497.1 coordinate 1,055,021, forward strand.
AATACATGCTTTTCGCGCAGTTATAAGAGAAAAAGTTTTGACGCGTGTCACAGGGACACTTGTAAAACCGATGTGTTGTGATTTAGCTCGTTTCGGTCTAAAACAGCTTGTTTCGCTGTATTAAGCAAGAATACATGCTTTTCGCGCAGTTATAAGAGAAAAAGTTTTGACGCGTGTCACAGGACACTTGTAAAACCGATGTGTTCAGATTTAGCTCGTTTCGGTTTAAAACAACTTGTTTCGCTGTATTAAGCACGAATACATGCTTTTCGCGCAGGTATAGGAGAAAAAGTTTTGACGCGTGTCACAGGGACACTTGTAAAGCCGATGTGTTGTGATTTAGCTCGTTTCGGTCTAAAACAGCTTGTTTCGTTGTATTAAGCAAGAATACATGCTTTTCGCGCAGTTATAAGTGAAAAAGTTTTGACGCGTGTCAGAGGAACACTTGTAAAACCGATGTGTTGTGATTTAGCTCGTTTCGGTCTAAAACAGCTTGATTCGCTGTATTAAGCAAGTATACATGCTTTTCGCGCAGTTATAAGAGAAAAAGTTTTGACGCGTGTCACAGGGACACTTGTAAAACCGATGTGTTCAGATTTACCCCGTTTCGGTGTAAAACAGCTTGTTTCGTTAGACTAAGCACGAATACATGCTTTTTGCGCAGTTATAAGAGAAAAAAATTTTGACGCGTATCAGAGGAACACTTATAAAACCGATGTGTTGTGATTTAGCTCGTTTCGGTCTAAAACAGCTTGTTTCGCTGTATTAAGCAAGAATACATGCTTTTCGCGCAGTTATAAGAGAAAAAGTTTTGACGCGTGTCACAGGGACACTTGTAAAACCGATGTGTTCAGATTTAGCTCGTTTCGGTCTAAAACAGCTTGTTTCGTTGTATTAAGCACGAATACATGCTTTTCGCGCAGTTATAAGAGAAAAAAGTTTTGACGCGTATCAGAGGAACACTTGTAAAACCGATGTGATGTGATTTAGCTCGTTTCGGTCTAAAACAGCTTGTTTCGCTGTATTAAGCAAGAATACATGCTTTTCGCGCAGTTATAAGAGAAAAAGTTTTGACGCGTGTCACAGGGACACTTGTAAAACCGATGTGTTCAGATTTAGCTCGTTTCGGTCTAAAACAGCTTGTTTCGTTGTATTAAGCACGAATACATGCTTTTCGCGCAGTTATAAGAGAAAAAGTTTAGACGCGTACCAGAGGAACGCTTGTAAAACCGATGTGTTGTGATTTAGCTCGTTTCGGTCTAAAACAGCTTGTTTCGTTGTATTAAGCAAGAATACATGCTTTTCGCGCAGTTATAAGAGAAAAATATTTGACGCGTATCAGAGGAACACTTGTAAAGCCGATGTGTTGTGATTTAGCTCGTTTCGGTCTAAAACAGCTTGTTTCGCTGTATTAGGCAGGAATACATGCTTTTCGCGCAGTTATAAGAGAAAAAGTTTTAAAGGCATGTCACAGGGACACTTGTAAAATCGATGTGTTCAGATTTAGCTCGTTTCGGTCTAAAACCACTTGTTTCGCTGTATTAAGCAAGAATACATGCTTTTCGCGCAGTTATAAGAGAAAAAGATTTGACGCGTATCAGAGGAACACTTGTAAAGCCGATGTGTTGTGATTTAGCTCGTTTCGGTCTAAAACAGCTTGTTTCGTTGTATTAAGCAAGAATACATGCTTTTCGCGCAATTATAAGAGAAAAACGTTTTGACGCGTGTCACAGGGACACTTGTAAAACCGATGTGTTGTGATTTAGCTCGTTTCGGATTAAAACAGCTTGTTTCGTTGTATTAAGCAAGAATACATGCTTTTCGCGCAGCTATAAGAGAAAAAGTTTTGACGCGTATCAGAGGAACACTTGTAAAACCGCTGTGTTGTGATTTAACTCGTTTCGGTCTAAAACAGCTTGTTTCGCTGTATTAAGCAAGAATACATGCTTTTCGCGCAGTTATAAGAGAAAAAAGTTTTGACGCGTATCAGAGGAACACTTGTAAAACCGATGTGTTGTGATTTAGCTCGTTTCGGTCTAAAACAGCTTGTTTCGCTGTATTAAGCAAGAATACATGCTTTTCGCGCAGTTATAAGAGAAAAAGTTTTGACGCGTGTCACAGGGACACTTGTAAAGCCGATGTGTTGTGATTTAGCTCGTTTCGGTCTAAAACAGCTTGTTTCGTTGTATTAAGCTAGAATACATGCTTTTCGCGCAGTTATAAGTGAAAAAGTTTTGACGCGTGTCAGAGGAACACTTGTAAAACCGATGTGTTGTGATTTAGCTCGTTTCGGTCTAAAACAGCTTGTTTCGCTGTATTAAGCAAGAATACATGCTTTTCGCGCAGTTATAAGAGAAAAAGTTTTGACGCGTGTCACAGGGACACTTGTAAAACCGATGTGTTCAGATTTAGCTCGTTTCGGTCTAAAACAGCTTGTTTCGTTGTATTAGGCACGAATACATGCTTTTCGCGCAGTTATAAGAGAAAAAAGTTTTGACGCGTATCAGAGGAACACTTGTAAAACCGATGTGTTGTGATTTAGCTCGTTTCGGTCTAAAACAGCTTGTTTCGTTGTATTAAGCAAGAATACATGCTTTTCGCGGAGTTATAAGTGAAAAAGTTTTGACGCGTGTCAGAGGAACACTTGTAAAACCGATGTGTTGTGATTTAGCTCGTTTCGGTCTAAAACAGCTTGATTCGCTGTATTAAGCAAGAATACATGCTTTTCGCGCAGTTATAAGAGAAAAAGTTTTGACGCGTGTCACAGGGACACTTGTAAAACCGATGTGTTCAGATTTACCCCGTTTCGGTCTAAAACAGCTTGTTTCTTTAGACTAAGCACGAATACATGCTTTTCGCGCAGTTATAAGAGAAAAAAATTTTGACGCGTATCAGAGGAACACTTGTAAAACCGATGTGTTGTGATTTAGCTCGTTTCGGTCTAAAACAGCTTGTTTCGCTGTATTAAGCAAGAATACATGCTTTTCGCGCAGTTATAAGAGAAAAAGTTTTGACGCGTGTCACAGGGACACTTGTAAAACCGATGTGTTCAGATTTAGCTCGTTTCGGTCTAAAACAGCTTGTTTCGTTGTATTAAGCACGAATACATGCTTTTCGCGCAGTTATAAGAGAAAAAGTTTTGACGCGTGTCACAGGGACACTTGTAAAACCGATGTGTTCAGATTTACCTCGTTTCGGTCTAAAACAGCTTGTTTCGTTGAACTAAGCACGAATACATGCTTTTCGCGCAGTTATAAGAGAAAAAAGTTTTGACGCGTATCAGAGGAACACTTGTAAAACCGATGTGTTGTGATTTAGCTCGTTTCGGTCTAAAACAACTTGTTTCGCTGTATTAAGCAAGATACATGCTTTTCGCGCAGTTATAAGAGAAAAAGTTTTGACGCGTGTCACAGGGACACTTGTAAAGCCGATGTGTTGTGATTTAGCTCGTTTCGGTCTAAAACAACTTGTTTCGTTGTATTAAGCAAGAATACATGCTTTTCGCGCAGTTATAAGTGAAAAAGTTTTGACGCGTGTCAGAGGAACACTTGTAAAACCGATGTGTTGTGATTTAGCTCGTTTCGGTCTAAAACAACTTGATTCGCTGTATTAAGCAAGAATACATGCTTTTCGCGCAGTTATAAGAGAAAAAGTTTTGACGCGTGTCACAGGGACACTTGTAAAACCGATGTGTTCAGATTTACCCCGTTTCGGTCTAAAACAGCTTGTTTCGTTAGACTAAGCACGAATACATGCTTTTCGCGCAGTTATAAGAGAAAAAATTTTTGACGCGTATCAGAGGAACACTTGTAAAACCGATGTGTTGTGATTTAGCTCGTTTCGGTCTAAAGCAGCTTGTTTCGCTGTATTAAGCACGAATACATGCTTTTCGCGCAGTTATAAGAGAAAAAGTTTAGACGCGTACCAGAGGAACACTTGTAAAACCGATTTGTTGTGATTTAGCTCGTTTCGGTCTAAAACAGCTTGTTTCGTTGTATTAAGCAAGAATACATGCTTTTCGCGCAGTTATAAGAGAAAAAAATTTGACGCGTATCAGAGGAACACTTGTAAAGCCGATGTGTTGTGATTTAGCTCGTTTCGGTCTAAAACAGCTTGTTTCGCTGTATTAGGCAGGAATACATGCTTTTCGCGCAGTTATAAGAGAAAAAGTTTTAAAGGCATGTCACAGGGACACTTGTAAAACCGATGTGTTCAGATTTAGCTCGTTTCGGTCTAAAACTACTTGTTTCGCTGTATTAAGCAAGAATACATGCTTTTCGCGCAGTTATAAGAGAAAAAGATTTGACACGTATCAGAGGAACACTTGTAAAGCCGATGTGTTGTGATTTCGCTCGTTTCGGTCTAAAACAGCTCGTTTCGTTGTATTAAGCAAGAATACATGCTTTTCGCGCAGTTATAAGAGAAAAAAGTTTTGACGCGTATCAGAGGAACACTTGTAAAACCGATGTGTTGTGATTTAGCTCGTTTCGGTCTAAAACAGCTTGTTTCGCTGTATTAAGCAAGAATACATGCTTTTCGCGCAGTTATAAGAGAAAAAGTTTTGACGCGTGTCACAGGGACACTTGTAAAACCGATATGTTCAGATTTAGCTCGTTTCGGTTTAAAACAACTTGTTCCGCTGTATTAAGCACGAATACATGCTTTTCGCGCAGGTATAAGAGAAAAAGTTTTGACGCGTGTCACAGGGACACTTGTAAAGCCGATGTGTTGTGATTTAGCTCGTTTCGGTCTAAAACAGCTTGTTTCGTTGTATTAAGCAAGAATACATGCTTTTCGCGCAGTTATAAGAGAAAAAGTTTTGACGCGTGTCACAGGGACACTTGTAAAACCGATGTGTTCAGATTTACCCCGTTTCGGTCTAAAACAGCTTGTTTCTTTAAACTAAGCAAGAATACATGCTTTTCGCGCAGTTATAAGAGAAATCGTTTTGACGCGTGTCACAGGGACACTTGTAAAGCCGATGTGTTGTGATTTAGCTCGTTTCGGTCTAAAACAGCTTGTTTCGTTGTATTAAGCAAGAATACATGCTTTTCGCGCAGTTATAAGTGAAAAAGTTTTGACGCGTGTCAGAGGAACACTTGTAAAACCGATGTGTTGTGATTTAGCTCGTTTCGGTCTAAAACAGCTTGTTTCGCTGTATTAAGCAAGAATACATGCTTTTCGCGCAGTTATAAGAGAAAAAGTTTTGACGCGTGTCACAGGGACACTTGTAAAACCGATGTGTTGTGATTTAGCTCGTTTCGGTCTAAAACAGCTTGTTTCGCTGTATTAAGCAAGAATACATGCTTTTCGCGCAGTTATAAGAGAAAAAGTTTTGACGCGTGTCACAGGGACACTTGTAAAACCGATATGTTCAGATTTAGCTCGTTTCGGTTTAAAACAACTTGTTCCGCTGTATTAAGCACGAATACATGCTTTTCGCGCAGGTATAAGAGAAAAAGTTTTGACGCGTGTCACAGGGACACTTGTAAAGCCGATGTGTTGTGATTTAGCTCGTTTCGGTCTAAAACAGCTTGTTTCGTTGTATTAAGCAAGAATACATGCTTTTCGCGCAGTTATAAGTGAAAAAGTTTTGACGCGTGTCAGAGGAACACTTGTAAAACCGATGTGTTGTGATTTAGCTCGTTTCGGTCTAAAACAGCTTGATTCGCTGTATTAAGCAAGAATACATGCTTTTCGCGCAGTTATAAGAGAAAAAGTTTTGACGCGTGTCACAGGAACACTTGTAAAACCGATGTGTTCAGATTTACCCCGTTTCGGTCTAAAACAGCTTGTTTCGTTAGACTAAGCACGAATACATGCTTTTCGCGCAGTTATAAGTGAAAAAAATTTTGACGCGTATCAGAGGAACACTTGTAAAACCGATGTGTTGTGATTTAGCTCGTTTCGGTCTAAAACAGCTTGTTTCGCTGTATTAAGCAAGAATACATGCTTTTCGCGCAGTTATAAGAGAAAAAGTTTTGACGCGTGTCACAGGGACACTTGTAAAACCGATGTGTTCAGATTTAGCTCGTTTCGGTCTAAAACAGCTTGTTTCGTTGTATTAGGCACGAATACATGCTTTTCGCGTTTTATAAGAGAAAAAGATTTGACGCGTATCAGAGGAACACTTGTAAAGCCGATGTGTTGTGATTTAGCTCGTTTCGGTCTAAAACAGCTTGTTTCGCTGTATTAGGCAGGAATACATGCTTTTCGCGCAGTTATAAGAGAAAAAGTTTTAAAGGCATGTCACAGGGGCACTTGTAAAATCGATGTGTTCAGATTTAGCTCGTTTCGGTCTAAAACTACTTGTTTCGCTGTATTAAGCAAGAATACATGCTTTTCGCGCAGTTATAAGAGAAAAAGATTTGACGCGTATCAGAGGAACACTTGTAAAGCCGATGTGTTGTGATTTAGCTCGTTTCGGTCTAAAACAGCTTGTTTCGTTGTATTAAGCAAGAATACATGCTTTTCGAGCAGTTATAAGAGAAAAAAGTTTTGACGCGTATCAGAGGAACACTTGTAAAACCGATGTGTTGTGATTTAACTCGTTTCGGTCTAAAACAGCTTGTTTCGCTGTATTAAGCAAGAATACATGCTTTTCGCGCAGTTATAAGAGAAAAAGTTTTGACGCGTGTCACAGGGACACTTGTAAAACCGATGTGTTGTGATTTAGCTCGTTTCGGATTAAAACAGCTTGTTTCGTTGTATTAAGCAATACATGCTTTTCGCGCAGTTATAAGAGAAAAAGATTTGACGCGTATCAGAGGAACACTTGTAAAACCGATGTGTTGTGATTTAGCTCGTTTCGGTCTAAAACAGCTTGTTTCGCTGTATTAAGCAAGAATACATGCTTTTCGCGCAGTTATAAGAGAAAAAGTTTTGACGCGTGTAACAGGGACACTTGTAAAACCGATGTGTTCAGATTTAGCTCGTTTCGGTTTAAAACAACTTGTTTCGCTGTATTAAGCAAGAATACGTGCTTTTCGCGCAGTTACAAGAGAAAAAGTTTTGACGCGTGTCACAGGGACACTTGTAAAACCGATGTGTTGATCTAGCTCGTTTTGGTGTAAAACAGCTTGTTTCGTTGTATTAAGCATGAATACATGCTTTTCGCGCAGTTATAAGAGAAAAAGTTTAGACGCGTATCAGAGGAACACTTGTAAAACCGATGTGTTGTGATTTAGCTCGTTTCGGTCTAAAACAGCTTGTTTCGTTGTATTAAGCAAGAATACATGCTTTTCGCGCCGTTAGAAGAGAAAAAGTTTTGACGCGTATCAGAGGAACACTTGTAAAACCGATGTGTTGTGATTTAGCTCGTTTCGGTCTAAAAGAGCTTGTTTCGCTGTATTAAGCAAGAATACATGCTTTTCGCGTAGTTATAAGAGAAAAATTTTTACGCGTGTCACAGGGACACTTGTAAAACCGATGTGTTCAGATTTACCTCGTTTCGGTCTAAAACAGCTTGTTTCGTTGAACTAAGCACGAATACATGCTTTTCGCGCAGTTATAAGAGAAAAAAGTTTTGACGCGTATCAGAGGAACACTTGTAAAACCGATGTGTTGTGATTTAGCTTGTTTCGGTCTAAAACAGCTTGTTTCGCTGTATTAAGCAAGAATACATGCTTTTCGCGCAGTTATAAGAGAAAAAGTTTTGACGCGTGTCACAGGGACACTTGTAAAGCCGATGTGTTGTGATTTAGCTCGTTTCGGTCTAAAACAGCTTGTTTCGTTGTATTAAGCAAGAATACATGCTTTTCGCGCAGTTATAAGTGAAAAAGTTTTGACGCGTGTCAGAGGAACACTTGTAAAACCGATGTGTTGTGATTTAGCTCGTTTCTGTCTAAAACAGCTTGATTCGCTGTATTAAGCAAGAATACATGCTTTTCGCGCAGTTATAAGAGAAAAAGTTTTGACGCGTGTCACAGGGACACTTGTAAAACCGATGTGTTCAGATTTACCCCGTTTCGGTCTAAAACAGCTTGTTTCGTTAGACTAAGCACGAATACATGCTTTTCGCGCAGTTATAAGAGAAAAAAATTTTGACGCGTATCAGAGGAACACTTGTAAAACCGATGTGTTGTGATTTAGCTCGTTTCGGTCTAAAACAGCTTGTTTTGTATTAAGCAAGAATACATGCTTTTCGCGCAGTTATAAGAGACGTAATTCACAAGGGTAGAAACTTGGGCGAGTCGGTAACGGTGATCCATGGAAAGTGAGAGTGGCGCAAAACGGGACGAAGGGACAGAGAAAGACAGACACAACGTGTCCGTTATTGCTGCCACTGTGTGCAAAGCACGTGCTGCAGCTTTTTGCCTCCGCTTAGCGCCTGTGTTGTGTCTGTCTTTCTCTGTCCCTTCGTCCCGTTTTGCGCCACTCTCACTTTCCATGGATCACCGTTACCGACTCGCCCAAGTTTCTACCCTTGTGAATTACGTTTCTAGTTCTTCGGGCGTCTTTCTACGTGTTTCCCAAGGCCCATGTGCGACCGTGTCCGTTATTGCTGCCACTGTGTGCAAAGCACGTGCTGCAGCTTTTTGCCTCCGCTTAGCGCCTGTGTTGTGTCTGTCTTTCTCTGTCCCTTCGTCCCGTTTTGCGCCACTCTCACTTTCCATGGATCACCGTTACCGACTCGCCCAAGTTTCTACCCTTGTGAATTACGTTTCTAGTTCTTCGGGCGTCTTTCTACGTGTTTCCCAAGGCCCATGTGCGACCGTGTCCGTTATTGCTGCCACTGTGTGCAAAGCACGTGCTGCAGCTTTTTGCCTCCGCTTAGCGCCTGTGTTGTGTCTGTCTTTCTCTGTCCCTTCGTCCCGTTTTGCGCCACTCTCACTTTCCATGGATCACCGTTACCGACTCGCCCAAGTTTCTACCCTTGTGAATTACGTTTCTAGTTCTTCGGGCGTCATTCTACGTGTTTCCCAAGGCCCATGTGCGACCGTGTCCGTTATTGCTGCCACTGTGTGCAAAGCACGTGCTGCAGCTTTTTGCCACCGCTTAGCGCCTGTGTTGTGTCTGTCTTTCTCTGTCCCTTCGTCCCGTTTTGCGCCACTCTCACTTTCCATGGATCACCGTTACCGACTCGCCCAAGTTTCTACCCTTGTGAATTACGTTTCTAGTTCTTCGGGCGTCTTTCTACGTGTTTCCCAAGGCCCATGTGCGACCGTGTCCGTTATTGCTGCCACTGTGTGCAAAGCACGTGCTGCAGCTTTTTGCCTCCGCTTAGCGCCTGTGTTGTGTCTGTCTTTCTCTGTCCCTTCGTCCCGTTTTGCGCCACTCTCACTTTCCATGGATCACCGTTACCGACTCGCCCAAGTTTCTACCCTTGTGAATTACGTTTCTAGTTCTTCGGGCGTCTTTCTACGTGTTTCCCAAGGCCCATGTGCGACCGTGTCCGTTATTGCTGCCACTGTGTGCAAATCACGTGCTGCAGCTTTTTGCCTCCGCTTAGCGCCTGTGTTGTGTCTGTCTTTCTCTGTCCCTTCGTCCCGTTTTGCGCCACTCTCACTTTCCATGGATCACCGTTACCGACTCGCCCAAGTTTCTACCCTTGTGAATTACGTTTCTAGTTCTTCGGGCGTCTTTCTACGTGTTTCCCAAGGCCCATGTGCGACCGTGTCCGTTATTGCTGCCACTGTGTGCAAAGCACGTGCTGCAGCTTTTTGCCTCCGCTTAGCGCCTGTGTTGTGTCTGTCTTTCTCTGTCCCTTCGTCCCGTTTTGCGCCACTCTCACTTTCCATGGATCACCGTTACCGACTCGCCCAAGTTTCTACCCTTGTGAATTACGTTTCTAGTTCTTCGGGCGTCTTTCTACGTGTTTCCCAAGGCCCATGTGCGACCGTGTCCGTTATTGCTGCCACTGTGTGCAAAGCACGTGCTGCAGCTTTTTGCCTCCGCTTAGCGCCTGTGTTGTGTCTGTCTTTCTCTGTCCCTTCGTCCCGTTTTGCGCCACTCTCACTTTCCATGGATCACCGTTACCGACTCGCCCAAGTTTCTACCCTTGTGAATTACGTTTCTAGTTCTTCGGGCGTCTTTCTACGTGTTTCCCAAGGCCCATGTGCGACCGTGTCCGTTATTGCTGCCACTGTGTGCAAAGCACGTGCTGCAGCTTTTTGCCTCCGCTTAGCGCCTGTGTTGTGTCTGTCTTTCTCTGTCCCTTCGTCCCGTTTTGCGCCACTCTCACTTTCCATGGATCACCGTTACCGACTCGCCCAAGTTTCTACCCTTGTGAATTACGTTTCTAGTTCTTCGGGCGTCTTTCTACGTGTTTCCCAAGGCCCATGTGCGACCGTGTCCGTTATTGCGGCCACTGTGTGCAAAGCACGTGCTGCAGCTTTTTGCCTCCGCTTAGCGCCTGTGTTGTGTCTGTCTTTCTCTGTCCCTTCGACCCGTTTTGCGCCACTCTCACTTTTCATGGATCACCGTTACCGACTCGCCCAAGTTTCTACCCTTGTGAATTACGTTTCTAGTTCTTCGGGCGTCTTTCTACGTGTTTCCCAAGGCCCATGTGCGACCGTGTCCGTTATTGCTGCCACTGTGTGCAAAGCACGTGCTGCAGCTTTTTGCCTCCGCTTAGCGCCTGTGTTGAATCTGTCTTTCTCTGTCCCTTCGTCCCGTTTTGCGCCACTCTCACTTTCCATGGATCACCGTTACCGACTCGCCCAAGTTTCTACCCTTGTGAATTACGTTTCTAGTTCTTCGGGCGTCTTTCTACGTGTTTCCCAAGGCCCATGTGCGACCGTGTCCGTTATTGCTGCCACTGTGTGCAAAGCACGTGCTGCAGCTTTTTGCCTCCGCTTAGCGCCTGTGTTGTGTCTGTCTTTCTCTGTCCCTTCGTCCCGTTTTGCGCCACTCTCACTTTCCATGGATCACCGTTACCGACTCGCCCAAGTTTCTACCCTTGTGAATTACGTTTCTAGTTCTTCGGGCGTCTTTCTACGTGTTTCCCAAGGCCCATGTGCGACCGTGTTCGTTATTGCTGCCACTGTGTGCAAAGCACGTGCTGCAGCTTTTTGCCTCCGCTTAGCGCCTGTGTTGTGTCTGTCTTTCTCTGTCCCTTCGTCCCGTTTTGCGCCACTCTCACTTTCCATGGATCACCGTTACCGACTCGCCCAAGTTTCTACCCTTGTGAATTACGTTTCTAGTTCTTCGGGCGTCTTTCTACGTGTTTCCCAAGGCCCATGTGCGACCGTGTCCGTTATTGCTGCCACTGTGTGCAAAGCACGTGCTGCAGCTTTTTGCCTCCGCTTAGCGCCTGTGTTGTGTCTGTCTTTCTCTGTCCCTTCGTCCCGTTTTGCGCCACTCTCACTTTCCATGGATCACCGTTACCGACTCGCCCAAGTTTCTACCCTTGTGAATTACGTTTCTAGTTCTTCGGGCGTCTTTCTACGTGTTTCCCAAGGACCATGTGCGACCGTGTCCGTTATTGCTGCCACTGTGTGCAAAGCACGTGCTGCAGCTTTTTGCCTCCGCTTAGCGCCTGTGTTGTGTCTGTCTTTCTCTGTCCCTTCGTCCCGTTTTGCGCCACTCTCACTTTCGATGGATCACCGTTACCGACTCGCCCAAGTTTCTACCCTTGTGAATTACGTTTCTAGTTCTTCGGGCGTCTTTCTACGTGTTTCCCAAGGCCCATGTGCGACCGTGTCCGTTATTGCTGCCACTGTGTGCAAAGCACCTGCTGCAGCTTTTTGCCTCCGCTTAGCGCCTGTGTTGTGTCTGTCTTTCTCTGTCCCTTCGTCCCGTTTTGCGCCACTCTCACTTTCCATGGATCACCGTTACCGACTCGCCCAAGTTTCTACCCTTGTGAATTACGTTTCTAGTTCTTCGGGCGTCTTTCTACGTGTTTCCCAAGGCCCATGTGCGACCGTGTCCGTTATTGCTGCCACTGTGTGCAAAGCACGTGCTGCAGCTTTTTGCCTCCGCTTAGCGCCTGTGTTGTGTCTGTCTTTCTCTGTCCCTTCGTCCCGTTTTGCGCCACTCTCACTTTCCATGGATCACCGTTACCGACTCGCCCAAGTTTCTACCCTTGTGAATTACATTTCTAGTTCTTCGGGCGTCTTTCTACGTGTTTCCCAAGGCCCATGTGCGACCGTGTCCGTTATTGCTGCCACTGTGTGCAAAGCACGTGCTGCAGCTTTTTGCCTCCGCTTAGCGCCTGTGTTGTGTCTGTCTTTCTCTGTCCCTTCGTCCCGTTTTGCGCCACTCTCACTTTCCATGGATCACCGTTACCGACTCGCCCAAGTTTCTACCCTTGTGAATTACGTTTCTAGTTCTTCGGGCGTCTTTCTACGTGTTTCCCAAGGCCCATGTGCGACCGTGTCCGTTATTGCTGCCACTGTGTGCAAAGCACGTGCTGCAGCTTTTTGCCTCCGCTTAGCGCCTGTGTTGTGTCTGTCTTTCTCTGTCCCTTCGTCCCGTTTTGCGCCACTCTCACTTTCCATGGATCACCGTTACCGACTCGCCCAAGTTTCTACCCTTGTGAATTACGTTTCTAGTTCTTCGGGCGTCTTTCTACGTGTTTCCCAAGGCCCATGTGCGACCGTGTCCGTTATTGCTGCCACTGTGTGCAAAGCACGTGCTGCAGCTTTTTGCCTCCGCTTAGCGCCTGTGTTGTGTCTGTCTTTCTCTGTCCCTTCGTCCCGTTTTGCGCCACTCTCACTTTCCATGGATCACCGTTACCGACTCGCCCAAGTTTCTACCCTTGTGAATTACGTTTCTAGTTCTTCGGGCGTCTTTCTACGTGTTTCCCAAGGCCCATGTGCGACCGTGTCCGTTATTGCTGCCACTGTGTGCAAAGCACGTGCTGCAGCTTTTTGCCTCCGCTTAGCGCCTGTGTTGTGTCTGTCTTTCTCTGTCCCTTCGTCCCGTTTTGCGCCACTCTCACTTTCCATGTTATAAGAGAAAACGTTTTGACGCGTGTCACAGGGACACTTGTAAAACCGATGTGTTGTGATTTAGCTCGTTTCGGATTAAAACAACTTGTTTCGTTGTATTAAGCAAGAATACATGCTTTTCGCGCAGTTATAAGAGAAAAAGTTTTGACGCGTGTCACAGGGACACTTGTAAAACCGATATGTTCAGATTTAGCTCGTTTCGGTTTAAAACAACTTGTTCCGCTGTATTAAGCACGAATACATGCTTTTCGCGCAGGTATAAGAGAAAAAGTTTTGACGCGTGTCACAGGGACACTTGTAAAGCCGATGTGTTGTGATTTAGCTCGTTTCGGTCTAAAACAGCTTGTTTCGTTGTATTAAGCAAGAATACATGCTTTTCGCGCAGTTATAAGAGAAAAAGTTTTGACGCGTGTCACAGGGACACTTGTAAAACCGATGTGTTCAGATTTACCCCGTTTCGGTCTAAAACAGCTTGTTTCTTTAAACTAAGCAAGAATACATGCTTTTCGCGCAGTTATAAGAGAAATCGTTTTGACGCGTGTCACAGGGACACTTGTAAAGCCGATGTGTTGTGATTTAGCTCGTTTCGGTCTAAAACAGCTTGTTTCGTTGTATTAAGCAAGAATACATGCTTTTCGCGCAGTTATAAGTGAAAAAGTTTTGACGCGTGTCAGAGGAACACTTGTAAAACCGATGTGTTGTGATTTAGCTCGTTTCGGTCTAAAACAGCTTGTTTCGCTGTATTAAGCAAGAATACATGCTTTTCGCGCAGTTATAAGAGAAAAAGTTTTGACGCGTGTCACAGGGACACTTGTAAAACCGATGTGTTGTGATTTAGCTCGTTTCGGTCTAAAACAGCTTGTTTCGCTGTATTAAGCAAGAATACATGCTTTTCGCGCAGTTATAAGAGAAAAAGTTTTGACGCGTGTCACAGGGACACTTGTAAAACCGATATGTTCAGATTTAGCTCGTTTCGGTTTAAAACAACTTGTTCCGCTGTATTAAGCACGAATACATGCTTTTCGCGCAGGTATAAGAGAAAAAGTTTTGACGCGTGTCACAGGGACACTTGTAAAGCCGATGTGTTGTGATTTAGCTCGTTTCGGTCTAAAACAGCTTGTTTCGTTGTATTAAGCAAGAATACATGCTTTTCGCGCAGTTATAAGTGAAAAAGTTTTGACGCGTGTCAGAGGAACACTTGTAAAACCGATGTGTTGTGATTTAGCTCGTTTCGGTCTAAAACAGCTTGATTCGCTGTATTAAGCAAGAATACATGCTTTTCGCGCAGTTATAAGAGAAAAAGTTTTGACGCGTGTCACAGGAACACTTGTAAAACCGATGTGTTCAGATTTACCCCGTTTCGGTCTAAAACAGCTTGTTTCGTTAGACTAAGCACGAATACATGCTTTTCGCGCAGTTATAAGTGAAAAAAATTTTGACGCGTATCAGAGGAACACTTGTAAAACCGATGTGTTGTGATTTAGCTCGTTTCGGTCTAAAACAGCTTGTTTCGCTGTATTAAGCAAGAATACATGCTTTTCGCGCAGTTATAAGAGAAAAAGTTTTGACGCGTGTCACAGGGACACTTGTAAAACCGATGTGTTCAGATTTAGCTCGTTTCGGTCTAAAACAGCTTGTTTCGTTGTATTAGGCACGAATACATGCTTTTCGCGTTTTATAAGAGAAAAAGATTTGACGCGTATCAGAGGAACACTTGTAAAGCCGATGTGTTGTGATTTAGCTCGTTTCGGTCTAAAACAGCTTGTTTCGCTGTATTAGGCAGGAATACATGCTTTTCGCGCAGTTATAAGAGAAAAAGTTTTAAAGGCATGTCACAGGGGCACTTGTAAAATCGATGTGTTCAGATTTAGCTCGTTTCGGTCCAAAACTACTTGTTTCGCTGTATTAAGCAAGAATACATGCTTTTCGCGCAGTTATAAGAGAAAAAGATTTGACGCGTGTCAGAGGAACACTTGTAAAGCCGATGTGTTGTGATTTAGCTCGTTTCGGTCTAAAACAGCTTGTTTCGTTGTATTAAGCAAGAATACATGCTTTTCGAGCAGTTATAAGAGAAAAAAGTTTTGACGCGTATCAGAGGAACACTTGTAAAACCGATGTGTTGTGATTTAACTCGTTTCGGTCTAAAACAGCTTGTTTCGCTGTATTAAGCAAGAATACATGCTTTTCGCGCAGTTATAAGAGAAAAAGTTTTGACGCGTGTCACAGGGACACTTGTAAAACCGATGTGTTGTGATTTAGCTCGTTTCGGATTAAAACAGCTTGTTTCGTTGTATTAAGCAATACATGCTTTTCGCGCAGTTATAAGAGAAAAAGATTTGACGCGTATCAGAGGAACACTTGTAAAACCGATGTGTTGTGATTTAGCTCGTTTCGGTCTAAAACAGCTTGTTTCGCTGTATTAAGCAAGAATACATGCTTTTCGCGCAGTTATAAGAGAAAAAGTTTTGACGCGTGTAACAGGGACACTTGTAAAACCGATGTGTTCAGATTTAGCTCGTTTCGGTTTAAAACAACTTGTTTCGCTGTATTAAGCAAGAATACGTGCTTTTCGCGCAGTTACAAGAGAAAAAGTTTTGACGCGTGTCACAGGGACACTTGTAAAACCGATGTGTTGATCTAGCTCGTTTTGGTGTAAAACAGCTTGTTTCGTTGTATTAAGCACGAATACATGCTTTTCGCGCAGTTATAAGAGAAAAAGTTTAGACGCGTATCAGAGGAACACTTGTAAAACCGATGTGTTGTGATTTAGCTCGTTTCGGTCTAAAACAGCTTGTTTCGTTGTATTAAGCAAGAATACATGCTTTTCGCGCCGTTAGAAGAGAAAAAGTTTTGACGCGTATCAGAGGAACACTTGTAAAACCGATGTGTTGTGATTTAGCTCGTTTCGGTCTAAAAGAGCTTGTTTCGCTGTATTAAGCAAGAATACATGCTTTTCGGGTAGTTATAAGAGAAAAATTTTTACGCGTGTCACAGGGACACTTGTAAAACCGATGTGTTCAGATTTACCTCGTTTCGGTCTAAAACAGCTTGTTTCGTTGAACTAAGCACGA
The DNA here is from genome assembly GCF_052857255.1 of Amblyomma americanum. Classification (NCBI taxonomy): domain Eukaryota; kingdom Metazoa; phylum Arthropoda; class Arachnida; order Ixodida; family Ixodidae; genus Amblyomma; species Amblyomma americanum. Next base: position 1,070,985 of record NW_027526497.1, read on the forward strand.
ATACATGCTTTTCGCGCAGTTATAAGAGAAAAAAGTTTTGACGCGTATCAGAGGAACACTTGTAAAACCGATGTGTTGTGATTTAGCTTGTTTCGGTCTAAAACAGCTTGTTTCGCTGTATTAAGCAAGAATACATGCTTTTCGCGCAGTTATAAGAGAAAAAGTTTTGACGCGTGTCACAGGGACACTTGTAAAGCCGATGTGTTGTGATTTAGCTCGTTTCGGTCTAAAACAGCTTGTTTCGTTGTATTAAGCAAGAATACATGCTTTTCGCGCAGTTATAAGTGAAAAAGTTTTGACGCGTGTCAGAGGAACACTTGTAAAACCGATGTGTTGTGATTTAGCTCGTTTCTGTCTAAAACAGCTTGATTCGCTGTATTAAGCAAGAATACATGCTTTTCGCGCAGTTATAAGAGAAAAAGTTTTGACGCGTGTCACAGGGACACTTGTAAAACCGATGTGTTCAGATTTACCCCGTTTCGGTCTAAAACAGCTTGTTTCGTTAGACTAAGCACGAATACATGCTTTTCGCGCAGTTATAAGAGAAAAAAATTTTGACGCGTATCAGAGGAACACTTGTAAAACCGATGTGTTGTGATTTAGCTCGTTTCGGTCTAAAACAGCTTGTTTTGTATTAAGCAAGAATACATGCTTTTCGCGCAGTTATAAGAGACGTAATTCACAAGGGTAGAAACTTGGGCGAGTCGGTAACGGTGATCCATGGAAAGTGAGAGTGGCGCAAAACGGGACGAAGGGACAGAGAAAGACAGACACAACGTGTCCGTTATTGCTGCCACTGTGTGCAAAGCACGTGCTGCAGCTTTTTGCCTCCGCTTAGCGCCTGTGTTGTGTCTGTCTTTCTCTGTCCCTTCGTCCCGTTTTGCGCCACTCTCACTTTCCATGGATCACCGTTACCGACTCGCCCAAGTTTCTACCCTTGTGAATTACGTTTCTAGTTCTTCGGGCGTCTTTCTACGTGTTTCCCAAGGCCCATGTGCGACCGTGTCCGTTATTGCTGCCACTGTGTGCAAAGCACGTGCTGCAGCTTTTTGCCTCCGCTTAGCGCCTGTGTTGTGTCTGTCTTTCTCTGTCCCTTCGTCCCGTTTTGCGCCACTCTCACTTTCCATGGATCACCGTTACCGACTCGCCCAAGTTTCTACCCTTGTGAATTACGTTTCTAGTTCTTCGGGCGTCTTTCTACGTGTTTCCCAAGGCCCATGTGCGACCGTGTCCGTTATTGCTGCCACTGTGTGCAAAGCACGTGCTGCAGCTTTTTGCCTCCGCTTAGCGCCTGTGTTGTGTCTGTCTTTCTCTGTCCCTTCGTCCCGTTTTGCGCCACTCTCACTTTCCATGGATCACCGTTACCGACTCGCCCAAGTTTCTACCCTTGTGAATTACGTTTCTAGTTCTTCGGGCGTCATTCTACGTGTTTCCCAAGGCCCATGTGCGACCGTGTCCGTTATTGCTGCCACTGTGTGCAAAGCACGTGCTGCAGCTTTTTGCCTCCGCTTAGCGCCTGTGTTGTGTCTGTCTTTCTCTGTCCCTTCGTCCCGTTTTGCGCCACTCTCACTTTCCATGGATCACCGTTACCGACTCGCCCAAGTTTCTACCCTTGTGAATTACGTTTCTAGTTCTTCGGGCGTCTTTCTACGTGTTTCCCAAGGCCCATGTGCGACCGTGTCCGTTATTGCTGCCACTGTGTGCAAAGCACGTGCTGCAGCTTTTTGCCTCCGCTTAGCGCCTGTGTTGTGTCTGTCTTTCTCTGTCCCTTCGTCCCGTTTTGCGCCACTCTCACTTTCCATGGATCACCGTTACCGACTCGCCCAAGTTTCTACCCTTGTGAATTACGTTTCTAGTTCTTCGGGCGTCTTTCTACGTGTTTCCCAAGGCCCATGTGCGACCGTGTCCGTTATTGCTGCCACTGTGTGCAAATCACGTGCTGCAGCTTTTTGCCTCCGCTTAGCGCCTGTGTTGTGTCTGTCTTTCTCTGTCCCTTCGTCCCGTTTTGCGCCACTCTCACTTTCCATGGATCACCGTTACCGACTCGCCCAAGTTTCTACCCTTGTGAATTACGTTTCTAGTTCTTCGGGCGTCTTTCTACGTGTTTCCCAAGGCCCATGTGCGACCGTGTCCGTTATTGCTGCCACTGTGTGCAAAGCACGTGCTGCAGCTTTTTGCCTCCGCTTAGCGCCTGTGTTGTGTCTGTCTTTCTCTGTCCCTTCGTCCCGTTTTGCGCCACTCTCACTTTCCATGGATCACCGTTACCGACTCGCCCAAGTTTCTACCCTTGTGAATTACGTTTCTAGTTCTTCGGGCGTCTTTCTACGTGTTTCCCAAGGCCCATGTGCGACCGTGTCCGTTATTGCTGCCACTGTGTGCAAAGCACGTGCTGCAGCTTTTTGCCTCCGCTTAGCGCCTGTGTTGTGTCTGTCTTTCTCTGTCCCTTCGTCCCGTTTTGCGCCACTCTCACTTTCCATGGATCACCGTTACCGACTCGCCCAAGTTTCTACCCTTGTGAATTACGTTTCTAGTTCTTCGGGCGTCTTTCTACGTGTTTCCCAAGGCCCATGTGCGACCGTGTCCGTTATTGCTGCCACTGGGTGCAAAGCACGTGCTGCAGCTTTTTGCCTCCGCTTAGCGCCTGTGTTGTGTCTGTCTTTCTCTGTCCCTTCGTCCCGTTTTGCGCCACTCTCACTTTTCATGGATCACCGTTACCGACTCGCCCAAGTTTCTACCCTTGTGAATTACGTTTCTAGTTCTTCGGGCGTCTTTCTACGTGTTTCCCAAGGCCCATGTGCGACCGTGTCCGTTATTGCTGCCACTGTGTGCAAAGCACGTGCTGCAGCTTTTTGCCTCCGCTTAGCGCCTGTGTTGAATCTGTCTTTCTCTGTCCCTTCGTCCCGTTTTGCGCCACTCTCACTTTCCATGGATCACCGTTACCGACTCGCCCAAGTTTCTACCCTTGTGAATTACGTTTCTAGTTCTTCGGGCGTCTTTCTACGTGTTTCCCAAGGCCCATGTGCGACCGTGTCCGTTATTGCTGCCACTGTGTGCAAAGCACGTGCTGCAGCTTTTTGCCTCCGCTTAGCGCCTGTGTTGTGTCTGTCTTTCTCTGTCCCTTCGTCCCGTTTTGCGCCACTCTCACTTTCCATGGATCACCGTTACCGACTCGCCCAAGTTTCTACCCTTGTGAATTACGTTTCTAGTTCTTCGGGCGTCTTTCTACGTGTTTCCCAAGGCCCATGTGCGACCGTGTTCGTTATTGCTGCCACTGTGTGCAAAGCACGTGCTGCAGCTTTTTGCCTCCGCTTAGCGCCTGTGTTGTGTCTGTCTTTCTCTGTCCCTTCGTCCCGTTTTGCGCCACTCTCACTTTCCATGGATCACCGTTACCGACTCGCCCAAGTTTCTACCCTTGTGAATTACGTTTCTAGTTCTTCGGGCGTCTTTCTACGTGTTTCCCAAGGCCCATGTGCGACCGTGTCCGTTATTGCTGCCACTGTGTGCAAAGCACGTGCTGCAGCTTTTTGCCTCCGCTTAGCGCCTGTGTTGTGTCTGTCTTTCTCTGTCCCTTCGTCCCGTTTTGCGCCACTCTCACTTTCCATGGATCACCGTTACCGACTCGCCCAAGTTTCTACCCTTGTGAATTACGTTTCTAGTTCTTCGGGCGTCTTTCTACGTGTTTCCCAAGGCCCATGTGCGACCGTGTCCGTTATTGCTGCCACTGTGTGCAAAGCACGTGCTGCAGCTTTTTGCCTCCGCTTAGCGCCTGTGTTGTGTCTGTCTTTCTCTGTCCCTTCGTCCCGTTTTGCGCCACTCTCACTTTCGATGGATCACCGTTACCGACTCGCCCAAGTTTCTACCCTTGTGAATTACGTTTCTAGTTCTTCGGGCGTCTTTCTACGTGTTTCCCAAGGCCCATGTGCGACCGTGTCCGTTATTGCTGCCACTGTGTGCAAAGCACCTGCTGCAGCTTTTTGCCTCCGCTTAGCGCCTGTGTTGTGTCTGTCTTTCTCTGTCCCTTCGTCCCGTTTTGCGCCACTCTCACTTTCCATGGATCACCGTTACCGACTCGCCCAAGTTTCTACCCTTGTGAATTACGTTTCTAGTTCTTCGGGCGTCTTTCTACGTGTTTCCCAAGGCCCATGTGCGACCGTGTCCGTTATTGCTGCCACTGTGTGCAAAGCACGTGCTGCAGCTTTTTGCCTCCGCTTAGCGCCTGTGTTGTGTCTGTCTTTCTCTGTCCCTTCGTCCCGTTTTGCGCCACTCTCACTTTCCATGGATCACCGTTACCGACTCGCCCAAGTTTCTACCCTTGTGAATTACGTTTCTAGTTCTTCGGGCGTCTTTCTACGTGTTTCCCAAGGCCCATGTGCGACCGTGTCCGTTATTGCTGCCACTGTGTGCAAATCACGTGCTGCAGCTTTTTGCCTCCGCTTAGCGCCTGTGTTGTGTCTGTCTTTCTCTGTCCGTTCGTCCCGTTTTGCGCCACTCTCACTTTCCATGGATCACCGTTACCGACTCGCCCAAGTTTCTACCCTTGTGAATTACGTTTCTAGTTCTTCGGGCGTCTTTCTACGTGTTTCCCAAGGCCCATGTGCGACCGTGTCCGTTATTGCTGCCACTGTGTGCAAAGCACGTGCTGCAGCTTTTTGCCTCCGCTTAGCGCCTGTGTTGTGTCTGTCTTTCTCTGTCCCTTCGTCCCGTTTTGCGCCACTCTCACTTTCCATGGATCACCGTTACCGACTCGCCCAAGTTTCTACCCTTGTGAATTACGTTTCTAGTTCTTCGGGCGTCTTTCTACGTGTTTCCCAAGGCCCATGTGCGACCGGGTCCGTTATTGCTGCCACTGTGTGCAAAGCACGTGCTGCAGCTTTTTGCCTCCGCTTAGCGCCTGTGTTGTGTCTGTCTTTCTCTGTCCCTTCGTCCCGTTTTGCGCCACTCTCACTTTCCATGGATCACCGTTACCGACTCGCCCAAGTTTCTACCCTTGTGAATTACGTTTCTAGTTCTTCGGGCGTCTTTCTACGTGTTTCCCAAGGCCCATGTGCGACCGTGTCCGTTATTGCTGCCACTGTGTGCAAAGCACGTGCTGCAGCTTTTTGCCTCCGCTTAGCGCCTGTGTTGTGTCTGTCTTTCTCTGTCCCTTCGTCCCGTTTTGCGCCACTCTCACTTTTCATGGATCACCGTTACCGACTCGCCCAAGTTTCTACCCTTGTGAATTACGTTTCTAGTTCTTCGGGCGTCTTTCTACGTGTTTCCCAAGGCCCATGTGCGACCGTGTCCGTTATTGCTGCCACTGTGTGCAAAGCACGTGCTGCAGCTTTTTGCCTCCGCTTAGCGCCTGTGTTTAATCTGTCTTTCTCTGTCCCTTCGTCCCGTTTTGCGCCACTCTCACTTTCCATGGATCACCGTTACCGACTCGCCCAAGTTTCTACCCTTGTGAATTACGTTTCTAGTTCTTCGGGCGTCTTTCTACGTGTTTCCCAAGGCCCATGTGCGACCGTGTCCGTTATTGCTGCCACTGTGTGCAAAGCACGTGCTGCAGCTTTTTGCCTCCGCTTAGCGCCTGTGTTGTGTCTGTCTTTCTCTGTCCCTTCGTCCCGTTTTGCGCCACTCTCACTTTCCATGGATCACCGTTACCGACTCGCCCAAGTTTCTACCCTTGTGAATTACGTTTCTAGTTCTTCGGGCGTCTTTCTACGTGTTTCCCAAGGCCCATGTGCGACCGTGTTCGTTATTGCTGCCACTGTGTGCAAAGCACGTGCTGCAGCTTTTTGCCTCCGCTTAGCGCCTGTGTTGTGTCTGTCTTTCTCTGTCCCTTCGTCCCGTTTTGCGCCACTCTCACTTTCCATGGATCACCGTTACCGACTCGCCCAAGTTTCTACCCTTGTGAATTACGTTTCTAGTTCTTCGGGCGTCTTTCTACGTGTTTCCCAAGGCCCATGTGCGACCGTGTCCGTTATTGCTGCCACTGTGTGCAAAGCACGTGCTGCAGCTTTTTGCCTCCGCTTAGCGCCTGTGTTGTGTCTGTCTTTCTCTGTCCCTTCGTCCCGTTTTGCGCCACTCTCACTTTCCATGGATCACCGTTACCGACTCGCCCAAGTTTCTACCCTTGTGAATTACGTTTCTAGTTCTTCGGGCGTCTTTCTACGTGTTTCCCAAGGCCCATGTGCGACCGTGTCCGTTATTGCTGCCACTGTGTGCAAAGCACGTGCTGCAGCTTTTTGCCTCCGCTTAGCGCCTGTGTTGTGTCTGTCTTTCTCTGTCCCTTCGTCCCGTTTTGCGCCACTCTCACTTTCGATGGATCACCGTTACCGACTCGCCCAAGTTTCTACCCTTGTGAATTACGTTTCTAGTTCTTCGGGCGTCTTTCTACGTGTTTCCCAAGGCCCATGTGCGACCGTGTCCGTTATTGCTGCCACTGTGTGCAAAGCACCTGCTGCAGCTTTTTGCCTCCGCTTAGCGCCTGTGTTGTGTCTGTCTTTCTCTGTCCCTTCGTCCCGTTTTGCGCCACTCTCACTTTCCATGGATCACCGTTACCGACTCGCCCAAGTTTCTACCCTTGTGAATTACGTTTCTAGTTCTTCGGGCGTCTTTCTACGTGTTTCCCAAGGCCCATGTGCGACCGTGTCCGTTATTGCTGCCACTGTGTGCAAAGCACGTGCTGCAGCTTTTTGCCTCCGCTTAGCGCCTGTGTTGTGTCTGTCTTTCTCTGTCCCTTCGTCCCGTTTTGCGCCACTCTCACTTTCCATGGATCACCGTTACCGACTCGCCCAAGTTTCTACCCTTGTGAATTACGTTTCTAGTTCTTCGGGCGTCTTTCTACGTGTTTCCCAAGGCCCATGTGCGACCGTGTCCGTTATTGCTGCCACTGTGTGCAAAGCACGTGCTGCAGCTTTTTGCCTCCGCTTAGCGCCTGTGTTGTGTCTGTCTTTCTCTGTCCCTTCGTCCCGTTTTGCGCCACTCTCACTTTCCATGGATCACCGTTACCGACTCGCCCAAGTTTCTACCCTTGTGAATTACGTTTCTAGTTCTTCGGGCGTCTTTCTACGTGTTTCCCAAGGCCCATGTGCGACCGTGTCCGTTATTGCTGCCACTGTGTGCAAAGCACGTGCTGCAGCTTTTTGCCTCCGCTTAGCGCCTGTGTTGTGTCTGTCTTTCTCTGTCCCTTCGTCCCGTTTTGCGCCACTCTCACTTTCCATGGATCACCGTTACCGACTCGCCCAAGTTTCTACCCTTGTGAATTACGTTTCTAGTTCTTCGGGCGTCTTTCTACGTGTTTCCCAAGGCCCATGTGCGACCGTGTCCGTTATTGCTGCCACTGTGTGCAAAGCACGTGCTGCAGCTTTTTGCCTCCGCTTAGCGCCTGTGTTGTGTCTGTCTTTCTCTGTCCCTTCGTCCCGTTTTGCGCCACTCTCACTTTCCATGGATCACCGTTACCGACTCGCCCAAGTTTCTACCCTTGTGAATTACGTTTCTAGTTCTTCGGGCGTCTTTCTACGTGTTTCCCAAGGCCCATGTGCGACCGTGTCCGTTATTGCTGCCACTGTGTGCAAAGCACGTGCTGCAGCTTTTTGCCTCCGCTTAGCGCCTGTGTTGTGTCTGTCTTTCTCTGTCCCTTCGTCCCGTTTTGCGCCACTCTCACTTTCCATGTTATAAGAGAAAACGTTTTGACGCGTGTCACAGGGACACTTGTAAAACCGATGTGTTGTGATTTAGCTCGTTTCGGATTAAAACAACTTGTTTCGTTGTATTAAGCAAGAATACATGCTTTTCGCGCAGTTATAAGAGAAAAAGTTTTGACGCGTATCAGAGGAACACTTGTAAAACCGATGTGTTGTGATTTAGCTCGTTTCGGTCTAAAACAGCTTGTTTCGCTGTATTAAGCAAGAATACATGCTTTTCGCGCAGTTATAAGAGAAAAAGTTTTGACGCGTGTCACAGGGACACTTGTAAAACCGATGTGTTCAGATTTAGCTCGTTTCGGTTTAAAACAACTTGTTTCGCTGTATTAAGCAAGAATACGTGCTTTTCGCGCAGTTACAAGAGAAAAAGTTTTGACGCGTGTCACAGGGACACTTGTACAACCGATGTGTTGATCTAGCTCGTTTTGGTGTAAAACAGCTTGTTTCGTTGTATTAAGCACGAATACATGCTTTTCGCGCAGTTATAAGAGAAAACGTTTACACGCGTATCAGAGGAACACTTGTAAAACCGATGTGTTGTGATTTAGCTCGTTTCGGTCTAAAACAGCTTGTTTCGTTGTATTAAGCAAGAATACATGCTTTTCGCGCCGTTAGAAGAGAAAAAATTTTGACGCGTATCAGAGGAACACTTGTAAAACCGATGTGTTGTGATTTAGCTCGTTTCGGTCTAAAAGAGCTTGTTTCGCTGTATTAAGCAAGAATACATGCTTTTCGCGTAGTTATAAGAGAAAAAGTTTTGACGCGTGTCACAGGGACACTTGTAAAACCGATGTGTTCAGATTTACCTCGTTTCGGTCTAAAACAGCTTGTTTCGTTGTATTAAGCAAGAATACATGCTTTTCGCGCAGTTATAAGTGAAAAAGTTTTGACGCGTGTCAGAGGAACACTTGTAAAACCGATGTGTTGTGATTTAGCTCGTTTCTGTCTAAAACAGCTTGATTCGCTGTACTAAGCAAGAATACATGCTTTTCGCGCAGTTATAAGAGAAAAAGTTTTGACGCGTGTCACAGGGACACTTGTAAAACCTATGTGTTCAGATTTACCCCGTTTCGGTCTAAAACAGCTTGTTTCGTTAGACTAAGCACGAATACATGCTTTTCGCGCAGTTATAAGAGAAAAAAATTTTGACGCGTATCAGAGGAACACTTGTAAAACCGATGTGTTGTGATTTAGCTCGTTTCGGTCTAAAACAGCTTGTTTCGCTGTATTAGGCAAGAATACATGCATTTCGCGCAGTTATAAGAGAAAAAAGTTTTGACGCGTATCAGAGGAACACTTGTAAAACCGATGTGTTGTGATTTAGCTCGTTTCGGTCTAAAACAGCTTGTTTCGCTGTATTAAGCAAGAATACATGCTTTTCGCGCAGTTATAAGAGAAAAAGTTTTGACGCGTGTCACAGGGACACTTGTAAAACCGATGTGTTCAGATTTAGCTCGTTTCGGTCTAAAACAGCTTGTTTCATTGTATTAAGCACGAATACATGCTTTTCGCGCAGTTATAAGAGAAAAAGTTTAGACGCGTACCAGAGGAACACTTGTAAAACCGATGTGTTGTGATTTAGCTCGTTTCGGTCTAAAACAGCTTGTTTCGTTGTATTAAGCAAGAATACATGCTTTTCGCGCCGTTAGAAGAGAAAAAGTTTTGACGCGTATCAGAGGAACACTTGTAAAACCGATGTGTTGTGATTTAGCTCGTTTCGGTCTAAAAGAGCTTGTTTCGCTGTATTAAGCAAGAATACATGCTTTTCGCGCAGTTATAAGAGAAAAAGTTTTGACGCGTGTCACAGGGACCCTTGTAAAACCGATGTGTTCAGATTTACCTCGTTTCGGTCTAAAACAGCTTGTTTCGTTGAACTAAGCACGAATACATGCTTTTCGCGCAGTTATAAGAGAAAAAAGTTTTGACGCGTATCAGAGGAACACTTGTAAAACCGATGTGTTGTGATTTAGCTCGTTTCGGTCTAAAACAACTTGTTTCGCTGTATTAAGCAAGATACATGCTTTTCGCGCAGTTATAAGAGAAAAAGTTTTGACGCGTGTCACAGGGACACTTGTAAAGCCGATGTGTTGTGATTTAGCTCGTTTCGGTCTAAAACAGCTTGTTTCGTTGTATTAAGCAAGAATACATGCTTTTCGCGCAGTTATAAGTGAAAAAGTTTTGACGCGTGTCAGAGGAACACTTGTAAAACCGATGTGTTGTGATTTAGCTCGTTTCGGTCTAAAACAGCTTGATTCGCTGTATTAAGCAAGAATACATGCTTTTCGCGCAGTTATAAGAGAAAAAGTTTTGACGCGTGTCACAGGGACACTTGTAAAACCGATGTGTTCAGATTTACCCCGTTTCGGTCTAAAACAGCTTGTTTCGTTAGACTAAGCACGAATACATGCTTTTCGCGCAGTTATAAAAGAAAAAAATTTTGACGCGTATCAGAGGAACACTTGTAAAACCGATGTGTTGTGATTTAGCTCGTTTCGGTCTAAAACAGCTTGTTTCGCTGTATTAAGCAAGAATACATGCTTTTCGCGCAGTTATAAGAGAAAAAGTTTTGACGCGTGTCACAGGGACACTTGTAAAACCGATGTGTTCAGATTTAGCTCGTTTCGGTCTAAAACAGCTTGTTTCGTTGTATTAAGCACGAATACATGCTTTTCGCGCAGTTATAAGAGAAAAAAATTTTGACGCGTATCAGAGGAACACTTGTAAAACCGATGTGTTGTGATTTAGCTCGTTTCGGTCTAAAACAGCTTGTTTCGCTGTATTAAGCAAGAATACATGCTTTTCGCGCAGTTATAAGAGAAAACGTTTTGACGCGTGTCACAGGGACACTTGTAAAACCGATGTGTTGTGATTTAGCTCGTTTCGGATTAAAACAGCTTGTTTCGTTGTATTAAGCAAGAATACATGCTTTTCGCGCAGTTATAAGAGAAAAAGTTTTGACGCGTATCAGAGGAACACTTGTAAAACCGATGTGTTGTGATTTAGCTCGTTTCGGTCTAAAACAGCTTGTTTCGCTGTATTAAGCAAGAATACATGCTTTTCGCGCAGTTATAAGAGAAAAAGTTTTGACGCGTGTCACAGGGACACTTGTAAAACCGATGTGTTCAGATTTAGCTCGTTTCGGTTTAAAACAACTTGTTTCGCTGTATTAAGCAAGAATACGTGCTTTTCGCGCAGTTACAAGAGAAAAAGTTTTGACGCGTGTCACAGGGACACTTGTACAACCGATGTGTTGATCTAGCTCGTTTTGGTGTAAAACAGCTTGTTTCGTTGTATTAAGCACGAATACATGCTTTTCGTGCAGTTATAAGAGAAAAAGTTTAGACGCGTATCAGAGGAACACTTGTAAAACCGATGTGTTGTGATTTAACACGTTTTGGCGGGCTTGAACAAACAGCGCGAACAAAGACGAGCACAAAAGACAGCGCCGTGTCGTTCGCCTTCTTGTCTTTTGTGCTCGTCTTTGTTCGCGCTGTTTGTTCAAGGTGTTGTGATTTAGCTCGTTTCGGTCTAAAACAGCTTGTTTCGTTGTATTAAGCAAGAATACATGCTTTTCGCGCCGTTAGAAGAGAAAAAGTTTTGACGCGTATCAGAGGAACACTTGTAAAACCGATGTGTTGTGATTTAGCTCGTTTCGGTCTAAAAGAGCTTGTTTCGCTGTATTAAGCAAGAATACATGCTTTTCGCGTAGTTATAAGAGAAAAAGTTTTGACGCGTGTCACAGGGACACTTGTAAAACCGATGTGTTCAGATTTACCTCGTTTCGGTCTAAAACAGCTTGTTTCGTTGTATTAAGCAAGAATACATGCTTTTCGCGCAGTTATAAGTGAAAAAGTTTTGACGCGTGTCAGAGGAACACTTGTAAAACCGATGTGTTGTGATTTAGCTCGTTTCTGTCTAAAACAGCTTGATTCGCTGTATTAAGCAAGAATACATGCTTTTCGCGCAGTTCTAAGAGAAAAAGTTTTGACGCGTGTCACAGGGACACTTGTAAAACCGATGTGTTCAGATTTACCCCGTTTCGGTCTAAAACAGCTTGTTTCGTTAGACTAAGCACGAATACATGCTTTTCGCGCAGTTATAAGAGAAAAAAATTTTGACGCGTATCAGAGGAACACTTGTAAAACCGATGTGTTGTGATTTAGCTCGTTTCGGTCTAAAACAGCTTGTTTCGCTGTATTAAGCAAGAATACATGCTTTTCGCGCAGTTATAAGAGAAAAAGTTTTGACGCGTGTCACAGGGACACTTGTAAAACCGATGTGTTCAGATTTAGCTCGTTTCGGTCTAAAACAGCTTGTTTCGTTGTATTAAGCACGAATACATGCTTTTCGCGCAGTTATCAGAGAAAAAGTTTAGACGCGTACCAGAGGAACACTTGTAAAACCGATGTGTTGTGATTTAGCTCGTTTCGGTCTAAAACAGCTTGTTTCGTTGTATTAAGCAAGAATACATGCTTTTCGCGCCGTTAGAAGAGAAAAAGTTTTGACGCGTATCAGAGGAACACTTGTAAAACCGATGTGTTGTGATTTAGCTCGTTTCGGTCTAAAAGAGCTTGTTTCGCTGTATTAAGCAAGAATACATGCTTTTCGCGCAGTTATAAGAGAAAAAGTTTTGACGCGTGTCACAGGGACACTTGTAAAACCGATGTGTTCAGATTTACCTCGTTTCGGTCTAAAACAGCTTGTTTCGTTGAACTAAGCACGAATACATGCTTTTCGCGCAGTTATAAGAGAAAAAAGTTTTGACGCGTATCAGAGGAACACTTGTAAAACCGATGTGTTGTGATTTAGCTCGTTTCGGTCTAAAACAACTTGTTTCGCTGTATTAAGCAAGATACATGCTTTTCGCGCAGTTATAAGAGAAAAAGTTTTGACGCGTGTCACAGGGACACTTGTAAAGCCGATGTGTTGTGATTTAGCTCGTTTCGGTCTAAAACAGCTTGTTTCGTTGTATTAAGCAAGAATACATGCTTTTCGCGCAGTTATAAGTGAAAAAGTTTTGACGCGTGTCAGAGGAACACTTGTAAAACCGATGTGTTGTGATTTAGCTCGTTTCGGTCTAAAACAGCTTGATTCGCTGTATTAAGCAAGAATACATGCTTTTCGCGCAGTTATAAGAGAAAAAGTTTTGACGCGTGTCACAGGGACACTTGTAAAACCGATGTGTTCAGATTTACCCCGTTTCGGTCTAAAACAGCTTGTTTCGTTAGACTAAGCACGAATACATGCTTTTCGCGCAGTTATAAAAGAAAAAAATTTTGACGCGTATCAGAGGAACACTTGTAAAACCGATGTGTTGTGATTTAGCTCGTTTCGGTCTGAAACAGCTTGTTTCGCTGTATTAAGCAAGAATACATGCTTTTCGCGCAGTTATAAGAGAAAAAGTTTTGACGCGTGTCACAGGGACACTTGTAAAACCGATGTGTTCAGATTTAGCTCGTTTCGGTCTAAAACAGCTTGTTTCGTTGTATTAAGCACGAATACATGCTTTTCGCGCAGTTATAAGAGAAAAAAGTTTTGACGCGTATCAGAGGAACACTTGTAAAACCGATGTGTTGTGATTTAGCTCGTTTCGGTCTAAAACAGCTTGTTTCGCTGTATTAAGCAAGAATACATGCTTTTCGCGCAGTTATAAGAGAAAAAGTTTTGACGCGTGTCACAGGGACACTTGTAAAACCGATGTGTTCAGATTTAGCTCGTTTCGGTCTAAAACAGCTTGTTTCGTTGTATTAAGCACGAATACATGCTTTTCACGCAGTTATAAGAGAAAAAGTTTAGACGCGTACCAGAGGAACACTTGTAAAACCGATGTGTTGTGATTTAGCTCGTTTCGGTCTAAAACAGCTTGTTTCGTTGTATTAAGCAAGAATACATGCTTTTCGCGCAGTTATAAGAGAAAAAGATTTGACGCGTATCAGAAGAACACTTGTAAAGCCGATGTGTTGTGATTTAGCTCGTTTCGGTCTAAAACAGCTTGTTTCGCTGTATTAGGCAGGAATACATGCTTTTCGCGCAGTTATAGGAGAAAAAGTTTTAAAGGCATGTCACAGGGACACTTGTAAAACCGATGTGTTCAGATTTAGCTCGTTTCGGTCTAAAACTACTTGTTTCGCTGTATTAAGCAAGAATACATGCTTTTCGCGCAGTTATAAGAGAAAAAGATTTGACGCGTATCAGAGGAACACTTGTAAAGCCGATGTGTTGTGATTTCGCTCGTTTCGGTCTAAAACAGCTTGTTTCGTTGTATTAAGCAAGAATACATGCTTTTCGCGCAGTTATAAGAGAAAAAAGTTTTGACGCGTATCAGAGGAACACTTGTAAAACCGATGCGTTGTGATTTAGCTCGTTTCGGTCTAAAACAGCTTGTTTCGCTGTATTAAGCAAGAATACATGCTTTTCGCGCAGTTATAAGAGAAAAAGTTTTGACGCGTGTCACAGGGACACTTGTAAAGCCGATGTGTTGTGATTTAGCTCGTTTCGGTCTAAAACAGCTTGTTTCGTTGTATTAAGCAAGAATACATGCTTTTCGCGCAGTTATAAGTGAAAAAGTTTTGACGCGTGTCAGAGGAACACTTGTAAAACCGATGTGTTGTGATTTAGCTCGTTTCGGTCTAAAACAGCTTGTTTCGCTGTATTAAGCAAGAATACATGCTTTTCGCGCAGTTATAAGAGAAAAAGTTTTGACGCGTGTCACAGGGACACTTGTAAAACCGATGTGTTCAGATTTACCCCGTTTCGGTCTAGAACAGCTTGTTTCCTTAGACTAAGCACGAATACATGCTTTTCGCGCAGTTATAAGAGAAAAAAGTTTTGACGCGTGTCAGAGGAACACTTGTAAAACCGATGTGTTGTGATTTAGCTCGTTTCGGTCTAAAACAGCTTGTTTCGCTGTATTAAGCAAGAATACATGCTTTTCGCGCAGTTATAAGAGAAAAAGTTTTGACGCGTGTCACAGGGACACTTGTAAAACCGATGTGTTGTGATTTAGCTCGTTTCGGTCTAAAACAGCTTGTTTCGTTGTATTAAGCAAGAATACATGCTTTTCGCGCAGTTATGAGAGAAAAAGTTTTGACGCGTATCAGAGGAACACTTGTAAAACCGATGTGTTGTGATTTAGCTCGTTTCGGTCTAAAACAGCTTGTTTCGCTGTATTAAGCAAGAATACATGCTTTTCGCGCAGTTATAAGAGAAAAAGTTTTGACGCGTGTCACAGGGACACTTGTAAAACCGATGTGTTCAGATTTACCTCGTTTCGGTCTAAAACAGCTTGTTTCGTTGAACTAAGCACGAATACATGCTTTTCGCGCAGTTATAAGAGAAAAAAGTTTTGACGCGTATCAGAGGAACACTTGTAAAACCGATGTGTTGTGATTTAGCTCGTTTCGGTCTAAAACAGCTTGTTTCGCTGTATTAAGCAAGAATACATGCTTTTCGCGCAGTTATAAGAGAAAAAGTTTTGACGCGTGTCACAGGGACACTTGTAAAACCGATGTGTTGTGATTTAGCTCGTTTCGGATTAAAACAGCTTGTTTCGTTGTATTAAGCAAGAATACATGCTTTTCGCGCAGTTATAAGAGAAAAAGTTTTGACGCGTATCAGAGGAACACTTGTAAAACCGATGTGTTGTGATTTAGCTCGTTTCGGTCTAAAACAGCTTGTTTCGCTGTATTAAGCAAGAATACATGCTTTTCGCGCAGTTATAAGAGAAAAAGTTTTGACGCGTGTCACAGGGACACTTGTAAAGCCGATGTGTTGTGATTTAGCTCGTTTCGGTCTAAAACAGCTTGTTTCGCTGTATTAAGCAAGAATACATGCTTTTCGCGCAGTTATAAGAGAAAAAGTTTTGACGCGTGTCACAGGGACACTTGTAAAACCGATGTGTTCAGATTTAGCTCGTTTCGGTCTAAAACAGCTTGTTTCGTTGTATTAAGCACGAATACATGCTTTTCGCGCAGTTATAAGAGAAAAAGTTTAGACGCGTACCAGAGGAACACTTGTAAAACCGATGTGTTGTGATTTAGCTCGTTTCGGTCTAAAACAGCTTGTTTCGTTGTATTAAGCAAGAATACATGCTTTTCGCGCCGTTAGAAGAGAAAAAGTTTTGACGCGTATCAGAGGAACACTTGTAAAACCGATGTGTTGTGATTTAGCTCGTTTCGGTCTAAAAGAGCTTGTTTCGCTGTATTAAGCAAGAATACATGCTTTTCGCGCAGTTATAAGAGAAAAAGTTTTGACGCGTGTCACAGGGACACTTGTAAAACCGATGTGTTCAGATTTACCTCGTTTCGGTCTAAAACAGCTTGTTTCGTTGAACTAAGCACGAATACATGCTTTTCGCGCAGTTAGAAGAGAAAAAAGTTTTGACGCGTATCAGAGGAACACTTGTAAAACCGATGTGTTGTGATTTAGCTCGTTTCGGTCTAAAACAACTTGTTTCGCTGTATTAAGCAAGATACATGCTTTTCGCGCAGTTATAAGAGAAAAAGTTTTGACGCGTGTCACAGGGACACTTGTAAAGCCGATGTGTTGTGATTTAGCTCGTTTCGGTCTAAAACAGCTTGTTTCGTTGTATTAAGCAAGAATACATGCTTTTCGCGCAGTTATAAGTGAAAAAGTTTTGACGCGTGTCAGAGGAACACTTGTAAAACCGATGTGTTGTGATTTAGCTCGTTTCGGTCTAAAACAGCTTGATTCGCTGTATTAAGCAAGAATACATGCTTTTCGCGCAGTTATAAGAGAAAAAGTTTTGACGCGTGTCACAGGGACACTTGTAAAACCGATGTGTTCAGATTTACCCCGTTTCGGTCTAAAACAGCTTGTTTCGTTAGACTAAGCACGAATACATGCTTTTCGCGCAGTTATAAAAGAAAAAAATTTTGACGCGTATCAGAGGAACACTTGTAAAACCGATGTGTTGTGATTTAGCTCGTTTCGGTCTAAAACAGCTTGTTTCGCTGTATTAAGCAAGAATACATGCTTTTCGCGCAGTTATAAGAGAAAAAGTTTTGACGCGTGTCACAGGGACACTTGTAAAACCGATGTGTTCAGATTTAGCTCGTTTCGGTCTAAAACAGCTTGTTTCGTTGTATTAAGCACGAATACATGCTTTTCGCGCAGTTATAAGAGAAAAAAGTTTTGACGCGTATCAGAGGAACACTTGTAAAACCGATGTGTTGTGATTTAGCTCGTTTCGGTCTAAAACAGCTTGTTTCGCTGTATTAAGCAAGAATACATGCTTTTCGCGCAGTTATAAGAGAAAAAGTTTTGACGCGTGTCACAGGGACACTTGTAAAACCGATGTGTTCAGATTTAGCTCGTTTCGGTCTAAAACAGCTTGTTTCGTTGTATTAAGCACGAATACATGCTTTTCGCGCAGTTATAAGAGAAAAAGTTTAGACGCGTACCAGAGGAACACTTGTAAAACCGATGTGTTCAGATTTACCCCGTTTCGGTCTAAAACAGCTTGTTTCGTTAGACTAAGCACGAATACATGCTTTTCGCGCAGTTATAAAAGAAAAAAATTTTGACGCGTATCAGAGGAACACTTGTAAAACCGATGTGTTGTGATTTAGCTCGTTTCGGTCTAAAACAGCTTGTTTCGCTGTATTAAGCAAGAATACATGCTTTTCGCGCAGTTATAAGAGAAAAAGTTTTGACGCGTGTCACAGGGACACTTGTAAAACCGATGTGTTCAGATTTAGCTCGTTTCGGTCTAAAACAGCTTGTTTCGTTGTATTAAGCACGAATACATGCTTTTCGCGCAGTTATAAGAGAAAAAAGTTTTGACGCGTATCAGAGGAACACTTGTAAAACCGATGTGTTGTGATTTAGCTCGTTTCGGTCTAAAACAGCTTGTTTCGCTGTATTAAGCAAGAATACATGCTTTTCGCGCAGTTATAAGAGAAAAAGTTTTGACGCGTGTCACAGGGACACTTGTAAAACCGATGTGTTCAGATTTAGCTCGTTTCGGTCTAAAACAGCTTGTTTCGTTGTATTAAGCACGAATACATGCTTTTCGCGCAGTTATAAGAGAAAAAGTTTAGACGCGTACCAGAGGAACACTTGTAAAACCGATGTGTTGTGATTTAGCTCGTTTCGGTCTAAAACAGCTTGTTTCGTTGTATTAAGCAAGAATACATGCTTTTCGCGCAGTTATAAGAGAAAAAGATTTGACGCGTATCAGAAGAACACTTGTAAAGCCGATGTGTTGTGATTTAGCTCGTTTCGGTCTAAAACAGCTTGTTTCGCTGTATTAGGCAGGAATACATGCTTTTCGCGCAGTTATAGGAGAAAAAGTTTTAAAGGCATGTCACAGGGACACTTGTAAAACCGATGTGTTCAGATTTAGCTCGTTTCGGTCTAAAACTACTTGTTTCGCTGTATTAAGCAAGAATACATGCTTTTCGCGCAGTTATAAGAGAAAAAGATTTGACGCGTATCAGAGGAACACTTGTAAAGCCGATGTGTTGTGATTTCGCTCGTTTCGGTCTAAAACAGCTTGTTTCGTTGTATTAAGCAAGAATACATGCTTTTCGCGCAGTTATAAGAGAAAAAAGTTTTGACGCGTATCAGAGGAACACTTGTAAAACCGATGCGTTGTGATTTAGCTCGTTTCGGTCTAAAACAGCTTGTTTCGCTGTATTAAGCAAGAATACATGCTTTTCGCGCAGTTATAAGAGAAAAAGTTTTGACGCGTGTCACAGGGACACTTGTAAAGCCGATGTGTTGTGATTTAGCTCGTTTCGGTCTAAAACAGCTTGTTTCGTTGTATTAAGCAAGAATACATGCTTTTCGCGCAGTTATAAGTGAAAAAGTTTTGACGCGTGTCAGAGGAACACTTGTAAAACCGATGTGTTGTGATTTAGCTCGTTTCGGTCTAAAACAGCTTGTTTCGCTGTATTAAGCAAGAATACATGCTTTTCGCGCAGTTATAAGAGAAAAAGTTTTGACGCGTGTCACAGGGACACTTGTAAAACCGATGTGTTCAGATTTACCCCGTTTCGGTCTAAAACAGCTTGTTTCGTTAGACTAAGCACGAATACATGCTTTTCGCGCAGTTATAAGAGAAAAAAGTTTTGACGCGTGTCAGAGGAACACTTGTAAAACCGATGTGTTGTGATTTAGCTCGTTTCGGTCTAAAACAGCTTGTTTCGCTGTATTAAGCAAGAATACATGCTTTTCGCGCAGTTATAAGAGAAAAAGTTTTGACGCGTGTCACAGGGACACTTGTAAAACCGATGTGTTGTGATTTAGCTCGTTTCGGTCTAAAACAGCTTGTTTCGTTGTATTAAGCAAGAATACATGCTTTTCGCGCAGTTATGAGAAAAAAAGTTTTGACGCGTATCAGAGGAACACTTGTAAAACCGATGTGCTGTGATTTAGCTCGTTTCGGTCTAAAACAGCTTGTTTCGCTGTATTAAGCAAGAATACATGCTTTTCGCGCAGTTATAAGAGAAAAAGTTTTAACGCGTGTCACAGGGACACTTGTAAAACCGATGTGTTCAGATTTACCTCGTTTCGGTCTAAAACAGCTTGTTTCGTTGAACTAAGCACGAATACATGCTTTTCGCGCAGTTATAAGAGAAAAAAGTTTTGACGCGTATCAGAGGAACACTTGTAAAACCGATGTGTTGTGATTTAGCTCGTTTCGGTCTAAAACAGCTTGTTTCGCTGTATTAAGCAAGAATACATGCTTTTCGCGCAGTTATAAGAGAAAAAGTTTTGACGCGTGTCACAGGGACACTTGTAAAACCGATGTGTTGTGATTTAGCTCGTTTCGGATTAAAACAGCTTGTTTCGTTGTATTAAGCAAGAATACATGCTTTTCGCGCAGTTATAAGAGAAAAAGTTTTGACGCGTATCAGAGGAACACTTGTAAAACCGATGTGTTGTGATTTAGCTCGTTTCGGTCTAAAACAGCTTGTTTCGCTGTATTAAGCAAGAATACATGCTTTTCGCGCAGTTATAAGAGAAAAAGTTTTGACGCGTGTCACAGGGACACTTGTAAAGCCGATGTGTTGTGATTTAGCTCGTTTCGGTCTAAAACAGCTTGTTTCGTTGTATTAAGCAAGAATACATGCTTTTCGCGCAGTTATAAGTGAAAAAGTTTTGACGCGTGTCAGAGGAACACTTGTAAAACCGATGTGTTGTGATTTAGCTCGTTTCGGTCTAAAACAGCTTGATTAGCTGTATTAAGCAAGAATACATGCTTTTCGCGCAGTTATAAGAGAAAAAGTTTTGACGCGTGTCACAGGGACACTTGTAAAACCGATGTGTTCAGATTTACCCCGTTTCGGTCTAAAACAGCTTGTTTCGTTAGACTAAGCACGAATACATGCTTTTCGCGCAGTTATCAAAGAAAAAAATTTTGACGCGTATCAGAGGAACACTTGTAAAACCGATGTGTTGTGATTTAGCTCGTTTCGGTCTAAAACAGCTTGTTTCGCTGTATTAAGCAAGAATACATGCTTTTCGCGCAGTTATAAGAGAAAAAGTTTTGACGCGTGTCACAGGGACACTTGTAAAACCGATGTGTTCAGATTTAGCTCGTTTCGGTCTAAAACAGCTTGTTTCGTTGTATTAAGCACGAATACATGCTTTTCGCGCAGTTATAAGAGAAAAAAGTTTTGACGCGTATCAGAGGAACACTTGTAAAACCGATGTGTTGTGATTTAGCTCGTTTCGGTCTAAAACAGCTTGTTTCGCTGTATTAAGCAAGAATACATGCTTTTCGCGCAGTTATAAGAGAAAAAGTTTTGACGCGTGTCACAGGGACACTTGTAAAACCGATGTGTTCAGATTTAGCTCGTTTCGGTCTAAAACAGCTTGTTTCGTTGTATTAAGCACGAATACATGCTTTTCGCGCAGTTATAAGAGAAAAAGTTTAGACGCGTACCAGAGGAACACTTGTAAAACCGATGTGTTGTGATTTAGCTCGTTTCGGTCTAAAACAGCTTGTTTCGTTGTATTAAGCAAGAATACATGCTTTTCGCGCAGTTATAAGAGAAAAAGATTCGACGCGTATCAGAAGAACACTTGTAAAGCCGATGTGTTGTGATTTAGCTCGTTTCGGTGTAAAACAGCTTGTTTCGCTGTATTAGGCAGGAATACATGCTTTTCGCGCAGTTATAGGAGAAAAAGTTTTAAAGGCATGTCACAGGGACACTTGTAAAACCGATGTGTTCAGATTTAGCTCGTTTCGGTCTAAAACTACTTGTTTCGCTGTATTAAGCAAGAATACATGCTTTTCGCGCAGTTATAAGAGAAAAAGATTTGACGCGTATCAGAGGAACACTTGTAAAGCCGATGTGTTGTGATTTCGCTCGTTTCGGTCTAAAACAGCTTGTTTCGTTGTATTAAGCAAGAATACATGCTTTTCGCGCAGTTATAAGAGAAAAAAGTTTTGACGCGTATCAGAGGAACACTTGTAAAACCGATGCGTTGTGATTTAGCTCGTTTCGGTCTAAAACAGCTTGTTTCGCTGTATTAAGCAAGAATACATGCTTTTCGCGCAGTTATAAGAGAAAAAGTTTCGACGCGTGTCACAGGGACACTTGTAAAGCCGATGTGTTGTGATTTAGCTCGTTTCGGTCTAAAACAGCTTGTTTCGTTGTATTAAGCAAGAATACATGCTTTTCGCGCAGTTATAAGTGAAAAAGTTTTGACGCGTGTCAGAGGAACACTTGTAAAACCGATGTGTTGTGATTTAGCTCGTTTCGGTCTAAAACAGCTTGTTTCGCTGTATTAAGCAAGAATACATGCTTTTCGCGCAGTTATAAGAGAAAAAGTTTTGACGCGTGTCACAGGGACACTTGTAAAACCGATGTGTTCAGATTTACCCCGTTTCGGTCTAAAACAGCTTGTTTCGTTAGACTAAGCACGAATACATGCTTTTCGCGCAGTTATAAGAGAAAAAAGTTTTGACGCGTGTCAGAGGAACACTTGTAAAACCGATGTGTTGTGATTTAGCTCGTTTCGGTCTAAAACAGCTTGTTTCGCTGTATTAAGCAAGAATACATGCTTTTCGCGCAGTTATAAGAGAAAAAGTTTTGACGCGTGTCACAGGGACACTTGTAAAACCGATGTGTTGTGATTTAGCTCGTTTCGGTCTAAAACAGCATGTTTCGTTGTATTAAGCAAGAATACATGCTTTTCGCGCAGTTATGAGAGAAAAAGTTTTGACGCGTATCAGAGGAACACTTGTAAAACCGATGTGTTGTGATTTAGCTCGTTTCGGTCTAAAACAGCTTGTTTCGCTGTATTAAGCAAGAATACATGCTTTTCGCGCAGTTATAAGAGAAAAAGTTTTGACGCGTGTCACAGGGACACTTGTAAAACCGATGTGTTCAGATTTACCTCGTTTCGGTCTAAAACAGCTTGTTTCGTTGAACTAAGCACGAATACATGCTTTTCGCGCAGTTATAAGAGAAAAAAGTTTTAACGCGTATCAGAGGAACACTTGTAAAACCGATGTGTTGTGATTTAGCTCGTTTCGGTCTAAAACAGCTTGTTTCGCTGTATTAAGCAAGAATACATGCTTTTCGCGCAGTTATAAGAGAAAAAGTTTTGACGCGTGTCACAGGGACACTTGTAAAACCGATGTGTTGTGATTTAGCTCGTTTCGGATTAAAACAGCTTGTTTCGTTGTATTAAGCAAGAATACATGCTTTTCGCGCAGTTATAAGAGAAAAAGTTTTGACGCGTATCAGAGGAACACTTGTAAAACCGATGTGTTGTGATTTAGCTCGTTTCGGTCTAAAACAGCTTGTTTCGCTGTATTAAGCAAGAATACATGCTTTTCGCGCAGTTATAAGAGAAAAAGTTTTGACGCGTGTCACAGGGACACTTGTAAAACCGATGTGTTCAGATTTAGCTCGTTTCGGTTTAAAACAACTTGTTTCGCTGTATTAAGCACGAATACATGCTTTTCGCGCAGGTATAAGAGAAAACGTTTTGACGCGTGTCACAGGGACACTTGTAAAACCGATGTGTTCAGATTTAGCTCGCTTCGGTCTAAAACAGCTTGTTTCGCTGTATTAAGCAAGAATACGTGCTTTTCGCGCAGTTACAAGAGAAAAAGTTTTGACGCGTGTCACAGGGACACTTGTAAAACCGATGTGTTGATCTAGCTCGTTTTGGTGTAAAACAGCTTGTTTCGTTGTATTAAGCACGAATACATGCTTTTCGCGCAGTTATAAGAGAAAAAGTTTTGACGCGTGTCACAGGGACACTTGTAAAACCGATGTGTTCAGATTTACCTCGTTTCGGTCTAAAACAGCTTGTTTCGTTGAACTAAGCACGAATACATGCTTTTCGCGCAGTTATAAGAGAAAAAAGTTTTGACGCGTATCAGAGGAACACTTGTAAAACCGATGTGTTGTGATTTAGCTCGTTTCGGTCTAAAACAGCTTGTTTCGCTGTATTAAGCAAGAATACATGCTTTTCGCGCAGTTATAAGAGAAAAAGTTTTGACGCGTGTCACAGGGACACTTGTAAAGCCGATGTGTTGTGATTTAGCTCGTTTCGGTCTAAAACAGCTTGTTTCGTTGTATTAAGCAAGAATACATGCTTTTCGCGCAGTTATAAGTGAAAAAGTTTTGACGCGTGTCAGAGGAACACTTGTAAAACCGATGTGTTGTGATTTAGCTCGTTTCGGTCTAAAACAGCTTGATTCGCTGTATTAAGCAAGAATACATGCTTTTCGCGCAGTTATAAGAGAAAAAGTTTTGACGCGTGTCACAGGGACACTTGTAAAACCGATGTGTTCAGATTTACCCCGTTTCGGTCTAAAACAGCTTGTTTCGTTAGACTAAGCACGAATACATGCTTTTCGCGCAGTTATAAGAGAAAAAAAATTTTGACGCGTATCAGAGGAACACTTGTAAAACCGATGTGTTGTGATTTAGCTCGTTTCGGTCTAAAACAGCTTGTTTCGCTGTATTAAGCAAGAATACATGCTTTTCGCGCAGTTATAAGAGAAAAAGTTTTGACGCGTGTCACAGGGACACTTGTAAAACCGATGTGTTGTGATTTAGCTCGTTTCGGTCTAAAACAGCTTGTTTCGTTGTATTATGCAAGAATACATGCTTTTCGCGCAGTTATGAGAGAAAAAGTTTTGACGCGTATCAGAGGAACACTTGTAAAACCGATGTGTTGTGATTTAGCTCGTTTCGGTCTAAAACAGCTTGTTTCGCTGTATTAAGCAAGAATACATGCTTTTCGCGCAGTTATAAGAGAAAAAGTTTTGACGCGTGTCACAGGGACACTTGTAAAACCGATGTGTTCAGATTTACCTCGTTTC
This sequence comes from Amblyomma americanum, assembly GCF_052857255.1. Lineage (NCBI taxonomy): Eukaryota > Metazoa > Arthropoda > Arachnida > Ixodida > Ixodidae > Amblyomma > Amblyomma americanum. The sequence continues at coordinate 1,094,988 of NW_027526497.1, forward strand.
GGTCTAAAACAGCTTGTTTCGTTGAACTAAGCACGAATACATGCTTTTCGCGCAGTTATAAGAGAAAAAAGTTTTAACGCGTATCAGAGGAACACTTGTAAAACCGATGTGTTGTGATTTAGCTCGTTTCGGTCTAAAACAACTTGTTTCGCTGTATTAAGCAAGAATACATGCTTTTCGCGCAGTTATAAGAGAAAAAGTTTTGACGCGTGTCACAGGGACACTTGTAAAACCGATGTGTTGTGATTTAGCTCGTTTCGGATTAAAACAGCTTGTTTCGTTGTATTAAGCAAGAATACATGCTTTTCGCGCAGTTATAAGAGAAAAAGTTTTGACGCGTATCAGAGGAACACTTGTAAAACCGATGTGTTGTGATTTAGCTCGTTTCGGTCTAAAACAGCTTGTTTCGCTGTATTAAGCAAGAATACATGCTTTTCGCGCAGTTATAAGAGAAAAAGTTTTGACGCGTTTCACAGGGACACTTGTAAAACCGATGTGTTCAGATTTAGCTCGTTTCGGTTTAAAACAACTTGTTTCGCTGTATTAAGCACGAATACATGCTTTTCGCGCAGGTATAAGAGAAAACGTTTTGACGCGTGTCACAGGGACACTTGTAAAACCGATGTGTTCAGATTTAGCTCGTTTCGGTCTAAAACAGCTTGTTTCGCTGTATTAAGCAAGAATACGTGCTTTTCGCGCAGTTACAAGAGAAAAAGTTTTGACGCGTGTCACAGGGACACTTGTAAAACCGATGTGTTGATCTAGCTCGTTTTGGTGTAAAACAGCTTGTTTCGTTGTATTAAGCACGAATACATGCTTTTCGCGCAGTTATAAGAGAAAAAGTTTTGACGCGTGTCACAGGGACACTTGTAAAACCGATGTGTTCAGATTTACCTCGTTTCGGTCTAAAACAGCTTGTTTCGTTGAACTAAGCACGAATACATGCTTTTCGCGCAGTTATAAGAGAAAAAAGTTTTGACGCGTATCAGAGGAACACTTGTAAAACCGATGTGTTGTGATTTAGCTCGTTTCGGTCTAAAACAGCTTGTTTCGCTGTATTAAGCAAGAATACATGCTTTTCGCGCAGTTATAAGAGAAAAAGTTTTGACGCGTGTCACAGGGACACTTGTAAAGCCGATGTGTTGTGATTTAGCTCGTTTCGGTCTAAAACAGCTTGTTTCGTTGTATTAAGCAAGAATACATGCTTTTCGCGCAGTTATAAGTGAAAAAGTTTTGACGCGTGTCAGAGGAACACTTGTAAAACCGATGTGTTGTGATTTAGCTCGTTTCGGTCTAAAACAGATTGATTCGCTGTATTAAGCAAGAATACATGCTTTTCGCGCAGTTATATGAGAAAAAGTTTTGACGCGTGTCACAGGGACACTTGTAAAACCGATGTGTTCAGATTTACCCCGTTTCGGTCTAAAACAGCTTGTTTCGTTAGACTAAGCACGAATACATGCTTTTCGCGCAGTTATAAGAGAAAAAAAATTTTGACGCGTATCAGAGGAACACTTGTAAAACCGATGTGTTGTGATTTAGCTCGTTTCGGTCTAAAACAGCTTGTTTCGCTGTATTAAGCAAGAATACATGCTTTTCGCGCTGTTATGAGAGAAAAAGTTTTGACGCGTGTCACAGGGACACTTGTAAAACCGATGTGTTCAGATTTAGCTCGTTTCGGTCTAAAACAGCTTGTTTCGTTGTATTAAGCACGAATACATGCTTTTCGCGCAGTTATAAGAGAAAAAAGTTTTGACGCGTATCAGAGGAACACTTGTAAAACCGATGTGTTGTGATTTAGCTCGTTTCGGTCTAAAACAGCTTGTTTCGCTGTATTAAGCAAGAATACATGCTTTTCGCGCAGTTATAAGAGAAAAAGTTTTGACGCGTGTCACAGGGACACTTGTAAAACCGATGTGTTCAGATTTAGCTCGTTTCGGTCTAAAACAGCTTGTTTCGTTGTATTAAGCACGAATACATGCTTTTCGCGCAGTTATAAGAGAAAAAGTTTAGACGCGTACCAGAGGAACACTTGTAAAACCGATGTGTTGTGATTTAGCTCGTTTCGGTCTAAAACAGCTTGTTTCGTTGTATTAAGCAAGAATACATGCTTTTCGCGCAGTTATAAGAGAAAAAGATTTGACGCGTATCAGAGGAACACTTGTAAAGCCGATGTGTTGTGATTTAGCTCGTTTCGGTCTAAAACAGCTTGTTTCGCTGTATTAGGCAGGAATACATGCTTTTCGCGCAGTTATAAGAGAAAAAGTTTTAAAGGCATGTCACAGGGACACTTGTAAAACCGATGTGTTCAGATTTAGCTCGTTTCGGTCTAAAACTACTTGTTTCGCTGTATTAAGCAAGAATACATGCTTTTCGCGCAGTTATAAGAGAAAAAGATTTGACGCGTATCAGAGGAACACTTGTAAAGCCGATGTGTTGTGGTTTAGCTCGTTTCGGTCTAAAACAGCTTGTTTCGTTGTATTAAGCAAGAATACATGCTTTTCGCGCAGTTATAAGAGAAAAAAGTTTTGACGCGTGTCAGAGGAACACTTGTAAAACCGATGTGTTGTGATTTAGCTCGTTTCGGTCTAAAACAGCTTGTTTCGCTGTATTAAGCAAGAATACATGCTTTTCGCGCAGTTATGAGAGAAAAAGTTTTGACGCGTGTCACAGGGACAGTTGTAAAACCGATGTGTTCAGATTTAGCTCGTTTCGGTCTAAAACAGCTTGTTTCGCTGTATTGAGCAAGAATACATGCTTTTCGCGCAGTTATAAGAGAAAAAGTTTTGACGCGTGTCACAGGGACACTTGTAAAACCGATGTGTTCAGATTTAGCTCGTTTCGGTCTAAAACAGCTTGTTTCGCTGTATTAAGCAAGAATACGTGCTTTTCGCGCAGTTACAAGAGAAAAAGTTTTGACGCGTGTCACAGGGACACTTGTAAAACCGATGTGTTGATCTAGCTCGTTTTGGTGTAAAACAGCTTGTTTCGTTGTATTAAGCCCGAATACATGCTTTTCGCGCAGTTATAAGAGAAAAAGTTTAGACGCGTATCAGAGGAACACTTGTAAAACCGATGTGTTGTGATTTAGCTCGTTTCGGTCTAAAACAGCTTGTTTCGCTGTATTAAGCAAGAATACATGCTTTTCGCGCAGTTATAAGAGAAAAAGTTTTGACGCGTGTCACAGGGACAGTTGTGAAACCGATGTGTTCAGATTTAGCTCGTTTCGGTCTAAAACAGCTTGTTTCGTTGTATTAAGCACGAATGCATGCTTTTCGCGCAGTTATAAGAGAAAAAGTTTAGACGCGTACCAGAGGCACACTTGTAAAACCGATGTGTTGTGATTTAGCTCGTTTCGGTCTAAAACAGCTTGTTTCGTTGTATTAAGCAAGAATACATGCTTTTCGCGCAGTTATAAGAGAAAAAGATTTGACGCGTATCAGAAGAACACTTGTAAAGTCGATGTGTTGTGATTTAGCTCGTTTCGGTCTAAAACAGCTTGTTTCGCTGTATTAGGCAGGAATACATGCTTTTCGCGCAGTTATAGGAGAAAAAGTTTTAAAGGCATGTCACAGGGACACTTGTAAAACCGATGTGTTCAGATTTAGCTCGTTTCGGTCTAAAACTACTTGTTTCGCTGTATTAAGCAAGAATACATGCTTTTCGCGCAGTTATAAGAGAAAAAGATTTGACGCGTATCAGAGGAACACTTGTAAAACCGATGTGTTGTGATTTAGCTCGTTTCGGTCTAAAACAGCTTGTTTCGCTGTATTAAGCAAGAATACATGCTTTTCGCGCAGTTATAAATGAAAAAGTTTTGACGCGTGTCACAGGGACACTTGTAAAGCCGATGTGTTGTGATTTAGCTCGTTTCGGTCTAAAACAGCTTGTTTCGTTGTATTAAGCAAGAATACATGCTTTTCGCGCAGTTATAAGAGAAAAAGATTTGACGCGTATCAGAAGAACACTTGTAAAGCCGATGTGTTGTGATTTAGCTCGTTTCGGTCTAAAACAGCTTGTTTCGCTGTATTAGGCAGGAATACATGCTTTTCGCGCAGTTATAGGAGAAAAAGTTTTAAAGGCATGTCACAGGGACACTTGTAAAACCGATGTGTTCAGATTTAGCTCGTTTCGGTCTAAAACTACTTGTTTCGCTGTATTAAGCAAGAATACATGCTTTTCGCGCAGTTATAAGAGAAAAAGATTTGACGCGTATCAGAGGAACACTTGTAAAGCCGATGTGTTGTGATTTCGCTCGTTTCGGTCTAAAACAGCTTGTTTCGTTGTATTAAGCAAGAATACATGCTTTTCGCGCAGTAGTTAAGAGAAAAAAGTTTTGACGCGTATCAGAGGAACACTTGTAAAACCGATGCGTTGTGATTTAGCTCGTTTCGGTCTAAAACAGCTTGTTTCGCTGTATTAAGCAAGAATACATGCTTTTCGCGCAGTTATAAGAGAAAAAGTTCTGACGCGTGTCACAGGGACACTTGTAAAGCCGATGTGTTGTGATTTAGCTCGTTTCGGTCTAAAACAGCTTGTTTCGTTGTATTAAGCAAGAATACATGCTTTTCGCGCAGTTATAAGTGAAAAAGTATGACGCGTGTCAGAGGAACACTTGTAAAACCGATGTGTTGTGATTTAGCTCGTTTCGGTCTAAAACAGCTTGTTTCGCTGTATTAAGCAAGAATACATGCTTTTCGCGCAGTTATAAGAGAAAAAGTTTTGACGCGTGTCACAGGGACACTTGTAAAACCGATGTGTTCAGATTTACCCCGTTTCGGTCTAAAACAGCTTGTTTCGTTAGACTAAGCACGAATACATGCTTTTCGCGCAGTTATAAGAGAAAAAAGTTTTGACGCGTGTCAGAGGAACACTTGTAAAACCGATGTGTTGTGATTTAGCTCGTTTCGGTCTAAAACAGCTTGTTTCGCTGTATTAGGCAAGAATACATGCTTTTCGCGCAGTTATAAGAGAAAAAGTTTTGACGCGTGTCACAGGGACACTTGTAAAACCGATGTGTTGTGATTTAGCTCGTTTCGGTCTAAAACAGCTTGTTTCGTTGTATTAAGCAAGAATACATGCTTTTCGCGCAGTTATGAGAGAAAAAGTTTTGACGCGTATCAGAGGAACCTTTGTAAAACCGATGTGTTGTGATTTAGCTCGTTTCGGTCTAAAACAGCTTGTTTCGCTGTATTAAGCAAGAATACATGCTTTTCGCGCAGTTATAAGAGAAAAAGTTTTGACGCGTGTCACAGGGACACTTGTAAAACCGATGTGTTGTGATTTAGCTCGTTTCGGATTAAAACAGCTTGTTTCGTTGTATTAAGCAAGAATACATGCTTTTCGCGCAGTTATAAGAGAAAAAGTTTTGACGCGTATCAGAGGAACACTTGTAAAACCGATGTGTTGTGATTTAGCTCGTTTCGGTCTAAAACAGCTTGTTTTGCTGTATTAAGCAAGAATACATGCTTTTCGCGCAGTTATAAGAGAAAAAGTTTTGACGCGTGTCACAGGGACACTTGTAAAACCGATGTGTTCAGATTTAGCTCGTTTCGGTTTAAAACAACTTGTTTCGCTGTATTAAGCACGAATACATGCTTTTCGCGCAGGTATAAGAGAAAAAGTTATGACGCGTGTCACAGGGACACTTGTAAAACCGATGTGTTCAGATTTAGCTCGTTTCGGTCTAAAACAGCTTGTTTCGCTCTATTAAGCAAGAATACGTGCTTTTCGCGCAGTTACAAGAGAAAAAGTTTTGACGCGTGTCACAGGGACACTTGTAAAACCGATGTGTTGATCTAGCTCGTTTTGGTGTAAAACAGCTTGTTTCGTTGTATTAAGCACGAATACATGCTTTTCGCGCAGTTATAAGAGAAAAAGTTTAGACGCGTATCAGAGGAACACTTGTAAAACCGATGTGTTGTGATTTAGCTCGTTTCGGTCTAAACCAGCTTGTTTCGCTGTATTAAGCAAGAATACATGCTTTTCGCGCAGTTATAAGAGAAAAAGTTTTGACGCGTGTCACATGGACGCTTGTAAAACCGAAGTGTTCAGATTTACATCGTTTCGGTCTAAAACAGCTTGTTTCGTTGAACTAAGCACGAATACATGCTTTCGCGCAGTTATAAGAGAAAAAAGTTTTGACGCGTATCAGAGGAACACTTGTAAAACCGATGTGTTGTGATTTAGCTCGTTTCGGTCTAAAACAGCTTGTTTCGCTGTATTAAGCAAGAATACATGCTTTTCGCGCAGTTATAGGAGAAAAAGTTTTGACGCGTGTCACAGGGACACTTGTAAAGCCGATGTGTTGTGATTTAGCTCGTTTCGGTCTAAAACAGCTTGTTTCGTTGTATTAAGCAAGAATACATGCTTTTCGCGCAGTTATAAGTGAAAAAGTTTTGACGCGTGTCAGAGGAACACTTGTAAAACCGATGTGTTGTGATTTAGCTCGTTTCGGTCTAAAACAGCTTGATTCGCTGTATTAAGCAAGAATACATGCTTTTCGCGCAGTTATAAGAGAAAAAGTTTTGACGCGTGTCACAGGGACACTTGTAAAACCGATGTGTTGTGATTTAGCTCGTTTCGGTCTAAAACAGCTTGTTTCGCTGTATTAAGCAAGAATACATGCTTTTCGCGCAGTTATGAGAGAAAAAGTTTTGACGCGTGTCACAGGGACAGTTGTAAAACCGATGTGTTCAGATTTAGCTCGTTTCGGTCTAAAACAGCTTGTTTCGCTGTATTAAGCAAGAATACATGCTTTTCGCGCAGTTATAAGAGAAAAAGTTTTGACGCGTGTCACAGGGACACTTGTAAAACCGATGTGTTCAGATTTAGCTCGTTTCGGTCTAAAACAGCTTATTTCGTTGTATTAAGCACGAATACATGCTTTTCGCGCAGTTATAAGAGAAAAAGTTTAGACGCGTACCAGAGGAACACTTGTAAAACCGATGTGTTGTGATTTAGCTCGTTTCGGTCTAAACCAGCTTGTTTCGTTGTATTAAGCAAGAATACATGCTTTTCGCGCAGTTATAAGAGAAAAAAGTTTTGACGCGTATCAGAGGAACACTTGTAAAACCGATGTGTTGTGATTTAGCTCGTTTCGGTCTAAAACAGCTTGTTTCGCTGTATTAAGCAAGAATACATGCTTTTCGCGCAGTTATAGGAGAAAAAGTTTTGACGCGTGTCAGAGGAACACTTGTAAAACCGATGTGTTGTGATTTAGCTCGTTTCGGTCTAAAACAGATTGATTCGCTGTATTAAGCAAGAATACATGCTTTTCGCGCAGTTATATGAGAAAAAGTTTTGACGCGTGTCACAGGGACACTTGTAAAACCGATGTGTTCAGATTTACCCCGTTTCGGTCTAAAACAGCTTGTTTCGTTAGACTAAGCACGAATACATGCTTTTCGCGCAGTTATAAGAGAAAAAAAATTTTGACGCGTATCAGAGGAACACTTGTAAAACCGATGTGTTGTGATTTAGCTCGTTTCGGTCTAAAACAGCTTGTTTCGTTGTATTAAGCAAGAATACATGCTTTTCGCGCAGTTATAAGTGAAAAAGTTTTGACGCGTGTCAGAGGAACACTTGTAAAACCGATGTGTTGTGATTTAGCTCGTTTCGGTCTAAAACAGCTTGATTCGCTGTATTAAGCAAGAATACATGCTTTTCGCGCAGTAATAAGAGAAAAAGTTTTGACGCGTGTCACAGGGACACTTGTAAAACCGATGTGTTGTGATTTAGCTCGTTTCGGTCTAAAACAGCTTGTTTCGCTGTATTAAGCAAGAATACATGCTTTTCGCGCAGTTATGAGAGAAAAAGTTTTGACGCGTGTCACAGGGACAGTTGTAAAACCGATGTGTTCAGATTTAGCTCGTTTCGGTCTAAAACAGCTTGTTTCGCTGTATTAAGCAAGAATACATGCTTTTCGCGCAGTTATAAGAGAAAAAGTTTTGACGCGTGTCACAGGGACACTTGTAAAACCGATGTGTTCAGATTTAGCTCGTTTCGGTCTAAAACAGCTTATTTCGTTGTATTAAGCACGAATACATGCTTTTCGCGCAGTTATAAGAGAAAAAAGTTTTGACGCGTATCAGAGGAACACTTGTAAAACCGATGTGTTGTGATTTAGCTCGTTTCGGTCTAAAACAGCTTGTTTCGCTGTATTAAGCAAGAATACATGCTTTTCGCGCAGTTATAAGAGAAAAAGTTTTGACGCGTGTCACAGGGACACTTGTAAAGCCGATGTGTTGTGATTTAGCTCGTTTCGGTCTAAAACAGCTTGTTTCGTTGTATTAAGCAAGAATACATGCTTTTCGCGCAGTTATAAGTGAAAAAGTTTTGACGCGTGTCAGAGGAACACTTGTAAAACCGATGTGTTGTGATTTAGCTCGTTTCGGTCTAAAACAGATTGATTCGCTGTATTAAGCAAGAATACATGCTTTTCGCGCAGTTATATGAGAAAAAGTTTTGACGCGTGTCACAGGGACACTTGTAAAACCGATGTGTTCAGATTTACCCCGTTTCGGTCTAAAACAGCTTGTTTCGCTGTATTAAGCAAGAATACATGCTTTTCGCGCAGTTATAAGAGAAAAAGTTTTGACGCGTGTCACACTGACACTTGTAAAACCGATGTGTTCAGATTTAGCTCGTTTCGGTTTAAAACAACTTGTTTCGCTGTATTAAGCACGAATACATGCTTTTCGCGCAGGTATAAGAGAAAAAGTTTTGACGCGTGTCACAGGGACACTTGTAAAACCGATGTGTTCAGATTTAGCTCGTTTCGGTCTAAAACAGCTTGTTTCGCTGTATTAAGCAAGAATACGTGCTTTTCGCGCAGTTACAAGAGAAAAAGTTTTGACGCGTGTCACAGGGACACTTGTAAAACCGATGTGTTGATCTAGCTCGTTTTGGTGTAAAACAGCTTGTTTCGTTGTATTAAGCACGAATACATGCTTTTCGCGCAGTTATAAGAGAAAAAGTTTAGACGCGTATCAGAGGAACACTTGTAAAACCGATGTGTTGTGATTTAGCTCGTTTCGGTCTAAAACAGCTTGTTTCGCTGTATTAAGCAAGAATACATGCTTTTCGCGCAGTTATAAGAGAGAAAGTTTTGACGCGTGTCACAGGGACAGTTGTGAAACCGATGTGTTCAGATTTAGCTCGTTTCGGTCTAAAACAGCTTGTTTCGTTGTATTAAGCACGAATGCATGCTTTTCGCGCAGTTATAAGAGAAAAAGTTTAGACGCGTACCAGAGGAACACTTGTAAAACCGATGTGTTGTGATTTAGCTCGTTTCGGTCTAAAACAGCTTGTTTCGTTGTATTAAGCAAGAATACATGCTTTTCGCGCAGTTATAAGAGAAAAAGATTTGACGCGTATCAGAAGAACACTTGTAAAGTCGATGTGTTGTGATTTAGCTCGTTTCGGTCTAAAACAGCTTGTTTCGCTGTATTAGGCAGGAATACATGCTTTTCGCGCAGTTATAGGAGAAAAAGTTTTAAAGGCATGTCACAGGGACACTTGTAAAACCGATGTGTTCAGATTTAGCTCGTTTCGGTCTAAAACTACTTGTTTCGCTGTATTAAGCAAGAATACATGCTTTTCGCGCAGTTATAACAGAAAAAGATTTGACGCGTATCAGAGGAACACTTGTAAAACCGATGTGTTGTGATTTAGCTCGTTTCGGTCTAAAACAGCTTGTTTCGCTGTATTAAGCAAGAATACATGCTTTTCGCGCAGTTATAAATGAAAAAGTTTTGACGCGTGTCACAGGGACACTTGTAAAGCCGATGTGTTGTGATTTAGCTCGTTTCGGTCTAAAACAGCTTGTTTCGTTGTATTAAGCAAGAATACATGCTTTTCGCGCAGTTATAAGAGAAAAAGATTTGACGCGTATCAGAAGAACACTTGTAAAGCCGATGTGTTGTGATTTAGCTCGTTTCGGTCTAAAACAGCTTGTTTCGCTGTATTAGGCAGGAATACATGCTTTTCGCGCAGTTATAGGCGAAAAAGTTTTAAAGGCATGTCACAGGGACACTTGTAAAACCGATGTGTTCAGATTTAGCTCGTTTCGGTCTAAAACTACTTGTTTCGCTGTATTAAGCAAGAATACATGCTTTTCGCGCAGTCATAAGAGAAAAAGATTTGACGCGTATCAGAGGAACACTTGTAAAGCCGATGTGTTGTGATTTCGCTCGTTTCGGTCTAAAACAGCTTGTTTCGTTGTATTAAGCAAGAATACATGCTTTTCGCGCAGTAGTTAAGAGAAAAAAGTTTTGACGCGTATCAGAGGAACACTTGTAAAACCGATGCGTTGTGATTTAGCTCGTTTCGGTCTAAAACAGCTTGTTTCGCTGTATTAAGCAAGAATACATGCTTTTCGCGCAGTTATAAGAGAAAAAGTTCTGACGCGTGTCACAGGGACACTTGTAAAGCCGATGTGTTGTGATTTAGCTCGTTTCGGTCTAAAACAGCTTGTTTCGTTGTATTAAGCAAGAATACATGCTTTTCGCGCAGTTATAAGTGAAAAAGTATGACGCGTGTCAGAGGAACACTTGTAAAACCGATGTGTTGTGATTTAGCTCGTTTCGGTCTAAAACAGCTTGTTTCGCTGTATTAAGCAAGAATACATGCTTTTCGCGCAGTTATAAGAGAAAAAGTTTTGACGCGTGTCACAGGGACACTTGTAAAACCGATGTGTTCAGATTTACCCCGTTTCGGTCTAAAACAGCTTGTTTCGTTAGACTAAGCACGAATACATGCTTTTCGCGCAGTTATAAGAGAAAAAAGTTTTGACGCGTGTCAGAGGAACACTTGTAAAACCGATGTGTTGTGATTTAGCTCGTTTCGGTCTAAAACAGCTTGTTTCGCTGTATTAGGCAAGAATACATGCTTTTCGCGCAGTTATAAGAGAAAAAGTTTTGACGCGTGTCACAGGGACACTTGTAAAACCGATGTGTTGTGATTTAGCTCGTTTCGGTCTAAAACAGCTTGTTTCGTTGTATTAAGCAAGAATACATGCTTTTCGCGCAGTTATGAGAGAAAAAGTTTTGACGCGTATCAGAGGAACACTTGTAAAACCGATGTGTTGTGATTTAGCTCGTTTCGGTCTAAAACAGCTTGTTTCGCTGTATTAAGCAAGAATACATGCTTTTCGCGCAGTTATAAGAGAAAAAGTTTTGACGCGTGTCACAGGGGACACTTGTAAAACCGATGTGTTGTGATTTAGCTCGTTTCGGATTAAAACAGCTTGTTTCGTTGTATTAAGCAAGAATACATGCTTTTCGCGCAGTTATAAGAGAAAAAGTTTTGACGCGTATCAGAGGAACACTTGTAAAACCGATGTGTTGTGATTTAGCTCGTTTCGGTCTAAAACAGCTTGTTTTGCTGTATTAAGCAAGAATACATGCTTTTCGCGCAGTTATAAGAGAAAACGTTTTGACGCGTGTCACAGGGACACTTGTAAAACCGATGTGTTCAGATTTAGCTCGTTTCGGTTTAAAACAACTTGTTTCGCTGTATTAAGCACGAATACATGCTTTTCGCGCAGGTATAAGAGAAAAAGTTTTGACGCGTGTCACAGGGACACTTGTAAAACCGATGTGTTCAGATTTAGCTCGTTTCGGTCTAAAACAGCTTGTTTCGCTCTATTAAGCAAGAATACGTGCTTTTCGCGCAGTTACAAGAGAAAAAGTTTTGACGCGTGTCACAGGGACACTTGTAAAACCGATGTGTTGATCTAGCTCGTTTTGGTGTAAAACAGCTTGTTTCGTTGTATTAAGCACGAATACATGCTTTTCGCGCAGTTATAAGAGAAAAAGTTTAGACGCGTATCAGAGGAACACTTGTAAAACCGATGTGTTGTGATTTAGCTCGTTTCGGTCTAAACCAGCTTGTTTCGCTGTATTAAGCAAGAATACATGCTTTTCGCGCAGTTATAAGAGAAAAAGTTTTGACGCGTGTCACATGGACACTTGTAAAACCGAAGTGTTCAGATTTACATCGTTTCGGTCTAAAACAGCTTGTTTCGTTGAACTAAGCACGAATACATGCTTTTCGCGCAGTTATAAGAGAAAAAAGTTTTGACGCGTATCAGAGGAACACTTGTAAAACCGATGTGTTGTGATTTAGCTCGTTTCGGTCTAAAACAGCTTGTTTCGCTGTATTAAGCAAGAATACATGCTTTTCGCGCAGTTATAGGAGAAAAAGTTTTGACGCGTGTCACAGGGACACTTGTAAAGCCGATGTGTTGTGATTTAGCTCGTTTCGGTCTAAAACAGCTTGTTTCGTTGTATTAAGCAAGAATACATGCTTTTCGCGCAGTTATAAGTGAAAAAGTTTTGACGCGTGTCAGAGGAACACTTGTAAAACCGATGTGTTGTGATTTAGCTCGTTTCGGTCTAAAACAGCTTGATTCGCTGTATTAAGCAAGAATACATGCTTTTCGCGCAGTTATAAGAGAAAAAGTTTTGACGCGTGTCACAGGGACACTTGTAAAACCGATGTGTTGTGATTTAGCTCGTTTCGGTCTAAAACAGCTTGTTTCGCTGTATTAAGCAAGAATACATGCTTTTCGCGCAGTTATGAGAGAAAAAGTTTTGACGCGTGTCACAGGGACAGTTGTAAAACCGATGTGTTCAGATTTAGCTCGTTTCGGTCTAAAACAGCTTGTTTCGCTGTATTAAGCAAGAATACATGCTTTTCGCGCAGTTATAAGAGAAAAAGTTTTGACGCGTGTCACAGGGACACTTGTAAAACCGATGTGTTCAGATTTAGCTCGTTTCGGTCTAAAACAGCTTATTTCGTTGTATTAAGCACGAATACATGCTTTTCGCGCAGTTATAAGAGAAAAAGTTTAGACGCGTACCAGAGGAACACTTGTAAAACCGATGTGTTGTGATTTAGCTCGTTTCGATCTAAACCAGCTTGTTTCGTTGTATTAAGCAAGAATACATGCTTTTCGCGCAGTTATAAGAGAAAAAAGTTTTGACGCGTATCAGAGGAACACTTGTAAAACCGATGTGTTGTGATTTAGCTCGTTTCGGTCTAAAACAGCTTGTTTCGCTGTATTAAGCAAGAATACATGCTTTTCGCGCAGTTATAGGAGAAAAAGTTTTGACGCGTGTCAGAGGAACACTTGTAAAACCGATGTGTTGTGATTTAGCTCGTTTCGGTCTAAAACAGATTGATTCGCTGTATTAAGCAAGAATACATGCTTTTCGCGCAGTTATATGAGAAAAAGTTTTGACGCGTGTCACAGGGACACTTGTAAAACCGATGTGTTCAGATTTACCCCGTTTCGGTCTAAAACAGCTTGTTTCGTTAGACTAAGCACGAATACATGCTTTTCGCGCAGTTATAAGAGAAAAAAAATTTTGACGCGTATCAGAGGAACACTTGTAAAACCGATGTGTTGTGATTTAGCTCGTTTCGGTCTAAAACAGCTTGTTTCGTTGTATTAAGCAAGAATACATGCTTTTCGCGCAGTTATAAGTGAAAAAGTTTTGACGCGTGTCAGAGGAACACTTGTAAAACCGATGTGTTGTGATTTAGCTCGTTTCGGTCTAAAACAGCTTGATTCGCTGTATTAAGCAAGAATACATGCTTTTCGCGCAGTAATAAGAGAAAAAGTTTTGACGCGTGTCACAGGGACACTTGTAAAACCGATGTGTTGTGATTTAGCTCGTTTCGGTCTAAAACAGCTTGTTTCGCTGTATTAAGCAAGAATACATGCTTTTCGCGCAGTTATGAGAGAAAAAGTTTTGACGCGTGTCACAGGGACAGTTGTAAAACCGATGTGTTCAGATTTAGCTCGTTTCGGTCTAAAACAGCTTGTTTCGCTGTATTAAGCAAGAATACATGCTTTTCGCGCAGTTATAAGAGAAAAAGTTTTGACGCGTGTCACAGGGACACTTGTAAAACCGATGTGTTCAGATTTAGCTCGTTTCGGTCTAAAACAGCTTATTTCGTTGTATTAAGCACGAATACATGCTTTTCGCGCAGTTATAAGAGAAAAAGTTTTGACGCGTATCAGAGGAACACTTGTAAAACCGATGTGTTGTGATTTAGCTCGTTTCGGTCTAAAACAGCTTGTTTCGCTGTATTAAGCAAGAATACATGCTTTTCGCGCAGTTATAAGAGAAAAAGTTTTGACGCGTGTCACAGGGACACTTGTAAAGCCGATGTGTTGTGATTTAGCTCGTTTCGGTCTAAAACAGCTTGTTTCGTTGTATTAAGCAAGAATACATGCTTTTCGCGCAGTTATAAGTGAAAAAGTTTTGACGCGTGTCAGAGGAACACTTGTAAAACCGATGTGTTGTGATTTAGCTCGTTTCGGTCTAAAACAGATTGATTCGCTGTATTAAGCAAGAATACATGCTTTTCGCGCAGTTATATGAGAAAAAGTTTTGACGCGTGTCACAGGGACACTTGTAAAACCGATGTGTTCAGATTTACCCCGTTTCGGTCTAAAACAGCTTGTTTCGTTAGACTAAGCACGAATACATGCTTTTCGCGCAGTTATAAGAGAAAAAAAATTTTGACGCGTATCAGAGGAACACTTGTAAAACCGATGTGTTGTGATTTAGCTCGTTTCGGTCTAAAACAGCTTGTTTCGCTGTATTAAGCAAGAATACATGCTTTTCGCGCTGTTATGAGAGAAAAAGTTTTGACGCGTGTCACAGGGACACTTGTAAAACCGATGTGTTCAGATTTAGCTCGTTTCGGTCTAAAACAGCTTGTTTCGTTGTATTAAGCACGAATACATGCTTTTCGCGCAGTTATAAGAGAAAAAAGTTTTGACGCGTATCAGAGGAACACTTGTAAAACCGATGTGTTGTGATTTAGCTCGTTTCGGTCTAAAAAAGCTTGTTTCGCTGTATTAAGCAAGAATACATGCTTTTCGCGCAGTTATAAGAGAAAAAGTTTTGACGCGTGTCACAGGGACACTTGTAAAACCGATGTGTTCAGATTTAGCTCGTTTCGGTCTAAAACAGCTTGTTTCGTTGTATTAAGCACGAATACATGCTTTTCGCACAGTTATAAGAGAAAAAGTTTAGACGCGTACCAGAGGAACACTTGTAAAACCGATGTGTTGTGATTTAGCTCGTTTCGGTCTAAAACAGCTTGTTTCGTTGTATTAAGCAAGAATACATGCTTTTCGCGCAGTTATAAGAGAAAAAGATTTGACGCGTATCAGAGGAACACTTGTAAAGCCGATGTGTTGTGATTTAGCTCGTTTCGGTCTAAAACAGCTTGTTTCGCTGTATTAGGCAGGAATACATGCTTTTCGCGCAGTTATAAGAGAAAAAGTTTTAAAGGCATGTCACAGGGACACTTGTAAAACCGATGTGTTCAGATTTAGCTCGTTTCGGTCTAAAACTACTTGTTTCGCTGTATTAAGCAAGAATACATGCTTTTCGCGCAGTTATAAGAGAAAAAGATTTGACGCGTATCAGAGGAACACTTGTAAAGCCGATGTGTTGTGGTTTAGCTCGTTTCGGTCTAAAACAGCTTGTTTCGTTGTATTAAGCAAGAATACATGCTTTTCGCGCAGTTATAGGAGAAAAAAGTTTTGACGCGTGTCAGAGGAACACTTGTAAAACCGATGTGTTGTGATTTAGCTCGTTTCGGTCTAAAACAGCTTGTTTCGCTGTATTAAGCAAGAATACATGCTTTTCGCGCAGTTATAAGAGAAAAAAGTTTTGACGCGTATCAGAGGAACACTTGTAAAACCGATGTGTTGTGATTTAGCTCGTTTCGGTCTAAAACAGCTTGTTTCGCTGTATTGAGCAAGAATACATGCTTTTCGCGCAGTTATAAGAGAAAAAGTTTTGACGCGTGTCACAGGGACACTTGTAAAACCGATGTGTTGTGATTTAGCTCGTTTCGGATTAAAACAGCTTGTTTCGTTGTATTAAGCAAGAATACATGCTTTTCGCGCAGTTATAAGAGAAAAAGTTTTGACGCGTATCAGAGGAACACTTGTAAAACCGATGTGTTGTGATTTAGCTCGTTTCGGTCTAAAACAGCTTGTTTCGCTGTATTAAGCAAGAATACATGCTTTTCGCGCAGTTATAAGAGAAAAAGTTTTGACGCGTGTCACACTGACACTTGTAAAACCGATGTGTTCAGATTTAGCTCGTTTCGGTTTAAAACAACTTGTTTCGCTGTATTAAGCACGAATACATGCTTTTCGCGCAGGTATAAGAGAAAAAGTTTTGACGCGTGTCACAGGGACACTTGTAAAACCGATGTGTTCAGATTTAGCTCGTTTCGGTCTAAAACAGCTTGTTTCGCTGTATTAAGCAAGAATACGTGCTTTTCGCGCAGTTACAAGAGAAAAAGTTTTGACGCGTGTCACAGGGACACTTGTAAAACCGATGTGTTGATCTAGCTCGTTTTGGTGTAAAACAGCTTGTTTCGTTGTATTAAGCACGAATACATGCTTTTCGCGCAGTTATAAGAGAAAAAGTTTAGACGCGTATCAGAGGAACACTTGTAAAGCCGATGTGTTGTGATTTAGCTCGTTTCGGTCTAAAACAGCTTGTTTCGCTGTATTAGGCAGGAATACATGCTTTTCGCGCAGTTATAGGAGAAAAAGTTTTAAAGGCATGTCACAGGGACACTTGTAAAACCGATGTGTTCAGATTTAGCTCGTTTCGGTCTAAAACTACTTGTTTCGCTGTATTAAGCAAGAATACATGCTTTTCGCGCAGTTATAAGAGAAAAAGATTTGACGCGTATCAGAGGAACACTTGTAAAGCCGATGTGTTGTGATTTCGCTCGTTTCGGTCTAAAACAGCTTGTTTCGTTGTATTAAGCAAGAATACATGCTTTTCGCGCAGTAGTTAAGAGAAAAAAGTTTTGACGCGTATCAGAGGAACACTTGTAAAACCGATGCGTTGTGATTTAGCTCGTTTCGGTCTAAAACAGCTTGTTTCGCTGTATTAAGCAAGAATACATGCTTTTCGCGCAGTTATAAGAGAAAAAGTTCTGACGCGTGTCACAGGGACACTTGTAAAGCCGATGTGTTGTGATTTAGCTCGTTTCGGTCTAAAACAGCTTGTTTCGTTGTATTAAGCAAGAATACATGCTTTTCGCGCAGTTATAAGTGAAAAAGTATGACGCGTGTCAGAGGAACACTTGTAAAACCGATGTGTTGTGATTTAGCTCGTTTCGGTCTAAAACAGCTTGTTTCGCTGTATTAAGCAAGAATACATGCTTTTCGCGCAGTTATAAGAGAAAAAGTTTTGACGCGTGTCACAGGGACACTTGTAAAACCGATGTGTTCAGATTTACCCCGTTTCGGTCTAAAACAGCTTGTTTCGTTAGACTAAGCACGAATACATGCTTTTCGCGCAGTTATAAGAGAAAAAAGTTTTGACGCGTGTCAGAGGAACACTTGTAAAACCGATGTGTTGTGATTTAGCTCGTTTCGGTCTAAAACAGCTTGTTTCGCTGTATTAGGCAAGAATACATGCTTTTCGCGCAGTTATAAGAGAAAAAGTTTTGACGCGTGTCACAGGGACACTTGTAAAACCGATGTGTTGTGATTTAGCTCGTTTCGGTCTAAAACAGCTTGTTTCGTTGTATTAAGCAAGAATACATGCTTTTCGCGCAGTTATGAGAGAAAAAGTTTTGACGCGTATCAGAGGAACACTTGTAAAACCGATGTGTTGTGATTTAGCTCGTTTCGGTCTAAAACAGCTTGTTTCGCTGTATTAAGCAAGAATACATGCTTTTCGCGCAGTTATAAGAGAAAAAGTTTTGACGCGTGTCACAGGGACACTTGTAAAACCGATGTGTTGTGATTTAGCTCGTTTCGGATTAAAACAGCTTGTTTCGTTGTATTAAGCAAGAATACATGCTTTTCGCGCAGTTATAAGAGAAAAAGTTTTGACGCGTATCAGAGGAACACTTGTAAAACCGATGTGTTGTGATTTAGCTCGTTTCGGTCTAAAACAGCTTGTTTTGCTGTATTAAGCAAGAATACATGCTTTTCGCGCAGTTATAAGAGAAAACGTTTTGACGCGTGTCACAGGGACACTTGTAAAACCGATGTGTTCAGATTTAGCTCGTTTCGGTTTAAAACAACTTGTTTCGCTGTATTAAGCACGAATACATGCTTTTCGCGCAGGTATAAGAGAAAAAGTTTTGACGCGTGTCACAGGGACACTTGTAAAACCGATGTGTTCAGATTTAGCTCGTTTCGGTCTAAAACAGCTTGTTTCGCTCTATTAAGCAAGAATACGTGCTTTTCGCGCAGTTACAAGAGAAAAAGTTTTGACGCGTGTCACAGGGACACTTGTAAAACCGATGTGTTGATCTAGCTCGTTTTGGTGTAAAACAGCTTGTTTCGTTGTATTAAGCACGAATACATGCTTTTCGCGCAGTTATAAGAGAAAAAGTTTAGACGCGTATCAGAGGAACACTTGTAAAACCGATGTGTTGTGATTTAGCTCGTTTCGGTCTAAACCAGCTTGTTTCGCTGTATTAAGCAAGAATACATGCTTTTCGCGCAGTTATAAGAGAAAAAGTTTTGACGCGTGTCACATGGACACTTGTAAAACCGAAGTGTTCAGATTTACATCGTTTCGGTCTAAAACAGCTTGTTTCGTTGAACTAAGCACGAATACATGCTTTTCGCGCAGTTATAAGAGAAAAAAGTTTTGACGCGTATCAGAGGAACACTTGTAAAACCGATGTGTTGTGATTTAGCTCGTTTCGGTCTAAAACAGCTTGTTTCGCTGTATTAAGCAAGAATACATGCTTTTCGCGCAGTTATAGGAGAAAAAGTTTTGACGCGTGTCACAGGGACACTTGTAAAGCCGATGTGTTGTGATTTAGCTCGTTTCGGTCTAAAACAGCTTGTTTCGTTGTATTAAGCAAGAATACATGCTTTTCGCGCAGTTATAAGTGAAAAAGTTTTGACGCGTGTCAGAGGAACACTTGTAAAACCGATGTGTTGTGATTTAGCTCGTTTCGGTCTAAAACAGCTTGATTCGCTGTATTAAGCAAGAATACATGCTTTTCGCGCAGTTATAAGAGAAAAAGTTTTGACGCGTGTCACAGGGACACTTGTAAAACCGATGTGTTGTGATTTAGCTCGTTTCGGTCTAAAACAGCTTGTTTCGCTGTATTAAGCAAGAATACATGCTTTTCGCGCAGTTATGAGAGAAAAAGTTTTGACGCGTGTCACAGGGACAGTTGTAAAACCGATGTGTTCAGATTTAGCTCGTTTCGGTCTAAAACAGCTTGTTTCGCTGTATTAAGCAAGAATACATGCTTTTCGCGCAGTTATAAGAGAAAAAGTTTTGACGCGTGTCACAGGGACACTTGTAAAACCGATGTGTTCAGATTTAGCTCGTTTCGGTCTAAAACAGCTTATTTCGTTGTATTAAGCACGAATACATGCTTTTCGCGCAGTTATAAGAGAAAAAGTTTAGACGCGTACCAGAGGAACACTTGTAAAACCGATGTGTTGTGATTTAGCTCGTTTCGGTCTAAACCAGCTTGTTTCGTTGTATTAAGCAAGAATACATGCTTTTCGCGCAGTTATAAGAGAAAAAAGTTTTGACGCGTATCAGAGGAACACTTGTAAAACCGATGTGTTGTGATTTAGCTCGTTTCGGTCTAAAACAGCTTGTTTCGCTGTATTAAGCAAGAATACATGCTTTTCGCGCAGTTATAGGAGAAAAAGTTTTGACGCGTGTCACAGGGACACTTGTAAAGCCGATGTGTTGTGATTTAGCTCGTTTCGGTCTAAAACAGCTTGTTTCGTTGTATTAAGCAAGAATACATGCTTTTCGCGCAGTTATGAGAGAAAAAGTTTTGACGCGTGTCACAGGGACACTTGTAAAACCGATGTGTTCAGATTTAGCTCGTTTCGGTCTAAAACAGCTTGTTTCGCTGTATTAAGCAAGAATACATGCTTTTCGCGCAGTTATAAGAGAAAAAGTTTTGACGCGTGTCACAGGGACACTTGTAAAACCGATGTGTTCAGATTTAGCTCGTTTCGGTCTAAAACAGCTTGTTTCGTTGTATTAGGCACGATTTCGCGCAGTTATAAGAGAAAAAGTTTAGACGCGTACCAGAGGAACACTTGTAAAACCGATGTGTTGTGATTTAGCTCGTTTCGGTCTAAAACAGCTTGTTTCGTTGTATTAAGCAAGAATACATGCTTTTCGCGCAGTTATAAGAGAAAAAGATTTGACGCGTATCAGAGGAACACTTGTAAAGCCGATGTGTTGTGATTTAGCTCGTTTCGGTCTAAAACAGCTTGTTTCGCTGTATTAGGCAGGAATACATGCTTTTCGCGCAGTTATAAGAGAAAAAGTTTTAAAGGCATGTCACAGGGACACTTGTAAAACCGATATGTTCAGATTTAGCTCGTTTCGGTCTAAAACTACTTGTTTCGCTGTATTAAGCAAGAATACATGCTTTTCGCGCAGTTATAAGAGAAAAAGATTTGACGCGTATCAGAGGAACACTTGTAAAGCCGATGTGTTGTGATTTAGCTCGTTTCGGTCTAAAACAGCTTGTTTCGTTGTATTAAGCAAGAATACATGCTTTTCGCGCAGTTATAAGAGAAAAAAGTTTTGACGCGTGTCAGAGGAACACTTGTAAAACCGATGTGTTGTGATTTAGCTCGTTTCGGTCTAAAACAGCTTGTTTCGCTGTATTAAGCAAGAATACATGCTTTTCGCGCAGTTATAAGAGAAAAAAGTTTTGACGCGTATCAGAGGAACACTTGTAAAACCGATGTGTTGTGATTTAGCTCGTTTCGGTCTAAAACAGCTTGTTTCGCTGTATTGAGCAAGAATACATGCTTTTCGCGCAGTTATAAGAGAAAAAGTTTTGACGCGTGTCACAGGGACACTTGTAAAACCGATGTCTTGTGATTTAGCTCGTTTCGGATTAAAACAGCTTGTTTCGTTGTATTAAGCAAGAATGCATGCTTTTCGCGCAGTTATAAGAGAAAAAGTTTTGACGCGTATCAGAGGAACACTTGTAAAACCGATGTGTTGTGATTTAGCTCGTTTCGGTCTAAAACAGCTTGTTTCGCTGTATTAAGCAAGAATACATGCTTTTCGCGCAGTTATAAGAGAAAAAGTTTTAAAGGCATGTCACAGGGACACTTGTAAAACCGATGTGTTCAGATTTAGCTCGTTTCGGTCTAAAACTACTTGTTTCGCTGTATTAAGCAAGAATACATGCTTTTCGCGCAGTTATAAGAGAAAAAGATTTGACGCGTATCAGAGGAACACTTGTAAAGCCGATGTGTTGTGATTTAGCTCGTTTCGGTCTAAAACAGCTTGTTTCGTTGTATTAAGCAAGAATACATGCTTTTCGCGCAGTTATAAGAGAAAAAAGTTTTGACGCGTGTCAGAGGAACACTTGTAAAACCGATGTGTTGTGATTTAGCTCGTTTCGGTCTAAAACAGCTTGTTTCGCTGTATTAAGCAAGAATACATGCTTTTCGCGCAGTTATAAGAGAAAAAAGTTTTGACGCGTATCAGAGGAACACTTGTAAAACCGATGTGTTGTGATTTAGCTCGTTTCGGTCTAAAACAGCTTGTTTCGCTGTATTGAGCAAGAATACATGCTTTTCGCGCAGTTATAAGAGAAAAAGTTTTGACGCGTGTCACAGGGACACTTGTAAAACCGATGTCTTGTGATTTAGCTCGTTTCGGATTAAAACAGCTTGTTTCGTTGTATTAAGCAAGAATGCATGCTTTTCGCGCAGTTATAAGAGAAAAAGTTTTGACGCGTATCAGAGGAACACTTGTAAAACCGATGTGTTGTGATTTAGCTCGTTTCGGTCTAAAACAGCTTGTTTCGCTGTATTAAGCAAGAATACATGCTTTTCGCGCAGTTATAAGAGAAAAAGTTTTGACGCGTGTCACACTGACACTTGTAAAACCGATGTGTTCAGATTTAGCTCGTTTCGGTTTAAAACAACTTGTTTCGCTGTATTAAGCACGAATACATGCTTTTCGCACAGGTATAAGAGAAAAAGTTTTGACGCGTGTCACAGGGACACTTGTAAAACCGATGTGTTCAGATTTAGCTCGTTTCGGTCTAAAACAGCTTGTTTCGCTGTATTAAGCAAGAATACGTGCTTTTCGCGCAGTTACAAGAGAAAAAGTTTTGACGCGTGTCACAGGGACACTTGTAAAACCGATGTGTTGATCTAGCTCGTTTTGGTGTAAAACAGCTTGTTTCGTTGTATTAAGCACGAATACATGCTTTTCGCGCAGTTATAAGAGAAAAAGTTTAGACGCGTATCAGAGGAACACTTGTAAAACCGATGTGTTGTGATTTAGCTCGTTTCGGTCTAAAACAGCTTGTTTCGCTGTATTAATCTAGAATACATGCTTTTCGCGCAGTTATAAGAGAAAAAGTTTTGACGCGTGTCACAGGGACACTTGTAAAACCGATGTGTTCAGATTTAGCTCGTTTCGGTCTAAAACAGCTTGTTTCGTTGTATTAAGCACGAATACATGCTTTTCGCGCAGTTATAAGAGAAAAAGTTTAGACGCGTACCAGAGGAACACTTGTAAAACCGATGTGTTGTGATTTAGCTCGTTTCGGTCTAAAACAGCTTGTTTCGTTGTATTAAGCAAGAATACATGCTTTTCGCGCAGTTATAAGAGAAAAAGATTTGACGCGTATCAGAAGAACACTTGTAAAGTCGATGTGTTGTGATTTAGCTCGTTTCGGTCTAAAACACCTTGTTTCGCTGTATTAGGCAGGAATACATGCTTTTCGCGCAGTTATAGTAGAAAAAGTTTTAAAGGCATGTCACAGGGACACTTGTAAAACCGATGTGTTCAGATTTAGCTCGTTTCGGTCTAAAACTACTTGTTTCGCTGTATTAAGCAAGAATACATGCTTTTCGCGCAGTTATAAGAGAAAAAGATTTGACGCGTATCAGAGGAACACTTGTAAAACCGATGTGTTGTGATTTAGCTCGTTTCGGTTTAAAACAACTTGTTTCGCTGTATTAAGCACGAATACATGCTTTTCGCGCAGGTATAAGAGAAAAAGTTTTGACGCGTGTCACAGGGACACTTGTAAAACCGATGTGTTCAGATTTAGCTCGTTTCGGTCTAAAACAGCTTGTTTCGCTCTATTAGGCAAGAATACGTGCTTTTCGCGCAGTTACAAGAGAAAAAGTTTTGACGCGTGTCACAGGGACACTTGTAAAACCGATGTGTTGATCTAGCTCGTTTTGGTGTAAAACAGCTTGTTTCGTTGTATTAAGCACGAATACATGCTTTTCGCGCAGTTATAAGAGAAAAAGTTTAGACGCGTATCAGAGGAACACTTGTAAAACCGATGTGTTGTGATTTAGCTCGTTTCGGTCTAAACCAGCTTGTTTCGCTGTATCAAGCAAGAATACATGCTTTTCGCGCAGTTATAAGAGAAAAAGTTTTGACGCGTGTCACATGGACACTTGTAAAACCGATGTGTTCAGATTTACCTCGTTTCGGTCTAAAACAGCTTGTTTCGTTGAACTAAGCTCGAATACATGCTTTTCGCGCAGTTATAAGAGAAAAAAGTTTTGACGCGTATCAGAGGAACACTTGTAAAACCGATGTGTTGTGATTTAGCTCGTTTCGGTCTAAAACAGCTTGTTTCGCTGTATTAAGCAAGAATACATGCTTTTCGCGCAGTTATAGGAGAAAAAGTTTTGACGCGTGTCACAGGGACACTTGTAAAGCCGATGTGTTGTGATTTAGCTCGTTTCGGTCTAAAACAGCTTGTTTCGTTGTATTAAGCAAGAATACATGCTTTTCGCGCAGTTATAAGTGAAAAAGTTTTGACGCGTGTCAGAGGAACACTTGTAAAACCGATGTGTTGTGATTTAGCTCGTTTCGGTCTAAAACAGCTTGATTCGCTGTATTAAGCAAGAATACATGCTTTTCGCGCAGTTATAAGAGAAAAAGTTTTGACGCGTGTCACAGGGACACTTGTAAAACCGATGTGTTGGGATTTAGCTCGTTTCGGTCTAAAACAGCTTGTTTCGCTGTATTAAGCAAGAATACATGCTTTTCGCGCAGTTATGAGAGAAAAAGTTTTGACGCGTGTCACAGGGACACTTGTAAAACCGATGTGTTCAGATTTAGCTCGTTTCGGTCTAAAACAGCTTGTTTCGCTGTATTAAGCAAGAATACATGCTTTTCGCGCAGTTATAAGAGAAAAAGTTTTGACGCGTGTCACAGGGACACTTGTAAAACCGATGTGTTCAGATTTAGCTCGTTTCGGTCTAAAACAGCTTATTTCGTTGTATTAAGCACAAATACATGCTTTTCGCGCAGTTATAAGAGAAAAAGTTTAGACGCGTACCAGAGGAACACTTGTAAAACCGATGTGTTGTGATTTAGCTCGTTTCGGTCTAAACCAGCTTGTTTCGTTGTATTAAGCAAGAATACATGCTTTTCGCGCAGTTATAAGAGAAAAAAGTTTTGACGCGTATCAGAGGAACACTTGTAAAACCGATGTGTTGTGATTTAGCTCGTTTCGGTCTAAAACAGCTTGTTTCGCTGTATTAAGCAAGAATACATGCTTTTCGCGCAGTTATAGGAGAAAAAGTTTTGACGCGTGTCACAGGGACACTTGTAAAGCCGATGTGTTGTGATTTAGCTCGTTTCGGTCTAAAACAGCTTGTTTCGTTGTATTAAGCAAGAATACATGCTTTTCGCGCAGTTATAAGTGAAAAAGTTTTGACGCGTGTCAGAGGAACACTTGTAAAACCGATGTGTTGTGATTTAGCTCGTTTCGGTCTAAAACAGCTTGATTCGCTGTATTAAGCAAGAATACATGCTTTTCGCGCAGTTATAAGAGAAAAAGTTTTGACGCGTGTCACAGGGACACTTGTAAAACCGATGTGTTGTGATTTAGCTCGTTTCGGTCTAAAACAGCTTGTTTCGCTGTATTAAGCAAGAATACATGCTTTTCGCGCAGTTATGAGAGAAAAAGTTTTGACGCGTGTCACAGGGACACTTGTAAAACCGATGTGTTCAGATTTAGCTCGTTTCGGTCTAAAACAGCTTGTTTCGCTGTATTAAGCAAGAATACATGCTTTTCGCGCAGTTATAAGAGAAAAAGTTTTGACGCGTGTCACAGGGACACTTGTAAAACCGATGTGTTCAGATTTAGCTCGTTTCGGTCTAAAACAGCTTGTTTCGTTGTATTAAGCACGAGTACATGCTTTTCGCGCAGTTATAAGAGAAAAAGTTTAGACGCGTACCAGAGGAACACTTGTAAAACCGATGTGTTGTGATTTAGCTCGTTTCGGTCTAAAACAGCTTGTTTCGTTGTATTAAGCAAGAATACATGCTTTTCGCGCAGTTATAAGAGAAAAAGATTTGACGCGTATCAGAGGAACACTTGTAAAGCCGATGTGTTGTGATTTAGCTCGTTTCGGTCTAAAACAGCTTGTTTCGCTGTATTAGGCAGGAACACATGCTTTTCGCGCAGTTATAAGAGAAAAAGTTTTAAAGGCATGTCACAGGGACACTTGTAAAACCGATATGTTCAGATTTAGCTCGTTTCGGTCTAAAACTACTTGTTTCGCTGTATTAAGCAAGAATACATGCTTTTCGCGCAGTTATAAGAGAAAAAGATTTGACGCGTATCAGAGGAACACTTGTAAAGCCGATGTGTTGTGATTTAGCTCGTTTCGGTCTAAAACAGCTTGTTTCGTTGTATTAAGCAAGAATACATGCTTTTCGCGCAGTTATAAGAGAAAAAAGTTTTGACGCGTGTCAGAGGAACACTTGTAAAACCGATGTGTTGTGATTTAGCTCGTTTCGGTCTAAAACAGCTTGTTTCGCTGTATTAAGCAAGAATACATGCTTTTCGCGCAGTTATAAGAGAAAAAAGTTTTGACGCGTATCAGAGGAACACTTGTAAAACCGATGTGTTGTGATTTAGCTCGTTTCGGTCTAAAACAGCTTGTTTCGCTGTATTGAGCAAGAATACATGCTTGTCGCGCAGTTATAAGAGAAAAAGTTTTGACGCGTGTCACAGGGACACTTGTAAAACCGATGTCTTGTGATTTAGCTCGTTTCGGATTAAAACAGCTTGTTTCGTTGTATTAAGCAAGAATGCATGCTTTTCGCACAGTTATAAGAGAAAAAGTTTTGACGCGTATCAGAGGAACACTTGTAAAACCGATGTGTTGTGATTTAGCTCGTTTCGGTCTAAAACAGCTTGTTTCGCTGTATTAAGCAAGAATACATGCTTTTCGCGCAGTTATAAGAGAAAAAGTTTTAAAGGCATGTCACAGGGACACTTGTAAAACCGATGTGTTCAGATTTAGCTCGTTTCGGTCTAAAACTACTTGTTTCGCTGTATTAAGCAAGAATACATGCTTTTCGCGCAGTTATAAGAGAAAAAGATTTGACGCGTATCAGAGGAACACTTGTAAAGCCGATGTGTTGTGATTTAGCTCGTTTCGGTCTAAAACAGCTTGTTTCGTTGTATTAAGCAAGAATACATGCTTTTCGCGCAGTTATAAGAGAAAAAAGTTTTGACGCGTGTCAGAGGAACACTTGTAAAACCGATGTGTTGTGATTTAGCTCGTTTCGGTCTAAAACAGCTTGTTTCGCTGTATTAAGCAAGAATACATGCTTTTCGCGCAGTTATAAGAGAAAAAAGTTTTGACGCGTATCAGAGGAACACTTGTAAAACCGATGTGTTGTGATTTAGCTCGTTTCGGTCTAAAACAGCTTGTTTCGCTGTATTGAGCAAGAATACATGCTTTTCGCGCAGTTATAAGAGAAAAAGTTTTGACGCGTGTCAGAGGAACACTTGTAAAACCGATGTGTTGTGATTTAGCTCGTTTCGGTCTAAAACAGCTTGATTCGCTGTATTAAGCAAGAATACATGCTTTTCGCGCAGTTATAAGAGAAAAAGTTTTGACGCGTGTCACAGGGACACTTGTAAAACCGATGTGTTGGGATTTAGCTCGTTTCGGTCTAAAACAGCTTGTTTCGCTGTATTAAGCAAGAATACATGCTTTTCGCGCAGTTATGAGAGAAAAAGTTTTGACGCGTGTCACAGGGACACTTGTAAAACCGATGTGTTCAGATTTAGCTCGTTTCGGTCTAAAACAGCTTGTTTCGCTGTATTAAGCAAGAATACATGCTTTTCGCGCAGTTATAAGAGAAAAAGTTTTGACGCGTGTCACAGGGACACTTGTAAAACCGATGTGTTCAGATTTACCTCGTTTCGGTCTAAAACAGCTTATTTCGTTGTATTAAGCACAAATACATGCTTTTCGCGCAGTTATAAGAGAAAAAGTTTAGACGCGTACCAGAGGAACACTTGTAAAACCGATGTGTTGTGATTTAGCTCGTTTCGGTCTAAACCAGCTTGTTTCGTTGTATTAAGCAAGAATACATGCTTTTCGCGCAGTTATAAGAGAAAAAAGTTTTGACGCGTATCAGAGGAACACTTGTAAAACCGATGTGTTGTGATTTAGCTCGTTTCGGTCTAAAACAGCTTGTTTCGCTGTATTAAGCAAGAATACATGCTTTTCGCGCAGTTATAGGAGAAAAAGTTTTGACGCGTGTCACAGGGACACTTGTAAAGCCGATGTGTTGTGATTTAGCTCGTTTCGGTCTAAAACAGCTTGTTTCGTTGTATTAAGCAAGAATACATGCTTTTCGCGCAGTTATAAGTGAAAAAGTTTTGACGCGTGTCAGAGGAACACTTGTAAAACCGATGTGTTGTGATTTAGCTCGTTTCGGTCTAAAACAGCTTGATTCGCTGTATTAAGCAAGAATACATGCTTTTCGCGCAGTTATAAGAGAAAAAGTTTTGACGCGTGTCACAGGGACACTTGTAAAACCGATGTGTTGTGATTTAGCTCGTTTCGGTCTAAAACAGCTTGTTTCGCTGTATTAAGCAAGAATACATGCTTTTCGCGCAGTTATGAGAGAAAAAGTTTTGACGCGTGTCACAGGGACACTTGTAAAACCGATGTGTTCAGATTTAGCTCGTTTCGGTCTAAAACAGCTTGTTTCGCTGTATTAAGCAAGAATACATGCTTTTCGCGCAGTTATAAGAGAAAAAGTTTTGACGCGTGTCACAGGGACACTTGTAAAACCGATGTGTTCAGATTTAGCTCGTTTCGGTCTAAAACAGCTTGTTTCGTTGTATTAAGCACGAGTACATGCTTTTCGCGCAGTTATAAGAGAAAAAGTTTAGACGCGTACCAGAGGAACACTTGTAAAACCGATGTGTTGTGATTTAGCTCGTTTCGGTCTAAAACAGCTTGTTTCGTTGTATTAAGCAAGAATACATGCTTTTCGCGCAGTTATAAGAGAAAAAGATTTGACGCGTATCAGAGGAACACTTGTAAAGCCGATGTGTTGTGATTTAGCTCGTTTCGGTCTAAAACAGCTTGTTTCGCTGTATTAGGCAGGAACACATGCTTTTCGCGCAGTTATAAGAGAAAAAGTTTTAAAGGCATGTCACAGGGACACTTGTAAAACCGATATGTTCAGATTTAGCTCGTTTCGGTCTAAAACTACTTGTTTCGCTGTATTAAGCAAGAATACATGCTTTTCGCGCAGTTATAAGAGAAAAAGATTTGACGCGTATCAGAGGAACACTTGTAAAGCCGATGTGTTGTGATTTAGCTCGTTTCGGTCTAAAACAGCTTGTTTCGTTGTATTAAGCAAGAATACATGCTTTTCGCGCAGTTATAAGAGAAAAAAGTTTTGACGCGTGTCAGAGGAACACTTGTAAAACCGATGTGTTGTGATTTAGCTCGTTTCGGTCTAAAACAGCTTGTTTCGCTGTATTAAGCAAGAATACATGCTTTTCGCGCAGTTATAAGAGAAAAAAGTTTTGACGCGTATCAGAGGAACACTTGTAAAACCGATGTGTTGTGATTTAGCTCGTTTCGGTCTAAAACAGCTTGTTTCGCTGTATTGAGCAAGAATACATGCTTGTCGCGCAGTTATAAGAGAAAAAGTTTTGACGCGTGTCACAGGGACACTTGTAAAACCGATGTCTTGTGATTTAGCTCGTTTCGGATTAAAACAGCTTGTTTCGTTGTATTAAGCAAGAATGCATGCTTTTCGCACAGTTATAAGAGAAAAAGTTTTGACGCGTATCAGAGGAACACTTGTAAAACCGATGTGTTGTGATTTAGCTCGTTTCGGTCTAAAACAGCTTGTTTCGCTGTATTAAGCAAGAATACATGCTTTTCGCGCAGTTATAAGAGAAAAAGTTTTAAAGGCATGTCACAGGGACACTTGTAAAACCGATGTGTTCAGATTTAGCTCGTTTCGGTCTAAAACTACTTGTTTCGCTGTATTAAGCAAGAATACATGCTTTTCGCGCAGTTATAAGAGAAAAAGATTTGACGCGTATCAGAGGAACACTTGTAAAGCCGATGTGTTGTGATTTAGCTCGTTTCGGTCTAAAACAGCTTGTTTCGTTGTATTAAGCAAGAATACATGCTTTTCGCGCAGTTATAGGAGAAAAAAGTTTTGACGCGTGTCAGAGGAACACTTGTAAAACCGATGTGTTGTGATTTAGCTCGTTTCGGTCTAAAACAGCTTGTTTCGCTGTATTAAGCAAGAATACATGCTTTTCGCGCAGTTATAAGAGAAAAAAGTTTTGACGCGTATCAGAGGAACACTTGTAAAACCGATGTGTTGTGATTTAGCTCGTTTCGGTCTAAAACAGCTTGTTTCGCTGTATTGAGCAAGAATACATGCTTTTCGCGCAGTTATAAGAGAAAAAGTTTTGACGCGTGTCACAGGGACACTTGTAAAACCGATGTCTTGTGATTTAGCTCGTTTCGGATTAAAACAGCTTGTTTCGTTGTATTAAGCAAGAATGCATGCTTTTCGCGCAGTTATAAGAGAAAAAGTTTTGACGCGTATCAGAGGAACACTTGTAAAACCGATGTGTTGTGATTTAGCTCGTTTCGGTCTAAAACAGCTTGTTTCGCTGTATTAAGCAAGAATACATGCTTTTCGCGCAGTTATAAGAGAAAAAGTTTTGACGCGTGTCACACTGACACTTGTAAAACCGATGTGTTCAGATTTAGCTCGTTTCGGTTTAAAACAACTTGTTTCGCTGTATTAAGCACGAATACATGCTTTTCGCACAGGTATAAGAGAAAAAGTTTTGACGCGTGTCACAGGGACACTTGTAAAACCGATGTGTTCAGATTTAGCTCGTTTCGGTCTAAAACAGCTTGTTTCGCTGTATTAAGCAAGAATACGTGCTTTTCGCGCAGTTACAAGAGAAAAAGTTTTGACGCGTGTCACAGGGACACTTGTAAAACCGATGTGTTGATCTAGCTCGTTTTGGTGTAAAACAGCTTGTTTCGTTGTATTAAGCACGAATACATGCTTTTCGCGCAGTTATAAGAGAAAAAGTTTAGACGCGTATCAGAGGAACACTTGTAAAACCGATGTGTTGTGATTTAGCTCGTTTCGGTCTAAAACAGCTTGTTTCGCTGTATTAAGCAAGAATACATGCTTTTCGCGCAGTTATAAGAGAAAAAGTTTTGACGCGTGTCACAGGGACACTTGTAAAACCGATGTGTTCAGATTTAGCTCGTTTCGGTCTAAAACAGCTTGTTTCGTTGTATTAAGCACGAATACATGCTTTTCGCGCAGTTATAAGAGAAAAAGTTTAGACGCGTACCAGAGGAACACTTGTAAAACCGATGTGTTGTGATTTAGCTCGTTTCGGTCTAAAACAGCTTGTTTCGTTGTATTAAGCAAGAATACATGCTTTTCGCGCAGTTATAAGAGAAAAAGATTTGACGCGTATCAGAAGAACACTTGTAAAGTCGATGTGTTGTGATTTAGCTCGTTTCGGTCTAAAACACCTTGTTTCGCTGTATTAGGCAGGAATACATGCTTTTCGCGCAGTTATAGTAGAAAAAGTTTTAAAGGCATGTCACAGGGACACTTGTAAAACCGATGTGTTCAGATTTAGCTCGTTTCGGTCTAAAACTACTTGTTTCGCTGTATTAAGCAAGAATACATGCTTTTCGCGCAGTTATAAGAGAAAAAGATTTGACGCGTATCAGAGGAACACTTGTAAAACCGATGTGTTGTGATTTAGCTCGTTTCGGTATAAAACAGCTTGATTCGCTGTATTAAGCAAGAATACATGCTTTTCGCGCAGTTATAAATGAAAAAGTTTTGACGCGTGTCACAGGGACACTTGTAAAGCCGATGTGTTGTGATTTAGCTCGTTTCGGTCTAAAACAGCTTGTTTCGTTGTATTAAGCAAGAATACATGCTTTTCGCGCAGTTATAAGTGAAAAAGTTTTGACGCGTGTCAGCGGAACACTTGTAAAACCGATGTGTTGTGATTTAGCTCGTTTCGGTCTAAAACAGCTTGATTCGCTGTATTAAGCAAGAATACATGCTTTTCGCGCAGTTATAAGAGAAAAAAGTTTTGACGCGTATCAGAGGAACACTTGTAAAACCGATGTGTTGTGATTTAGCTCGTTTCGGTCTAAAACAGCTTGTTTCGCTGTATTAAGCAAGAATACATGCTTTTCGCGCAGTTATAAGAGAAAAAGTTTTGACGCGTGTCACAGGGACACTTGTAAAACCGATGTGTTCAGATTTAGCTCGTTTCGGTCAAAAACAGCTTGTTTCGTTGTATTAAGCACGAATACATGCTTTTCGCGCAGTTATAAGAGAAAAAAGTTTTGACGCGTATCAGAGGAACACTTGTAAAACCGATGTGTTGTGATTTAGCTCGTTTCGGTCTAAAACAGCTTGTTTCGCTGTATTAAGCAAGAATACATGCTTTTCGCGCAGTTATAAGAGAAAAAGTTTTGACGCGTGTCACAGGGACACTTGTAAAACCGATGTGTTCAGATTTAGCTCGTTTCGGTCTAAAACAGCTTGTTTCGTTGTATTAAGCACGAATACATGCTTTTCGCGCAGTTATAAGAGAAAAAGTTTTGACGCGTGTCACAGGGACACTTGTAAAACCGATGTGTTCAGATTTAGCTCGTTTCGGTCTAAAACAGCTTGTTTCGTTGTATTAAGCACGAATACATGCTTTTCGCGCAGTTATAAGAGAAAAAGTTTAGACGCGTACCAGAGGAACACTTGTAAAACCGATGTGTTGTGATTTAGCTCGTTTCGGTCTAAAACAGCTTGTTTCGCTGTATTAAGCAAGAATACATGCTTTTCGCGCAGTTATAAGAGAAAAAAGTTTTGACGCGTATCAGAGGAACACTTGTAAAACCGATGTGTTGTGATTTAGCTCGTTTCGGTTTAAAACAACTTGTTTCGCTGTATTAAGCACGAATACATGCTTTTCGCGCAGGTATAAGAGAAAAAGTTTTGACGCGTGTCACAGGGACACTTGTAAAACCGATGTGTTCAGATTTAGCTCGTTTCGGTCTAAAACAGCTTGTTTCGCTGTATTAGGCAAGAATACGTGCTTTTCGCGCAGTTACAAGAGAAAAAGTTTTGACGCGTGTCACAGGGACACTTGTAAAACCGATGTGTTGATCTTGCTCGTTTTGGTGTAAAACAGCTTGTTCGTTGTATTAAGCACGAATACATGCTTTTCGCGCAGTTACAAGAGAAAAAGTTTAGACGCGTATCAGAGGAACACTTGTAAAACCGAGGTGTTGTGATTTAGCTCGTTTAGGTCTAAAACAGCTTGTTTCGCTGTATTAAGCAAGAATACATGCTTTTCGCGCAGTTATAAGAGAAAAAGTTTTGACGCGTGTCACAGGGACACTTGTAAAACCGATGTGTTCAGATTTAGCTCGTTTCGGTCTAAAACAGCTTGTTTCGTTGTATTAAGCACGAATACATGCTTTTCGCGCAGTTATAAGAGAAAAAGTTTTGACGCGTGTCACAGGGACACTTGTAAAACCGATGTGTTCAGATTTACCCCGTTTCGGTCTAAAACAGCTTGTTTCGTTAGACTAAGCACGAATACATGCTTTTCGCGCAGTTATAAGAGAAAAAAGTTTTGACGCGTGTCAGAGGAACACTTGTAAAAGCGATGTGTTGTGATTTAGCTCGTTTCGGTCTAAAACAGCTTGTTTCGCTGTATTAAGCAAGAATACATGCTTTTCGCGCAGTTATAAGAGAAAAAGTTTTGACGCGTGTCACAGGGACACTTGTAAAACCGATGTGTTCAGATTTACCCCGTTTCGGTCTAAAACAGCTTGTTTCGTTAGACTAAGCACGAATACATGCTTTTCGCGCAGTTATAAGAGAAAAAAGTTTTGACGCGTGTCAGAGGAACACTTGTAAAACCGATGTGTTGTGATTTAGCTCGTTTCGGTCTAAAACAGCTTGTTTCGCTGTATTAAGCAAGAATACATGCTTTTCGCGCAGTTATAAGAGAAAAAGTTTTGACGCGTGTCACAGGGACACTTGTAAAACCGATGTGTTGTGATTTAGCTCGTTTCGGTCTAAAACAGCTTGTTTCGTTGTATTAAGCAAGAATACATGCTTTTCGCGCAGTTATAAGAGAAAAAGTTTTGACGCGTATCAGAGGAACACTTGTAAAACCGATGTGTTGTGATTTAGCTCGTTTCGGTCTAAAACAGCTTGTTTCGCTGTATTAAGCAAGAATACATGCTTTTCGCGCAGTTATAAGAGAAAAAGTTTTGACGCGTGTCACAGGGACACTTGTAAAACCGATGTGTTCAGATTTAGCTCGTTTCGGTCTAAAACAGCTTGTTTCGTTGTATTAAGCAAGAATACATGCTTTTCGCGCAGTTATAAGAGAAAAAAGTTTTGACGCGTATCAGAGGAACACTTGTAAAACCGATGTGTTGTGATTTAGCTCGTTTCGGTCTAAAACAGCTTGTTTCGCTGTATTAAGCAAGAATACATGCTTTTCGCGCAGTTATAAGAGAAAAAGTTTTGACGCGTGTCACAGGGACACTTGTAAAACCGATGTGTTGTGATTTAGCTCGTTTCGGTCTAAAACAGCTTGTTTCGTTGTATTAAGCAAGAATACATGCTTTTCGCGCAGTTATAAGAGAAAAAAGTTTTGACGCGTATCAGAGGAACACTTGTAAAACCGATGTGTTGTGATTTAGCTCGTTTCGGTTTAAAACAACTTGTTTCGCTGTATTAAGCACGAATACATGCTTTTCGCGCAGGTATAAGAGAAAAAGTTTTGACGCGTGTCACAGGGACATTTGTAAAACCGATGTGTTCAGATTTAGCTCGTTTCGGTCTAAAACAGCTTGTTTCGCTGTATTAGGCAAGAATACGTGCTTTTCGCGCAGTTACAAGAGAAAAAGTTTTGACGCGTGTCACAGGGACACTTGTAAAACCGATGTGTTGATCTTGCTCGTTTTGGTGTAAAACAGCTTGTTCGTTGTATTAAGCACGAATACATGCTTTTCGCGCAGTTACAAGAGAAAAAGTTTAGACGCGTATCAGAGGAACACTTGTAAAACCGATGTGTTGTGATTTAGCTCGTTTCGGTCTAAAACAGCTTGTTTCGCTGTATTAAGCAAGAATACATGCTTTTCGCGCAGTTATAAGAGAAAAAGTTTTGACGCGTGTCACAGGGACACTTGTAAAACCGATGTGTTCAGATTTAGCTCGTTTCGGTCTAAAACAGCTTGTTTCGTTGTATTAAGCACGAATACATGCTTTTCGCGCAGTTATAAGAGAAAAAGTTTTGACGCGTGTCACAGGGACACTTGTAAAACCGATGTGTTCAGATTTACCCCGTTTCGGTCTAAAACAGCTTGTTTCGTTAGACTAAGCACGAATACATGCTTTTCGCGCAGTTAAAAGAGAAAAAAGTTTTGTCGCGTGTCAGAGGAACACTTGTAAAACCGATGTGTTGTGATTTAGCTCGTTTCGGTCTAAAACAGCTTGTTTCGCTGTATTAAGCAAGAATACATGCTTTTCGCGCAGTTATAAGAGAAAAAGTTTTGACGCGTGTCACAGGGACACTTGTAAAACCGATGTGTTCAGATTTACCCCGTTTCGGTCTAAAACAGCTTGTTTCGTTAGACTAAGCACGAATACATGCTTTTCGCGCAGTTATAAGAGAAAAAAGTTTTGACGCGTGTCAGAGGAACACTTGTAAAACCGATGTGTTGTGATTTAGCTCGTTTCGGTCTAAAACAGCTTGTTTCGCTGTATTAAGCAAGAATACATGCTTTTCGCGCAGTTATAAGAGAAAAAGTTTTGAC
Organism: Amblyomma americanum; assembly: GCF_052857255.1. Classification (NCBI taxonomy): domain Eukaryota; kingdom Metazoa; phylum Arthropoda; class Arachnida; order Ixodida; family Ixodidae; genus Amblyomma; species Amblyomma americanum. The sequence continues at coordinate 1,130,185 of NW_027526497.1, forward strand.
GCGTGTCACAGGGACACTTGTAAAACCGATGTGTTGTGATTTAGCTCGTTTCGGTCTAAAACAGCTTGTTTCGTTGTATTAAGCAAGAATACATGCTTTTCGCGCAGTTATAAGAGAAAAAGTTTTGACGCGTATCAGAGGAACACTTGTAAAACCGATGTGTTGTGATTTAGCTCGTTTCGGTCTAAAACAGCTTGTTTCGCTGTATTAAGCAAGAATACATGCTTTTCGCGCAGTTATAAGAGAAAAGTTTTGACGCGTGTCACAGGGACACTTGTAAAACCGATATGTTGTGATTTAGCTCGTTTCGGTCTAAAACAGCTTGTTTCGCTGTATTAAGCAAGAATACATGCTTTTCGCGCAGTTATAAGAGAAAAAGTTTTGACGCGTGTCACAGGGACACTTGTAAAACCGATGTGTTGTGATTTAGCTCGTTTCGGTCTCAAACAGCTTGTTTCGCTGTATTAAGCAAGAATACATGCTTTTCGCGCAGTTATAAGAGAAAAAGTTTTGACGCGTGTCACAGGGACACTTGTAAAACCGATGTGTTCAGATTTAGCTCGTTTCGGTCTAAAACAGCTTGTTTCGTTGTATTAAGCACGAATACATGCTTTTCGCGCAGTTATAAGAGAAAAAGTTTAGACGCGTACCAGAGGAACACTTGTAAAAGCGATGTGTTGTGATTTAGCTCGTTTCGGTCTAAAACAGCTTGTTTCGTTGTATTAAGCAAGAATACATGCTTTTCGCGCAGTTATAAGAGAAAAAGATTTGACGCGTATCAGAGGAACACTTGTAAAGCCGATGTGTTGTGATTTAGCTCGTTTCGGTCTAAAACAGCTTGTTTCGCTGTATTAAGCAAGAATACATGCTTTTCGCGCAGTTATAAGAGAAAAAGTTTTGACGCGTGTCACAGGGACACTTGTAAAACCGATGTGTTCAGACTTAGCTCGTTTCGGTCTAAAACAGCTTGTTTCGTTGTATTAAGCACGAATACATGCTTTTCGCGCAGTTATAAGAGAAAAAGTTTAGACGCGTACCAGAGGAACACTTGTAAAACCGATGTGTTGTGATTTAGCTCGTTTCGGTCTAAAACAGCTTGTTTCGCTGTATTAAGCAAGAATACATGCTTTTCGCGCAGTTATAAGAGAAAAAGATTTGACGCCTACCAGAGGAACACTTGTAAAGCCGATGTGCTGTGATTTAGCTCGTTTCGGTCTAAAACAGCTTGTTTCGTTGTATTAAGCAAGAATACATGCTTTTCGCGCAGTTATAAGAGAAAAAAGTTTTGACGCGTATCAGAGGAACACTTGTAAAACCGATGTGTTGTGATTTAGCTCGTTTCGGTCTAAAACAGCTTGTTTCGCTGTATTAAGCAAGAATACATGCTTTTCGCGCAGTTATAAGAGAAAAAGTTTTGACGCGTGTCACAGGGACACTTGTAAAACCGATGTGTTGTGATTTAGCTCGTTTCGGTCTAAAACAGCTTGTTTCGTTGTATTAAGCAAGAATACATGCTTTTCGCGCAGTTATAAGAGAAAAAAGTTTTGACGCGTATCAGAGGAACACTTGTAAAACCGATGTGTTGTGATTTAGCTCGTTTCGGTTTAAAACAACTTGTTTCGCTGTATTAAGCACGAATACATGCTTTTCGCGCAGGTATAAGAGAAAAAGTTTTGACGCGTGTCACAGGGACACTTGTAAAACCGATGTGTTCAGATTTAGCTCGTTTCGGTCTAAAACAGCTTGTTTCGTTGTATTAAGCACGAATACATGCTTTTCGCGCAGTTATAAGAGAAAAAGTTTTGACGCGTGTCACAGGGACACTTGTAAAACCGATGTGTTCAGATTTACCCCGTTTCGGTCTAAAACAGCTTGTTTCGTTAGACTAAGCACGAATACATGCTTTTCGCGCAGTTATAAGAGAAAAAAGTTTTGACGCGTGTCAGAGGAACACTTGTAAAACCGATGTGTTGTGATTTAGCTCGTTTCGGTCTAAAACAGCTTGTTTCGCTGTATTAAGCAAGAATACATGCTTTTCGCGCAGTTATAAGAGAAAAAGTTTTGACGCGTGTCACAGGGACACTTGTAAAACCGATGTGTTCAGATTTAGCTCGTTTCGGTCTAAAACAGCTTGTTTCGTTGTATTAAGCACGAATACATGCTTTTCGCGCAGTTATAAGAGAAAAAGTTTTGACGCGTGTCACAGGGACACTTGTAAAACCGATGTGTTCAGATTTACCCCGTTTCGGTCTAAAACAGCTTGTTTCGTTAGACTAAGCACGAATACATGCTTTTCGCGCAGTTATAAGAGAAAAAAGTTTTGACGCGTGTCAGAGGAACACTTGTAAAACCGATGTGTTGTGATTTAGCTCGTTTCGGTCTAAAACAGCTTGTTTCGCTGTATTAAGAAAGAATACATGCTTTTCGCGCAGTTATAAGAGAAAAAGTTTTGACGCGTGTCACAGGGACACTTGTAAAACCGATGTGTTCAGATTTACCCCGTTTCGGTCTAAAACAGCTTGTTTCGCTAGACTAAGCACGAATACATGCTTTTCGCGCAGTTATAAGAGAAAAAAGTTTTGACGCGTGTCAGAGGAACACTTGTAAAACCGATGTGTTGTGATTTAGCTCGTTTCGGTCTAAAACAGCTTGTTTCGCTGTATTAAGCAAGAATACATGCTTTTCGCGCAGTTATAAGAGAAAAAGTTTTGACGCGTGTCACAGGGACACTTGTAAAACCGATGTGTTGTGATTTAGCTCGTTTCGGTCTAAAACAGCTTGTTTCGTTGTATTAAGCAAGAATACATGCTTTTCGCGCAGTTATAAGAGAAAAAGTTTTGACGCGTATCAGAGGAACACTTGTAAAACCGATGTGTTGTGATTTAGCTCGTTTCGGTCTAAAACAGCTTGTTTCGCTGTATTAAGCAAGAATACATGCTTTTCGCGCAGTTATAAGAGAAAAAGTTTTGACGCGTATCAGAGGAACACTTGTAAAACCGATGTGTTGTGATTTAGCTCGTTTCGGTCTAAAACAGCTTGTTTCGCTGTATTAAGCAAGAATACATGCTTTTCGCGCAGTTATAAGAGAAAAAGTTTTGACGCGTGTCACAGGGACACTTGTAAAACCGATATGTTGTGATTTAGCTCGTTTCGGTCTAAAACAGCTTGTTTCGCTGTATTAAGCAAGAATACATGCTTTTCGCGCAGTTATAAGAGAAAAAGTTTTGACGCGTGTCACAGGGACACTTGTAAAGCCGATGTGTTGTGATTTAGCTCGTTTCGGTCTAAAACAGCTTGTTTCGTTGTATTAAGCAAGAATACATGCTTTTCGCGCAGTTATAAGTGAAAAAGTTTTGACGCGTGTCAGAGGAACACTTGTAAAACCGATGTGTTGTGATTTAGCTCGTTTCGGTCTCAAACAGCTTGTTTCGCTGTATTAAGCAAGAATACATGCTTTTCGCGCAGTTATAAGAGAAAAAGTTTTGACGCGTGTCACAGGGACACTTGTAAAACCGATGTGTTCAGATTTACCCCGTTTCGGTCTAAAACAGCTTGTTTCGTTAGACTAAGCACGAATACATGCTTTTCGCGCAGTTATAAGAGAAAAAAGTTTAGACGCGTACCAGAGGAACACTTGTAAAACCGATATGTTGTGATTTAGCTCGTTTCGGTCTAAAACAGCTTGTTTCGTTGTATTAAGCAAGAATACATGCTTTTCGCGCAGTTATAAGAGAAAAAGATTTGACGCGTATCAGAGGAACACTTGTAAAGCCGATGTGTTGTGATTTAGCTCGTTTCGGTCTAAAACAGCTTGTTTCGCTGTATTAAGCAGGAATACATGCTTTTCGCGCAGTTATAAGAGAAAAAGTTTTAAAGGCATGTCACAGGGACACTTGTAAAACCGATGTGTTCAGATTTAGCTCGTTTCGGTCTAAAACTGCTTGATTCGTTGTATTAAGCACGAATACATGCTTTTCGCGCAGTTATAAGAGAAAAAGTTTTGACGCGTGTCACAGGGACACTTGTAAAACCGATGTGTTCAGATTTACCCCGTTTCGGTCTAAAACAGCTTGTTTCGTTAGACTAAGCACGAATACATACTTTTCGCGCAGTTATAAGAGAAAAAAATTTTGACGCGTATCAGAGGAACACTTGTAAAACCGATGTGTTGTGATTTAGCTCGTTTCGGTCTAAAACAGCTTGTTTCGCTGTATTAAGCAAGAATACATGCTTTTCGCGCAGTTATAAGAGAAAAAGTTTTGACGCGTGTCACAGGGACACTTGTAAAACCGATGTGTTCAGATTTAGCTCGTTTCGGTCTAAAACAGCTTGTTTCGTTGTATTAAGCACGAATACATGCTTTTCGCGCAGTTATAGGAGAAAAAAGTTTTGACGCGTATCAGAGGAACACTTGTAAAAACGATGTGTTGTGATTTAGCTCGTTTCGGTCTAAAACAGCTTGTTTCGCTGTATTAAGCAAGAATACATGCTTTTCGCGCAGTTATAAGAGAAAAAGTTTTGACGCGTGTCACAGGGACACTTGTAAAACCGATGTGTTCAGATTTAGCTCGTTTCGGTCTAAAACAGCTTGTTTCGTTGTATTAAGCACGAATACATGCTTTTCGCGCAGTTATAAGAGAAAAAGTTTAGACGCGTACCAGAGGAACACTTGTAAAACCGATGTTTTGTGACTTAGCTCGTTTCGGTCTAAAACAGCTTGTTTCGTTGTATTAAGCAAGAATACATGCTTTTCGCGCAGTTATAAGAGAAAAAGATTTGACGCGTATTAGAGGAACACTTGTAAAGCCGATGTGTTGTGATTTAGCTCGTTTCGGTCTAAAACAGCTTGTTTCGCTGTATTAAGCAGGAATACATGCTTTTCGCGCAGTTATAAGAGAAAAAGTTTTAAAGGCATGTCACAGGGACACTTGTAAAACCGATGTGTTCAGATTTAGCTCGTTTCGGTCTAAAACTGCTTGATTCGTTGTATTAAGCACGAATACATGCTTTTCGCGCAGTTATAAGAGAAAAAGTTTTGACGCGTGTCACAGGGACACTTGTAAAACCGATGTGTTCAGATTTACCCCGTTTCGGTCTAAAACAGCTTGTTTCGTTAGACTAAGCACGAATACATACTTTTCGCGCAGTTATAAGAGAAAAAAATTTTGACGCGTATCAGAGGAACACTTGTAAAACCGATGTGTTGTGATTTAGCTCGTTTCGGTCTAAAACAGCTTGTTTCGCTGTATTAAGCAAGAATACATGCTTTTCGCGCAGTTATAAGAGAAAAAGTTTTGACGCGTGTCACAGGGACACTTGTAAAACCGATGTGTTCAGATTTAGCTCGTTTCGGTCTAAAACAGCTTGTTTCGTTGTATTAAGCACGAATACATGCTTTTCGCGCAGTTATAGGAGAAAAAAGTTTTGACGCGTATCAGAGGAACACTTGTAAAAACGATGTGTTGTGATTTAGCTCGTTTCGGTCTAAAACAGCTTGTTTCGCTGTATTAAGCAAGAATACATGCTTTTCGCGCAGTTATAAGAGAAAAAGTTTTGACGCGTGTCACAGGGACACTTGTAAAACCGATGTGTTCAGATTTAGCTCGTTTCGGTCTAAAACAGCTTGTTTCGTTGTATTAAGCACGAATACATGCTTTTCGCGCAGTTATAAGAGAAAAAGTTTAGACGCGTACCAGAGGAACACTTGTAAAACCGATGTTTTGTGATTTAGCTCGTTTCGGTCTAAAACAGCTTGTTTCGTTGTATTAAGCAAGAATACATGCTTTTCGCGCAGTTATAAGAGAAAAAGATTTTACGCGTATCAGAGGAACACTTGTAAAACCGATGTGTTGTGATTTAGCTCGTTTCGGTCTAAAACAGCTTGTTTCGCTGTATTAAGCAAGAATACATGCTTTTCGCGCAGTTATAAGAGAAAAAGTTTTGACGCGTGTCACAGGGACACTTGTAAAGCCGATGTGTTGTGATTTAGCTCGTTTCGGTCTAAAACAGCTTGTTTCGTTGTATTAAGCAAGAATACATGCTTTTCGCGCAGTTATAAGAGAAAAAGTTTTGACGCGTATCAGAGGAACACTTGTAAAACCGATGTGTTGTGATTTAGCTCGTTTCGGTCTAAAACAGCTTGTTTCGCTGTATTAAGCAAGAATACATGCTTTTCGCGCAGTTATAAGAGAAAAAGTTTTGACGCGTATCAGAGGAACACTTGTAAAACCGATGTGTTGTGATTTAGCTCGTTTCGGTCTAAAACAGCTTGTTTCGCTAGACTAAGCACGAATACATGCTTTTCGCGCAGTTATAAGAGAAAAAAGTTTAGACGCGTACCAGAGGAACACTTGTAAAACCGATATGTTGTGATTTAGTTCGTTTCGGTCTAAAACAGCTTGTTTCGTTGTATTAAGCAAGAATACATGCTTTTCGCGCAGTTATAAGAGAAAAAGATTTGACGCGTATCAGAGGAACACTTGTAAAGCCGATGTGTTGTGATTTAGGTCGTTTCGGTCTAAAACAGCTTGTTTCGCTGTATTAAGCAGGAATACATGCTTTTCGCGCAGTTATAAGAGAGAAAGTTTTAAAGGCATGTCACAGGGACACTTGTAAAACCGATGTGTTCAGATTTAGCTCGTTTCGGTCTAAAACTGCTTGATTCGTTGTATTAGGCACGAATACATGCTTTTCGCGCAGTTATAAGAGAAAAAGTTTTGACGAGTATCAGAGGAACACTTGTAAAACCGATGTGTTGTGATTTAACTCGTTTCGGTCTAAAACAGCTTGTTTCGCTGTATTAAGCAAGAATACATGCTTTTCGCGCAGTTATAAGAAAAAAGGTTGTGACGCGTGTCACAGGGACACTTGTAAAACCGATGTGTTCAGATTTAGCTCGTTTCGGTCTAAAACAGCTTGTTTTGTTGTATTAAGCAAGAATACGTGCTTTTCGCGCAGTTACAAGAGAAAAAGTTTTGACGCGTGTCACAGGGACACTTGTAAAACCGATGTGTTCAGATCTAGCTCGTTTTGGTGTAAAACAGCTTGTTTCGTTGTATTAAGCACGAATACATGCTTTTCGCGCAGTTATAAGAGAAAAAGTTTAGACGCGTATCAGAGGAACACTTGTAAAACCGATGTGTTGTGATTTAGCTCGTTTCGGTCTAAAACAGCTTGTTTCGTTGTATTAAGCAAGAATACATGCTTTTCGCGCAGTTATAAGAGAAAAAGTTTTGACGCGTATCAGAGGAACACTTGTAAAACCGATGTGTTGTGATTTAGCTCGTTTCGGTCTAAAACAGCTTGTTTCGCTGTATTAGGCAGGAATACATGCTTTTCGCGCAGTTATAAGAGAAAAAGTTTTAAAGGCATGTCACAGGGACACTTGTAAAACCGATGTGTTCAGATTTAGCTCGTTTCGGTCTAAAACTACTTGTTTCGCTGTATTAAGCATGAATACATGCTTTTCGCGCAGTTATAAGAGAAAAAGATTTGACGCCTATCAGAGGAACACTTGTAAAGCCGATGTGTTGTGATTTAGCTCGTTTCGGTCTAAAACTTGTTTCGTTGTAATAAGCAAGAATACATGCTTTTCGCGCAGTTATAAGAGAAAAAAGTTTTGACGCGTATCAGAGGAACACTTGTAAAACCGATGTGTTGTGATTTAGCTCGTTTCGGTCTAAAACAGCTTGTTTCGCTGTATTAAGCAAGAATACATGCTTTTCGCCCAGTTATAAGAGAAAAAGTTTTGACGCGTGTCACAGGGACACTTGTAAAACCGATGTGTTCAGATTTACCCCGTTTCGGTCTAAAACAGCTTGTTTCGTTAGACTAAGCACGAATACATGCTTTTCGCGCAGTTATAAGAGAAAAAAGTTTAGACGCGTACCAGAGGAACACTTGTAAAACCGATATGTTGTGATTTAGCTCGTTTCGGTCTAAAACAGCTTGTTTCGTTGTATTAAGCAAGAATACATGCTTTTCGCGCAGTTATAAGAGAAAAAGATTTGACGCGTATCAGAGGAACACTTGTAAAGCCGATGTGTTGTGATTTAGCTCGTTTCGGTCTAAAACAGCTTGTTTCGCTGTAATAAGCAGGAATACATGCTTTTCGCGCAGTTATAAGAGAAAAAGTTTTAAAGGCATGTCACAGGGACACTTGTAAAACCGATGTGTTCAGATTTAGCTCGTTTCGGTCTAAAACTGCTTGATTCGTTGTATTAAGCACGAATACATGCTTTTCGCGCAGTTATAAGAGAAAAAGTTTTGACGAGTATCAGAGGAACACTTGTAAAACCGATGTGTTGTGATTTAACTCGTTTCGGTCTAAAACAGCTTGTTTCGCTGTATTAAGCAAGAATACATGCTTTTCGCGCAGTTATAAGAGAAAAGGTTGTGACGCGTGTCACAGGGACACTTGTAAAACCGATGTGTTCAGATTTAGCTCGTTTCGGTCTAAAACAGCTTGTTTTGTTGTATTAAGCAAGAATACGTGCTTTTCGCGCAGTTACAAGAGAAAAAGTTTTGACGCGTGTCACAGGGACACTTGTAAAACCGATGTGTTCAGATCTAGCTCGTTTTGGTGTAAAACAGCTTGTTTCGTTGTATTAAGCACGAATACATGCTTTTCGCGCAGTTATAAGAGAAAAAGTTTTAAAGGCATGTCACAGGGACACTTGTAAAACCGATGTGTTCAGATTTAGCTCGTTTCGGTCTAAAACTACTTGTTTCGCTGTATTAAGCATGAATACATGCTTTTCGCGCAGTTATAAGAGAAAAAGATTTGACGCCTATCAGAGGAACACTTGTAAAGCCGATGTGTTGTGATTTAGCTCGTTTCGGTCTAAAACAGCTTGTTTCGTTGTATTAAGCAAGAATACATGCTTTTCGCGCAGTTATAAGAGAAAAAAGTTTTGACGCGTATCAGAGGAACACTTGTAAAACCGATGTGTTGTGATTTAGCTCGTTTCGGTCTAAAACAGCTTGTTTCGCTGTATTAAGCAAGAATACATGCTTTTCGCGCAGTTAAAAGAGAAAAAGTTTTGACGCGTGTCACAGGGACACTTGTAAAGCCGATGTGTTGTGATTTAGCTCGTTTCGGTCTAAAACAGCTTGTTTCGTTGTATTAAGCAAGAATACATGCTTTTCGCGCAGTTATAAAAGAAAAACTTTTGACGCGTGTCACAGGGACACTTGTAAAACCGATGTGTTCAGATTTACCCCGTTTCGGTCTAAAACAGCTTGTTTCGTTAGACTAAGCACGAATACATGCTTTTCGCGCAGTTATAAGAGAAAAAAGTTTAGACGCGTACCAGAGGAACACTTGTAAAACCGATATGTTGTGATTTAGCTCGTTTCGGTCTAAAACAGCTTGTTTCGTTGTATTAAGCAAGAATACATGCTTTTCGCGCAGTTATAAGAGAAAAAGATTTGACGCGTATCAGAGGAACACTTGTAAAGCCGATGTGTTGTGATTTAGCTCGTTTCGGTCTAAAACAGCTTGTTTCGCTGTATTAAGCAGGAATACATGCTTTTCGCGCAGTTATAAGAGAAAAAGTTTTAAAGGCATGTCACAGGGACACTTGTAAAACCGATGTGTTCAGATTTAGCTCGTTTCGGTCTAAAACTGCTTGATTCGTTGTATTAAGCACGAATACATGCTTTTCGCGCAGTTATAAGAGAAAAAGTTTTGACGAGTATCAGAGGAACACTTGTAAAACCGATGTGTTGTGATTTAACTCGTTTCGGTCTAAAACAGCTTGTTTCGCTGTATTAAGCAAGAATACATGCTTTTCGCGCAGTTATAAGAGAAAAGGTTGTGACGCGTGTCACAGGGACACTTGTAAAACCGATGTGTTCAGATTTAGCTCGTTTCGGTCTAAAACAGCTTGTTTTGTTGTATTAAGCAAGAATACGTGCTTTTCGCGCAGTTACAAGAGAAAAAGTTTTGACGCGTGTCACAGGGACACTTGTAAAACCGATGTGTTCAGATCTAGCTCGTTTTGGTGTAAAACAGCTTGTTTCGTTGTATTAAGCACGAATACATGCTTTTCGCGCAGTTATAAGAGAAAAAGTTTAGACGCGTATCAGAGGAACACTTGTAAAACCGATGTGTTGTGATTTAGCTCGTTTCGGTCTAAAACAGCTTGTTTCGTTGTATTAAGCAAGAATACATGCTTTTCGCGCAGTTATAAGAGAAAAAGTTTTGACGCGTATCAGAGGAACACTTGTAAAACCGATGTGTTGTGATTTAGCTCGTTTCGGTCTAAAACAGCTTGTTTCGTTGTATTAAGCACGAATACATGCTTTTCGCGCAGTTATAGGAGAAAAAAGTTTTGACGCGTATCAGAGGAACACTTGTAAAAACGATGTGTTGTGATTTAGCTCGTTTCGGTCTAAAACAGCTTGTTTCGCTGTATTAAGCAAGAATACATGCTTTTCGCGCAGTTATAAGAGAAAAAGTTTTGACGCGTGTCACAGGGACACTTGTAAAACCGATGTGTTCAGATTTAGCTCGTTTCGGTCTAAAACAGCTTGTTTCGTTGTATTAAGCACGAATACATGCTTTTCGCGCAGTTATAAGAGAAAAAGTTAGACGCGTACCAGAGGAACACTTGTAAAACCGATGTTTTGTGATTTAGCTCGTTTCGGTCTAAAACAGCTTGTTTCGTTGTATTAAGCAAGAATACATGCTTTTCGCGCAGTTATAAGAGAAAAAGATTTGACGCGTATCAGAGGAACACTTGTAAAACCGATGTGTTGTGATTTAGCTCGTTTCGGTCTAAAACAGCTTGTTTCGCTGTATTAAGCAAGAATACATGCTTTTCGCGCAGTTATAAGAGAAAAAGTTTTGACGCGTGTCACAGGGACACTTGTAAAGCCGATGTGTTGTGATTTAGCTCGTTTCGGTCTAAAACAGCTTGTTTCGTTGTATTAAGCAAGAATACATGCTTTTCGCGCAGTTATAAGTGAAAAAGTTTTGACGCGTGTCAGAGGAACACTTGTAAAACCGATGTGTTGTGATTTAGCTCGTTTCGGTCTAAAACAGCTTGTTTCGCTGTATTAAGCAAGAATACATGCTTTTCGCGCAGTTATAAGAGAAAAAGTTTTGACGCGTGTCACAGGGACACTTGTAAAACCGATGTGTTCAGATTTACCCCGTTTCGGTCTAAAACAGCTTGTTTCGTTAGACTAAGCACGAATACATGCTTTTCGCGCAGTTATAAGAGAAAAAAGTTTAGACGCGTACCAGAGGAACACTTGTAAAACCGATATGTTGTGATTTAGCTCGTTTCGGTCTAAAACTGCTTGATTCGTTGTATTAAGCACGAATACATGCTTTTCGCGCAGTTATAAGAGAAAAAGTTTTGACGAGTATCAGAGGAACACTTGTAAAACCGATGTGTTGTGATTTAACTCGTTTCGGTCTAAAACAGCTTGTTTCGCTGTATTAAGCAAGAATACATGCTTTTCGCGCAGTTATAAGAGAAAAGGTTGTGACGCGTGTCACAGGGACACTTGTAAAACCGATGTGTTCAGATTTAGCTCGTTTCGGTCTAAAACAGCTTGTTTTGTTGTATTAAGCAAGAATACGTGCTTTTCGCGCAGTTACAAGAGAAAAAGTTTTAAAGGCATGTCACAGGGACACTTGTAAAACCGATGTGTTCAGATTTAGCTCGTTTCGGTCTAAAACTGCTTGATTCGTTGTATTAAGCACGAATACATGCTTTTCGCGCAGTTATAAGAGAAAAAGTTTTGACGAGTATCAGAGGAACACTTGTAAAACCGATGTGTTGTGATTTAACTCGTTTCGGTCTAAAACAGCTTGTTTCGCTGTATTAAGCAAGAATACATGCTTTTCGCGCAGTTATAAGAGAAAAGGTTGTGACGCGTGTCACAGGGACACTTGTAAAACCGATGTGTTCAGATTTAGCTCGTTTCGGTCTAAAACAGCTTGTTTTGTTGTATTAAGCAAGAATACGTGCTTTTCGCGCACTTACAAGAGAAAAAGTTTTGACGCGTGTCACAGGGACACTTGTAAAACCGATGTGTTCAGATCTAGCTCGTTTTGGTGTAAAACAGCTTGTTTCGTTGTATTAAGCACGAATACATGCTTTTCGCGCAGTTATAAGAGAAAAAGTTTAGACGCGTATCAGAGGAACACTTGTAAAACCGATGTGTTGTGATTTAGCTCGTTTCGGTCTAAAACAGCTTGTTTCGTTGTATTAAGCAAGAATACATGCTTTTCGCGCAGTTATAAGAGAAAAAGTTTTGACGCGTATCAGAGGAACACTTGTAAAACCGATGTGTTGTGATTTAGCTCGTTTCGGTCTAAAACAGCTTGTTTCGCTGTATTAGGCAGGAATACATGCTTTTCGCGCAGTTATAAGAGAAAAAGTTTTAAAGGCATGTCACAGGGACACTTGTAAAACCGATGTGTTCAGATTTAGCTCGTTTCGGTCTAAAACTACTTGTTTCGCTGTATTAAGCATGAATACATGCTTTTCGCGCAGTTATAAGAGAAAAAGATTTGACGCCTATCAGAGGAACACTTGTAAAGCCGATGTGTTGTGATTTAGCTCGTTTCGGTCTAAAACAGCTTGTTTCGTTGTATTAAGCAAGAATACATGCTTTTCGCGCAGTTATAAGAGAAAAAAGTTTTGACGCGTATCAGAGGAACACTTGTAAAACCGATGTGTTGTGATTTAGCTCGTTTCGGTCTAAAACAGCTTGTTTCGCTGTATTAAGCAAGAATACATGCTTTTCGCGCAGTTATAAGAGAAAAAGTTTTGACGCGTGTCACAGGGACACTTGTAAAACCGATGTGTTCAGATTTACCCCGTTTCGGTCTAAAACAGCTTGTTTCGTTAGACTAAGCACGAATACATGCTTTTCGCGCAGTTATAAGAGAAAAAAGTTTAGACGCGTACCAGAGGAACACTTGTAAAACCGATATGTTGTGATTTAGCTCGTTTCGGTCTAAAACAGCTTGTTTCGTTGTATTAAGCAAGAATACATGCTTTTCGCGCAGTTATAAGAGAAAAAGATTTGACGCGTATCAGAGGAACACTTGTAAAGCCGATGTGTTGTGATTTAGCTCGTTTCGGTCTAAAACAGCTTGTTTCGCTGTATTAAGCAGGAATACATGCTTTTCGCGCAGTTATAAGAGAAAAAGTTTTAAAGGCATGTCACAGGGACACTTGTAAAACCGATGTGTTCAGATTTAGCTCGTTTCGGTCTAAAACTGCTTGATTCGTTGTATTAAGCACGAATACATGCTTTTCGCGCAGTTATAAGAGAAAAAGTTTTGACGAGTATCAGAGGAACACTTGTAAAACCGATGTGTTGTGATTTAACTCGTTTCGGTCTAAAACAGCTTGTTTCGCTGTATTAAGCAAGAATACATGCTTTTCGCGCAGTTATAAGAGAAAAGGTTGTGACGCGTGTCACAGGGACACTTGTAAAACCGATGTGTTCAGATTTAGCTCGTTTCGGTCTAAAACAGCTTGTTTTGTTGTATTAAGCAAGAATACGTGCTTTTCGCGCAGTTACAAGAGAAAAAGTTTTGACGCGTGTCACAGGGACACTTGTAAAACCGATGTGTTCAGATCTAGCTCGTTTTGGTGTAAAACAGCTTGTTTCGTTGTATTAAGCACGAATACATGCTTTTCGCGCAGTTATAAGAGAAAAAGTTTAGACGCGTATCAGAGGAACACTTGTAAAACCGATGTGTTGTGATTTAGCTCGTTTCGGTCTAAAACAGCTTGTTTCGTTGTATTAAGCAAGAATACATGCTTTTCGCGCAGTTATAAGAGAAAAAGTTTTGACGCGTATCAGAGGAACACTTGTAAAACAGATGTGTTGTGATTTAGCTCGTTTCGGTCTAAAACAGCTTGTTTCGCTGTATTAGGCAGGAATACATGCTTTTTGCGCAGTTATAAGAGAAAAAGTTTTAAAGGCATGTCACAGGGACACTTGTAAAACCGATGTGTTCAGATTTAGCTCGTTTCGGTCTAAAACTACTTGTTTCGCTGTATTAAGCATGAATACATGCTTTTCGCGCAGTTATAAGAGAAAAAGATTTGACGCCTATCAGAGGAACACTTGTAAAGCCGATGTGTTGTGATTTAGCTCGTTTCGGTCTAAAACAGCTTGTTTCGTTGTATTAAGCAAGAATACATGCTTTTCGCGCAGTTATAAGAGAAAAAAGTTTTGACGCGTATCAGAGGAACACTTGTAAAACCGATGTGTTGTGATTTAGCTCGTTTCGGTCTAAAACAGCTTGTTTCGCTGTATTAAGCAAGAATACATGCTTTTCGCCCAGTTATAAGAGAAAAAGTTTTGACGCGTGTCACAGGGACACTTGTAAAACCGATGTGTTCAGATTTACCCCGTTTCGGTCTAAAACAGCTTGTTTCGTTAGACTAAGCACGAATACATGCTTTTCGCGCAGTTATAAGAGAAAAAAGTTTAGACGCGTACCAGAGGAACACTTGTAAAACCGATATGTTGTGATTTAGCTCGTTTCGGTCTAAAACAGCTTGTTTCGTTGTATTAAGCAAGAATACATGCTTTTCGCGCAGTTATAAGAGAAAAAGATTTGACGCGTATCAGAGGAACACTTGTAAAGCCGATGTGTTGTGATTTAGCTCGTTTCGGTCTAAAACAGCTTGTTTCGCTGTATTAAGCAGGAATACATGCTTTTCGCGCAGTTATAAGAGAAAAAGTTTTAAAGGCATGTCACAGGGACACTTGTAAAACCGATGTGTTCAGATTTAGCTCGTTTCGGTCTAAAACTGCTTGATTCGTTGTATTAAGCACGAATACATGCTTTTCGCGCAGTTATAAGAGAAAAAGTTTTGACGAGTATCAGAGGAACACTTGTAAAACCGATGTGTTGTGATTTAACTCGTTTCGGTCTAAAACAGCTTGTTTCGCTGTATTAAGCAAGAATACATGCTTTTCGCGCAGTTATAAGAGAAAAGGTTGTGACGCGTGTCACAGGGACACTTGTAAAACCGATGTGTTCAGATTTAGCTCGTTTCGGTCTAAAACAGCTTGTTTCGTTGTATTAAGCAAGAATACATGCTTTTCGCGCAGTTATAAGAGAAAAAGTTTTGACGCGTATCAGAGGAACACTTGTAAAACCGATGTGTTGTGATTTAGCTCGTTTCGGTCTAAAACAGCTTGTTTCGCTGTATTAGGCAGGAATACATGCTTTTCGCGCAGTTATAAGAGAAAAAGTTTTAAAGGCATGTCACAGGGACACTTGTAAAACCGATGTGTTCAGATTTAGCTCGTTTCGGTCTAAAACTACTTGTTTCGCTGTATTAAGCATGAATACATGCTTTTCGCGCAGTTATAAGAGAAAAAGATTTGACGCCTATCAGAGGAACACTTGTAAAGCCGATGTGTTGTGATTTAGCTCGTTTCGGTCTAAAACAGCTTGTTTCGTTGTATTAAGCAAGAATACATGCTTTTCGCGCAGTTATAAGAGAAAAAAGTTTTGACGCGTATCAGAGGAACACTTGTAAAACCGATGTGTTGTGATTTAGCTCGTTTCGGTCTAAAACAGCTTGTTTCGCTGTATTAAGCAAGAATACATGCTTTTCGCGCAGTTATAAGAGAAAAAGTTTTGACGCGTGTCACAGGGACACTTGTAAAGCCGATGTGTTGTGATTTAGCTCGTTTCGGTCTAAAACAGCTTGTTTCGTTGTATTAAGCAAGAATACATGCTTTTCGCGCAGTTATAAAAGAAAAACTTTTGACGCGTGTCACAGGGACACTTGTAAAACCGATGTGTTCAGATTTACCCCGTTTCGGTCTAAAACAGCTTGTTTCGTTAGACTAAGCACGAATACATGCTTTTCGCGCAGTTATAAGAGAAAAAAGTTTAGACGCGTACCAGAGGAACACTTGTAAAACCGATATGTTGTGATTTAGCTCGTTTCGGTCTAAAACAGCTTGTTTCGTTGTATTAAGCAAGAATACATGCTTTTCGCGCAGTTATAAGAGAAAAAGATTTGACGCGTATCAGAGGAACACTTGTAAAGCCGATGTGTTGTGATTTAGCTCGTTTCGGTCTAAAACAGCTTGTTTCGCTGTATTAAGCAGGAATACATGCTTTTCGCGCAGTTATAAGAGAAAAAGTTTTA
The DNA here is from genome assembly GCF_052857255.1 of Amblyomma americanum. Taxonomy (NCBI): domain Eukaryota; kingdom Metazoa; phylum Arthropoda; class Arachnida; order Ixodida; family Ixodidae; genus Amblyomma; species Amblyomma americanum. The sequence continues at coordinate 1,146,339 of NW_027526497.1, forward strand.
AAGGCATGTCACAGGGACACTTGTAAAACCGATGTGTTCAGATTTAGCTCGTTTCGGTCTAAAACTGCTTGATTCGTTGTATTAAGCACGAATACATGCTTTTCGCGCAGTTATAAGAGAAAAAGTTTTGACGAGTATCAGAGGAACACTTGTAAAACCGATGTGTTGTGATTTAACTCGTTTCGGTCTAAAACAGCTTGTTTCGCTGTATTAAGCAAGAATACATGCTTTTCGCGCAGTTATAAGAGAAAAGGTTGTGACGCGTGTCACAGGGACACTTGTAAAACCGATGTGTTCAGATTTAGCTCGTTTCGGTCTAAAACAGCTTGTTTTGTTGTATTAAGCAAGAATACGTGCTTTTCGCGCAGTTACAAGAGAAAAAGTTTTGACGCGTGTCACAGGGACACTTGTAAAACCGATGTGTTCAGATCTAGCTCGTTTTGGTGTAAAACAGCTTGTTTCGTTGTATTAAGCACGAATACATGCTTTTCGCGCAGTTATAAGAGAAAAAGTTTAGACGCGTATCAGAGGAACACTTGTAAAACCGATGTGTTGTGATTTAGCTCGTTTCGGTCTAAAACAGCTTGTTTCGTTGTATTAAGCAAGAATACATGCTTTTCGCGCAGTTATAAGAGAAAAAGTTTTGACGCGTATCAGAGGAACACTTGTAAAACCGATGTGTTGTGATTTAGCTCGTTTCGGTCTAAAACAGCTTGTTTCGTTGTATTAAGCACGAATACATGCTTTTCGCGCAGTTATAGGAGAAAAAAGTTTTGACGCGTATCAGAGGAACACTTGTAAAAACGATGTGTTGTGATTTAGCTCGTTTCGGTCTAAAACAGCTTGTTTCGCTGTATTAAGCAAGAATACATGCTTTTCGCGCAGTTATAAGAGAAAAAGTTTTGACGCGTGTCACAGGGACACTTGTAAAACCGATGTGTTCAGATTTAGCTCGTTTCGGTCTAAAACAGCTTGTTTCGTTGTATTAAGCACGAATACATGCTTTTCGCGCAGTTATAAGAGAAAAAGTTAGACGCGTACCAGAGGAACACTTGTAAAACCGATGTTTTGTGATTTAGCTCGTTTCGGTCTAAAACAGCTTGTTTCGTTGTATTAAGCAAGAATACATGCTTTTCGCGCAGTTATAAGAGAAAAAGATTTGACGCGTATCAGAGGAACACTTGTAAAACCGATGTGTTGTGATTTAGCTCGTTTCGGTCTAAAACAGCTTGTTTCGCTGTATTAAGCAAGAATACATGCTTTTCGCGCAGTTATAAGAGAAAAAGGTTTGACGCGTGTCACAGGGACACTTGTAAAGCCGATGTGTTGTGATTTAGCTCGTTTCGGTCTAAAACAGCTTGTTTCGTTGTATTAAGCAAGAATACATGCTTTTCGCGCAGTTATAAGTGAAAAAGTTTTGACGCGTGTCAGAGGAACACTTGTAAAACCGATGTGTTGTGATTTAGCTCGTTTCGGTCTAAAACAGCTTGTTTCGCTGTATTAAGCAAGAATACATGCTTTTCGCGCAGTTATAAGAGAAAAAGTTTTGACGCGTGTCACAGGGACACTTGTAAAACCGATGTGTTCAGATTTACCCCGTTTCGGTCTAAAACAGCTTGTTTCGTTAGACTAAGCACGAATACATGCTTTTCGCGCAGTTATAAGAGAAAAAAGTTTAGACGCGTACCAGAGGAACACTTGTAAAACCGATATGTTGTGATTTAGCTCGTTTCGGTCTAAAACTGCTTGATTCGTTGTATTAAGCACGAATACATGCTTTTCGCGCAGTTATAAGAGAAAAAGTTTTGACGAGTATCAGAGGAACACTTGTAAAACCGATGTGTTGTGATTTAACTCGTTTCGGTCTAAAACAGCTTGTTTCGCTGTATTAAGCAAGAATACATGCTTTTCGCGCAGTTATAAGAGAAAAGGTTGTGACGCGTGTCACAGGGACACTTGTAAAACCGATGTGTTCAGATTTAGCTCGTTTCGGTCTAAAACAGCTTGTTTTGTTGTATTAAGCAAGAATACGTGCTTTTCGCGCCGTTACAAGAGAAAAAGTTTTAAAGGCATGTCACAGGGACACTTGTAAAACCGATGTGTTCAGATTTAGCTCGTTTCGGTCTAAAACTGCTTGATTCGTTGTATTAAGCACGAATACATGCTTTTCGCGCAGTTATAAGAGAAAAAGTTTTGACGAGTATCAGAGGAACACTTGTAAAACCGATGTGTTGTGATTTAACTCGTTTCGGTCTAAAACAGCTTGTTTCGCTGTATTAAGCAAGAATACATGCTTTTCGCGCAGTTATAAGAGAAAAGGTTGTGACGCGTGTCACAGGGACACTTGTAAAACCGATGTGTTCAGATTTAGCTCGTTTCGGTCTAAAACAGCTTGTTTTGTTGTATTAAGCAAGAATACGTGCTTTTCGCGCAGTTACAAGAGAAAAAGTTTTGACGCGTGTCACAGGGACACTTGTAAAACCGATGTGTTCAGATCTAGCTCGTTTTGGTGTAAAACAGCTTGTTTCGTTGTATTAAGCACGAATACATGCTTTTCGCGCAGTTATAAGAGAAAAAGTTTAGACGCGTATCAGAGGAACACTTGTAAAACCGATGTGTTGTGATTTAGCTCGTTTCGGTCTAAAACAGCTTGTTTCGTTGTATTAAGCAAGAATACATGCTTTTCGCGCAGTTATAAGAGAAAAAGTTTTGACGCGTATCAGAGGAACACTTGTAAAACCGATGTGTCGTGATTTAGCTCGTTTCGGTCTAAAACAGCTTGTTTCGCTGTATTAGGCAGGAATACATGCTTTTCGCGCAGTTATAAGAGAAAAAGTTTTAAAGGCATGTCACAGGGACACTTGTAAAACCGATGTGTTCAGATTTAGCTCGTTTCGGTCTAAAACTACTTGTTTCGCTGTATTAAGCATGAATACATGCTTTTCGCGCAGTTATAAGAGAAAAAGATTTGACGCCTATCAGAGGAACACTTGTAAAGCCGATGTGTTGTGATTTAGCTCGTTTCGGTCTAAAACAGCTTGTTTCGTTGTATTAAGCAAGAATACATGCTTTTCGCGCAGTTATAAGAGAAAAAAGTTTTGACGCGTATCAGAGGAACACTTGTAAAACCGATGTGTTGTGATTTAGCTCGTTTCGGTCTAAAACAGCTTGTTTCGCTGTATTAAGCAAGAATACATGCTTTTCGCGCAGTTATAAGAGAAAAAGTTTTGACGCGTGTCACAGGGACACTTGTAAAACCGATGTGTTCAGATTTACCCCGTTTCGGTCTAAAACAGCTTGTTTCGTTAGACTAAGCACGAATACATGCTTTTCGCGCAGTTATAAGAGAAAAAAGTTTAGACGCGTACCAGAGGAACACTTGTAAAACCGATATGTTGTGATTTAGCTCGTTTCGGTCTAAAACAGCTTGTTTCGTTGTATTAAGCAAGAATACATGCTTTTCGCGCAGTTATAAGAGAAAAAGATTTGACGCGTATCAGAGGAACACTTGTAAAGCCGATGTGTTGTGATTTAGCTCGTTTCGGTCTAAAACAGCTTGTTTCGCTGTATTAAGCAGGAATACATGCTTTTCGCGCAGTTATAAGAGAAAAAGTTTTAAAGGCATGTCACAGGGACACTTGTAAAACCGATGTGTTCAGATTTAGCTCGTTTCGGTCTAAAACTGCTTGATTCGTTGTATTAAGCACGAATACATGCTTTTCGCGCAGTTATAAGAGAAAAAGTTTTGACGAGTATCAGAGGAACACTTGTAAAACCGATGTGTTGTGATTTAACTCGTTTCGGTCTAAAACAGCTTGTTTCGCTGTATTAAGCAAGAATACATGCTTTTCGCGCAGTTATAAGAGAAAAGGTTGTGACGCGTGTCACAGGGACACTTGTAAAACCGATGTGTTCAGATTTAGCTCGTTTCGGTCTAAAACAGCTTGTTTCGTTGTATTAAGCAAGAATACATGCTTTTCGCGCAGTTATAAGAGAAAAAGTTTTGACGCGTATCAGAGGAACACTTGTAAAACCGATGTGTTGTGATTTAGCTCGTTTCGGTCTAAAACAGCTTGTTTCGCTGTATTAGGCAGGAATACATGCTTTTCGCGCAGTTATAAGAGAAAAAGTTTTAAAGGCATGTCACAGGGACACTTGTAAAACCGATGTGTTCAGATTTAGCTCGTTTCGGTCTAAAACTACTTGTTTCGCTGTATTAAGCATGAATACATGCTTTTCGCGCAGTTATAAGAGAAAAAGATTTGACGCCTATCAGAGGAACACTTGTAAAGCCGATGTGTTGTGATTTAGCTCGTTTCGGTCTAAAACAGCTTGTTTCGTTGTATTAAGCAAGAATACATGCTTTTCGCGCAGTTATAAGAGAAAAAAGTTTTGACGCGTATCAGAGGAACACTTGTAAAACCGATGTGTTGTGATTTAGCTCGTTTCGGTCTAAAACAGCTTGTTTCGCTGTATTAAGCAAGAATACATGCTTTTCGCGCAGTTATAAGAGAAAAAGTTTTGACGCGTGTCACAGGGACACTTGTAAAGCCGATGTGTTGTGATTTAGCTCGTTTCGGTCTAAAACAGCTTGTTTCGTTGTATTAAGCAAGAATACATGCTTTTCGCGCAGTTATAAAAGAAAAAGTTTTGACGCGTGTCACAGGGACACTTGTAAAACCGATGTGTTCAGATTTACCCCGTTTCGGTCTAAAACAGCTTGTTTCGTTAGACTAAGCACGAATACATGCTTTTCGCGCAGTTATAAGAGAAAAAAGTTTAGACGCGTACCAGAGGAACACTTGTAAAACCGATATGTTGTGATTTAGCTCGTTTCGGTCTAAAACAGCTTGTTTCGTTGTATTAAGCAAGAATACATGCTTTTCGCGCAGTTATAAGAGAAAAAGATTTGACGCGTATCAGAGGAACACTTGTAAAGCCGATGTGTTGTGATTTAGCTCGTTTCGGTCTAAAACAGCTTGTTTCGCTGTATTAAGCAGGAATACATGCTTTTCGCGCAGTTATAAGAGAAAAAGTTTTAAAGGCATGTCACAGGGACACTTGTAAAACCGATGTGTTCAGATTTAGCTCGTTTCGGTCTAAAACTGCTTGATTCGTTGTATTAAGCACGAATACATGCTTTTCGCGCAGTTATAAGAGAAAAAGTTTTGACGAGTATCAGAGGAACACTTGTAAAACCGATGTGTTGTGATTTAACTCGTTTCGGTCTAAAACAGCTTGTTTCGCTGTATTAAGCAAGAATACATGCTTTTCGCGCAGTTATAAGAGAAAAGGTTGTGACGCGTGTCACAGGGACACTTGTAAGATGTGTTCAGATTTAGCTCGTTTCGGTCTAAAACAGCTTGTTTTGTTGTATTAAGCAAGAATACGTGCTTTTCGCGCAGTTACAAGAGAAAAAGTTTTGACGCGTGTCACAGGGACACTTGTAAAACCGATGTGTTCAGATCTAGCTCGTTTTGGTGTAAAACAGCTTGTTTCGTTGTATTAAGCACGAATACATGCTTTTCGCGCAGTTATAAGAGAAAAAGTTTAGACGCGTATCAGAGGAACACTTGTAAAACCGATGTGTTGTGATTTAGCTCGTTTCGGTCTAAAACAGCTTGTTTCGTTGTATTAAGCAAGAATACATGCTTTTCGCGCAGTTATAAGAGAAAAAGTTTTGACGCGTATCAGAGGAACACTTGTAAAACCGATGTGTTGTGATTTAGCTCGTTTCGGTCTAAAACAGCTTGTTTCGCTGTATTAGGCAGGAATACATGCTTTTCGCGCAGTTATAAGAGAAAAAGTTTTAAAGGCATGTCACAGGGACACTTGTAAAACCGATGTGTTCAGATTTAGCTCGTTTCGGTCTAAAACTACTTGTTTCGCTGTATTAAGCATGAATACATGCTTTTCGCGCAGTTATAAGAGAAAAAGATTTGACGCCTATCAGAGGAACACTTGTAAAGCCGATGTGTTGTGATTTAGCTCGTTTCGGTCTAAAACAGCTTGTTTCGTTGTATTAAGCAAGAATACATGCTTTTCGCGCAGTTATAAGAGAAAAAAGTTTTGACGCGTATCAGAGGAACACTTGTAAAACCGATGTGTTGTGATTTAGCTCGTTTCGGTCTAAAACAGCTTGTTTCGCTGTATTAAACAAGAATACATGCTTTTCGCGCAGTTATAAGAGAAAAAGTTTTGACGCGTGTCACAGGGACACTTGTAAAGCCGATGTGTTGTGATTTAGCTCGTTTCGGTCTAAAACAGCTTGTTTCGTTGTATTAAGCAAGAATACATGCTTTTCGCGCAGTTATAAAAGAAAAAGTTTTGACGCGTGTCACAGGGACACTTGTAAAACCGATGTGTTCAGATTTACCCCGTTTCGGACTAAAACAGCTTGTTTCGTTAGACTAAGCACGAATACATGCTTTTCGCGCAGTTATAAGAGAAAAAAGTTTAGACGCGTACCAGAGGAACACTTGTAAAACCGATATGTTGTGATTTAGCTCGTTTCGGTCTAAAACAGCTTGTTTCGTTGTATTAAGCAAGAATACATGCTTTTCGCGCAGTTATAAGAGAAAAAGATTTGACGCGTATCAGAGGAACACTTGTAAAGCCGATGTGTTGTGATTTAGCTCGTTTCGGTCTAAAACAGCTTGTTTCGCTGTATTAAGCAGGAATACATGCTTTTCGCGCAGTTATAAGAGAAAAAGTTTTAAAGGCATGTCACAGGGACACTTGTAAAACCGATGTGTTCAGATTTAGCTCGTTTCGGTCTAAAACTGCTTGATTCGTTGTATTAAGCACGAATACATGCTTTTCGCGCAGTTATAAGAGAAAAAGTTTTGACGCGTGTCACAGGGACACTTGTAAAACCGATGTGTTCAGATTTAGCTCGTTTCGGTTTAAAACAACTTGTTTCGCTGTATTAAGCACGAATACATGCTTTTCGCGCAGGTATAAGAGAAAAAGTTTTGACGCGTGTCACAGGGACACTTGTAAAACCGATGTGTTCAGATTTAGCTCGTTTCGGTCTAAAACAGCTTGTTTCGCTGTATTAAGCAAAAATAAGTGCTTTTCGCGCAGTTACAAGAGAAAAAGTTTTGACGCGTGTCACAGGGACACTTGTAAAACCGATGTGTTGATCTAGCTCGTTTTGGTGTAAAACAGCTTGTTTCGTTGTATTAAGCACGAATACATGCTTTTCGCGCAGTTATAAGAGAAAAGGTTTAGACGCGTATCAGAGGAACACTTGTAAAACCGATGTGTTGTGATTTAGCTCGTTTCGGTCTAAAACAGCTTGTTTCGTTGTATTAAGCAAGAATACATGCTTTTCGCGCCGTTAGAAGAGAAAAAGTTTTGACGCGTATCAGAGGAACACTTGTAAAACCGATGTGTTGTGATTTAGCTCGTTTCGGTCTAAAAGAGCTTGTTTCGCTGTATTAAGCAAGAATACATGCTTTTCGCGCAGTTATAAGAGAAAAAGTTTTGACGCGTGTCACAGGGACACTTGTAAAACCGATGTGTTCAGATTTACCTCGTTTCGGTCTAAAACAGCTTGTTTCGTTGAACTAAGCACGAATACATGCTTTTCGCGCAGTTATAAGAGAAAAAAGTTTTGACGCGTATCAGAGGAACACTTGTAAAACCGATGTGTTGTGATTTAGCTCGTTTCGGTCTAAAACAGCTTGTTTCGCTGTATTAAGCAAGAATACATGCTTTTCGCGCAGTTATAAGAGAAAAAGTTTTGACGCGTGTCACAGGGACACTTGTAAAGCCGATGTGTTGTGATTTAGCTCGTTTCGGTCTAAAACAGCTTGTTTCGTTGTATTAAGCAAGAATACATGCTTTTCGCGCAGTTATAAGTGAAAAAGATTTGACGCGTGTCAGAGGAACACTTGTAAAACCGATGTGTTGTGATTTAGCTCGTTTCGGTCTAAAACAGCTTGTTTCGCTGTATTAAGCAAGAATACATGCTTTTCGCGCAGTTATAAGAGAAAAAGTTTTGACGCGTGACACAGGGACACTTGTGAAACCGATGTGTTCAGATTTAGCTCGTTTCGGTCTAAAACAGCTTGTTTCGTTGTATTAAGCACGAATACATGCTTTTCGCGCAGTTATAAGAGAAAAAGTTTAGACGCGTATCAGAGGAACACTTGTAAAACCGATGTGTTGTGATTTAGCTCGTTTCGGTTTAAAACAGCTTGTTTCGTTGTATTAAGCACGAATACATGATTTTCTCGCAAAGAGAAAAAGTTTTGACGCGTATCAGAGGAACACTTGTAAAACCGATGTGTTGTGAGTTAGCTCGTTTCGGTCTAAAACAGCTTGTTTCGCTGTATTAAGCAAGAATACATGCTTTTCGCGCAGTTATAAGAGAAAAAGTTTTGACGCGTGTCACAGGGACACTTGTAAAACCGATGTGTTCAGATTTAGCTCGTTTCGGTCTAAAACAACTTGTTTCGTTGTATTAAGCACGAATACATGCTTTTCGCGCAGGTATAATAGAAAAAGTTTTAAAGGCATGTCACAGGGAGACATGTAAAACCGATGTGTTCAGATTTACCTCGTTTCGGTCTAAAACAGCTTGTTTCGTTGGACTAAGCACGAATACATGCTTTTCGCGCAGTTATAAGAGAAAAAAAGTTTTGACGCGTATCAGAGAAACACTTGTAAAACCGATGTGTTGATGTCACAGGGACACTTGTAAAACCGATGTGTTGTGATTTAGCTCGTTTCGGTCTAAAACAGCTTGTTTCCCTGTATTAGGCAAGAATACGTGTTTTTCGCGCAGTTATAAGAGAATAAGTTTTGACGCGTGTCACAGGGACACGTGTAAAACCGATGTGTTCAGATTTAGCTCGTTTCGGTCTAAAACAGCTTGATTCGTTGTATTAAACACGAATACATGCTTTTCGCGCAGTTATAAGAGAAAAAGTTTTGACGCGTATCAGATTAACACTTGTAAAACCGATGTGTTGTGATTTAGCTCGTTTCGGTCTAAAACAGCTTGTTTCGCTGTATTAAGCAAGAATACATGCTTTTCGCGCAGTTATAAGAGAAAAAGTTTTGACGCGGGTCACAGGGACACTTGTGAAACCCACGTGTTCTGATTTAGCTCGTTTCGGTCTAAAACAGCTTGTTTCGTTGTATTAAGCACGAATACATGCTTTTCGCGCAGTTATAAGAGAAAAAGTTTAGACGCGTATCAGAGGAACACTTGTAAAACCGATGTGTTGTGATTTAGCTCGTTTCGGTCTTAAACAGCTTGTTTCGTTGTATTAAGCAAGAATACATGCTTTTCGCGCAGTAATAAGAGAAAAAGATTTGACGCGTATCAGAGGAACACTTGTAAAATCGATGTGTTGTGATTTAGCTCGTTTCGGTCTAAAACAGCTTGTTTCCCTGTATTAGGCAAGAATACGTGTTTTTCGCGGAGTTATAAGAGAAAAAGTTTTAACGCGGGTCACAGGGACACTTGTGAAACCGATGTGTTCTGATTTAGCTCGTTTCGGTCTAAAACAGCTTGTTTCGTTGTATTAAGCACGAATACATGCTTTTCGCGCAGTTATAAAAGAAAAAGTTTAGACGCGTATCAGAGGAACACTTGTAAAACCGATGTGTTGTGATTTAGCTCGTTTCGGTCTTAAACAGCTTGTTTCGTTGTATTAAGCAAGAATACATGCTTTTCGCGCAGTAATAAGAGAAAAAGATTTGACGCGTATCAGAGGAACACTTGTAAAACCGATGTGTTGTGATTTAGCTCGTTTCGGTCTAAAACAGCTTGTTTCGCTGTATTAAGCAGGAATACATGCTTTTCGCGCAGTTATAAGAGAAAAAGTTTTGACGCGTATCAGAGGGACACTGTAAAACCGATGTGTTCAGATTTACCTCGTTTCGGTATAAAACAGCTTGTTTCGCTGTATTAAGCAAGAATACATGCTTTTCGCGCAGTTATAAGAGAAAAAAGTTTTGACGCGTATCAGAGGAAAACTTGTAAAACCGATGTGTTGTGATTTAGCTCGTTTCGGTCTAAAACAGCTTGTTTCGCTGTATTAAGCAAGAATACGTGCTTTTCGCGCAGTTATGAGAAAAAGTTTTGACGAGTATCACGTGGAACACTTGTTATACCGATGTGTTGTGATTTAGCTAGTTTCGGTCAAAAACAGCTTGATTCGTTGTATTAAGCAAGAATACATGCTTTTCGCGCAGTTATAAGAGAAAAAGTTTTGACGCGTGTCACAGGGACACTTGTAAAACCGGTGTTGAGATTTAGCTCGTTTCGGTCTAAATGTTTCGTTGTATTAAGCACGAATGCATGCTTTACGCGCAGTTATAAGAGAAAAAGTTTTGACGCGTATCAGAGGAACACTTGTAAAACCGATGTGTTGTGATTTAGCTCGTTTCGGTCTAAAACAGCTTGTTTCGCTGTATTAAGCAAGAATACGTGCTTTTCGCGCAGTTATAAGAGAAAACGTTTAGACGCGTATCAGAGGAACACTTGTAAAACCGATGTGTTGTGATTTAGCTCGTTTTGGTCTAAAACAGCTTGATTCGTTGTATTAAGCACGAATACATGCTTTTCGCGCAGTTATAGAAGAAAAACTTTTGACGCGTATCAGAGGAACACTTGTAAAACCGATGTGTTGTGATTTAGCTCGTTTCGGTCTAAAACAGCTTGTTTCGCTGTATTAAGCAAGAATACGTGCTTTTCGCGCAGTTATAAGAGAAAAAGTTTTGACGCGTGTCACAGGGACACGTGTAAAACTGAAAACCGATGTGTTGTGATTTAGCTCGTTTCGGTCTAAAACAGCTTGTTTCGCTGTATTAAGCAAGAATACGTGCTTTTCGCGCAGTTATAAGAGAAAACGTTTAGACGCGTATCAGAGGAACACTTGTAAAACCGATGTGTTGTGATTTAGCTCGTTTCGGTTTAAAACAGCTTGTTTCGTTGTATTAAGCACGAATACATGCTTTTCGCGCAAAGAGAAAAAGTTTTGACGCGTATCAGAGGAACACTTGTAAAACCGATGTGTTGTGAGTTAGCTCGTTTCGGTCTAAAACAGCTTGTTTCGCTGTATTAAGCAAGAATACATGCTTTTCGCGCAGTTATAAGAGAAAAAGTTTTGACGCGTGTCACAGGGACACTTGTAAAACCGATGTGTTCAGATTTAGCTCGTTTCGGTCTAAAACAGCTTGTTTCGTTGTATTAAGCACGAATACATGCTTTTCGCGCAGGTATAAGAGAAAAAGTTTTAAAGGCATGTCACAGGGAGACTTGTAAAACCGATGTGTTCAGATTTACCTCGTGTCGGTCTAAAACAGCTTGTTTCGTTGGACTAAGCACGAATACATGCTTTTCGCGCAGTTATAAAAGAAAAAAAGTTTTGACGCGTATCAGAGAAACACTTGTAAAACCGATGTGTTGATGTCACAGGGACACATGTAAAACCGATGTGTTGTGATTTAGCTCGTTTCGGTCTAAAACAGCTTGTTTCGCTGTATTAACCAAGAATACATGCTTTTCGCGCAGTTATAAGAGAAAAAGTTTTGACGCGGGTCACAGGGACACTTGTAAAACCGATGTGTTCTGATTTAGCTCGTTTCGGTCTAAAACAGCTTGTTTCGTTGTATTAAGCACGAATACATGCTTTTCGCGCAGTTATAAGAGAAAAAGTTTAGACGCGTATCAGAGGAACACTTGTAAAACCGATGTGTTGTGATTTAGCTCGTTTCGGTCTTAAACAGCTTGTTTCGTTGTATTAAGCAAGAATACATGCTTTTCGCGCAGTTATAAGAGAAAAAGATTTGACGCGTATCAGAGGAACACTTGTAAAACCGATGTGTTGTGATTTAGCTCGTTTCGGTCTAAAACAGCTTGTTTCGCTGTATTAAGCAGGAATACATGCTTTTCGCGCAGTTATAAGAGAAAAAGATTTAAAGGGATGTCACAGGGACACTTGTAAAACCGATGTGTTCAGATTTACCTCGTTTCGGTCTAAAACAGCTTGTTTCGTTGGACTAAGCACGAATACATGCTTTTCGCGCAGTTATAAGAGAAAAAAGTTTTGACGCGTATCAGAGGAAAACTTGTAAAACCGATGTGTTGTGATTTAGCTCGTTTCGGTCTAAAACAGCTTGTTTCGCTGTATTAAGCAAGAATACGTGCTTTTCGCGCAGTTATAAGAGAAAAAGTTTTGACGCGTGTCACAGGGACACGTGTAAAACCGATGTGTTCAGATTTAGCTCGTTTCGGTCTAAAACAGCTTGATTCGTTGTATTAAGCACGAATACGTGCTTTTCGCGCAGTTATAAGAGAAAAAGTTTTGACGCGTGTCACAGGGACACGTGTAAAACCGATGTGTTCAGATATAGCTCGTTTTGGTATAAAACAGCTTGTTTCGTTGTTTTAAGCACGAATACATGCTTTTCGCGCAGTTATAGAAGAAAAACTTTTGACGCGTATCAGAGGAACACTTGTAAATCCGATGTGTTGTGATTTAGCTCGTTTCGGTCTAAAACAGCTTGTTTCGCTGTATTAAGCAAGAATACGTGCTTTTCGCGCAGTTATAAGAGAAAAAGTTTCGACGCGTGTCACAGGGACACGTGTAAAACCGAAAACCGATGTGTTCAGATTTAGCTCGTTTCGGTCTAAAACAGCTTGATTCGTTGTATTAGGCACGAATACATGCTTTTCGCGCAGGTATAAGAGAAAATGTTTTAAAGGCATGTCACAGGGAGACTTGTAAAACCGATGTGTTCAGATTTACCTCGTTTTGGTCTAAAACAGCTTGTTTCGTTGGACTAAGCACGAATACATGCTTTTCGCGCAGTTATAAGAGAAAAAGTTTTGACGAATATCACGTGGATACTTGTAAAACCGATGTGTTCAGATACAGCTCGTATTGGTATAAAACAGCTTGTTTCGTTGTATTAAGCAAGAATACATGCTTTTCGCGCAGTTATAAAAGAAAAAGTTTTGACGCGTATCAAAGGAACACTTGTAATACCGATGTGTTCAGATTTACCTCTTTTCGGACTAAAACAGCTTGTTTCGTTGTATTAAGCACGAATACATGCTTTTCGCGCAGTTAAAAGAGAAAAAAAGTTTTGACGCGTATCAGAGAAACACTTGTAAAACCGATGTGTTGATGTCACAGGGACACTTGTAAAACCGACGTGTTGTGATTTAGCTCGTTTCGGTCTAAAACTGCTTGTTTCGCTGTATTAGGCAAGAATACGTGCTTTTCGCGCAGTTATAAGAGAAAAAGTTTTGACGCGTGTCACAGGGACACGTGTAAAACCGTGTGTTCAGATTTAGCTCGTTTCGGTCTAAAACAGCTTGATTCGTTGTATTAAACACGAATACTTGCTTTTCGCGCAGTTATGAGAAAAAGTTTTGACGCGTATCAGAGGAACACTTGTAAAACCGATGTGTTGTGATTTAGCTCGTTTCGGTCTAAAACAGCTTGTTTCGTTGTATTAGGCACGAATACATGCTTTTCGCGCAGTTTTAAGAGAAAAAGTTTAGACGCGTATCAGAGGAACACTTGTAAAACCGATGTGTTGTGATTTAGCTCGTTTCGGGCTTAAACAGCTTGTTTCGTTGTATTAAGCAAGAATACATGCTTTTCGTGCAGTTATAAGAGAAAAGGATTTGACGCGTATCAGAGGAACACTTGTAAAACCGATGTGTTGTGATTTAGCTCGTTTCGGTCTAAAACAGCTTGTTTCGCTGTATTAAGCAAGAATACGTGCTTTTCGCGCAGTTATGAGAAAAAGTTTTGACGCGTGTCACAGGGACACGTGTAAAACCGATGTGTTCAGATTTAGCTCGTTTCGGTCTAAAACAGCTTGATTCGTTGTATTAAGCACGAATACATGCTTTTCGCGCAGTTATACGAGAAAAAGTTTAGACGAGTATCACGTGGATACTTGTAAAACCGATGTGTTCAGATTTAGCTCGTTTTGGTATAAAACAGCTTGTTTCGTTGTTTTAATCACGAATACATGCTTTTCGCGCAGTTATAGAAGAAAAACTTTTGACGCGTATCAGAGGAACACTTGTAAAACCGATGTGTTGTGATTTAGCTCGTTTCGGTCTAAAACAGCTTGTTTCGCTGTATTAAGCAAGAATACGTGCTTTTCGCACAGTTATAAGAGAAAAAGTTTTGACGCGTGTCACATGGACACGTGTAAAACCGATGTGTTCAGATTTAGCTCGTTTCGGTCTAAAACAGCTTGATTCGTTGTATTAAGCACGAATACATGCTTTTCGCGCAGTTATAAGAGAAAAAGTTTTGAGGAGTATCACGTGGAACACTTGTAATACCGATGTGTTGTGATTTAGCTCGTTTCGGTCTAAAACAGCTTGTTTCGGTGTATTAAGCAAGAATACATGCTTTTCGCGCAGTTATAAGAGAAAAAGTTTTGACGCGTGTCACAGGGACACTTGTAAAACCGGTGTTGAGATTTAGCTCGTTTCGGTCTAAATGTTTCGTTGTATTAAGCACGAATGCATGCTTTACGCGCAGTTAAAGAAGAAAAAGTTTTGACGCGTATTAGAGAGGCACTTGTAATACCGATGTGTTGTGATTTAGCTCGTTTCGGTCTAAAACAGCTTGTTTCGTTGTATTAAGCACGAATACATGCTTTTCGCGCAGTTATAAGAGAAAAAGTTTTGACGCGTATCAGAGGAACACTTGTAAAACCGATGTGTTGTGATTTAGCTCGTTTCGGTCTAAAACAGCTTGTTTCGCTGTATTAAGCAAGAATACATGCTTTTCGCGCAGTTATAAGAGAAAAAGTTTTGACGCGGGTCACAGGGACACTTGTAAAACTGATGTGTTGTGATTTAGCTCGTTTCGGTCTAAAACAGCTTGTTTCGCTGTATTAAGCAGGAATACATGCTTTTCGCGCAGTTATAAGAGAAAAAGTATTAAAGGCATGTCACAGGGACACTTGTAAAACCGATGTGTTGTGATTTAGCTCGTTTCGGTCTAAAACAGCTTGTTTCGCTGTATTAAGCAAGAATACGTGCTTTTCGCGCAGTTATAAGAGAAAAAGTTTTGACGCGTGTCACAGGGACACGTGTAAAACCGATGTGTTCAGATTTAGCTCGTTTCGGTCTAAAACAGCTTGATTCGTTTTATTAAACACGAATACTTGCTTTTCGCGCAGTTATAAGAGAAAAAGTTTTGACGCGTATCAGAGGAACACTTGTAAAACCGATGTGTTGTGATTTAGCTCGTTTCGGTCTAAAACAACTTGTTTCGTTGTATTAGGCACGATTACATGCTTTTCGCGCAGTTATAAGAGAAAAAGTTTAGACGCGTATCAGAGGAACACTTGTAAAACCGATGTGTTGTGATTTAGCTCGTTTCGGTCTTAAACAGCTTGTT
The DNA here is from genome assembly GCF_052857255.1 of Amblyomma americanum. Lineage (NCBI taxonomy): Eukaryota > Metazoa > Arthropoda > Arachnida > Ixodida > Ixodidae > Amblyomma > Amblyomma americanum. The sequence continues at coordinate 1,161,740 of NW_027526497.1, forward strand.
TCGTTGTATTAAGCAAGAATACATGCTTTTCGCGCAGTTATAAGAGAAAAAGATTTGACGCGTATCAGAGGAACACTTGTAAAACCGATGTGTTGTGATTTAGCTCGTTTTGGTCTAAAACAGCTTGTTTCGCTGTATTAAGCAGGAATACATGCTTTTCGCGCAGTTATAAGAGAAAAAGTTTTAAAGGCATGTCATAGGGACACTTGTAAAACCGATGTGTTCAGATTTACCTCGTTTCGGTCTAAAACAGCTTGTTTCGTTGGACTAAGCACGAATACACGCTTTTCGCGCAGTTATAAGAGAAAAAAGTTTTGACGCGTATCAGAGGAAAACTTGTAAAACCGATGTGTTGCGATTTAGCTCGCTTCGGTCTAAAACAGCTTGTTTCGCTTATTAAGCAAGAATACGTGCTTTTCGCGCAGTTATAAGAGAAAAAGTTTTGACGCGTGTCACAGGGACACGTGTAAAACCGATGTGTTCAGATTTAGCTCGTTTCGGTCTAAAACAGCTTGATTCGTTGTATTAAGCACGAATACATGCTTTTCGCGCAGTTATACGAGAAAAAGTTTTGACGAGTATCACGAGGATACTTGTAAAACCGATGTGTTCAGATTTAGCTCGTTTTGGTATAAAACAGCTTGTTTCGTTGTTTTAAGCACGAATACATGCTTTTCGCACAGTTATAGAAGAAAAACGTTTGACGCGTATCAGAGGAACACTTGTAAAACCGATGTGTTGTGATTTAGCTCGTTTCCGTCTAAAACAGCTTGTTTCGCTGTAATAAGCAAGAATACGTGCTTTTCGCGCAGTTATAAGAGAAAAAGTTTTGACGCGTGTCAAAGGGACACGTGTAAAACCGATGTGTTCAGATTTAGCTCGTTTCGGTCTAAAACAGCTTGATTCGTTGTATTAAGCACGAATACATGCTTTTCGCGCAGTTATAAGAGAAAAAGTTTTGACGAGTATCACGTGGAACACTTGTAATACCGATGTGTTGTGATTTAGCTAGTTTCGGTCTAAAACAGCTTGTTTCGCTGTATTAAGCAAGAATACATGCTTTTCGCGCAGTTATAAGAGAAAAAGTTTTGACGCGTGTCACAGGGACACTTGTAAAACCGGTGTTGAGATTTAGCTCGTTTCGGTCTAAATGTTTCGTTGTATTAAGCACGAATGCATGCTTTACGCGCAGTTATAGAAGAAAAAGTTTTGACGCGAATTAGAGAGGCACTTGTAAAACCGATGTGTTGTGATTTAGCTCGTTTCGGTCTAAAACAGCTTGTTTCGTTGTATTAAGCAAGAATACATGCTTTTCGCGCAGTTATAAGAGAAAAAGTTTTGACGCGTGTCACAGGGACACTTGTAAAACCGGTGTTGAGATTTAGCTCGTTTCGGTCTAAATGTTTCGTTGTATTAAGCACGAATGCATGCTTTACGCGCAGTTATAGAAGAAAAAGTTTTGACGCGAATTAGAGAGGCACTTGTAAAACCGATGTGTTGTGATTTAGCTCGTTTCGGTCTAAAACAGCTTGTTTCGTTGTATTAAGCACGAATACATGCTTTTCGCGCAGTTATAAGAGAAAAAGTTTTGACGCGTATCAGAGGAACACTTGTAAAACCGATGTGTTGTGATTTAGCTCGTTTCGGTCTAAAACAGCTTGTTTCGCTGTATTAAGCAAGAATACGTGCTTTTCGCGCAGTTATGAGAAAAAGTTTTGACGCGTGTCACAGGGACACGTGTAAAACCGATGTGTTCAGATTTAGCTCGTTTCGGTCTAAAACAGCTTGATTCGTTGTATTAAGCACGAATACATGCTTTTCGCGCAGTTATACGAGAAAAAGTTTAGACGAGTATCACGTGGATACTTGTAAAACCGATGTGTTCAGATTTAGCTCGTTTTGGTATAAAACAGCTTGTTTCGTTGTTTTAATCACGAATACATGCTTTTCGCGCAGTTATAGAAGAAAAACTTTTGACGCGTATCAGAGGAACACTTGTAAAACCGATGTGTTGTGATTTAGCTCGTTTCGGTCTAAAACAGCTTGTTTCGCTGTATTAAGCAAGAATACGTGCTTTTCGCACAGTTATAAGAGAAAAAGTTTTGACGCGTGTCACATGGACACGTGTAAAACCGATGTGTTCAGATTTAGCTCGTTTCGGTCTAAAACAGCTTGATTCGTTGTATTAAGCACGAATACATGCTTTTCGCGCAGTTATAAGAGAAAAAGTTTTGAGGAGTATCACGTGGAACACTTGTAATACCGATGTGTTGTGATTTAGCTCGTTTCGGTCTAAAACAGCTTGTTTCGGTGTATTAAGCAAGAATACATGCTTTTCGCGCAGTTATAAGAGAAAAAGTTTTGACGCGTGTCACAGGGACACTTGTAAAACCGGTGTTGAGATTTAGCTCGTTTCGGTCTAAATGTTTCGTTGTATTAAGCACGAATGCATGCTTTACGCGCAGTTAAAGAAGAAAAAGTTTTGACGCGTATTAGAGAGGCACTTGTAATACCGATGTGTTGTGATTTAGCTCGTTTCGGTCTAAAACAGCTTGTTTCGTTGTATTAAGCACGAATACATGCTTTTCGCGCAGTTATAAGAGAAAAAGTTTTGACGCGTATCAGAGGAACACTTGTAAAACCGATGTGTTGTGATTTAGCTCGTTTCGGTCTAAAACAGCTTGTTTCGCTGTATTAAGCAAGAATACATGCTTTTCGCGCAGTTATAAGAGAAAAAGTTTTGACGCGGGTCACAGGGACACTTGTAAAACTGATGTGTTGTGATTTAGCTCGTTTCGGTCTAAAACAGCTTGTTTCGCTGTATTAAGCAGGAATACATGCTTTTCGCGCAGTTATAAGAGAAAAAGTATTAAAGGCATGTCACAGGGACACTTGTAAAACCGATGTGTTGTGATTTAGCTCGTTTCGGTCTAAAACAGCTTGTTTCGCTGTATTAAGCAAGAATACGTGCTTTTCGCGCAGTTATAAGAGAAAAAGTTTTGACGCGTGTCACAGGGACACGTGTAAAACCGATGTGTTCAGATTTAGCTCGTTTCGGTCTAAAACAGCTTGATTCGTTTTATTAAACACGAATACTTGCTTTTCGCGCAGTTATAAGAGAAAAAGTTTTGACGCGTATCAGAGGAACACTTGTAAAACCGATGTGTTGTGATTTAGCTCGTTTCGGTCTAAAACAACTTGTTTCGTTGTATTAGGCACGATTACATGCTTTTCGCGCAGTTATAAGAGAAAAAGTTTAGACGCGTATCAGAGGAACACTTGTAAAACCGATGTGTTGTGATTTAGCTCGTTTCGGTCTTAAACAGCTTGTTTCGTTGTATTAAGCAAGAATACATGCTTTTCGCGCAGTTATAAGAGAAAAAGATTTGACGCGTATCAGAGGAACACTTGTAAAACCGATGTGTTGTGATTTAGCTCGTTTTGGTCTAAAACAGCTTGTTTCGCTGTATTAAGCAGGAATACATGCTTTTCGCGCAGTTATAAGAGAAAAAGTTTTAAAGGCATGTCATAGGGACACTTGTAAAACCGATGTGTTCAGATTTACCTCGTTTCGGTCTAAAACAGCTTGTTTCGTTGGACTAAGCACGAATACACGCTTTTCGCGCAGTTATAAGAGAAAAAAGTTTTGACGCGTATCAGAGGAAAACTTGTAAAACCGATGTGTTGCGATTTAGCTCGCTTCGGTCTAAAACAGCTTGTTTCGCTTATTAAGCAAGAATACGTGCTTTTCGCGCAGTTATAAGAGAAAAAGTTTTGACGCGTGTCACAGGGACACGTGTAAAACCGATGTGTTCAGATTTAGCTCGTTTCGGTCTAAAACAGCTTGATTCGTTGTATTAAGCACGAATACATGCTTTTCGCGCAGTTATACGAGAAAAAGTTTTGACGAGTATCACGAGGATACTTGTAAAACCGATGTGTTCAGATTTAGCTCGTTTTGGTATAAAACAGCTTGTTTCGTTGTTTTAAGCACGAATACATGCTTTTCGCACAGTTATAGAAGAAAAACGTTTGACGCGTATCAGAGGAACACTTGTAAAACCGATGTGTTGTGATTTAGCTCGTTTCCGTCTAAAACAGCTTGTTTCGCTGTAATAAGCAAGAATACGTGCTTTTCGCGCAGTTATAAGAGAAAAAGTTTTGACGCGTGTCAAAGGGACACGTGTAAAACCGATGTGTTCAGATTTAGCTCGTTTCGGTCTAAAACAGCTTGATTCGTTGTATTAAGCACGAATACATGCTTTTCGCGCAGTTATAAGAGAAAAAGTTTTGACGAGTATCACGTGGAACACTTGTAATACCGATGTGTTGTGATTTAGCTAGTTTCGGTCTAAAACAGCTTGTTTCGCTGTATTAAGCAAGAATACATGCTTTTCGCGCAGTTATAAGAGAAAAAGTTTTGACGCGTGTCACAGGGACACTTGTAAAACCGGTGTTGAGATTTAGCTCGTTTCGGTCTAAATGTTTCGTTGTATTAAGCACGAATGCATGCTTTACGCGCAGTTATAGAAGAAAAAGTTTTGACGCGAATTAGAGAGGCACTTGTAAAACCGATGTGTTGTGATTTAGCTCGTTTCGGTCTAAAACAGCTTGTTTCGTTGTATTAAGCAAGAATACATGCTTTTCGCGCAGTTATAAGAGAAAAAGTTTTGACGCGTGTCACAGGGACACTTGTAAAACCGGTGTTGAGATTTAGCTCGTTTCGGTCTAAATGTTTCGTTGTATTAAGCACGAATGCATGCTTTACGCGCAGTTATAGAAGAAAAAGTTTTGACGCGAATTAGAGAGGCACTTGTAAAACCGATGTGTTGTGATTTAGCTCGTTTCGGTCTAAAACAGCTTGTTTCGTTGTATTAAGCACGAATACATGCTTTTCGCGCAGTTATAAGAGAAAAAGTTTTGACGCGTATCAGAGGAACACTTGTAAAACCGATGTGTTGTGATTTAGCTCGTTTCGGTCTAAAACAGCTTGTTTCGCTGTATTAAGCAAGAATACATGCTTTTCGCGCAGTCATAAGAGAAAAAGTCTTGACGCGGGTCACAGGGACACTTGTAAAACCGATGTGTTGTGATTTAGCTCGTTTCGGTCTAAAACAGCTTGTTTCGCTGTATTAAGCAGGAATACATGCTTTTCGCGCAGTTATAAGAGAAAAAGTTTTAAAGGCATGTCACAGGGACACTTATAAAACCGATGTGTTGTGATTTAGCTCGTTTCCGTCTAAAACAGCTTGTTTCGCTGTATTAAGCAAGAATACGTGCTTTTCGCGCAGTTATAAGAGAAAAAGTTTTGACGCGTGTCACAGGGACACGTGTAAAACCGATGTGTTCAGATTTAGCTCGTTTCGGTCTAAAACAGCTTGATTCGTTGTATTAAACACGAATACTTGCTTTTCGTGCAGTTATAAGAGAAAAAGTTTTGACGCGTATCAGAGGAACACTTGTAAAACCGATGTGTTGTGATTTAGCTCGTTTCGGTCTAAAACAGCTTGTTTCGTTGTATTAAGCACGAATACATGCTTTTCGCGCAGTTATAAGAGAAAAAGTTTAGACGCGTATCACAGGAACACTTGTAAAACCGATCTGTTGTGATTTAGCTCGTTTCGGTCTAAAACAGCTTGTTTCGTTGGACTAAGCACGAATACATGCTTTTCGCGCAGTTATAAGAGAAAAAAAGTTTTGACGCGTATCAGAGAAACACTTGTAAAACCGATGTGTTGATGTCACAGGGACACTTGTAAAACCGATGTGTTGTGATTTAGCTCGTTTCGGTCTAAAACAGCTTGTTTCGCTGTATTAGGCAAGAATACGTGCTTTTCGCGCAGTTATAAGAGAAAAAGTTTTGACGCGTGTCACAGGGACACGTGTAAACCCGATGTGTTCAGATTTAGCTCGTTTCGGTCTAAAATAGCTTGATTCGTTGTATTAAACACGAATACTTGCTTTTCGCGCAGTTATAAGAGAAAAAGTTTTGACGCGTATCAGAGGAACACTTGTAAAACCGATGTGTTGTGATTTAGCTCGTTTCGGTCTAAAACAGCTTGTTTCGTTGTATTAAGCACGAATACATGCTTTTCGCGCAGTTTTAAGAGAAAAAGTTTAGACGCGTATCAGAGGAACACTTGTAAAACCGATGTGTTGTGATTTAGCTCGTTTCGGGCTTAAACAGCTTGTTTCGTTGTATTAAGCAAGAATACATGCTTTTCGTGCAGTTATAAGAGAAAAGGATTTGACGCGTATCAGAGGAACACTTGTAAAACCGATGTGTTGTGATTTAGCTCGTTTCGGTCTAAAACAGCTTGTTTCGCTGTATTAAGCAAGAATACGTGCTTTTCGCGCAGTTATGAGAAAACGTTTTGACGCGTGTCACAGGGACACGTGTAAAACCGATGTGTTCAGATTTAGCTCGTTTCGGTCTAAAACAGCTTGATTCGTTGTATTAAGCACGAATACATGCTTTTCGCGCAGTTATACGAGAAAACGTTTTGACGAGTATCACGTGAATACTTGTAAAACCTATGTGTTCAGATTTAGCTCGTTTTGGTATAAAACAGCTTGTTTCGTTGTTTTAATCACGAATACATGCTTTTCGCGCAGTTATAGAAGAAAAACTTTTGACGCGTATCAGAGGAACACTTGTAAAACCGATGTGTTGTGATTTAGCTCGTTTCGGTCTAAAACAGCTTGTTTCGCTGTATTAAGCAAGAATACGTGCTTTTCGCACAGTTATAAGAGAAAAAGTTTTGACGCGTGTCACATGGACACGTGTAAAACCGATGTGTTCAGATTTAGCTCGTTTCGGTCTAAAACAGCTTGATTCGTTGTATTAAGCACGAATACATGCTTTTCGCGCAGTTATAAGAGAAAAAGTTTTGAGGAGTATCACGTGGAACACTTGTAATACCGATGTGTTGTGATTTAGCTAGTTTCGGTCTAAAACAGCTTGTTTCGCTGTATTAAGCAAGAATACATGCTTTTCGCGCAGTTATAAGAGAAAACGTTTTGACGCGTGTCACAGGGACACTTGTAAAACCGGTGTTGAGATTTAGCTCGTTTCGGTCTAAATGTTTCGTTGTATTAAGCACGAATGCATGCTTTACGCGCAGTTATAGAAGAAAAAGTTTTGACGCGTATTAGAGAGGCACTTGTAAAACCGATGTGTTGTGATTTAGCTCGTTTCGGTCTAAAACAGCTTGTTTCGTTGTATTAAGCACGAATACATGCTTTTCGCGCAGTTATAAGAGAAAAAGTTTTGACGCGTATCAGAGGAACACTTGTAAAACCGATGTGTTGTGATTTAGCTCGTTTCGGTCTAAAACAGCTTGTTTCGCTGTATTAAGCAAGAATACATGCTTTTCGCGCAGTTATAAGAGAAAAAGTTTTGACGCGGGTCACAGGGACACTTGTAAAACCGATGTGTTGTGACTTACCTCGTTTCGGTCTAAAACAGCTTGTTTCGCTGTATTAAGCAGGAATACATGCTTTTCGCGCAGTTATAAGAGAAAAAGTATTAAAGGCATGTCACAGGGACACTTGTAAAACCGATGTGTTGTGATTTAGCTCGTTTCGGTCTAAAACAGATTGTTTCGCTGTATTAAGCAAGAATACGTGCTTTTCGCGCAGTTATAAAAGAAAAAGTTTTGACGCGTGTCACAGGGACACGTGTAAAACCGATGTGTTCAGATTTAGCTCGTTTCGGTCTAAAACAGCTTGATTCGTTGTATTGAACACGAATACTTGCTTTTCGCGCAGTTATAAGAGAAAAAGTTTTGACGCGTATCAGAGGAACACTTGTAAAACCGATGTGTTGTGATTTAGCTCGTTTCGGTCTAAAACAACTTGTTTCGTTGTATTAGGCACGAATACATGCTTTTCGCGCAGTTATAAGAGAAAAAGTTTAGACGCGTATCAGAGGAACACTTGTAAAACCGATGTGTTGTGATTTAGCTCGTTTCGGTCTTAAACAGCTTGTTTCGTTGTATTAAGCAAGAATACATGCTTTTCGCGCAGTTATAAGAGAAAAAGATTTGACGCGTATCAGAGGAACACTTTTAAAACCGATGTGTTGTGATTTAGCTCGTTTTGGTCTAAAACAGCTTGTTTCGCTGTATTAAGCAGGAATACATGCTTTTCGCGCAGTTATAAGAGAAAAAGTTTTAAAGGCATGTCACAGGGACACTTGTAAAACCGATGTGTTCAGATTTACCTCGTTTCGGTCTAAAACAGCTTGTTTCGTTGGACTAAGCACGAATACATGCTTTTCGCGCAGTTATAAGAGAAAAAAGTTTTGACGCGTATCAGAGGAAAACTTGTAAAACCGATGTGTTGCGATTTAGCTCGCTTCGGTCTAAAACAGCTTGTTTCGCTTATTAAGCAAGAATACGTGCTTTTCGCGCAGTTATAAGAGAAAAAGTTTTGACGCGTGTCACAGGGACACGTGTAAAACCGATGTGTTCACAGATTTAGCTCGTTTCGGTCTAAAACAGCTTGATTCGTTGTATTAAGCACGAATACATGCTTTTCGCGCAGTTATACGAGAAAAAGTTTTGACGAGTATCACGAGGACACTTGTAAAACCGATGTGTTCAGATTTAGCTCGTTTTGGTATAAAACAGCTTGTTTCGTTGTTTTAAGCACGAATACATGCTTTTCGCACAGTTATAGAAGAAAAACGTTTGACGCGTATCAGAGGAACACTTGTAAAACCGATGTGTTGTGATTTAGCTCGTTTCCGTCTAAAACAGCTTGTTTCGCTGTAATAAGCAAGAATACGTGCTTTTCGCGCAGTTATAAGAGAAAAAGTTTTGACGCGTGTCACAGGGACACGTGTAAAACCGATGTGTTCAGATTTAGCTCGTTTCGGTCTAAAACAGCTTGATTCGTTGTATTAAGCACGAATACATGCTTTTCGCGCAGTTATAAGAGAAAAAGTTTTGACGCGTATCACGTGGAGCACTTGTAATACCGATGTGTTGTGATTTAGCTCGTTTCGGTCTAAAACAGCTTGTTTCGTTGTATTAAGCACGAATACATGCTTTTCGCGCAGTTATAAGAGAAAAAGTTTTGACGCGTATCAGAGGAACACTTGTAAAACCGATGTGTTGTGATTTAGCTCGTTTCGGTCTAAAACAGCTTGTTTCGCTGTATTAGGCAAGAATACATGCTTTTCGCGCAGTTATAAGAGAAAAAGTCTTGACGCGGGTCACAGGGACACTTGTAAAACCGATGTGTTGTGATTTAGCTCGTTTCGGTCTAAAACAGCTTGTTTCGCTGTATTAAGCAGGAATACATGCTTTTCGCGCAGTTATAAGAGAAAAAGTTTTAAAGGCATGTCACAGGGACACTTGTAAAACCGATGTGTTGTGATTTAGCTCGTTTCGGTCTAAAACAGCTTGTTTCGCTGTATTAAGCAAGAATACGTGCTTTTCGCGCAGTTATTAGAGAAAAAGTTTTGACGCGTGTCACAGGGACACGTGTAAAACCGATGTGTTCAGATTTAGCTCGTTTCGGTCTAAAACAGCTTGATTCGTTGTATTAAACACGAATACTTGCTTTTCGCGCAGTTATAAGAGAAAAAGTTTTGACGCGTATCAGAGGAACACTTGTAAAACCGATGTGTTGTGATTTAGCTCGTTTCGGTCTAAAACAGCTTGTTTCGTTGTATTAAGCACGAATACATGCTTTTCGCGCAGTTATAAGAGAAAAAGTTTAGACGCGTATCAGAGGAACACTTGTAAAACCGATGTGTTGTGATTTAGCTCGTTTCGGTCTAAAACAGCTTGTTTCGTTGGACTAAGCACGAATACATGCTTTTCGCGCAGTTATAAGAGAAAAAAAGTTTTGACGCGTATCAGAGAAACACTTGTAAAACCGATGTGTTGATGTCACAGGGACACTTGTAAAACCGATGTGTTGTGATTTAGCTCGTTTCGGTCTAAAACAGCTTGTTTCGCTGTATTAGGCAAGAATACGTGGTTTTCGCGCAGTTATAAGAGAAAAAGTTTTGACGCGTGTCACAGGGACACGTGTAAAACCGATGTGTTCAGATTTAGCTCGTTTCGGTCTAAAACAGCTTGTTTCGTTGTATTAAGCACGAATACATGCTTTTCGCGCAGTTTTAAGAGAAAAAGTTTAGACGCGTATCAGAGGAACACTTGTAAAACCGATGTGTTGTGATTTAGCTCGTTTCGGGCTTAAACAGCTTGTTTCGTTGTATTAAGCAAGAATACATGCTTTTCGTGCAGTTATAAGAGAAAAGGATTTGACGCGTATCAGAGGAACACTTGTAAAACCGATGTGTTGTGATTTAGCTCGTTTCGGTCTAAAACAGCTTGTTTCGCTGTATTAAGCAAGAATACGTGCTTTTCGCGCAGTTATGAGAAAAAGTTTTGACGCGTGTCACAGGGACACGTGTAAAACCGATGTGTTCAGATTTAGCTCGTTTCGGTCTAAAACAGCTTGATTCGTTGTATTAAGCACGAATACATGCTTTTCGCGCAGTTATACGAGAAAAAGTTTTGACGAGTATCACGTGGATACTTGTAAAACCGATGTGTTCAGATTTAGCTCGTTTTGGTATAAAACAGCTTGTTTCGTTGTTTTAAGCACGAATACATGCTTTTCGCGCAGTTATAGAAGAAAAACTTTTGACGCGTATCAGAGGAACACTTGTAAAACCGATGTGTTGTGATTTAGCTCGTTTCGGTCTAAAACAGCTTGTTTCGCTGCATTAAGCAAGAATACGTGCTTTTCGCACAGTTATAAGAGAAAAAGTTTTGACGCGTGTCACATGGACACGTGTAAAACCGATGTGTTCAGATTTAGCTCGTTTCGGTCTAAAACAGCTTGATTCGTTGTATTAAGCACGAATACATGCTTTGCGCGCAGTTATAAGAGAAAAAGTTTTGACGAGTATCACGTGGAACACTTGTAATACCGATGTGTTGTGATTTAGCTAGTTTCGGTCTAAAACAGCTTGTTTCGCTGTATTAAGCAAGAATACATGCTTTTCGCGCAGTTATAAGAGAAAAAGTTTTGACGCGTGTCACAGGGACACTTGTAAAACCGGTGTTGAGATTTAGCTCGTTTCGGTCTAAATGTTTCGTTGTATTAAGCACGAATGCATGCTTTACGCGCAGTTATAGAAGAAAAAGTTTTGACGCGTATTAGAGAGGCACTTGTAAAACCGATGTGTTGTGATTTAGCTCGTTTCGGTCTAAAACAGCTTGTTTCGTTGTATTAAGCACGAATACATGCTTTTCGCGCAGTTATAAGAGAAAAAGTTTTGACGCGTATCAGAGGAACACTTGTAAAACCGATGTGTTGTGTTTTAGCTCGTTTCGGTCTAAAACAGCTTGTTTCGCTGTATTAAGCAAGAATACATGCTTTTCGCGCAGTTATAAGAGAAAAAGTTTTGACGCGGGTCACAGGGACACTTGTAAAACCGATGTGTTGTGATTTAGCTCGTTTCGGTCTAAAACAGCTTGTTTCGCTGTATTAAGCAGGAATACATGCTTTTCGCGCAGTTATAAGAGAAAAAGTATTAAAGGCATGTCACAGGGACACTTGTAAAACCGATGTGTTGTGATTTAGCTCGTTTCGGTCTAAAACAGCTTGTTTCGCTGTATTAAGCAAGAATACGTGCTTTTCGCGCAGTTATAAGAGAAAAAGTTTTGACGCGTGTCACAGGGACACGTGTAAAACCGATGTGTTCAGATTTAGCTCGTTTCGGTCTAAAACAGCTTGATTCGTTGTATTAAACACGAATACTTGCTTTTCGCGCAGTTATAAGAGAAAAAGTTTTGACGCGTATCAGAGGAACACTTGTAAAACCGATGTGTTGTGATTTAGCTCGTTTCGGTCTAAAACAGCTTGTTTCGTTGTATTAGGCACGAATACATGCTTTTCGCGCAGTTATAAGAGAAAAAGTTTAGACGCGTATCAGAGGAACACTTGTAAAACCGATGTGTTGTGATTTAGCTCGTTTCGGTCTTAAACAGCTTGTTTCGTTGTATTAAGCAAGAATACATGCTTTTCGCGCAGTTATAAGAGAAAAAGATTTGACGCGTATCAGAGGAACACTTGTAAAACCGATGTGTTGTGATTTAGCTCGTTTTGGTCTAAAACAGCTTGTTTCGCTGTATTAAGCAGGAATACATGCTTTTCGCGCAGTTATAAGAGAAAAAGTTTTGACGCGTGTCACAGGGACACGTGTAAAACCGATGTGTTCAGATTTAGCTCGTTTCGGTCTAAAACAGCTTGATTCGTTTTATTAAACACGAATACTTGCTTTTCGCGCAGTTATAAGAGAAAAAGTTTTGACGCGTATCAGAGGAACACTTGTAAAACCGATGTGTTGTGATTTAGCTCGTTTCGGTCTTAAACAGCTTGTTTCGTTGTATTAAGCAAGAATACATGCTTTTCGCGCAGTTATAAGAGAAAAAGATTTGACGCGTATCAGAGGAACACTTGTAAAACCGATGTGTTGTGATTTAGCTCGTTTTGGTCTAAAACAGCTTGTTTCGCTGTATTAAGCAGGAATACATGCTTTTCGCGCAGTTATAAGAGAAAAAGTTTTAAAGGCATGTCACAGGGACACTTGTAAAACCGATGTGTTCAGATTTACCTCGTTTCGGTCTAAAACAGCTTGTTTCGTTGGACTAAGCACGAATACACGCTTTTCGCGCAGTTATAAGAGAAAAAAGTTTTGACGCGTATCAGAGGAAAACTTGTAAAACCGATGTGTTGCGATTTAGCTCGCTTCGGTCTAAAACAGCTTGTTTCGCTTATTAAGCAAGGAATACGTGCTTTTCGCGCAGTTATAAGAGAAAAAGTTTTGACGCGTGTCACAGGGACACGTGTAAAACCGATGTGTTCAGATTTAGCTCGTTTCGGTCTAAAACAGCTTGATTCGTTGTATTAAGCACGAATACATGCTTTTCGCGCAGTTATACGAGAAAAAGTTTTGACGAGTATCACGAGGATACTTGTAAAACCGATGTGTTCAGATTTAGCTCGTTTTGGTATAAAACAGCTTGTTTCGTTGTTTTAAGCACGAATACATGCTTTTCGCACAGTTATAGAAGAAAAACGTTTGACGCGTATCAGAGGAACACTTGTAAAACCGATGTGTTGTGATTTAGCTCGTTTCGGTCTAAAACAGCTTGTTTTAGAATACGTGCTTTTCGCACAGTTATAAGAGAAAAAGTTTTGACGCGTGTCACATGGACACGTGTAAAACCGATGTGTTCAGATTTAGCTCGTTTCGGTCTAAAACAGCTTGATTCGTTGTATTAAGCACGAATACATGCTTTTCGCGCAGTTATAAGAGAAAAAGTTTTGACGCGTGTCACAGGGACACTTGTAAAACCGGTGTTGAGATTTAGCTCGTTTCGGTCTAAATGTTTCGTTGTATTAAGCACGAATGCATGCTTTACGCGCAGTTATAGAAGAAAAAGTTTTGACGCGTATTAGAGAGGCACTTGTAAAACCGATGTGTTGTGATTTAGCTCGTTTCGGTCTAAAACAGCTTGTTTCGTTGTATTAAGCACGAATACATGCTTTTCGCGCAGTTATAAGAGAAAAAGTTTTGACGCGTATCAGAGGAACACTTGTAAAACCGATGTGTTGTGATTTAGCTCGTTTCGGTCTAAAACAGCTTGTTTCGCTGTATTAAGCAAGAATACATGCTTTTCGCGCAGTTATAAGAGAAAAAGTTTTGACGCGGGTCACAGGGACACTTGTAAAACCGATGTGTTGTGATTTAGCTCGTTTCGGTCTAAAACAGCTTGTTTCGCTGTATTAAGCAGGAATACATGCTTTTCGCGCAGTTATAAGAGAAAAAGTATTAAAGGCATCTCACAGGGACACTTGTAAAACCGATGTGTTGTGATTTAGCTCGTTTCGGTCTAAAACAGATTGTTTCGCTGTATTAAGCAAGAATACGTGCTTTTCGCGCAGTTATAAAAGAAAAAGTTTTGACGCGTGTCAACAGGGACACGTGTAAAACCGATGTGTTCAGATTTAGCTCGTTTCGGTCTAAAACAGCTTGATTCGTTGTATTGAACACGAATACTTGCTTTTCGCGCAGTTATAAGAGAAAAAGTTTTGACGCGTATCAGAGGAACACTTGTAAAACCGATGTGTTGTGATTTAGCTCGTTTCGGTCTAAAACAACTTGTTTCGTTGTATTAGGCACGAATACATGCTTTTCGCGCAGTTATAAGAGAAAAAGTTTAGACGCGTATCAGAGGAACACTTGTAAAACCGATGTGTTGTGATTTAGCTCGTTTCGGTCTTAAACAGCTTGTTTCGTTGTATTAAGCAAGAATACCTGCTTTTCGCGCAGTTATAAGAGAAAAAGATTTGACGCGTATCAGAGGAACACTTTTAAAACCGATGTGTTGTGATTTAGCTCGTTTTGGTCTAAAACAGCTTGTTTCGCTGTATTAAGCAGGAATACATGCTTTTCGCGCAGTTATAAGAGAAAAAGTTTTTAAAGGCATGTCACAGGGACACTTGTAAAACCGATGTGTTCAGATTTACCTCGTTTCGGTCTAAAACAGCTTGTTTCGTTGGACTAAGCACGAATACATGCTTTTCGCGCAGTTATAAGAGAAAAACGTTTTGACGCGTATCAGAGGAAAACTTGTAAAACCGATGTGTTGCGATTTAGCTCGCCTCGGTCTAAAACAGCTTGTTTCGCTTATTAAGCAAGAATACGTGCTTTTCGCGCAGTTATAAGAGAAAAAGTTTTGACGCGTGTCACAGGGACAAGTGTAAAACCGATGTGTTCACAGATTTAGCTCGTTTCGGTCTAAAACAGCTTGATTCGTTGTATTAAGCACGAATACATGCTTTTCGCGCAGTTATACGAGAAAAAGTTTTGACGAGTATCACGAGGACACTTGTAAAACCGATGTGTTCAGATTTAGCTCGTTTTGGTATAAAACAGCTTGTTTCGTTGTTTTAAGCACGAATACATGCTTTTCGCACAGTTATAGAAGAAAAACGTTTGACGCGTATCAGAGGAACACTTGTAAAACCGATGTGTTGTGATTTAGCTCGTTTCCGTCTAAAACAGCTTGTTTCGCTGTAATAAGCAAGAATACGTGCTTTTCGCGCAGTTATAAGAGAAAAAGTTTTGACGCGTGTCACAGGGACACGTGTAAAACCGATGTGTTCAGATTTAGCTCGTTTCGGTCTAAAACAGCTTGATTCGTTGTATTAAGCACGAATACATGCTTTTCGCGCAGTTATAAGAGAAAAAGTTTTGACGAGTATCACGTGGAGCACTTGTAATACCGATGTGTTGTGATTTAGCTAGTTTCGGTCTAAAACAGCTTGTTTCGCTGTATTAAGCAAGAATACATGCTTTTCGCGCAGTTATAAGAGAAAAAGTTTTGACGCGTGTCACAGGGACACTTGTAAATCCGGTGTTGAGATTTAGCTCGTTTCGGTCTAAATGTTTCGTTGTATTAAGCACGAATGCATGCTTTACGCGCAGTTATAGAAGAAAAAGTTTTGACGCGAATTAGAGAGGCACTTGTAAAACCGATGTGTTGTGATTTAGCTCGTTTCGATCTAAAACAGCTTGTTTCGTTGTATTAAGCACGAATACATGCTTTTCGCGCAGTTATAAGAGAAAAAGTTTTGACGCGTATCAGAGGAACACTTGTAAAACCGATGTGTTGTGATTTAGCTCGTTTCGGTCTAAAACAGCTTGTTTCGCTGTATTAAGCAAGAATACATGCTTTTCGCGCAGTTATAAGAGAAAAAGTCTTGACGCGGGTCACAGGGACACTTGTAAAACCGATGTGTTGTGATTTAGCTCGTTTCGGTTTAAAACAGCTTGTTTCGCTGTATTAAGCAGGAATACATGCTTTTCGCGCAGTTATAAGAGAAAAAGTTTTAAAGGCATGTCACAGGGACACTTGTAAAACCGATGTGTTGTGATTTAGCTCGTTTCGGTCTAAAACAGCTTGTTTCGCTGTATTAAGCAAGAATACGTGCTTTTCGCGCAGTTATAAGAGAAAAAGTTTTGACGCGTGTCACAGGGACACGTGTAAAACCGATGTGTTCCGATTTAGCTCGTTTCGGTCTAAAACAGCTTGATTCGTTGTATTAAACACGAATACTTGCTTTTCGCGCAGTTATAAGAGAAAAAGTTTTGACGCGTATCAGAGGAACACGTGTAAAACCGATGTGTTGTGATTTAGCTCGTTTCGGTCTAAAACAGCTTGTTTCGTTGTATTAAGCACGAATACATGCTTTTCGCGCAGTTATAAAAGAAAAAGTTTAGACGCGTATCAGAGGAACACTTGTAAAACCGATGTGTTGTGATTTAGCTCGTTTCGGTCTAAAACAGCTTGTTTCGTTGGACTAAGCACGAATACATGCTTTTCGCGCAGTTATAAGAGAAAAAAAGTTTTGACGCGTATCAGAGAAACACTTGTAAAACCGATGTGTTGATGTCACAGGGACACTTGTAAAACCGATGTGTTGTGATTTAGCTCGTTTCGGTCTAAAACAGCTTGTTTCGCTGTATTAGGCAAGAATACGTGCTTTTCGCGCAGTTATAAGAGAAAAAGTTTTGACGCGTGTCACAGGGACACGTGTAAAACCGATGTGTTCAGATTTAGCTCGTTTCGGTCTAAAACAGCTTGTTTCGTTGTATTAAGCACGAATACATGCTTTTCGCGCAGTTTTAAGAGAAAAAGTTTAGACGCGTATCAGAGGAACACTTGTAAAACCGATGTGTTGTGATTTAGCTCGTTTCGGGCTTAAACAGCTTGTTTCGTTGTATTAAGCAAGAATACATGCTTTTCGTGCAGTTATAAGAGAAAAGGATTTGACGCGTGTCACAGGGACACGTGTAAAACCGATGTGTTCAGATTTAGCTCGTTTCGGTCTAAAACAGCTTGATTCGTTGTATTAAGCACGAATACATGCTTTTCGCGCAGTTATACGAGAAAAAGTTTTGACGAGTATCACGTGGATACTTGTAAAACCGATGTGTTCAGATTTAGCTCGTTTTGGTATAAAACAGCTTGTTTCGTTGTTTTAAGCACGAATACATGCTTTTCGCGCAGTTATAGAAGAAAAACTTTTGACGCGTATCAGAGGAACACTTGTAAAACCGATGTGTTGTGATTTAGCTCGTTTCGGTCTAAAACAGCTTGTTTCGCTGTATTAAGCAAGAATACGTGCTTTTCGCACAGTTATAAGAGAAAAAGTTTTGACGCGTGTCACATGGACACGTGTAAAACCGATGTGTTCAGATTTAGCTCGTTTCGGTCTAAAACAGCTTGATTCGTTGTATTAAGCACGAATACATGCTTTTCGCGCAGTTATAAGAGAAAAAGTTTTGACGAGTATCACGTGGAACACTTGTAATACCGATGTGTTGTGATTTAGCTAGTTTCGGTCTAAAACAGCTTGTTTCGCTGTATTAAGCAAGAATACATGCTTTTCGCGCAGTTATAAGAGAAAAAGTTTTGACGCGTGTCACAGGGACACTTGTAAAACCGGTGTTGAGATTTAGCTCGTTTCGGTCTAAATGTTTCGTTGTAGTAAGCACGAATGCATGCTTTACGCGCAGTTATAGAAGAAAAAGTTTTGACGCGTATTAGAGAGGCACTTGTAAAACCGATGTGTTGTGATTTAGCTCGTTTCGGTCTAAAACAGCTTGTTTCGTTGTATTAAGCACGAATACATGCTTTTCGCGCAGTTATAAGAGAAAAAGTTTTGACGCGTATCAGAGGAACACTTGTAAAACCGATGTGTTGTGATTTAGCTCGTTTCGGTCTAAAACAGCTTGTTTCGCTGTATTAAGCAAGAATACATGCTTTTCGCGCAGTTATAAGAGAAAAAGTTTTGACGCGGGTCACAGGGACACTTGTAAAACCGATGTGTTGTGATTTAGCTCGTTTCGGTCTAAAACAGCTTGTTTCGCTGTATTAAGCAGGAATACATGCTTTTCGCGCAGTTATAAGAGAAAAAGTATTAAAGGCATGTCACAGGGACACTTGTAAAACCGATGTGTTGTGATTTAGCTCGTTTCGGTCTAAAACAGCTTGTTTCGCTGTATTAAGCAAGAATACGTGCTTTTCGCGCAGTTATAAGAGAAAAAGTTTTGACGCGTGTCACAGGGACACGTGTAAAACCGATGTGTTCAGATTTAGCTCGTTTCGGTCTAAAACATCTTGATTCGTTGTATTAAACACGAATACTTGCTTTTCGCGCAGTTATAAGAGAAAAAGTTTTGACGCGTATCAGAGGAACACTTGTAAAACCGATGTGTTGTGATTTGGCTCGTTTCGGTCTAAAAGAGCTTGTTTCGTTGTATTAGGCACGAATACATGCTTTTCGCGCAGTTATAAGAGAAAAAGTTTAGACGCGTATCAGAGGAACACTTGTAAAACCGATGTGTTGTGATTTAGCTCGTTTCGGTCTTAAACAGCTTGTTTCGTTGTATTAAGCAAGAATACATGCTTTTCGCGCAGTTATAAGAGAAAAAGATTTGACACGTATCAGAGGAACACTTGTAAAACCGATGTGTTGTGATTTAGCTCGTTTTGGTCTAAAACAGCTTGTTTCGCTGTATTAAGCAGGAATACATGCTTTTCGCGCAGTTATAAGAGAAAAAGTTTTGACGCGTGTCACAGGGACACGTGTAAAACCGATGGGTTTCAGATTTAGCTCGTTTCGGTCTAAAACAGCTTGATTCGTTTTATTAAACACGAATACTTGCTTTTCGCGCAGTTATAAGAGAAAACGTTTTGACGCGTATCAGAGGAACACTTGTAAAACCGATGTGTTGTGATTTAGCTCGTTTCGGTCTTAAACAGCTTGTTTCGTTGTATTAAGCAAGAATACATGCTTTTCGCGCAGTTATAAGAGAAAAAGATTTGACGCGTATCAGAGGAACACTTGTAAAACCGATGTGTTGTGATTTAGCTCGTTTTGGTCTAAAACAGCTTGTTTCGCTGTATTAAGCAGGAATACATGCTTTTCGCGCAGTTATAAGAGAAAAAGTTTTAAAGGCATGTCACAGGGACACTTGTAAAACCGATGTGTTCAGATTTACCTCGTTTCGGTCTAAAACAGCTTGTTTCGTTGGACTAAGCACGAATACACGCTTTTCGCGCAGTTATAAGAGAAAAAAGTTTTGACGCGTATCAGAGGAAAACTTGTAAAACCGATGTGTTGCGATTTAGCTCGCTTCGGTCTAAAACAGCTTGTTTCGCTTATTAAGCAAGAATACGTGCTTTTCGCGCAGTTATAAGAGAAAAAGTTTTGACGCGTGTCACAGGGACACGTGTAAAACCGATGTGTTCAGATTTAGCTCGTTTCGGTCTAAAACAGCTTGATTCGTTGTATTAGGCACGAATACATGCTTTTCGCGCAGTTATACGAGAAAAAGTTTTGACGAGTATCACGAGGATACTTGTAAAACCGATGTGTTCAGATTTAGCTCGTTTTGGTATAAAACAGCTTGTTTCGTTGTTTTAAGCACGAATACATGCTTTTCGCACAGTTATAGAAGAAAAACGTTTGACGCGTATCAGAGGAACACTTGTAAAACCGATGTGTTGTGATTTAGCTCGTTTCCGTCTAAAACAGCTTGTTTCGCTGTAATAAGCAAGAATACGTGCTTTTCGCGCAGTTATAAGAGAAAAAGTTTTGACGCGTGTCACAGGGACACGTGTAAAACCGATGTGTCCAGATTTAGCTCTTTTCGGTCTAAAACAGCTTGATTCGTTGTATTAAGCACGAATACATGCTTTTCGCGCAGTTATAAGAGAAAAAGTTTTGGCGAGTATCACGTGGAACACTTGTAATACCGATGTGTTGTGATTTAGCTAGTTTCGGTCTAAAACAGCTTGTTTCGCTGTATTAAGCAAGAATACATGCTTTTCGCGCAGTTATAAGAGAAAAAGTTTTGACGCGTGTCACAGGGACACTTGTAAAACCGGTGTTGAGATTTAGCTCGTTTCGGTCTAAATGTTTCGTTGTATTAAGCACGAATGCATGCTTTACGCGCAGTTATAGAAGAAAAAGTTTTGACGCGAATTAGAGAGGCACTTGTAAAACCGATGTGTTGTGATTTAGCTCGTTTCGGTCTAAAACAGCTTGTTTCGTTGTATTAAGCACGAATACATGCTTTTCGCGCAGTTATAAGAGAAAAAGTTTTGACGCGTATCAGAGGAACACTTGTAAAACCGATGTGTTGTGATTTTGCTCGTTTCGGTCTAAAACAGCTTGTTTCGCTGTATTAAGCAAGAATACATGCTTTTCGCGCAGTTATAAGAGAAAAAGTCTTGACGCGGGTCACAGGGACACTTGTAAAACCGATGTGTTGTGATTTAGCTCGTTTCGGTCTAAAACAGCTTGTTTCGCTGTATTAAGCAGGAATACATGCTTTTCGCGCAGTTATAAGAGAAAAAGTTTTAAAGGCATGTCACAGGGACACTTATAAAACCGATGTGTTGTGATTTAGCTCGTTTCGGTCTAAAACAGCTTGTTTCGCTGTATTAAGCAAGAATACGTGCTTTTCGCGCAGTTATAAGAGAAAAAGTTTTGACGCGTATCAGAGGAACACTTGTAAAACCGATGTGTTGTGATTTAGCTCGTTTCGGTCTTAAACAGCTTGTTTCGTTGTATTAAGCAAGAATACATGCTTTTCGCGCAGTTATAAGAGAAAAAGATTTGACACGTATCAGAGGAACACTTGTAAAACCGATGTGTTGTGATTTAGCTCGTTTTGGTCTAAAACAGCTTGTTTCGCTGTATTAAGCAGGAATACATGCTTTTCGCGCAGTTATAAGAGAAAAAGTTTTGACGCGTGTCACAGGGACACGTGTAAAACCGATGGGTTTCAGATTTAGCTCGTTTCGGTCTAAAACAGCTTGATTCGTTTTATTAAACACGAATACTTGCTTTTCGCGCAGTTATAAGAGAAAACGTTTTGACGCGTATCAGAGGAACACTTGTAAAACCGATGTGTTGTGATTTAGCTCGTTTCGGTCTTAAACAGCTTGTTTCGTTGTATTAAGCAAGAATACATGCTTTTCGCGCAGTTATAAGAGAAAAAGATTTGACGCGTATCAGAGGAACACTTGTAAAACCGATGTGTTGTGATTTAGCTCGTTTTGGTCTAAAACAGCTTGTTTCGCTGTATTAAGCAGGAATACATGCTTTTCGCGCAGTTATAAGAGAAAAAGTTTTAAAGGCATGTCACAGGGACACTTGTAAAACCGATGTGTTCAGATTTACCTCGTTTCGGTCTAAAACAGCTTGTTTCGTTGGACTAAGCACGAATACACGCTTTTCGCGCAGTTATAAGAGAAAAAAGTTTTGACGCGTATCAGAGGAAAACTTGTAAAACCGATGTGTTGCGATTTAGCTCGCTTCGGTCTAAAACAGCTTGTTTCGCTTATTAAGCAAGAATACGTGCTTTTCGCGCAGTTATAAGAGAAAAAGTTTTGACGCGTGTCACAGGGACACGTGTAAAACCGATGTGTTCAGATTTAGCTCGTTTCGGTCTAAAACAGCTTGATTCGTTGTATTAGGCACGAATACATGCTTTTCGCGCAGTTATACGAGAAAAAGTTTTGACGAGTATCACGAGGATACTTGTAAAACCGATGTGTTCAGATTTAGCTCGTTTTGGTATAAAACAGCTTGTTTCGTTGTTTTAAGCACGAATACATGCTTTTCGCACAGTTATAGAAGAAAAACGTTTGACGCGTATCAGAGGAACACTTGTAAAACCGATGTGTTGTGATTTAGCTCGTTTCCGTCTAAAACAGCTTGTTTCGCTGTAATAAGCAAGAATACGTGCTTTTCGCGCAGTTATAAGAGAAAAAGTTTTGACGCGTGTCACAGGGACACGTGTAAAACCGATGTGTCCAGATTTAGCTCTTTTCGGTCTAAAACAGCTTGATTCGTTGTATTAAGCACGAATACATGCTTTTCGCGCAGTTATAAGAGAAAAAGTTTTGGCGAGTATCACGTGGAACACTTGTAATACCGATGTGTTGTGATTTAGCTAGTTTCGGTCTAAAACAGCTTGTTTCGCTGTATTAAGCAAGAATACATGCTTTTCGCGCAGTTATAAGAGAAAAAGTTTTGACGCGTGTCACATGGACACGTGTAAAACCGATGTGTTCAGATTTAGCTCGTTTCGGTCTAAAACAGCTTGATTCGTTGTATTAAGCACGAATACATGCTTTTCGCGCAGTTATAAGAGAAAAAGTTTTGACGAGTATCACGTGGAACACTTGTAATACCGATGTGTTGTGATTTAGCTAGTTTCGGTCTAAAACAGCTTGTTTCGCTGTATTAAGCAAGAATACATGCTTTTCGCGCAGTTATAAGAGAAAAAGTTTTGACGCGTGTCACAGGGACACTTGTAAAACCGGTGTTGAGATTTAGCTCGTTTCGGTCTAAATGTTTCGTTGTAGTAAGCACGAATGCATGCTTTACGCGCAGTTATAGAAGAAAAAGTTTTGACGCGTATTAGAGAGGCACTTGTAAAACCGATGTGTTGTGATTTAGCTCGTTTCGGTCTAAAACAGCTTGTTTCGTTGTATTAAGCACGAATACATGCTTTTCGCGCAGTTATAAGAGAAAAAGTTTTGACGCGTATCAGAGGAACACTTGTAAAACCGATGTGTTGTGATTTAGCTCGTTTCGGTCTAAAACAGCTTGTTTCGCTGTATTAAGCAAGAATACATGCTTTTCGCGCAGTTATAAGAGAAAAAGTTTTGACGCGGGTCACAGGGACACTTGTAAAACCGATGTGTTGTGATTTAGCTCGTTTCGGTCTAAAACAGCTTGTTTCGCTGTATTAAGCAGGAATACATGCTTTTCGCGCAGTTATAAGAGAAAAAGTATTAAAGGCATGTCACAGGGACACTTGTAAAACCGATGTGTTGTGATTTAGCTCGTTTCGGTCTAAAACAGCTTGTTTCGCTGTATTAAGCAAGAATACGTGCTTTTCGCGCAGTTATAAGAGAAAAAGTTTTGACGCGTGTCACAGGGACACGTGTAAAACCGATGTGTTCAGATTTAGCTCGTTTCGGTCTAAAACATCTTGATTCGTTGTATTAAACACGAATACTTGCTTTTCGCGCAGTTATAAGAGAAAAAGTTTTGACGCGTATCAGAGGAACACTTGTAAAACCGATGTGTTGTGATTTGGCTCGTTTCGGTCTAAAAGAGCTTGTTTCGTTGTATTAGGCACGAATACATGCTTTTCGCGCAGTTATAAGAGAAAAAGTTTAGACGCGTATCAGAGGAACACTTGTAAAACCGATGTGTTGTGATTTAGCTCGTTTCGGTCTTAAACAGCTTGTTTCGTTGTATTAAGCAAGAATACATGCTTTTCGCGCAGTTATAAGAGAAAAAGATTTGACACGTATCAGAGGAACACTTGTAAAACCGATGTGTTGTGATTTAGCTCGTTTTGGTCTAAAACAGCTTGTTTCGCTGTATTAAGCAGGAATACATGCTTTTCGCGCAGTTATAAGAGAAAAAGTTTTGACGCGTGTCACAGGGACACGTGTAAAACCGATGGGTTTCAGATTTAGCTCGTTTCGGTCTAAAACAGCTTGATTCGTTTTATTAAACACGAATACTTGCTTTTCGCGCAGTTATAAGAGAAAACGTTTTGACGCGTATCAGAGGAACACTTGTAAAACCGATGTGTTGTGATTTAGCTCGTTTCGGTCTTAAACAGCTTGTTTCGTTGTATTAAGCAAGAATACATGCTTTTCGCGCAGTTATAAGAGAAAAAGATTTGACGCGTATCAGAGGAACACTTGTAAAACCGATGTGTTGTGATTTAGCTCGTTTTGGTCTAAAACAGCTTGTTTCGCTGTATTAAGCAGGAATACATGCTTTTCGCGCAGTTATAAGAGAAAAAGTTTTAAAGGCATGTCACAGGGACACTTGTAAAACCGATGTGTTCAGATTTACCTCGTTTCGGTCTAAAACAGCTTGTTTCGTTGGACTAAGCACGAATACACGCTTTTCGCGCAGTTATAAGAGAAAAAAGTTTTGACGCGTATCAGAGGAAAACTTGTAAAACCGATGTGTTGCGATTTAGCTCGCTTCGGTCTAAAACAGCTTGTTTCGCTTATTAAGCAAGAATACGTGCTTTTCGCGCAGTTATAAGAGAAAAAGTTTTGACGCGTGTCACAGGGACACGTGTAAAACCGATGTGTTCAGATTTAGCTCGTTTCGGTCTAAAACAGCTTGATTCGTTGTATTAGGCACGAATACATGCTTTTCGCGCAGTTATACGAGAAAAAGTTTTGACGAGTATCACGAGGATACTTGTAAAACCGATGTGTTCAGATTTAGCTCGTTTTGGTATAAAACAGCTTGTTTCGTTGTTTTAAGCACGAATACATGCTTTTCGCACAGTTATAGAAGAAAAACGTTTGACGCGTATCAGAGGAACACTTGTAAAACCGATGTGTTGTGATTTAGCTCGTTTCCGTCTAAAACAGCTTGTTTCGCTGTAATAAGCAAGAATACGTGCTTTTCGCGCAGTTATAAGAGAAAAAGTTTTGACGCGTGTCACAGGGACACGTGTAAAACCGATGTGTCCAGATTTAGCTCTTTTCGGTCTAAAACAGCTTGATTCGTTGTATTAAGCACGAATACATGCTTTTCGCGCAGTTATAAGAGAAAAAGTTTTGGCGAGTATCACGTGGAACACTTGTAATACCGATGTGTTGTGATTTAGCTAGTTTCGGTCTAAAACAGCTTGTTTCGCTGTATTAAGCAAGAATACATGCTTTTCGCGCAGTTATAAGAGAAAAAGTTTTGACGCGTGTCACAGGGACACTTGTAAAACCGGTGTTGAGATTTAGCTCGTTTCGGTCTAAATGTTTCGTTGTATTAAGCACGAATGCATGCTTTACGCGCAGTTATAGAAGAAAAAGTTTTGACGCGAATTAGAGAGGCACTTGTAAAACCGATGTGTTGTGATTTAGCTCGTTTCGGTCTAAAACAGCTTGTTTCGTTGTATTAAGCACGAATACATGCTTTTCGCGCAGTTATAAGAGAAAAAGTTTTGACGCGTATCAGAGGAACACTTGTAAAACCGATGTGTTGTGATTTTGCTCGTTTCGGTCTAAAACAGCTTGTTTCGCTGTATTAAGCAAGAATACATGCTTTTCGCGCAGTTATAAGAGAAAAAGTCTTGACGCGGGTCACAGGGACACTTGTAAAACCGATGTGTTGTGATTTAGCTCGTTTCGGTCTAAAACAGCTTGTTTCGCTGTATTAAGCAGGAATACATGCTTTTCGCGCAGTTATAAGAGAAAAAGTTTTAAAGGCATGTCACAGGGACACTTATAAAACCGATGTGTTGTGATTTAGCTCGTTTCGGTCTAAAACAGCTTGTTTCGCTGTATTAAGCAAGAATACGTGCTTTTCGCGCAGTTATAAGAGAAAAAGTTTTGACGCGTGTCACAGGGACACGTGTAAAACCGATGTGTTCAGATTTAGCTCGTTTCGGTCTAAAACAGCTTGATTCGTTGTATTAAACACGAATAGTTGCTTTTCGCGCAGTTATAAGAGAAAAAGTTTTGACGCGTATCAGAGGAACACTTGTAAAACCGATGTGTTGTGATTTAGCTCGTTCCGGTCTAAAACAGCTTGTTTCGTTGTATTAAGCACGAATACATGCTTTTCGCGCAGTTATAAGAGAAAAAGTTTAGACGCGTATCAGAGGAACACTTGTAAAACCGATGTGTTGTGATTTAGCTCGTTTCGGTCTAAAACAGCTTGTTTCGTTGGACTAAGCACGAATACATGCTTTTCGCGCAGTTATAAGAGAAAAAAAGTTTTGACGCGTATCAGAGAAACACTTGTAAAACCGATGTGTTGATGTCACAGGGACACTTGTAAAACCGATGTGTTGTGATTTAGCTCGTTTCGGTCTAAAACAGCTCGTTTCGCTGTATTAGGCAAGAATACGTGCTTTTCGTGCAGTTATAAGAGAAAAAGTTTTGACGCGTGTCACAGGGACACGTGTAAAACCGATGTGTTCAGATTTAGCTCGTTTCGGTCTAAAACAGCTTGATTCGTTGTATTAAACACGAATACTTGCTTTTCGCGCAGTTATAAGAGAAAAAGTTTTGACGCGTATCAGAGGAACACTTGTAAAACCGATGTGTTGTGATTTAGCTCGTTTCGGTCTAAAACAGCTTGTTTCGTTGTATTAAGCACGAATACATGCTTTTCGCGCAGTTTTAAGAGAAAAAGTTTAGACGCGTATCAGAGGAACACTTGTAAAACCGATGTGTTGTGATTTAGCTCGTTTCGGGCTTAAACAGCTTGTTTCGTTGTATTAAGCAAGAATACATGCTTTTCGTGCAGTTATAAGAGAAAAGGATTTGACGCGTATCAGAGGAACACTTGTAAAACCGATGTGTTGTGATTTAGCTCGTTTCGGTCTAAAACAGCTTGTTTCGCTGTATTAAGCAAGAATACGTGCTTTTCGCGCAGTTATGAGAAAACGTTTTGACGCGTGTCACAGGGACACGTGTAAAACCGATGTGTTCAGATTTAGCTCGTTTCGGTCTAAAACAGCTTGATTCGTTGTATTAAGCACGAATACATGCTTTTCGCGCAGTTATACGAGAAAAAGTTTTGACGAGTATCACGTGAATACTTGTAAAACCGATGTGTTCAGATTTAGCTCGTTTTGGTATAAAACAGCTTGTTTCGTTGTTTTAATCACGAATACATGCTTTTCGCGCAGTTATAGAAGAAAAACTTTTGACGCGTATCAGAGGAACACTTGTAAAACCAATGTGTTGTGATTTAGCTCGTTTCGGTCTAAAACAGCTTGTTTCGCTGTATTAAGCAAGAATACGTGCTTTTCGCACAGTTATAAGAGAAAAAGTTTTGACGCGTGTCACATGGACACGTGTAAAACCGATGTGTTCAGATTTAGCTCGTTTCGGTCTAAAACAGCTTGATTCGTTGTATTAAGCACGAATACATGCTTTTCGCGCAGTTATACGAGAAAAAGTTTTGACGAGTATCACGTGAATACTTGTAAAACCGATGTGTTCAGATTTAGCTCGTTTTGGTATAAAACAGCTTGTTTCGTTGTTTTAATCACGAATACATGCTTTTCGCGCAGTTATAGAAGAAAAACTTTTGACGCGTATCAGAGGAACACTTGTAAAACCAATGTGTTGTGATTTAGCTCGTTTCGGTCTAAAACAGCTTGTTTCGCTGTATTAAGCAAGAATACGTGCTTTTCGCACAGTTATAAGAGAAAAAGATTTGACGCGTGTCACATGGACACGTGTAAAACCGATGTGTTCAGATTTAGCTCGTTTCGGTCTAAAACAGCTTGATTCGTTGTATTAAGCACGAATACATGCTTTCGCGCAGTTATAAGAGAAAAAGTTTTGACGAGTATCACGTGGAACACTTGTAATACCGATGTGTTGTGATTTAGCTAGTTTCGGTCTAAAACAGCTTGTTTCGCTGTATTAAGCAAGAATACATGCTTTTCGCGCAGTTATAAGAGAAAAAGTTTTGACGCGTGTCACAGGGACACTTGTAAAACCGGTGTTGAGATTTAGCTCGTTTCGGTCTAAATGTTTCGTTGTATTAAGCACGAATGCATGCTTTACGCGCAGTTATAGAAGAAAAAGTTTTGACGCGTATTAGAGAGGCACTTGTAAAACCGATGTGTTGTGATTTAGCTCGTTTCGGTCTAAAACAGCTTGTTTCGTTGTATTAAGCACGAATACATGCTTTTCGCGCAGTTATAAGAGAAAAAGTTTTGACGCGTATCAGAGGAACACTTGTAAAACCGATGTGTTGTGATTTAGCTCGTTTCGATCTAAAACAGCTTGTTTCGCTGTATTAAGCAAGAATACATGCTTTTCGCGCAGTTATAAGAGAAAAAGTTTTGACGCGGGTCACAGGGACACTTGTAAAACCGATGTGTTGTGATTTAGCTCGTTTCGGTCTAAAACAGCTTGTTTCGCTGTATTAAGCAGGAATACATGCTTTTCGCGCAGTTATAAGAGAAAAAGTTTAGACGCGTATCAGAGGAACACTTGTAAAACCGATGTGTTGTGATTTAGCTCGTTTCGGTCTTAAACAGCTTGTTTCGCGGTATTAAGCAAGAATACATGCTTTTCGCGCAGTTATAAGAGAAAAAGATTTGACGCGTATCAGAGGAACACTTTTAAAACCGATGTGTTGTGATTTAGCTCGTTTTGGTCTAAAACAGCTTGTTTCGTTGTATTAAGCACGAATACATGCTTTTCGCGCAGTTTTAAGAGAAAAAGTTTAGACGCGTATCAGAGGAACACTTGTAAAACCGATGTGTTGTGATTTAGCTCGTTTCGGGCTTAAACAGCTTGTTTCGTTGTATTAAGCAAGAATACATGCTTTTCGTGCAGTTATAAGAGAAAAGGATTTGACGCGTATCAGAGGAACACTTGTAAAACCGATGTGTTGTGATTTAGCTCGTTTCGGTCTAAAACAGCTTGTTTCGCTGTATTAAGCAAGAATACGTGCTTTTCGCGCAGTTATGAGAAAACGTTTTGACGCGTGTCACAGGGACACGTGTAAAACCGATGTGTTCAGATTTAGCTCGTTTCGGTCTAAAACAGCTTGATTCGTTGTATTAAGCACGAATACATGCTTTTCGCGCAGTTATACGAGAAAAAGTTTTGACGAGTATCACGTGAATACTTGTAAAACCGATGTGTTCAGATTTAGCTCGTTTTGGTATAAAACAGCTTGTTTCGTTGTTTTAATCACGAATACATGCTTTTCGCGCAGTTATAGAAGAAAAACTTTTGACGCGTATCAGAGGAACACTTGTAAAACCAATGTGTTGTGATTTACCTCGTTTCGGTCTAAAACAGCTTGTTTCGCTGTATTAAGCAAGAATACGTGCTTTTCGCACAGTTATAAGAGAAAAAGTTTTGACGCGTGTCACATGGACACGTGTAAAACCGATGTGTTCAAATTTAGCTCGTTTCGGTCTAAAACAGCTTGATTCGTTGTATTAAGCACGAATACATGCTTTTCGCGCAGTTATAACAGAAAAAGTTTTGACGAGTATCACGTAGAACACTTGTAATACCGATGTGTTGTGATTTAGCTAGTTTCGGTCTAAAACAGCTTGTTTCGCTGTATTAAGCAAGAATACATGCTTTTCGCGCAGTTATAAGAGAAAAAGTTTTGACGCGTGTCACAGGGACACTTGTAAAACCGGTGTTGAGATTTAGCTCGTTTCGGTCTAAATGTTTCGTTGTATTAAGCACGAATGCATGCTTTACGCGCAGTTATAGAAGAAAAAGTTTTGACGCGTATTAGAGAGGCACTTGTAAAACCGATGTGTTGTGATTTAGCTCGTTTCGGTCTAAAACAGCTTGTTTCGTTGTATTAAGCACGAATACATGCTTTTCGAGCAGTTATAAGAGAAAAAGTTTTGACGCGTATCAGAGGAACACTTGTAAAACCGATGTGTTGTGATTTAGCTCGTTTCGATCTAAAACAGCTTGTTTCGCTGTATTAAGCAAGAATACATGCTTTTCGCGCAGTTATAAGAGAAAAAGTTTTGACGCGGGTCACAGGGACACTTGTAAAACCGATGTGTTGTGATTTAGCTCGTTTCGGTCTAAAACAGCTTGTTTCGCTGTATTAAGCAGGAATACATGCTTTTCGCGCAGTTATAAGAGAAAAAGTATTAAAGGCATGTCACAGGGACACTTGTAAAACCGATGTGTTGTGATTTAGCTCGTTTCGGTCTAAAACAGATTGTTTCGCTGTATTAAGCAAGAATACGTGCTTTTCGCGCAGTTATAAAAGAAAAAGTTTTGACGCGTGTCACAGGGACACGTGTAAAACCGATGTGTTCAGATTTAGCTCGTTTCGGTCTAAAACAGATTGATTCGTTGTATTGAACACGAATACTTGCTTTTCGCGCAGTTATAAGAGAAAAAGTTTTGACGCGTATCAGAGGAACACTTGTAAAACCGATGTGTTGTGATTTAGCTCGTTTCGGTCTAAAACAACTTGTTTCGTTGTATTAGGCACGAATACATGCTTTTCGCGCAGTTATAAGAGAAAAAGTTTAGACGCGTATCAGAGGAACACTTGTAAAACCGATGTGTTGTGATTTAGCTCGTTTCGGTCTAAAACAGCTTGTTTCGCTGTATTAAGCAGGAATACATGCTTTTCGCGCAGTTATAAGAGAAAAAGTATTAAAGGCATGTCACAGGGACACTTGTAAAACCGATGTGTTGTGATTTAGCTCGTTTCGGTCTAAAACAGCTTGTTTCGCTTATTAAGCAAGAATACGTGCTTTTCGCGCAGTTATAAGAGAAAAAGTTTTGACGCGTGTCACAGGGACACGTGTAAAACCGATGTGTTCACAGATTTAGCTCGTTTCGGTCTAAAACAGCTTGATTCGTTGTATTAAGCACGAATACATGCTTTTCGCGCAGTTATACGAGAAAAAGTTTTGACGAGTATCACGAGGACACTTGTAAAACCGATGTGTTCAGATTTAGCTCGTTTTGGTATAAAACAGCTTGTTTCGTTGTTTTAAGCACGAATACATGCTTTTCGCACAGTTATAGAAGAAAAACGTTTGACGCGTATCAGAGGAACACTTGTAAAACCGATGTGTTGTGATTTAGCTCGTTTCCGTCTAAAACAGCTTGTTTCGCTGTAATAAGCAAGAATACGTGCTTTTCGCGCAGTTATAAGAGAAAAAGTTTTGACGCGTGTCACAGGGACACGTGTAAAACCGATGTGTTCAGATTTAGCTCGTTTCGGTCTAAAACAGCTTGATTCGTTGTATTAAGCACGAATACATGCTTTTCGCGCAGTTATAAGAGAAAACGTTTTGACGAGTATCACGTGGAGCACTTGTAATACCGATGTGTTGTGATTTAGCTAGTTTCGGTCTAAAACAGCTTGTTTCGCTGTATTAAGCAAGAATACATGCTTTTCGCGCAGTTATAAGAGAAAAAGTTTTGACGCGTGTCACAGGGACACTTGTAAAACCGGTGTTGAGATTTAGCTCGTTTCGGTCTAAATGTTTCGTTGTATTAAGCACGAATGCATGCTTTACGCGCAGTTATAGAAGAAAAAGTTTTGACGCGAATTAGAGAGGCACTTGTAAAACCGATGTGTTGTGATTTAGCTCGTTTCGGTCTAAAACAGCTTGTTTCGTTGTATTAAGCACGAATACATGCTTTTCGCGCAGTTATAAGAGAAAAAGTTTTGACGCGTATCAGAGGAACACTTGTAAAACCGATGTGTTGTGATTTAGCTCGTTTCGGTCTAAAACAGCTTGTTTCGCTGTATTAAGCAAGAATACATGCTTTTCGCGCAGTTATAAGAGAAAAAGTCTTGACGCGGGTCACAGGGACACTTGTAAAACCGATGTGTTGTGATTTAGCTCGTTTCGGTCTAAAACAGCTTGTTTCGCTGTATTAAGCAGGAATACATGCTTTTCGCGCAGTTATAAGAGAAAAAGTTTTAAAGGCATGTCACAGGGACACTTGTAAAACCGATGTGTTGTGATTTAGCTCGTTTCGGTCTAAAACAGCTTGTTTCGCTGTATTAAGCAAGAATACGTGCTTTTCGCGCAGTTATAAGAGAAAAAGTTTTGACGCGTGTCACAGGGACACGTGTAAAACCGATGTGTTCAGATTTAGCTCGTTTCGGTCTAAAACAGCTTGATTCGTTGTATTAAACACGAATACTTGCTTTTCGCGCAGTTATAAGAGAAAAAGTTTTGACGCGTATCAGAGGAACACTTGTAAAACCGATGTGTTGTGATTTAGCTCGTTTCGGTCTAAAACAGCTTGTTTCGTTGTATTAGGCACGAATACATGCTTTTCGCGCAGTTATAAGAGAAAAAGTTTAGACGCGTATCAGAGGAACACTTGTAAAACCGATGTGTTGTGATTTAGCTCGTTTCGGTCTAAAACAGCTTGTTTCGTTGGACTAAGCACGAATACATGCTTTTCGCGCAGTTATAAGAGAAAAAAGTTTTGACGCGTATCAGAGAAACACTTGTAAAACCGATGTGTTGATGTCACAGGGACACTTGTAAAACCGATGTGTTGTGATTTAGCTCGTTTCGGTCTAAAACAGCTTGTTTCGCTGTATTAGGCAAGAATACGTGCTTTTCGCGCAGTTATAAGAGAAAAAGTTTTGACGCGTGTCACAGGGACACGTGTAAAACCGATGTGTTCAGATTTAGCTCGTTTCGGTCTAAAACAGCTTGTTTCGTTGTATTAAGCACGAATACATGCTTTTCGCGCAGTTTTAAGAGAAAAAGTTTAGACGCGTATCAGAGGAACACTTGTAAAACCGATGTGTTGTGATTTAGCTCGTTTCGGGCTTAAACAGCTTGTTTCGTTGTATTAAGCTAGAATACATGCTTTTCGTGCAGTTATAAGAGAAAAGGATTTGACGCGTATCAGAGGAACACTTGTAAAACCGATGTGTTGTGATTTAGCTCGTTTCGGTCTAAAACAGCTTGTTTCGCTGTATTAAGCAAGAATACGTGCTTTTCGCGCAGTTATGAGAAAAAGTTTTGACGCGTGTCACAGGGACACGTGTAAAACCGATGTGTTCAGATTTAGCTCGTTTCGGTCTAAAACAGCTTGATTCGTTGTATTAAGCACGAATACATGCTTTTCGCGCAGTTATACGAGAAAAAGTTTTGACGAGTATCACGTGGATACTTGTAAAACCGATGTGTTCAGATTTAGCTCGTTTTGGTATAAAACAGCTTGTTTCGTTGTTTTAAGCACGAATACATGCTTTTCGCGCAGTTATAGAAGAAAAACTTTTGACGCGTATCAGAGGAACACTTGTAAAACCGATGTGTTGTGATTTAGCTCGTTTCGGTCTAAAACAGCTTGTTTCGCTGTATTAAGCAAGAATACGTGCTTTTCGCACAGTTATAAGAGAAAAAGTTTTGACGCGTGTCACATGAACACGTGTAAAACCGATGTGTTCAGATTTAGCTCGTTTCGGTCTAAAACAGCTTGATTCGTTGTATTAAGCACGAATACATGCTTTTCGCGCAGTTATAAGAGAAAAAGTTTTGACGAGTATCACGTGGAACACTTGTAATACCGATGTGTTGTGATTTAGCTAGTTTCGGTCTAAAACAGCTTGTTTCGCTGTATTAAGCAAGAATACATGCTTTTCGCGCAGTTATAAGAGAAAAAGTTTTGACGCGTGTCACAGGGACACTTGTAAAACCGGTGTTGAGATTTAGCTCGTTTCGGTCTAAATTTTTCGTTGTATTAAGCACGAATGCATGCTTTACGCGCAGTTATAGAAGAAAAAGTTTTGACGCGTATTAGAGAGGCACTTGTAAAACCGATGTGTTGTGATTTAGCTCGTTTCGGTCTAAAACAGCTTGTTTCGTTGTATTAAGCACGAATACATGCTTTTCGCGCAGTTATAAGAGAAAAAGTTTTGACGCGTATCAGAGGAACACTTGTAAAACCGATGTGTTGTGATTTAGCTCGTTTCGGTCTAAAACAGCTTGTTTCGCTGTATTAAGCAAGAATACATGCTTTTCGCGCAGTTATAAGAGAAAAAGTCTTGACGCGGGTCACAGGGACACTTGTAAAACCGATGTGTTGTGATTTAGCTCGTTTCGGTCTAAAACAGCTTGTTTCGCTGTATTAAGCAGGAATACATGCTTTTCGCGCAGTTATAAGAGAAAAAGTTTTAAAGGCATGTCACAGGGACACTTGTAAAACCGATGTGTTGTGATTTAGCTCGTTTCGGTCTAAAACAGCTTGTTTCGCTGTATTAAGCAAGAATACGTGCTTTTCGCGCAGTTATAAGAGAAAAAGTTTTGACGCGTGTCACAGGGACACGTGTAAAACCGATGTGTTCAGATTTAGCTCGTTTCGGTCTAAAACAGCTTGATTCGTTGTATTAAACACGAATACTTGCTTTTCGCGCAGTTATAAGAGAAAAAGTTTTGACGCGTATCAGAGGAACACTTGTAAAACCGATGTGTTGTGATTTAGCTCGTTTCGGTCTAAAACAGCTTGTTTCGTTGTATTAGGCACGAATACATGCTTTTCGCGCAGTTATAAGAGAAAAAGTTTAGACGCGTATCAGAGGAACACTTGTAAAACCGATGTGTTGTGATTTAGCTCGTTTCGGTCTAAAACAGCTTGTTTCGTTGGACTAAGCACGAATACATGCTTTTCGCGCAGTTATAAGAGAAAAAAGTTTTGACGCGTATCAGAGAAACACTTGTAAAACCGATGTGTTGATGTCACAGGGACACTTGTAAAACCGATGTGTTGTGATTTAGCTCGTTTCGGTCTAAAACAGCTTGTTTCGCTGTATTAGGCAAGAATACGTGCTTTTCGCGCAGTTATAAGAGAAAAAGTTTTGACGCGTGTCACAGGGACACGTGTAAAACCGATGTGTTCAGATTTAGCTCGTTTCGGTCTAAAACAGCTTGTTTCGTTGTATTAAGCACGAATACATGCTTTTCGCGCAGTTTTAAGAGAAAAAGTTTAGACGCGTATCAGAGGAACACTTGTAAAACCGATGTGTTGTGATTTAGCTCGTTTCGGGCTTAAACAGCTTGTTTCGTTGTATTAAGCTAGAATACATGCTTTTCGTGCAGTTATAAGAGAAAAGGATTTGACGCGTATCAGAGGAACACTTGTAAAACCGATGTGTTGTGATTTAGCTCGTTTCGGTCTAAAACAGCTTGTTTCGCTGTATTAAGCAAGAATACGTGCTTTTCGCGCAGTTATGAGAAAAAGTTTTGACGCGTGTCACAGGGACACGTGTAAAACCGATGTGTTCAGATTTAGCTCGTTTCGGTCTAAAACAGCTTGATTCGTTGTATTAAGCACGAATACATGCTTTTCGCGCAGTTATACGAGAAAAAGTTTTGACGAGTATCACGTGGATACTTGTAAAACCGATGTGTTCAGATTTAGCTCGTTTTGGTATAAAACAGCTTGTTTCGTTGTTTTAAGCACGAATACATGCTTTTCGCGCAGTTATAGAAGAAAAACTTTTGACGCGTATCAGAGGAACACTTGTAAAACCGATGTGTTGTGATTTAGCTCGTTTCGGTCTAAAACAGCTTGTTTCGCTGTATTAAGCAAGAATACGTGCTTTTCGCACAGTTATAAGAGAAAAAGTTTTGACGCGTGTCACATGAACACGTGTAAAACCGATGTGTTCAGATTTAGCTCGTTTCGGTCTAAAACAGCTTGATTCGTTGTATTAAGCACGAATACATGCTTTTCGCGCAGTTATAAGAGAAAAAGTTTTGACGAGTATCACGTGGAACACTTGTAATACCGATGTGTTGTGATTTAGCTAGTTTCGGTCTAAAACAGCTTGTTTCGCTGTATTAAGCAAGAATACATGCTTTTCGCGCAGTTATAAGAGAAAAAGTTTTGACGCGTGTCACAGGGACACTTGTAAAACCGGTGTTGAGATTTAGCTCGTTTCGGTCTAAATTTTTCGTTGTATTAAGCACGAATGCATGCTTTACGCGCAGTTATAGAAGAAAAAGTTTTGACGCGTATTAGAGAGGCACTTGTAAAACCGATGTGTTGTGATTTAGCTCGTTTCGGTCTAAAACAGCTTGTTTCGTTGTATTAAGCACGAATACATGCTTTTCGCGCAGTTATAAGAGAAAAAGTTTTGACGCGTATCAGAGGAACACTTGTAAAACCGATGTGTTGTGATTTAGCTCGTTTCGGTCTAAAACAGCTTGTTTCGCTGTATTAAGCAGGAATACATGCTTTTCGCGCAGTTATAAGAGAAAAAGTATTAAAGGCATGTCACAGGGACACTTGTAAAACCGATGTGTTGTGATTTAGCTCGTTTCGGTCTAAAACAGCTTGTTTCGCTGTATTAAGCAAGAATACGTGCTTTTCGCGCAGTTATAAGAGAAAAAGTTTTGACGCGTGTCACAGGGACACGTGTAAAACCGATGTGTTCAGATTTAGCTCGTTTCGGTCTAAAACAGCTTGATTCGTTGTATTAAACACGAATACTTGCTTTTCGCGCAGTTATAAGAGAAAAAGTTTTGACGCGTATCAGAGGAACACTTGTAAAACCGATGTGTTGTGATTTAGCTCGTTTCGGTCTAAAACAGCTTGTTTCGTTGTATTAGGCACGAATACATGCTTTTCGCGCAGTTATAAGAGAAAAAGTTTAGACGCGTATCAGAGGAACACTTGTAAAACCGATGTGTTGTGATTTAGCTCGCTTCGGTCTAAAACAGCTTGTTTCGCTTATTAAGCAAGAATACGTGCTTTTCGCGCAGTTATAAGAGAAAAAGTTTTGACGCGTGTCACAGGGACACGTGTAAAACCGATGTGTTCAGATTTAGCTCGTTTCGGTCTAAAACAGCTTGATTCGTTGTATTAAGCACGAATACATGCTTTTCGCGCAGTTATACGAGAAAAAGTTTTGACGAGTATCACGAGGATACTTGTAAAACCGATGTGTTCAGATTTAGCTCGTTTTGGTATAAAACAGCTTGTTTCGTTGTTTTAAGCAAGAATACATGCTTTTCGCACAGTTATAGAAGAAAAACGTTTGACGCGTATCAGAGGAACACTTTTAAAACCGATGTGTTGTGATTTAGCTCGTTTCCGTCTGAAACAGCTTGTTTCGCTGTAATAAGCAAGAATACGTGCTTTTCGCGCAGTTATAAGAGAAAACGTTTTGACGCGTGTCACAGGGACACGTGTAAAACCGATGTGTTCAGATTTAGCTCGTTTCGGTCTAAAACAGCTTGATTCGTTGTATTAAGCACGAATACATGCTTTTCGCGCAGTTATAAGAGAAAAAGTTTTGACGAGTATCACGTGGAACACTTGTAATACCGATGTGTTGTGATTTAGCTAGTTTCGGTCTAAAACAGCTTGTTTCGCTGTATTAAGCAAGAATACATGCTTTTCGCGCAGTTATAAGAGAAAAAGTTTTGACGCGTGTCACAGGGACACTTGTAAAACCGGTGTTGAGATTTAGCTCGTTTCGGTCTAAATGTTTCGTTGTATTAAGCACGAATGCATGCTTTACGCGCAGTTATAGAAGAAAAAGTTTTGACGCGAATTAGAGAGGCACTTGTAAAACCGATGTGTTGTGATTTAGCTCGTTTCGGTCTAAAACAGCTTGTTTCGTTGTATTAAGCACGAATACATGCTTTTCGCGCAGTTATAAGAGAAAAAGTTTTGACGCGTATCAGAGGAACACTTGTAAAACCGATGTGTTGTGATTTAGCTCGTTTCGGTCTAAAACAGCTTGTTTCGCTGTATTAAGCAAGAATACATGCTTTTCGCGCAGTTATAAGAGAAAAAGTCTTGACGCGGGTCACTGGGACACTTGTAAAACCGATGTGTTGTGATTTAGCTCGTTTCGGTCTAAAACAGCTTGTTTCGCTGTATTAAGCAGGAATACATGCTTTTCGCGCAGTTATAAGAGAAAAAGTTTTAAAGGCATGTCACAGGGACACTTGTAAAACCGATGTGTTGTGATTTAGCTCGTTTCGGTCTAAAACAGCTTGTTTCGCTGTATTAAGCAAGAATACGTGCTTTTCGCGCAGTTATAAGAGAAAAAGTTTTGACGCGTGTCACAGGGACACGTGTAAAACCGATGTGTTCAGATTTAGCTCGTTTAGGTCTAAAACAGCTTGATTCGTTGTATTAAACACGAATACTTGCTTTTCGCGCAGTTATAAGAGAAAAAGTTTTGACGCGTATCAGAGGAACACTTGTAAAACCGATGTGTTGTGATTTAGCTCGTTTCGGTCTAAAACAGCTTGTTTCGTTGTATTAAGCACGAATACATGCTTTTCGCGCAGTTATAAGAGAAAAAGTTTAGACGCGTATCAGAGGAACACTTGTAAAACCGATGTGTTGTGATTTAGCTCGTTTCGGTCTAAAACAGCTTGTTTCGTTGGACTAAGCACGAATACATGCTTTTCGCGCAGTTATAAGAGAAAAAAAGTTTTGACGCGTATCAGAGAAACACTTGTAAAACCGATGTGTTGATGTCACAGGGACACTTGTAAAACCGATGTGTTGTGATTTAGCTCGTTTCGGTCTAAAACAGCTTGTTTCGCTGTATTAGGCAAGAATACGTGCTTTTCGCGCAGTTATAAGAGAAAAAGTTTTGACGCGTGTCACAGGGACACTTGTAAA